>NW_026521616.1:0-1200000 GCF_021234435.1 Artibeus jamaicensis
GTCAGGCACTTGGATCCCCGGTTCTGTCCCCTGAGCACAAAGGGAGGATTGTGTGACTTCCCGAGCTCCCAGCCAATCCCTTGTCTACCTTGGATCCCATGTCCCAGCCTCCTTTCAAGTCCACCTCAGGCTCAAGCCACCAGCTGGTCACTCACATGGGAGGTGGTCTCCTTAGCTCCTCCTCTTTCTCCAACCTTAACCTTTCCTTGTACCATCACCAACACTTGCCCCTCTACAGGAAAGTGACTCTGATTGACACCTGCTGTCTCCACCAACAGACAGGACCCTCTTCAGCTGGAGGCCCCCCTTTTCCATTGTCCTTCAAATAAAGTGAGAAAGAAATACCCCTGGTGCCCACGTACACGGGATGGCTGTGGTTTATCAAGTGTGTTGGAGGCACTTGGGTTCCTGGAATTGGGGAGGTCCTGGCCAACGAGGGAGCCCAGGCACACTTGGGTGGGAGTGTCCTGACCCATTTCTGCTCTCAGTGGGTCCCCACACATCCCACAGGTGTGTGGGAGAAAGCAGCTGGACTCAGGCTCTTTGCAAGGAACATCTGACAGGAAGCTTGTTAGCAGAGTTGCAGCCAGGAGGCAGCCCCATGCTTCTGAGATGGGCCAAGGGCTGGGTGGGGGCCTGTGAGGGCCAGGAGAGGGCCAGGACAGGGCCAGGAAGCCAGACAGCAGGGCAGGTCATCAGTGGGAGGAGGTGGAAGGAAGGGTGAAGTGGAGCTGACCCAGAGGAGAGCTTGTTATTGGTTCCACTGTGGGTCCCCCAGTGTTAGGGGGGAGGCGGTGCTGGGGAAAGTGGCTCAGTGTGTGGGTCTGCCAGCCCCTGGGCCAGTGCAGGGGGACCCAGGTCTTGTCCACATGATGCCAACCCACCATGATACTCCACCAGGAACCCAGGGCCTCAGGAACCAGGGCTCAGGCTCAAAGCCTAGTCCCGGAGCCAGGAGTACCTACCGCACCTGAAAGCTAGTTTGAAATGAGGAATCTCGGGCCCTACCACGCACCTGAATCAGACTCTAAATGGAGAGACATCTGAGGTAGTTACTGTGCTAGAGGCAATAGTCTAAGTGACCATGTCCTTGGTCACCGTTGTGCCATGCACTGCCAGGACACTGTAGGCTGGTGTCCCCTCTTCCCCCACCACCCCATCTGAGTGGGGGCCAGGGAGCCAAGGTAACACAGGCCAAACTCCAGCCAGTAGCCAGATCTCACCCGACCCTCACTTACCCCTGGCTGAGTGCCTTCCTCCTTCCCACTGGGAGAGGACACATGGGTCAGTCCCCTGAGAAGCCTTCCCCACGGAACACGTGTATCCTTCATGTACTTCCAAGGCCTTGACTGTAGCCTAACCTCACCTGCCTTGTCATCCAGGTGCCAAATGATATTGGCCAAAGTCTCATGAATCAGTGGCCCCGGACAAAATGCAGCGGCTTTGTCAGAAGGCAAATGTCGGGGGACTCTCTGCTGAAGAGCTGTCTTCCGGGCAGCACCGAACCCTTGCCGCCTCCACCCCTTCCCTGCCGGAGGTGCCTCCTGTGTGAGGCTGGGCTGAGGCCAGTGCTCCCTCCCCCATCACAGGTTCCCAGACGTGCACCCCCTGTGCAGCCCTCGTACCCGGTTCAGAGAAGCCACAGAGCCAGGCTGGGACAGCACCAGTGTCCAGGTCTATATAACTGAGGGCTGTTTCCTTGTGACACACACATGCACACACACAACAGGCCTAAAATAAAATGCATTTCATATAAATACCTCCATCAAGGAGTCTTACAGGGAGGGTTTAGATGGCCCTCAGGGGCTGACTAGGCTTTTGTTGTTGTTTTTGTTTTATTTATTTTATTATTATTTTTTTATGTATAACTTTTTGACCCACTCAGAACTTAGCTATTCGTTGTTATCTGGAAGGGATTCGTTTCAGGACCCTCTATGGATAACAAAATCCGGAGTCCACTCTGGATTTATTTTTATTTTTTTTAAATTTTTTAATTGATTATGCTGTTACAGTTGTTCTATACACCCCTTCATTCCCCTCCACCCTACCCCCCGTCCCCACCATTACCCCCCCTTTAGTTTATGACCATGTGTCTCAAGTCCTTTAGATTCTATATTTCCCATGCTATTCTTGCCCCCCCATCTATTTTCTATCTACCGTCTATGCTACTTATTTTCTGTACCTTCTCCCCCCTTCTCCTTCTCCCACTCCCCTGTTGCTAACCCTCCTTGAGATCTTCATTTCTATGTTTCCACTCCTGATCTAGCTGTCCTGTTAGTTTGCTTTTGTTTTAGGTGTGGTTGTTAATAACTGTGAGTTGGCTGTCCTTTCACTGTTCATGTTTCTTTAACTTCTTTTTCTTAGATAAGTCCCTTTAACATTTCATATAATAAGAGCTTGGTGATGATGAACTCCTTGAATTTGATCTTATCTGAGAAGCACTTTATCTGTCCTTCCATTCTAAATGAAAGTTTTGCTGGATAGAGCAATCTTGGTTGTAGGTCTTTGGATTTCATGACTTGGAATACCTCTTTCCAGCCCCTTCTTGCCTGTAAGGTCTCTTTTGAGAAATCCGCTGACAGTCTGATGGGGACTCCTTTGTAGGTGACTGTCCCCTTAGCTCTTGCTGCTTCTAGGATTCTCTCCTTCATTTTAATCTTGGCTAATGTAATTATGATGTGCCTTGGTGTGTTCCTTCTTGGGTCCAACTTCTTTGGGACTCTCTGCGCTTCCTGGATTTCTTGGAAGTCTATTTCCTTTGCCAGCTTGGGGAAATTTTCCTTTATTATTTGTTCAAATAAGTTTTCCACTGGTGGCTGTTCCTTTCCCCCTTCTGGTACCCCTATAATTCGGGTGTTGGAGTGTTTAAAGATGTCCTGGAGGTTTCTAAGACTCTCCTCATTTCTTTGAATTCTTGCTTCTTGACTCTTTTCTGTTTGGCCATTATTTGCTTCCTTCTGGTCCACTCCATTGATTTGAGTCCCAGTTTCCTTTTCGTTGCTATTGGTTTCCTGTGCAATTCCATTCATTTCAATTAATTTCACCTTAAAAGCATTTTCACGAGAGTCACATTTTCTCCTTAAAAGAGAGAGACTGCAAAACACAGGTGAAGTAACTCAAACAGGAGAATTCACTAAATTGAACTGGACAACACTGCCAGCAACGTGGTCAACAGCGCTGAGACCACACTGAGGGACCAAGCTCCCTAGAGCACCACCCCACAGCCCCTCCCAGGGTCCCACTGGGACTCCAACAGGCTTTGTGTTCAAAATCCCGGTGAACTAAGCTGTGCCCAAAACCCAGGGGCATCTTCCCTGTCCTCCCCATGGCTCCTGAGGTCCCATAGCCAGGGTTCTGACCTGTGGAAAAGGGCCAAGGTTGTGAGGGGTGGGACCCACACCAGCCTCAAAACCTCCCCCTCACAAACCACAGTCTGTACAGTACATAGTAATTGTGTATTACATAGTCACTGTGAGCGCGGACCTGCTGCACAGTGTGACTTTGGAAAGAGCAATACACACAGTGGGAGACAACACTGACCTCCCTAGGTGACTTCTCTTGGTTCTTGTGCCCAAGCCCCTCTAGTCCCCCCTCCAAGGAGAAATACTGGGTCCTCCAGGGCGTCTCATCCCCCTGCCCCTCGAGGGTCAGGTAGCTGTGGCTGGATCAGGCCCAGTTCTCCTTTTCCTTCCTGACAGCACCCAGGACCCTGCAAGCACTGAAGACCAAGCTGCTGGCTGAAGGGAAGACACTCATTTTGTCTGAAGTGCAGAGGCTAAAAAGTGGTCATCAGCAGTCAGGCTGGGTCCGGACCAAAGGGACAGACAGACAGAAAGAAACCGTGCGCCCACGGGAGGAGAAGGGGAAGGGGAGGAGAATGGAGGGAGGTGGGCATGCAGAGGACCTGTGCAGGGCAGGCTGGAGAAGTTGGGACCTGGGTCAGGGGGCCTCTTAGAACCAGGGGAAGAGTTTGTGGCACAATAGAGACAGGAAGGAGCCCACCCCTTCCTCTGCCCCCTCACTGGAGGCCCCAGGACCCCTTCCCAAGGTCTGGATGCCAATCTCAGCACTAGAACAGCCTCTTGAGGACTGAGCTCTCCCAAACCAATGAGGGGTCTGGTCCCAGCCCAGGGCTCCATGACACTACATGTGGCATAGCTGCCCTTCCCCCACCCCCATTGAACGCCCACTAACAGTGCAAAGGGCTCTTCCTCCACATCCTGGTCAACATTTCTCACCTTCTGGTTTTCAGTAGTGGCCATTCTCAGGGGTGAGAAGTGGCAGAGACACGTTTTGAACAGCTCTGTCTGATGCAGACTTTATATGTTGTGGCTGTGATGAACAAAGTCACACCGACTGTGGAAGTCCTGTGGAGAAAAAGGGGCAGCACAGCCACTTTCTGAGCGAGGGAAACACCCAGATCCTTGCCTGGACAGGCTTTTATTGCTTTCAAATAGCACACATCAAAAAAGGTTCTCATTCATTATCCTCAGGTTTGCTGTAGGTGATTACCTTTTACAGATAACAAAGGAGAGGATGTCGCTGATTTCTTCTTACAGATAATACTCAAAGAACTATGAGGGCTTATTCTGAGTCCAGGTCAGTTACCTAAAGGGCCATACATCTTTGGGAAAGAAACTCATATTATGCTTGGACCCTTATCATTTAAATTGAAAGTATTAGCAAAGCAGGTTTCATAGGATTTTATGCATTCTTTCTTTGGCCTGATGGCCCAGGGATGCATCACATTATTTCAGGCTTAAGTCAGACAGGGAAAGTAAGGCAGCAAGAGATCAGGTGACTTCTTGTAGACAGCATGAGCACTCAGGCTGTGTCAAAGCCGAGGGGTGAAGGTCCATGACCCCCTATTTTATAGTCCCCCATGTCCTTCCCTGAGGGCCTCTTCATGACCGTGCCTGTCTTAGGTTGTCCCTCCCTTGAGGAATCTTACCCATCATTGGCTAACCAGTCATCCACCTCGGGCCAGGCAGGGTGAAGTAAAAGGGGGCAGAGGTGGTGCTTCTAGGAGGAAGATAAGCTTTGTCTCCGTAGTGACTTATAGTCCCAAGGTCTCTTACTCAGCCTTAGCCATAGGGTACAGCTTCTGAAACCAGGGAGGGTGGTTCCTAACATCTTTGGATCAGGATGGTTGAACCAAGATCCTCAGATAAGGGTTGGAAATTTTGAATAACAGAGCTCTGAGAAGAAACTTTGCTTAGGGCTTCCCCCCCCCCCTTTCTTCCTAAGATTGGACCTGAGTGCTGGGAATGGGTCATGTGACTGCACGGTGCCGATGCCACCCTGCTGAGGTTGACCATGCCCTGGCACTGCACCTGGAGGATGCCCCCCAGGGTCTCAGCTGGGCTGAGAATGCCCCACCCTGCACAGCTAGGGCAGGGGGCCCTGGGGCTCTCCTTGTCAGTTGGACTTCCTGTGAGTCACTTCCAAAGCACCAGGGATGCCTCCTGCTTGTCTGCTGGAACTCAGGCTGTCCCTGTTCTCCCCAGGACACTCGGAGCTTTGGGAGTCTTGGGTGTCTTCCACAGGACTTTGTTGAGACAGTGTTTACATGATAAATGCACAGATCCCAGTGTGCTGGATGAGGTGAAACAGCCGTGTGACCAGCACCCAGGTCAAGTCCAGAGCACTTCCAGTGCCCAGAAGATGCCTGCGTGCCCTCCCAAGTTCCCGGTTCCACTCTGAGTTCCCTGGCTTTTCCTATGTCCCAGTTCCTTTCTATTGCTGGGGCCACTGCATCCTGTGAACCCCACAATGTGCTCCTTCCTCCTCCTTTTATTCACATCTGTGTTCTTTCCACTTTGGAGTCATGGCGAGTAACGCTGCCATGGACATGGGTGTGTGTTCTCACCCCTCTTGAGTTGTTTTCCAAAGTTGTATTGTTTCACAGTCCAACCTGCAAGGAATGAGAGTTCCACTTGTTCCATATCTCAATCAATGATGACATATTCCCTGGTGTCCCCGGTGTTGCAGAGGATTGCAAAGAATTTGTCTTCCTTTCCCTCCTTTCTGCTCCAGCAGTGCTGTCTGCCCCTCAAGTCAGTTAAATTCTAGTTGATCCAGGAATATAATGGGGGTGGAGGTTGGGCTGAGGGGAAACAGGAGCCTCTCCAAGAAGCCAGTCTTTGCAAATTCTGGTGCATCTAGACGAGGTTCAAGAAAGAAGAGGGGTGCACACACATGCATGACCCTGGGGCACCTTCTACCCACTTGGCACCCAGGTACCCCTTACCTGCTCACTCAGGCTTGACCTGTAGCACATTGGATTCCTGTCTAGCACACTGAAGGGACCTGCTTGACTTCGGGTAAGTTTATCATCACCACTCCTAGCCCCTCCTCCGCCAAGTCTTGGTTCAACCGTTTTCCTTACCTCAGTGCTGAAGCCATTAAAAGGCAGTTTATTTAATGTGTCACCCTGACCTCCATGTCACTTGGAATGTTCCACTGTTTCCGAGACTTCTCATCTCTGTATTCTGAAGCCAGGAAAGAGAAGGGACACAGGAGTCTGTCTGTCTCCACCATCGTGGTCCATTGATCCTTCTTTGCCATGTCTTCTCATGAGACTTTCAGGATCCAGAGGTTCCTGGTGAAGAAACGGCAGCTGAATTGGCCCATTTCCCCAGTGGGCTCCACTGGTACAGACCAGGCACAGCTCCCAGAGGAGACACTGGGGAGGAACCGGACTGGGTGCACGAGGACTGGCACATGAGACACGGCCCCATATTTAGGTTCCATCCAGTTTGTCTGCGTCTCGAAATCGCTAAAAGGTCACTACTATCCAGATAGCTGGGGTTTTAATTGGGAAGTTATTGAAAAAATAATATTTCTCTGTGATTTTTTTGGCAATAGTCAGTTGGTACATTAATCAATGTGAGGCCATTAACAAACAGGGAGAGAGGAGAGGAGAAGGCACAGAAAAAAGAGGTAAGCTGTCCAAGCAGGAACGCAGGAGCTCATAGGGCATCCCTATAACCAGGGAAGTCACAGCCTCCATGGTGAGGGTTTGCATTTACAGATAGAAACTCTGTCTTGTACACTTCTTTGTACATGATGATGTTTTCACGTGAGGAGCAGGATTTTAAGGCAGCTGGCGAGGGAGTATTTACTCTCCTCTTCCTGATTTCCTCACACACCCTTCCTTCCCCAGAACCCTTTCCTTCTCTTTCTCTAGACACATTTCCTCTTCTTCCTGGCTCTTCCCCACTGGGTTACTGCCAAATTGCTTTGATTTCTATATCTCTGTTGACCCTCCCCAGTGCAGAGGACTGCCTGACTGGTGAGAGGAGCAGCTGTGACCACAGAGGTGGTGGAGAGATGAACCTGAGCAGCATCCAGCCTCTCAGCCTGAGCTCAATGAGTTTCCAGGTTGTGGGCATGGGTGGTGCTGCCAGGCCACGCTTCTGCCTCTCCAGGAAAGCAGCTCTGGGTTTCTGAGGACACCACACTTGGGTGGCAGGGGTGGAGGGGGCTTCCCAAAGAGAACACAGAAGGACAGAAGTGCCAGGAGGGGCAGTCCGGATCCGTGCATTGGACAAATGCTGACTGAGCTCCCGGTGGGCGCCCGTCCTTCCTCGTGCTCAGGGGGAAGGAGCGCACAGCTCATCACAAGGACAGTGATGGTTTATTGGAGTGAAAGGGGAAGTACACAGGGCGTCTGGGGAGCACGAGAGCCCAGCATGTCTCACTTCCTCTGGAGGGGGCCTCCCTGGGTTCAGTCACCACTGCCTAGAAAATAGGTGACCACAGCCAAGCTACTTTTTCCTCTCTGGGCCTCAGTTTCCACATGTGTAGAATAGGGAGAATCCTAGAGCCATGTCCAGAATCGGGGTGAGAATTCGGTGAGGTCCATTCTTGGGTGCTTGAAGAGTGCCCGGCACGCTGTGGGTGATTCAGGGTTTAGTCTGATGAGGGGTGTGGGGGCAGCAGGGAAGAGTCCTGAGGGGTCTGCTCCCTGTGGGCTGAGCACAGCTCAGGGAGGCTGCAGAGGGGCCCTCTGGGGAGGGAGGGAGGAGCGGGGCCGTCCCTGCAGAGTGGGACACGGGCTGGTTTGCACCTTTGTGCCAGGTGTGAGGGCCCTGTGTGCAGGTGGGTTGTTTGGACCCTCTGAGCTTTATGATCCCCACGGCATTCATGGGGAAACTGAGGCTCTGAGACACTGAGGCCAAATGTGCCCGGATGGTAAGTGGCAGAGAAGGGAGGTGCCTGTATTTACCTCCAGAGGAGGGAGGGGCCCACAGAGGGAGCAGTGATGGGGGAAGGCAGGCAAGTGGCAGCCCCAGGCCCAGGGGGCCTGTGAGGTGACCCCGTCCTGGTCCCGACCCCGTAGTGTCTCTAGAAGCCTCCCCCAGCCTTGTTCCTGAGGGGCGGGGGAGATGGACTGACAGAGTCTTTCTGGGTGGGGCCACGAGACAGGCGGGTGGGCAGCAGCAGCAGAGTGCTGGGGGCACAGGTCGGTGGGGGCAGTTGCTGCCTGGGCTTCGAGTTGCAGCCCACCTCAGCAGGGCCCCTGGCATGGCCTGCTTTCCCCCACAGTCACCAGCCCCTGAGCTCTCCTTAAGGAAGGGCTGGTGGTTGGGCTGGAGAAAGCTGAGCCAGGCCTGGCTGGTGCACCAGGGTCAGAATGTGTGACCTCAGGCCCCCTTCCTGTAAGATGGGGGATGCCAGGGCTCCTCCCAGGCCCTGACACATTCTTATCCTGGTGGCTGGTTTCTACTCTTCAATCCCTGGACACACAGTGTTTTAAATCCGAAGGAAAACCCACCATGAGCAGTTAAAACAGGCTAGTTTTCCTTATAGTCAAAACAAAAATGAGGATGGGTGTTGCCCCCAAAGGGGCCTGGAGCACCCAACCACCCCACATGGTCTCCCCTTCTGGTGTCCCCCCAACTCCCAGCAGTGACCTTCCTCTTCCTCCAAAGAGTGCTGGGAGGTGACACGACCCGGCTGTTCTGCGGAAGAGCTGAGCACCTCTGGGGACCTCACCCCACACTCCTGCCCCCCAGCAGCCCATCTGGCCCAGCCTCCTCAGGGGCTAGGATGGAAGTGGAGGCACAAGGAGGACAGGGCTGGCCGTTTGGTCCGGGGAAGCACTCAGCGAGCCTGGAGCGAGGATGTTCTATCTCATTGTGAGAATCAGCTGTGTGCTGGTCAAATTAAAACTGTTTTTGCTGGTGCTCAAACCCCACTGCATTTCTGACCAGCTGCATGGCCTTGGGCTGTTCCCAAACCTTCCTGTGCCTCAGTGTCCTCATCTGTGGAGGTGGTGCTAATAAATGGCCAGGGTTGTTGCAACGATAACCAGGACCAGACGGGGAAATTGGCCACAAGAAGTGCCTCCAACCTTTGGGCAGAGGTGCCCTCTGACTGAGAGCCTCGCACTTCCCCTGGGCTGTGCCCCTTCTGCCCTCTGTGGCCGGTGCCTGCTGGGGACACAGGGCCTCTGGAATCAGGCTGCCTACCCGCTCGCCTGTAGGGCCTAGCCCTGTCTCCCGACCTCTAGGCAGGACCCTGAAGACTGCCAGGAAATCGGCCCTTCCGTGACTGAGAGGAGAGAGCAGTGGCCCCAGCATCTGGGTCTGAGGCCCTGCATGCTCACATCCCTGGGATGTCACTGCTGGTCACAGACAAAAGTCACTGCTTCTCTTCCTCCTGCTGGTGCAAGTCAGACGGGTGCCCTGGAGGGAGCAGAGCTGCCTGTGGAGGGCCCAGGCCGGGCGGCTGTGGTGGGTCTCGGACTGTGGCAGGAAGTTCCACCCAGGCCGCCCCGAGAGGGGGTGAGGGGGGGGCCCAGGGGCTGATGCTTCACGTTGGAGCATCCCCTCAGAGTGTGCGGGCGCAACCCCACACTCAGTGTCCTGGTCTCTTTTCAACAGAACCCTGTGATCCCACCTGAGATGTACGCCAACCCCACCTATGTAAGTGATTTCTCAGGGAGGGTGGAGGGTTGGTGTGCGCTGGGCAGCGTGGGAGGTGAAGGGAGGCTCACAAAATGAAATGCAGTCCTTGAGGAAGCTGAAGTTCAACACCCAAGTAAATGAGAAGTCGTTGAAAGGAGCTTTCACCTTCAAGTGTCCCTTCATCATGAGCACATTACGTGACTGTCCCTCCTTAGCCCCAGTGTCCCCTGTGTCAGGCCTAAGTCTAACTCATGAAATTTTGAGCCCATTAATTATTTTGAGGATCCCTGGAAAGTTTCCCTTTGGCATTTACAACCAAGTAAAGGCACCTCGATTCTTTCTCAAGGAGATATGACTCCCAGGAACAGTGGTCAGACTCAGTGCACAGTCCGAATTCATGGAAATTGGCAGGAGGTTCCCCCTACAGTGGTTGCTGCTCTGGCTGCCACTGGCTGAGCTGGTCCTCTCTTCCCAACAGCCGTTACCCTACTTCACTGCCATCCTGGGTGGGATGTGCCCCTGCAAGAGCATCACCGTGTCAGGCACTGTCCTGCCCAGCGCTCGGAGGTAAGCCTGGGCTCTTGGGGAAGAGAGCTACCCCAAGCTTGTTCTTGCCTCTCCCCTGGCTCTGTGCAGGATGGGGAGGGGCAGGGTCCAGAGCTCAGTGGAAAGAGGAGACTCATGTCAACTGCCCACCCTCAGGTTCCACATCAACCTGCGATCTGGGAGTGACATCGCCTTCCACCTGAACCCTCGTTTTGACCAAAACACCGTGGTCTGCAACACGCTGATCAATGGCTCTTGGGGGCATGAGCAGTACTCCATATCGAAAACAATGCCCTTCTCCAGAGGCCAGGGCTTCTCGGTAGGTGCTGCAGCCTGGAGCTCTGAGGGGCTCTGATGGGCAAGTAAGGCAGGGGGTGGGGGCGTCAGTGTTTGGGAGCTGAGGCCTCTGGGGTGAGGGCTGGGCCCAGAAGAAGAGAATGTGGTCACCAAATATTTGTTGTTATGCTCTTAGAATTACTGTCCCCCATTGTGAGGGCAACTTTGCCCCCAAGTTCCCCTGTCTGCCACGGATGAAATTAAACACTACCGAGACATCATCTGCTTGGGGAGGAGAGGTGGCCAGTTTCTCCGAGGAAAAAGGCCTCAAGACCCTTCCTCCAAGGGCTTTTATTGGGTCGTAATACACAGGAATACAGGGTGGCAAAGATCAAACAGTACATAACATTTCAAAGAAATCTGAGGACTTAGTCTGAGTCAGAGTCTGTCAGGAAGAGGGTTTGCAACAACTTTAGGGTTTCCTGCTCGGACCCTTAACATATGAATGAAAGCACTTTTAGCAGAGCAGCTTTCACGGGATTTTGAGAAATTTTTGTGATGCCAGAATTTCCCCAGGGATCCACTCTAGCAGAGCAAGGAGCTGTGCCCCTCCCCATCAGGTTTTCAGGCTTAAGTGGATTAGAGCCAGGAAGCACTTCTCCCAGAGGACCTGGGGACTCGGGCTATGTCACATAGCCAGGGGGCAAGGGTCCCTTGCTCGCTCTTTGTTGCAGCCCCCTGAGTTCTTCCACGATGGCCTCCCAAGTGATTGAGTCTGGCCTAGGTTTCTCCTCACTGTGAGGAGACTTTTCCATCATGGACATCTGACCGTGCTTTGGGGGCAGGGAGGAAGCCGAGGCAGCATTTGCTACCAGAGACAAGCTTTGTCTCCTGTGGCTCGAATTCTGGAGGTCCGCTCGCTCATCCTTAGCCACGGAGGGTAGTTACAATTTCTGAAACCAGGCAGAGAGGTCCACAACACCCCATAAAGAGGTGGTGTTATCTGCTGTTCACAGGTGAGAGACAACTCAAGTGCAGGGTCCTCACCTGAGGTCACACAGCCAATAAGTGGCAGATCGAGCCCAAGAATGAGGTGTCATTCATTTATTCGTTCACTCACTCATTCATTCATCACTCATGAGCTCTGTCACCAAGGCCGCTTAGTCCAGGTGTTGGGGGAGGGGAGAGAGCCATGAAGCCAGCAGACAACATCCCGCCCCTGAACTTCACAGCTGAGGTGGCAGAGAATCACCGCAGGTCACCACAGGTGCTTCGCTGAAAGTAAAAGAGCCTGCTGGGGTAGAGCGAGGCCTGGGCGGGGGCCACACCCCCTGAGATGGGGACAGCTCTCAGAGGCCACAGTGCAGTGGAGACCTCCGGGATAGAAGGAGACCCCCACAAAGACCTGAGGGGTGCATTCCCAGAGATGGGGGAGGGAGCAGCTGTTAGTGCAAAAGTGCTGCTCACAGGCGTGGACTGTGCAGGACCGGGGAGCCAGGGAGGCTGGAGGCCAGGAGAGCACAGCAGGGGCTCCCAACCCCTGCTACACATTCAAGTCACCCAGAGAGCCTGACAGGGAAAGGCCCAGGTCTGGCCCCAGCCCGGGCCAAGCAGGGGGAGCCTGGGCATCTGTGTTTTGAATAGGCCCTGACACTCCTCCCCCAGGTAGCACACCACCCTTGTAGGGCCTTGAGGGCCACGGAAAGGAGTCTGGATTTTGACAGAGTGAGTCTCAGTGTTTCAGCCTCAGAGCAATCTCCTTCGACTCAGAGACACTGTGTGACTGTGAGCAAGTGACGAGGCTGCTCTGAGCCTCTGTCTTTCCATTGGAAACATGGGACTACTAGCAACAGTGACCTTGGAGATGTGAGAGTGCACCTACCTCGTGTTGGGACAGGCTCCGCACAGAGCCCGGCCCACAGGAAGCGTGCTGCACGTGCCGGGTGTGTGGGGGATGACGGCGTTTTCACACATGTGCTCCCACCGCCTCGCAGAGGGTATTTGGGCAAAAAACGACAAGTTAGGAGGGGCCGCTGCAGGAGTGCCGGCCTGGAGCACTCCTGGGTGCGGGTACCAGGGACATGGGGGGCACAAGGCAGAGCCCCTGCCCCTGGAGGCTCAGGGTCCAGTGGGAGAGTGAGGATGGGGGCGGGGACAGGACCTGAGGGGGCTCCTGACTTGAGTAGCAGGGGTCAGGCGGTGGCAGAACGCAGGGAAGGCCAGCTGGAGAGGGGTGAACCCTGAGGGGGATGAGCAGTTGCCCATGTGGGGTGGTGTGTGGTGCGGCGCCTGGGGGAAGGGCATTCTATGCCAGGGAACAGAACATGCAAAAGGATAAGAAGGAGAGGGTGTTTGTGAACAGTGAATCCCGTGTGACTGGATGTGGGCGTGGGGCCTCCTTAATGGATGGAAGTCAAAGGCAGGAAGGGGAGGAGACCCCAGCCTGCATTTAGGTTTGCTGACTTTCCAAGTACACTGGAAATGACACGGCCGTCTGTCTGTCCAGGTGGGGATCACGTGTGGGGACACCGGCTTCAAGGTGGCAGTGAACGGTCAGCAGCTGTTTGACTACAACCACCGTGTGATGGACCTGCCTGCCATCAATGTCCTGGAAGTGGCAGGTGATGTGCAGGTGACCCACGTGCAAACATAGGCGGAATTCCTGACCCTGGGGACTTGGCCTAGAGCACGTCGCTGTCTGGGTCTGCTCATCACCTCCACCTTTCCTGTCCCTGCCCCAGCCCTTCCCAGCCCTTCCCAGTCCTTCCCGGTCCACCGAGGATCTGGAAGAACCAGGTCCCTGTGTGGCCCTGCCTCTGGCTGCAGCCCCCTGAGGTGGAGACGGCAGCTGGATGGCACTGCCTCCCTCAGCCTGGGCACCACCTGGGGCTCCAGGTGCCCAATCCAAACATCTGAGGAAGGGGGTGGTGTGTGCAGGCTGAAGCCCCATGTTCTGTCCCCTGAGCACAAAGGGAGGGCCGTGGGCCTTCCCAAGCTCCCAGCTGAACCCTTGTCTACCTTGGATCCCATGTCCCAGCCTCCTTTCAAGTCCACCTCAGGCTCAACCCACCAGCTGGTCACTCACACGGGAGGTGGTCTCCTTAGCTCCTCCTCTTTCTCCAACCTTAACCTTTCCTTGTATCATCACCAACCCTCCCTCTCCAGGAAAGTGACCCTGATTGACACCTGCTTGTCTCCACCAACAGACAGGACCCTCTTCAGCTGGAGGCCCCCCTTTTCCATTGTCCTTCAAATAAAGTGAGAAAGAAATACCCCTGGTGCCCACGTACAGGGGATGGCTGTGGTTTATCAAGTGTGTTGGAGGCACTTGGGTTCCTGGATTTGGGGAGGTCTGGCCAAGGAGGGAGCCCAGGCACACTTGGGTGAGAGTGTCCTGACCCATTTCTGCTCTCAGTGGGTCCCCACACATCCCACAGGTGTGTGGGAGAAAGCAGCTGGACTCAGGCTCTTTGCAAGGAACATCTGACAGGAAGCTTGTTAGCAGAGTTGCAGCCAAGCAAGGAGGCAGCCCCGTGCTTCTGAGATGGGCCCAGGCCTGGGTGGGGGCCTGTGAGGGCCAGGGCAGGGCCAGGAAGCCAGAGGGCAGGGCAGGTCATCAGTGGGAGGAGGTGGAAGGAAGGGTGAAGTGGAGCTGACCCAGAGGAGAGCTTGTTGTTGGTTCCACTGTGGGTCCCCCAGTGTTAGGGGGGAAGTGGTGCTGGGGAAAGTGGCTCAGTGTGAAGGGTGTGCCAGCCCCTGGGCCAGTGCAGGGGGACCCAGGTGTTGTCCACATGATGCCAACCCACCATGATACTCCATCAGGAACCCAGGGCCTCAGGAACCAGGGCTCGGGCTCAAAGCATAGACCCAGAGCCAGGAGTAGCCACTGCCCCTTAAAACTGGTTTGAAATGAGGAATCTTGGGCACCACCACACACCTCAATCAGAGTCTGCATTGGAGAGACACCCCAGGCGTTTAGTGTTCAGGTTAGCGTGCAAGAGACTCTGGGCTAGGTGACCACTGTGCCAAGCAACACCACCGCACTGCAGGTTGGCTTGTCCCCTCTCCCCCCACCACCCCATCTGAGTCCGGGGACCAGGGAGCCAAGGTAACACAGGCCAAACTCCAGCCGGTAGCCAGATCTCACCCGACCCTCACTTACCCCTGGCTGAGTGCCTTCCTCCTTCCCACTGGGAGAAGGACACATGGGTCAGTCCCCTGAGAAGCCTTCCCCACGGAACACGTGTATTCTTCATGTACTGCCAAGGCCTTGACTGTAGCCTGACCTCACCTGCCTTGTCATCCAGGTGCCAAATGATATTGGCCAAAGTCTCATGAAGCAGTGGCCCCGGACAAAATGCAGCGGCTTTGTCAGAAGGCAAATGTCGGGGGACTCTCTGCTGAAGAGCTGGCACCCTGGGCAGCACCGCACCCCTGCCGCCCCCGCCCCTTCCCTGCCCAAGGTGCCTCCTGTGTGAGGCTGGGCTGAGGCCGGTGCTCCCTCCCCCATCACAGGTTCCCAGACGTGCACCTCGTGTGCAGCCCTCGTACCCGGTTCAGAGAAGCCGCAGAGCCAGGCTGGGCCAGCACCAGTGTCCAGGTCTATATAACTCAGGGCTGTTTCCTTGTGACACACACACGCACACACACAATGTGGTTAAAATAAAATGCATTTCATATAAATACCTCCATCAAGGAGTCTTACAGGGAGGGTTTAGATGGTCCTCAGGGGCTGACTAGGGTTTTGTTTTTAAATACAAAAGCATAAATAACTGTACAGAAAAGAGTGGGGCTAAATACAGAGTGGTGAGGCAGCGCCTCCTGGTGGTCCCTGACAGTGGTGCAATCAGAAGAAGGCTCCATCCTTCTCACCCACTGGCCAGGCCTGGCATTGCAGCTTTTCTTTAAGGGACCAGGGACATCCCAATATTCCATTATCTGGGGAAGGGTGGGCTCAAAGGCGACAAGAGGTTCCCTCAGTCCAGGCTGCTACTTGGTAGCCAGTCAAACAAAGGGGGAAGGAGATGGACAAATAAGATGTGTGGCTTGGCGATATAATTTTCCACCATCTCCCTGTGGCCTCTGAGAATGGAGAATTGGGTCCATCATGAAATTCAACCGTGGCAGCTTTAACTTCCACGGGCTGTTGAAGCTCTGGGCTCACTAGACTTCCCGGCAGCCCCATCCTCTTGCACCTTGTAGGGAAATACAGCTCCGAAGATATCTTCATGATAGCGCTTCTGGTTCTTCAGGAAAAAACAGAAAGCTCATGTCAGCTCTGCTGGTGCAGCCACCCCTCACTCATCGGGCCCAGGCTGGAACCAGTGCCCTGCGTCCTCCCAGCTTCCCTACCACACATACACTGCTGAGCCATCTGCCTTCCCCACGGCCATGCTTAGATTGCACTTGACTCTGACTGAGACTCTGTAACCCCCACTGCCTGCTCTGCCGTGGACCACCTGAACATGTCTCCAGGCTTTAGGATGCACAGAACAGCCTGCCTAGTGCTTATCCCACAAGATGCTCCTGAAACATGGGCTCTGAGATAAATACATTTTGTGTGTGACACAGTTTCTCCCAGTTTTGAAGCATCATGATGCCCAGAAACATGTTAGAGGCTCTGAAAGTCTCATTGTAAAGCAGTGTGTTTGACTTTGTTTAACTGAACAATCAGACCAGGATGCACATCAAGCCTCTAACAGCGCATCCGGCTCTGACCCTCCAGCCACCTCTAGGATTCTCCTGACATCCAGGACTGTCCTGATCCTGACTCCCCTAGTTCTGATGCCCCTAGCCCTGGCTCCCTGTCCCATGCCCATGACCTGCATCTAGCTGGTGCACCTGCACCAGCTGCCATACCTTAAGCTGGAAGAAATAGTCCTCCACCTGTTCCTCACTCAGGCTCAGCTTGGCTGCCACCAGCTGCTTAAGTGTGTGGGCTACATCCCGGGCCATGCGCACGTCCCCACAGACATAGAGGTGGCCCTGCTCCTTGTGAAGCACGTGGAGCACCTGATCGGCCAGCTGCTGCTGAAGGATGTCTTGAACATAGACCTGAAACCAGAGGAGATGGTGAGTCCAGACCCTGGCTGCTGGGTGGTGAGGGGACAAAGCTTGTAGTCAAACGTGGTGGCCACAGGGAGTTGGTGAGGAGGCATGACGGGCGGCAGGGTGAGCACCCTCCCCACCAGGACTCTGCACAGGGACCAGGCTGAGCATGAGGACGTGCACTGGCACCTGCCCAGCCCAGGTCTAGGCTGGAGAGAGGAATCCTGGTCACGCCCCAGCCCTCCAGGAGCAGACGGTCCAGGGGGGCTCCCTGATGTACTCTGGATTCACATGCTTCAAAGAGGCACCATGAAGCCACTTGCCCTATGCAGGGCCCTGAGGCCCACCTGCCACACCCCAGAAAAGGGATTCTCTCACTGGGGGGCTGGTCTATGGGACCTCCACTCTTATGCAGAGCAGGGCACAGAGCCCTGGGCTCCCCAGTGACATGGAAGTCCAGGAGTCCACTGGGCTCCCAGTGACCCAGCCTTGGCCATGGAGCACTGGCTCTGGGAGGAGCCCTGATAGGACCAGTTCATTAGGGAGGGGCCAAGAGCCTGATCTGACTCCCCAGGGTCCTGGTCAAAGTGCCCTGGGGCAGCAGAGCCCATCAGTGGAGCAGCGAGTGCCCTCCAGCCTTGCCGTGGTGGAGCATAAAGCGGGCCTGGACAGCCTCTCCCTGGGCAGTTGTGCATCCCAGCCAGGGAGGGCCTTCAGCAGGCTGGGCCCAGGAGATTAACCCACCACGTGGCCTTGACGACTTGGTCCTGAACACCTCATAGCCTATCTCTTGGAAGAGTGAACTGAATAGTTTCATAGCTTCACAGCATCTCTCTGATAGTATAACAGCCTACATTTTAGAGCAGAGGAGATGAAAGTTCAGAGACATGAGTGGGGTGTGGAATGCCAGGACACCCATCATAGTATAGCCTGTGCTTTTAATGCTCCTCCCTCTCATGGGGGAGCCGCATTACCTTGGGTTGGCCAGGCAGACGAGAGTAGGCTGTGTGCACCTCATGCAGCACCCTCTTCTGGACCATCTCCAACATCTCCTCCCGATAGAGGTGGTCCTCGTCTGGGCGCCGGCACCCAAACACCAGGGTCATGCAGCCACTCTGGAGCCCTGGAAGACCCAGCAGGTTGCAGTTACCAGGGTGGCCACAAGAGGGCAGGCATCAAGACCAGACAAACTGGGTACCCAGCTTGAATTCTCATTTCATCTCCACAAGAATCCTATCTACTACTTTCCTTACTTTATAGCTGAGGATGCTGAGGGCCAGGGCATTCAGATCCCTTGCCCACACAGGCTGAGGCAGACCTCGGATAGGGGCCAGGAAACGTCTGTGGGCAGTGGCACAGCTCTCCTGCAGCTCAGTTCTACTCCCAGGCAGGTGCTGGCCACCTGGTCCCCCACCCCTCCCCCCTAGAGGCCCCCCTCCCCCCCGGCCCGCCAGCAGTACCTTTTTGTTCAATGTCATAAAGCCGCTGCTGCCAGAAACTGCGGAAGGGGGCAATGCCCGTGCCAGGCCCAATGAGGATGCAAGGCTGGGAGGGGTCCTCAGGGAGCTGGAAGCCACTGGCACTGAAGGGGACAGAAAGAGAGACCATCGTCCTCAGGCTCCGTGGGCTGCGTGCACACGCAGGACAGGGGCTGAGGAGCTAGGGGTGTGGTTGGGGTGGGAGTGTTGGGGGATGTGGAGATGACAGTGAGCTCGAATTTGATTCCCAAGTCCCACAGGCCGCTTCGTCTCCCTGACCACACACACCAGAACCTTGTGCCAGTGTCCTTCTGAGAGAGGCTGAGCCTCATTGTCCTCTGGGCTCTACCTCCATCCGCGCTGCAGACTTGGCCATGTTCTACAGCCGGGAAGTAGAATGGACAGGCCCGGTGTGAGCCCAGTGCCTTCTTTGTGGACCAAGGGGTCTAGACTGGCACCTAAACCCCAGACCCCTCTGTTTCCGCCCGAGGCTCCTAGGGCCAGTGGCCCCACAACAGACAGCATGGCAGGGATGCTCACCTTCGTACAAAACAGGGCACTGGGTCTTGGGGCTTCAGGCTGCTAAGCCACGTGCTGCAGACACCGTGGTGCAGGGGACCCTGGCCATCTGCAAGGACAGAACAGACCTGACCAATTTGCACCGCCAACCGGTGTGTGAACTGCCCCAATGGCGCTCCCCGCTGGGCTGCACTCGAACTGCCTGCTCAGACACTCTCTGGGCTCTAATGTGGGAGCTGTTTTCTCTCAATTCCGAGATCCACCCTCTAAATAGCAGAGCTGCTGAAAGTAGAAAGGGCCTTAGACAGTGTAGAAGCCTCTCCTTTTACCACTGCTGAAGTTGAGTCTCAGCGGGACTGTGACTCGTACAAGGTCACTTGGGTAGCAAGAGAGTCAGGCCACAGCTCAGCTTCCCTGACTGAAGGACCCTCCCAGCCCACCACTCAGCTCCGATGACAGCTGCCCAAAGTGGCCCCTGAGGGTGACCACAGTCACCGTCCCAGAGTGTCTTCCCAAACATAGCCTTTCCCGATAGACACACTGGGTGATGGACAACCTCCTGAGCATTCCAGTCTGTTCGGACACCTGCGTGTGGCTCCTCCTGGGCTTGTGGAAACCCCAGCTTTCCCTGGGGTACATTCCCTTCCCCATGACCCAGAATTCAAAGGGGCCTCCGCTAACTTGAGAAGGCCCTTCGGTTTCCTCTGGATGGAATCTTGCTCCCGCAGGACACGCCCGCCTCCCCTCCCCTGATCTGAGGACTGAGACTGGGCCCGTGCGATATCCTCCGGCACAGCAGACGGTCTCCGCCCAGTCCTCAGAACTGGGTGCTCGTGCAGGTCAGGGCACCGGCGGCCTTGAGGTGGGGGGCAGCTTCCCAGCTTTGCCGCCCCAGGCAGTGCTCCGTTACCAAGGGCAAGGCAGGGGCCCAGTCCTTCCACTGGAGGAGCCAAGCCCAACTGCACAAGGACTGAGACCTTCCCATCTACGTCGGCCCAGCCGCCATCTGAAGTCTTCATCCTGTGCATTCCTTCTCAGCACTGACACAGTGATGACTGTCTATTTCGGTGGGTGTCTTTTCATTGCACCCTTCCAGCCGGGAAGCTCACAGGGGCAGGGGCAACGGGGGCTGTGTCTCCACGCCCGCCAGGGTGCCGAGTATACAGAAGCACGAAACAATCCTTGTCGAGTCAGTGAGTGGAGCGATGAACAGTCAGAGCAGAACCACCCGGTACCTCGGCTGGACTATCGGGAAGACTAAGAATCGCTGGGCTCCCACTAAGCAGTGGGCACTTTCCACACTCAATCTCGTTACATTGTCCCAAAAGTAGTAGGGCTTGAAAGTGGAGCAGGGTGGTTAAGAATGTGGACTCAGGCCCTGGCCGGTATGGCTCAGTGGATTGAGCACCAGCCTGTGAACCCAAGGGTCACAGGTTCGATTCCTGGTCAGGGCCCATGCCTGGGTTGTGGGCTAGGCTCCCAGTTGGGGGTGTGTGGGAGGCAACCAATCGAAATTTCTTTCCTCTTTCTCTCTCCCTTCCCCTCTCTCTGAAAATAAATAAATTAAATTTGAAAAAAAAACAAGAATTTGGACTAAGCAGACTACCTAGGTTTGAATCTCAGTTCTCTATTTGTTAATGGTGTGACTTTGAACAAGTGGCTTAAGCTCTTCTTGCCTGTTCCCCCGCCTGTAAAATGCTCACGGCACACCCATCTCACACGATTACTGAGAATCTAGCTCAGGGCCTGCTTCTGAGTAGTCTCTCGCGCACACCTCCTACTGTAACGACAACTCTGGAGGGTGGGTGTTTAAATGATGGGGAGGCCAAGGCTCCGCCATGTTGAACAGCTGCCCAGGAAACAGCAGCGCCGGAATGCGCCAGAGCCTCTGCCCCGGCCTTACCTCGGGTGCGGTAGGTGAGCACGGCCACAGTGAGGTGGACCTCCATGGGTGTGCGGTCCCTGCAGGAGCTGATGGAGTAGTACCGGGGTTTCAGAACAGGGAGCTGGGAGAGCAGGAAGCTGGCAGACACCTGCAGGGACGGGAACTCCTCCAGCACCTCCAGGAATGTGGGACTGTTGGTGAACTTCCACTGGTTGTACTCCGAGGGCTGAAAGGCAAGGGCCAAGTGAGCAACTCAGGGCACCACCCCACGTGGAGGGAAGAGGCTGCCACAACCCAGTATTCATTCACTCATTCACTCATGCATTCATTCCCTCCCTCAAGACACACTTTGAAGCACCCAGCGCTGTCCAGGGTGCTACTGAGTTAGAGAGAAAAGATCAGCCATTTCCTCTCCTGGAAGAACTCAGGCCAGCGAGCAGCCTTCATCTAACTCGTGCGCCTAGAACATCACGGTCGGCAACTCGTGGGCAGGAGTCAGATCTCTACTGTGATCTCATCTGGGGCGGGGCTTCGGAATCACACAGGCCTGGGTTCAAACACTGGACGCTGTGACACGATGCTTGTTTTAGAGCTGTGGGATCGTGTCCCCATTCCTCAGCCCTTGTGAGCTGGAGACAGCATCCCTCACTTTGTGGGGGTGTTGTGAGAGTCCGATGGGAACATGTGTGCCCTCCCAAGTTAGCACAGCACAACCACACGGCAGTGGCAGCGGAGGTGGCTGGAATCATGAAAATGAGCTATAACATTGATATAATAATGACACCCAGTGCCTTTTGCAAAGACTGGGGCCCAGAAACTCAGGTGAGGTAATGTGTTCTCTTATTAATTTGCCAATTCATCTGCCCGACTGGCACTATGTCCACTTACCCAGCCATCCACCCCGGCCAGCCTCTAACTCTTTCTAAGTCCTAAGCTTGCTTCGGGTTTGGGGAAATACGAAGACAGACCAGACAGAGTGGCTCTTTTTCCTTAACTGATGTCTGAGGGTGCGCTTTGGTTGCATCCCACAGACACTCAGAAAAATCCCGTTTACTCAACACGACTGTGTCCTAGAGACAGTACGGGAGAGGGTGCCTGACTTCCCACCGGACCGCAACGTGTCTCACTTTGGGCAGCTGAGCTGAACCCCCCTTGGAGGTTAAAGACCCGCTCCGGGCTCCGGCTTCCCCGGACTCTAGGACCTGGCAACCGCCTCCCGCCCCAGCCCCTAACGTCACCTGGCACAGGGTCTCCAGCCTCCGCCTCTCGCCCTCTTCGGTGGCCAGCCGGGCCAGCTTCCGGAGCAGCAGCTGCGTTGGGGGGGTGGTGATGTCCAGGAAGTGGGTGAGGGCCTGGCTGAGTGAGCAGGGGGGCAGCCGCTTGTCCCTGACCCAGTAGCTGCCTGCAGGGGAGAGGTGACACTGAAGTTCTGGTTCCAGGAACAGTGACAGGGCTAATGCGTCCCACTCACGTGCAGGAAGGTGGTGCTCGGAGATGGGGCTGAAACGAGGGTCGATCCACAGCCCTCGAAAGGGCCCCCGTGGTGACGTGGTCCTGTAAACTAACTGTGGGCCAGAGTCCAGTCCCTGGTCACCCAGGCCTGGACTGTAGCAGGGTGTCCACAGGGGAATTTCGGACTCATGGTGGCTAAATGCCCCACAGACCTCTGTGCACCCTAGACACCGGCTACTCATTCAGAGAAACGCACGTAACCACAGTCCCCTAATGCCAATCACCCCGAAGGGAGGTTGTGAGTCTCAGGGAGTCCCAAGAGCCAGTATCCAAGGTGGTCACAGCAGGGACCCTGGGGCCAGTAGGTGTGGGTTCAAATTCTGACTCCCCACTTACTGGCTGGGTGACTCAACTCTCTGAGCCTTGGGTTCTGCCTCTGTGAAACGGACGTGGTAAGAAAACGTGTCTCACTGGCTTTGTATGAGCTTTGAATGAAACAGTGCAGAACAGGAGTTGGCATGGGGTCTGGGACCCAGGAACTCAGTAAGTGTCAGGTAAAAATATTACTGTGGCATCGTTTCATCCTGACCCAAGGCCTGCAGAGCCACATCCGTCTCCTACAGTCACAAGGACATCTCTGGCCCCTGGTCCCCAGGTTTCAGGCTCTCTCACATTGTCCGGGGCAGCGGGGTGCGAGGCCACACTTTGCCTCTGATTCCTGCTCTCCTATTTTGGCCACTCTCTTTAGGCGACACATTCTCGAAGGTGTCCTTACCACTGAGGAGGCTGAAGCCGGGGGCGCGTCCTGAGGCAGAGGCCCCCGACTGCAGATTTCATTAGCTCCCCTCTCCCACCGCCCGTTACCCTGCGGGTGCCCATCCGTAAGGCTGAGAGCCTCATCTTAGCACAGGACAGGGGTGCCCTGGACCCTCCCCAGGACGGTGTCTTCTCCCCAGTGACGATGGCCAGGAGCAGCCACACAGTCCTGGCCACCTTTGGCCTGCCCCTGCTCATTGCCCAGGGAAGGTGGGAACAATTGGGACCTTGGTGGGGTAACAGCATGAAGTCAGAATGCCATGGAGTGTGAAGAGATTATATAATTTGGGATCCGAGGAGGCTCTCAAGGTGTATCGTCTGACCTCCTGGCCAAACGTCCGTTAGCCTGTGGGGAACGGACATCCCTCCACGCCTGCATTTATTTGGCGCCAGGAGTTGTGAAGGTCGCATTTGTATCTGTGCATTGGTTCTTCAAAACAGGCCTGCAAGGAAGGCTCTACTGTCTCTGTTTTAGGGACAAAGGAGTAAAGCCCAAGCAGTGACTCCTATGCCCAAGGCCACCACCGTGCTGGTAAGGGATGGATCTGGGACTTGAACCTTCAAACCTCACCATTTCTACACTGTGTCCACATTTCTCTATTATGTCACCGGGCAAGCCACACACATGTGCCTGCCGTGGGGACTAATTTTACACAAGTAAAATGCCGGCGTATACCAAGCGCCCGATAAGTGCTGGCCGCTGCTGTGATTATTAGAATGCTCATTACTGTGCACTTTTGTGCACACCTGCCTCCGGTGCTAGGTCGTGAGTTCCCTGAGGGCAGACACCAAATCTCATTCGTTTTCAGCCCAGGGCATATCTGATGTGGCCAGATAAAATTTCCATGGGGGAAAAAAAATCAATGAATCAATCAACAAAAGAATATATTCTTTTGCCAGATAAGCAAAGGAATAAAGGGAAAAAGACACTCCAGCCCCTGGGGTTGGGCAGGTGGTCCCAAAGAAGCATCCCTTTTTGTGGGTTAACTCTTGGCAAGGCGGCTTTAGCGCAGGCTCGGGGGCCAGCTGGCCAGCAGGAAGGACAAGGTTAGCTGCCTGCGGTGCAGGCCTGGCCCTTCCCGTCCTCTGCTCTGGGGTGGGTGGGAGGATGCTGGGTGTGCAGGGGGCTCACCAGTCTCGCTGAGGGTCTCCAGGCACACGGGTTGGTGGGGTGCGGGGCCGTCTACCACTCGCTCCAAAATGCCTTGGACCAGGGCCGGCTGGTTGCTTGGGAAAATGCCCAGGTGCTCCCCGGGCAGGTAGCTGAGGCCCTGGCCGTCCGCACAGGAGAGTTCCACCAGGAGGGTGGTGCGGCTGGGGAAGGAACAAAGCAGCCTCTGGTGACTGCTCCGGGGTTTCCTGCAGAGGTCCCTGGAGGGTGGTCCGGTTTCCCCGGGAAACAAGCCCTCCTTCCATTCTCCTGCCTGGTTCTGTGCGCGCTGTCTCGGAAAAGGGCCTGAGGCTGACCAGGCCCGAGGCTTCTCCCTGGGGAGAGGATGCACTGACTCCAGGCTGTGCTGCCCACAGCAGCTCTTGAGGGCTAGACCACAGAATCTGCCTGGAGGAAGCACCCCTCTGGGAGATGCGTAGGCATCGGGACAAACCTTTCCTTGTCCCCAGCACACATTCCGTTTTTATCAGAACAAAGCCCAGTTTTCCTCAATGTTTGGGGGAGGCGGCGCAGAGAAGCGAAACCCACAGAGAATCCTCAGCATCAGCTTGCCCTGGCGGGGAAACGTCCTTCCCTGCTAAACTTTTCCTGAAAGTTCTAAGAAAGCGCCACACGGTTCGAATTTCTCTTGCCCTCCCCTTCTGGTGAACACGTTTAGGACAAGAAGCGAAGCAGGTACCTCGTTCCCAAGCTGGAAAACTGGCCCTCAGGTAACGGAGACCGGATGTAAAGGCATTGGTGGCCACAGGGTGACCGTCAGGCTGGTCCCCACCAACAGCCTGATCGCTGATGCCTGTGGACACCTCTCTCTTTTCAACATCTGCCCTGTTCTGGTCTTCCCCTCATTAAAATAAAATCTGTGGACCATCACCCAGGAGGCCCCGTACTTTGCCCTACCTGGATTTCGGACTCTGCAGGTTCTGCCGGGATTTGAGCTTCATGGTGAACACGTCCTTGGCGTGCACGCTGCTGAGGGCTGCGGGGGACACATAGGCGGTGAAATGGCCAAGCGGCTCTCCAGCATTGGTGGGGCAGCCCCCACGTGTCTGAGTCAGTGACATCCTTTTCCCCACCGTGTCTCTGAATCACACATTCAGAGATACCCTTGCTCTGACAGAGGGTGGCTGTGCATCCGCTAGGGGTGGGGCAGTGCAGCTCGGAGGTCCAAGTAACCCAGGTTTCCTGCGACGCGGGGGAGCCCTGCTGGAGCTGGGGATATCCTGAACAAGCGGAAACCTGCAGGGCCGCCGGGCTCATGGTACCAGAAAGAGAAAGCGCAGAGGCATAGCATCTGGAGGGCACCGTGGAGAGGTCACAGATCGCAGAATGTTCTGGAACTGCCTCTGCAGAACGTTCTTTACAATACTTGGCTGGCGTCAGAGTTGGAAGGGTGGGGCTCAAATCTCAACCTGGCCACCTGCTAGCAACTGGCTTCACCTCCCTGCACTTCAGTTTCTCTGTGTCTTCCTCGAAGGATGAGTGTCAGGGCTTGCTTAGAGCTGGGCACAGCGCCCATCACAGCGCCCGGCACACAGGAGGCCCTGGGCTGGAGCAGCTTCCTGCTCCCTTTACCCACCTCCCAGGCCCCCCTCCTGGAATGGCCGCCCTCACAGACAAAGCAAGACCTTGATTCTGGCACCCTGACCAGCTCTTGGAGGCGACAACGGAGGGAGGCCTGGCAGCCCTGGGCCAGCTGCCCCTCTGCAGAGGGTCCCACTGCTCTTTTCAACCAGAGGCTCACGGCTCAAAGACCCCCACCCCGGCAGGCAGGGCAAACAAGCCCCGTGTGGCTCAGGGAAGCTGGTACCTTTGTTGAGGTCCAAAGGCTGTGAGTCCTGCACGAGCCGGTAGTGGCACGGGTCCCAGGTCACACTGGTGGTGTAGAGCTTGGGGATCTGAATGCGGCCCTGGCCTCGGACGTCGAATGTCTCACAGGCTGCCTAGAGGGAGACAGAGCGAATCAGTATTTGTGAGCGTCACCCTCAGCAGTGGCAACGTGGCCACCATCAGGACTCTCATTTTTCAGGTCCTTACGAGCTAAGTGCTTTGTAAAAGTACTAAGCACACTTATCTGATCGGGCTGTTGTGACTCAAAGAGGCGCCGGGGCTTGGCACATGCTAGCTATTGCTATTACAGTGAACATTCACATTGACAGCATCTCATTTTATCTGCATGACCACACCGTGCGCAGGTTTGACTGCTCCCGTTTTCCTGATGTGGACTCATTGGAGGAGGCCTGGGCTGGGGAATCACGCCGGCCCTGACTCAGGCTGGGATTCCTAGGCACCACGGGGTGAAATGCTTTGCTTAAATGGGGAGTTTGCTAAGTCAGAGGAGTCAAACCCGGGCAACAAAGGCCTCCTGAGGTAGAGCTCAACCATGTGGTCCCAGTCCCCAAGCTCTCTGTGGCTGGGAGACTTGAAACAAGACAAGGTTGTCAAGAGAGGGGCTGGATAATCAGAGTGGGGGAAGATCTCAAACCGAGGCTTTCGGAAGGCAGGGAGGCATCCTAGCGACCTCTTCCTGCCCCGGGGACACACGCTTACTTACAGGGGAGCCCTTCTGGGGACTGAGGAAGAGCAGCAGTGGCCCAAGCCCTTGGCCTGAGCCCTCGGCCTACAGCCCCGCCCACACCTGGGACCCTGCCTACAGGACCAGGCAGGGGTCATGCCACCCAGGGTGCCCAGCCCAGGTGTCCCAGGCACAAATGCGCCCCAGCGTCCTGTGCGTGCTATGGGGCAGCTCCAGCGAGGAACTGACCTTGAAGGTCTGCACTGCCCAACTTCGGAAGGCCTCTTCCTGCCCACTGAGCTCGTCCCCTTCCCCTGTTGGGGTGAGCTGAGATGCTCCCAGGTGGGACAACTTCTGGTCGACATCATGAGCAAAGGCGCAGAACTGAGGGTACATGCTGGAACCGAGGCCGAACACGGCATACCTGCCCAAGGAGGACACACACACACACAGAGACTGGAGTGAGCCAGCCCGTGCAAGCAGCCCCCCGCCACACCCACAGCCCGAAGCCGCCTCCGACACTCCCACCTGCTCCCTCCTGGCCTCTTTGGCTTCTGAGCCTTTTCACCAACTCTGAAGACCAGCCCTACGTTTGGCCTGCAGACCTATAAGAGGGACTTGGACTCCCTGGCTTGGTCCTCAGCACATGCTGAGGACAGGCTCTCACTAGGCCGGGACGCCCCAGAGAAGACCCCTCCCACTTCCACTTCCAGACTCTGGGCCCACGAGGCCGTGCTCGGACACGTGGGCTGGGGAACAGCCTTACCTGAACTTGTTGGTGAGCTCTTTCAGCATGAAGAGGGATTTCTTCAGTTTCTAGAAAGAGAGAACCACAAAGTTCTCGGGTCAAGGTCCGTACAAGCACTGCTTTTTCCTTTCTTCTGGTGGCCCAGTTAAGAACTGGCTGCCTCCGACGGGAGAAGGTCCAGGACCTCACATGCCAGCTGGCTCGTGTGTGCCGGCTGGGGCTCAGGGACAAGCTCAGGCTTCACCACTTGTGTGGCCCTGGCCCTCAGCGGGGGACCCAGGACAGCCCCACCTCCAGCCCTGCCTGCCCTACAGCGGGGGCATCTCCAGAGGGTTTCCTAAGGGGATGCAAACGAGCCCCTCTTCCGGTTTGGAACCTGATGATGGCAACAACTGTTGCCACAGTTTCTGAAATAATTCTGATTTCTCAGGAACTCAGGTAATTTTAGGTGGTATATGACCTAGCAAATATAGTGTCAAACCTCATTGTGAGAAAGTATTGTTTTCTCTAATTTCCTTTTAGTTATCTCAGTTATGTATGTATGTATGTATGTATTTTGTTCTTCTGAACACTGGGGTGAAAGTCTCAGATTGGTATTAATGGAGCCTTAACACCTCTCTAGTACTTGCTTATTACTCCTTAAATAAAAAACTAAGCAAGCCATGGTTAGGTGACAGTTTCTAGCTAAAATTCAGTAACTTTAGTTGGTTTTCACTGGATTTACTTTTTGCTGGCCTTCCACTTGTGTCAGGGATATAAAGTTCCCCTTAAACGGGAATTGCGACATTGTAAAAGCCAGGCTGCTTTACTGAACTATAGGGAGCGTGTCTAAGTGTGTCACCAGAAAGGTGGCACAGGCACATGGCGATAATTATGCAGGGCACAGGTGGCTGTCAGGGCACCCACTCCCAAATGTCCTCCTCGGAGCATGCTGATGGCCCAGGTCCTTTCCCGGGCCACCCACCTCTCCATTGCCGGGAGCGCCTCCGTTCCCAAACGTGCTGGTCACCACCAGCAGCAGCTGCTCCTCCTCCAGGCGGCTCAGCCCATACTCGTCCATGCAGAGAACCTGCACGGCACAGAGGCTGGACATCAGCCCTGGGTTTCCAGGGTGGGGCCCTCTGCCCCCCCCCCAGGCCGCTAGCCCCCTTCATCATCCAGGCCTGCTGCCGCTGCACCCCCCTACCCAGCATAGGTGTAGCACAGAGAAAGTGAGCGCTTAACAAACCCCTGCCCAGCAACCCTCTCAAACACAGTCCTCCAGTCTCCCTGCCTCAAGCCCCGCCCCGCTACACGTCAGCAAGCCCTGGAGGGTTTGCCTCCCGTACACTGCACGTCCCAAATCAAAACACTTTTGCCACTTCCACAGCTGTTCTGGATTCCGAGTGTGCAGACACATTCTCCACAAAAATGGGATGAGCAGGTTACACAACGGTGACGACTCCTTTGGTACCTCAGGGACCCGAACACCGTGCCCGACACTAACCCCGGCGCCCCGGCCTCCTGTCCTGCCCGGCCCACCTGCCTCGGAGGCCTTCAGAAGTGAAGGACGGAACGCAGCCCTGTGCAGTGGCTGACTCACCCTCGGGGGGTTTACTTGTCTGCACTTTATTCATCCTTTGCCCCTTTCACATTTACCTGTGCACCCTGTACGGATGTGCTCAGTAAACGGGAATAAAATTCACCTAGAGAAGCTCGTGTGTATTGCGAGTTGGACTCATTAGGAACGTGTTTCTCAGCCTGTGTTCCCTCTGAAAAACGTGTAGGATTGCAAAGCCCCAACACACACGTCTCCGGCCGTCACCGATTTACCGTGGACAGCAGCACATGCAAGGCCCTGAGCGTCCAGGAGCAGAGCAGCCCCAGGCACAGGCAGAGACACGGTGCACGCCCAGCCACGTCGGATACCTCGGGGTTGAAGGCGCAGCTGAACAAGGCGCCCAGGTCCCGGGCCAGCGTTTCCGACTTTCCGGTCTCCGTCGCAAAGAGAATTGTGGCTCTGACTCGGGATGCCATGGTCTTTCGCATCAGCATAGAGGCAAAGAGCACGGCTCTGTGGGGACAGACAGACAGACATGTGCTGAGTCATCCTTCCAGAAGAAGATGGGGGCTGGGGGATGGGAGTGGGGGCAGTGTTTGAACCGGGGCACGCTGAGTTAAAAGAACCCACGTTTCTCACCAGCTACCAAACGTGACTCTCTGCCCCTCTCCTCCCCTCGCCAGCTCAACCCACTGCTCAGTCCCTTTGAGAAAACAAAGCAGAGAGGAGGTTGGGACAATGGCAACAGGTGCCCTTGGCATTGGTGCGGGGACCTCTGGGAGCCAACCTCCATCAAGGTCATCTTTTCTCTTTGTCCCCTGCCCTTCGATGCCTGGGAGGGCAGGCTGACCAGAGGGACATATTGACACCGGCCGCTCCCACTTACTTAACCAAGACTTGGAACCGAATCTCTCTTCTCTGGGGTCTCCGGTTCTCGTCCTGCCAGACATGGGTTTTCCAGGCCTCCACCTTCAGAAGAGAGGGCAGATATGAGAGCAAGGTGGGCACAGCTCAGCCTGAGCTGGGGGATGCTGGTGAGATGGAGGACCCTTCGTGCCCTTCGTGAGCTGCGGGGGGGAAGTGGTCTGTCCCAGTCCCCTCCCTCACTGAGAGCCCCATGGTGAGGGACCCTGCCTGTCTGTGTCCCTCAGAGTGGCAGCTTCAGTGTCCAGCACGGAGCCTTCCCCTGCAGGTGGCCAGTTGGTTTTATGGTCATTAGTGTCCCCCTGGAAGGAAGGGGCCCTGCTTGTCTCGTTTTTAGAGTCTTATCATGACTTGTCAGCAGGAAGACGGTATAATGCAGAGGCACCTTCGAGAGTGAAAGAAGGTGCTATGACGGCAGGTACAAACTGTCCAGGACAAGAAGTCACCCTACTGATCACCTTCAGAGCAAGGAATTTCTTCCCAAATCTAACCAAAGTCCTTTTTAACTGCAAACGAGCTTGTTTCAATGCATAATGGTTACCGAGTGCATTCCGTTGGGTCCTGGGCCGAGCTGTTCCATGCACCAGCTCATGGGACCCTTACTACCTCCTATTGTGAACTTAAGGCCAATCCCTTTGCAGAGGAGAAAATCTGGCCTGAGATGGGTGAAATGACACCCCCCCCCGTGTGCCTGACCAGGAGCCACGCTCTGCACCAAGATGCTATGGGGCCGTTCAGAGCCCTCCCACAAGGGCAGGGGCCCTGGTGGTCGCCCTCAGGAGCCCAAACCCCGTCAGAGCAACGGGCCACCAAAGGGACGATGCAAGGTACTTCCTTCAGGCCCGTGCTCTGTGGAAAGAACGTCCTTGAGTGAAGTCTGAAAAACATTAAAATACGTCTGTGTCCCTGATCCTTCCCTATATGTCCTGCAGGAGTGAGCATGTATGGGCACACGGGTGCACACAAATGCACGAGCACACACAGGCATGTGTACATATGTGAATGCACATGCAGACACACACTCTCTGTACCCTGAGCTCCCAAGACCAAGAGGGGAGGAAGTCCCTGTTACCTGGTAGTAGTAGAAAGGGGACAGAACATAGTTCAACATCTCCTGGTGGAACACGGGGGTGATGCTTCCAGAAATTGGGGGGACCAGCCAAATCCAGTCGGCAGGGCAGCCCCCTCGGGACCGGTACTCATTCTGCATGTACTTCATGAAGGACTCTGCAGCCGAGTGGTGGTCCATGATGGTCACGTTCTGCTTCTACACCAGAAGGAGGCAAGGGGGGAGTTGAGACAGGGATGGGGGAGTCAGGAGACTGGGCTGCAGACTGCAGGGCTCCCGAAGAACCACAAGAAGGCCTGGAAATCTGTAAAATGGGACAGCGACTCCTCCCGGCCCCCTCTGCACTGCTGAAGATAAAGGCCCAAATGGAAGTCACTCTCACAGCCTCCGAAAGAGACCCCCCAAAAATCACCATCACCGTGGCCAGCCCACAGATTAGATGGGCCTCCTGCAGGCCCTCTGGGGCCAGTGTCTAGCTTCTCAGGCCATGCCCACAAGTCTCCCCAGACTCCCAGCAAATGGCTCTCACCGGATGCTGATAAATCCAGCCACGGTGTGTTTTTGTTGATAGAGAGTTCCAGGAGTCACTTCCTGAGGATGCGGCCCTCTTGGCCGAGGAGGAACTAGAACCCTCTGAAGAGGACTGCGGTGTGTGGAAGACAGTGACCACGGTCCCTGAGTTAAAAGCCAAGGGGTCTGAGCCTTCTTAAATGGCCTGACAAGGGCAGCCACATGCCTCAATGTTACGGGCAACTTGTTCAATCAGGAGACATTTGTTTAAGGTAGTGGTTTAAACCCTGGCCTCTTATTAGCCATGTGATCTTAAGTACTTAGTTCCTAAACCTTACTAAGCCTCAGTTTCTCCATCTATAAAGTGGGGGTGATAACAGTTCCTGCATCATGAGGTTACTGAAAGGATGCAGTGTTATTACAAGTAAAGCACAGAATGTGCTCAGTAAATATTAGCTGCCGTTATTACTTCTGTCTGCCAGGCACTGCGGGAGGCACTGGCATCAGAAATGAAAGACCGGGCCCCTTCAGTGCAACCGATTAACCTCTAACTGGGGCAGGCAGAGGAAAGTCAGCTCTTCACGTGGTCTGAGAGGAGCTACCACGGAGGTGGGCGCAGGTGCTTAGCTCAGGCAGCGGCCTGGAGGAGAAATGGGGGCTTTCAGGGACAGCTTCGAAGAGGAGGTGAGTCTTGAGAATGGGTGCAAGCTAGGTCAGAGACCCGCATCCCTGGAGGACGCCATAGCGAAAGTCAAGGCCAGGAGGAGGGAAGGAGCTGGCTGCTGGAGGCCCGGTCACACCTAAAATTCATACAAACACACACAGCGACTCCAGGGAGCCAGACCAGTTTCACACTCGGGAGCTGATGATGATCACTGTGATAGTGATGGCAACACTAATAAAGAATAATAACAAAATGAGTGCCTACTAAGTGTTCACTATGGGCCGGGCAGTTAGCCGAAATGTTTTTGCATATGTTTAATTCTTCCAGTCACCTAGCGAGGGAGGTACTGTGACAATCTCTGCTCTACAGGTTAGGAAGCAAGGCCAAGTCTTTTGAAGTCTGCCATGAAGGAGAGTGACGAGGAAGTCCTGGAGACTCAAACACAGGGACAGGACGTGGTCAGCAATGGTCAAGAGACAGCGAAGGGTCAGGGGATTTTTGAGGACATATCCGCATCCTGCCAGGGTCAGGGCCGATGCTGGGAGTCCCCAGGAGCCGGGATGTGTGGTCCAGAGCCAGCTCGGCCTTCCCGGGCTGGGCCGGCCCCGGGGGGCTCTTCCTGTCCTGTCTCAGAGCCACCCTCGCCTCAAGCACAAGCTCGACCTGCCCGTGGGGTCATGGGGAATGGGGTGTGATCGTAAATATTTACTGGGTGATTGTTTAATGTCAGCCGCTACACTGCACGGGGACAGAGTTTTTGTTTGTTTTGTTCACCACTTGCATCCTGGCCCAGCCTAGTGCCTGGCACAAGGGAAATGCTGGATAAAACTTTGCTGAAGGAATAAAGGCCTCTCTCCCAGTGGCCTGGCCTCCAGGGCATCTGCCAGCTTTGTGGAGATGGTCCCAACTTCTAAAGTACTATCTCCACACATCCCATGCCTCCTTCCCAACAGCAAGGGGTGTGTTTACACACATAAGAGCAGCAGATGGCCTGGCGGGCTCGGTCCCACACAGGAGCCCACCTGCGTGTGTGGGTCCAAGGGGTGGACGCTGTCACTCAGTACAGGGAAATAAGAGCACCAGGGCTTATCTGAATGTGAGCTCTCATTCATTCATTCAACACAGTTTTGTGGAATCTACCATGTGCCAGACACTCTTCTGGTCGAGCAGGGAACAAGAGAGACAAGACACTGCCCTGTGAAGTGTACTTTTTTGGGGGGAGGTACAAAACAACAAAGAAAGAAGGAAGTGGATGCACTATGTATTGCCAGGAGCCAGTAAGTATTATGAAGAAAAACAGACAGTGTCAAAAGAATAAGAGAGACAGACAGAAGGAGGTAGGGCGGGGGTATCAGGGAGGGCTGCCCTGAGGAGGTGACAGTTGGGACCTGGATGAAGGGAAGGGGCTGGCCATGGGGTGATCTGTGGGAAGGGTATTCTGGGCAGAGAGAAAAGCAAGTGCAAAGCCCTGCGGTGGGAACTACACTGGTGAGTTTGAAAAACAGCAAGTGTTCTGGCGTGAGCCGGAGAGTGATAGAGGACAAAGGCCTGACTGGAGTGGCGGGGGATGAGGACGTGTCATGAGATCTTTCCTCAGTTTCTCTGGGAGGGGAAGCAAAAAACCAGTTGTAGCTGGGGAGTTACTGGCTTAGCTGGCCCTTTATTTCTTTGCAATGGGACCCATTATGGCCTGTTGATGCTGATGGGCATGGTCCAGTGGGGAGGGAGACCTGATGATACAGGAGAGAGAGGGGGTATTTTCAGGATTCAAGTCCCAGAGGAGTTGAGAGAGGACAGGATCCAGTGCATAAAGCAGGGCCTGACCAGTCTCTGGAGGAAAGTATGATGGAGGAAGCATAGAAGTTATGCCAGAAGACACAGAGTCGGCGAGAGGGCTCGTTTGCCTCTGCGTCCCCAGCACCACGCACAGTGTGTGGCACAGACTGGCCGTGCGAGGCTTGTGCGGAGCATGAATACGTGAGCAGTACTGTGAGGGGAAAGCGAGCACAGCGTGAGGGACTGGCCCGGGTGACCCTCTTTCGGGAAAGGCTCAGACCCACAGAACAGCGGGCGCACCTGGAAACTGTGGAGCACGGCGACGTTGATCTCGATGACGGCCTGGTCTTTCCAGAGCGAGGCCAACTTGTGCGTGTCCAGGCCCATCCTTCTGCCCACTTCCTGCACAGGCAGAGAAATGGGGGCGTGTCGGTCCCTGGGACCGAACCCCAGGCCCACACCTCCAGCTGGCCCAGCTGGACGGTCTTCATTACCTCCAGGATGTTGTAGCGCTGGACGTCACAGAAGTCCCGGACCCCGATCTCCGTGCCCATGTACCAGCCATTGAAGGGGCACCCTGGGAACTCGAGGCCGCCCGCCTCCAGCAGCATGTTGGACACCGCGGGCAGAGCGTACCACTTCAGCTCCAGCTCCCGGAACCACTCGTACCTGCGGGGGAGACAGAGCCACTGGCAACTGGGCCCTTCACTTCTGCCTGCCCTCGCCACCGGAAAAAAGCTTCAGGAGAAGAGTCCACCAAGATAACTCCTTTCCAAGGGTTGGTCTCTGAGTTCATCCCGCCAGAGGGGTGACTGGGTGCACTAGGTGTCAGTCATCAATCTTGCAGTCGCTCACGCAGACAGACAGTAAGAATCCAGTGTGTGCCAGGCCCTGGGCCAAACGTGAGAACCCAACGTAACACAGCGGTCAAGGGCTCTCATGTCAGGAAGCCTGGTTTCAAGTTCTGCCACTCTGCTCAGCAGCTGTGTGGCCTTGGGATGTTATTTAGACCCTCGGAGCCTCAGCATCTCCACCAACAAAATGGTACCAAACTCGGGAGATTATCGTGAAGATAATACTATCATTCACTTGTATATTCATTTATTCCAGAAATATTTATAATTGAGTACCTACTATGTGCCAGGGACCCAGCTAGGTGTTGGGGATATATTGCTGAACAAGAAAGGCAAGACCCCTGCTCTCAAGGAGGTTACAGTCTAGAGTGTAGACTGTGCACAGGTGAACAAGCAAGTTGACAGGAAGACAGAAACAAGTGATGTGTCGCACAGAGGGGGAGGGCGCCTGCTGTGACTGGGCATCCCGGAGGGGCTACCATCCAGGAATACCTCACTGACAGGAAGGAATGAACTCCAAGAGGAGGGTGGGGGAGCAGCAGGCACAAAGGTCCAGAGATGGGACTGTGTTTCACAATATTCAAGAGATAAAAAATGAAAAGAAAGACAAGGAAAAGGAGCCCAGCACAAGGACTGCTACATAGTGAGCCTCAACACAGGGAGGTATTTTCGTAATTGTGAGAGCGTCTGGAGCAAGCGCGGAACCAGATGAGCTCCTGAAGTCACTACAGCCCTATGCTTTCATCAGGGCCAGGAGGGGAAGCTGAGAGAATCGGCAGGAGGGCAAAGGAGGCGCGGCTGCTCAGTGGGAGCATCTCGGAGCCTTACAAGGGCTGCTTTCCCAGGGGCCCTGCTTCCCTAGCTCCTAGGGCCCTATCTGTCCAGGCCTCTGCTTCCCCTTCACCATCCACATATCCTCATAAATCTGAAGACCCAGACACAGTGCAGAGTTGCTGTATAAGGATGACAAGGGGGCCCTTGAAAGCCAGGCTTTTGGGCACCTGCCGCTGACTGGGCTTTGGGGGAGATGCGAGGAGGGGCCTGAGGGTTGAGGTCTCTCTTAGGAAAGGAGGGGACATGCATGTTACTCACACCCCCGGCACCCTCAGCCTGCTTACTTGGGATGTTCCATAGGCACCTCGAGCACAAGGTCAGGTGGGATTTCAAAGAGCTCAGGGTCTCGGCCATCGGCCTGCAGGACCAGAGGCACCACGTCGAAGCGGCCGTACTTGGGCTTCCAGCCCAGGTCAATGCACAGCTGGGGACAAGACAGGCCCGGTGAGTCTGCAGACCCAGGCACCCTGACCCCTCTAGGCTTCACTCTGTCAACACCAAGGCTGGATCTGGTACCTGGGTGAACTCCACGCAGGCGGGGTCCCCTCTGATGGTGCCATCGGGCATCTGGTAGCCGGCATAACGGAGGAGCTGAGAGTTCCAGACCCGGAAGTCATGCTTCCCGTCGCTCCGCTGGGGGAACACAGTGATGGCCGACCTTCCCCAAGCCCAGAGAGTGCTGTTTACCACCTGGCATGGTGGGGGGGCTCCCAGCCGTCCCCACCAGCCCTCTCCCCTTCCTGTCTTCTCACTTCCCAGGCCTCTGCCCCCGAGTTAACAGAACCCAACTTCTGCAGCTCCCCAATACGCCACACTCTCCCTGGCCCCTGTGTAACCTGCCCCATTCCCGACATGCCCTCTCCCTCCCTCCCTCCCTCCCTCTTCTCCCTCCAGCACAGGGACTGGCCCCTCCGGGAAGCCGTCCCCACTCTCAGGCAGGGTTAGCTGCCCCATCCCTTTCCCCTCTGCGCGATATCTCTCTGCTTGCAGTTGAGACTGTGCAGACATAGGTTCACAGCGGCTCAAGCAGCATCTTAGGGTTTTAGTTACCTCAGTGGCCCTCCAAGCCGCCCCCCCCCAGTGCCTGGCCCTTTGTTTAGTCCCCATTAATTGGTCACTGAATAGTTGCTGAACAGAAGAATAGATGAACAACTGAGTGAATGAGCTGCTCAGTCCTATCGGCCTTGACCTCTTGGGTTGAGGGCTGGGAGGGTAAGGCAGAGGTGGGTACCGGTGAGCAGGATACTCCCACCTCTAAGAAAAAACTACCCTGGAGCCATGTGCCACAAAATTAACTTCTCAGCTCCTCTAAAAAGTGAGGAGCTCTAAGCTTGCTTCTTAAAGACCTCCATCCCCTCCAAATGGCTCCAAGTCAGAAGCAAGTCAAGGAAACAGGCTACTGAGGGGCTAGGCTCTTGGAGGCTCTGCTCACTGCCAGGGCCCCCCAAAGAAGCCGGAGACCCAGGTCTCTCTCCCTGGTTTCTCCTGGAGCCAGAAACGCCACCCCAAACCCATCTGTATCCTTTGGCTGATCCTGGCGGAGGGTGGACCGGAGTCCTAGCCTCGGGAAAGGTGTCCCCACCTGATGTTGCCATTGTTGGTGGCGTATCGCAGGTGTCTGCAGATGCACTCGAACATTTCCTGGGCAGTGGAACAGCTCCGGGCGTCGAAGACCTGCACACGGCCCCCGGGGGTGACGGAGAGGCTCAGTCACGAGGGACACAGGGTGCGCGCCAACCCCCCGCCCGGAACACCAAGGGAAGTGTAGTCTGACCTCTGCACCCACGTCTCCCACCTCAGGGCCACCCGCCCACCCCTTCTCCCACGCTCCTAGGGGAACCCAAGCAACCCCACTTGGAAGATGCTATCAAAACCCAAATCCCAGAGGTCATTTGGTTTGATGCTGGCAGTTAGTCTCCCAAATTTAACATGAGAAAGAGAGATGAGCTAGAAATCCTGGGACTGAAATGGGATTCTGGAGTTCTCCTAGGGGACCTGTCTCAGGCTCAGCAATGCCTGAGGCCCCGGTTTCGGTCTGGGAGCCCTGGGCACAGCTCAGCTTGGCTGTTCAGGGGCGCCCGCCCAGGGCCTCCCTGCCCTCCCCCCTCGGCTTCCTCTCCTGCTGGGGTCTAAGGAAGTCCACCTGCAGGTTGGACCACTGGATCCTCCCGATGCAGCGCGGGGCATTGCGCCAGGCCTGCTTGGTGGCGTAGATGAGCTCATCTCCCGTCAGCTGGTAGGTTCCTGTTATTTCTATCTCCTTTGTGACGGCTTCCACCCTGGCCAGATGCTCCTCTATTTTTGCCCTGGACGACAGGAAGACATCAGGAAGATCAACAATGAGATGGCCTTAAACGGCGATTAATTCAATCCACAGAAGCAGGATCCAAACCAGGACACCAGGAGGGCAAGATGTCTGTCGTGGGGACCGTGGCTTCCAGGGTCAGCGTCATGGGTCAGCCTCACGGGCTCTGAGCTCAGCAGGGCTCCGTGCTCAGTTTCATGCGCTGCTGTCACTACCTTGAAATTCGTCATCACTTTTGAACAGGGAGTCCACGTTTGCATTTTCACACTGTGTCCTGCAAGTTAGGGAGCTGGTCCCAATCCCACCTGCACCCTTGTTGTTTCTAGGTGCTTTCCCTCTAACTGTCTACACTTCAGCTTGACAAGCACGAGCAAGGAGAGTGTGCCATCCCCAGACACATGCGAGACCCAGAAGGGCATCCATCACGCCACAGCCTCGTCCGACCTCTCATCCAGGGGAGCAACTGTCCACCTTCCCACGGTTAAGAGACGAGCCTGGCCCTCCCACAGCATCCCCGTGTTCTGAGTACTTGCTAGGAACCAGGTACTGGGTGAAGTCCCTCCTGCTCGGGGTCTTACCGGGTCTCTGAAGGAGGCATTTTGGTGTCTATCTTACCATCCAGTGTACCAAGGCTCTAGGAGGTTAAGTGACCACATAGAACAGAAGTGTGATAAAGAGCAAGGTCAAGACTCAGATTCAGTTTCCCTGATGCCAGGCCCAGGCTCTCAACCTTGCACTTTCTGCCTCAGGGAAGACTGTAAGCCCAGAGATGTCGAGAGCCTTCCCACACTTTCCTGGCCAGGCACAGAGAGGGCCCACCTCTGAGGACTCAGCCTGCAGGGCCCCCGGTGAGGTCCAGCATCACCGGCTGCCTACGGCATGCGGTTCCCCAACCTCTGCACCTCTCAGCCAGCATCCCAGTGAGGTGTCTGCACTGGGACGAGCCTGGGTTCTCTCCTCCCCTCCCAGGCTTCAGAAATACCGCCAGGGAGGAGGCGTGCAGTCAGAAAGGCTTTGAAACACACACACACACACACACACACACACACACACACACACACAGCAACCTTGAGATTTCCAATCAGCGCCAAAGATGTTTGAAATGGCAACAAACAAAACTATTTAAGGAATGAACTCCTGATTAAGGAGATTGGACAATTCAGAACAAAATGGCCTTTCTGTGGATGAAGAGTGTCTCGACAACTCTTCCCTGATTAAAGAAAGAAGCTCCGAGACAAAACACTTGACACTGTTTATCTTCAAGGATCCTCCTGGCTGAAGGACCTCTCGGCCTGGGTGAAGGCTGAGCTGCCCACCACAGGGGAGCCCTTTCTCCCCAAACGAGGCTCCTCACCCCGCCCGCTCCCTGCGCTGCGTCCAACCAGGAAAACCCCAGCGATCACCAGAGCGCACTAGGTCGTGTTACCACGTGACTACGAATAAGGAAGGATTCGTTTTCAGCTTTTTACCCAGTCCCTTTAGAATTCTGTGTTTCCCTACTGTGTTAATATAGTCACATTTCTGTGGCACTAAAAATGCTATGATGCCTAGTAGTTCTGAAAAAAAGAGAGTGGCTCTTGGCGTCAGCAAACTGGATTTGAGCAGAACATTCAGCAAGCTCCCATTTCTAACTGCACAATCTTTCCTTCAAAAGGCTGCCTGGGGCACTTTTAAAGAGCCAAATAGCCCGACTGTTTGTGCCTTTGGCTGCCAGTGCAACTGTGGTGTCACTCACACCCCCAGGTCCTCTTGGGATACCAGGGATGGATTTGTGACTGGAAGAAATGACTCTTCCCTCAGTGAGAAGCCGTTGGGTTTGAACAGCCACAAGAGCCTGGAGGCTCCCCAGCCAGACACCCACCCAGCTGCCTTCCAAACACCAGCAGCAACTCCCAGGTCCAGTGCGGAGTCAGAACCTTCAAGGTCAAAGAGCTGGACACTAGACCTTGAAGATAAAAGCAGGGGCTCTAGCACCAAACTTCTGGGGTTCAAATCCTAGCTCTGGGACTTCAGAGAGTGTGACTTTGAGTACGTCACATCTCCTCCATGGCTTCAGTTTCCACGTCTGAAAAATGCGGAGGATAATAATGGGACCGATCTCACACCTTGGTGGTGAGCAGTACTTGCATGGCACTTATCCAGGGCCCAGAACATGTTTAGTGTTCAGTAAATGTTGCCATCAACATGCTGGCCCAGGGGAGCCCATGGAAACGATTCCTGCACCCCGAAAGGCTCATTCGTCAACAACCTAGCTGAAAGCCCTGGGACCTTGAGCCCCCAGTCACAAAGCACTTTCACAGAGGGTCTGGTTCCACAGCACACGGCAGGCACCCCCACCCTGCACATTAGACCTGCCTGGGGAGTTTTTAAAGAAAAGGGGTGTCTGCTGCCTCCCCAAGTCCTGGGGTCCTGACACCGTTGGCCCAGGGGACCCTGATCTCAGTATATTGCAAAGTCCTCTGGCAACTCTACGGCACAGCCAAGGTTGGAGATCACTGGCCCTGGAAGATAAGGGGCTATTCCTTAGACCCAAGGTCCCTTCCAGCTCAGATACCGTAGGGTCATAGGAGAGGGGATGTGGTGTGACCAGGAACCACTTTTTCTGCCATGGGGGTCCCGGGTGCACTTCCCTGACTCATTTCATGCCATGGAGTGCCACCTGGGCCTGCACCATAAAAGCCATAGTCCACAAAACTGCAAATCCATGCCCTTGGCCATTCTGTCTTACAAGCCCTTTGTGCATTCTTATTGTAAGGTTTAAGGGGAACTACGTTAATTCAAAGTCGTACCATATTTTGTTGTATATAACGTGCACCCACGTTTTAGGCCTTACCCATGTATAACCTGCATCCTTATTTTTCCCTCAAAAATTTGGGCAAGAACTTGCGCATTATGCACGGCAAACGGGTATATTCAATGAAGCTCAGCAACGTAGAACCCCACAAAGTTCAGTGCAGAGAGTGCGTCCTGCCCTCTCCTAGTTGGGTGGCCTGAATTCTAGCAGCAACTGGGTAACCTCAGGTGTGTCATGGGGCTTCCTTGTCTACACCTGTCGGAGAAGGGCTTGCCTAGGTGGTCTCGAAGGTCCTACCTACTACAAACATTTAATAATAAAAGGGTGCGTGTCAAGCCATAATCAAGGCGACTTTGTGCCAGGACTCTGTTCTAAATGTATTGAATCCTCACGACAATCTTATGAGCAGGATTCTGTCCTTACCCTACGCCCACTTTACAGATGAGGAAGTTGAGGCGCAGAGAGAGTAAGCAGGTTTCCCGGGGATATGGGACCGCCCGCCGGGGGAGCCAGGGTTCACACTCGGCTACATTCCCGACCCACGCTTTTAACCGTGATTGCTCCGTCTCTCGGTATCACAATTATGAAAACCTACCCCTGGGGTCTTTTTCCCTTGGGAAACTATGTTTTAGTTGCCACTGCAAATCTGGGAAGAAAAGGCGCCTGGCCTCAGAGGGAAATGGCTGGAGACAGGAGAGCTCCCGGGGAAGGGGGAGGCGGTGGATCCTGCAAGAAGTGAGCCTTACTCTTTGAAGGAGCTGTAATACTGGTTGACAAATTCGATAGCTTGAGGTAGAAGCTCATCTGGGGAGGTAGGCTTGTCCCTGGGTCCTCTGGTCAAACTTTGGGAGTTCATGATGGCTCCCAAGCAATGCTTGGACTTGCAAGCGAGATCCTGGGAAGAGAGAGACAAGTGGTGAGGTGGGCAGTTTTGATGGCAGTTTTGCTAGCCCATCCTCTCCAGGGCTGGCTCTCCTGGCCACCCCCTTTCACTCTGGCTGCTCCAGCTCCCTACCACCCCTCTGCACCCTTGTGGCACCTCCTCCCTGGGGTCCGCCAGGCTTTTCCCCCCACCTAGATCTCTTTCCCTCCACTGGTGGACCCCAGTGGGTATAGCTTGTGTTGCTCTCCCTTTGCCTGGGCTGAGCCTCTTGGCCGCATTCCCAGCCGGCCCCAGACCCAGAGCGAAGTCAACAGCTCCATCCCTGGAAACATCTCAACTACCTTCTCATTCAAAGAGGCTGATGTGGCTCCTGGGAACACACTACTGCCATTCAGCCAGAGTGAACTGAAATGAGAGGGTGCAAATCCCAAAGCCAGGGGTGGCACAGGAGAAGCGCTGAAAAGAGGTACACCCAAATGATAACTGTCGTAATTTCTGCAGGGTGTGGGGAATCGCTCTGATTTCAAGGTCTTGAAATTTTCGATTCTTTCCCACTTAGGCATCCTAAAGTGAGAATGAGAAGCATAGAATACAGGAAGGCGGCATAAGGGACACTTAGTGCCACTACTCACTGGATGCTCTCCAGTATCCCTACCAAACAGCACCTGAACCCTTCTCCCGACCGCAAGCTCCCCTGATGTACTTCAGTTCATCTTCGGACAGGTCTGTTAGAAAATTCTCCCCGAAACTATGCTGAAATCTGTGTCTCTCTAGAAAAGAATTCATTTGTTCCCATAACCATTTCTCTCACCTCTGGTTTATCCGTTACCCACGAGGGGGATTCATGGGAAGTTGGCATCATTTACTTCCTACTGTTATTTACGAGGAGCACGTCTCTGTCCCAGCACCCCTACTCAGGTGATGGCCGTTTTTTGGCCCAGAGACACATCTGTTCGATCCTCTCAGGGCCCTGATGGCTTCGCTGACCGGGGACAAAGGTGGTTCACCCCGAAGCCCCAGATTCTCACCCCTTTGGCCTTGTGGTGAAGTGTGTCTTGGAAGGTCATCCCACTGCCCCAGTTTTTGATCCTCACGTGCCTTGGACAGGCCGATGGGGGCACCTCCAGCTTGACCAGGGATTCTGGAGACTTCTAAGGGGGGGAAGAAAACAGGGATCCCCAAATGCCTCCAACTCCAGGACCCCATGGGTCTCTCCCTGGCCCTCAGGCCCTGCTTTGGCTTTGGGTGGGGTGGGGAGTTTGGGTGGGAACTCAGGTCAGGGTGTTGGTCCATGTCCCTCCTCCCTTCCCGGCAGCCTGGCCACCTGGGCCAGTGCCTGCTAAGAGCTCCAGGTGCCCGGGCCACTAGCCAGGCATCTCTCCTCACCCAAGACCCTGCCAAATGCTCCCTCAGAGGAACTGCAACAGCAGGGGAGACTAGATGCAAAGGAGACTATTGTCACCGCCAGTGTTACAGCCAATGCCTCCGAGGACAGAAATCAGGAGGAGGAAAAGGATGGACTAAGAGGCATTTAAACAAATGTAAACCATCTGCTCTCCCAGCCGCCTCTGCCCCATTCTCTGCCCATCTCGTCTGGAACACTGAGACCGAAGCGCTTGGGGAAGACGGAACCAGTGGGACAGCAGCTGGGGGCTGCAGCGAGGGCTCGGCTGCCGAGTCTGACTCCATGGGTGGTCTCCTCTCACCCCTCACTCACACAGGCAAGTCATCCAGGTGCCAGGGCACCTCAGGGGCCGCCACTCCTGATCACCATCAATCACTTGCCCTCCCAAAGCCCTCCCTTGTCCCCACCCTTGTCCCCTGGATCTCCACCCACTGCCCAGACTCCAGCTTCCACCAGGCTGCTCAGCCTGCATCTGCCTGGGCGAGGGGGGAAGGGGCTTCCCACAGCCTGTGTGACTCACTGACCTTCACTGTCCCCGTGAAGGGCTGGGGGGACTCATTCCGGGCCTGGCCAGGGCTGTGACCCTTGGGGTCATCCTGTGTCACTGGGCTGTGAAAGGAAACAACTGTCATGAGATGGAGCACCTGAGGGCAGAGAGGGGTCTTGGGCTCCCTTCTGCCAGCCTGTCATTTGAGGGATGAGGGAACCGAGGTCCAGAGAGTGGGAGTGAATGCTCGTGGTTCCAGAGGAGGGCCGTGTGTGTGTGTTGGAGAGCAGGCAGACACAAAGGGAGCTGAACCAAGGCTGGTGGCCCAAAGGACGACAGAAGCTCAGGAAGATGCCCCCCTCAGAAGCCAAGTACAGATATGGGTGGGCCCAGAAGGGCTTCTCCCAGGCCAGCAGCATTGCCCACCATCCATTCATTTCGGAGGACTTAAGATTTTTTATTTAAAGCGTTTGACTTGTCTTGGTTTATTTATTTATTCCAAATTTTTATTATGGAAAATGCTAAACATTCACGGTGGAGATAATAATGATCACCTTGGGCCCTTCACCCAACACCAACCCACATCCAGTCCTGTTTCAGCTCCACTCCCCCGGCCCCCACCACTAGTCCAAAGCAAGTCCGAGAGGCCCTGCCATCCACAAACATCTCAGTAAGTGCTTCTGGAAAATAAGGCCACCTTTTTAAAAACACATATTGGTTACATTTACTTTAAAATGGCAGGTGTAAAGAACTTAGCTTGTCCATTGGAGAAAGCCCTAATAGTCTGTAATCACTTAGAAAGCATTGGTTCTGGTTTAGGATTTTAGGTTCGCTCTCCTGGCAAATGCTACAGAGAACAGAAGACGTAACTCCCTGGCTACATGCTCTCCCTGGCTACACGCTCGTAAGCACCCCTTCAAAATCACACATGCCTCCTTCTGAGGCGGATCACACTACAGGGGCACTTTAGCTGGAAAGCTTGTTGTGTTCCACGTTCTTTGCTGCATTTTCTGGGGTGTGCATGTGAACCCCACATCAAAGGGGAAGGAGATGAGAGAGCATTCCAAGGGTCTCTCATGTCCCACTATACACATCTGTGAGGTTGGAATATGACACATGAGCATGTATTGCTTTTATTTTTGGAAAGAGTAATATTTAGGCTGTGCCCAGTTCTCCACCTTTATAAACAATGCCCCAAACTGTGTGCATGGCCTGATGCTGTGTGTGTAAAAGCACAGAAAATCGTTAAGTAAATGTTAACAGTAACGAGCATTAACTGGTAAGATCATGGGCGATTTAAATTTTTGCTTACACTTTTCTGCATTCTCCAACTTTATACAGTGACCTATGAATTCCTTTCATAACTGGGGAAATGTTTAAATTTGAAAATGAATAAACAAAGCTATGCACAACCCCCCTTCTCCCTCGGCAGGTTTCTTTCGGCAGCTGTGGGGAGGTGGGGTGGCCAGAAGCCGGAGGAGCAGTTAGGGCTCCGGACGCCTACTGGCAAATCACTGCATTGCCCACCCAGACACTCGGTGCAATTTGGTCGAGCCCACCGTTGTGCTTGGTCCTGCTTTGTTCTTTGCAGGAAAGGAGGACCCTTAAGGACCTGCCATCGAAATGGAAGCTGCACTGTGGTGCTTGCTTAGACCCAGGATCCGGGTGCTGAGGTCAGAGCTGCGGTCTGTGGCTTGTTTCATGGCTGACCCAGGGTCTCGACTCTCCGGCAGTTCCTGCTCCTCCCCACCTGCCCACCGCTCCCTACACCAGGGCCTGGGGACAGAAAGGAGCTCTGGAAAATGAATCTTATTTGTTAAACAAGAATATTTTTGTTCTCTTATATCTGTCCTAAATGGTGTAGCAGCCTCAGTGCTGAAAAAAAATCTAGAAAGCTCCCGAGCGCTGAGACATCCAGAAGTCCTACTCTGGCCCTCATAGACCGTGGCTCACGGGAGCATGTGGGGACTCTCTGGGCCCTTGTGGCTACAGAATTGTAACCTCATAGCTTCTAACCGAGGAAAATACTTTTAAGTAAATCCTCATCGGAATCCTACAGAGCGAATATTACTATCCTCATATTTTCACGGAAAACCGAGGCTCAGATAAGGTCATTGCCACCTAGGGCTAGAGAGCCCGGTCTGCGCGCGGAGCCGCCCGCCTCCCTCCCAGGGCTGATTCGGCCCGGCTGCAGTACCTGGCTCGCCGGGAGCCGCAGGCGGGCTTCTGCCGCAGGATCCTGCGGAGAAGTCCGCAGAGCCGGGGCCGGGCTGCCTCGCACGCGGCGCTCAGACCCTCGCGCATGGTACTGGCCAGGGCGCAGCTCGGAGGGCGCCCCTTCTCGCTTCGTGCCGGCTCTTTTAAAGCCGCCCGCCTCCGCAGCGCTCGCCCCGGGGGCGGAGCGAGCAGAAGTTGCCTGGAATCCGCTTCACCCCGATTGGCCCTGAGCCGAATGTCCGGTGGGTAGGGAGAGGTGCGCCCACCCCCAGTGACCCAGAGCAGGCGTTCTCAGCGATGTCTGCTTTTTGGATGCCCCTGGACTTTCTCTGGGACAAGTAGGGCAGGCTTTGTACTGTAGTACTTTACAGTTAGCAGAGCAAACTTTATTCTGTTATCTGCCCCTTACTAAATCCAGTCAAGGAGGCAAATCGATACTGCTATCCCCACTTTATCCCGGAGGAGCAGGGCATAGAGGTTAGCTGTCTTGCCCCAGGCCACACGGCAGCCCCAGAGCCCCAGGGCCACAGCCAAAGCTCTCTCCCCTCACAGGGCTGCCTGCCCTGGGCAGTGTTATTGTTCAGTGTGATTCCAGGAAGGAAGCCAAAGAAAGAGCAGGGCTGGGAGTGAGTTTTAGTGGGAGACATGGGGGTGCTGTAAGGTGGATCAGGAGCCCCTTCAGGTCCCTTTCAGGCCCCTGGTCCTTGCATCTGGAAAGCACAGGACCTCCTTTCTGACCTTGCTCCTGCTGTACCTTCCTCCTACAGTGGAAGCAGGATAACTCCTCCGGTCTACACCAGAGAGACAGGGCAGCAGCCCCAGGCCTCAGAGCACAGAGCCCGACTGGACGTATCCTGGTGTCTTTTACCCCAACCCCGATTACAGTGGATGGGAAGAAGGTACAGTTATTCTGAGCCAACTGCAACCCAGCCCCGCTTTGTTCCAAGTGACATATATCTTCACCTAGATGTTCCCAACATCTGCCTTTGTTCCTAAAACACACACATACCATGTCCACTTCCCAGTCATTTGTTTACACAAAATACAGAATCATTAGTCACATATAATAGGTTCTGCGTCTTATTGAACCTGACTGAACTTGAAAATTACCTTTTACAATCAAATTATATTCATTGGTTCCCACTGCTTTCCCAAAGAGTATAAAATCCCCTTTGCACTGCAGCTTCCTTCCTCTTCTGGTGACATCCCCACCCCAGATGCAGGTTTCAGTCCAGCTGGGCCCCCCCCCCCCGCCCCCTTGCTCTCCCATGACCTCCTACCTCTCTGTGGCACCCACCCCAGTTTAGAGAGCCCTTTAACCTCCCATTCTGCGTGTACTCCTCCCCAAACCAGTAAGGAAGGCACCATGCCCTCACCCCCCCCCGCCAGCAGCCACTGGGTCTCTTCTCTGTCCCTTCCCTAATCCAGCACATAGCAGACCCTCAAATGAGCCCATATACTATAGAGGTTATGAGTTTGACCTTGGTTCAAACCTCAGTCCCACTACTTTCCAGATTCGGACCTGGAGTAAGTCATTCAACCTTGTAAAATAAGAATAGTAAGAGTTTCTGTGTCATCACTGACAATTAATAGCCCTGTGATGTTGGGCAAGTCCCCCAGCCTCTGATCCTCAGTAATAAGGACTTTACAAATATTATCTGTTATTTTTGGCTGCTATGCATGCAATTCATAAGTGGTTCCGTTTACTATTTTATTCATCAACAGAAGGGCCTCGTGGACATCTCCATGACTGCTCCCTCTACCCCCAGGCACTGCGCCCAGTGAGTAGCTCTCAGCAAATAATTGTTAGCAAACTGGAACACGCCCAGAAGCAAAAGCGTGGCAGCCCAGTTAGTGGTTACAAGCCAGACTGGCAAGCTTGACCCCTGGCTCTGACACTTGTTAACTGTGAAATCTTAAAAATTACTTAAACTTCCTAGGCTTCAGTGTTCTCATCCCTACAGTAGAACAGCAACAGAAGTCCCTTCCTCCTGGGTTGTTGGGAGGGGTAAATAAATCCATGTATGAGATTTTCGCTCCATCACCTGAGTATCCAATTTGAGCTTTTCCACCAGCCCACCCAAGCTTAGAAAAGTAGGTCAGGTCAATGGTTCGTTTCCAGTAAACCTACAGCTCAGGGTCCCACCTGGGGTCTGAGCTCACATCCCCTGAAATGTCCAAAACACAAGTCAGGAATAACTGTCGGTGCTGTTAGAGGGTGCAGGATTCAGAGCTAAAAGCTGTAGGCTGCACTACAGGGGTAGGGGAGGATTGGAAAAGATAGGAGGCGGATTGGGTCTGGGTGAGTCTGGGGAGGAATCTGCTGTGTACAGGTACCAGGAAACAGGAAGGCTGGGTTGGCCAGGTATGATGGGCCCCTGGAAGAGTGACCATGCAGAGCCCTGCAGTCAAGCCTCAGTAAGGCAACAGGCAATAGGGAGCCATGGCAGACTCTAGAGCAAGGGCATGACTTGCTAGAAGTCAAGTTGGAGTGAGAGAGTCAGAGCCAGCGCGGGGGATGCTGGCAGGGGCTGCAGCCACGAGGTGAAGAGAAAAAAGGAAGAGACATGTTAGTTGGTGACCAAGAAGAGTCAAAGCAGATTCCTGGGGTTCTGGCCCTCCCTAGATCCTGCGAGGAGTGTTGAAGCCTCTGTCCATCAGCAGCATGTCAGTCTGAACAGCTCGGAGGACATCGAGAGGCTGTCCAACCCCACATTCTCATCCCTCAGTCTTTTGGCCACCTCCGCCACCACAGCCCAGACTGCCTGCTTTCAAATATTCTCTCCCCTAGTTCAACCCACCCAACATACCTGGACTGTCTTGCTCAAGAATCTACAGTGGCTCCTCACTGCTGCCAAGCTGAGCAAGTCCAAATCCCCTCCTTCGCACGGAAGTCCTCCAAGCTCTGGCCTCAACGCTCCTCTCCCAGCCCCCACCCCACTCCAGGCCCCAGCTCAGTCCTGCTCACTTCTGCCTCGGAGTCTTCGCCCACCCTGTCTCCCTTCCTGGAATGTCTTTGCTGTTTCTCTTGATCTCCCCACGTTCTACCCACTCTCCCAAGTCCACCCCAAGCCCACTCACTTCTCTGAGGCCCTTAGAGGGGACTCTGCTTAACGCTGCCCGATGCATCCTAGCAGCCAACAGCAGAAATACTGATGGCAACAGCCACACACGCCGTTTTTCGGGCACTCACTCTCTGCCGGGCATAGTGCTACGCTGTTTACATGTAAAAATTCCCTTAATTCTTACCACCACCCCAGAAAATAGGCATTATCACCCCCTTCTCACAGATGAGGAAACTGAGGCTCAGACGCTGGGGGATTATCAAAGGTCACAGGACTATTACGTGGCAAAGCCAACCGCTTACCCCAAGCCCAGGCTTGTAACTGCCGCTTTTCTGTCCCTTGTCAGATACACTCAAGGTTTCATGCCGTCTGCCTCCAGGGGGCCCCCAGCCCGCTGGAGTCCACGGGAAAGGCTCTGAGGGGGCAGAAGTTGCCCTTGGGAACAGAAGCTTTGGTTTGATTCCTGCTTTCATGATGCTGCAGGTTTTCTTGTCTTTCGCTTGAGCAAGGCTCGGCCTCCAGTTCCAGACATGCTGGATGAACTTACCTAGCATGCCCTGGAAGCCCGCCCACTGACTGACTGGTCCGTTGACATTCTCTCAATTCCGCCTCACGCTTGCTTCTCCTACACGCAAGTGTTGTGTGTGTGTGTGCGTGTGTGTGTTTCCAAAGCCCAACTTCATAAATACCACTTAGGTGACCTAAGGGAAGTCACTCCCCTCTTAGAGCTTCTGTCTCTTCCTTTGTCAAATGCGACAATAAAAATGCCACAATAGCTGCAACTTCACAGGGCCACCGTGGAGATCAGCTGAGAGGTAATAATAGGAAAGGCCCCGTAGAGCCCTGGCACAGAGGGGGTGCTCAGGAAACTGTAATAAAACCCTCATGTTTACGAGAGCCTGTTATGTATGGACACCCTGCTAAATGATGTGCCTGCACACTCCCATTTCAGTTCAACACGATATGAAGCGCGTTCCACTGTGTGCCCATACTGCAGGTGAGAGCATCTGAGGCTGAGAGGGGTTAACTTGCCCTCGGTGACAAGGCTGGGGGAAGACAGCACAGCCCAGGGCTGGGATAGAGTTTGTCGAACATCCCGGTACTCTTCCCAAGGTTGATATTCAAAATATCTAACAACTGGTGAGGCATATGCACTGGTGAATCATCAGAGCAGCGGTTGGCCTGGGTGCCTTCCCACTTCTAACCGCGGGACAATACTACCTCCCACTGTCAAGTCAGGGACTGCACGTTCAGTTTCCATGTTCCCCCCACCGCCCCAGGGATTCCAAGTTCCTTTGGGGCCAGCACTGTGCCATGTCCCTTCCTTGTCCACATCATAAACAGTACACAATAAACAGTGGCAGCATCAAACCCCAACAGGGACATCCAAGAAGCAACCAGTGAGATCAGACCTCCAGTGAGAAACGGGGATGAGAGAGAAATTCAGTGCCGGAGGGAAAATAAAAGCAGAGAGGAGATGAATGAGCAGAGGTGGGGGTGGCCGGGGAAGCGTACCTGCAGGGAGCCTGGGTGGCTTTCCCCACATTATTGTTGATGTCTGGTTCCTTCGTCAAGTAGGATTTGGCTTTGAACAGAAACTTCCAGAAATAAGCCATCTCTGCGGCTTTGCAAAGCGGGACACTTGTCTGGATTTAAACTCAGAGGTTCTTCCCCACGGGGCTGAGGAAGGGGAAGGAGATAGTGACAGAAGGGTGACAAAGAGTTTACGATTACGATATAGTCGATGGACTGAAGAATCATACAAAAGCTGACAGAAATCTAGAACAGCTGTTTCATGGATGCTTCACAACCTCTGCTCCTGCTTGGGGGCCGGCTTTGGGGAGCCTTTGGATATAGACCTTGATTCTAAAAAGCTGCATAACAATCTGAGGGAAAAACGCAGGCCCACAGCTCAACAAGGACACAGCATATACCTGGTGCGCCTCCTGTACAGGACCTGCGGCCCACCTGACGCGAGCCAGCCCGAGGCAATGCGGGAAGGGGCCAGCTGGTCGGCGCCTCTGCCTGCCGGCAGGTCCAAGGAGACCTAAGTGGAGGCCCGGGGCTGGTCTGGGCTTGCAGCCAGCGTACCTCCTCACTGAAATCCCCCAGGCACCGGGTAGCAACATGGGGACACGGCCCATGCGAGCATCGCAGAGCCCCTACTAGTTACAAGGCCTGGACCCAGTTATTTACCTGAGGCTTATTTCTTCATCCATGAAATGGGCTTATAATATCCATCTTAAAAGAATTTGTTAGGCAGGGGAGAGCTGTATGTTATAAGGCTTGGGCAGGATAATCTACGTAAAAAGAAAAATCTTAGCAGATTGCTTTTTACTTTCCAGTCGGAATTTTTCAAAAAAAGTGGGGTTTTTTGGAAATGTAACAACCACAACCATGTTTGCGGCGGGGCGGGGAGGGGGAGACGGAGTAAGATGCCCTGTCTAAAGAGCCAAACCTCACGTTGGCATTTCTCGGGCTTTTCACCAGTTTATCTCTATAGGCAGAAAACTCCCAAAGTTTTCTGAGCCTTCCCAAACAGGAAGAGGCAGCAGATTAGCATATTCCCCAGAAATGAAGACAACTCACCTCGCAGCTGGCTGCGCGACCTCAGCAGGGTACAGACAGGTGCACTGGGGGCTCTGCGACCTTCAGACTGCCCAGGCCCCTTACCAGGACTGGCTGAGAGGTTTCAAACCAGCAGTGCTGAGTTTCCTGGGGCCAGAGGGTCTCAGTTTTCAACTCGTTGCAAAGTTATGGTCATCCTGGCAGCTACGAAGTATTTATACCCATCCTGTGTCATCCAGAGAGCCGTTTTTGCATAAAGACCTTTTTTTGAGTGTCCTTAGGGAGTGTCCCCAGTTGCGTGTACAGTTAGCTAATTTATGACTAGGACTCCTGGCCTGTGGGTGCCTTGATCCTGCTGTGACATCATCCTGTTGGTGCATCTCCATAAACTCACTTCTTCCTGGTCCCAGGTCCAAGGTAGCAGCTCATCAGCAGGGTAGTAAGTCCAATAAAGGAGCTGTGGTGGAGCTGGGTTTGGTTTAGCTAAGCCGCCTTGCTTCACTTTCAGCATCTGGGGATTTTATTTTTAACTCGTCAGGGAGCTCTCTGGCTCGTTTCTGTCCAGCCTTTCAGTGTGCAGCTTGTGGCGGGAGTCCAGGAAGCTGGGGAGTATTGACACCATGGGACAAACTGGGAAATGCCCGAGTACAGAAGGCCGGGCAGGCTGGGTGATGCCGGTGTTCCCAACAGGTCCCTGAAATACACAGCCTGAGGTTTGGGGAGGTGAAGGGGAGCCACCAACCCAGAGAGACTGCTCGGATGTGGGTGTCACGGATGTCTCACCCTGTAGCTCTGGGTGCGCTATGGCAGAATGGCAGGTAGAACTATTTTCTACAGAGAAAAAATTCCTTTGTTCTAAAAGCAAGTATGTTATAGCTTCTCATATGGAAACATTTTCCAGTTTCTGTTTTAACAGGGAAAATTACGATGTTCAATAATTTCATTTATTCTAGTGCCTCGAATACAGTGTTCCTAGGCGGTATGCATTGTTCAGTTAGAAAGTTAAAATAACGACTACGTTAGGGAAGAGTCAAAAAATGGAAGGAAAGAAAACACCCTTGGCCTCACCATCCTCACACAGCGCTACCCGCCATCCATTCCTTTCCTTCCTATCTTCCCCAAATTAAATGCAGCGTTATGATTGATTGAATTTGTCTAAGACAGAGTAAGTTACAAAAGAAGACAGAATAGGAGCTCAAAGATCTTTGTTAGTCGAATGAATGAATGAATGAATAAAAAGAGTCATAGGTTGCAATGCGTTTCCACATACCAAAGCCAGCCTTCTTTCAGGCTGCATCCAGTTTGTTCAAGGAAATCATCACTGCTCGGGGAAAGGTGCATAGTCCCTGGGCCTCAGGAGCGCAAAGCCTGAAGAAAGGAATGAAGAATTATGGTGCCGAGCGGTGCGTGCAGGGACAGAGGATGGAAGAGCAGCAAAGTAGCTGAAACTGCACTGCAATTTACCTGTGCTCCTCCTAGAGGCCTCTAATTCCCAACGAAGATAAGCTTCCCATTCATTTAGTTTTAGTTTTAGAGCTGGCTTTTTCTAATCTTACAGGCAAAAATTAATTGAGGCATCAGAAAGCAACATTTTGGTCATCTTAACCTGATGTCAATTCTAGTTAAATCTTTTCTTTTTCTAAATTGATGAATATGTTTTATCGTATTTTTTCCATGATCATTTAGTCCCCTTCTACCCCCTCCAGCTCTACCCCTACAATCACCCCACTGTTGTCCATGAGACCTTTTTCCTTTTTGCTCAATCTTTTCATGTCTGTAACTACTTGCAAGTGAAGGCTTCCTATTAACCGTGTACCCACAGAAGTGTTCATGGGACTGGGCGCTGGGAGCTTCTGGCCTTGGAGGCACACTTTTCAATGTTGGTTTTAGTTTTGCTTTGGAATCTGTCGAGTTTGAACAAATTTCTAGGGATATTATGCAGCAAGTTGAAGGGTGCTGCTTGTGGGTGGAGCTCCAAGGGGCTGTCACCTCCCGAGTCACCTCAAACCCTCGTACGTGTCTCGGTGTCTCTCCCAGACTGTCTTCTACAACCGTGAGGACTCGGAGCACCGGGTAACCAACCTCTTGTGCGCATCCCAGGATGAGTCAATTATTTAATTACAGTTGAGTTGGAATCCCCTACTGGGCTCCTGCTGGTTGGGGGCGGTGCCCCCGACACCTCCAAAGAGATTCTCATTCACCTACAAATACCCTCAATTCGAACTGGAGGAACCCACAATTCCGAAGTGCCCCTCATCTTTGGAGCCGAAGGAGTTCAGGCTCTTGTTTATCCAGCAAAAGATTTTGTTCAAACTCTCAGAAAGCAACTCCAGTTGAAAACCCAAGTAAATAACCAGCCACTCGGGTTTTCCCCAGTCTTTACTTAGCCCTTATTTATAACCTAGGCACTCTCAACCCTTAACTGTTAGCTCCACCTCAAGGACCTCAAAAAGACAGCTCAAACAAAGTCTGCCTCTTACCTCCAAACAGGTAGGTCCGTAATTACAAGGAAAACTCTCCCACGTCCGCCGGATGCAAAGCGAGGAGCTGGTGGGGCACAGTGAACCCCTGCTGGTACCTAGCCCTGGTCCAGGTCTGCAAGGTGGTCCCGGGTGGGCTTCTCTGGAATCCCACCCCACTAGGCCTGCTGAAACAACCTGAGTCCTGGCACCATAGTGGCGGTGGCGGCAAGAATGGCGCCAGGTGTCAGACCCGAGGGCTCAGTGCCGCAGCCTGAGGTCCAGAGTTCTGGCCAGGAAACAATTCAGAGCCAAGACTCAAACTATAAGAGAAAGGTTGTTTAGAAAATCCCAGAGGTAAAAGAAGCGAAGAGTAGAAGAAGTGGGCTCAGGAGGTAACACTCCTGGAGGGCGGGAGAGGCGGGGGAGGCGGGGATCGCAGGAGAGGTCGGTCCTGGGGAAGGACACGAATAGAACCTTCATCAGCTTTCTGGACTTGTCCTTTCAGGTCCCGTGGTCTCTGCTGACTGGTCAACACCTGGGCAGGGGGTCATCCGTCAACACAGGGTTTTCGGCTTTTCTGGGTCTGTAGCGGAAATACCACCGAGACCTAGATAACGATCTCCAGGGAGAAAAGGTCAGGCGTCTCGCCATCATCTGCAACGTGCCGGGGGAGAGAATTTCTGCCTGGTGGCAAGATTCTTATTGTCCCAGGCTTCCTGCTGGGGCGACCTTCTGTCCATGTCCATCTGACTGCTCACCACACTGTGAGGTGGCTACTATTACTTGCCTTTCCTGGAATCCTCTAGAATCCCATCAATGTGGCGTCAGACTACCTGGCTGGTTTCGTTTTAGAAAGTGCAGTTACTCCATCATTTGATCTGTCAAACACGTGGCAGTGAAATCCCGGGGCTTGGGGCTGGTGCCCTGGCTCGCTCTCTCAGATGTTCCCGCCTTCGTGGTGGGGGCCTGTCCCAGTGCGGTCCCCGGGGAGTGTCCCCAGGTCCTCGTTATCCCCGTGTCAGCTGACCTCCTCAAGGGGCCTCCCGTGCATGACCTCTGAAGAGTGTGGCGCTTACAACCACCCTGAGGCCTGTGTGCCCGTCACCTTCCCTGAGTCCTCACTGCTGGGCAGGTGTGGAAATCCAGGCTCCTGGAGTCTCAGGTGAATCTGCGGTAGAGCCAGGCAGGAACCCTAATCTCCTGACCATCTCCCTTCTAAGTCTCCCCTACACTTAGACATACGGACTGTGTTGTCCTTACCTCCCAATATTCCCAGCACCTCCTGCCTGGCAGAGAGTGGGCACGCAGGAAAGCTTTAGTTGAGTATAGGAAAATGGAATGAGCAATGAATGACATAGGGCACTAACCAAAGGGCCTCTGGAATGCCTGGTTCAGGGTAAGAGCTCAGTAATTATTTCCTTTCCCTGTTCCTTTGCATTCTTAGAACATTATCATCTGGAGTTTCAAGGCGGCCACATCCCCTGAGGCCCAGCTCTGCCCCGTCATCTGCCAACCACTGCACACTTGGCCCAGGGCAGAGGTCGGGTCCGCAGTTCTGTCTGGTCCGAGCACTGGGCTTTGAGGCTGTGGATGGAATCAGCTTGAAAGGTCCTGGATTCTTGTAACTGACCACTGAGCTGCTGTGTGACCTCAGAGAAGCCACCTCTCATCTCCAGGCCAAGCTTTTTATGACAAATGGCAGCCAAGATAAAGTAATGAGATCAAGAGAAAATGCGTTGGCCCTCGCCAGGGGGCTCAGTTGGCTGAGGCGTCATCTCGACAGGCTGCCTGTGAGCCGTAATTATTCTGGTCTCTGAGAATAATTATTCTCACGGGAGAGTCGGGCAGGAGAGGTGGTGCGTGTGGTGCGGGGGCCTTGCTCCTCCGGGGCTGTGTCCTGGCTCTGTCCTTTGCAGAGACGATGGGGGTGAGGGAGAAAGAAAGGGGACTCCAGGGTTTTAGTCTGGACACTGCCTGTCGGTGTGAACCTGGACAAGCCATTTAGCTACGCTGACTCAATGTCCCCATCTATTAAATGGGGCTAGTGATAACGCTCCCCTCACAGGTGGTTGCGTGGATTCGGCGGTTGGTACCCACAAATGCTTTGTTAGTAAAGTGTTCTCTGATTACCGTTTTGGCAGAAAGAGCTTCAAAGCTGCTGACTCCGAGGGTCCAGCTGGAGCTGAACCATCTCCACCACATGGTGCAGGGCCAGATCAACTGTCTTTGTTGAAAAAAATACAACACAGATTAAACCCAAAAGAAAACAGTCCCAGGATGAGGAGGCTGAGAAATGCCAGTGCTGGTAGGTATTGGAGTGGTGCCCGTGATGTGCCGGTGACGGGCAGCGGGGAGCTCTTCTCCGCAGCGGCCTCAGAGCCTCCCGCCCCTCCCAGTGGCCCGCCTGTTCCCCGTGTGCCCTCCGAGGTGCTCGCAGCACTCATCCGCTGCGTGCCTCGTCGGAAGCAGTCCAGGAATGTGACCTGTTGGTGAGCTGGGCTGAGGGCAGCCGTGCAGCCCAGAAAACCACAGGACCTGCAGAGAGGAACACCCATGACAACCTCCAGGAGGGCCGGCCCGGCCCCGCACCCAGACGTCTGGGCTGGGCAGCAAGGCTCCCGGGCTGTCCTGGCTCAGAGGCTGCCTGCTGCATGTCCGCGGTGAATCTCTTACCCATGTGTCACAGTCCTTACTGGTATTTTTAAAAAGATTTTATTTATATTTAGAGAGAGGGGAAGAGGGGGAGAGAGGGAGAGAAACACTAATGTAAGAGAGAAACATCAATCGGGTACCCCTCAGACAGGCCCTGACTGGGCACAAACCCGCAGTCCAAGCACGTGCCCTGACTGGGAATGGAACTGGTGACCTTTGGCTTCGCTGGATCACGTCCAACCAACCGAGTCACACCGGCCGGGGCCTTCACTGCCATTTTCACTCTCTCCCTCGCTGTTCCTCAATTAAGAGAACATTAAGGTGGTGGTGATAATCACACACGATATTGTGAGTATACTGAAAACCACGGAAATGTACACTTTAAAATAGTTAAATGACAAACTTTATGTTCTGTGAGTTTTACCCCCAATTAAAAAGAAATAGAAGGATGCAATGTTTCAGAGAGAGAAGGAGAAGTGGGAATTTAAAAGCAAACGTGGGCAGAGCCCCAGCCCCTCTGCCAAAGGGGAGTTGGGAAAGCAGGTCGTGGTACCTGCTTGCTCTTTGTCAAAATGTGAATTATTATTCTCTGACCCACAGCAGGGCCCAAAAGTTCCTGCTTGGCTGCCTTTTTTTGCTCCATAGCTCAAAGAGTTTTCTTCCTTCCTCCCTTCCTCACCCGAGAATGGATATTTTCATTGATTTTAGAGAGTGAGGGAGGGGGAAAGAGAGACAGAAACATCTCTCTACAGGCAGGTCCCTTCCGTGCCGTGGGCTGATGGGGTGCCAGTCACGCTCACCGCTGTATTCCCTCGGTTCACAGTAAGTGGGCAGTCAGACACGATTGCATGCAGGGTTGTGCACTCACCGTGTGCACATCACTGTACCCAGCCCTGTGACAACCTTGCGATGAAAGTGTCATTGTTCCCATTTCACAGGCAGGACAACGGAGGCTCGGAGGGGTGGCCCACCGGCTCGAGCACCCATGGCCCGAAATTGGACATCCAGAAATGCAGACCCGTGCCCCCCAGCTCTGAAGACAGGGACTGCCCAGCGAGGGGCTCTGCACTGACTCCAGTGCCGCCCAAACTATCCGGCGGGGCTGCCCAGACAGCGAGGGCGCCAGGCCTTTGGCGTTGCGGGAGGAGGGCTGCTCGAGGAGGCTGAAACCCTTCAAGCAAAAGGGGCTCTTGAGGATGGAAGGACTTAGATGGGGTGAGGCGACAGAGGAGGGTGGCTCAGGCCAGAGGCAAAGCCTCGACCTCCATCGCTTCTGCAGGGGGGCGTCAGCGCCCCTTCTCCAGGGTGGAGACGCCGAGTGTCCCTCTCGTCCAGAATGCTCGCGCTTAGCAGCCCAGGCACCTGGTGTCCCAACAGAAGGAAAAAGCGTGGCTGTCACTGTGCCCCTCAGGGACCTCAGGGAGGTCGGGGAGGTTATACCTCCTGCCCTCGGGGTCTCTGTACCAAAGGCCGTTCCGAGGAGACTTGGGGTCATACCTGGAATAACATTTTTTTCCTTGGAAATAGCTGAAGTATTTATTGATTTGATTCCTGTCTGTGACAATGTACTGATTTTCCACTTGTGAAAAAGGATAAAAATCAATTTAAGTTAAAAAAAGAGTTAATTTAAGGAAAAATATTTAAACAAAACATAGTGTAGACAGTTTGCTGGTGTGGCAGAAATTAAGAGGGTGGGACCCAAATAATCGCAAGGAAAGCAAGTCAGGAGACGTGCGTGAGACTGTGTGTGTGTCCCCTGTCGAGTCACGTATCCAACACTCGGGTCAAAGGACCGTTCTGGCCTGAGGCTTTCCAAGAATTCTCCCAGTTGTGGTGCCCTGAGGCATTAAGTTTCTCAAACAGGCCCTGCGTCTTGGAGCCCAGAGTCATGTGTTGACTGACCACTGGGGGGCGTGAGTCACACAGGTTCCCATAACTCAGTAGCCAAGGTCTCCCTTAAATAACTCAGAGATGACCGAAGCTCAGGGACTTTTGCTGGAAATGCCCAAGTGGTCACCTGAGGTGGATGGACCTGGGGTGGATCAGGAGGTGGACCGCTTTGCTCTCCGAGTCCCTGGAGCATGACTCACGCTGGCTGGAGCAAGCCTGGCAGGTCACCGGCAGGGCTGGCGCAGCGGCCTTGGGCCTGACGGCCCGTGCTCTCAGGGGTGTTCCAGCCAGGGATTTTCTTGTCAGTGCTCCCCAGAATATGCCCCCTTCATTGCCCTTCCGTGATGCTCCGTGGGTTGGGGAGTGGGAACCAGGCAAGTCCTGAGGTGTGCTACTTCAAGGGTCAAGGATTCGGGTACAAGGAGTATATTTGGGACCTGCAGGGGACATCACTAGGGGAGTGGGGAAGGGCAGGCAGTCATCCAGGGTGAGCTCTTAAACCAGCCACCACAGTGGGCAACAGGAGTTCAGCCCCAAGGGGACCCTTAGGAAACACTGTGGACCTCAGAGAGGCCCCCCGGAGAAGCCAGGCTGCGGGCTGTTCGCCCAGCAATCTCTGAGCATCGCTGGTTGGGGCTGCTCCCAGGGCCGGTGGAGGTTCCGTGGCCCTCTTTGGAGAGAGCGACCTTCCTCAGTTCTTGAAAAGCCCTCAGGCCCAGGTAGGCAGACGCTCGAAGCTGGAATTCACCGGGTGCGCCAGAGTGAGGGATGTGGGTGGAGGAGAAGAAGAAGTGGTTCCCCAGCTTCGGCCTCTGAGGATGTTGGGTGCTGATCCAAGAATAATCTCTAAATGCCTTTGCACTAACCAGGCACACCCTCCGGATCTTTCCCCAGCTGTCTGTGCACCTCTGCTTTCTCAGTTAAGGTTCCCTGGAGTCTTTCCGGCTCTGATATCTGGGCTTTCTGAGTCTCCCCACCCCATGCATGTCTTGACTGTGGTGTTCTTGGGACAGTCCTTTTCCCAATCAGAGTGCCCACCAGAAAGCAGAATGTGGCAAGAACTGGCACCACTGAATCCAGACTCTGGCCACTGGTACAAAACCCTTCAGGGCATCACCATGTGTGAGAGTCAGAATCATTTGAAAAGATCATGCTGGTCCCACTGTAGAATCCCCCTTCATGGTGGATCACTATATAGTCCAAGAAATGAAGTATATTAATAACATTTTATGCTAAGGAATAATACTTATGATATCAATAGAAAACCATCAGATTATTGTACAAAATGATCCCCACCACGTAATTTTTTTCTTGGCATAGAAAACTGAGAAAAAAATCTAAAATATTAAGACTGGTGGAAATACGCAGGCAATGGTTATTTTCTTCTTCACAGTCTCTATGTTTTCCACGTGGGAATGGGGGTGGGGCAGGGGCGACAGGCAGTTTGCTGTATGTAAATCAGGACCTGGCTCTCAGAGGAGCTGACAGTCCCCACCTGGAAGGAATGCTTTGTTTCCTCCTGCCCTGGCTGCTGAGCTAACACGGGAGGCACCTGCATCACCGCGGGGGGTAGCCTTGGCCTTTGGCATCCCACACCTGTGCCTCTCCGGCCTCATTCAATCGGCCCCCTCTCTGAGGACTCCCCGGCTTCTCCAGGAGCTCCCCAGCAAGCCACGCCTTTGCTCTCTCTGCCTAGAATAGCCTTCCCAACGGCTCGCCACCTCCACTCTTCCCTGGGCCAACTCTGATCTCCTCGGACGCTCTCCAGACTCCGCTCTGCTCCATGGTGTGTGTGGTCATCTCCAGACGGTTCCCCCATCCTCCGCCCCTAAACTTGCTTGTTTTTACTGCAGCTCAACACTCTTCTGTCTCCCTTACTGATCTCAAGCTCCCCAAGGCCAAGGCCATGTCTCACAAATCTCTGTAGCACCGGCACCATGCCTGGCACAGAGGAGACACTCAACAAAAAATTTTTCATTAAGATATAATTCACATAACATAATATTCACCTTTTAAAGTGTACAGTTCAGTGGTTTTTAGTATGTTCCAGTGTTGTGCAACTGTCACCACTACCTAATTCCAGAATACTTCCATCGCCCCCAAAGACACCTCATACCCGTCAGCAGTCACTCCCCATTTTAGTCTCTGCCCAGCCCTAGGTAACAACTAACTTAACTTTGTCTCTATGAATTCGCCTGTTCTGGACAGTTTATATAAATGGAATCATGCAATGTATGGCCTTTTGTGTCTGGCTTATTTTACTTAGCATAATGTCTTTGAGCTTTACTCATGTTGTAGCATATATTGGTACTTCTTTTTACGACCAAATAATAATCCCTGGTACGGACCTACCATCTTCGCTTATCCATTACTCAGTTCATGGGCATTTGGGTTGCTCCTACTGTTTGGATGTCGTGTGCTGCTATGAACAGTTGAGTATAGGTTTCTATGTGAGGAGATATTTTCAATTCTCTTGGGTGTAATAGAATTGTTGGGTCATAGGATAACTTGATGTTTAACTGTTTAGTTTTTGAGGAACCGTAAGCTTGTTTTCCAAAGGGACTGCCTCACTTATCCTCCCATCAGCAGTGTATGCGGGTTTGGTTTCTCCACACGCTTCCCAACACTCGTGATTGCCTTCTTCTTCATGACAGCTTCCTACTGTGTGCAGTGCCCAGTGAACTTTCAAGGAATTGATGGATGGGTAGGTGGACTTGTAGAAGTGGGTGCCCGCCCCTGAGCCCTGCTCCCTGATTTCGCTGGGAGTCTGCACGGAGCAGGGACGCAGCAGCCCGCAGCCTGCACCTGATGCGGTTCCAGACCCCTAACTGCTTCGGTCCCGGGTCACGCAAGCAGGCTGGTGGCCTGGATGCCCCTTACCCCATGAAGAGGTGCTAGACGGGGCCAGCTCTGTAACCCCTCTGGGCCTTAGTTTCCTCTTCTGGGAAACAGAAGCAAACCTCCGCCTACGGGATGACAGTGAAACGAGGGAGCGCACACAAGCTGCCCGTGCAAGGAGCGGGAGGAGGCCTTCTTTCCCCAGTCGGTTTGTCCAGAGGCCCATCCAACATGCGCACAAATGCCACTGCCCAAATGAACTGCCGGAAAAGCGCTTGAAGAGAGCAGGCAGTGGGAAGGGAGAAAGACAGGCAAGAGGTTTACGTGTGGCGGGAAAGCAGCAGGGCCAGTGGCCCGTCCCCGCGCGGGTGGGATCGCAGACAATCCCCGGAGAACTACCCCAGGCCTCAGAGGGGTTTTTCTCCTCCAGCCTTTTGGAACCTCAAGCACCTCTCTTGCTTTCCAGACCCCTAAGCCTCCCATTGAGGTCCTTGGAGGGGCACAGAGCCTTGCAGCAAGAAGGACTTTAAGGTTCTGCACCAATATTTTGATTGTATTCCCCCCGAGCTTCTGTATATTTCAGGGGTGGAGCACTGTTAAAGCAGTGACCCATATTTACTCTTCTAAACCAATATAAGGTGAGTTCCCAGTTGGGTGAGTTCTCTGTTACCTAAGTAATTTGTTGGTTGGGGCAGTTTGAAGGTTAGGGGAGAAAGAGGAGAGAACTGAAATAAATTGCTGAAATGACAAGGGTGGAAACAGCCAGGGCGCTTCGCCTGTGGCTGACCCTGCCCCCCAGGACGGACTTGGACTTGCGCGTCTGGTTTGTGGAGAACCCAGGAGGAGGTTGTCTGCACCATTGAGAGAGGCTGGGAGGGCCCCGGCCTGCTTCGGGAAGATTCTGGCTCACCCGAGTGACTCCAGATGAGCGGGTTCCCTGGTTCCCCAGGGAGGAAACCAAAGCATGCAGCCAGCGGGTTGGGAGAGGAGGGAAAAAATGCACAGAAACGCAGCAAATCTAGAGCTGCAACTGTGTTCCAGGCCCTTCTTTTGTCTGTAATTTGTGTTCATTGATTCGTCATTGATACCTAACTCCTATCTGGAGAGACCCCTTCTAGCAGCGTCAGAGCTGGCCCAGCCACTTCCGAGGGGTTTCCTGGGCCTCAGTCTCCCTGCTGTGTATCATGTGATTCCCCCCTCCAAGTAGACTGGACCAGGGTGGGCACGTCATCCTAGGGCAGCCAGGGGCCTCAGAGGTAGCCTGGGACCCTCTTCCTCCAAGGATTTAAATTGGAGACAGAGGAGCAGCGATTGATAGCCAAGTAGATCTCAAGAAAGACCCCAAGAGAAGGTGGAGGGTGGAAGCCAGGGTGCAGAAGAAGCCGGGAGTGAGCAGGCGCCCTGAGGTGGGCAGTGAGGGCAGATTGCAGCAGGCGGGGCAGGCCGCCCCAGCCAGGCCGTGTGCAGAACACCCAGGACCGGAGAGTGTCAGAATTCCCCAGGCTGTGCGACTCCCAGCCATGCTCCCTCACTGCCCAGAGTATTCCACAATAAACTCATTTCCCGAAAGAACCTGTATGCAGGGCTTGCACTTTTGCAGGCAAGAAGTTTTCCAAAGTGATTGCTCCTAACAGAGCCTAACACGATACTACTGGTTTATTGAGGAAGTCTCCTATTTGGGCGTAAAAGTTTATTGGGAATTAAGGAAGAAGAGGAGCTGGACAATGATAGGTGGTGCTAGAAAGTACTCCTCGTACTGAGTTTATTGGGCCCTACAGAACAGAAGCAGAAAGCTGTCTGAAGGTCCTGTTGGAAGGGGCAGCCAATCAGATGTGAGCTGGGGCAGGTGAAGGAAGGAAAAGGGAACAGTGTCCTCACGCGTCCTTGCATGTCTATGGGGCCCACAGTAAATCCCAGGCTGGAGTGGGCCTCGACATACCCAGAACCGTGGTCACCACGTCTCTGATTCGGTGTCAGGACATTGTTCAGCCGCACAGGTCACCCGTTCCAGCCCCGTTGGGTGTGTGTGGACAGGCTAGTGAGAGGGGTGAGCTGACGAAGCAGAAGCGGAGATGTCCAGGGAGAAGAGCCCATGAGCGCCTAAGCTTCGGACCGATGGGCGTTCTCACTCCGAGGTGCCCACTCGGTCCCTCCCCGGAGTTTTTTTCACCCTCTCAGTAAATTCTCGCCTACCTGCCACCTCTCTTTGTCTCTTGACTGACATCTTTTCTTCACAAAGATAAGAATGGGAGTCTATGCTCAATGACGTCTCACCGACAACATCTTTGGTGCCATGACTCAGCTTGTTTTGTTACTGGTACCCCAGTCGTCCTTGTCACCTTGGCTTGAAGGACCTGACTGTGTTTTCTAGCTCCTTTCATCCAGCCATGGGGTTTTCTCTCACTAAAACCCTGGCTGGTGTGGCTCAGAGGACTGAGCACCGACCTGAGAACCAAAAGGTCTCCAGTTTCAAGTCTTAGTCGGGGCACATGCCTGGGTTGTACATGCCCGGTTTGGGGGTGTGAGAGAGGCAACGTCTCTCATACACTGATGTGTCTCTCCCCTTCTTTCTCCCTCCCTCCCCTCTTTCCAAAAAATCTTTCCTATAGATTTCTGCACTTGCAGGCAGGGGTCGAGCATTTGAGAGCTGATAGGGTGCTTGAGGACTCCCACGAAGGATGTGAGTCTTGGACCAAGGAAGTTTGGGAAGTTTGCACTGGACACCCTGACGACTGCAAGACAACATCCATGCACCCTGAACACTGTCAAATAACAGAGCCCTTCCCTGGGGCTCTCAGGTTGTGAGTTCCAACAGGGACAGAGAGATCCTTGTCTTTTGGGCTAGAAGGACATTCTTTTCTTTCTTTCTTATGTCTGGAGTTGAATTCAGGCTGACTTTCTTTAAGCTGTTGTGTTTTGGTTTTTTTTTTTAAAGTCCTAGAGGTGGAGCTAAAGGTTAAGAGTTGAGAGAACCTAAGCATTAGATAAGGATCAGGATAACCAAGGACAGGAGAAAACTGAATGGCCGTGTTTAATTTTGGCTCGTCAATTGGAATTGCTTTCTGAGAGTTTGAACAAAATCTTTTGCTGAATAAACGAGAGCCTGAAGATAACTTCCTCCCTCCAGCTCAAATCGAGGGTATTCATAGATGACTGAGAATCTCTGTGGAGGTATCAGGGGTATACCTCATGACATGAAGGGGCCCTGCAGGAAATCCCAACTCAACTGTAGTTAAAGAACTGACTCGACTGGGGATGTTCACATAAAGAGTCCTCACTGCTGTATTAAACAGCCTGGGAGAGACCCTGAGACACGTTAAGACAGTTTGAGACAACTCAGGAGGTGACAGCCTCTTGGAGCTCCACCCATAAATACTACCCTTTAACCCACCCCATAATATCCCTAGAAACTCCTAGGGGATATTACTCCTCAGGTCACAAAATAAAACTAAAATCAACATGGAAAGTCATGCCTCTGAGACTGGAAACTCCCAGACCCCAGGCCCCCATGAATATTGCAGATAAACAACTGACAGGAAGTCTTTACTTGCAAGTACTTACAGAAATGAGAAGATTCAACCAGAAGAGCTATCAACTGAAGATGGCCAAAATGTAGCTCTTTTGATGCCTAAATTAATTTTTGCATGTAGAAGTAGGAAAAGCCAGCTCTAAAACTAAAGCTAAATGCGTCAAAAGCCTACCTTCATTGGAAATTAGAGGCATCTGAGAGAAGCACAGGTAAATTAGAGAATAGAAAATCAGGAAAACCGGTGCACAGTGATGGAACACATTTCCAGGACCCCAGTGGGCCTGCAAAGGCATTGAATTTAACCATTAGCGAATTCGGTCCCGGTTGTCTGCATAGGGTTGCTCCTAGGGCATTTCCCCTTCTCCTCCTGAGTGGTTTGGAAGAAGCCGAAATGGTCATAAAAGAAGAAGCCACTGAGGCTCTTGTAGACACTGGGGCTACTCTGTCTGTACTTAGCCGCATCTAAGTTGCCTTCTCCCTTAGAGTCAAGCTTCTGCACCAGTGGTAGAGAGAGCTCATCAACCAATGTTTGTTTTTAATCAGAGCCTGTTCCCTTTCAACAAGGAAATGTCACGGGACAATATCACCTGAGAGGATGAGATTTTTCTTAAAATCAGTGATGCCCACATATCCTTTTCCCAGGAGGGTGAAGTATATTTAGAACTAAATGAATCAGATACTGAACCAATTGGGAAAATAATATCTTAAGGGAACCTCAACAAGAGGAAGCTAATCTTGAGACTGACTGGAGGTGTGTTCGTTTTTCCTGTGACTTCTCTGTCTTCTTGCCCCAGGGACACCCACCCAGCAGTTTCTCATCTTCCTAGAGCAGGCCCTCGGAATTGCTCACACACAGAGGTCACGGGGATCTTCTCCGACCCCTCCCTGGTTCCCTGTCCTTTAAAACACCTTTTCTGCATACTCCCCGGGGTTCCTGAATCCAGAGAAAGGGACCATCCTCCATAAGAGCCTCCGATACAGCTTAACAGGGACTCATCCCTCTCTTCAAGGAGTAGAGCACCTTTCTTTCTCTCTCTCTCTTTCTCTCTCTCTTCCCCAGGCCCCCTAAAGGTTTAAGGCTCTTAGGAACATGAAAGGCAAGAAAACAGGTCACTTGCCCAAATACTAAAGGCCAGAGTTACAAGACAAGTTTTTCTACCCAAGGCAGCAGAAGTAATAGATACTCCTTGTAAAGACAGACATGAGGGTGGGAACCTCCGCTAAGGCTAGTAAAGGCCAGAGGCCATCAGAATCGCCCATGTGAAGTTAAATAGACCCAACGAGTTGTGCCTCACCACTGGCTGTTGGTAAGGCTCCACACCTGGGCATAACTGTATTGCCGCTTTGGGAAGGTCTCCACCCCAATTCTGGGAGGGGCCTCAGGATGCTGAAGTTCGCAGTGGTACAAGACCAGGGGTGGGTTGCACGGTTAGGCTAGCTGATTCCAGGAACCCAAGCATGAAGCAGGGGGTGCTCTCTTCGAGCCCACTATAGGCTGGGAAAAACAGGGACACCTATTTTCTCCTATACACTCCTCTCTTCTCTTCCAGATGGGAAACAGATTCCTTCAGTGAGTTGAGAAGTAAAGGATGGTCTCTAGAAATTTTCTGTCTCCAGAGATAACAGGCAATGCAATCTTCGCCCACAGTGCCTCAATATACCCTCTTTTAGGGTGCATGCTCACCAGCTGGGAGAAATTTGACCCTGAGTCCCTTGAGAAAAAGAGGCTAATCTTCTTTTGCAACACAGCCTGGCTCCAATATAAAGCGGACAATGGGGAGGTTTGGCCAGTTACTGGCACCATTAAGTTTAATACTATCTTGCAGCTAGACCTGTTTTGTTGGTCCCAGGGAAGTGGACAGAGGTTCCATACACCCAAGCCTTCGTGGCTCTCAGGGATGACCCTAAGCTATGTAGCTCTCTCAGTTATTGCTACAGAGCCTCAAAGAAAAATGTACCCGGATGATGAGGGATGATGAGGGATGGGAAGGTTTTAATCCTCCTCCTCAGGAGACAAAGGGCTCTTCATGATTTAATTAAAATGCCCATCAAAGGCCTCAGAAGATAGAGGTTAGTTGGGGTGAAATAAAAAGAGTTGAAGGGGACATATTACAATTAAATATCATTCCAGCAGCATCTCTGAGGCTCTAATATTAGAGAGACAATCTACCACTGTCTTCCTACCTGCTCCGCCATGTTGGGGGCATTTCTAAAGGTGCCCGGGTCCTATTTCAAGAGGCCAGGAGAGGTCTCTGAACTGGCCCCTCCTGCCCATTGTTTCTCAGTGAGGAGAACCATAGCGCGTGAGATAGTGTCTGGTATACATATAGTGGGTATTTAATTAACGTGTGTGAAAAGGAAGGAAGGAAGGAAGGAAGGAAGGAAGGAAGGAAGGAAGGAAGGAAGGAAGGAAGGAAGGAAGAAAGGAAGGAAGGAAGGAAAGGGAAGTTTGAAATTAGAATTTGCCTAATCTAGGGTGAGCCAAAGACTGGCAGAGATAACTTTTCTTCACCAGAGGATTTTTTTCTCACTGCTTTTAGAGAGAGAGGAAGGGAGAAAGAGAGAAACATCGATGTGAGAGAGAAACATTGATCGGCTGCCTTCTCGTATGCACCCCGAATGGGGAATCAAACCTGTAATTCGGGTAAGTGCCCTGACCAGGAATTGAACCCACAATCTTTCAGTCAATGGGATGATACTCCAACCAACTGAGCCACAGTGGCCAGGGACTCCTTGGAGTCTTTGTTCCTGTCACCTCCTCACTGGTCAACCCTGCCATCCTTCTTTAAAATTACAGGCTTTGTCTTCCCCCTGCCCCTCCTGATTCCCCTTATCCTTCTTTATGCATCTCCCCCAGAACTTAACTTCACATCCTATGTAATTTACCTTGCCTATTTTTCCCCACTAGAATGAAGGCCCCCACAGAGCGGGAATTTTTATCTGTTTTGTTCACGTATGTATATCCAGGACCGAGCATGGTGCCTGCCTCAATATTTGTTAGGTGAATGATTGAAATTCTCTGATATAATGAGACAGAGAATAAATTATTTGTTGACTGCAATCACTAGCACTTTCTAAGGAGAGTGGGCCTCAAGGATGATTCTGTTGGTGGAGCCCACCCATCCCACCTGGGTGCCTTATTCCCAGCTGCCCCTACAGGCTCCGGATACTCAGGGATAAACCATGAGTCAGAGAATGAAATACTCTTCCAGCATGAACTCAAGGACCAAGGCCCTCACCCCCATGTCTGCTCCCTGGCCCCATGTTCACCAGCCAAGTCAAATCCCACACACAGCGGAAATGATGAGAAATAACAAGTGCCCTTCTCCCCTGTCCTCAGAGTATCAAAGTGATGTATACAAAAGCAGCCTTCTTGTCCCTTGTGCATGGCAGAGTGGCTTCCAGGGCTCACGCAGCCAGAGAGAAGGCTTGGTGGGGGGTGGAGGGGGAGAAGGACAGTCCAGGAAAGCTCTGGACAGCAGTCATCTGCCTGGAAAATATTAGTCCGCAGTCTGCCGTCTGCAAAACCTGAGCCTGGGACACGTTTTCTCTTTCAGTTACAGAAATAAACACTTCTGAGTCTCAAAATATTCAGGACTTTCCCTGGTTACTGCTTCTGCCAGTATTGGCTTACTTTTTCATGGTGTAAAGCCTGTTTTCTTCCGGAAGCAAAAATTTGACTGGGGTAATAGGGAGTACAATGAAAACATTTAAAAACGCAAAGCTGGGTTCTTCTTTTTTTCCCTGAGGGTAGTTTCTTGGAAATCTCATTTTTCCAGCAACAGCTGAAAAATCTTGGCCTGGTGAGACATCCTTCTAAGGGTCATGGGACAGACGGAAAGAGGCAACCTCCTTGCCCTGTGCCTTGGTGGCCACCTTGGAGTTGGTGACTCCGTACTATTCCAGGCCAGAGCATCTAGACCCCGCCCCTTCATTGCTTCCTCCTGGGGCATAATCCAGATAGAAACTCTCCTTGGCTGCAATACACTACAGGTGTCCAGATTCCTCATAGAGACTAGAGTTCAGCCTTAAATTCGGACTTCATCACAGTGGCAAGGATGCTTGTTTTACCAACTGGTACTGGAACGATTGGGTATTCACAAGGAAATTTTGACCCATACCTCATAGCAAACACAAAAATTAATTAACAGTGGATTATAGATGTATACATGAAATATAAAACAATAAAGCTTCTAGAAAAAAACATAGGAGAATATCCTCATGATCTTGGGGCAGGCAGAGATTTCTTAAACAACTCTAAAAGGACTACCTGTAAAAGAAAAAGATGATACATTGGACCTTATTCAAATTAAAAGTATATGTTCATCAAAAGATATTATTAAGAAAGCAAAAGGGTAAACCTGAGACTAAAAAACAGATCAGCCGCACTTATGTCTAACACAGGATTTGTATCCAAAATACGTAACAAATTTCTATAAAACAACAAAAGACAATTCAATTGTTAGAACTAGTAAACAGTTTTTATGCCAAAAAAAAAAACATTCAAGTGGCCAAATGAGCATTTGAAAAGGTGTTCTGTTCTACCTTTTCAAAGGTGAAAAGATGTTCCACATCCTTACTCACCAGGGAAATGCAGATTAAAATCCACAAAGAGATATCAAGACACACCTACCCAAATGGCTACACCTTAAAAAGAAGGCAGTACCAAGTGTTACCGAGGACGTGAAGGAACTTTGCCGGTGAGTGCAAACTGGTAAAACCACATTAGAATGCCATTGGACAGTATCTACTCTGCTACCTGTGTGCCTATCCTATAACCTGTAATTCCACTCCATCCCCTCCACAAAATGAGTGTGTGTGTTCACCAGTACCCACTGCAGCACAAGTCATTGCATCCAAAAGTGGCTAACCCAAAGGCCCATAAAAGGAGAATGGATAACTTAAATACACTGTGGTATATCCATATAACAAAATTTTATACCACAGGGGTCAGCAAACTATGCTCCACAAGCCAACCTGTAGCCTATTCGGTGTGTGTGTATTGCTCATGGCTGCACTTGAGCAACAATGGCCATGTCTGCACGGCTGAAAATATTTATGCCTGGCCCTTTACAGAAACAGGTTGCTGACCCCCTTGCACACAGCAGTGAAAAAGACTGAATCTCTACTACATGCCAAACCATGGATGAGTCTCCCAGACAAATGTAGAGCAAAAGAAGCCAAACATAAGAGTGCATTCTGAATGATTCCATTTAGGTAAAGTGCAAAACCAGACAAAATTAATCTATGATGATGGCGATCACAATAGTGGTTACCTCTGGGCCAGCGAGCATGAGGAGCAGGGGATGAGGGAGCCCATGCTCTGGCTCCCGATGTGGGTGGTGGTTCCACAGGGGTATAATTATGCAAAAAGTCATCAAGCTGCAGAGTTAGACTTGAAGCAGTTTAGCAAATAATTTATACCTCAATTTTTAAAGAGAAAAAATGGTAGCCTCCAATCAGATTCTCCATGTGCAAAGCATAGTGGGGAGACTGACCCCTTCACCCCAGGCTCTGCACTCAGTATTACACTATGGTTCCTTTTGAATGCAGCAAGTCAAGATGGTGGCATTTTTACCCACACGCCCCTTGATCCCATTGACCTGGCTCCAGATACCTGGATTCAACTGATGGTGCCAAAAGCAACCTTGTATGCCTGGTCCTCAAACTTTACTTAGGACACCTGCAACTCATCCGGGAGCTTGCTGGTGAGGCCACCCCTCAGTTTCTAGTTCTTTCAGGTCCCGGGTGGCATTTCCAACAAGTCCTTCAGGTGAATCTAATGCAGAAGATCCAGAAACCATGCTTTGAGAAATGCTGCTGTGCAGGATGATGGAAGGAAAGAGAGGGTGCAAAGGGGAGAAGGCAAGAGAGCTAAATGGCCCAGAACACACAGGGAAGAAGGGGAGCGCTGAGGGGAAGTTGCATCAGAAGAGATGAATGAAGTTGGGGATCAGGGAGCTGAGGTGATGAGCATGGGGCAGGGGGTTTGAGGATCTTGACAAAATTTGTCTGTGTGGTTGGTGTGTAATGGAAAACCCCTTCGCCAGCTCTCCACCAAAGTGCTGTAAAGTACACATTTCTTACTAATGTGCTGTGATGTGGCCACCTCCAAGGTGCTGAGCTTTCTGGGATAAGGAAAGTGGCTGTTCACAGAGATTTAGTCACATCCAGATTTGATAACCATCCTCCTTCCAGCCCTTGGGGTCAGTCATTGCTGTCAGAGCCTCTGGGTTCCTTCATAAGGTCCAGGTTTAGAACTGCCTCTGCCACATTCAGGTAGGCGTCCGTGTAGGTGTGCATACAGACACCTGTGTGGGCACTGTCTCACTATCATGGGCAAGACCGAATGAGCCAGACACTGAGGCCAGAAGAGTCTGCAACAAAATTAGTTTGCTAAACTAAGTAAACTGCTGCAGTGCTCTACAGCTGCTAGGCATTCACGCACACCCAGGCAATAACCTCCGAGGTTGATTTTTATGTGTAAAAAGCAGCATATAAAGTATCGTGTGACTTGTGATAAACTGATGGGGGAATGATATATCCATATACGCTTTTGTGCATTAAATATCTCAGAAAGAAATAAAAAGAACCTGGCACAGTGGTTGCCCCTGGAAAGGGGAACTGGGTGTGGGCAAAAATTAAGGTTGGGAGTAAGACTTAATTTTGATTCTGTACTCTTTGGTACTGCTTGATTTACTTTACCCTGTGTACATTTTATCTATTAATAAATTAAAAATGAAGAAAAATTAGGAAAAAAGGGAAAAAAGGAGGGAAGAGAATATTATTTGTTTTCGCAAAGCCAGCCCAGAGTTCAGAGCTGTGCTAGAGCAAGGACAAAGAACAGGGTCCACTAGGTTTCCGCCAGCCACACCATGATGCTCACAGACAGCAGGCAAAGTCTGTTCACCATGCCTGGGCTCCCTGCTCCATCCCTTCATCCACAAGTTGTGGTAGGAATGTGTGGTCTTGAGTTGTGCCCACACCCTGGGTGGAGACACTGTGCGTTGTGCCAAAGCGGAATTTTCAGCAGTTTCCACTAGTGTAGGAGTTCAGAGATTGTTTTGGGGTGAAAGAGGCAAAGGCAGAAGCAGGAGGGCTGAAGGATAGAAAGGGCCAAAGCTTGGAAAATACAGTAAGTGCTGTCAGAGGGCCTCCTTGTCACCGTCATCGTGTAAGAACTGAGAGGCAGGATGGGGCAGTGGTTAAGGCTCAAGGCCCACGCTCTCTGGGTCCAATCCTGGCTTTTCCATGTACGGTATCATTTCCCCAAAGTAAAAAGACAGAATCTACCACATAGAGTATAGTGAGAATTAAATGAGTTAATGTACATAGTGTTCAAGCAAACCCTGGCACAGAACAAATGAGCAACGGATGTCAGCGATTACGGCTCATATTTTGTTTGAACTCTAATAGTACTCTGTAAGGCAGGAAGCAATTATTGGCCTACTTTACTTTGCTGCACCAAAGTTTAGGTAAACAGACTTTGAAAGGGCTAGAAAACAGAGTCTCTGATACCAAGTGTTTGGCCCATTACATCAGCAGATCCCAAACTCTGTTCCAATGAACATCGCATCTCATCACCAAAATTTTAATAAGTGCCCCTTCAAAACAGGGCTCTGTGACCAACAAGTTTGAGAAACACTGGGTAAGTGAGATTAAACAGGTTGTACAGGGTGGGGCAAAAGTAGGTTTACAGTTGTTTGTATGGCAAATGATACAGTAATTAATAAATAATAGTACAAGAATAAACAGTGTGTTTTGTGTGCTCACAGACATAAACCTACTCTTGCCCCGCCCTGTGAGTGCAGGATTTACTGAAGGCTTCACAGTGCTGAATGCACCTGTGACTCTAAGACGGGGGGGTTTCCCAAGTCACTGAACCCATTAAACACTTGTTTTCTCCTGTCTCCTGTTAACACCTAAAGACAGAGTTGCGTTCCATGGACAACAGCCCTGGAGGTGCTGGGTCACATGACAAGACTGGTGTGATTAGAGGACAATGGAACTACTCAACAACTGTTTTCATGTCAGCCTCCATCAAAGAGAATGTCTTCCAGTCAGCAAGTGTGGAACACACTTAGGCATGGTGGTGAGAGAAAGATGAGTTGTGGAAAGGACATGATCACTGAGGTAAGACTGGAATCTGCATTCAGATCCTGACCCGGCTGCTCGGGCAGGTCATTACCTCTCTCAGAACCTCAGTTTCTTCACCTGTAAGTTGGGAGAGTAGCATCTACTTCATTCGGCTGATTTAAGATTTAAATTTCGGTAGCTCTGAAGTGCTTGCCACAGGATACTTTCTCAGGGTTAGTTTCCTTTCTTAATGAGTTAGAATATTCCCAGTTGCAAATAGCAGATAGCCAAACTTAACTTGGCTCCAGAAAAAAAAAGGAAATGTACCAAAATAATTAAAGTCCTGGGTTTTCACCAGAGTTTGTTATATCATTATAGTATTTTCACCACCAGGGAGCTTAATGCCCAACCCTGGAAAAATTCTAGACTGATTATTAAATAAATGACCTATGAGTGTCTTAATCTCTAGGAACCAACGCAAATTCACCAAGGACAAGTCATCAGAAGATTGTCTTCTGAAAAAATTTTCAAAAGGACTATTGAGTCAGGGGACCAGTGATTTTCAGGCTATGTGGGCAGGCACCCCTGGCAACTATCAGAATTTCCAGAGGGAGTTTCCACCAAATTTCCTTGGCTGATAGAGATGTTTCAAAGTCAGAATAAATAATCATTGTAAGGGACAAAAAGAAAAACAAAGTTTGAGAAGCAGTGTCATAGATGTAGAAAGATCAGATCTCAGAAAGGATATTTGACAAAACTCATGAAGACTTTGTAGATAAGCTGGAGGAGTCCGGGCTAGCTGATGATAATGATGCACGCACTATATAGTTCCATGTAAGATGCATAGGATGCTGAGTTTTCTATTCAAACAGAACTTTATATTTTTTATTTAAGTGGAATAGTTGTATGTATAGTGCTCAGTGAATTTTTACATATATATGTCTATATGCCTACCACTCAGATCAAGAAATAATAAATATTTCCATCTCCTCAGAAGGCTTCCCCATGTCCCTTTCTTGTCAATCTTCTGCTTCAGGAAACACTATTCCAATTAATTTTGCCGGTCCTTGAACTTCATGTAAGTGAAATGCTACAGAACTTCATGTACTCTTTTGTTTCTGTCATTCTTAGCTCCTTGTTATATCTATGAGAGTCACTGTACTGTTGAACATGGCTGTAATTCTTTCTTTTTCATTGCTATGTGAATTGATTTGATGGGCCTTTGGGTTTTGCAGGTATTTTGTTGATACCCTTTACTATAATACCAACTAAATGCTACTAACATCCAATCTAGTAGTAAGCTATTGAACACTTTTCTTCTGAGTTTGAGAACAAGACAAAAATGTCCATTATCACTACTTGTACTCAACACTTTACCAGACATCTCAGCCAATGCAATAAGTCAAGAAAAAGAAATAGAAGAAGATTGGCAAAGAAGCTGTGAAGCTGTCATTTTTCACAATCACATATTTACATGTGTGAAAAAGCCAAATAATTCATTACTATAATTAACAAGTGAATTTAGCAAAGTCACTAGCTACAAGGTCAATATAAAACATCAATTTTATTTCTACATATTAGCAACATTAAAAAATAAGATTTTAAAAATACCACCCACCAATAATATGTATGTGTGTGTATATATATATATATATATATATATATATATATATATATATTTCTTTGTGTGCATGAGAGAGGAGGGGGAATTCTAAAGCATATGTAATAAAATATTAACATTTAGGAAATCTGGAAAAAAGTTTACACAGAGTTCTTTGTACTAATTTTGCAACATTTTAAAGTCTAAAATTATTTTTAAATAAAAGTTTTAAAATATTATTAATAACAGTATCAAAAATCAGATACTTAGGAATAAATCTACTAAAAGATGTACAATAGCTGCACTAAAACAGTGCTGAGGGAAATTAAAGAAAATATAAATAACTGGACAGAGACACCACATTCATCATTGGAAGACTCAATATTGCAAGATACTACTGACTTAATGATTCAATGCAATCTCAATTAAAATCCCAGCAGGGTTTTTAAACTATAGATATACAAAGGACTTAGAATAGCCAAGACTAGGGGTTGCAAACCTTTTTCTGTAAAGGGACTAGGAGTATTAGACTTACAGGCCATTCAATCTTTGTCACAGCTACTCAATTCTGCACTTGTAACACAAAAGCAACCATCAACAATACGTAGACAAATGGGCATGACTGTGTTCCAATAAAACTTTATTTACAAAAAAAGGCAGTTGGGGCAATTTGCCCTGTGGGCCACAGTTTGCTGATCTTTGGCCATGATAATCATTAAGAAGGAAAAAAAAGGAGAGTTCCAGTCAAGATGGACACAAAGGTAAATATGCTTTGCTTCCTCACACAACTACAGAAAAAATTACAACTAAACTACAAAACAAATATCACCCAGAACTGCTAGAAAATTGAGCCGTGTGGAAGTCTGACAACCAAAATGTAAAAAGCCATGTTCATTCAGACCAGTAGAAGGGTAGAGATGCAGAGAGAGGTGGAGAGGTGCGGAGAGGTGTGGAGCCACAGGAGTGGCATGGATAGGTAGTGGAACAGGTGGTCCTGCATTAACATGTGGTGAGCAAAAATCAGGAGGAATACCTTGAGAGCAAGGGTTCCCAGCCCCAAACAAGACCACCCAGCAGTGCCAGGAAGATAAGTTCTCCTAGCTTTGGACTGTAAAAACCAGTGGAGATTGGGGCAGTGGAAGAAACTGCTGGATTATCAGGAGACTCCCCTTAAAGGGCCTGCACAGACTTAGGATTTATGTAGAGCCACCACCTCTGGGATTCAACATCAGGGCAACAGCTGGAAGGGTGCAAGTGGGATACAGGGGAAAAAGTGAAGTGACTGAAAGGAAGCAGGGAAAGTGCCAGGAGACAGCTTCCTCCTGGGCAAACTTCCAGAAGCTAGGCAGTGGTATTGTCCTCTCTCTGAGCCCTCCCTGCACACAGAGCCATGAAGCAGTGACATGGACTGCCCTGCCCTGGCAATAACCTAAGGCTCCACCCCACACAATTGACAGGCCCACTCTTCTACAATAGGCCAGTTTACTAAGGGAGTCAAAGCAGATCTACCTAATACATAGAAACAAACACAGGGAGGCTGCCAAATAGAGGAGACAAAGAAATATGGCCCAGTTGAAAGAACAGAACAAAACTCCAGAAAAACAATAAAATGAAATGGAGATAACCAATCTGTTAGATACAGCAATCAAAACACTGGTGATCAGGATGCCCAAAGAACTCATTGAGTATGGCAACAGCATAAAAAAAAAGTTTACATTAAGTGAAATAATGAAAAATCTACAGGGAACCAACAGTGGAGGGGATGAAACTGAGAATCAAATCAACGATTTGGAACAAAGGGAAGAAAAAGCATTCATTCAGAACAGCAAGAAGAAAAAAGGATTTTAAAAAATGAGGGTAGAATAAGAAGCCTCTGAGACATTTCCAAATGTACCAACATCCAAATTATAGGGATGTCAGAAGGAAGAGGAAGAGGAAGAGCAAGAAATTGAAAACTTATTTGAAAAAATAATGATAGAAAACTTCCTTAATTTGGAGAAAGAAATAGACATGTAAGTCTAGGAAGTACAGAGAGTCTCAATCAAGATGTACCCACAGAGGACCACACCAAGACATCATCATTAAAATGCCAAAGGTTAAAGGTAAATGGGCAAGAGAAAAGCAGAGAGTTACCTACAAAGGAGTTTGCATATGACTATCAGCTGATTTCTCAAGAGAGACTTTGCAGGCTAGAAGGGGCTGACAAGAAGTTTTCAAAGTGATTAGGCCTGGCTGATACGGCTCAGTGAATTGAGTGCAGGCCTGCAAACCAAAGGATCACCGGTTCCATTCCCATTCAGGGTACATGCCTGGGTTGCGGGCCTGGTCCCCAGTAGGGGGCATGTGAGAGGCAACCACACATTGATCTTTTTCTCCCTCCCTTTCCCTCTGTCTAAAAATAAATAAATAAGATCTTTGAAAAAGAGAGAAAATGAGAGAAGCAGACTGCCCTGATTGCCTAGCCAGGTGGCTCTGTTGGTTGGAACATCATGCCATACACCAAAAGTTTCCTTCCTTTGTCAAGGCACATATCTAGGTTGTGGGTTCAATCCTTGGTCAGGGCATAAATGGCAGGCAACCAGTCTCTCTTTCTCTCTCCCTCTACCCTTCATCTCACTCAGAAATTATAATAAAAAAAAAACACCTTGGGTGAGGATTAAAGAATTCCGTGGGTATCTACACAATGGAGAGATGGACATTGTGGAGAGGAACACCTCATTGCATATTTGGATGTCTGCAGAGCCATCAAGCTGCCCTCAGGCTATGGGAGTGGTATGGGCAAGAAAGGGCAAGGATTCTGCCCTCCCATCCCAGGTTCCTGCAGGTGCCAGAGTTGGGGCCATGGAGAGTAAGATGGGCTGGGAGGCTGGCCACAGGTTGCTGGAGACAAGGAGGCAAGCAGCGCTGGGCACAGAGGCATGAACAGTAGGTTCTTCCTGCTGAGAGTTGTTATGAAGATACCATCAGGTCACTGGACCATCAAGAGCCGGCAAAGGCACTTGGCATGATGGTATACCAAGGGGGTGTGGTCCGCTGAGGTGGAAGGAAGTGTTTTATTGCTGACACTATTTAGGGTTATCTCTGCATAATGATGATAATAAGCACAGATGGACTTTTGTCACTTCTATGATGGCTTTTAAATTCTCTATGGACAGTGCTGCCACCATACCCACCCCCCATATGCCACTTGACATTGATATTGACATTGAGTCCTCTGTAGCAGAACCCTGATCAGGTGCCTCCTTTGACCTATGCCAGTCCAAATATGAGGGATGTGAGTCTTTGTGTATGTGGAATAAATACCCAGAGCAGGACTGCTGGGTTATGGAGGGAGGGGAGGTTGGCGAGACACACCCATCACATACACCTTGGAAGCAAAGGAGCCTTGTGGCAGCCTGGGAGGAGGAGGGAAATTTGGATCAAATATAAGATTGAAGTTTTTTCATGAATGAAACTTACATTATGTTGTTAATATTAAGACTTAATAACAAATGAGACCAGTGGGGTTTTTTCTCCTGGCTTTATTGAAGTATAAATGACAAAAAATTTGCATACATAAAATGTACAGAGATTGCTTTAATAAACACAAGTGACCAATGTTACGAGGACAGACCAAGAGGTCCTCAGGTTGTTCAGCAGCAGAAGTTTACCTGCAGAAAGAAGGTTGATAGCACCCCTGACAGCAAATGTCAGAAACATGATACTATACTTTGTTAAATAGTGAGTTGCAACTCCTCAAGTAAAGCAGCTGTACTGGCACTTCTTTCTGTAACAATGTATATGAGCATTGCTCAGGGGAGAGGGTTATGCTTCAACATATTCCCAAAAGGGCTTCTGGTTGCAAAGAAGGTTCAAGAGCATCAGGGTCCTATCAGACAGGCTACTGGTTGCCCAGACTGTTACCTCAAACCACCCTTCCCCATGACACTTTCTTAGTGTCCTGTGTTTGGCAGACATCTTCCCACCACTGTGTGACCTTGGGCAAGTTACTGAGCCTCTTTGTTCCCCAAGTTCTTCGTCTGTAATTGAGGATAACAACCCCACCCAAGTGAGTAAATGTACGAAGCTGGTGCATAGTAGGTGCTCTCTAAGGGATGGTTGTTATTGTTAATATTTCTCCTAATGTTAGTTCCTGGACCCCTTGGGGGAATCTACAGAATTTCTGCATGGATGTCTGGCTCCCTTGTAAGTGGTACAGCAAAGTGATACCCATTTCTGAGAAGTGTTCTTTTCTATAGCGAAGTCAAGACTTAGAGCCAAGAACCGAGAAAGAAAAAGGAGCCAGAGAGCTGAGTCACTGGCCTCACCCAGGCAGGGAAAACCCCACGGCTGCCATGCTCAGAAGTAAACTGGGTGTCTCACAAGTCCCCAGTTTAATTGATTGGGGGGTTTGGGGAGCTCTCTTCCTGTCCTTTGACAGGACATCAGTTTAATGTCCCTCCAGTAAGGGGACAGCCCCGGCCCTCTGTTTCCCGATGCCAGCTGATGCTCTCTATTGGTCATAAAACAAGTCCCAAAAGGAGGGCAGTTACTCACCATCCCTTCCCTTACCTGACACCCTGGAAAGAACCTGAGCCTTCCAAAGGGCGCGGGGCTGCAAATACTCCATCGCTGATCCATCTTTGAGTAGAAAGTATCTCGTTAGAGGGCTGGAATCAGGAGATGGAATGTCTGCCTTAAATTTTATTTTTAATTAAAGTTGATATATAATATTATAGTGGTTTCAGTTGTACCACATAGTGATTAGACATTTGCATACCTTATGAAGTGGTCACCATGACAATTCTAGTAACAATCTGACATCACACATCATTATTACGGTATTATTGACTATACCCCCTATCTGTGTATTACATCCCTGTGACATTCTGTAGCTGGTGGTTTGTACCTCTTAATCCTCCCCACCTTTTCCACCCATTGCCCTAATCCCCTGGAATCTCTGCACTTAGTTCTGTATCTAGTCCCTTGGGAGATGTGTGGGTCGTCAATCCAGAGAAATGGGAAGCCCCACCAACCACTGAGGCATGGCCTCCTGGAGTGACAGGGGTCTTTCTGGTGCTAAACACTTGTCCTAGCAATACAGGTGTTTGCAGCTGGTTGCAAAAGAACCAGACAAGAGAAGGCAGGGGAAAAAATAAGCTAATTATAGGATCTCCTGTAAATGTGTATCAGAAAAGCTACCTTTGCACCCTGGCTGGTGTGGCTCAGTGGATTGAGTGCTGGCCTACAAACCAGAAGGTCACCAGTTTGATCCCTAGTCAGGGCACATGACTGGGTTGTGGGCCAGGTCCCCAGTTGTGGATGTGTGAGAGGCAACAGCACATTGATGTTTCTCCTCTTCTCTTTCCTTCCTCCTTTCCCTTCTTTCTAAAAAATAAATAAATTAATAAAATCTTAAAATATAATAATAATAAATTTTTTAAAAATAGGAAAGCTACCTTTTCATATAAAGTCAAATATTGGGCCTGGGCCAGTTTGTCTGCTGGTTCAAAGCCCAGCCCCGGGATATTTGCTCTTGGGTAGAAACCACTCTTACTGCAGATGCCAGGGCTGGCTTTCCTCCACCACCTCAGGAAGTCCACACTCACCATGGAAATGCCAAAATGTGCAGCCTGGGTATTTCCAACAGCTGCCGCTCCTGGAGCTCCTGCTGCGTCTGTGAAGTCAGTGCTGTTTTTTGTGTCTCCTTTGCTCAAGTCTCTCCCTGCTATTTTGTTTTCTCTCTTGAAAGCATCACCTGGGGTAAACACGGTATTGAGCAAGCCATGGAAAAAGAGGACATGGGGACTTTTGGTGGTTTATTCAAACTGACTTGTTTGCATCACTTGTATCAGCTGTGTCTCTAAAATACATGTCTCCAAAAGTCAACTCATTATGAGCAACCACCCTGGAACCACACTTAAAAATGAAAGTGACGTGGCCTCTGGCATTGATGCAGGAGCTTAATCGAGCTGACTACTCTCCTTGGAAGAACCATCACTGATCTGCACCTTCACGAGTTTATGGTAAGACTTAAACCATTTTTCCTACTGCCAAAACAACAGTTAAAGACACCTCTGAGAAAGTCATCTCAAGTCCCTTTCATGAAGACCTTCAAAATAATCTAATTACCAATAATGTATTGCCAGGTGACTTCCCTGGGCCCAGGGGGTGAGGGTGGGTGGCAGGCAGGTACAGTGGCTCAAAACAATTTTTTCTGCCCTATTCAAAGAACTTCACAGAGCTACACATCCATGTTCTTCTCTTTCAACCAAACATTGCTACAAGTAGCAGCCCTGCAGGAATCTCTACAGAACTGAGAAAAGTGAAGATAGGTGAATACTTACAGTTTTTGTGTGTTGAGTTTAAGCTTTTTGGAACTTTCCAGACCTACGTCAATGCCTGGATAAACATCAACTTTCCAGTCTGGGGCCTGGAGGTACATCTGGGCCTCCAGGTGCCCTCTAACTAACCCTGAAGGGTCACGAAGACATCCACCTGGCATCCTTAACCAAGCCCTGGGGCTGTGAGCAGACCTCATGGCACCATCTTCTGGACCACCAGGCATCCATTATCCCGACCACCTGCCACTCAACTGGTAACCTTCCTGGACCAACCCTAGGGCTAAGAATGAAGGATGATCATTCTCAAGAATGTACTTTTGCTGTAAGAACCTTTAACTTTTCTTTCTTCTTTGGAGCACTTATGGGTTTTGGTCTAACTGTGTTTCCAGTTTGCAGACCCTGAATAAATCTCTATCAGTTATTACTAACTAAGCCTCCAGACATTTTTGAGTTTGCTGAACAGAAAGAAAAAAAAAAGATCTCCAACCTTTGAGAATTAAAAGGTTCCACTTATTAAAGCAATTGACAGCTACCAAAGTAGCAGAACAATATGTAGACTGAGGCCAGGCTGGTTGCAATGGGGCATGGCCGTTCCTGTTTTTTAGGATGAGTAAACATGGGACACAGTCACAGAGTTGTCTTAGGGCCCCGTTATTTGCAAAATCCATCAACTGTAATTTACTCAATTCAAATCCGCAGTCAACTGAAATCTTATCTACCCATTCCATTCCCAAATTCAGGTGGCTCTACTGTTAATATAAAAAGCCAAATTATGAGAAGGTACATGTGTGTCTGAGAGGTAACGAAAGTACCAATGTTCAGGGACTGTCCTTAACTTAACCCAAGTTCTGATGTATGTGCACTGCAAGCAGCATTGCTGCACCGAACCCACAGCCGCTGTAGCATCCTCAGTGACTATGGGCAAAGCATCTTCTTTCAACATAATTTCAACACAGGCACAAAAGTGTGTCAACCAAGATAGAATGGATTTCTGTTCAGTTAAACCAAAAAGGGTCTTTGCTAAAATGCCTTTTCTTAATGCAACAGACAAACAAACAAAAAAACAATGCCTACTTGTGTGGCCTGAAGGGTTCAAGTCAAACCCTTAAAAAAGTAATTGTGCCCTCCAGTCAAAAACAAACACCGACTATCTACTCTGTATTTGGCTGAAGGCAGACAAGCATGGGTGTGACCCCACTCCCCACCCCTTTGCAGGCAGGCATGGCTGGTAGTTCCAGGTCTCTTGCAGAGCGCCTGGCAGCCACTGTCAATCCATGGAGTATAGAAAACACAGGAGCTCCAACCTCCTACAAGAATGTTTCCTGAGCACCTACCGTGTGCAGGGCTTGGAGCAGGAAGGAACAAGAGCAAAGGTTCTACATGGGGTTAACCCAGCAACATCAGGAAAGGGCAAGGAGGCCAGTATGGTTGGAGCAGCAGGGAGAGGAGAGTGCTCACCAGGAGAAGGTGCGAGAGGTCCTGGGGCCAGATCATGCAGGACTTATGGGCCATTTTAAGAACATTGGCTTGGGGACTTCTGGCCAAGATGGAGGCATAGGTGGAAGCACTGTGCCTCCTCACACAAACAAGTTTAAAGACAACAAAGTTTTAGTAACAAAAACACAGCCAAAACACAGAAAATTGAACTGTACAGAAGTCCGACAACAACAACTATTCAGCCAGACCGGTAAGAGGGGTGGAGTCAGCAGCGGAGCTGGGTCAGGCAGGAAAGATCGCAGGACCGACCTAGAAGCACGCAGGCCACGGTTGTTGGATCCCAGGTGTGGGGTGGCAACGGGTGGACCCAGTGAGGACACAAGGCAGCTGGCTGACCTCAGTCACACATTCGAGCATAGATAAACCAAGCAAAGGAGCAAGCAGTGAGACAGACCTCTCAGGCCAGGGCCCCAGTGATGGGAATTAGAGCCTGAAAGCACCAATTGGAAAAACTTTCAGGGTCGAGGTGCCAGGAGAAGCTCCCAGGCTCACAGAGAGTTTGTTGGAGAGACCCACAGGGTCCTGGAGGGTACACAGGCCCACACGCCTGGGAGCCAGCACCAGGAGGGCCCGGTTGGCTTTCGGGAATCAGCAAAGGGGACCAAAATCCTAGAGAGAGCAGAATAAACACCATTGCCCCTCTCTGACCCTGCCCCCACATACAGCGTCACAACCTGGCGACCTGGGTCACCCCATCCTCATGAACACCTAAGGCTATGCCCCTCATATGTAACAGGTGCGAACAGACCAAAATATTATGGCTCAAGAAGAACAGCTCAAAGCCCCAAAGCCAATAATTCTAAGCAACTAAGAGCTAGCCAACCTATAGGATGCACAGTTCAAAACACTGCTGATCAGGATGCTCACAGAACTGGTTGATTTTAGTCACAAATTAGAGGAACAAATGAAGGCTACACTAAGTGAAATGAAGCAAAATGCACAGGGAACCAATAGTGATGAAAAGGAAACTGGAACTCAAATCAAGGGAGTGGACCAGAAAGAAGAAAAAATGCCCAAACAGAAAAGAATGAAGAAACAAGAATTCAAAAAAATGAGGAGAGGCTCAGGAACCTCCAGGACATCTTTAAACATTTCAACATCAGAATTATAGCGGTACCAGAAGGGAAGGAGGAAGAGCAAGTAGAAAACTTATTTGAACAAATAATAAAGGAGAACTTCCCCAAGCTGGCAAAGGAAATAGACTTCCACGAAATCCAGGAAGCTCAAGAGTCCCAAAGAAGTTGAACCCAAGGAGGAACACACCAAGGCACATCAGAATTACATTAGCCAAGATTAAAATGAAGGAGACAATCCTAGAAGCAGCAAGAGATAAGGGGACAGTCACCTACAAAGGAGTTCCCATCAGACTGTCAGCTGATTTCTCAAAAGAGACCTTACAGGCAAGAAGGGGCTGGAAAGAAGTATTCCAAGTCATGAAATCCAAAGATCTACATCCAAGATTGCTCTATCCAGCAAAGCTTTCATTTAGAATGGAAGGGCAGATAAAGTGCTTCCCAGATAAGGTCAAGTTCAAGGAGTTCATCGTCACCAAGTCCTTATTATATGAAATGTGAAAAGGACTTATCTGAGAAAAAGAAGGTAAAAAATATGAACAGTGAAAGGACAGCAAACTCACAGTTATTAACAACCACACCTAAAACAAAAGCAATCTAAGAGGACAGCTAGATCAGGAGCAGAACCATAGAAATGAAGATCATATGGAGGGTTAGCAACAGTGGAGTGGGAGGAGGAGAAGGGGGGAGAAGGTAGAGAGAATAAGTAGCATAGGATGTAGGTAGAAAATAGATGGGGGGGCAAGAATAGTATGGGAAATATGGAATCTAAAGAACTTGTGACACATGGACATAAACGAAAGGGGGGAATGGTGGGGGAGGGGTGTGCAGGGTGGAGGGGAATGAAGGGGGGAATAGGACAACTGTAATGGCATAATCAGTAAAATATATTTTAAAAAATAAAATAAAATAGGGCAGATTTAAAGGTAAAAAAAAATAAGAACATTGGCTTGTCCTTCAGAGACACAAAGAGCTTTGGGTGGAGGAGTGCACTTAAACTCTGACTTACACTTGAAAAGAATTGACCTGGCTGTTGGGGTCTAGAATAAATTTGGACCAGGGTGGTGACAGCAGAGGCACTGAGAAGTGGTCAGATTCTAGACAGTTTGAAAGTAGAGCCAATAAGATTTGCCAATGGATTAATTTGGGGAGTGAGAGAAGGAGAGGAGTGAAGGGTGACTAAGGGTTTGACCTGCGCAGCTGGAAGGGGAGGTGCTTTTAGCTGAGAAGAAGAGGGCAGGAGGTCAGGACCGGGGAGACAAGGAGGCCGGATTTGAGCACCTCCTTCGAGGTGAAGAGGAAATTATAAACTGAGAGAGTGTGGGGTCCTTCAAGCTACAAGAAGATAGTGTTTGAGGGAGAAGGGCGGGGAGGGATTAACTCTGCCAAATGCTGCTGGTGGGTCGCTGAGATGGGGCCTGAGGGGTGAGTGTTGGGTTTAGTGCTGTGAAAGTCATTGGGGACCCTGACTATTACTGAAGTTCTCTGGCATTGCACCAAACATGGAGATTCAGGTTCTGGGGTATGGAAGATGCCAGAAGGAAAAGCGAGCTCTTAACTCCAGCTTCTGCTGCAGTCTTGGGAGGCATAGCAGCAGGCGGCTCCCAGACCTGCAGCATAGCAGGTATCAGACCAGAAGGCATTACTGCTGATGCAGGTCCATTTGGGTGAAAAAACGCAGGCAGCTGCTGGGAGTGTAAAAGTAGAGTTCCATTCAGTGCCTGGTCATGGCACACACAAGAATCAACCAACGGATGCATAACTAAGTGGAACAACAAATCATGTCTCTCTCTCTCTCTCTCCACCCCTCCCTCTCTCCTCTCTCTCTATTAAAAAAGTCAATCAATAAAAATTGTTTAAAAAGTAAAATTCCAAGTTCCAAGCCTATAATGAAAATAAACCAAACAAAGTATCTTAGAAGCAAAACGGTATTGGAGAGGTAGCTGCGGTGGCTTCTTGAAAGGGTCGGAGAGCGAATCCCTGCCACCTCCACAAAAAAGCAATTAAGGATAATTGTGTAAGTTCCCTTAGGGCAGGGCCACTCTGCTTCACAGCTCTGCTCCATGCTGAGCACAGAGTAGATGCTCAGTAAATATCACCTGAATGACCGGCTGACCGCTATGCATCTTGTGTTATCTCATTTGATACTCACCACACCCTGTGATGTAACAGATGCCACGGGGAGACAGACCAAACAAACAGTTTGGACGCATGGTCAGAATGAGCTCTGGTGAACGTGGCTAACACAAGGAGAGGAACACGTGGTCTAATCAGGTCTGAAATGAGCAGTGGTGGTGAGGGAGAGGCTTCTGAGTGAGGACAGCGGCCTGCAAGAGGCTGTGTGCCCGACGCTCACCAGGCACGTTGCTGAGAGGCTTTCACATACCTGTAAGTGCACCCTAAGGCTCCCAGGTGGGCAACATGACCTACCTGGGAGGTAGGTTTACAGATGAGGAAAATGGAACTCGAAGAACCAGAATGACTTGTAGATCGGTGGGCCAAACTCAGGCTGTACACCCAGATACCTGGGGGAAATGTAGTGAGAAGTTAAAGCAGGAGACAAACTGTCATGTGGGAACAGGAGGACCAAATTAAACTTAATGTAACTCCCGTGGCCGAACACAGATGGTAGGCAGGGAGGTATAACAAATAGAATGTAGATTTTGGCACTGGACGTGCTTGCATTTGAATCCCAGATCCACCCTTTCCTCATTCTAAAACCCCAGATGAGTAATTTAACTTTTTTTTGAGTTTCAGCTTTCTTTTCCATAAAATGAGGTCACAATAATAACATGGAGAGTGTTCTGAGTGTTGAACAAAGTGAGATGACTTGCATAACTGTAGATATTCAATAAATGCTATTTCCCTTCCCCTAACCACCTACCAGTGCAGGCAATAGCGGAGATAACAGATTCCATGACCGCCATGTTTCTGTGCTTTGTCTCAGCAGAGCAGCAGCCAGCATGAGACTGGCTGCAAAGGAGTGTGCAGATTCGTGGCCCGGGCTTGCACCCACGGCTGGCATCATTGCTTGATTCTCTGGCATATTTATTTAAAAAATTAAAAGTTATCCCCCTCACAAAAGCCTCACCATACACAAAATCTATGCCAACTATTTATTAGTATGGAAAGTAGCATTGTCACATGTCTTCAAAAAGTTGTGTGATAAAGAAAGGCTTTTCCATCTTCCTGACATAACAGTCCATCTTCCTTACATAAACCCTTACAGGGTTTCTCTCCAGTGAGATCTCCTTCGTGTTTTTGAAGATCAGTGGGAAACAAACGCTTCGCTACATGTTTTACATTTATAGGGCTTCTTTCCAGTGTGATTTATTTATTTCGTGCTGTGAAGATTTCTGAGACAACTGAAGGCTTTGCCATATTTTTCACACCCACAGGCTTTCTTTTCTGTGTGAGTCCTTCCGTGTGTGTGAGAAGGTTGATGATAGCTACAGGCTTTTCCACACTGTTTACACTGAGAGTTTCTCCCCAGGGTCGTTCTCTGAGGTGAGATTGAAGAACTACACGCTTTGTCACACTCCTTACATTAAATGGTTTTCTCTCCATGGTGGTTTCTTTTGTGTGTTTCAAAACAGGGCGGATAGCCCAAGGCTCCCCCATACCCACTGCATTCCTGGGGCTCCTCTCCACGGCACCCAGCCCGACGTCTGCCAGGCGTGTTATGGGGTGACCGATGCAGGAAGACTTTCCCACCCACGCCGTGTGCCCACGGCTTCACTCCAGGAGGAGTTTTCTCGTTCAGGTTGAGGCTTGGAATAAGGTTGTAATTTTCTTCCCATTCACTACCCTCTTTCCTACCACAGACTCTCTACCATGTGACTTCTTAGTTTTCTCCCCTGGTTTTTGGACCGATCTTCAATGTCAGGGTCTTCCCAGTTTGTTCTTTCTGCTGATGCAGGCACCTGAAGGATCTCCCTGCACATCCCCACACAGAGTCCCTCCTGTGGAGGGTCCAGGAAAGTCCGCTCCTCCAGCAGGGAAAACACGGCCACATCCTCAAAGGCCAGTGAGTCCATTTCTAGGTTTTCTAGGTCTCCCCGAGTCCTTCCTAAACAGATCACAGTGGGAAAATGACACCACAGCCATGGAGAGCAGGCTGCACCTTGAAGGCAGCGCCTCTTCCCTCCCCAAACCCAGGACTGATGATAGGTACTTAGATATCTCCTGTTCACTCATGGAGAGGAAAACATGTCGCCGCGTATACATGCACGTTAAATAACCAGGTGCAAAGCACATGGGCATACACGTTATCAAGAAATTCTCCTGATGGACGTGCAGGCTGTCATCCTGGGACGACAGCAGGTCTGGGGTAGTGCAGCTGCGGAGGGGGCGGAGCAGAAGGCGGGAGCGCGTGGGCCTCCAGCACGTGGGCCTGCCGCAGGCTCGGGGTTGTGGCGTGCGGACCCCGGCACAGCACAGCACCGCACCGGTTAGGAGTGGTGAGGAACCGCTTTTCTAAATATGGGAGTTCTAGGTAAAAATCGCAAATACTGGCGTAGACAGTGGGTGCTGATTCGCTGGCTCTTTGGGGCACCCCAACATGTACTGATTTCCATGGTGAAATACTCTCACTATGGAAGATTTCAGGCTACCAATGGTTGAATAGGCTGCCTGCAAAGTTCCTGCATATTTAACTACTGGCCCCCAGGAAACCAGGGTGTATTGGCCCAGCACAGCACTGTGACATCTGCGATTGGTGGGCCAACTTGACATGGCAGGTAGCACGGTATTTTATTTACAGTGCTTATAAGTATCTTCGGAATGCTTTATGATAAATCTCAGGAGGTTGTCACACTGAAGGTGATTTTAGGAACCCTGCCTGATTCTCAGGAGACCAAATTTTCATTTTGAATTCTTTCAGTAGAAATAATTCTTTTATCCCTGGCTGGTGTGGCTCAGTGGATTGAGTGCTGGCCTACAAACCGAAAGGTCATTGATTCAATTCCCTGTCAGGGCACATGGCTGGATTGTGGGCCAAGTCCCTGGCTGGGGGTGTGGGAGAGGCAACTGATTGATGTATCTCTTGCACTCAGATGTTTCTTCCTCTCTTTGTCCCTTCCTCCCCCTCTCTCTAAAAATAAATAAACAAAATCTTTTTAAAAGAGAAACAATTCTTTTAACTAGAATCTCACATCGCTGCACCTTTTTGACTGGCTTTTGTAAAAATAGAGTCACCAAAATTATATTGTTATTATATTGAGTAGAATGTAATAATAACATAAAATACATTATAAGGCAATGACAAATTCCTTTGCAGATAATTTCTTCAGAAAAATTAATTATATATAATATATACGCTTGTATGTAAAGGTTATATAAATATTAAATAAGTAAACATTTTGGCATTATTTTATTTTATTTATTTTTTAAAGGTTGTATTTATTTTCAGAGACAGGGGAAGGGAGGGAGAAAGAGGGAGAGAAACATCGATGTGTGAGAAACACATCAAACAGTTGCCTCTCACATGCCCCCAGTCGGGGACCTGGCCCACCACCCAGGCATATGCCCCATGGAGAATTGAACCAGCAACCTTTTGGTTCTCAGGCTGGCACTCAATCCACTGAGCCACACAAGCTGGACCATTTTGGCATTATTTTAAATGGGTATTTAGGAGACTTGTTCTAATGTTTTTATTTATTGCTGAAAAGAAGTTTCACTGTATTGCCTTCTTGACCTAAAGTAACTTAGAAGAAATGAATTATAGTATTTTGAAATGAGGTGGTCGGCTCTAATTACAAAAGAATAGAATATTTTTAGAAAGAAGATCGCCTTCTTTCAAAAGAAAGTTTTGTTTTTTAGCCTATGGTCTCAGGCTAAAATATTATTTTCACTGTCAAATTCTTTTTGTTTTTTAATTTTAAATTATCTCAAGTTCCTTGCAACGCCATAAATAAGATGTAGGATTAATTGAGTGCAAGTGTTTAATGTTACATAAATCCTAGTCTTAAAAATATCTACCTACATGTGTATAATTTATTTTTATTTACATTTAGCACAGTATTTTACATTGACGGCAGTTTGCTATTTAAAAATATAGTGCAGCAAGGGTGAGAATCCCATCTTTGAGTTTTTATAAAACTGTTGAAAAATGCTGAATGTTCTTCAGTCTGCCTATTTACATTGTTGTGTATATTTATCTTACTTATTTGGAAAATGCCAATAAAAATAGGAGAAAAAATCGCTGGGAGCATTTAAAACACACCAACAATGCAGGGGCTGTGCCTACAGGTTCCAACTGAGTTGGTCTCAGGTGGGACCTGGACGTCAGAGTGTTTGAGGGCCTCCCTCCAAGTGATTTTAGTGGGCAGCCAGGGAAAAAATAGTTGCAGGTAATATAGGTTATCAAACAATTCCCAGATCTAGAGTCCATTGCCGTAGAACTCTGTATGAGAACAAATACAATACTGTGCCATAATTATTGTAAAGTGGTTTCATGTGTGTGACCTTCCCCAATAAGATGCGCCCCCATGCCTCGGCCCGCGAGGCAGTCAACGGGGTCCGCCGATATACCTGTAACGGATGAAGGGGGATGGGACAGGAGGCGCGAAGAATGGCAGCAAGACAAAGGATTCTGATCAAGCTGCAAATTTTATTTCAAAATGGAGGGAGTTATATAGAGGAGGGTAGTAGAGGAAACGCAGTGGATAGGGGGCTTCAAGGCGTGCTCTAGCCCACAATTGGGTGGGGGGCGCATGGTGGGCGCATGGTGGGCGCATGATCAAGGCACTGATTGGTGTGCTACCTGCATGTCCAGGAGGGGAGGTTTTTATGGCTCCTGACTGCAACATCCTGCCATTCAAGGCGTATCTCTCAGGTCTGATTGTATCAGCCTGTTTCAGGCTTATCCCAGCCCCCAACACCCCCAGGGAAAGGTGCCTCCCACTAGAGTGTAGTAGGGCTGTGTCCTTGGTGTGTGTTCAGTAGATGCTAAATGAGTGTCCGGTGACAAATTCCTATCAATAAAGACCTTTGGGCCCTGGCTGGTGTGGCTCAGTGGATTGAGTGCTGGCCTGCCAACCAAAGGGTCACAGGTTTGATTCCCAGTCAGGGCACATGCCTGGGTTGTGGGCCAGGTCCCCAGTAGGGGGCGTGCAAGAGACAACCACACATTGATGTTTCTCTCCCTTTCTTTCTCCCTCTTTTCCCCTCTTTCTAAAAATAAATAAATGAAATCTTTATTATAAAAAGAACTTTGGGACTGTTTTCAAATGCCTGCACGCACTAGAAGGATCACAGCCTTCTGTGGACAAGACTTGACAATCGTCAGACGGAAAGGTGGGGAGAAGTAGAGCAAGACCCTGTTACCACCCTGTGGACACAGAGGGTGCCCGTTAGCAATTCAAAATTCCCTGACCTGGTTCCTCATGCTCATGTTCTTCTGGGAGTTCCTGGAAAGTGTTTCATGTGTGCACTTGGCTGAGTGCTCTCCTGCTGAGCCCAGGCTTCTCCACAGAGTTGTCACAGGGTACCACGCCGGCCACCAGACACCACCATCTCCTGTCACAGCCAAGACCCAGGAGCCCTGGAAATACTCAAGTCGCAGGGTTTTCTGGAGCAAAGAGAAGAGAGCACCTCTTCGCCTTGCATGCTCTGAGAGGAAGTGCCTAACCTGTCCCCGGGAGCCTGCACAGGTATAGACATTTAAGGAAGAGGCCCTCAGAGTCACCGGCCTCTTTCCCTGCCTCAGTCGTTCTCAAGAGCTCCTTCCTACCAATGGCTGTTATCACCTTCTATACTTAGAACGGAGTCTCAGGAAGGTTCCTTCCTTCATGCAAACAGGGTTTTGGAAAGCCATCCCCCTGGGTCTTCAGATGTGTCTGAACCCCAGGTTGGATTCAAGCTGGAATCACCTCTCGGGTCACAGTTAACGCACACCTGTGGCAGCAGTCAGATCCAGAGGGCGAGCAAGGTGCCTCCAGAATGTGAGGGTGAGGGCCCCTCTGGTGGATCAGCACTTCATAGGTGAGATTAGCCACCTGTAGGAGTGGCCTGCCCAAAGCAAAGGAAGGGAAGGGGGGGAGAAAACGAACATTTCCGGAGCACCAAGAGCTTTCCAGCTCTTTTACATGTTTTGGCATCAAGTGCTCACAACACCCTCAGGGGGTAGGAAAAATCACCCCCATTTTACAGATGAAGAAATAGAAGCTCAGAGAGATCATGTGGCTCAGATTTTGATCTCATAGGTGTTTGGCAACCACTGATCTATTTTCCGCCCCTATAGTTTTGCCTTTTCCAAAATGTCAAATAAATGGAATCATAGCATACAGCCGTTTGGGTCTGGCTGCTGTCTCTCAGCAGAAGGCATCGACATTTATCCGTGTTGTTATATGCACAGCAGTCCGTTTCTCTTTATTGCAAAGTAGTATTTCATTGTATGTGTGTGCCGAAGCGTGGTTATGTATTCTTAATCCAGGGACACTTAGGTCACTTACAGTTTGGGACCATCACAAATAACATAGCTATAAACATTCACATACAGGTTTTCTGTGACTGTAAGGTTTTCATTTCTCCAGGAGTGAGATTTCTGGGTCACAGGGTAGATGTGTGCTAACTTTACAAGAAACAGCCAACACGTTTTCTAACGTGGCCGCAGCACTTGCGTGTCCCCACCAGTGGCAACGGATAAGAGTTCCAGTGACTCTGCACCCGGTCTTCACCTGATGTTATCAGCACGTCTTCTTTCAGGCATTCTAAATAGCGGTGGTTTTAACTTGCATTTCACTGACAACTAATGATACTGAGCATCTTTTCATGCGCTTATCCATATATCGTGCCATCCATATTTTTTGCTACCCACGTATCTTCATTGGTGGAGCATCTGTTCAAGTGTTCTGCCCTTTCCATTGAGTTGTTTGCTTTCTTACTGTTAGATTTTGAGAGTTCTTTTTTTTAATTTTTTTATTGATTATGCTGTTACAGTTGTTCTATTCCCCCCTTCATTCCCCTCCACCCTACCCCCCCATCCCCACAATTACCCCCCCTTTAGTTTATGACCATGTGTCTCAATTCCTTTAGATTCTATATTTCCCATGCTATTCTTGCCCCCCCATCTATTTTCTATCTACTGTCTATGCTACTTATTTTCTGTACCTTCTCCCCCCTTCTCCTCCTCCCACTCCCCTGTTGCTAACCCTCCTTGAGATCTTCATTTCTATGCTTCCACTCCTGATCTAGCTGTCCTTTTAGTTTGCTTTCGTTTTAGGTGTGGTTGTTAATAACTGTGAGTTTGTTGTCCTTTCACTGTTCATGTTTCTTTAACTTCTTTTTCTTAGATAAGTTCCTTTAACATTTCATATAATAAGGGCTTGGTGATGATGAACTCCTTGAATTTGATCTTATCTGAGAAGCACCTTATCTGTCCTTCCATTCTAAATGAAAGTTTTGCTGGATAGAGCAATCTTGGTTGTAGGTCTTCGGATTTCATGACTTGGAATACCTCTTTCCAGCCCCTTCTTGCCTGTAAGGTCTCTTTTGAGAAATCCGCTGACAGTCTGATGGGGACTCCTTTGTATGTGACTGTCCCCTTATCTCTTGCTGCTTCTAGGATTCTCTCCTTCATTTTAATCTTGGCTAATGTAATTATGATGTGCCTTGGTGTGTTCCTTCTTGGGTCCAACTTCTTTGGGACTCTCTGAGCTTCCTGGATTTCTTGGAAGTCTATTTCCTTTGCCAGATTGGGGAAATTCTCCTTTATTATTTGTTCAAAGAAGTTTTCCACTGGTGGCTGTGCCTTTCCCCCTTCTGGTACCCCTATAATTCGGATGTTGGAGCGTTTAAAGATGTCCTGGAGGTTCCTAAGACTCTCCTCATTTCTTTGAATTCTTGCTTCTTGACTCTTTTCTGTTTGGCCATTATTTGCTTTCTTCTGGTCCACTCCATTGATTTGAGTCCCAGTTTCCTTTTCATTGCTATTGGTTTCCTGTACAATTCCATTCATTTCAATTAGTTTCGCCTTCATATATTTGTCTAATTTGTGGCTATAATCAACCAGTTCTGTAAGGATCCTGATGACCAGTGTTTTAAACTGTGCATCTGAGAGTTTTGCTATTTCTTCATCGCTTAGATTTATGGGCTCTGGGGCTTTGAGATCTTGCGACATTTTTGGTCTGTTCTGGCCCTTTAAGTGTGAGAAGTGGTGCCTTGGCCTCCCAGGTCGCTGGGTTGTGACGCTGTATGTGGGGGCGTGGTCAGAGCAGGGAAATGGCGACCCCCTCGGCTGTTTCTCACAGCTGGGTGAGGATTAGCGTCTTAGGTGGTTCACCTGGGCCGGGCCACTCAGAGTCACTGGGTTATGACGCTGTATGTGGAGGTGGGGTCAGAGCAGGGAAGTGGCGGCGCCCTCCACTGCCACTTGCCGTGGGGACCCGCCGGGCCCGGTCCAACCGCCCACTCCCTTGCCTGTCCGCCCACACACAAATACGCGACCACAGTCAACACGCAGCACCACTCCCCCGCTGTCTCCCCGGCGGTCGCTCGCCTAGTGGCTCGCTCGGTGGCTCACTAGGTCCAACCCTGCGCCTGGATTCCGCGCCTGAGTCCGTCCGAGTGAGTTTTCCTGTGCAACCCCGCTTCACCAGCCGCTGGTTTCGCCCCTTACTGGTCAGGCTGAAGAATTTGTTAACGGACTTCCGAAAAGTTCAATTTTCCTTGTTCTGGCTGTGTTTTCTGTTGCTAATATTTAATTGTCTCTAAACTTGGTTGTGTGAGAAGGCACAGCACATCCACCTATGCCTCCATCTTGGCGGAAGTCAGATTTTGAGAGTTCTTCGTACAAGTATATAAGTCATTTATCAGTTATGTACTTTGCCATTATTTTTTCTGAGTCTATGACCTTAAGAATAAGTCCAATTTACAAGTGTTGCCTTTTACAGATCATACTTTTGGCATTGTATCTAAAAAGCCTTTGCCCAAATCAAGACCACAGAGATGTTCTCTCTTTTTTTTTTCTAGAAGTTCTACAGTTTTAGGTTTTACATTATGATCCATTTTTTTAAAAAATATTTTATTTATTTATCTTTAGAGGGGAGGGAGAGAGGGAAAGAAACATCAATGTATGGTTGCCTTTCATGCATCCCCTGCTGGGAACTGGCCTGCAACCCAAGTATGCGCCCTGACTGGGAATTGAACCACGATCCTCTGGTTCACAGGCCTGTGCTCAATCCACTGAGCTACACCAGCCAGGGCTACATTATGACCCATTTTGATTGAATTTTGTAGATGGGGATCCGTACAGATCAAGGTCCAGTCATTTGTGTGTAGATGTCGGCTTGTCCCAGGATCATTTGTTGAACACTCTTACCTATTTTAACACTAGAGTTTTCCCCCTGTAAACTGTACTTTTCCACCATGGGTCAGCATCTTGGGTCACTCATTCATTCATTTATCTATCATCATTTGCTTCCTCTCACTCAATTCCAGCCATACTGGTTTTCTAGCTATTCCTCTAACAGGCCTATCATGGGCCTGCCTCGGGGCCTTTGTTTTTGCTATTCCCTCAGTCTGAAAGGCCCTCCTTCCAAATAGCCACAGAGCTCACTCCTTCCCTTTATCCAGGTCTCTGCTTCAATATCCCCTTATTTAAGAGCCCTTCCATGAAGACTGTATTTAAAACGGCTCTCCCAACTCTATCTTGCGCTACGGCTTATCCTGCTTTATTTGTTTTCATAACATGTATCACAATCTGACCTAGTATATATTTGCTAGCTTATCTATCTGTCAACTGTACTCTCCTTCCCCCAGCCACTATCAGAAAGTTAAACACCCCAAGAGCAGGAATTTCTTCTTGTTCTATCCATTAATGTCTCCCTGGTGCCTAGAACAATTCCTGTACATAACTGATACCTGATAAACATTCCTTGATCTTACTGAATAAAATCAAACAAGACACATTTACTGAGTGCCTACTAGGTGCCAGGCAGAGTGCTAGGCTCTGGAGATGCAGCTGAGAGAAAAACAGACACAGTCCCTGCCTTTATGGGGCTCAAAGACCACCAGAAACAGTGGCATTAACTAAATAATTATGGAAATGAAATGGATAATAGCTTCTGAGCCTTGAAGAAGTACAAGGCGCTGGGGAGCCTATAGCCTCGTCATAGAGAATTAGTCACATAGGTAAGGGAAGGGTTCCCTGGAGGAAGGGCGGTGGAGTTGAGAGCTAGAGATTAAAAGTGGTAACTCCATGAGGACAGGGGAGAAAGGACCTTCTGGGCATCTGGCACTTCATGTACAGAGACTGCGTGAAGGGAGGGAGCTTGGCATGTCCAGGGAACTAAGAGAGATGGGTGTGCCTGGGTAGGGAGTAGGGCAAGGACAGAGGCAGGCAGAGAGGCCTGGGTGTGAGCAGAGAGCACACGGATGGGTCATGCAAGGCCAATAGGGAGCTGCTCTTACTTCAAGAGCGAAGGGAAGACATTGAAGGCTGGTTCCACCTCTTTAGCCACCCAATGTACATGGATATACACATGTTCACATGTTGAAAACACTTAACAAATGATGTTCACATGTTGAAAACACTCTTATATGTTTGCTGGTAGAAGTACAAATTGATGCAACTTCTGTGTAAAGCGATTTCACCACATCATTCAAAATGACAAATGTATATACCTTCCACCCAGCAGTTCCCTTCTAGGATCTTATTCTAGAGACAGACTCAGCCATGCATGGAATGACATTTGTACTCGGTCATTCACTGCACTGTTGTCTGCAGCAGCAGAAGAATGGAAACCAACCAGATGTCTCTCAATAGGAGATTATTGAAAAAAAACTGTGCTGCCTCCATGCACTGGACTAAAAGGAACTATTAAGATAAGAGAATAATGAAGTCTTTTATGCATTTTAAAAAGAATTCCAAGATACATTATTAAGTTAAAAATTCAAGTTTCACAGCTGACCTTATAAATAACTATTGTGTGTGTGAGTTTAAAAGGCAAACAAACCAGGCTCAGGAAAATAGTGTGCACAGCTTTTCTGTGCATAGCTTATCTTCAGAAGGAGACCTAAGTATCCTCAAGCATTACTTCACCTTTAGAGAGGGGAACCGGCAGCTGGGAAGTGGGTCAGAGACTTTGATGGTACCTTCTGAATTGTTGAACCATGCAAACATCTCATCTAGCCTATAACTAAATAAATTTGCATCACAGTTATTCATTAGTTAAATGAACTAATAAATCAGAAAATTAATTTATTATTTTCCCTGGCTGGTATGACTCAGTGGATTGAGTGCCCGCCTGTGAACCAAAGTGTTGTTGGTTTGATTCCCACTCACCATACATGCCTGGGTTGCAGGCCAGGTCCCCAGTAGGGGGCGCGCAAGAGGCAACCACACATTGATATTTCTCTCCCTCTCTTTCTACTCCCCTTCCTCTCTCTTAATATTAATAAATAAAATCTTTTAAAAAAAAAGAAAATTAATTTATTAAACAAATGTCTTCCAGGTGGTACTCCCTCTATTTAGAGAAAAACAATTAGGAGGTCCTGGCCCCTACCCTGTTCCCTAATTGCTGGTACAGTCCCCATGGGGATCCCCCAACAGGCCCCAATGGGGCCTTTGGGAACATGGATAGGATGAAAATATTTATTCCGGTCAATTGGCATCATTTCCAGGGAAGATCTCCCTCTTTCATCCCCAAACTGGCTTGTCTCGTGGCCCCATAGAGGCACATCGCCCTGGAAACTTTCCCGAGCTTTTTATTTTATTTTATTTTTTTAAATATATTTTATTGATTATGCCATTACAGTTGTTCTATTCCCCCCTTCATTCCCCTCTACCCTGCACACCCCCTCCCCCACAATTCCCCCCTTTAGTTCATGTCCATGTGTCACAAGTTCTTTAGATTCCATATTTCCCATACTATTCTTGCCCTCCCCCCTGTCTATTTTCTACCTATCATCTATGCTACTTATTTTCTGTAACTTCTCCCCCCTTCTCCTCCTCCCACTCCCCTGTTGCTAACCCTCCATGTAATCTCCATTTCTATGTTTCTGCTCCTGACCTAGCTGTCCTCTTAGATTGCTTTTGTTTTAGGTGTGGTTGTTAATAACTGTGAGTTTGCTGTCCTTTCACTGTTCATATTTTTTACCTTCTTTTTCTCAGATAAGTCCTTTTAACATTTCATATAATAAGGGCTTGGTGATGATGAACTCCTTGAACTTGATCTTATCTGAGAAGCACTTTATCTGCCCTTCCATTCTAAATGAAAGCTTTGCTGGATAGAGCAATCTTGGATGGAGGTCTTTGAATTTCATGACTTGGAATACTTCTTTCCAGCCCCTTCTTGCCTGTAAGGTCTCTTTTGAGAAATCTGCTGACAGTCTGATGGGAACTTTTTGTAGGTGACTGTCCCCTTATCTCCTGCTGCTTCTCAAATTCTGTCCTTCATTTTAATCTTGGCTAATGTAATTATGAGGTGCCTTGGTGTGTTCCCCTTTGGATCCAACTTCTCTGAGATTCTCTGAGCTTCCTAGACTCCCTGGAAGTCATTTCCTTTGCCAGATTGAGGAAGTTCTCCTTTATTATTTGTTCAAATAAGTTTTCCACTGGTGGCTGTTCCTCTTCCCCTTTTGGTACCCCTGTAATTTGGATGTTGGAATGTTTAAAGATGTCCTGGTGGTCACTAAGCTTCTCCTCATTTTTTTGAATTCTTGTTTCTTCATTCTTTTCTGTTTGGTTGTTTTTTCTTCCTTCTGGTCCACTCCTTTGATTTGAGTCCCAGTTCCCTTCCCATCACTATTGGTTCCCTGTGCATTTTGCTTCATTTCACTTAGTGAAGCCTTCATTTGTTCATCTAATTTGTGACTAAAATCAACCAGTTCTGTGAGCATCCTGATCAGCAGTGTTTTGAACTGTGCATCCTATAGGTTGGCTATCTCTTGGTTGCTTAGAAGTATTGGCTCTGGGGCTTTAATTTGTTCCTCTGTTTGAGCCATAATGTTTTGGTCTGTTTGTGCCTGTTACGTATGAGGAGAGGAGCTTTAGGCATTCACCAGGGCGGGCAACCCAGGTCGCTGGGTTGTGACGTTGTATGTGGGGGCAGGGTCAGAGAGGAGCAATGGCACTCTCTCGGATTTTGGTCTCCTTTGCTGTTTCCCACAAGCAAACCAGGCCCTTCTGGTGCCAGTTCCCAGATGTGTGGGCCTGTGCACCCTCCAGGACCCTGTGGGTCTCTCCAACAAACTCTCTGTGAGCTTGGGAGCCTTTCCCAGCACCTCGACCCCCGAAAGTTTTTCCAATTGGTGCTTTTATTTCCCAGCGTTGGGGCCCTGCATTGTGTGGTCTGTCTCGCTGTTCCTTTTTTCACCTGGTTTATCTGTGTGTGAATGTGTGACCACAGTCAGCCAGCCGCCTTGAGCCCTCACTGGGTCTGCCCGTGGCCACCCCACACCTGGGATCTGCCAACCGCCGCCTGCACACCTGGGTTCGTCCGCCACTTTTTCCTGCTCTACCTGCTGACTTTGCCTGCCACTAACTCCGCCCCTCTTACCGGTCTGGATGAATGGTTCATTGTTGACGGACTTCGGTACAAATGGCCCCTCAGATGCAATATCCACATCCCTCCACATTCTTACTAAATAAATAGTCTGATATCCCATGCTTCCCTGTATAAAAATAAGCACCTGGAAGTACTTGCCATATCGGGAACGCAGCACAAGGTGGGGAAGGCCAGGATGTCTTGAGTTCCCTAACTGTAGCAAGCGGAGAACGTGGTCAGCAAGCTCTGACCACATTCCAGTGCACAGGGCATGGGCAGCACCGGTGCAGGTCTTGGGCCCACTCGCTGTCATCACCCTGGCTTGATAAGGAGGATGAAAGGGAGGCCCATGGGCTCAGCTCCAGGAACTCCGTTTCTCTGGGAGGGGGAGGCAGGTGGGTGCCAGGTGCTAATGAAGGAAAGCAACTGTGAGCTCTGTCCTGGAGTCCCCTCTGGCAGGCCCAAAGCTTATTAGACCAGGCCAGCACATCTGGGAGGGGGCAGATAAGTGAAAGGAGCAACAGAAAGGAAAGAGAACAGAGGAGGAGCAGGGATCTTCAACCTGCAGGCTGTTGGTGTTACAATGTGATTATTTCTAAATGACCCTGTGGAGAAAGGATTACTGCCTCCCCCACTCCACACCTATCCCATTTTCCAGATGAAGAAGCTGAGGCTCAGGAAAGTATGGTAATTCTCACAACTAGCAAGTGCCCAGATCGGGATATGAGCCCAGATCTCTCTGGTAATAGAGCTCATTCACTTTTTAAGTCAGAAACAAGCATGTAGCTTTTTAAGAATCTGTGCCACCTGGAGAGAGAGGAAGGGGAGGAGACATAGAGAGAAACACTGATCAGTTGCCTTCCATATATGCCCCAACCAGGATCAAACTCACAACCTAGGTCTGTACCCTGACCAGGAATCGAACCTGCAATCTTTTGGTGTACAGGACAGCACTGCAACCCACTGAGACACATGCCGGGGCACCATTTTTCTTTTAAATATGGCATCTCAATATGCTACATGGTATTTATAATATTTTTATTCTAAAGACAAAGGAGATGAATTCTTTTTTTCTTTCCTCCTTACCAGGGGTTCATCCGTATGAGCTGAATGGGGGAATCTCAAGTCTTTACCACTCAGGAAGACAGGAGCACAAGGGAGAGAAAGGAATCCGTGTACAGCAGGCCAGGCTCTGTCCCGGGGAGCAACTGGTGGTGGCAGGACTCAAGAGAGCATTACCCCAGGGACCAGCCTCCAAGTGTGACAGGTTCCCTGAAGGAGGCCTGACGTCCTTGGACAGCAGCTGCCCATCACTGTCCAGATGGACCTAGAACTTCTACTGTGGACACCCGTGCCAGCACAGCAGTGAGACTGCAAACAGCACCGGCCAGGGTGCAGACCACAGACAGCGGATGCCTTCCTGAGGACGCTGCGCCCAAATAGCAGATACAAGGGAGCAGAGGAGAGACCCGCCTGAGGAGAAGGTTCGTGAGCGGGTAAAGCCAAGACAAGGGAGAAGGCGGTCACCTGATTGCCTATGTGTGCTCACAGCCTTAACATCACCACTCCGTGGGATGTATGGTGGGCTGCAGGTGAGGAAAGTCAGGGTGACAGCTAAGGAACTCGCCCAAAGTCACTACTGAGTGACAGACCTGGGATCTCAACTCAGGTGCCTGGCTCTGGAGCTCACACTGCCTGTCGATGAACGAGCCTTCATCTCCTTCGCGTTTGTGTTTGCTTGGAGGCGACTCAGTAAGCCTTCAGTTGAATGCATTTAAGGGCCCCAAACCTGGGTGATTTAAGGCCCACCCATCCAGGCAAATGAGGCAGGGTGTGAAGGATAGAAGTCTAAGAACACAGCTCAGGAAGACTACTGAGGATGGGAGAGGCTCCCCCGTGCTTCACACACGGTGCCCCCTGCTCTTGACACCTGTGCACCCCGCCACGTTTTCCTGCCTCCTCTACCTTGTTGCCTCCACCTGTGCTTCCGGGTGCCTGCCTCTGGTGACGTGCTCACTGTCCCCTCTGGCATCACTGGGGCTGGCGGAGAGCTGCCAGCACGTTGTTAATGAAGCCGTCCGCCCTGCCAGTGCCCTCCTGGGCGCCCCTCGCTGGGGAAGGACAACCACTGCCTGCCTCCTGGGAGACTCAGCACACCTGGATTGGCACTGACTGTGAACGGAAGGTCACAGGACCACCCCCAGGAGCCAGTCACAGGCAAGGGACACTGCTCTCCCAAACCCTGGCCCTGAAAAGTAGCTTTGTGACTCTGAAAAGGGCCTGAAAAGTTGAGCTTTGTGGCTCAACTTCTCTGAGCTTCCATATCCCACCTGCAAAGCAGGGCTCCCTAGCAGTTTAGCCGGATGACCACTTGTTGTGCATCACTCCTCTCCATGGCTCTTGAGCTAGGTGCAGTCATTACTCCACTGGACAGATGGGGCAAGCCAGGTTGAAAGAGGCGAGTTACCCAACCACAACTTGAGTGGCATTGCGGTGTGACCCAGGTCTGTCTTTCTCCACCAATTTCAGGCTCACAAGAACCCGCACAACTGCTTGCTGGCTTCCTCCCTCCCCTCCTTCCAAGATGGTGGCAAAGGGAGGAAGGGACAGTCAAGACAGATCACAGGCTCATGGAGGCCTAATCACGTCAGTGCTACATGTTAGTGTTCTTTCTTATTTCACACAGGCTGCATTCCACCCCTCCAGGACTCTGTAAACTCCAAGAAGGCAGAGACCTGGGCTCTGCTTCTCTGAGCAGGGAGGGACGGTGTCTGGGAGCGCGGGTGCTTGGCAGAGTGCTGGGTACAGTGTGACTATGAGGGCTCAGGCACCCTGGGGAAGGCAGGGAGGGCGACAAGCAGGGACAGGCCACCACAAACAAGTGAGACACAATGCGGACTGGGCTAGAGAGAGGTGCGTGGAGCACTGTGGGAGCAGAGGAGGGAGTGGAGGGGACGGTTTCCTCAGAGGGACATTTCCTGGTACCAGCAAGCACCATGTCCTGTGATAGGATCTTTGACTTCATTTTATTTAATTCTCACAAGGGAGAAAACCAAGCTCAAAGTCAAAATTGAAAATCCGCTGAGCTGGGATTCAAACCCAGCTGTCTGGTTCTGAAATCCATGCCCTGTCCTCTGTGCAGGCTACCATCCGAGGGGACGGACGCCCACTCCGGGTCTCAAAGGATGACGTCCAGAATAAATGAATCACTTCCACAGCAAAGTGAAGAAACACATTTTCCCCAAATCTCACATCACAACTGGCTGGAAAAGCAAAGATAAAGGTCACTGGAGACATGAACATGGCTAGAAGAGCCGTCTGAGCAAATGTCAGCTTCTTCCACTGCTGATTTCCTGCTCTCTCAACCAACGAGACCAATGGCTAGTCTGGAACTGCTGCTTCTGATTAGTTGCAGGAGCAGTGAGGTCTTCAACGTCAGTGTCTTCAGGACAGCTCCACTCCGAGCCTCAGTTTTGTTTTTTATACTGCGAGACAGAGAGATCATTAGAAGTGGGTGAGGGAAGCGATGGGAGAGGGAGGACCAGGGAAACCCTGAGACCTGGGGCCGTCTGGGCCGCAGGCGTCCCCTACAGGGGCCTTTTGAAGGTGGTAGAATCTCTAGTTGGTGCTGGGATCCCCCCTTTCTTCTCTACTGGGAACCGGGTTGGAAGGAAGGCTAAGAAAGACACTGGGGAGTTAGAATTAAACATAGTGGCATGCCCATCATTCCCTTTAAGAGGAGTCTTGTTTGGGGGCAAAACCACCTCAGGTAGAGGGGAACCTCAGAAGCCACGTAGCCCAATCAGAGTTTTAAAAAATGAATCCTGGACCCAGTATCTGCAGATTCGGATTGAGAAGGACAGGAAAGTGAGGCATGTTCTAGCTCTTTAGGTTTTCTAATGCCAAAGTGTAAGGACCAGCAAGCCAGTCTGTATTCCTGACTCCCTCCCTTTCTCCACCAAAACAGACACTTGAATGTTTCCTTAATAACCCTGCCTCAGTGCGGATACTTACAGAGACAGGGAGCTCACTACCTTTCCACAACCCCCTGCCCCAAATGGCTCTCTTCTCTGAGACATCACAGGACTGCTGGTGGCTTTGTCACCACCTCTTCTAGTCAGACTGCTCTCTTCTTCCTGCTGCCCCATCTTGGCTTATTCAGGACTGTTAGGCAAAAATTTGCCCTTAGGAATTAAGGGTGTGTCCCCCCTCCTCCAACACACACACACACAAATGCAATCAGAAGGGCATGTGCCATCCAGCACGTTTCGGCTCCCAGAGGCGGGGAGCAGCTGGATTATTCTCAACGGTGGAGCAGAGGCGACCCCTGTTGGTCACGGAGATTATAGCTCACGGTGTCAGAGCCCAGCGCTTACTTTGTTCATGATCCAGTCGGCATCTTCAATGGCTCTTTTAATAATCTGCTGGATTCTCTCAGGATTGTCTTCATCTGAATGAACCTGGAAACTCTGAAAGTTTAAGCATAAAAAAAAAGATGATGGCAAAATTCACAGGCCCAGTAGCTTCAGAGAACCAGTCACAGGCCAGGCACGCTGTGGGTGCTTTATACTCAGCACCCACATAGAGATGAGGACACAGAGGCTCCGAAGTCTTAACCTGCTGCTAAGCAATGATGTCAGCATTTGAATCCTGGTGTAACTGACTGCATACTCCTGCCTGCAGGGCAGTTGTGAAAAGGAAGAGTGACCCTCAAGTTAACCCCAAATCAAGCAGAGCCCAAAGGCTATCAGGTAGGGGGAAGCGGGGGTCAGTAAAAGGCCTAATGAAAATTTCCATCCCTGTGTTTCATTTGCTCCTGCCAAGAAGCTGCTTTCACTAGGGCGAGATCTCCACTTGGCTTCACAGTGGGGAAGAACGGGGCTTCTCCTGGCCCACACTGGAAAGCCAAGTAGAGAAGGCAGGGGCCGTGGAGAGGGCGGTCTGGGGAAACCCAGCCAGGCCCAGTGCAGAGCCCGGGCTGCTGCTGGCTTTTGACCAGATGTGTACCCTGGAGGAGCAGCATGAGGTTCAGGTTCATGCAGGGCACTCAGGGCCCCTCAAAAGTACAGATACCTCTTCTGCCCTGTTACTCTGGACCCCACACCTCCCCCTTCCTGTCTTTGGGAAGCATGCACTTCAAGTGCTCTCACCTCCAGGAAGTCCTCCTTGACCCCCTCAGGCAACTACCTGCTCCCTTCTCCACATTTCCACATCCCTCTATTGCTTCCTCTGTCTTTTTGCTTTCTATATTATATATGTATTCATTTAGTTTTTAACTTTTTATTTGTAAGTAATTTCTAACCTATAGAAAAGCTGCCAAGAACAAAAGCACTGCCTTCAGAATCACCAACTGTTAACATTTTGCTTCACGGTTCTCTTTATCTGTGTTTGTAGAAAAGTTTTAGGAGCTTTTAAAAGTTGCAGACAAGCTCTTAACCAACACTTCGCTGTGCACTTCCTAACAATGAGCCATTCTCCTGACAACCACAGTGATCAAATTCAGAAAATTTAACATTGATAAAGTGCAGCTGTGTCTCTGTAATTTATAGCCCATACTCCAACATCATGAATTTCCCCGATAATATCCTTTACAATGATTGTTTTCTTCTGGTTCAGGATCCAATCTGGGACCATGCATTATACTCAGTGATCATATCTCTTTGGTCCCCTTTAGACCAGAGTGGTCCTTGTGCCTTTCTTTGTGTTTCATGACATTGACATGATGACAAGAACAGGCCAGTTGTGTGATAGACGGTCCCTTGGTTTGGGTTTACTGATGTCTTCTCATGGTTACATTCAGGTGGGCTTGGGTGACAGAAATGCCTGTCACAATGATGATGGGCCCCACACTGTTTCCACTCTGCAGCCAGCTGCCTGATTCAAGGCCTGGCGCAGAGCTGGGGGCTGGATGTTGCATCCATCCTGTTTCCTGAACAAAAGCTGAGGGACAGGCTGGGCTGCCCAGCACTGATTTCTGGTGGCTCTTACTGAACTGCCACCCCACCACCCCCTGAAAGACCATCCCTGCCCCTGCCTCTGGCTCCCAACTCTGTACTAGGCCCTCTGTTATAGAAAGCACCCCCAACCCCCGGCCCAGAACACCCTGCTCCCACCTGCCTGATAGTGTGTTTGTAATGCTCCTGCATGCCCTTGGTGGGCAGCTGTCGGCAACAGCGCAGCAGGTATCGGTAGAGCTGCAGAGGCCTCCGGACCAGCTCTGCCCCTGGGAGTGGGGCCATCTGCAGACCGTCCGTCCCTGGAAAACACAGAGCATCACTCCTAAGGCATCAGGCCATGACTCTCAGCCTTGGCCCCCAGGTTCCAGTGCTCTGTGCAGTGGGCTGGGCACTCAATCTTGCAGAAGTCTCAGCCCAAAGCAGGCCAGCAAGGAACAAAAGTGAGATGTTCAGCCTCATCCTGGCATCTTCTTTCTGGACCCCAACCTCAGGTAATGTGGGTAAGGAGGTGTCACTGGCAGGCAGAGTAGGGGAAACAAGCAGGAAAAGCCTGTATTACAATTGCTGAGAAAGCATCTAACCTCAAACAACAGGGGGCAGGGTGCCCAAGGTCTGAACCTCGCTACTCTAAGTGCGGCCAATAGCATCCACATCATCTGAAAGCCTGTTAGAAATGCAGAGTCTCAAGCCCCACCCCAGACCAACTAGACAGAACCTGCACTGTAATCAGATGCCCAGGAGATTCACGTGGATGTTAAAGTCTGAGACAGACAACCCGGAGGGCTCTGCATGATTTCACTTTACTGTGTGTTATAAACAGGAATGACAGTGAGCTTTTGTTCTGTCCTATATGCTTTACATGTGATTAATGCGCACATTTTAAAAAAATCAGCACAGAGAGGTCTGACAATGTGCCCAAGGCCACGCAGCTGCGACATGAACCCGATGGGCTCCAGAGCCCGAATTTTTTTTTTAATTTTTAAAGCTTGATTGAGATGTGGTTTACATACAATCACATATCTAAAGTGTACAATTTGGTAAGTGTCGACATACGTACACACCTAAGAAACCATCATCACAATCAACAGAGTGAACGCCTGCACCCCCACAAGTGTCCTCCAGCCTCTCGGTGACCCCTCCCTCCCGCCTGCCCTCGCCACCCTCCCGCCCCAAAGCAACCTCTGTTCTCTGTCACTACAGACGAGTTTGCATTTCCCTGAGTTTTATATAAAAGGAACCGTAATGTCATATACTCCCGTGTGTCTGCAGAACCCATACTTGTGTGCTTTGTATTTATAATGGCTCTTTCCAAAGAACCCACAACTCTGATCTGGCCCCTTATTTTCTTAATTGAGTTTCCTACTCAAGAGCATAGATATTTTTCCCAACAGTAGATTCTAGAACATAAGGATTTGTTAAGGTTCCATTAAGTATCTCCCAGCCCATAACTGCCCCCCCCCCCCCCCCCCCGCTTTACGCTCACTGCCCAGTGGGCTCCTGCCAGGACCTCGGCCACAGCATCTCGCCTGGAGTCCCTGCCTCCAGCCTGTTACTTCCCAGTCTCCTCCAGACCAATGCCTGGGCCCATCCCAGAGTCGGCCACGAAGACCTTCTCCCAGACCCCCCAAAACAGCAAGTAAGCTGCCTCTCGGTGCCTTTGTGCATGAGCAACCTGGGCATGAGCTCCCTTCCCACTCTCCTTGTGAGGAACTCATGTTTATCCTTACAGGTCCAGCTCATTGTCACTTCCTCTGGGAAGCCCTTCCCAACTGTCTTCCCGAGGGGCCAGTGGTACCCTGTTTATGGAGCTGACACAGTGCTTCCCACACTGCCAGGGATTCATCCACTGCCAGGCCTGTGGAACCTGGCCCAGGCCCCAGTGCTTGGTGCCCTGTTTATTGAACTGGACTGAATGGAATCTGTTATCTCTTCTGTACAGATTTCCCCTCTATGACAGAGAAGCTCACTATGTTCCAAATGAAGGGGCTAAAAGACCAAGATTAAGTGACTGGCCTTAGTTTTAAAGTAACATTTAAAAATAAAAATAAAAGGACAACCCCTCCCCCTCAAAAAAAAAAAAAAAGGAAGAACCAGAATTCTAAATCTATCAAAGGTCCTTAAACTAAGAAAAGAAACACACTGAGTAGCACTCATTTCAGAGGCTCCTTCATTCCTTTTGCAGCATGTTCTCTTCCTGGCAACAATAAATGTCTGTCTCCACAGCTAACTTTGCCAATTGCTCATGGTATTCTGGGCTCTAGCTCTGACACTGGGGTGGGCAGGTGGTTATCTGCCCCTCACCACCCATCCTCCCTTCTGGTTACAGCCCCAGATGTGCAGCTGGTGACCTGCTCTTGGCCAGGTTTCAGCCCACAAGATCTAGGTGGAGCTCCACTCCAAGCCTGACCAATCAGAGGCCTGCATCCAGGGGTCACCAATCTGTGACTGGTTCACAGATGGGCACGTGATGGGGCCTGAGTGAATCTCAACACCTCTGCAGGACTGACTGGAAAGGACTCAACTCTTTCTCTCTAGACCTGATAGGGCGAGGACTTATTCTCTCTCAGGGAAGCCATCTTGCTTCCTCTTGAAGCCTGAGACCGAAGCCACAGCAGAAGGCAGAGCTGAGAATCTGAGCAATACCTAAGTTTGAAGAACTCATTTGAGCTCTAAAACCATCCATCTGAAGGCAGTCACACCTCTAGACTTTTCAACGATCCAAGGCAATCCCATTTGCCAAAGCAGTTTGGGTTTGTTTCATTGCTTGCAACGAAAAGCATCTGAACTGATCGGAAAATCTTAGTCTCCCAAATTGTGCCTGCACGGTGAGCTGAGGATCCCAGCTCTAAGGAAGGGTGCAAACAGGGCAGGGCCCCCAAGGTCCTCATGCCCCCAGTATCAACTTGCCGGTCTGACTAGCCGCACTTCAGCCCAACACACTGAGGGGAACCCCGTCCAATGCGGCAGAGACCTTCAAGTGCCACTGGAGAGGACATACCACTGAAGCCCCCCTTCTGACGGGCAGATTCCACTGGCAGGCTTCCCCAAACTATATAAAGTGCTAATCAAATATTGTAAAATGCTAATGGTGTACCAGATGGCTACCAGCTGCTGTCTTCAAAATTAACATTTGGAAAGAGCACAACTTTGTTTCATTACTTTAAGCCCAAGCAATACTTAGAAACCAACCAGCAAGTATGGGCGGGAGATTATTTTCAGCTCAATTATAACTCTTAGTCATTCTCAGTAATAACTAGCAGAGAATGCATGTGTGGGTCCGCTCAGGAGAATCAAACGAAAAATGTTTTAATTTAATTTAAAGTGTGGGTTTGCTATTATTTAAGGGGCAATGAACCTCACAACATAATATCATTGCTAAAACTAATATCATTGTAGTCAAACACTGTGGCCCTGGGAATACTCGCTTCGCATATCCTGCACCGTAGACTTGAACTTAGCCTCTCCACTCGGGCTCCCTGCTACTGGGAAGGCACCGCCATCAACCCAAACAACCAAACCCCACCATTACAGAGCCGACTCAGCCTTTTCCTTCTCCCTCAACCCCCCTGTCACCAGTCTCTGAGCCCTAACAAATCCTACCTCTAAATGCCCCCTCAAATCTATCCCCTCCTCTCTGTTTCCACTGCACACCCGTGGTTAAGGCTTTTATCATAGCTCACATGGACAACCCCAAGAGTTCCCAGCAGGTCTCCCTGTCTCCCAATCTATTCCCCTCCCAACAGCCGTATTCATCCCTCATCACTCCTCCACCTGCCAGGCATGCTGACATGCCCCCTATATAGTTCCTTTAATGACAACAACCACACAACCACACAACCACGTAACAACAACTACAACCACATACCATTATTACTACAGCGCCTTACTGAACAGTTATCATGTGATAGGCCCTATTCTAAACAATGCACACAAATTAACTGATTTTAATCCTCACAGTAACATTCCAAGAGGGTACACCAAAACAGAGGCAAAAAGAAGGCAGGAAATGTGTCCGAGGTCACACAGCTATAAGTGCAGAAGCCAGATTTCTACCCAGGAAGTCGGGCTCCAGAGGTTGCAGTGGGTGCAGCCTAGAACACTGGCTCCATCCTGCAAATGGGCTTTGACTCACCCTGCAGTTGACATGTGGTTCTTCCTAATGACCGCTCCCCCCACACACACACCCTAACTTCTTTTTAAGAGGTGACTCCTTTCCTGGAGTTTGGCCCGCTGAACTGTCACCAGCGGCTCCATCTCTCCCAGCCACAAGAAGAGCATCAGACCCACGCCAGGCCAGTTGAGGACTGGGTTCTTGAACAGCGTTACACGAGCCGCAAAATGAGTTGTGCACCCCCGCGGTAGCGTGTCTGATCAGCCTCCTCCTGCTCTGAACTGTCCTTATAGCTCCTGCTACCTGGCCTCCCAGAAATGTCTAGGTTCCTGCGTGGTTCCCCAGCCTCCTCCCTTGATTCTGTGAGCTCCTAACACGCTTCCAGCACATTTCTTTCTGGTTGTATCCTCCTATCTCCTCTTGCCTCACACAGAACTAGACTCTCTCCCTCGCCTGTTTGCCCGCTGCCTGTTGCACCTGCTTAGGTCACAGCAGCATCGCCCCTCGCTCCAGTTCGTCCTTCCATCTCCCCGACCAGACCAAACTCCAGGAGGGCCAGCGCTATCAGATCCCTTCCCTCTGTTCCCTGGATGCTCCCCGCACACAGTGGCCTCCTCTGTAAATGCTTCCTGACCGAACGACCTCCAAATCTGACCAGTCCCCACACTTGAGAAAGCAAACAACAGCTCAGCCTTCTCCCTGCCTTCAGGTCCTGGGCATCCAAATGTGCCTAAGGCAGATCTGCACTCCTGCCCACTGTGAAGTGATGGCCTCCGCCCTCTGCAGCACCCTCCATGCCCTGGGAACTCCTGGTGATCGCCCTCCCTCTCCCACCCACCTACTCCAAGCCTGTTCCAGTGTCCTCAGCCTCCCTGTAACCGACCTGCAGGAACTGCTCGCCAGCAAGCAACACCGCAGTCTGGAGAGGCCGTCAGACAGGAGCATCCTCAAATCTCCTCACCATGAAATGCATCCTCACCCAAGAGCTGACAGATGGACTGGTGCACTAGGCACAGTGCTAGGCACCTTCACAACAATCCTCTGACCAAAAGCACTGCCCCCATGCTGCAGCTGTGAAGGCTGAGGCTGGGATGCACAGCTAGGGAGTGGCAGCGCTGGAATGCGAACTCTCGGAGCTCCAGCCTCCCTGAGTTCTTGGAGGAAAGGGGGCCCTTCCTTTTCCACGGCTCTGCTAGACTCTCAGAGCTGCTCTCCTGGGTGAATGCAATACCCTTCTGACATGTGTCCTGTCAGTCCTTCCCTATGCTCAGCCAGGATGAGCCCCTGGAGACAAAATTCATCTCTGAGAGCCTTGCTAGATGGCCTTCAATGGTGCCCACAGAACAAACTCTGGGTCGTCTGTATATATAACACATGCCTTTGTGTGTTGGCAGGAGGGGAATGGCGTTCTAGGATTTCCCCTACCAGCTGCCAATCTCTGGCCCATCTGTAACCAAATTCCGCCTCCCCACCTCCACACTCTACCCTCTTCCTGCCTCTGTCTCCTCTGTCACTGAGTTACTGCTGTAGTGCCTGGCACACAGTGGTCAGTTGATAGAGGGGTGTCATAGTGAATCCTCCCTCTTCCCGACAACTTAGAAGCCGCCCTCCTGTCCCCTGAAGACTGAGTGGACCAGTGAAAGCACATGGGTGCCAAGTCACAGTACGACTGATGTATGGGTTAAAGAGGAAAGCTCACACGCCTGCTCAGGGCCGCAGCTCCCTACAGTGAGGTCCCTCTCCCCCCCTGGAAAAGCAGCGAAGGGGGAAACAATATGTTATGACACCCTTTTAATGCTTCTATCCAGATTTAAAAGGCTTGCTCCCAGAAGTCTCTGCTGCAAAGTGGGACTGGGGGAGTTTGTGGAGTCCACCAATTCAGTTAGCTCTGGATACCTCAAAAAGAAAAAGATACATCTTTTTTTTTCTTTTAAATCAAATGAAAGATCAGGTGAAGTTCATTTAGCTTTTTCCTGAATCAGAACTGAGTCCCAGTTATTCACCCTGCAGCCTTTCATAGATTAGAAAGTTATAAAGACACCTAAGGCAGCATGGCTTGGCTCCTAGCAGGCTCTCAGTAAAAGGTGTTAACTGAGTGAAGAGAGAAACAGTCCAAAGCAGGCAGTCTTTCCAAACTGGAACACTGCGGAGCTGAAAGCTGCCTTCCCCCATCCAGTGTAAGAGAACTCTCTCCCTCCACATCCTGGGCAGCCCAGGGTGTCAGAAAATCCTTTTGTTTCTGAGCTCAAATATGCTCTGCAAAATTCTACTTATTGTTCTGAGCTCTGCCATCTGGGGCAAAAGTCCCTGCTGACCTAGCCCGAGTCCAGTCTTTCCTTATTTAAAGACCAGGGCCCCAGCCCCTCTGGTCATTCATATTCCAGGATAACTACCCCGCAGGTGCTATAACACTTCTCTGAAAGCTTCTCCAACCCACTCTGGACACGCCCCTCCTCCTCATGATTGGTCTTGCCCCTTAAAGCCACGGTGTGTTGTGTTCTGACCAGCTCCATGGGCACTGGAGCTCAGGTGGCAACACCACCTCCTCTACCGGGGAATCCAAGGAATGCCACTCAGACAGCGCTCTCTGTCTGGGCCCTTCCGTGACCCCAGCATTCAGCTCAAAGGCACCTTTTCCTCCGTCATCTGTTCTTTCCATGAACTAGGCTTAGGTCTCCTTCCTTACTAGCTCAGTCCAGAGTGCCTGGGGTCTGCCACAATCTCTGGGGTGCCCGATCCTGTTTGTTACCCATTCAACTCCATGCAGCATAACAAAAGCACAGACGGTCACACGCCAGGTCCTAGTGGGGTACAATGAGAGAGAGGCTAACCCCAGCAGGCTGTGTCAGTCACCTTTACAAGGCCATTCAGAGCATCTAATGCGTGTGTGGCTCTGGACTCAGCCTTTGGACCAAAGACAAAAGGCCTGACAGGTCACTGAGCAGCCCTGCCCCGAGCCTTCTGCAAAGCTGATGGCATGTCTTACAAGCTACCACGTGCCAGGTAGACAGTGAAAGCTTTACATGTGTCATCTATCAGGTGTCCTCACAATATCCTCACGGGGTACCTATCAGTACCCCATTTTATAGGCGAGGGAACTGGGGCTCTGAGAGGCCACACCGCTAGGATGTGGTCAGGTCCACTTGATTCCAAAGCCCATGCCCCGGCCTGCCTCTAGCACCACCTGCCGTGCCCCACACGACGCTGCCCAGATCAGGCTGAAGCCCTCCCAGAGAACCCCCTGGGGGCTCACTCAGGACCCGGGCCCAGCAGCCATGAAAGCACCTGAATGCTCTGTTATTCAGCACTTATTTTTCAACTCTCTCCATAAAACCTTGCTTCATGCTTTTCAAAACCCAAGGACCACTGTCCATAACTGCCCCCTGACTATAGACGGAAAAAAGTCACATTCTGCTGATGTAAATTACACAAAGAAAAAGAGGAGCTAAGAATTTGCTTAAAAAGCTCTTAGGAAACCCAAAAGAGAACATGACAGAATAAAGGAAAAGAGTGAAAATAAAGCCACAAAGGGAATCCCTGGGAGCCAAGTGGTAGCAACGGCACAGACGCTGAGAAACAGGCCTATGGCCCCGTTTAGCCCCACTGCCGCTTTCCCTCACCTGTGCCCGGACAGAGGGCACTTAAAAATAAAGGGGGTGGGGAGAGGCCCTGACTGGTGTAGCTCAGTGGATTGAGTGTGGCCTGCAAACCAAAAGGTCGCTAGTTCGATTCCCAGTCAGGACACATGCCTGGGGTGTGGGCCAGCACCCCAGTGGAGGGGGTACAACAGGCAACCGCACATTGATGCTTCTCTCCCTCTTTTTCTCCTTCCCATCCCTCTGTCTAAGAATAAATAAATAAAACATTTAAATAAATAAATAAATAAATAAATAAATAAATAAATAAATAAGGGGGGCATCCTATATTTAAAGAAAGAGACTGGAATGGAAGTAGAGAAACATAACCCAAAATGATGCCCCACTGAGCACCAATACAAGCTAAATGAAGCCTGTAATGGGGTCCTCACACTGTGCTCTAACCATCTGTGTAACAGTGTGATGGAAAAGCATAGAGCAGGTTTTGAGCACAAACAACCCTGGTTTGTGCCCTGGCCAAGTAGCTCAGTTGGTTAGAGCATCATCCCAGTACGCCAAGGTTGCAGGTTTGATCTCTGGCCAGGGCACACACAAGAAATAACCAATGAATAAATAAATACATGGAACAACAAATTGATACCCCCTCCCTTTCTCTTCCTTCCTCTTTCTCTCTAAAATCAATAAAAAATTTTAAAGACAGAAAAGGCCTGGGCTGGTGTGGCTCAGTGGATTGAGCACTGGCTGGCCTGTGAACCAAAGGGTCGCCAGTTCAATCCCCAGTCAGGGCACAGGCCTGGGTTGTAGGCCAGGTCTCCAGGAGGGGGTGTGCAAGAGGCAACTAGACATTGATGTTCCTCTCCCTCTCTTTCTCCCTCCCTTCCCCTCTGTCTAAAAATAAATAAATAAAATCTTTTAAAAGTATTTAAAAAACAACAAATAAACCTGGCTTAGGAGCCTACCTCTTCCATTTACTAGCTATGCAGTCCCGGGCAACTTGCCTGGGACTTCTGCCTCCTGCTCTGTGTCCTGGAAAACAGAAAACGTGCCTCCTGAGGGGAGGAGCCGTAAAGACCAAGAAAGTGAGCTTAAGTAAAGTGCCTAGCACAGGGGCTGGCACGCATTAGGTGCCTGAACATCTTACCCTTTCCTTCTCTACCTGGCGATGTTTCTTGCTGACTGTAACTTTCTGGAGTGTAGAAACTACATTGCATTAGACACCCCTCCATAGTTACCAGTGCTCAGAACATAACGAAAGCCCAATAAACATGTGTTGGCCTCTTTGCTGGTCCCCATACACCCAAGCATTCTTCCAGGCTGCCCACATGGGACACACCGCCTGCCTCTCTGTGTATCCAGGTCTCACTGAAGAGGCCTTCCCTGAGCACTTTATAGTTCCTTCTATTTATCTTCATGGCACTCTTCACTACCTGGATTATATTTGCTTCTGTTTGTGTTCCCCCACTGGAATGTAAGCTCTATAAGAGCAGGGAGTTTATCTAGCTATATCCCTAGTAAAGTGCCTGACATACAGTAGGTGCCCACGAGCACACATGTTGAAATACTAATCATTGAGCTCCAACAAGGTGCTAGGCACCGGAGATGCAGAAACAAACAAGACAGCCCCTGAGCCCATGGAACTCGCACTTAATGAGCAGAGATAACAAAAACTACTTATTCGATCATAACTAAATGCTAAAGGTAGAATTCAGGTACTGGAGACTGGCTCAGGGGGTCCCTCACCCAGCCAAGGATCAGAGAGGTTTTCTTAAGAGAGGGTAATTTAATCTGAGGTCAGGAGGAAGGAGAGGATCTGGCTGGGGGAAGATGAAGGTGGAGGGGTGGTGAAGACAGAGCAGCCCTGCAGCCCACACACAGGCTTAAGGGAGGGAGGGACTGCCATGCCCACAGGAGCCTCCAGAGGCAGGGAGGGAGAACAAGAGCAAAAATGAGGTCAGATTCAGAAGGGTCTGGTAAGTAGTGAGGGGTTCAAATTAGTCCTACAGCCCATCAACTGATAGGTAAATACAACAGAATACCTTCATACAATGGAATATTATTTCGTAACTGAAAAGAAATGACACATGCTACCACATGGGTGAATCTTAAAAACATTACTCTAAGTGAAAGAAGCGAGTCACAAAGTATCAAATATTGTATGATTCCATTTTTGAGAAATGTGTGGAATAGGCAAATCCATAGACACAAAATAGCTTAGCGCTTACTGGGGCTGGGAGGGATGGGAGATTGGGATGGTCACAGGCAAAGGGCAGGGGGGAGGTTTCTGTGGGGGGGGAGGGTAATGAAAATGTTCTAAAGTTGATTATGGTGCTGGATGATGCTCAAGTGTGTGAATGGACTATAAGATATTCAATCGTGCATTTTAAATGGGTGAACTGTATGCTATGCAAAAGCAAACGAAATAAAACATTAGTCTTAAGGGCTAAGAGATCCCAGCCACCGGGTGACTTAATCTGTTATTTAGAAGCATACATAAAAATGTGAGGGTTACTCCAGGTAAGCTCGCTCACGGAGTGCTCCAGGCATATGGACCATGCAAGGGTCACATCTTGTTAAAATGGGCAAACCGAAGCCGACCACCAACTGTCCGCCAGACAATGAATATTTCACCAGTGGGCCCGGCAGCCGAGCATCGCAGAGGCCTCTAGAGATCCCTGGGCTCCTTGTGGCCCCCCATTGACCTGGGCCTTCTCCACTCCTCCTAGCTGCCCCGGAGAGGCCTGCTACAGGCCTGGAGCAGCCGGGAGTAGCGCTCGGGGGAACCCGGCTCTCCAGAGGCACGTAAAAGGGCCATGAGTTGGACGGATCGCTAGGCCTTCCACGGGCCACGCACACCCGAGGACGCTAGAGGCTTCATATCCCCAGCCCGCCCACCACCCCGGCGAGACCAGGCCCTGCACACCCGCCCGTGCCCCCGCCCTCCGCCGATGCTGCGCGGCTCACCCGCCTCCACTGGGAAACGTCAACCCCGGTCGCGGCGGACGCGAGGCCCCAAGTGCGCCTGCGTCTTCCGGTGTGCGCAGCACCGCCCCCGCCTGGTCACCGTGCGCCGAGCGCCCTCTGTCGGCCGCGCGCGGGACTTGGGGTCTGTTTATAAGGGAACCGAATATGCAGTTCCTTGTGGGTGCCCCTTCCCTAATCGTACCCTATCCAGTTGAAAAAGAAAGCTGTTCTACTGACAGCCTTCTTACGTTAGCATCCACGCTTCCTTCTGGCTGTTGCTACCTCGGATATAAGCCCTGAAGGCAGGCTGTCTCCCATATTCCCGAATATGGATTGCTGCTAAAACACTGGGGGTGTTCAAAATCTGTGAAAAAACTTGCTAGAGGACTTTCCTAAAACACTCGAATTGATGACAGGAATTATATTTGGATGGGAATCTGCATTTTGAGTCATTTCATCAAATTACAGTCTTATAACACCTGTCAAAAGAATAAATATGACAGTAATAGGCATGCTTCCTTTCAGACCCATCTATAATTATAATTGAGGAAAAGAATACAAAATTTAAACTCAGAGCTACTGCCACTATCATTTTTTGAAAATGAAATATGCTGTTTTATTAAATAGGCTCTCCCCGCTCTCTAATGTTTAAAGCTTAAGTGCTTCTCTGAATTGATTTAAATACAAGTTTTATACACTGAAAGAAATAAAGATGAGTCTTTATCTTCAGACAAACCCCCTGTTCAGTGATTCTGCTGATCTCCTCTCAGCTGATGTCTAAAAGGGAGTTAGGTTGTTCGTGGGTAATATTGCTTCTGTTCACGTCTCTCCTCTCTAAGGCTTTTTAAACCTATTTGTAATGAAAAGGCTGATTTCCTTACACAGACAGACTCCGTGTGTAGCTGATTTAGCAAGACAACATTTTTTCTTTCTTCCTTTTTTCAGGGAAAACATTGCTCCCTGGTGCACCTGGGAATCTATTTTTCTCCTTTCTGGATAAGAGAAGCTGGCAGGGAAAGGGGGAGTTAGGTCCCCCCTTCTTTTCCCTTCACTGTCTGTAGAGTTTTCTCTCCTTTTCTTGTTTTACCTCCTCACCTGACACACCAGCCTTCCTCCACATCGGGTGGGAGTTCTGCCCCTGAAACATTCAGATTATTGCCTCCACCCTTGAATTTATTTTCAACATGTATTTTCCATATGGACCAAATATATCTGAAAGATACTATTGAACTTTCATAATAAGCCCTGTTATTTACACATGCATATTCAGGGGCACATCGTTAGTGCAGATTCAATCAATAAATCATTAAGCTTTTAAAGTCCTTACTAGGAACCATCTGCAGTATCAACATCCATTTCTGTTTTCAGCATTAGAATCACTTGATATTTTGAAAAAATGTCACAGTTCATTCTTTGGCCCCATTTCCCTTTTGTTCCAGGATTGCTGTGTTCCCGCATGCGAAACATTGTTGTAACACGACCGGTTGCAACCTTTTTTATCTCATGGCGCACATAAACTAATTACCAAAATCCTGCACCACACCAAAAAGTACATTCTCTTTTTTGCTAATCTGACAGAAAAAAATAGATATAATTTTGATTCATTGACACCGGATGGCTATTGTTTGCTGTTGTTTCTCTTTTTTTCCTTTCTCTCTCTTTTTTCTTTTTGGCCATCTAAGGCAAAAGAGGTCAGTGCCCCTGACTTAATAGTCAGTTATTACACGTTTTAAACATTCTGCGGCACACCGGTTGAAAATAGCTCTTCTAATACCTAGACTTCATAAAATATTCAAGATGCAACCTGTTCGCTTTACCTTGGAAAGACTCCGCCTTCAAATCACATGTGCCTCTTTGTCTTTACAAACACTGGAGAATCTACCTATCTCAAAAACTCTTTATAAACATCTAAACACCAAGGGGGAAAAAAAACCTAAATAGAATAGGCTTGAACAACAATTACCAATTTTTCCAAGTCATAGGGGAAACCTAGATATTTTAAATAATTGGATTATAATATTCTGAGCTTGACATCAGCCTCAGATTCTTACAGCTTCAGTAGTAAAACTAAAGAATTCTTAGTGGTATAAACATTCACTGAAATGGTACCTGGCCCAAAGCCAATGGAAACCCAACCGTTCTTACTACGTTATTTTCTTTTACACTGAAATGTCAGCAGATGAACCCCCTCATGTCAGACAATACAAGATATTTACCAAGAAATAGCATTGAAAGACTTTTTACTGGAGATATCTGCCATCCAAGTCAGCTGTCCCGGGGACATGTTGTCACAGGGGATTTAGTCGGCCTTCGTGAGAAATACACCACCTTCTCTTGATTTCTGGCATTATGTCATTTAACCCAACAACTGCAGGTTTGTAACCAGTAGTTGTAGGAAAAGATACAAGTCCTGACGCTTCTTCCAGTTTAAACCTGCTTTTATATAAGAGAGAGAAGTGATACATTTGCATCCTCTGATTAAATCAGGTTATTGTCTCACGGGTTGACCATGTAAATAATTCAAATTAATTCATCACTGTACAATAGATTTAATAAGCATACTAAACACTTTGAAGAAAACATTTAGGACCCTTGGTCTGCCCTTGCTCTCACTCCCATTATCTCAGATTTCCCTGTGAACAGAATGAGTGGTACCACGTTGTTCTTCTATTCAAAATATGCAAAGTTGCTATTTACCAGTTTGCAATTTGCATGTCTCCAGTCCTGCCACAACACGGCCTGAGGGGCTTGGAGTGACTGGTGTAAGTGCAGAAAGGGGACGAAAGGGGACGCCAGAACGAAAACGGAAAACCCAGTGCACAGATCTTCTCCACCCCGGGGTGCTGCAAAGTATAACCTTCACCAACTACCGAAGATTTATTTTTAAGAAAATGAAAACGTTGGGTCTAAAAGGTCACGCGAACTCTTAGACATCTAGTATCTTGTTTCTTTAATTGCTGGTTTGAAGAAGGGGATGAGCAAGAATTTCAAGGTTTTTCTATAAAAGAGTACAAGAAGGAAAAGGGTACAATTGTGACTATTCACAATATATCCTTGGAAAGCAATTTACAGCCTGGGTTCCTTGTGTTACTTGCTGCAGCTCCATGAATCTAAATGTGTCGACTGGTAAATATACCACATTTCTTGGTGTGTTTGGCAGCAACATGTTGACAGTGGCCACATGTGAGACCACACTGATGATCACATGTATGAATATTAGTCTCCACTTTTTCATTTCTTGCAAATATTCTGCATGTCTCATGATTTCAGATTATAAATAACATGCACACACTTTTTGCATAAATCACCTCTGAAATGGAATTGTCTCTATGAAAAGAAGAAGCAAATGCAAGATTGTGTATGTGATGATGTTATCAAAGGAGCAAATGTGCTTGGGAATATTTTTATTTTTTTGCATTTCAATAGCACTGAGCTGAAGATGCATTTTTAAATTGTTCACAAAGTGTAATTCTGTTTCCTCTGACTACATCTGCAGGGTCTTAAGATAGCCACAAGTAAGAATTAATGCCACTGTTAATAGGAATAGAGACTGTGTGAAACAATGAATTTTATTAAATAGGGTTGTTTGGAGAAAGAGGAGAGATAGAGAGGCACAGAGGGGAAGGTGGGGGAGAGAAAAAGAGAGAGAAAAGAGGGGGGCGGAAAATGAGAAAATGAGAAGGAAGCTACCCTTTTGATTCTCTCCCACTCAGAAAGGCCTGCAAAACTTAGGGAAAGCAGCCCAGAACAAAGGGGCATCATTAATTAAAGGAAACCATTACTCATTTTGGTCAGGAAATGAGGTGTCTGGTCAATCAACTGTGCAGCTAAGAACTCATCAAACATTTGTTGAGACTCCTCCAAGTGCAAAACTCCATGCAAAGCCCTGGGTCATAGCAGAGGCCCCCAGACTCCCCCTCTCCCATTCCCACTCTCGCGCCCTTCTCCACTTTTTGTTAGAGGCAGATCTGACCTTGTCACTCTCTTGAGCCCCCTTAATGGCTTCTCGGTGCTCTCGGAATAGATAACTTTCAACTCCACATGCTACAAGACCCTGCAGAGTCTGGTCTCTTAGGCTTCACTCCATGTCCCTGGTCCCCTGCTGCAGCCAAACTGTCCATTCAGACCCTCAAACGTCCCATGTTCCTTCCACCTGCCCCTCCTCCCAGACAGGAGCTTGTATCTTTCTCCATGGCATGCATCACAATTTGTAGTTCCTGTTGCCTGCATTAGCTTGGGATCCCCCAGAGGAGTGTAAAGCAAGGATTTGAGTGCAAGTAGTTTACTCGGTAGTTGGTGTGAGAAAACACCCAGGAAGGGAACTGAGACAGGGAAGAAAGGGAGCCCATGAAGGCATCTTGCCCATCAAGTTACCACCATGAGCAACTGCGCTTCATCCTGCAGGGAGGCCAATGTGCAACATACCCAGTTCCCCACCCTAGTAGGGTCCTGAAAGCTGGGTATTTACACACCAGTTCCTGTTAGTTACCGGCTGAATGCTGCTCTCTGGGGTCCTCTCCTCCCCACCCCAGTACTGACTCTGCCCTTCCATACTCTCAGGTAAAGAGATGCAGAGGCTGGCAGTTGTTAAGTTAGCCGAGTGTATACAGTGGTAAGCCTCAAGGCACTGTGGGGACGGTTCTGGTAGTTACATACATACGTGCATTTATTGTGTATTTATGCTTGCATGTTTAATTTCAGTCACCTTCAAAGTACTCTCCATTTGATGTAGTACACCTGTTGAGACCTTTTCCCACAGCTCAACAGAGTTTTTGAACTGATCAATTTTGATGCCTCTTAGTGCTTCTGCTATTTTTTTTGTTTCACCTCTTCCATGTTGGCAAAATGCTTCCCTATGAGGACTTTTTTCATCCCGGGAAGCAAAAACAAGTCATTCAGGGCAAGAGTGGGTGACTAAGAAAGGTGAGACACTGGGGTCATGCTGTTTTTTGGTCAAAAACTGCTGAACACGCAGCATGTTGTGGGCAGGTGCGCTTATAAATCACTCATCATGAAGTGGGCAAACACAGTGAAAGAGTCTTTGAAAATAAGTCACTGAAGCCAAACAAACACGGCCTCTCACAACAATGCCAGCTGGTACATTGCTACAGATGTGTTCCTTGAACATTCACCTAGCTGGGGAAAGCTTGCACTAGAAAGGCCCCACCCTCCAGAAGATAAATCTGGGGTTTCTTGCCCCCCCCCCGTATGTATAGTGTCTTCCCACCAGACCCCCATGAGAGCAGGGACGGAATGACAGTGTGTCTCCCAGTGTTTATGCCTCGCTTTCTATGGTCCGCCATTCAAATCACTCTCCCCTTCACTTTGTAAATTCCATAAGTGCCTAAACCACTATGCTATACACCTGAAACTAATATAAAATAATATGGGATGTCAACTGTAATGGAAGAATTACAATTTTTTTAAACAATGAATTTTTTTTAATATCCCCCCCACCAATACCATCAACTCCCTGGTTCCTCTCACCTCAGTCACGCTCACTCTAAATGACCTGCCACCCTCCTCTGCCAACCTGCTCCCCAGCGGATTAATGCTGAGAAAATGACATGACAGAGGTAGCTGATGGGTTTTACGTTACATTCGTGATTCAGACTCAGAGGCATACTGGATGCTGCCTGGGAAGAAAACGACTGTTTCTCAGAACCCCCACAGCGCGCCTCCACCCTGGCTCTAAGCACTGACCCCATTGAAACAGCAGACACCCCCGGCAAGAACTTCCTCTTCTGCTCACCCTTCTCCTTCCTGTTACATCAAGGAAAGTTTCCTTCACCTTTGAAAAACCAGTTCCTCCATGGGTTGTCTGGCTTCCATCCCCTCTGCCTTCCTAAAATCTTTGCTGCTGTCATTACCACTCTCTCCTTCTTCATTACTTTCTTCTCCTGTTCATGCTAAGCAACATCAAATCGAGCTACTCAAAACGTGGTCCATGGACCAATAGCACTGGCCTCACTTGGGAGCTTAGAAAGGCAGATTCTCCCGCCCGGCCCTGCAGAATCAGAATCTGCATTTAACAACATCCGCAGATGGTTGCTAGGCACACTGAGGTCTGAGAAGCACTGCACAATTTCCCACTGTCTTTCTCCACTCTCCGTCACAGCCAAACTTTTATCCACTCATTCTGCAAGTGTTTATAGAACACCTACCAGGGAGGAAGCAGTCTTTCTGGTTCTGGGGATACAGAAAAATGAAACATTATCAGTGTGCGTGTGTGTGTGTGTGTGTGTGTGTGTGTGTGTGTGGTGTCCAAGTGGCAGAGAATCACAGAGGAAGAAGACATGATCGGGCCATAAATAAGTGCTTTGCAGAGAAAAAATATGATCACGTGGTAGTCACCAGATGGCTATTTTAGATGACTCCAAAATGGTGACATTTAAACCGAGACCTAAATGATAAGAAGCCATCACTTAAGTTGTGGACACAGGCTGCCTCAGTCACTCCCTCATTCATTCATTCGAGTTCAGGGGAGACGGCTGATCCTAACGAGCCTGTCCTAACGAGGTTCCCAGTGGCTTCCCTGCTGTCACAAGCAAGGGCCCTCCTCTGTCCTTCGCTTCCTCTACTTCTCAGATTCCTTGGGTCAGCTGACCGCATCCTCCTCCTGAAAGTTGTTAAATTAAGTTAGTCACCTAATTAACCTTTTCCTTGCCATATAATTGTTCAATGTTAGTTCTTCTTAGAAAAAAAAAAAAAAACCTGAAGACTTTTCTGGGTAAGAGAAGTAAGGGCAGGGAGATGAGAGGGAAGACCATGAATGAGGTAAATTTTATTCAAGCTTAAACATGTAATTCCAAATCAGAAGAAAATACACTTGATGTTGTAATTTATTTTAAAAGTCTTTGTTATGTTAGGCATAGCTGGAACTGAGATAGAGAACTGCTTTGATCTAGCTCACGAAGGAAAAAATCTGGTTCAACATTCCGTCCATACCTGCCTCCCTGCGCCCTGTGTTAGGCCTCAGGGAGGAGAGCCGGCCGGGGCTGTGAGGGGCTGCTTCCGCATGGGACCCCGGACCCTGGGTCTAAACTCACTGCCAGTCCTAAAGGGCAGGTTCGTGCAGTGAGAGGCATGAGGGGGGAGGAGGAAAACCATTTGCTGGTGCTACAGAACCTCACCTGAGTGATGGATGGAAGTTATTATTAGCCTGCTGACATGCAGAAAGACCTAATTCAGCCCAGGGAAGGTGGTTTAGGGGTATCAAGATATCGTGCACCGAAGTGCGGGTTCGCAAACATAGAGGACAGTCTGTATACCACATTTGCCACGCGTGGATTGTCAAAACTCTTAGATATTTGTGTTTAGTTACCAAACACTGTCAGACCCATCTAGAACACACAGCCCCCACGTGGCCACATGCCGAAGCTGGGTCCTGGGCGTGTGGTGGCAAAGGAACCACAGCTCTCCACACACACGTGCAACATCATAATCACTTGGCGCCTGACTCGGAGGTTCTCTGGCCCCTGGGTCCATGCTCGTCAGACCTTGGCTCTTGGTGGCTGTGGGGATACAAGCCAAGGCAAAGAAAGACTCAGCAGTTTGAAGACGGTTCCAGCTTCATGCCCCTGCACACCCCAATAGCAGAGGACAGTAATAAACTCAAAGAAAATATTTTGCAACACATGAAAATTATACAAAACTTATGTTTCAGTGTCCTTAAGTAAAGTTTTATCGGAACAGAACAATGCCTATCATTGACATATTGCGTGTGGCAGCTTTGGTGCTACAAGGGCAGAGCTGAATAGTGAAAAAGATCACATGTCCTGCAAAACCTAAAATATCCACTCTCTGGCTTTTCACAAAAAAAAAGCAACACAAGACAAGACAAAACAAACAAAAACCAGTTTGCCGATCCTGGTCTAGAGAATGCGGTGCAGATGTTTCAGCCTGGATGCCAGGTTCTGTGGGACGGAGCTCCAGCTCCAGCCGAGGTCCGCAGTGTCCTGTGGTGTTTCCCTTCACATTCCCCCCCCCCCCCCCCGGTCAGGGCTGTAAGAAATGCAAGAGAAACAGAGGTGGGGGAACTGGATGATCTGATCCCAGTGCCTTTATTTGATGCTGTGCTTAGGGGCAGGCTGGGTTGAGATGGACTGCAGCCTGGGGGATGGGGGGAGGCAGGAATGGGGTTTTAAAGGAAAAAATGTGGGGCTTGTGAGGGGATAGGGGAGGAGTTAGTCTCATCTTCTTCCAGATGGGTGCCTCAGGGTTCCAGGATATCAGTCGGGACTATGAGTTAAGTGAAGGGCCTGTGTTCCCTGGTACAGGAGGGTCAGTCTGACCACTGGCCATTGTGGCTGGCACCAGATGTCTGTTGGGCACTGAGGGAGAGAGTTTCGATTAAGCCTCAGGCTAGCAACCAAGTGGGGACGACTGAGTCATAGGCAGGCCTGTGGGTGTGAAACTGGCCTGACTGGGTCATGAGCAGTCCGGGGGGCTGGGGACTGGCCTGAGCCTTTCAGTGGCCATGACATACATCTGCTTGTTCCTCATTTGAATTTCGTGCTGTCCCACCTCTGGGCTTTCACCCAGCTGTTCCCCAAATCTGGAAACCACACCCAATACTCTGTTTGCTTTTATGCCAATTTTCCCCAACCTTCAAGCAGGCCTTCCTGAATCTCTCAACCCTAATTTATCTTCCTAATCTCTCCACCCTCTTTTTTGGCCATAATTTTTTCCGTACCATCTCATGATGCACTCGTTTCCTATTTTGCATTATAATTATTTATGCACATGTTTTATTCCCCCACTAGACTCCTTGAAGAATGCATTGGCTCATTACAAAATTAGCATTCTGAGAACCCTTATTTGCATCACACACAAGATCTCTTGTCTTCAGCAAAAAGGAGTATACTTATGACACATATAATTGGCACTTATCACACAAATCAATGATAATGGGAACAAGGGCAAGAGAGTTAATTAAAACCTACAGCGCATTCCTCTAAAATTCACTTTTGCCTTCCCTCCTGCTTTACCAAGGTACTATGTGCAGATTTGTATTAAATTCCTTTTCTATCTAACTGCATGCCGTGAGTGGAAGCAAAAAGATCAGAAGTGAATAATTCACCAACTGAAATCACCAGGCCTTCACCAATGGAGAGCTTTCAGGGCCTTCTTTGTAGCAAAGGTTATGAGTCTCTAAACTTCCCACTGCCAGGACGCTACACAGACTTGAATGTGTGTCCAGGCCATTTGGAACTGAGGCGTGGAACAGCAACCTTCAGTGTGGCCCTAATACTCAAAAGAATAAATGAATTTAATGTGAAAATAAAATAAAACAAAACAATCAAGTTCCCTGAGCATATGTTTGATTAGGCAGGCCAAATATTACATCACAAACATTAATTCAACAAGAAATGATAAGGAAGTAAAATAAACATGAAAAGTAGCCCGGCTTGCCAAAGCAACACATGCGTTTGGGATGATTCCCTGTACCCGTGACTAGCGTAAACAAATATTTTGTTAAACCTCTCCTCCTGATAGCCTCATTTCTCACAAGCTCTTCTGAAGAAAAAATGTGATGCTAATTTAAGGCGACTTATCCTACTAAGCACATAAATAAAAAAATAGTTCAGAATCCAGAACATGACAGAGCTCCCCTTTCACATCTAATTAAGTACTTCTAATTGGCAATTCCATTGGCAGACGGTATACTTCGGGCTGGAGCAAGGATGGCAGCGCAGACCCCCGGTAAGATACAATGGAGGTGAGTGACGTGGGGCACGTACGGTCGCTTTATCGCAAGTGATGCAGAAACGTGATGCTTAGGCACGGAGAAAAGGTGACTATCTATACCTCTGGGAAGGAACTTGCAGTGAACAGGGCAAATGCTACGGGGCCCGATCATGATTATAAAATGTAATTTAGGAAGATATTTACATTGTTAATTAGGCAATGAAGCTGATAACTGCTACTCTGTAAATTACGCTAATTACCCCAGTGCCTTGGAAGGTTTTCTAATCAGCCAGATCAATAGGCTCCTGGTTTATGCTAATAATGCAGTGTCATACTCTTCCTGAAGTGCTTTCCTTAGACAAGTCTGAACCCAGTACAGGTCCGCCCACTGTCCTGTGCTGGAGGCAGCCAGCATTCATCTGTCTGCCCGCATCACAGTGGTGAGGCTGATGCCTGCTCACCCCGAAGGCCCACAGTGAGAAAATGACAATCCCACCATGCACTGCGTCTCCATCAATTGTTCAGCAGAGAGGCCGGAGCCTTAGTGCTCTGTGAGATTTTTATATAGCCTCAGCCCTGTTTTTCTCCAACAATTAGAAAGATCACAGAGTCCCAAGGGATAAGGACTATGAAGGAAGGCCAAGATTCAAGTTTCCTCTCTGCCACTGACTTTGACCTTGAAGCAGGAAATGTCCATTGTTTTGATGAGCATGTATGTAGTCCAGGGAAGAGAGTCGATTTTGTTCAACTACTGGATGGACATTTGGGGATTTTTGTCTGTTTAGTTTCTCCCTGAATTTAAGTGATGATGTTGGTATGAACAGATTGGTCTTTTGAGCCAGAACTAAACTACTATGTCTTCCAACACATCATCCGCCTCTCTAGGGCCCTGGGATGACAATAAGGGATCTGAAATGTGTAATAAAAGGCAAAGACAGTCTAATGTAGAGTGCTCGCATGTGTCCGTGCCCCTGGCTCCTGGTCATCCACAAGGGACGGGGGAGTGTGCATGAAGGGGACCCAGAAATAACTCATTTACCTTGTTGCAACCTATAATTTCTAACTTTTCCCCCATCAAACCTCAAACAAAAAAATCAACGGTGATCTGGTTTAAAGATCACCTTGTTTGCTTTCTCGCTCATTCCTCAGCAGGTGGTGTCCTAATGAATAATCAAAATCCCATTTGGCTAACAGGGTAAAAAAGAAAATTAGCAAAGGGGTTGGGTAACCCACAGACTGATAAATCAATCCCCAAAGAACTGAAAGTTGACTGCGCGTGAACTCTACAGAGCAGTTAGGGAGGGCTCGGAGGAAGAAAGTCAAGGTGAGAGGCGAAGACACACAATTAAGGTTGGAAACAGCTGGGATCCATTTCTTCGCTTGAGAAACAGAACGCCTTCTGTGTGCCTCTCTGCATGGGGCTCCCAGGCTTTCATCGCTAGCTCCCTGGTCCCTGTGGGCAGAGCCTCTGAGTTCAAGGCCAGCTCCTGTGCTGGGCTTTGGGATGGGGCCAATTTGTTGAGTTGTTTCAGTGCTTTGATGTGTAAACTAATCATCTGTCATTGTGCTCTAATTAAACCTAAATGGTGCAATGGATTTGCTGTCATAGAGGCCAGGGCGCTTCCTGGGTTGGGGGAGGGAGGGGAAGCATCTCCCTGCTGAAAACAGCACTGTCCTGGGAGAGCCGAGAGCAAGGAAATGCCAGACATGAATATGAGAGGAGCTGGAAACTCTGACTTGATCTGGACACTGGAGAAAATGGGGCAAACCAGGAACCAAGGCAGCTCTCTGAAGCTCCGACTTCCTGGGTGACATCGCCCTCAGCGTGAGTGTCTAGACACAACAAGCTCAGGTCAAGTGAGTAATCGCAAGGTGACCCTACCGTTTGCCATGGTAACAGGCCTCTCAGGGGCCAGCTGGCCTGGCATCATCAAAATGTAACCCAGTTTCATAAGGTGAATGAACACTTTTCACCCCTGTACCCAAACCAGATGGCCAAAAAGTGCAAGGAGGGCAATTTCAGAACTCTAGAAAATGTTGATCCTCATGATTATTTTCCCCCCCAAATATTTACAATCTGACTCAAAGGAAGTGCTTCCAGAATTGTGAAGGGGGGAGTGGATACCCCCTATGAAGGAGAGCCAGAGGAAAGGGGGAGAGGGTGGTGGTGGTACAGTTGATATCGTAACATGTATCTTGGGGGTAGAGTCACCCTGGTCCCAGGTCTGACTCTTCCCCGGCTCCAGTGTATCGCCAGAGAGCCGAAAGGAGATGTTCACGTCCCTCGCTGCTCCAACGCTTCGTGAGATCTCAACGAGGATAATACTGATTTATTTGTGCTGTTGGCTCAGTGTGACTGACAAATTCACTCCACAGAGATGAGGTAATGGGATAATGAAAAGGCTCTTCTCTTCACCCCCGTATTCACTCAGCATTATCGACCGAGCACCTAGGTACAAGGCACTGCTACAAGATCAAGGCTGTATAAGATACAACCTCTGCCATGAAAGAACTCATACCCTCAGAGGACAGATGAGATGACCACACACGATCAACCATTGCAAGCAATTCAATAGTAAATGTACCTTGGAAAGAATAAAATAGGTTAAGCATATCATGTGGAACTGTTTGGACACCACAACAAGGCAGTGCAGGAAAAGAAAGTGTGGCAAATACTGCCACTGATCCCTGCCCTCCCCACAAGCCATATCTGCTCTCTCCTTCTCTGGTAATAGATATCTTAGTCCTAGATAGTTGCCCAAGCAAAAACTGCCTTTTCCAGAATCCTTTGCAGCTAAATCTGGCCAGGCAACTAGACAACTAGATCCTGAAACCAGAATGAGAATGGATGTGATGTGTGCTACTTCCATGTTGCACCATTAAAAAAAAAGCAGCCTGTCTGCCCTTTCCTTCATGCCTTCCTGCTGGCTAGAACACAGATGTGGGGAGCCACCTTCAACCATGCAAATGCAGGGAATGCATCCCATCCCATCCCATGGATGACAGAGCTACTAGCTAGCAGGACGCTGGGTACCCCTCACTGTGAAGGCACCGTCTCAGTTTAGACTGCTGCTGCTCTCACTGTGACATGGGAGCAATGCGCTGTCTTGTTTCAATCACAGATATATTGACTCGTGCTTCAGGTATATCCCAACCAGTATAGGTCGGTACAAAGCAAATAACAGAGATGCTGAGGAGAGGAAATCATCCTGAAAAATAGTCAGCTGTTCACAAAAAAATGTTTTTTCACCAAGCACCTATTATGTGCCTGGCACTATTTTATCTCTGGGCATTGAAAAATAAATGGAGCAAAATTCCTGACCTCAAGAAAGAAACACATAAAACAACCATTTAATGTGGAAATAGCAGTAATAGAAATAATCACAGGGTGTCATGAGTGAATGGAAAATGGACACTCATTCCAGCCTAAAGGAGTCAGGCATTTAACCCAAGCCTGGCGAAACCAGGTTGGATTTTTAGCGGTGAAGACGAGAGGTGGAAAAGAGTGGAGGAAAACTTGTTAGCAGAGGCTGCCTCGCTGCCTGGCCTGCACTGGAATTGCTGCCTGGGAGGCTCCCCTCTCTCTCCAGATCCTAACCATTCTTGTAAACATGATTCAGAGTCCCACCTTCTCTGGAATACTCTGCTGAGCCTGCCTCACTCTGACGCCGTAGGAATATCTCCAATGACATTGGCACCTCACTAGCAGCACAAGGCCACATGTCAAATATGTTTGCATGATTGACTTCTCTCCCCATTTAGGTTAAACTCCTCCAGGGCTGCATCAATAGTTTCCAAAGATCTGTGTATCCCACTCAGCACATGGCACAGAGCCTGGAACTGGGAGTCCAGGGCAAGGTCAAAAGAACTTGAGCTTTGGACAAAGGCTAACACAGGTTCAACTCCCAGCTAGCTATGTGGGACCTTGAGCAAGTTACTTATCCCTCTGAACCTTACTTTTCTCATCTATGAAAACAGGAATAACAGAACCCATCTGGAAGCATCGTCGTAGCTGTTGAATGAGATAATGTTTGTAAAAGTACCTAGCAGGGTGCCTGGCACAAAGATCATTTCTTTTCTTTTTTAAAATAAACATTTGTTCTAATGTCCTAAGCTGCACATGTTGTATTACTTATTAGAAACTGCACTACAAGCAACTCTGCTCATTCACACTGCGTACGTGCTGAGGACTTTGGAGGATTCCAACGCACAGAATCTAAATTCAACAGATTGAAGTGCCGTGATCTTCACCTTTGCTAAGCAAGGGAGGTGTCTGTGAATGTGTGAGGAGCAGATAAAGGGAGTCTGATGGTCATCTCTGGACCTCATGTACACAGTTGGCTATTTTTTAAGCTTTAACACTTGTCAGATTGGATATACCAAGCAAAAACTGTTGTCAGCCACTCAAGCTAAGAAAACAGACCACCTATGTCCTGGTTGCCTCCTCGAGGCATTTTTTTTTTACAGAGAAAGGAGATTCGGCATAGTGTTTGCAATTGACTGGCCTTGAGTTTTCGGTCCCTCCTGCACACAGTCCCCTGTACCCCTTACCAAGAAATAGCCTGTTCCTGACCTGGTCTCACCTACGTCAGTAACTGGCACCACCATCACCCAGCTACCAAAGCCAGAAGCCCAGGAGTTGTCCTTGATTCGCCTCTTCCCCTCACTTCACACAGGTTCCTCAGCAAGTATTATGGAGTCTCTCCCCAGCCTCTCGATCCATCCTCTTCTCTTTGTCCCAACCTAGCCCAAATCACCATTGTCTTGGAGCCTTGTTATTCAAAAATGATCTGGGCTCCAGCAGAGTTGATAGCTTGCAAAAGCTTGTTGTAAATGCAGAGTCTCAGGTCCTACCCCAAACCTAGGGGATCAGAATCTTATTTTAGTAGGATCCCCGGATGGTTCATTCACACATTCAAGTTTAAGATATGCCAAGAATACTGCAGGAGCCACCCAACCTGTCAGCTTCTCCTCATCCCGCCTATTGGTCTGGGACCAATTTGCTAATTCCCACACCACTCAGTGTAATTTCTTTTATCCCACCCTTTCACATGGCACAGGATTACGGTTCTAATATCTCACAGACTCCTTTTTCCACAAGACAAAGGCAAGATCTCTTGTTTCCTACTTGAGCTAGTGAGGGAAGGTATTTTAGGCCATTTTATGGGGATGACCTAAACAGCCGCATTTATGAAGGGGTTTCAATTCTAAGTCCCCTTTCCCAGTGGGCCCAAGCCTTGTCCCCTGTGCCAGCACAGGCATGAAAACTCCAGCCCATATCCACTAGGGTTTGTATTCTAGAACCTTCCCCGGACCCACTTTCACCCCCGAGCAGCCAGAGTTCACTTCACATCCTATCTTCCTGCTGTGTCTTTAACTTTCCTCTTAGTCTCTGACCCGAGATAATTTGCCTGTCTATAAAACTCAGATATATAAGTCAGTTTAGTTTTATTTAGGTTTGTTTTTTAACTGAAGGCATTTCTGACTGTTTGTAGGAGGGAAGGGGAAGGAATGGGGTCTCTTTCTAGTCAGAGCCATCTTTTTATAAAAATCTTTACTCAAGGATATATTTTTATGGATTTTAGAGAGGAAGTAAGGGAGAGAAAGAAACATTGATGTGAGGGAGAAACATCGATCGATTGCCTCCCATAAGTGCCCTGACCGGGGATCCAACCTGTGACCTTTTGGCATACGGGGCAACACTCCAACCAACTGTGCCACCCGCCCAGGGCTAGAGCCAACTTTTCAAAACTGAGATCATACCCCGCCACTTCCCTGTTTAAAACATATCAGTGATTTCTCTTCAGATTAAGGACAAAACCCAAAACCTTGAGTAGGCGATCTGGCCCCCGCCTACTCAGCTCCTCAGCTGTTGGTGCCCAGAGGTAAAGCTGTCTTCCGCACCTCCCCGGCCCAGGGATTTCCAGCCTCAGGGGCTTTGCTCTATCTCTGGCCTCTGCCAAGAAGGCTCTGCCTTCTCTTCACGGCTCAGAGGTCCCGACGCTCCTCAGAGAAGGCTCCCCCCCCCTCCACCCACCACGCTCAAGTGTCCTCCTCCCAAGTTACTCTGGGGCAGCTGCTCATCACAACTTATGATTACCATGTTTATTTCCAAGTTTACTTGTTTTACATACATTATCTTCTCTAGAGTGTGAATTCCGTGAGGTCTCAGACCGTGTAGGTACCTCACAGGTGCTCCTATTTGGGAAATGAAGTTGTTGAAAGAGTTACGGTCTAGAGTTGCACCCCCCCCACCCCAATAGGGCAGCCCCTAGACACTCAGGGCTTCTGAGCACTAGTTTGAAATGGGGCTGGTCCAAACAGCAAAATGCACACTGAATTTTAAGGGCTTGATATGGGAAAAAGAATGTAAAATACCTCCACAATAAATTTTATATTAATTAAATGTTAAAAAATAATATTTTGGATTATTGTTTAAATAAAATATATTTTTAATTTCATAAAATAGAGGCTTTTAGCCCTGGCTGGGGTGGCTCAGTGGATTGAGTGGATTGAGCACAGGCCTACAAATCAAAATGTTACCAGTTCGGTTCTCAGTCAGGGCACACGCCTAGATTGCGGGCCAGGCCTCCAGTGTTGGGTGTGTGAGAGGCAACCCCACACTGATGTTTCTCTCCCTCTCTTTCCCTTCTCCTCTGTCTCGAAATAAATAAATAAAATCTTTAAAAATAAAAAAGAATAGCCCTGGCTGGTGTAGCTCAGTGGATTGAGCACGGGCCTGCGAACCAGAGTATCGCAGTTCAATTCCCAGTCAGGGCACATGCCTGGGTTGCAGGCCAGTTCCCAGCAGGGGACGCATGAGAGGCAACCATACATTGATATTTCTCTCTCCCTCTCTCCTTCCCTTTCCCTCTAAAGATAAATAAATTTAAAATCTTAAAAAAATAAAAATTAAAAAAAACAGAGACTTTTACATGACGCATACGGCTCATGTTATGTTTCTACTGAACATCGCTGGTCTAAGGAGAGAAGTCCCTGGAACTGGAAGTGGTGGCTGGCAACATTTGAACTCACTCCTGGGTCATGTTTGCTCTGGTAATATTGGATGCCTTGGGGAAGCCCAGTGATCTGGGAAGCAATTCATTCAGCACGGAGTGGCATCTGAGTTCATTTCTGGCTATGTTGAGGGACTGGGCCATCTCGCTGGGGAAAAACAAACAGCCCCATCAGGTTTTGTTCTTAATGCTACTCCTAAGTGCTGACGACTCCCCTGCTGAGTCTATCCTCAGGGGAAACAGTGGGGAACTGATTGACAGCCATTAAGAAAATGGAATTGAACGTCTCAGATCAGACATCAAGGCAGAGTCTTTATCAAGCAAGCATCAGACCTTGTCATCTCTCCAGCGACGCAAAAGGCACTTTGCTGCTTGTGATTATATGACAATCCCCTATCCTATTTAATATTCTGGGATTAGAATTGTAAAAACACATTATTGTGTATTGTTTGCCATTTTTTAGCCACGGGGGCAAATTAGTTAACCTCCACATCCCTCGGTTTTCTCACGTGTGAAATGGTGATAATAATTGTGCCCTCCTCACAGGGTCTTGAAGATGAGCCAGCATCAGGCCACGCACTGAGAACAGCGCCCAACACACAGTCAGTGTTTGACGGAGACTAATTACTGCTGTTGTTACTGCTATTTATGTTTAATATGCAAACTTTTATACAAAGAGCCTTCTCCTAACTCCCAAAACCTCAAGCTAAAGCCAAGAGTTGTGGCCCTTGTCACCTCAACAAACCGAAGAGCCATTTCTGGAGACCGGTGATGGGTCCATCCTGAAATATTTTGTAAAAGGGGATTTAATCTAAGAAACCTTCTGCTGCTATAATGGACATGTATCATTTTGGTTGTCAAGCATACATTCCCCTTCTTAATAGTACCTCGATTTTCTTTTGGGAAACAGAGCTTCCTTCATTTTCTGTGGGTGGTAATTCCTGGTACCCCTGCTTCTCTAAGACTAGCTCTTCTCTCTGTCCTGGTACAGACTGGGACAAGGACATGACCTAAGCTGCTCAGCTGGACAGACATCCTCTTGAGCATTTTGACCAAGGAAGAAGGAGCAGGTCCCGGGTTAGTCTCTGTGGCCAAAGTGGGCTCCCAGGCTGTCCCTGCAGTGAGATCGGTGCTGGGGCTCTCGTGGTCCAGCCCACTGAGCACTCTTTCCTGAGAGCTGCCCCACCTCAATATTCTTCCAATCCTTTCCTTTTCGTGAAAGTTAGTGAAAGTCAGTTTCTGTTGTTTGCAACCAACACCCCACTGATAAAATTCTCACTCCTCCATTGTCTTTCTCCCCTGCTTCTGCTCCTGTCTTTCCTCCAAATGCCACCGGAGTATAGAGCAAACCAGACGGTCAGAGGGATTGCACTTCCACAGGTTCTTTCTTCAGAGTTCAAGGGTAAGAGCGCATTCCACGCTCCACAGTCTGAAATTGGAATGCCCCTCACCTGCCACCAGAGAGACAGCAGCCTAGAGTGGAAAGGAAGCTGTGCATGGACAGGGCCCTGGATCGGAATCCTACCACACCTGTCCAGGTGGCCTTTGTGCAACTAATCTCTCCGATCATCGGTTTCTTCACATGTGTGCACACACATACACTTGCACCATTGTGAGGGCTGGTAAGTCTGAAATCATAGGCCTGGTGGAAACGCAGGCAGGAGTTAGCACTGTTGAGTCTTGAGGCCGAATTTCTTCTCTGGGAAACCTCAGGTTTTCCTCTTCAGGCCTCAGCTCATTGGGTGAGGCCCACGCACATTACCACGGGCGATCCCCTTTACGCAGCATCAACCATGTGTACAAGTTAACTACATCTTCAAAATACTCCCATAGCAACACCTAGATTAGCTATTTTCAACCAGTATGTTGCAAGAATTTTTAAAACATGCAGTACCTGACTAGTCAGGGGCACTGACCTCTTTTCCCTAAACTGTCAATCAAAAAAAATCACAACAACCAACACAGCAATAGCCGTCCGACATGAATGAGTCAAAATTATCCCTATATTTTTTTCAGCAAGAAATATATCTCTTGGTGTGCCACAGTTTTAGTAATTAGTTTATGTGTGCCATGAGATGAAAAAGGTTGAAAATCACTGACCTAGATTAGTGTTTGCTTAAATAACTACGTACTATTGACTAACCAAGTTGACACATCAAAACTCGCAAAGATCATATCAGGGATTAAACTTTATATCCTTGAGGATTAAAAAAGATAAATACATATAAAGTATTTAGCACAATGCCTGACCATGGTGGGCTTTATTATTGGATGCAGGAAAGGTATTATCATGCATGCAGTGTCCTGTACATCAGGCTCTATTCGCAACACTTTATAAATATTAGCTCACTTAATTTAATCCCCAACAACCCTAGGAGTTAGGTAGTATTATTTCCCTGAGGAACTGGAGGTCCGGAAAGGTTAGATAGGTTGCCCAAGGTCACACAGCTAGTGTGTGGAAAGTCAGGATGCCTCCCGGAGTCAGGCTGCCCTAAGGGGTCTCCCCAGCATATATAACTGAACTACAGTTAAAATCCCGAGATGAAGTGTGCCCTGCCTTTTCACTGTAAGTAAGATTTCACCCAGTCCCACAAACAGCCAGATTTGGCTGCCAACATGTTTTGGAAAAATATTTTAGGGTAGAATATCACACCCCATCACACTCCCCCCTCCGCTATCATATCAGCCCCTACCCACGATGATAAAAAGCTAACACCTCTCCATCTCACAAAACTTGGCAGAGCCCTCCCCCCACGTAAAGAACGGCCCACTTCCATCAGGAGCACCGCACAACAAATGCACCACCCAAACAGAAATGTTGAGTCAGAGGTAAAATCATTCAGTGATTGTGGTTTTTCTGGGATGGATGACTAGATAATATCCTAATCAAAAAGTCGGAATCACATTTGCATTTAAATAAAGGCTTGTTAGGAAGGAGCTGAGAATCAAAGGAGGCTCTAAGACTGTGGGCGCTTCTCCTAGTCATTACTGACAAGGACGGGAGGCTAGCGAGTACAAAGCTGCCAGATTTTGGTCAAGTCCAGGCCCCCAGGATGCCCAACTGTGTCTACAGTGTACGTCAGGGCCCCCAGTTCTACTTTCACTAAGACCATTCAGGGCATTTAAGCGGCTCCCCTCCCAATTTGTAGTTAGCTGGAATTTTCTCTCATAGTAGGGTTTTTTTTGTTTTGTTTGTTTGTTTTTTATTATTTTGCTTTTCAAGAATGTGCTGGAAATTTAATAGTAAAATAGAGTACTATAGTAAAGCTGTCAAAATCAAGGACCAGGGAGTTCTTAGCTACCACTACTTTTATTTGGGCAGAAGACGATTCCACGTGGCAGGTATGGAGTACTATGTACTTGGGAAGACATTGCCTCTTAGAATGAGAAAGACCCCACACAGATCAGGGGCCAAGCTTGGGCACAACTGCGCAATACACCTTATCTTTGTGGAGCTTCATCTTTTCTAACTTTTCTTGTCTTTCCCTGACATTAGGATTTTCTACCCTCTCCAGAAACTGAACTCTGGGGTCCCCAAGTCTAGAGATTGGGGTGGCCTGTGTGGGCAAACGGGTCCTCTACATGTCAATTCCAAAAGCTACTCCTCGTGCCCTGGCTGGTGTGGCTCAGTGTATTGAGCACCAGCCTTTGATCCAAAGGGTCGACAGTTCGATGCCCAGTTGGGGCACATGCCTGGGTTGTGGGCCAGGTCCCCGGGTCAGGGTACGAGACGCACCCACACATGGATGTTTTCCTCTCTCTCTTTCTCCCTCCTTTCCCCTCTCTAAAAATAAAAAAATAAAAATTTAAAAAAGCTACTCCTCACTTTCCTACCAAGTGGCAGAGGTATATTTATTTATTTTTATTTTTATTTTTGGCATCTTTAATGAACAAAACAAAAAAGATCTAAAACAGCAGCTTCTGGAAGAACCATTTGTTCTTGCCGGTCTTGCGCCTCTCTTCAAACTTGAACTTGGCCTCGTGGAGGGCCTTTCGTTTCAGAGTAGGGTCTCTGAAGACATCCTTGTGGATGACAGTTTTTTCCAAGGGTGGTGGAGATTTATATTCCAGGCTGCATGATCCTAAATCCTGAGGATTAATCTGGTGGTGCTTGAATGATACTGGTTACGCCCTGGGGTTTGGCTTCTCTCTTGTCTTTATCTGTCAATGTCAGTGTCAAATTAAAGAGAGAAATAAAATAGGACAAGCCAAGGGCAGCCTTTCTGGGAGTTGTGCCAGGCTGGCAAGATGAGTCAATGTGCCGGCGGGAGGTCACGACCAGGTCAGATGACAGAGAAAGAGGTGTGTGCAGGGACAGGGGTGGTGCTCTGAGTCCAGAGGACCGATCTCAGGTCAAAGGTTGGAGGGGTGAATGGAGTCAGCACTGAGAAAACTAAGCTGGGCAGGAAAGATACCGTCTGAGCATGAAATCCAGCCCAGTCACCGGGTGAAACAATCAAAATGCAACCACATCTCCCAGGCCTTGGGAGAGAAAAGAAATGGGGCGTGTGAATGGTGGCAGAACACATTTCCCCGGTTACATCCCTGTCGATGCCTTCAGAGCCACCAGGCCCCTGCAAAGACACTCCTACCCCACCTTCCGGCCATTTCCAGAGGGATTCTCAAGCGGTGGCCTCTCAAGTGAGTGCCGTGGCGACCAGGAAGCCTCCTTTTCCCTCTCCAGGCCGCTTTCTGCCAGATTGTCGGCTGGAACCTCCACTGCCCTCACAGCAGCAAGCACATCCTCCTACACATCAGCCCCCCACACGTCAGCCCCCCTCCACGCCAGGCCAGCTGCCTTTGGCCGCCCACTAATCTCCCCCACCACCTGCCAGGTGTCCAATCCCCGCAGTGCCCTCCTCAGTGCTCACTCCCTCTCGGGGACCTTCCCACTGCAGGCCACACCTGTTTGCATGTTTTTTGCCAGTGGGCTTTCTCTGGTGGTGGGACCCTGCTCTCCCCACACAGCAGGACGGGCTGGTGAATCAACACCATTGCCAGCCGCTCCACGCCAGCCCTCCACAGCTGGCTGCGGAGAGTTGGAATAAACACACCAACTTCTTTGTCCCTAGGACAACTTGAAAATGCATGTTCTATGTTCTATACTGGTCCAGGGCTCTTCAGAAGAATTAAGTTCCAGTTTTCCACAGGGGTAATTCATTCAATGCATCTCTTATTGACTACCTTCCCTTCTCTGCCCCACTTCCCTATATCTCTATGGGCATTTCCTGGGGTCTCCTCCCAGATAAACTCCCTGCACTTAAATGCTTCATGCAGGCTGTGCTTCTGGGTGAACACAATGCAAGACACTTCCCAGCCTATCTCCCCATCCGCTCCCTGTTGACTCTTCACACAGCACCCTGAGTGGCTTTGATACCATCGATCAGAGCAGATCACTGCCTTGCTCAAAACTTTCCAATGGCTTCTCCTTACATCTAGAATTAAAAGGCAAGACCAGCTGGGGAGCTGGAAGTACTCTTCTGTCTTCTTATCTGGGTGGTGGCTGGACGCACGTACACATATGTAAAAACGCATCAAGCTGTACATTCAAGATGTGTATACGTCTACAATGTGTATGAGTGATACCTCAGTTAAAAAAAAGTGACAAAAAACAGAAGAATGAGGAGGAGACCGGGAGTTCCTTCTAGAACAAGCACAGCTTCCACTTTAGGCCCAACTCAGAGCTGCTGTGCATAGAGAACCACTGTGGGCATTCGGCAACTAAGGAAAAGCAGAGGCTGAAAAAGGCTATCGCAATAATTTGTTCATTACAAATTTGTTCATTAAAAATTATCATTTGTTTTTACTATAGTTTGGTAACTTGATAGCAAAAACGGCCAAAAAACCAAAGCTCACTTCATCAGTCCTGGGACAAACCAATGTCCCGCGCCCGCAGATACGGCGCACCGAGAAAGTCACGCTATCACTCAGTGGCATTTCTGCGGAAAACATACAATACGGCCCGAATCTGACCATGAGAAAACACCAGACAAGCACAAATGTGGGGACCTCATACCACATAATGAGCCTTTAATCTTAAAAAATGTCACAGCTAAAAAAAAAAAAGCACAAAGAAGGCCAAGGAATTGTACCAGATGCAACAGGCATAATAATTTAATGCAGTGAGTAGTCCTAAAGGAATTATAGACCTGGAGAAATATCTGTAAAGGACGTTATTGTCATAATTAGACAAAATTTGAATATGAATTATCCACCAGGTAACCCTTTTGTATCAGTGTAAAATTTCTTGATTTTGATGACTACAGAGGTTCTGTTCTTAGGAAATACACACGGAGGTATTTAGGGATAAAAAGGACATGCTGTCTCCAAGTTGCGTCCTAGTAGCTTAGAAAAAAACACAGAGAGAGAAAACAAATGGGGCAAAACGTGAACAATTGGTGCATCTGAGTGAAGGTCATGTGGGAATTCCTTGCTCTATTCTTGCAACATTTCTGTAGTTTAAAATTATATCAGAACAAGAAGTTATTTTAAAACTAACAAGTTGACATTTGTCTATATAAATTTTAAATTTTTTTTAAATAAGGGGAGTGTGAACCATCTGTTCCTTTCCTTGAACCCTGGCCGCGGAAGCAAAGGGCCAAGGCCAAAGTTTCGAGAGACAAAGGAAAGGGAACCCCCTTTCTACCCAGCTTAACAGGCCTCTCTGGGTTTGAATCCAGACAGGAGAGAGGCACTGTGGCCCCAGCGTATCTGGGCAAACTGGCAGAGCCCACCAGACAGTCAGAGGATGGTGGCCCCAGCTCTGGGGGTTTCCTGGTTAACCTGATATGACATTACAGAGTTGTCTTCAGTAATAATAGTCCGAAAAGCAAAAAATCCTGCAGCATGGGACTGGCTCAACATCAGCTGTGTTCAGGCTGGATGACAATATGTCAGAGCAGTTAAGGTCACAAACGCTGGAGCTTGTTTGTTTTGAGTTCCAACCCTGACTCCACCACTTAACAAGAGGATGACCCTGAAAAAGTCGAACTGAACTCTACGGGACTCAGTTTACTCAGCCTTGAACCAAGGCTTTCAATAGTACACACCTCAAAGGGCTATTGTGAAAAATAAATGAGATAATGAGTGACAGGCACTCAGGACTGTGCCTGGCATATAGAAAGTGTTCCATAAATGGAGAAAAAAATTTTAAAAAGTGATCTAATCCCAAGAGTCAGACGTGTTTAGAAAATCAGTTAGGTGCCGAAGTGTTTCCCAAGAATAATATAATATCTATTGTGTATTTGCTTCATGCCCAGGCCTGCAATACTTGGTCTCATTTAATTTTTACAACTACCCAGTGAGATGAGCATTATTTCAATTTTACAGATGAAAAAGTAAGACCCAGAATGGTCAAGGTGCCTGCTGAAATTCACCTAGCTAACAACAGTTGGATCTACCACGGAGAGTTAATGCATCCCAGTTCGTTTCTAAGATAAAGAGGCAGAGGGGTGATGTGAGCACGGCCGAGTGTCTGTTCCCGAGGCTGTCCTTCCGCTGGTTACCTGGAAGGTCCTGACGCTCTGGATGGGGATCAAGCGAGTTCTAGGGCTGAAGGAGCTTCAGTGACTTCTGAAGAAAGCCAACAAAAGCCGTTGCCTAAGGTACCCCAGCCTGAGTCTTAACTTAGAAGCTTAGACCACAACCAGCGATGACTCAGAAATGGTCTGGCTGCCATAGGACACAGGACCCTTGGCAGAAATATAACAGCTCTCAACACTGGGCACTGGCAGCTCCAGCACAGGTGTTGACGGGCACCAGCAGTCGTGCATCTTCTGGCAGTATCAGCAGGAAACACCTGGTGACGAGCGGGAATCAGAGCAGAAATATGGAGTTGGGGTGGGGGAGAAGAGCCAGGGACATGTGTTAGCGCCTCTGCCAGGGACTCTCATCGCAGTGGGAGACAGATTAGCCAGAGGCTGGACTTTTCCAGGGGAAGAGGAAGCAGAACAAGAAGAGCATGACTGCTTGGTAAGAGGACAATTTTTATCCCCTAACTAAAGAGGCTGGTGGATTGATTATAGTGTCCATGTCGGAGGACAACTCTGATGCTCACATCGAGCTAGCCAAGTGGTAGATAACACCTAGCCAATTTATTTCTTGTGTCTTACCTTAGTGAAAGGATTGGGGGTTTGTTTCTCTAATAACAACTTGCATTTAGATCCTTGCAAACAATCCTGAATGAGAAGCAGCTTTACGTCTCTGGGAACACACCAGACCTGGAAAGGGTTTTCTTAGAGTAAGACTCACCCATTGAACCTCAAAGGCACTGACTCTGGCCTCCACTGTGTGGGGAAGAAAAAATCCCAGACTCTAAATTTTAAACAAGCCTTTGCTGTTTTTTAAGACCTGCGGTGTAAGGAAGAAGGAGGAGGATGCTTACCTGCCAGGGGCCAGATACTCGCTTCTCAACACACTTATTTCACTGCAGGCTTTCTTATATATCTGAGGATACCTAAGACCCACGCTTATACATGCAACCTTCCGGAAATTGCTCTGTGGCCCGCCCTGACTGGTGCGGCCCAGTTGGGTGTCATCCCACAAAGTGAAAGGTCACCAGTTTGATTCCTGGTCAGGGTACATGCTTAGGTTGGGGTGCATGCAAGAGGCAACTGATCCACGTTTCTCTCTCACACTGATGTTTCTCTTCCTCTCTTTCTCCCTCCCTTCTTCTCTCCCTAAAAAAAAATAAATAATTTTTTTTTTAAAAAAAGAAAGAAAGAAACTGCTTTGTGGTCCACAGGAGAGGCACAGCGCGGCGGTGGGGTGGGGACGGAGTAGGGGGGACCCTCCAGAAGAAAAAGCTGATAACTTGTATTTGCAAACAGGTCAAATATACGTTGAAAACAAGGGGAGTATGAGCCTGAAGATCTGTGAAGTGGCCATGTTGGTGGGTCAGAGGAATAAAATATTGGTTTAGTTGTAATTGAATATGTGACATGAATTTCTGATTTGGGAGAGGTTGGCGTCCTCAACACCTTCTGTGACTCTGCACAACAAAGGACTCAATTTTTCAGGCTAGATCCTAGCAAAGAGTGACTCTTGGAGGGGGGAAGGCTGTGAGCTGTGCCTCCACCCCCCTTCCCGGCCACCAGGCTACTGCAGATGAAGCAAACATAGGGTCCTTTGCTTAGCACTGCCAATCCCACGGCCCCCGCTAGATGCGTGCGAAGAGGAAACCAGCCTTCCACAGATGGACTAATAGCAACCCAGTTTTTAAAGTTTGAACACTGAGCAAATAAAGAACCAAATTCTTGGCTTTAATAATAAAGGCCCAGGAGGAAGAGGCGGGCTGGGCCCCAGGTCCAAGAGCCTCGAGCAAAGCAGTGGGTAAAAGGCTCAGGCCAGTTCCCCAACCTGCCGGACTGCGCCAACCAGGCCCGATTCCACCCCTCAGGCCTGCCTATGACTCAGCTGTCCTGACTTTCTTGAGAGCCCGAGGCTTAATCGAAACTCCCACCCAGAGCAATAGACACCTGGTGCCGGCCACAGTGGCCGGTGGTCAGACTGACCCTCCCGTACTCATGAACAGCCTGCCCTTTACCAAACCCATTGTCCTGACTCATATCCTGAACTGCCCCCCGACCCAGGCATCCACCCAGAAGGACAACCCCTCCCCTATCCGGGCCACAGACCCCACCGTTAGCACAGCACCAAATAAAGGCACTGGGATCAGATCATCAGGTTCCTCCCACCTCTATTTCTTGCCCATTTCTAACAGTGGGAAGCCAGGAAGAGGATCCCAGCCCACCAGCTGTGGCTCTCGCAGTCATTCTGGGCCACAAGGACACCATTCTTTCAGAAGCGGGGACCTGCAGCAGGAATCACTGTGAGGCCATTTATAGCCCATAAATATATGTCACACTCTACATCTAGGTCTCCCTGCAGAATGTACATCAGCTCTACATCTAGGGCTCACTTACCCTTAACAAATCCTTTGGTCACTTTCAGGAAGTCCCAGCTTAGAAAACCTGCGATTGTAAATAGGTGCCCAGACCCAGGGACCCACGTCCTTTAGAGTGAAGGTGCTGGTAGCTAGAGAGAGTGAAACCCCTGCCTCCTGTCTTACAGAACACTGTTTTAACAAAACTAATTTGATCAGGGTGTGCTATACACATATACACCACATTCTTCTTTTATATATATATTTTTTAATTCTTTATTTTTAGAGAGATATGGACGTGTGAGAGATACATCGATCGGTTGCCTCTCGAGTGCCCTCAGACGGGGACCTGGCCCACAACCCAGACATGTGCCCTGGCCAGGAATCGAACCAGTGACCTTTTTTGGTTCACAGGCCAGCGCTCAATCCACTGAGCCACGGCAGCCAGGCCTGCACCACATTATTCTTGTATCTATTTTGTCGCTGGAGTGTGTGTGCACGTGCACATGCGCACACGCGTGTAGTTAGAAATCTTTCAGTTGACAATGATAGAAAACCCAATTCAAACTGGCTTACCCAGTAAAGGGATTTTTTACCTCATATATTCAACAAATATTTATTGATAGTCTACTATGTGTCACGCGATTAAAAAGTGTAGAGGAAGTAGTGGCTTCAGGTAAAGCCTGATCCAACAGCTTCAACAGTTTCACCAAGAATTTGATTTGTCTGTTTGTCCCTCTGCTCTGCCTCCAACACGTTCATTTGTAAATGTCACAGGATAGTGGCTCTATTCCCACTTCCCCTCACACAGCAGCATTTGCTGCTCACGTTACACTGTCAGGTGGAAGTCTCCCCAAATATCTCCTTTAGAATCTCAAGGACACCAGTTCTCTGGCCATGTGCTCATCCCTGACCAATCAGAGCGGCTGGGGATGAAACAGGCCAATTGGCCTAAACTGATAAAGACCCGCTCGGGGAGATGGCAATGGAGCCTCACCCACCCCAGCCACCTGGAGAACAGGGGTGCTGTTGGCAGAGGAAGGGTGAATGAGTGCTGGAGAAGCAGCAATAGTCACTACTGCATCCCATTATCGTTCCAGCTACATGGAAAGTGCACAGGTTGGGTGAGAGCACAGACAGGAGCTGGACTCCCTGGATGAGAATCCTGGCTTCATGCTTATGAGCTCGGTGACCTCGAGCAAGTTGCTTAACCTCTCTGTGCCTCAGTTTCCTCATCTATAAAGTGAGGATAATGTTAGTAGCTGCCATAGGATTGCAATGAGGATTAAATGAGTAGCATTTGTAAAAGAGAGCAGTGACTGGCACTTAGCAAGCATTTACAAGCATTTGTTAAATAAATGTGTTCAGAACTAGTGGAGGATTGTGCACGTGGGAGAGGGTCCAATAAATGCCTGCAGACAGGATGGAGTGAGTGGCAAAGCTGGGAGCAAGCCCAACAACTGTCTAGACTTTCCCCCCAGACACTTCATCTCCCAGGGCCGGTCCCCTGCCCTGGGGTCCATTGTTTAGGAGCTGTTTCCCAGGAAGCTGGCAGCTGGGCAGAGATGAGCGTCCCCCCACCCCGATGATTAAGATGGCATTGCCCTAGAAGGCATCATTCAAGCATCATCTTTTCCTCAAACTTACAAATCCCTAAGGTGGATCCTGGGGGGCCCATTAAGGTGCTTCTGGAATAAATGATCTACATGTTTCACAATCATCTGTATGACAATTTAGGAATGGTTTATCCCTAGCCTGTGACTTTTCACGCTTCCCAAGCTGTATAAAAATGAACTGTAATCAGGCTGATCTATAGATAGACAGTTCCTGTTTCTGAGCATCCTGAAAGAGGGTGGTTGTGTTTATACATTTGCATAAAGCTGATGGATGTAGAAGGCAATGGAGTGTGTGTGTGTGTGTGTGTGTGTGTGTGTGTTTAAAGAGGGGGAAGGGTATTCTGCCAGATATGGAGCCAGAAAAGGTGAAAAGAAGGAAGGTGAAAATAGGAAAGAATCACAGCTTTTCCCAATGAAAAGGAAGAAACAAGTAAATACAAGATAAAATTGATCAATTCTTTCTTTGTAACAAATGATTAAAAAAACCAGACTGACCAACAGGTGAATTTGAGGGACAAGGAAGGGAAGGAGTGTGTGACCTGACTTTCCTGTCTGCCTCCTCCCTGCCCTTTTCCTGTATATACATAAGAGGAAGATGTACTCAGCTCTGTTTTTCACGTACAGGGATATTTAGATATGCAAATGAGCACAGCTTGTTAATGAGCTGAGGGCGATTACACTGCAGGGAGCTGCCAGCCCGGCTGAACAATAGGTGAAGAGAAGCCAGGTGTCTGCAAAGTGGGGGATGGATTACTCTTAGCAGCCCCATGCCCCTTCCTCTCAGTGCCACTGACCTGTCCTCAAAATGCAAATGTTGGGCCATGTTCTTCCTTATGTTCCTTATAGTTCCCAGATTCTAAATCTAATGAGTTAAGATGAGAAGAACTGGGAGACCAGGTAAGACCTGGGTCTTGTCTAGAGGCTACTGAACTTAACCAAGAGCAGGAAGAGTGGATGGGCAGCCTGTGAAACACGCAGCTTCCCCAGGTGGGACAAGCCACCTGGCAGGTGTAGTGGAATTGGGACCCATGCAGGAAAAGTGGAACCCTGTGGTGTGGGCAGCTCACAATGAGCGTCTTTGGGAAACATTTGGTTGAAGGATGGTGGCTGGGAATTGCACATTTTTTGGCAGTCAGGGCGACATTTTGCTTTGGAAAACAAATAAAAACAATGTGCTTTGGATTTCTAGGGGGAGATGCTCAGTGTTACTGACAAGGGTGTGGACTTCGTAAATGTACAGGCCAGGGTTTGTTGAGCCAGACTGACTGCCCCTGTTTTATCCACAAACCCAGGCAAACTAGGTATACAGCTAACCTTCCCTTACTGATAAAATAGAGGACTTGACCTGTCACATGTTACTGTCCTGACAAGCACTTGAGGGTCACCTAGCATAGGAGGCAATGCTGAAAGAATCCTACGAGCAACTTTTTTTGCTCGGGCAGATGCCCAGCCTGGACATCCCGAGTCTGGAGAAGTGGTACAGACCCAGCCAGCTCAAACAGAATCTGCAGTGCACTTTCTGAATGGTTGCTCTGCAAGCCACAAAATAGGACACTGTCATTTCCTGTCAGCCTCTGGGTCTCTGTGACACCCAAATAAAGAAGCATGTGCTGGCTTTTCTCCCAAAATGAGATGTCTCTGCTTGAACTTTTATAGATTCCAATGAAAGGCTTGACACTATCTCCAAACAGCTTAAGTCTTTGTTAAGTCCCCCCAAATCCCCTACATCTGCTCTGCGCCTGAATCGTTCCAGGATGAGGACATGTCCCTAACCTTCTATTAAGGGCATTCAACTTTGCACCATGTCACTACAGCATCACTCAACACTGTCTATAAATATGGATGTTATGCTAACAAGACTTATCGCTAATTTAATGGCGGTGGAGTACAGGCTTGTGTGCGGCACGCATACACAGAGGATGGTATTGAAAATGGGAAAGATAATTAGAGTTTAATAAATGGTAATTTGCTCCTTGCTGCCGCTGCCTGTGTCGGGGTTGGGGAACGGATGGAGCAGACGGGCCCTTCCAGAAAGTGAAGTGTAGACCGCAGCTCGGCTGTGACGGCTTGATTTGGATTCTACGATGGCTCAGGACTGAAGTGAATCTTCATTTACCTATAGATCCTCTTCCCTGAAAATATGCCCCATGGAACATGAGTGAAGGAAACAGTTAAATCAGAAATATTTGTCACTGGGACCGAATTTTAACTAGAGCCACAGAGTGAAGAGGCCAGGGCTCCAGGGACAAAGTGTAACTGAGAATTAAAACAATTATCTGGATCATTCAGGAAGGGGGAAAATCATTTTTGCTTGAAAGACAGTCTGAATTATCTGAATAATCATTCCCGCACTGTTTTTTTGGTCTGATGGTGAAGGCCTGGCCATAGCAGCAAAGAATGGAAGTTGTAAGTATTTGGAGGGAGAGGACGGGAAGGTTGGTTAAGCCTGGTCCCCCAGGGGGTGGCAGACGGAGACTAGCCTAGTCAGGAGCTGAGGGTTCCTTGGAGCTGGTGGTAAGAAAGAAAGAAAAACTGAAAACCACATGGAAAAACAAAATCCAGCAAGCCAGAAATGCAGCCTGAGGGGAAATGGATTTGGCTCATGAAGCCAGGAAGCTGGAAGATGGAGCAAAACAGAATCAGGAGCTGTGTGCGTTTTTAGGAAGAGTAAAATAATCGCCTGCACCACCCTGGCTGTACATCACAGTCACCTGCTGAGCTTCCAAAAGCGGGCTCTTGGGCTCCATTAGTAAACCAAGATAAGTGGAATATCCTGGGGCAGAGGTGGCTTGCTGGTGTGCAAGCAGAAGGAAGGCAGGATATTGTTGATACGCCCTGGAAATCTCTCCTCGTCAAAGATAGCTGCGACATTCAAATGCCTGGATGATCCCTCACTTGAGAGTCATTCATTGCCCACTTGTGTGTTCATTCGTCAAACACAAGTTTCCCTCAGAAAGCGATGGAATAGTTTCCAAGCTTGCTATAGAAATTAATAGCTATTGTGGTGAGTTTAAAATTCCACAGTTTATTTGATCCTCTTCCCTTTAAGAGGTGGAACTCAGTTCTCCTCTGCTTGAATATGGCTTTGACCTAGTGACTCACTTCTAACAAAAAGAATACAGCAGAAGTGATGGTGTGTGACTTCCAAGACTAGGTCATAAAGGGTCCTGCAGCTTCCCCTTTGTTCTCTCTTTTGGACTGTTCGCTCTGTGGGAAGCCAGCTGCCATGACGTGAGGAGACTCAAGCAGCCTATGAAGACGTCCACAGGATGAAGAACTGAGGCCTCCTGCCAACAGCCACGTGACTGAGCCACCTTGGACATAGACCCTCTAGCCCCAGTCAAGCCTTCTGACGGCTGCGGCCCCAGCTGGCATTCGACTGCAACCTCAGGGAGACCCTGAACCAGAACAACCCAGCTGAACTCCTCAATGCCTAGAGACCGAGTTATCTAAATACTTTCTGTTTTAAGCTGCTAAATTTGGGGTTAATTTGTTACCCAGCAATAAAAAGTACACTAATCATAGCTAAGATTTGCTGAACATGTCTATGTGGCAGGCTTCATACATATTTACCTATTTAAACTTCATAGCAATCCCATGAGATAGTTACTATTATCAGCTCCATTTTATAGATGAGGAGACTAAACAAAGTTAAGTGCAGTGGATACCATTAGCCACCTTCCCTGCATAGGTGCATCCACCCCCACCCACCAACTGCTGTTGGGGAGCGATCTCCCAACAGCCGCTAATGACTCACAGCTGCGCCCTCTCTAGAGACTTGCTCTTGTCTGAATGGGAGTGGTCTCACCTAGTGAGTTACACACTGCTTCTCCCTGCACTGCGGCAGCCTCCAGCCAATGACTAGCTTGGGTAGTGGAACCACCACAAGGTGGGACAAACTCTATGGTGGAATTTATCCTCAAGCTTCCTGCTGGGTCAGGCAAAAGCTAGACTCTAGCTGGGACTGCATCCTTGTTTAGATCTGCCACTCCTCACCTGTTTCCCTTACCCCATCTCTCCCAGGAGCACTCCCTCAATAAATCAAGTACGTGGGAATCCTGTTCCAGGCTCTGCTCTAAGGGAACTCATGCTAAGTAGGGCCTTAAGTAACTCATTCAGTCACACAGCCTGGATTTGCACCCAGGGGATTTGCACCCTGACTCCACAGTCCGTGGTCTTATCAGTGCCTGTGGTAGAACAACTAATACCAGTAGGCACCAAATTCTGGACTCCTACAGTGAGACAAGGGAGCCTGGTTCAGTTTGGCTTTCTGGGGATGCAAATCCTGCCCACGTACCTCACAGATGGCTTAAGTCAGTCCCTTCCCCACCAATCTTCATCCTTTACCTCCCACGCTTACCAGTCTGACCCAGAGCCTCAGCCTTGCCATTAGTCTTAGCCTCCTCTTTTGGGAAGGATTCAAACTTTGCTTCCTGTCGTAGGTTGAATGGTAACTCCACAAAAAGACGTGTAAGTTCTAAGCTCTGGGACCTGTGAGTGTGACTTTACTGGGAATAGAGTCTTCGTAGATGTGATTAAGGTAAAGGTCTTAGGATAAGATCATCTTGGATTTAGGGTGGGCTCTAAATCCAGTGAGAAAGGAGAGAGAAATCTGAGACAAGGAGATGCAGGGGGAAGCCCTGTGAGGACAGAGGCAGAGATTGGAGTTATTGTGTGGATAAAAGCCAAGAAACCCCAAGGACGGCCAGGGCCTCGGAAGCTGGAAGAGAGGCCCGGAAAGGACTCACCTTCACAATACCCAGAAGGTCCAGCCCTGCCAACACCCGGATTTCGAACTCCTGGCCTCCAGAACTATGAAGCAGTAAATTGTTCTTGTTTTCACACCCGCACCACACCCTGAGCCTGCAGTAATCTGTTATGGCAGCCACGAGAAACAAATATGCCTCGCTTCAGAAGCCCCTGGCTCATGTCAACCCCCAACCTCTGCTGCAGAGTGAGACAGGGAATTAGAAAGGCCATATAGTTTACCAAGCACACCTTTATCTCACCTGGGACTGCCCACAACCTCGTGATGTTACATTGTTTCTTAGGTAAGGCAGTGTTATTATCATTCCTATTTTATTGTATTTTATTATTTTATAGCTGAGGGAAAAGGCTTAGAAATTTTAAGTGATTTGTCCAAGGTTCCCCAACTGGATAGCACAGAGCCCCGAATCTGGATCTCCCGATTCCAAATCCTGACCTGTTTAGTGCACACTGGTAAAGTCTCCTCGTTCACTGTCTGCAATCCCTCACCCTAAAATGTAGGTTCTTGGGAGGTTTGGAAGTTGGGGGAACAGAGAGGTGGGATCAAACTTAACACCCTTCTGCCTTGCTCAGAATTACAATAGACCTGTGATAGCACATATTGCCCATAAATTGCAGCAGTAAAATCTACCTCAAACATTTGAATGATCCCTTCATATCCTTAATGATGCTGTAAATGAAATCCTGGTGTGATTTATAAAGCTATTAAAATAAATGCTCCCACTAAAACAGACGTCACTATCTTTCAGCATACGTTACTTGCATGAGACAAACACAAACTCACCTGAATAGACAGGATGGGCGCTGCACACGGACGAACCGTGCGCGCATGTCCTGAGGGCACATTGCTCTAACAGAGGTGATCTTTCGGCCTCGAAGCCTTCACCTTGCTTCTCGGCTTGAAGAAATGCCTCCGAGGCCTGATGCCTAGCTGGTGCCACTCCACCAAGGAATTTCACAGTTATGCTCAGAAAAGCACTTCTGAAATGTTCCCCCCAACCTCTCCATGTGGTTCAGTTCACATGGAGGACCCAACTTGGAGCTCTGCCATTTCTCATGTCACAGAAATGTCTGCAGGCTCAGGGGTTTGAGAGCAGGAGAGGAGCGTGATGAGATTTATTTATCACACCTTTGAACCATAAGTTTTTGGGGTTCTATCAAAGAAGGAATGAACCCGGGGCCTGAGTTTAATTCATCTTCAACATTACAGCTCTTTTGTCCATTATATAAGAGAGAACACTTGAGAAGAAATTGAATAGTTTTGAGGGATCATAGGACTCAACAAAAGAGTGACAGGAGTTTGCTCCTGTCCACCTAACTCACTCCGACATCCTTCGTGTCTATGTTGGGTACCCGGCACATGAAGAATGATGGAAATAACTGTAGAAGGAAGGAAGAAAGAGAGGGAAAAGGGGAAGAAAGAAGGGGAAGAGAAAAGGAATTCTAAATAATCTAGGCCACTAGGGAACCCTTCTTCAAGTCCTGATTCCATGACTTACTAGTTGTGTGACTTTGGAAAAATTTTTTAATTTCTCTGAATCTCCAGTTCCTCATTTTGAACTGGGAATAACATCTTCATATTATGAGTCATACACAATACAGCTCAAACAAAAATATCTACAGCAGTGCCCGATTAGGTGCTCTGTTTCCTGTGTGTTTGTTAAATGAAAGGAAGAAGGAAAAGGGGGAGAAGGAAGGAGAGAAGGAAGGAAGAAAGGAGGGAAGGGAGGGAGGAGGGACGGAAGGCTGGTCATTGCCCAGTGAATGAATGGCCCTGGCTTGGGCGCACTGGTTAAAGCCACGCTGATCACATCCTGAGGGCTGTCAGTGGAGCTCAGCCTGCCTTCTTATTTATGTGCCAGGTTCTCATCATTTACTATCCACACTCAGGGGATTAATTCCCTGGGAAGTGCAGCCAGTAACATGCCAGCTAGTCAAACAACACAGATAACAGCAGCTGAGGTTGTAATTCCTATCCCATGGACAGCCTTTCAACAAAAAGAGGAAGAATGGAGCAGTTAAAAACTTCTACTCAAAGTCAGTAACAGTAAGTTATAAGTGACAGTGTGTGTAGGGGAACAAGTGAGACATGGGCGGGAGGAAGGCGGGGAGCTGGCCCATTGGGGCGTGGAACACAGGGGTCGAGTCAGGCAGCGCACCCAAAGCCTGCTTAGATTTTAGGTAAATAATCTAAATTGGCCAATTTAGAAAACAATAGTTTCAGAGCATATTTTTCCTTCTTTTGCACCCAATACCTTTGGAACTTTTAAAATTGTATTACTTGAAAGGTAAAAGTTTCAGCTGCTATGGAAAACAGCACGGTGTTTCCTCAACAAGTTAGAATTACCATACGATAATTCCAAAAAATGGAAAACATACTCAAAAAATGATACGTATAGGCACGTTCATAACAGCGCTATTCACAATAGCCAAGTGCTCATCAGCAGATGAGTGGATAAAGAAATGGTGGTCTCTTCACACAATGGAATATTATTTGGCCACAACAAGGAAAGAAAGACTGATACATGCCACAATGTAGACAAACCTCAAAAACATCATGCCAAGTGAAAGAAGCCAGACACAAAAGATATACTGTATATGATACTGTCTATATGAAGTCATATAAAGTGAAATCAAATGTCCAGAAGAGGCACGTCTGTAGAGACGGAACAAAGATTGGTCGTTGCCGGGGGTGGCAGGAGGAGGTGATGGGGAGACACTGCTGAGTGGGAGGGGGCTCTGTTCGGGCAAAATGAAATGTTTGGAACTAGATAGGTTGCCGGGTGCACAACTTTATGAATGTGCTAAATGCCAGTGGACCGTTCACTTTTAAATGGCCAATTTTATGTTATGTAATTTTTATCTGAATAGTTATTTTTAGATGATATTAATGAATATAGTTATTTTCATACATACACATGATGAAGAAAATTTCAATCCCACCGATCAGAATAAATGAAAACTAAGTCTCCTTTATACACCTGACCTTTAGGTCTCCCTGTAAGCAATTACTAGAAGTTTTTGTGTGTTCTTTCAAAGCATTTTAAGTTGATACATATACATATGTATATGTACATAAGTTTATACATATACATATTTATATTTTATATACTGATATATCTTACTATACACATTGTGCTGCAGGGAAGAATGTTTTAAAAACAAAATTTCATGGGCTTCAACCCAGATCTGCTGGGTTGAAAATGAGAATTTTCAAGGGTGGTCCCAGGAGTCTGTTTTTGCAAAGCTCCCCAGGGGCTGTAGCCGTGCAGACGGTTGCTGGAGACGAGGCTGGCCCAGCCTGTGGCTTCCCTGCCATCCCTCAGTAAGTAGGCCCCCTGCCTTCGGCATGGTTGGCCTCCTGGGGCCTTCTCAGAGCTGGGGACTCCGAAGCTCCCTGGCCTTCAGTCCTCCTCCTCGAATACTCCTCTGCGCCCACCATCAGCCTCAGGCCAGCTCCTGTCCCTCCAATGATCTGGCTCCCAGGCTTCTTTCTCAAGGGCCAACATCTTGGAGTCTAGCTCTCCAGGTCCCGATGGAATTCTCACCTTGACTTGATTGCTAACCAATGGCTGCAAGACCAACTCACAAAAAATTTATTGACAAACTGGAAGGTTAATGGATCTCAAAAATATCTACCATTCATTGAGCCCCTACTGCAAGCCAGGCACTGGGTTAGGCACATTTTTACAACAGCTTCCTCAGGGTAGATTTTATTAAACCCCATTTAAAGATAAGGAAGGGAACTGAAGCTTAAAGAGTAAGGAACTTATAGGCTAATGAGTGGTGGAGCCAGACTGACTCTAAAATCTGTATTCTTTCTGTCAGGATGGGTGGGGCGGGACAAAATGGCGGCCGCCATCAAACCAGAGAGCCCAAAGGGTGGGCTTTGCCAAAACGGATATCCGCATAGCAACCTGAGCCCAAGGAGAACCACCAATGATATATTGCCACTTTGTTCAAAGGGGACCAATCCCCAGCTCCCACGAAGAGAGCCAACCAAAATAAAACCCCACCACATTCCCTGCTTGGGCACGACTTCTTTGGCCCCCACCTTGTGGACCTGAGAACCTCGCCTGGGTGCGCAAACCCCAATAAAGCTCTTTATCGCCTGACTTTGTGGCTGATTGGCATTTCTTCCTCGGCAGAGCCTAAGAAAACCTCTCTCTTTCCTGTACCCAGCACTGCCACACGGTCCAAAACCTGTCAGTCATGATGGGAAGCGGGCCTTGCCGGGAAGAGGAACGAGCACGTCTGTATCTGGGACACCTCTTCCTGCTGACGAGATCCCTGGGAACTAGATTTAATCTGAAGATGAACACAGAATGAGAGTCAAGGGCACAGAGCTTCTGGAGACGTCGTCCACAAAACCACAGCCACCTTCCCCTTGAACCACGACAGAGCTCTCCTCTCTGGTGACCTGACTGTTGGCGTCTCCCCCACACAGCGAACCCTCCCTTTGCAGAAGGCTCGGTGAACTTTGGAAGATTTCTGATTTGTCTCTGCTCCATCAAGATAGTGGCCAGCACCATCGGTAGAAAAACAGGCTCTGAAACCTGCTTTCAAAGCCCGGCTCCCCCACTTATAAGCCTTGTGACTTGAGAGGCCACTGCTGCTCCAGCCCCTCGGGGGTTTCCAAGCACAGCGACCATGTGTAAAACTCACAGCCTGCGGCCCAGCTCCGCGGGTGCCCCTCTCCCCTCTGCAGACACAGCACTTTTGCAGCTCCTTTTCTTTTGTCACACTCCTGTCCGGAGGGCTGTTTCCAGACATGTTTATGGCACTTGGATAATTCTTAATCCTCTCCCTCCTGGCCCTCTCTCCCCTTTGCCCTCAATCCAAACAGGCATATGATCAGGTCCTGGCCCGGGCACTGGGCAGAAATAAAAAGGACATTGTCTCTGAAACTGGGAGCCGGATCTACTTGGGGGAGGATTTCTACCTCCCACAGCTCACTAAGCAGGCTCAGGGAGTCACATGAGGACCCGTGACCCCCCTGGCCCAGATGGCTTTCCATCTCATCGCAGACTCGACGAGCTCCTTGGGACAAAGCCGTTTCCCACTGCCTGACTCCCAGGCAGACTCCCAGCAGGCTCACTTTGCTCTGCTTGATGGCCACCTTCCTGTCAAAAGTTAGATAGTACGTGAATTCATAAATCGAGCCCTCTTTTACTCCTAATAATTATCATTAATTCAGGGGATCCTTATCCTTGGCTTAGAGTCAACAGACTGAATCTCCTGGGGTTGTGGGCAGAACTAGTATCTGTTGTTTCCAACACACTGCATTGATTCTACCTGAGCTATTGCATTACGCCCTCGTAACAATCCCAGGAAGTAGGTACTGCTTCTCTCCCCAGTCCAAAGACAATAACAATTACTAACATTTATTTATACAGCACTATTGTAGCAGGTGTCATTCTCCTGCTCTCCATTTACTAACTCATTCCATTCTCACTGCAGTTGTCTAGTGCAGATACTCCAGTCAGCTCCCTTTACTGAGAGTCAGAGAGGTTGAGCAAGCGGCCCAGGTCACACAGCCAGGTCTGGGCAGTCTGGCTCCTGAGGCTCCTGGCCACTATGCTATGCTGCCTCCCATTTTCTCAAAGCTGGTTCTACATGTAATTTCACCAGCCCACAGATACCATTACAAATCGATAGAGCGCGAGCCAGATGAGGCCTGGCTCAGCCACACGGGTTCCTGAGGCGCTGAAGGACAGACCACACTGATTGATTTCTTGGCTGGATCTTTAAATGTCAGTGTGTGCGTGACCACCTCAGACCTTGGGCACAGAAATAAAATGCACAAGGAAAGGGCATTCAAATGTTTGGGATAAGAGGGAGGCAGGGCAGAAGAGGAGTAACAGCCCAGAGCACATATACATGCAGCTGGGTAGGCTTCCTAGGCAGCAGGGGCGGACCCCTTATAGGAGGAGGGGGATGGGAGTGGGGTGAAAGTTACACCCCTGACCTTGCAACTGCTGAGAAGCCATTTATGGCATGACACCAACCCGGCAGAGCTGGGTCTTAACCTGATTTAGCTCCTCTATCAGTATTGATTGGTCACTGCTAGGAACTGCTCATTTAGGCCAGCCTGGCCGCTTGAGCACAGCTCATCATCGCACGCGCAGGGTGGAAGAGCAAAGACAGCCCGCCCTTCCTCCCACCCCCTAGAGTTCAGGCGGACCCCCTTCTGTCACTCGGCCCTGCTGCACAGCCCTGTGGCCCTACCCCATTCAATCACTCATTGTTCCAGGAGCCTGGGAGGGGAAACTGACAGGATAAGGAAGAAAACAAATAGATCTAAGAAGAATTTCAAATATGTTGCGCGCAACAAAGACCGGTTCTGTGAGAGAGACTTGTAGGGAGGGGAAAGAGGAAGAGGAAGGTAGCCCAGGAGGGCCTCTTCAGGGAAGTGATGTTCGAGCTGAATCCTGAGCAATGGGGAGAAGAGGGCTGCAGAAAGAGTTCTCAGGGCCAGGAAACAGCAGAGACAAAGCTTGGTAGCAGGAGCAGACTTAGCCCTTTGGACCAAGAGAAGCCAATGGCGTGAACAGCAGAGAGGTGGGTAGGGTTGGGGGAGACCACGCCCCGCCCCCTCCCCAGCACTGTGTCCCTGGGGAATGGTTCTCCTTCATAAATAGCCCAGGTTCACCATCAGGACTTGACGTCAGCGGACCTCTTTCTCCCCTTACTATCTGTGTCTGGGGATGTGACTTTGGGTTGGCCCCTTGCCCTCACATTCGGGGTAAAAGTTTACAGAGAAGACAAAACTCTTGCCCAACCATGCCTTAGAAAGAGATCCAATGGAGGGGGCCAAGAAAGGCCCCCAGGGGACTGAAAATGACGAACTTCTGATCTTCAGTGTCTGCCTTGGCCTCCCACCCTCCTCCTCCAGCCCTCACTCACAGTGCATCCCCACTGACCACTCACTCATCCAAATCGGCCCTGGACTCTGCCTCTGGGCTTCTGCTCCTGCTCAGCCTACACTGGCAATGACCTTACCTCGCATCTCCACAAGGAAAATCCTTCCCATTCACTTAGCAAAGATGATTCCAGCTGGTTGTCGATCACCTTTAATTGTGGGAGTGAGGTTTTGATTTTTTTCAATGTTCCTCTGGCATTTGTTTGAAGCCCTATTTGATTTTTCATTTCTTTTTATCTTACATTGTACTTTTCTGAACACCTGCCTCTTCCATCATACCGCAAAGCCTGTGGAGAGCAGGGCCCCATGTGCCGGCTCTGCCGTGTCCTGGCCTGTGAGGCTTTTGCTTAACCTTTCCAGATCATGGCTTTCTTTGATTCCCACAGATGCGGACCCTAAAACCAGGATTCAATATCGAAAGTGTCCTGGGAGGTGATCCCACCAAGTTCTAGGAGGCAAATGGGGAAGTGAGACGGAGAAAGCAAGAAACCGCAAATAGGGTGCATTATCGAGCATATCACCACACTGGGTAAGTGGAGTTCAGTCTTGCTGGGAAACTTTGAGCAAAAATGTAGACTGTAGGTTCACAATCTGTCTGAACAATGCAATCACCTGAGAGCTTTAAAATATATATATATATGCCCAAGTCTCACCCATAGAGATTCAAATTAATTGGTCTGGGATATGGCCTGGGTTTCAAAAGAATTTTTATATTCCCCAGGTGATTTTATATGCAGCAAAGTTTGAGTCGTTGGCGTAGAATACATCTTGGAGCTCACCCAGCCCAGGCGTGAAAAAACTGGAGTGTGTTGACCCACCAACTCTCCACCCATCACTGCTCAAAGATGTTTCCAGCTTATTCTGTGAGTGGTCCTAGCATGCTCCCTTGGCCAGAAAAATAAAATGAAAAAATGAACAAACAAAACCCTCAGGTTCCTTGACCAGAAAAAAAACACAAACTTGTAGATGTCTGTTATAAGCAGACAGGTTTGTGAGGGTGAAATTGAGCAGGGTGATGATGGCATTGCTGTATCCTTTATCTCTAAAATGGAGGTAAACAATTTGTTAGCTTTTGTGAGGATTGGCAAATGTCTGTTAAGTGCCAGGCACACAAAAGGCACTTAGTAAAGGTCGCTATTATGATATTTGCTGTGGGTTATTGGCAGATTCCCTTCAGCAACCAGGAGTAGGTGCCCAGTAAATATCAGTAACTCTCGGCACCTCCCCTCTAAGACTGCAATGCTGGAAACCTGAATCGATGGGGCTGCTGAGATACATCATTCATCCAGCAATTCCTGAGGCTCTGAAACAGTGTCTCTAGCAGATCCGATATATTTAACCTTGGTGGCACCCTGGAATCAGCTGAGGATTGGACAAGAAAATACACACGCCTGGGTTCCATCCCCAGGGAGTCCTGATCTAATTGGGCTGGGGTGAGATCTGGGCATTCCAGGTTTGTCATAGCTCCCCTGGAGATTTTCCTGTTGCAGTCTTGATGATTAACCAAGGGTGGAGGATCGGGTGGAGGGTTGGAAGATGAGCAGGGACAGGGAAACAGTTGCATAATTTCCCCCTCTGTTCCATCCCAACCCTTTCCTCTGCATGTACCAAGGGTTTGGGGAGAATCCAGCATCTCAGAAAGAGGCGGACTTGGGCCCTCAGAGGTCATGAGCCTGCTGCTCCCAACCCATAGGGTAGCCACTCACCAGCACAGGCACCTTTGTGCTCATCTTGTCACGTGTCCTCCGCCACATCCAGCTACGTGGCCCTGAGCCCACCCCAGTCACTCTGCAGGTGATTCCTGTGGGTCTCCCACAGGCCAGGTGCCAGGAGAGGTGTGGAGACACAAGGATGCCACAGTCCTCACGGTCCCTGATCCCTAGAGGAAAATAACCACCAACACCCACAAGTTCAAGGGCCCGGATGGAAGTCTACATCTCTGTCTTGGGGCACAAGGGTCAGATCTTTTCCTCCTGGTGTGAGAAGAGAAGGCTTAAGACAGGTTTTCTGAAAGAGCCATACAGAAACCCTCTGAGATAGGTAGGGGTTAATATCTCTCAAAACAAGGAATTTGAGTCGCTGGGGAGAGGGATGGGATGAACCATTTCAGAGTCTTCAGGGCGTTTCTTCCAAGCAGGGCTCTAGGCGCTCTGTATACATCGCTGACAAAGTGGTCACAGGTCACATGCACAGTGCAGGACTCCTGCCTGCCCGGGCCCCTCCAAGTGTCCACTTCACCCTCCCTACACTCCCATGAGGCAGAGGCTATTGTTATCCCTACTTCACAGCTGAGGAAACTGAGGCCCAGAGAGGTGAAGTGACTTGCCCAAGGAGGCACAGGGGTGGAGCCAGGGTTGCATCCCAGGCTGTCTGGCTGCTGAGCCTCCTCCCTTAAGCCTCATATCAAGGATCTCCTGTCACCCCATTTTGCTCCCACGATACAAACAGTGAGATACCATTATCTTGCCCTTCATTGAAGACAGTAAAGCTCAGGGAGGCCACAGCCACACCGTGGATGAGGAATGGCTATGAGTCCAGTCCTGGCCTGCCCGATTCTGAAGCCCTTCCTAGTCCTTTGTCCCAGCTTGCTCCCATGGCCCAGCACTCCCTCATGGCCACACCCTGAGTGGGCAGGTCCCGGCTCTCTTAAGCATCTTTTCCCTTTATAAAGTGGACACTGTCGGCTGTCCCGCTGGGTCTCAACACAGCTAGGGCCCTCCTTTCCCCAGCATTAGAAATGCATGAGAAATAGAGCTGGGAGGAACCACATGATCTGATCCAAGTGCCTTTATTTGATGCCGCACTTGCAGGTGGCTGAGTGAGGATGACTGAAGCCCGGGGCAGGGAGGCTGAATGGAATTTTTTTATAGAAAAAGCGCTGGGTTTGTGAGGGGGTAGGGGAGGGGTTAGTCTGTTGTTCTTCCAGGCAGGTGCCTCAGGGTTCCAAGATATGAGTCAGGACTATGCGTTAAGTAAAGGGCCGTGTTGTTCCCTGGTACAGGAGCGTCAGTCTGACCACCAGCCATTGTGGCTGGTACCAGATGTCTGTTGGGCACGAAGGGAGAGAGTTTCGATCAAGCCACAGGCTAGCAATAGAGTTGGGACAACTGAGTCATAAGCAGACCTGAGGGTGTGAAACTGGCCTGACTGGGCCAGGAGCAGTCTGCCAGGCTAGGAACTGGCCTGAGTCTTTCACCCAGGACCCTGCAGGAGCTCCCACAGGCAGCTAGACAGGTCCACTTAGCACAGAACCGACACCTGTAGCCCCGTGAGGATGGCGCCTATTGGTAGGACATGAGGGCGGTCTGATGTTCCTGCTGGGGTGTCTTGCCACATGCCCATTTCCATCAGACTTTTAGCTAGGGCTGTGGGGGCACCAGGAAGGATGTGTTCTGCTGGAGTGAGCACAGCACAGCCTGTGTCAGGCACCCACCAGCTCCTAGGTACCCAACTGGGCAGATAAAGCAGGACTGCTCTCTCTCCCCTCCCAGACTCAGAGCCTTGTCCCTTTGAGAAAATCCAGGCAGGTTGCTCTGGACTCTGAGAGAAAACACTGTTACCAGTCTAAGGGCTTGTAATGAACCAAATTACACTGAATTAATTGGATGTCGTTAGCGGTGTCAGGGAGGGGGTTGGGGAGCAGCAGGATCCACCAAGCCTGGGAAAGGGAAAGCGGAGGCAGGACAGCCCACAGTACAAAATGCTCTGCACAGCTTGTGCGCAAGAAGCGTGCCTTACTGTCAGCTCTCGCTGGCCGAAATAGCCAAGGCACCCACTCTCGCCACTGAGAGCACCTCTATTCTAAAACTGACTCTCAGCCTTCAGCTTTTAACATTGTGTCTCCAGGTGCATCTACTCTGGTTCACAGAAGCCATAACACAGCCTTGATGATAAGAATGAGCCTGTAACAGCCCCTACTTCTCCACCGAGCTTCAGGGTCAAATTACAAAGGAATCTGGAGGCCCTATCTCTTGGCTGAACATTCTAATTCCTGCCTTGATGGGACGGGCAAGTGAGGAGTCCCCAAGCTGGTAATCACATCTGGTAAAGTATTTGCAGGAAAGAAGACCGAGGCTCGGAAGAGTGCACGCGGTCTTCAGCTGGCGCGGAAGAGAGAGGTGACACAGAGATGAAAACACCTGCCAGAGGGACCTGAGCCCAGAGGTCTGGTCCTGGCTCTGCTACACCCCGGTGTGACCCTGAACAAGTCACTCCCCTCTCCGAGCCTCAGTGGCTTCAACCGAGGGTGCTGGAATGAAGAGTTCATCTCAACTGTGGGTCACAGAGACTGGGAAGAGGCAGGGGTCTTGCAGGCATTGCTAAGTTTAGGAATCTCTGCACGTATGTTGCACTGTCTGTTTCTAACAGCTCTCATGCTCCCATGAACTATGGTTTTCCAAATGAACATAGACTCTGCAGTTATTAACAAAATAAAAATTTATTTTAGCCCTGGCTGGTGTAGCTCAGTGGATGAGGTTCAGGCTGTGAACTAAAGGGTCACTGGTTCAATTCCCAGTCAGAGCACATACCTGGGTTTCGGGGCAGGTTGCCAGTGGCAGCTACACACTGATGTCTCTCTCCCTCTCTTTCTCCCTGCCTTCCCCTCTCTCTAAAAATAAGTAAATTAAATCTTTACAAAAAGGGAAATTTATTTCAAAGCAGTCACTAAATTCACAGGGATTCCGGTCATTATTTTCTTTTTTTATTTTTCAGAGTCCATTGAGGCATTTTATTTGCACATATGTATTACATCCCTAGAAAAAGAATCCCAGGATATTCCCTCCTGTGTGTTTTTATCTTGCTTCTTCATGGTCCATGATGTCTGCTGAGGTTGTCAGTACAATGAAACCAAACTGACGGGGCAGAAGCAGGTTGTTCTGCCATTTTTTTTAGATCTTTGAGTTGCACATCAAATCTGGGGCTGATTACTCCACACTTGTTCAACCTGCCAGCAAAGTTTACAACAATTTTCCCAGCTCTGTGGTCATCAATGATTTCAAATCCGCCAATGTAGCCATGCTTCATCATCACAGTTAAAAACCGGACGATGACTTTGGAGCACGGCCTGATAAGAACCTGGCATTCGCCTCTCTTTTCAGCGTTGTTGATACTCTTGAGAGCATCAGCCAAGACATTCATGCACACCATTATGGTGGCACGTAAAGATGGTGGAAAGAGCTCTTTTTTTTAATGATACTTTCTCTTTTTCATCTTTATTGTGGTAAATACACGTAACATGAAATTTACTGTAAAATTTACATTCACATTGCTGTGCAACCATCACCGTCATCTGTCTCCAGGACCTTCCCAAACTGAAAGCCTGTGCTCATTAAACACTAACTCCCCAGTAAGGCCCCTCCGCCCAGCCCTGGGAACCCCTGGTCTGTGGAATAAATTGGTGTTGAGAAGAAGTCCTACTTCCTGAAAAGGTGAGGAGCTCTTGACCGAGATGTGCAAAACCCCTGCTTGAGCTGACATTTAGCGATTCTACGTTTCCTAATGTCAGGAGGAATGAAATCAACCCGTTAATTTTTTTCCCTAAAAGGAACATGAACTTACCTTTGGATGGTTTTTCACTGCAAACATTGTGGAAACACGGAGGTGGATCCTACAGAACGTGTGAGCACAGCCAACGGGACAGCGCTTTCCTCTACAGAGCTGGGGAAGGCACGAGGGAGTCTAATGGGGAGCAACTCACGTCTCTCTCTTGAGTTGTGGATGGTTACATGAGTGTGGACAGATGGAAAAATTCACTAAGATGTTTAAGATTTATGTATTTTGCTGCACGTCTATTACACCCTCAATAACATCATTTTAAAAAGGAAGTGAGCCATTCATTCAAAAGGATACAAGGAATAACATCAGAGAGGGAAGGGCTGCATCTTTCCCCTCTGCCAGGTTGTTAGGTAAGTGTGTACCTTGCTTGTACAAACAGGGCAGGCTCTGTTCTAGCCTGAAATAATGTCAGGCAGTGGACCATTTGTTTATTCATTTGTTAAACAAAACTATGGGGAGCACCTTCTTTGATCGGGTCCTGTACAAGGTCCTAGAGATACAGAGAAAGCCTCTAACCTCAGGGGCTACATCAACCATTACTATCTCACTCGTCCACCCACAGCGTGCATGGTCAAGTTCTGGTTCTTCCTCACCTAAATAGCTCTGGCTGAAACCTAAGCGTATTTTCTCTTCTACTCTTTTGGCAGAGGTCATGTTAAAGACTCTCGGAGGACAACTTGTGATGCTCCAGCCAGATGATCATTAGTAGGGAGTAATCCTTTGTCAGGCAAAGCAATCATTATTCCTTTATAAACCTGTCTGTCTTCAAACACTGTGCCCAGAGCAGCTGGCTTTAACAGTAGCAAGGTGGTATTGCGATATCTGTTTCATTGACCTGGAATGTCTTGAAGACAGGGAATTATACTGATTATGCTTAGTGAGCACCAAACACATGTGTAGCATAAACTCTGGTACATAGTAGGTGCTCACAGAATTGAGTGGGTAGGTGAGGTTATAAGTAGGTAGATGAATGGAAGAACAGCATGGTTAAACGGCAGGCTAAGGGTCTCACGGCAATGGCTGGACTGTGAATGATACTTGTCACCAGACTCAGACCCACCCTTCTCCCATTGGCAAGCAACGGCCTGCATCGTAAAACTTCCTGTCTATCCTTTTGAAGAGGTGGGTTTAATTTACATCAGGCACCAGGCAGCAAAAATATAGGCTTTCAAGCCTTTATTGATGCTTTATTATTGCTGGTGATGCACAGAAACATCATCCAAAACATGAGTAATTACTTTGAAGGTGCATGTTCCGAAGGTTTGGAAAACGGGGTATTTTCTAATTTGATAAGTCAGGGTGTTTCTGCCAGGCAGGCCCAGGCGCATGAGCAGGACTGGAGCTGACTTAAAAGCAGAATTGATCTTTCAAGCCTCATTTTCATTTCCATCAGCACACTATCAGACACCTTACGCCTGAGTCAGTTCCTGTCCATTTATAATTTATACATTTGATTTCGGTAGATTAATCTCTGCCTCATTCACACGGGGTGGAACAGGGAGAGCTCCCTCTTTTATTTTCCATGGGGAGTGATCGTGTATATCTCCATATATCTCATTCTGTCTCTGCCTGGAGAATTACTTTTTTAAAGACTAATTCCAAACTCACTCTCATACTTATTAAGTCCTTAGAAATAGGGGGAATAGTGGATGTGTGTGGTGATTTCTGTTCATACAGGACATGGGCTTGTCTCAGGCATAGCGGAGAAGGGACTGGCCTCTTACCTCCTGATAGGAACGGCCATCCACCCTTGAGTGGAATTGGCCAAAGCTACCCTCACCCGGTGCCAGGGTCAGTGCCCACTACCCTCTGACCTCAGCGTAGTTCCCCATCCTTTGGGTTCCTGGGGTCCTCCTCAAGTAGCTTAAGTAGGTCTCCTGAAAGAAGATGAGAATACCAGACAGAGAAAGATCAGAGGCTCTTTTCTAAACCTAGCAAATTCCTATAGCGCCGGGCTATGTTGTTCTTCCATTTCTCCATTTTCCTGCCCCATTGCCCTCTGGGAGAATCTGATTCAGTATGGAATCCCAAAGTTTCAAAAACTGCCTTGGCAGTGTCTGAATCCCCGCCTCTCCCTGCTCATACCCACAGCTTTTCTGAAGGGACCCGTTCTGCTGTGGGCATCAGCTGGGCAGTGAAGCCGGTTGTATTTTCTAAGATGTCTGCAGCAAGATGGTCAGTCCCACTCGTTCTTACAAGGTGACCCTGATTTTCCCATCAAGAGGTACGGTCTACATTTTCTCGACTTGAAACTAGGCAGAATTTTGACTATGGCAGAGGTAATACTTTTGCTCCCACCTGGTTCTCTTGGGACTCTCATTCTTGGAACAGCTGCCACGCTATGAGGAAGCCCAGACCACATGGGGAGGCAGCGTGTAGGCGTCTGGGCGCCAGCCCCTGCTGAGGCCCTGGCCAGACCCCGGCATCAATGCCAGTCAGGCAAGGGAGGAAGCCTTTGACATGACTCCATCTCCAGCTACCATCTGACTGCAGCTGCCCAGGGGTCCTCAGTGAGAACCACCCATCAAGTCCAGTTAACCTGCAGAACCATCAGAGTCAACAATAAAATGATTGTTGTTCTCTTAAGCCACTACTTGCAGGAATAATTCATTTTGCGAAATAGATAACTGAAACAGGCAAGACTAGCAGAGCCAGTGAAGGCAAAAAGTGGGCCTCTGGCAGCTTTTCATCTCCCCAGCTTAAAAGACATCCCTCATTTATACAAAGTCACATGCAAATAAGTGCTGGCCACCTCTGATCCTCCCTCTCTCAGCAGACTTTTGGAAAGGAGGAAACAGGGAAAAAAGAGAAACAATATTCATTGAATGCTTGCCATATACCAGGTAGATGACTTCTTACCCACTACACACACACACACACACACACACACAAGATGTCCAGAGAAGTTGAGTGACTTGACTGAGGTCACACTGCTAGTAAGTGTGCCGTTTATAAAGTGAGGCCAGCATAAGTAGTCTGTGGCCCAGAATATATGTGGGGGAAATGCATGCTCTATAAATATTATCTGAATGAATGAATGAATGCACTCCACTTGCCTTCTCTCTCTGGCTGTTTTCTTTCCTGGTGGCTCAGAGGGTAGGCTGAGCCACCAACAGGAAAACCCATGTGGTTTTCTGTTCCTAGGAAGGGCAAGAGAAGGGAGGAAGTGGCTGTGAAGTGAACCTAGGACTCCCCCGTGGCTGTACCCTGGAGACAGGCTGGCCTTCCTGCCGGATGCAAGTTGCCATCCTCGCCTCCCTCTCAGGTCAGGGCCTCAGGGCTACCTCCTCAGGTCTCAGACCTCTCCCTGCCCAGATTCCCAGTTATCCCCTCAGCCCCATCTTGCTGGTGTGTACCGTTGCTGGTGTCAGTTCTTGTGGCTAAATCAGTGTCATGGTGACTGCAACCACAGAAAAGCAGCCAGGCAAGGCCAGAAGGATTCTCTCTGCACCCTTGTCCTCCCTCTCCAAGCACAACTGGAGTCAGAAATAACTTTCTTCTCTGCCAAGGGCATTTGGGGAGGGCTGTAGGCCCTGCAGCTGTACTACCTTTCCCCTCCTCTTTTTTAACTTCACCCTAGGAAATCATATTTTTCCAGGAAAGAGGGAGAAGAAGGCAAGTACACAGAGGAACCTACACCGACCAGGCACCTACCATTCCCCAAGTGCTGTGTGAGTCATAGCCTGATCCAGTCCTCATCACAGTACCATGGAGACACATATTATTAACCCTAGTTTACAGATACGGAAAGCAAGGCTCAGAGAGTTTAAATAACTTTCCTGAAGTCACACAGTTCCTGCAATTTAGAATTGGATTTCAAGCCCTGCCAAGCAAGTGCTCTTTACCTCTTTTCTGGGAATCAAAATCCTTTTGCCCCTGAAACATATGGGGCCATCACAGGGCCAGGAAATAATCCCATCTCTTCCTCCCAATTATCGCACATGGAGCTGGGGCAGTAGACCCTGGCAAAGATCACAAGCCACTTGCTCGGTAAAATGTACCTGAGCTATCTCTGCAGTTCTAAGCTTTCGTCTGCAACAAAGCTGTGCTTCAGGTATTTGGTTCTGGCGTGAACTTTCTCCTGAGCTAGCCACCCACCTCAACCCTGCTCCCAGAGCTCAGAGCTGAGTGGGGAGCTCATACTTCTTCCTATGGATCTCATCCAGCCCACCCCTGAATTCCATTTCTGCTAAATCCCGAGAAAGCACAGTGGTTCAGCACCTGCACTCGGGAGCTCTACCACTTGGGTTCAAATCCTGGTCCTTACTACTAATATGACCTCTAGCAAATTACTCAACCTATCCTCGGCTCAGTTTCCCCATGTGCAAATGGGGCTAATGAGGAAACTTCCCCCTCAGGGTTGTGAGGGCTCGGGGCTTGGTGAGTTAGCCTGTGTAGAAAGGCTCATAACACAGTAAGCTGGCTATTGATGTTATTTCTATCCGGTGCGATTTAAACACACCCGAGTGCACATTCTCCACACCCACAAAGATCCCTATCCAGGCAGCCCAGGCCCGTCCAGTATGAAATGGCCCTGCCAGCACCCTTGCCTCACCCATTATCCCTCAGAGAACAAGGCCAGGAAGCCTTTCCACATCAAGGAGGATGTTCTTTGAAAGTGGCCAGGTGTGGCCTTAATAACTCACAAGCCAGCTGCACCCCATTTTCCCTTCATGTGGTGCAGACTGCTCCACCACATTCAGGGCTCACCTTGAACCCTCAGATCACTTCCTCAAATTGCCTGTGCATGGCCTGGAGGCAGCACCATACACGGAGAGCTGGTGAAGCAGCTGCTCATTATCTTGCCTCCTCCCTTCCATTAGGATATGAATCACCTCTTGAGATGGGACTCTACAGCCGGAGGGTAAATCGATGACCTCATTGCTTGGTTCACTAAGTTCCAGGCATCCCCAAATGCCAGTGACCTTTCCTTTCCCTTTGAGGAGCTGAAGCCAGGCTTCCAGGGGCAGAGATCCCTCTTCTAACCGGCAGCCGGAAGCCCCATTGAATGTCAAGGGAGTCTGGAGCCTCCAAACAGCACGAGTTAGAGTTTACTGCACGTATTAGTGCTGTTTTCCTGTCAGTACTGCCTGGGGAATAGCAGAGCCAAGCCGAGGCCAGCTTGGCCCTAAATACAGAAGCAGAAAACTAATTCTGTGTTGCACCTCTTTCCTTCCCTCAACTCAGCCATCCTGAGTGCACCAAGGTAACTCTATCTGTCCACTCCTGCCCCCGTCCCCCCCCCCGCCCCCATTCACCTGCCTTCTGTGTACAGCAACGCACACTCATTCCCTGGTTCCTTCTATCACCCGACATACATTAATTCTTACAATCAGAACTTTTTAAAAAAGATTTTATTTATATTTAGAGAGAGGGGAAGGAAAGGAGAAAGAGAGGGAGAGAAATATCAATGTGTGGTTGCTTCTCACACGCCCCCACCCAGCCAGGCACCTGGTCCACAACACAAACATGTGCCCTGACTCAGAATTGAACTGGTGACCCTTTGGTCCGTAGGCTGGCACTCAGTCCACTGAGTCACACCAGCCACAGCTGCATAAGAACTGTTTAAAAAGACACTCCTTGAACTCCTGATTTGTGGCAGGTCATGTTCTAAGTGATTGACAGGTATTGTCTCATTTACTCCTCACAAATACCTGGGACATAGATATTATTATGAATGCCACTTTACAGATGTGGAGACTGAGGCTAAGAACGGTTAATAAATTTGCCTAGGTGCCACATCCAATGAATAGCTGAACCAGGATTTGAATCAGGTCTATCTAAATCTAGAACTCAATTCATTACTACTGTACCATATTGCTTGCTCCCACTCAGCCCTGCAGTGTGACCTTACACTCCCTGCAGATTCGTCTTCACACAGGTCCTGACCTCTCTTTTGTTCAGGGCCGAGCTTATTTACCACTGGCATCCCCCACTACTACAGGCGGGCACCCCTAACTACTCCTTCTTAATTCACTTGCACAATTCTGAGCAAAGCAGTTGAAGATCCTTAGTCTTGTTTTAATACCAAGAGGTCTGTGTTCCTAGAGAACTCTCTGTGACATATTCATTGACTAGTAGTGTATTAAGTACCAATGAGTAGCCCTGCCAATAGCTGGATTCAAAATCCACCATCTGCACCCTGGCCTGCGTGGCTCAATTGGTTGGAGCACCATCCCATAGGCTGAAAGTTTGTGGGTTCAAAGCCTGACAGGTTTCTTTCTCTTTCTCTCCTTCCCCCCCTTTCTAAAGAGCAATTAAAGAAACAAATCCCTGGGTGAGAATAAAAGAAATTTTATTTTTAAATCCACCATCCTGGTACGAGGATCCAAGCCCCCAGCCTGGGCGCACGATCTCAGCATGCAAGGAAAGCACAGGCAATGTTTCCCAAAGTGTGTTCTGTGGAACCCTCATCCCAAGAGATGCTGCACCTAATACCAGTTCACAGTCAAAGTTTTGGGAAAAATATGTACACTAATCCCTGCCTAAAGGTTTGCTACACTCTTTAGCAAATTACAAGTTTGAGAAATTCTTTAATAAAGAGATCCATTTCCCTCTAGGTATCTCAGCGTTGCTTTGGTTCATATAGTCCCAGATTCTTTCATCATTTTTAGGTCCCATGGAATCAATGTTCAGTGGGACAGACTTGGGGAAATGCTGCTCTGGTGTGTCCACCTTCCCCTGAACCAGACCAGGTCCACCTGCAGCTCCCCGGCCTGCCAGCAGTAACCCCCACTCCAAAGGCAGTGCCAGCAAGGCCAGCAGCACGTGGCGTGGGCCTCTGGAGCGGAGTTCATACTCCTGCTATTAGTGGGACCCTCTGGCCCACCTCTGGGAGCCAGCCCAGCTCATAACTGACCTCCCTTGACTTGGTCCCTCACCTTCAGGCACCTCCTGCCTCCCCAGCTCCTGGCGTCATCCTTGTCAAAACAGTCCTTGCAATGTGGACACCTGCTCTCTGCCTTAGAGGGCATGCTGGAGAGAGAGCCTACCCTGGATGACAACTCTGTGTGCGAAGGGAACATTCCCCAAGGCAGCACCTGAGTCTTATGCTGAGGGATCTGCCCCTGTTGGAGCAGAGGCATCCAACAGCTTGCAAGGTGAAGACACAGACAGCCCCAAGCATCAAATGCCTTCACAAAGGTAAGGCGTGTGAAAGAACCCACCTGTCTCTCTACCTCCCCACTCACCAGGTAACACCCACAGCAGCCACCACTGACTGCCCCCACCCACAAACAGGCAAAATCAAGTGAATGCTACCAGCCTTTGCCTGTCAGCTCCTAAGGACAGGGCCGGCATAACTGGTATATTCTGCCCAGCTGAAAGCCCAGGACAAGATTTTGAAACAGTAACAACAGCAAGAGTCCCAGGACGGGGTGTGTGTGTGTGTGTGTGTGTGTGTGTGTGGTGTGTGTGAAATCCATACAGTCAATACTTCCTCCTGAGCTTTGTTTGCTCAAGCCAGGCATCCTCTTTTTAAAGGACCTGGATTAACAATGTCCATGACTAAGGACCTTGTGTGTATACATGCATCTAAAACAATGGCCAGCCCAAGGTTTTGTTGAATAGGTCCACACATGTGTCTGCTTTGCTAATGGATATACATGTGAATGTAGGAGTAGGCGAGGGGAGTAGAAAACATGGGAAGAAGCCAAAATGATATGGTTCTGTTAGACAGCAGTGCCTAACAAAGGTACGTGTGTCCCATGATTGATGATTAACCTCAGCATCAGTAACTGCTTGCCCATTTCCATCCCACCCCTGTATCGGTGCTCCTGCTGTGAAATGTATAGCCCCCCTCTCGGAATGCTACGCTCTCCAATAAGCATAGGGCCAGCACAATAACTAGAGGACAAAGCTATTAACCATTTCCCCAGGCTAAAGTTCTAGCCTCTTATTGCCTTGATAATTTACTCTGTGAAGTAGCAGGTTACTTGGCTTAGAGTCACTTTCTAAATCTTTAAAAGTCCTTGAATTCTGCTGAATCTGAGTTCACTCTATGAACAGGACCAAAAAACAATAAGATATTCAATACCTCATTGTTTGGTGCTAAGTATCCCCCATGATGTTTATTTAAAAACCTATAATTATAATAGAAGCTGATTTTCCTGCAAAGGAGCCAGAATTAATGCTCTTAATTGTTTTTGTGAGTCTTTGAGTGGTAGACCAGAAATCACATCACTTGGGTCATCTCTTCTCTGCCATGGCTTCCTATTTCCGCAGAGGTCTTACACTTAGAGCCTCAGACCTGGCTTCATGGTTCTTGTGGAAAAGTTGTGGAGGTTCCAAGTTTCAGAGAAAACACAGGAAATGAGAATGCCAAGACCAAAAGGAGCCAAAACTATATTACGGTCTATGTAGTTCTGAACCTATGACCTCATCGTCTGCTCTGACCACTCCCAACTGCAGTTCCTCCCGTTTTCTGTTCAGTGAATGATTCCACCGTCCGCCAGTGGCTGAAGTCACAAACCTGGGGGCACCTGGGCTTCCTCCATTCTCTCCCCATTACCCTCATGCCATATCCAATCCGCACCTTAAGTTCCCTCAGGGCCGTTCTTTCCTCTCCAGCCCCACCCCTATCACCTTTATTTAGACCATCATCCCTCTTCTGGTTTAACAACAGTCTCCTGAGTGGCCCTCAGTCTTTCTCCCTTCTGTCTGTTCTGGGGACTACAGCCAGAATGAGCTTTCAGAAACACTAAATAGGATCGTGTCACTGATCTGCTTTCTGAGGGGTTCCTCAGAAACTGTGTTCATCCAATGATATTCTAACCCAAACCTTGATACTTAATGTCCTGTGTGTTGGCACCTCTGGCCGCCTCTCCAGCTTCTTTTCTTGCCACTCCTTCTCTTACCAAATATTAAGTTACTATACTCATAGTACCTAGAACATGCTATGCCCTTTTACGTCTTTAGCTTTTGCATATACTATTTCCACATTCTGGAATAATTTTCATCTTTCTCTTCGCTAAGACCTAGCCATTCTCCAAGACTCAACTTATGCATACCTTCCCCTGGAAGACTTTCTGGAAATATAAGAAGCCCATTTCCCCTCCATGCAGTCCCAAAGTGTGCAGATAGAAAAATGCTCTTCTTTTTATCTTAGTCTTAACCTTCTGGTACCGGAGCAACTCTTGACCCACAGCACCTGAGGGAGTGCCTGCCTCCCCGGCATCCATTCTCCCTCTCCTCTTCCCTAACAGAACCCCAGTTTGTTCTGATGTCCAGTTTGTTCTGGTATCCACTTTGCCACAAGTAGCTCCACACCTCAGGGAAAGCTGACCACACCCTGTGACCAGGGGTGCACCTGATTGGTCCAAGGATTGGTCCAATCACAGGTCCCTCCACAAGGATTGTTCATGAATGTCATGTGACTCTGTTCTGGCCAATGATATATGATGTTTCTTTGCTTTTAAAATTTATTTAATCTTTGTTGTATTTTATCCACTACCACTTAGTCCTCTTATACCGCCTTCCCCCAGCAATCACCATGTATATTTCTTCTTTTTTCTTTTTTTAAAAAAAGATTGTACTGGCCCTGGCTGGTGTAGCTCAGTGGATTGAGCATGGGCCTTTGAGCCAAAAACAATGATTCAATTCCCAGTCGGCACATATCTGGTTATAGGTCAGTTCCCAGTGGCGGTGCACGAGAGGCAACCATACATGGATATTTCTCTACCTCTTTCCTTCCCTTCCCCTCTAAAGGTAAATAAATAAAATCTTTAAAAATTATATTTATTTATTTTTAGAGAATAGGAAAGAGAGGGAGAAAGAAAGGAAGAGAAATATAGATGTGTGAAAGATACATCAATTGGTTGCTTCTCATATACCCCCAACTGGGGAACCCAGCCAGCAACCCAGGCATGTGCCTCACCTGGGAATTGAACCAGTGACCCTTTGGTTTGCAGGCTGGCCCTCAATCCACTGAGCCACACCAGCCAGGACTTTGATGTTTCTTTAGAGAAATACTAGAGATACGATGGGAGGAGATGGCCTCCCTTCTTCCACATCAGGGACTGCATTTATTGATTGATTGATTGATTGATTGATTGTGTCAGGATCCTTTTGGCAGCCAGGGAATTCTGCGGAAGACTTCTTAGAATACTATTTTGAAAAACATAAATTATATACCAACAATTGTAGTGTAACATTAAAATATTTAATATTTATTCAAATATCAAAACATACTTATGGTACAATAACATATGCAGTTCTTTAACACATTCCATATCAAGAACTGGTGGCAGGTCTAAAACTACTATACTTTTAAAGTGGGATTAGGCATAAATGCTATTTCACCAGGTAGTCACAAGTATAATATCACGTGGAAATACTTGGGATTTCCACTGGGGGCAAAACCATAACACACTATGACTGCCTCGGTTGATTGCCTGCAGCCGTAATTGAAAAAAACACCACATTCCAGCCAAAAGTTAGTGACGTAATTCTTTCTCCCAGTCAGGTTCATGGCTTCCTGAGTTTGCTCATGGCAAAAGCCCCTGCTCCAGCTATGATGGCTAGAATCCCCACAGTCCTCTTTGTGAGCAACAAAAGGCTGACGTAATGTGAAGGCTGGTGTCACAGAGAAATGAAAAAAAACCTGGGTCCTTGATGCTGCTGCTGAGCCTCGAAACCAACCAATCCCACAGCCCCTGGACTTCAGTTATAGAAAAAATAATAATGCTAATTTACTTGTTGTTTAAGCCCATTTGACCTAGGATTTCTGTCACTGCAGCTTATTTACAAAGAAGGAGGAATCTTTAACTTTACAGGAGTCAATGCCCCAGAGAGCACAAACAGGGCCTCCACATCAAGCCCCTCTCCTGCCTAAAGGCGATGTAAACTGCCCCTGCCGTGTTCGCGGTGCAGGAGGGTACTGGCCCCGGGGGATCACGGAAGCACTGAGCCAGTACAGAGAGGCTTGCCCGTCTCACTGCAGTTCCGCAAAGCATATTGAATGGAGTTGGAACCTTGCACGGGGACCGATGGAAGGGGACTCTTCCTAAGCACTGCATGCTGAGCACACATGGAAGAAGAAACAAGGGTTCTGAATTCAAAAGCTGACACTCTATCACTCACAGCATGGAGCAAGACACAAAGAGCAGTACTAAATTACAGTCCTCAGAAAAGAACATCAGCTTTGAGGGGAAATCAGAAATACTTTGAACACGCATCCAAAACACTGGACACAGATTACAGGGCCCTATCCCCTGAAGTTCTGGGCCAATGGGCCCTAAAATTTTCATTCCCAGAATGTTTGGTGTTCTGCTGAGGCTGCTGGGTTGGGACCACACCTTGAGAAACACTGGCCCTAAAGGATCCACAGGGGCCCAGAATTACTCCTTTAGTCACCTGGCCAATGATATCACGCAGGAAAGCAGAATTGGCCTTAAAATGTGTCAGGTATTAATTAGCATGCTGAACAATGGATCTAGTTCTCTACAGAACGTGGTTTGAGCTGCGAGTGTCGTTTGCATCTGTCTCTGGCAGTAGAGTGCTTGAGCCAGCTCACACTGGCTCACCAGAGCTGATTGTTAAATTTTCAGGAATTTTGCAAGCTGGTTATTAAATACAGCCATCAGTAAAAAATTAAATTATATATACTTATAGTGAAATAAGTTACATTAAAAACAAAGGTAGTGAATACTCAAAACTCATCACTTTCTAATTACTTTACTACAGTTTATCATCCTCTATGCTCTTGAGGTTATTTATGTTGATTGCTCTGAATAGTGGAAATACCATTTGCAATGTTGTGTTATTGAGCCTCTCTTCCCAGTTCCTCATTCAGTGGCTTAACATCAATAAATTAAAATCATCTTGGTGGAAGTACTTACACCCTGGAAATTATTGATTGTATAAACTTCAGAAAATGATGGAGAAAATGTTAATTAGGCAGATTCAATGTAAACCTATGTTGTGTCTGCAATTGTTACATTGTGACTCCCTGCAAAAATTAAGAAAATATTCTTCCAGCATTCAAATACTACTCCCTGATTTGGCAAAGAAGTCACTGTATCGCCAATGAACAACTGACATTCTGATATACATCTTTGCTGCTTCGCTTTGTCTTACTCCTTAACGTAAAACATAACAACTGACATTCACATAGAAATTATATTCATTCATTTAGTGAAAAGAGTGCCTTCTTTGATGACTGCGAAAATAATCAACCATGTATCCATAGTCTGATCCTGTCACATCATGGTTGAATTGCAACTGTAGTTTGGCTACAGACACAGAAGTTCAACAGAGGTCCATTAGAGAGCACCATGAGAATCAGTGGCTGTATGGAATTTACAATAAAGCATTGTGTATTTTCTTATTTGTAAATTGTGCACTACATGTCCTTTCTGTCTATAAAATTTTCCAATAAACATATTTAAATTATATTAAATTTATGATAGAGGTTTTTCTTCTGGAGAGGTAGTTTTAAACATTTACAAACACCACATTTTAACCATTTTTGTATCCTGAATGGGGTGGGCCCTAGCTGATCATCAGGGTTTTGATTCTCTTGCCCAAAGTGAGCAAAACTGAGTGAGCAGCTCCCTGGCAGAGTTGTGTCTTATCAGGCCTATTTCCTTTGAAGGTGCTGCCTGGAACATTAGTATCTTTCACACTTGTTGAAACCGTCCTTGAGTGGGGACACTGGCTCTTTCACCCTCCCATGTGTAGCTTGGTGCACTTCCCTCGTCAGGGAGATGCCCTGAAGGTAACAAAACTTGCAGAACCAGGGCCATGCCCAGCCTTCAGCTGCCTTTTCCTACAAGTTTACCTTGACACAAAAAGCAGAAACCTCCCTGAATAGGATCAGGGAAGAGACCTCCCTTCCTCACCAGAGGGCCAGGGCAGCAGGGCAGCAGGGCAGCGTGCTAAGGGACAGGCCAGAGGCAGGCTGTGACATACACAGAGGGCACCCTGGGCAATGATGACTGTGTGGGCAGCACGAAGCCTTGAGCTGGGGGAGCAGATGCTCTTTCTGGTGGAGATGATGTAATGGGGACTTACTCACAAACACCCTTGAGGACTCCCAAGTAGGAGAGGCCCAGTGCTCAGTTACTCAGGTGGGACTACCCAGAAGCAACCTGTTAGTTTAACAACTTACAATATCTCATTTGTACCTCATTTGTCAAGCTTCATTTTGCAGATGAGAAAGCCCATCTCAGAAGGGAGATGACTCACCAAAGAGGCCACATGGTGAGTCAGTCCAGTGCTGTGGATGTGTCCCTGGCTGCTTCATCCAGCCTCTGCTCCAGGCAAGACTTCTCCTTTAAATAGGCAGGGGAAGCATCAGCTCCTTGCATAGAAACCACAGAGGCAGCTGGCATGTCTGTGAATCAGCATTTGTTTCACTCCGAGACCACTTAACAGATTCTGGGAAGGAGAGTAAGGGTTAGGGTGCTCCAAGACACTACGCCCTGTCTTTTACACAATGGTCCCACTGTTCCCACCTTGGTTCATCATCCATCAGTTTTATTTGTCCCCATCTGGCACCCCAACTACAGTTCAAGTTCCTGGATGAAAGGAACATAAACATACGTAGACTTTAGGGCCAGAGCTGTATTCGAGTATTGGTGCTGCCACTGTGACATAGGGTAAGGCCATTAAATGGAAAAAGATAACAAGCAAAAAAAATTATTGAATGCCTTGTATAAATTAGAACCTTTTTAGTGGTAAGTGACTGTAACCCAACTCAAACAAGATTAGGCAAAAAAGAGATTTTATCGGCTCTGCAACTGAACTATCATGGAACAGATCCTTGTGGCTTCAGGTGTGGCTTGACCCAGGAACACGATGTGCTCCGGACCCATTTTCACTCTTTCCAGCTCTAGCCTCCAAAGTCTCTTGTTGAATCTATTATCAGATGGGCTCTCTGCTCAGAGTAAGAAGATGGTTGCTTAAACTCCAGTCATGCATATGGTCAGCTCGGGCTTAGCAGTAAAGAGACCAGTCTCTTCTTAATAACATACACGCAATTCCTAGGATGCACTTTGATTGGACAAATCGGGTTGTACCCGGGCACCAGTTCCCATTGCTAGGTAAACACAGAGCATTAATTGACCATGCTTGAGTCACATGCTCCTCCCCTGGAGCAAGGATGAAGCCTGGCCTGGAGCCCGTGAACTACACACGCTCTGGGGAGTGGCACTGGAATCTGGGCAGCAGACATCACATGTCTGCTGCACTCACTACCTTCTAGGCCTTTGGTTGATGATTTTCATCAAACTCTCACAACAATATAACTCAACCTTTCAGAACTGCAGTTTCTTCGTTTTAAAATGAGAATAATGATACTTAATAAGAATAATAGCTACCTCTTATTTATTAGTTACTATACGTGGCACCAGGCTAAATGTTTTATGTATTCCAACTCGTTCAATTATTTATGCCCTAAGGTTTTTGTTGGACATAAAATAAATGACATAAAAGGTCCTGGGCATAGTACCTGGTATACAGTAGGCGATAAATATTTAAGTGCATATTTTTATATCAACTATTCATCTACTACAGTATTAAGCATCTAACAGGTGCTTGTTTTAAAGGATAAATTGGTGAATCAATGAATAAAAGTGTGAATTATTTCTGCACCTAGTTATTTATACTCTGCCTCATTACACAAATGATTGGATACAACATATGGGACACACTTTTAGCAATATAGTGCTATATAAATAAAAAATAAAATCAGAGTATCTAAATTAGAACAGAACAGCAAGATAGGTGAAAAAATAAAATGCATTCATGGAGACCATGGCATAAGTTTGTGAATTTTTGGCTCTAAGCTTCCTAGCAACCAAAGAAAAATAAGAAACCCCATTCACTGCAATTCTACAATTCAAGAGTGCAAGGGGAGAATATCATACCTTGGAGGAAAGAATTTCATGCATTGGTTTTGGGGGTAAAGGAATTAGTTTGGCGGCATGGAGCTGGTAACGGGGACAAATACTGACAGACACTGCGTGGGGACAACCCTGTAGCATCTCTAGCACAGAAAGTAACTGCGATACAGCACTTCCTCTGTGGTGGGGAAAACACACCTGAGGTGCTGCTGATAACAGGACAGGGTGCCACTTCCAGCCTCCGATCAGAACTCACTCCCTTGAAGCATACTGTCTGCCTTGGGAGGGACTTCCCTCCAATGGAGTCCACACTCAGAGGGGAAGCAAGAGCCTTGTGTCCAGGAAGAGCTAGACCCTAAGGGCCTGAGCTCCCTCCTCAAACAGAGGCTCAAGAGATGCTCTCCATGAGGCCCAAGGAGGATAAACCCAGGGCTTCTCACCTAGCCTCTCCCCTATGCAGGACACCCCTTCTCTGCACCTAGCCTCCAGCCTACGGCTGGGAAAGGGTTAATTGCAGTGACCCAAATCTGCAGTCCCATTTTCAGCATGCTGAAAATTACTCTTTAATCCTGGCTTTCAAGGCTTGCCTGGGGAGCCATCTGCTGCACCCTCCCCCACCTTGGGCACATGGGATTACCCCCACCTGCCCCACCTAACTTGCTTTTGTGGGGCTGAATTCTGTTCCTGCCCATCCAGACATTAATAATTTGGAGAATGACAATTTCATTGGTGAGCTGAGAAGAAAGCCTAGATTTTTTTAAATGATGAAAAACAAGGTCTTCTAGCCTAAATTAAATAGAAATCAATCCGAAAGGTCAGAACCCATAAACACTTTGCAGGTGTAAGACAATCAGGCCTCCTAGCCATCTGCTGCAGGCTTCAGGGGCTGGGCAACATGGAGCGTGGGTTTTGTCTGGGCTTTAACACTTGGGCCCACGAGGGTTATCACAGTGCTTGATGCACCCACGATTCTGGATTTGCTGCACCTAAGAAAATACCAGAATTTCCTAAACTCCAAACAGGAGCCAGAGATGACACCTTAGCTTGTCAGTCCTTCAGCATCTCCAAGGATCACCTTAAGTAGGCCACCTATTTTGTGCCTCAGTCTACACCTTCAAGGACCTCAATGGCCAGTGGAGAGAGAGATGAGTCAACAAAGAGGACCAAGTATGAAGTATGATGTGGGCAGTGAGAAGGATTCACTGGGAGCAGGTCGGTAGGGGGTTCAGCTTAGCCCGAAAGAACAGGAGTTCACCAGAGGGACAAGGTGAGACAGGATATTCCAAAAAAGGGAATTGCGAAGACAGAGGTCTGAGAGGGGACATGGCTCCTGAGGAGGGTACAGGGAAAGGGTCACACCCACCTGGCTGGGAGAAGTACCAATGGCTTGGGTATAACATCAAAGAAGGACAATCAGCAATATTTTTTAAGATTTATTTATTTATTACAGAGGGGAAGGGAGGGAGAGAGAGAGGGAGAGAGACATCAGTGCGTGGTTGCCTCTCACATGGCCACCACTGAGGACCTGGCCCACAACCTAGGCATGTGCCCAGACTGGGAATTGAACTAGTGGCCCTTTGGTTCAAAGTCCACCCTCAATCGACTGAGCTATGCCAGCCAGGGCTCAGCAATAATTTTTGAAATTACAAACACACATATCCTCACCCAGAAATTTGGCTTCCAAGAATTTATCTTGCAAATAATCTTTGCACACTTGAGTGTGCAAAGTGGCATACTCGAAAGGTCATGCAGTGCAGCACCGTTCGTAACAGTAAAAGGTTTGGAAGGACCTAAGTCGTCCAGTTAAGTGAATGGTGGAACATCCGTACAAAGAGTACTCCACAGTGGAAAAAAGAATGAAGTAGTTCTAGCTTTTTCATGTTCTGGTAGGAAATGATCCCCAAGGGTATTATTAGGTAATAAAAAGCCAGGGGATTGACCAAGTGCAATGTGTGGATCTTGCTTGAGTTTTGATTTGGACAAAGCGGCGTGTGTGTGTGTGTGTGTGTGTGTGTGTGTGTGTGTGTGAGAGAGAGAGAGAGAGAGAGATTACACCATCGGGGAAATCTGAATGCAAACTGGGTATTTTATGATTTTTTGCTTGTGATAGATGTGTGGTTATATTTTTCTAAAGTCAGTTTGAGAGATATCCCAAAGTATTTATAGATGAAATTATATGATGTCTGGACTGGCTTTAAAATTATCAGGAGAGGGGGCAGGACGGGGGTGTAGATAAAATAAGAAGAGCCGTATGTAGCTAATAGCTGAAGTGGGCTGATGGCTATAGGAGGGTTCACACTATTTTCTCTACTTTTCAGTATGTGTGAAAGTTGTTCTATAATAAAAAGTTTTAGAAGGCAAGAGTCAGAATAGCATATTTAATATGCTACCCTTTAAAGTAAAAAGAGCAGAACCTCACCAAAAACATGTATTTGTTGAATGAATGAATGAATGAATGAATGAATGGCATCCTGGGACCTATCAGGTTATCTGGGAACCCAATTAGTTTCTAAAATAATGATAGTATCGTGTGGGGAATGTGAGCATACGAGGAAGGAAATGAAGAGCCTTGAGCAGGGAGGGCGAGAGTTGAAGAAATTTTCTCGAAAGGAGAGGACATCGGCACTGCATCCCAAAAGATACCCCAGAGCTTGCAGATGGGGAGTGGGTGTGAGGTGGCACACATTTGTACCCAGGGAAAAGCAAGAGCGAAGGCAGACAAATGGAAAGAATAGAGAGTGTTTAACTAAAAAGACTACTTTTGTATTAATATTACCCAAATCAATACTGTCCTAGGGTCTGAGGCATAGAATGTTCACAGTGGCTCCTCAGTACAAAGGGCTTTATGCAGCCACGCCCACACAGGAGGAGCAGAACCAATAGGCTCGCCCCTTCGCCTGTATACACAGGATGTGGCATAACTAGGTTTACACTTGTGAGTACACAAAACAGAGTCTTCTTATCTTATTATTTACTAATTATTGTGTTATTTTTCCATGCAAACGCCTGGGAACCCCCTTTGCCCCCACCCTGCATAGAAAGACCTCAGTCCTGGGAAGAAAACTCATTTGGCTTGTGCAGTCGGCTGCCTCCAGGAAGGCAAACTCAGTGGCTGGAGCACAGGGGCACGCAGGAGGCTTTTCAGTTCATTTTTTATCTTTTGGATTTCAAGACAAGTGAATGCATCCCCCATTTTTAAGTTTAACTTTAAAATACATATGAGATTTGGAATCAGAGAGCAACACTGCCTCACTTGGATCAGTTCTATAGCCCCTACCTCTGTGAAGCTGTTTGCCTATACACGGAATGGGGACAATAACATTAGAATCTGCCTCATGGCAGTGTTGTGGGATTAAATGATAAAAAGGTAGTAGATTAAGTTCCCCACAAAGAGCACTGTTACGAACACCAGCTGACCTAATGGCAAGGCCAGGACTCAAGCCATCACTACTGGATTCCATAGTCCACGTTCTTTCCACTCTGAAAGTTAATCGTCAAGTCAAGTTGAAGACAGACTGGCCGTAGAGCAGATTGGCCCCAGGCTGAAGACAGAAATCAAGTCAGGGGGATCTTTCTAAAGCTGAGATACCAGGACCTCATGGGTCTTTAGTATCGGTGATCTGCTCTGGGGAGCACAGGCAGATGCTCACCATCGGCTCTCAGACAGCTCCACTGGTCTTGTCTCCCCCGTGAAGGCTCACTCAAAGTCCCGTGGATGAAAGACGTACTCTTATTTGTATGACCAGGATCAAGCCTCCCAATCCGCAAGAAGAGATTCTTCCCACGGGGCCTGGGAACCAGAGTATCGCAGTTCAATTCCCAGTCAGGGCACATGCCTGGGTTGCAGGCCAGTTCCCAACAGGGGATGCATGAGAGGCAACCATACATTGTTATTTCTCTCCCACTCTTTCTCCTTCCCTTCCCCTCTCTCGAAAAATAAATAAATAAAATATTAAAAAAAAAAAAAAAAAAAGAAGAGATTTTTCCCAGAGCTGGGGGGGGGAGGGTCTGGGTCAGCAACACACCCTGGCCCACAAGTCAGGAGGTTTGAGACCCAGGGCTGGGAGTCAAGAGGTCTTGAATATGGTTGATAAACCATGGAGCCTAAATCATATACCTTAACCTCACTGGGCCTCAGTTTCCTCCCCTGTAAAATGGGAATAAGAATGTTTGCCCTACTTACCTCTCCAGGTTGATGAAAAAAGCTATGTGAAATTATCTCTTAAATTGTAGTCTAGATCACTCAGACTCTAGACTATAGGATCTTCTCCAACCCACTTTATTTGTATGAGAAATATATTTGACTTAAATTTCCCCAACTGTATAATGGCTCCATGGGTATAATTCCCTATATCAGTTAAAAAAAAAGGAAGTTAAAAATGCTGACCCTGCATTAGCAAGCCAGAGCTGTTACCTTGAAGTTCCCTAAACTGTCCTCTCCTCTGTCCTAGAGATTCTAACACACACAGGTGGGTGGAAAAGATCATATGCCCCATGAAAACACGTAGGCAATATCCATTTATTTCAAAAGTTTGTCCTTGGCGAGAGCTGCACTGTCTTAATGTGACTAAATGAAGTAGGGGGAAATCAGAAAAATGCAAATGAGATTCTTATTTTAGGCAAATCAATCTCAGCAAAGCTCATATCTGATCAAGCTTATCTTTAGGATGATAATTAGGATAATGGATTAATGCAAAGTTTATTTTTGCCCTGTCTGCTCTCAACCCTTTAAGATCCTTCAGATAGCATCCTGACCAGACATCCCCAAACCCCTTTAAAGTCAGTTTGGGGACACTTCCCCCAGCACGAGTGCTGGAGGGGTCCAGCTCGCCTCAAGGTCACCAGTGCCACACTTCTCATCCCAAGACCTAAGCCAGCTGCGGCCGTCCTCACACTGCAGTGGTTTTCCTTGGAAGTCCCAGAAAGCCATGAGGAAGACCTGGGATTTCTGACAGGCAGACCAATGAGGAGGTTAAGGACAGGAGCTTTTAAGAAAGCCAGTCCTGGTTGAATCCTATTTTCTTTTTTAATTGTTCAAATACAGTTTTCTGTCTTTTACTCCCATCCCAGCCCACCCACCCAGCCCTCCCCCCCCATTTCCACCCACCCTAGTTTTTGTCCGTGTCTTTTATACTTGTTCCTATAAACCCTTCCCCTTTTCCCCTAAAATTCCCTCCCCTCTGGATTCTAGCTCTCACTTACTTGCTGTGTGACCCTAACTTCCAAAAGCTTCATTTTCCTCATCTGTAAAATGGAGATAATGACAGCATCTACTTCATAGGGTTGTCGTGTGACCTAAATGAGAATCCTTTTGTGAAGTGTCTGACAGGCAGTAAAAATGACGGCTACTGAGCAATTAATATATACTCAGCACCATCCCAAGAACTATGTGTGTATTGGTTAATTTAATACCAGCAACAGACTTAGAACATAAGTGTTATTAGCCCCTTCTTTAAAAAAAAAAAAAAAAAGGGCAGGGAAACGGAACACTCTGAGAGACTGAGTGACACAGCAAAGCGGCAAACCCAGAGTTTGAACCCATAGCCCTTAGAGTGCAGGCTCTTTACTCCTGCACTACAGCCATCGCCAGCTCACGTTTTGAACTGGCAAAGATAGACAAGGGGTCTCCCTGCCTGCCACAGAAGCCGAACTTGTAGTAAACCCTTCTAGAATTCTGTATAATGAGAAAAAAAGCACCAGGTCAGGAAGGAAGATGCAGGTAAAGGAAAAGACCGGGAGCCGACCCTTCCACACCAGCTGTCGGCTGAAGAAATGCTGCTGCCCCTCTCTCCAGACTGCAGGGCACAGTGCTGCACCCCATCCTCGGCCCCGTCCTCATCCCCGTCCTCAGCCCCGTCCTCAGCCCCATCCTCAGCCCCATCCTGGAGGCTCTGTCTCCTCTGAGGATTGGGGCGGGGGCTAGAGAAATAGCCGAGGCCTCTGTGGAGATGAAAGTCACAGCACACTCCCAAAGCCTTTCTCACTTCAAGCACTTAGATCGCTTTGAGCCAGAGCCACAGTGGGCCAGAAAAGTGGGAGTTAGCCTGGGAATAATGGCATTTGGAAATATCCTTCCTGTGAATCCAAAAATGTCTGCTTACGGAAAAGCCCAGATTCTTAGAAACAGCATAATGATTAAGCCTCAAGATTCAGAATTCAGGGCTTTTCAAATTCCAGTTCTAAAACATACCAGGTCCATGACCTAAGGAGTTGGGAGGTTGTCTTAACTTGGGGTCTCAGTTTTCTCATCTGTAAATGGGGGTAAGAAGACCTACCTCATAGGGTTTTGAGGTCAAATAACAGAATACGTATGGAGCCTAGTTGGGCATACAGCAAGTGGGTTTCAGCAGTAACTATTATTATACATGGTGGTTTTAAATTTCCAGAAGACAAATATGTGTATTAGTTGATTGTAGGTATGAAGTTGAGGATGCGTGCATATATACATATAAATATACATTTGTACTCATTTCCCCAGACATGTCACTGAGAAACCAACACATCCTCCAGTCAAAACTGGACATATTCCACACACACGTCAGGCCAGCAAGATGCGCATGACATTGATTATTATCACTGTTTTAAAGATCAGGAATCTAAGGGACTTAGCAACAACTAAGTAGCTTGTTCAAGGATTCAAGCTAATCCAATGTCCTTCTCGCTCCTTTTCTTAGCCTTCTTGACAATCTGTGGCCTTCTCCCCATCCCCTACAGATTCTCTGTCAAACTAAAGGACTAAGGAGTCCCCTCAGCACAGCCTGGCCATGGGAGGGAGATGCCTGAGAAGAACAGGAGGCAGGTGGAGGAGGGTGAGATAAAGAGCCTGTGCTCTCTTTGTTACTGAGGTGGGGTGTTCTCTTCAAGGCCCTAAGCAGGCACCCACCCACTCTGCCCCATCCCCCCTGCCTCCCTGCCCTGTCTTCCAAGGGCTGCAGGTCTGCCCCTAATGTTCCTGTCACAGCAGGGTCCCTGTGCAGGCCCTGGACTCCGAAGAACCTGAAGTGCCTGCTGGGAGCTCTGTGCCATCCTGATGCTGGCTCCACAGGTGGCCTGCCTGCCTCCGGGATGTGAAGGGGCAGTGGTCTGTGTGCAATTCCAGGAGGCACGCGGGCCTCCAGAGAGCTGCCCTTGCTGACTCCTGCAGTATTTCCTTCTTGGGCACCTGCGGAGCCTTTGGCACAGGTCACGTGTTCATCAAGGTGCCACTGATGGGTTTGATTTTTCTTGCTGAGGGTGTGCAGAAGCTGCACTCTGACAATAAAAGCAAAAGTGAAGTTGTTAGAGAGGATTGATCAGGATGAGAATGACAAGGAACAGGGTGTGCCAAGCACCCATCACAGCATGGCACAGAGTCAAACTAAGCAACCAGGAGGGCCATCCTCCCTGCCCCAAGGGCCCCCGCCTGCCAAAGCTGCATTTTGCCCAGGCTTCACTCCATTGTACATGGAAATTTGGCTCCACTGATATAAAGAAGCTAATTACTACAAGAGACATAATTACAAGACAGGAAATGGATTTATAGGCACTGTCAGTGGGAGGGGAAGCCAGGGGGGCTGCTCAGGCTCCTCAGTGCTCTCTGCTTCCAGGGGCACGGAGCAGACTGGGCTTCTTGCCCTGGGAGCTCTGGCTTCCTAGAGCAAAGTGCTCCTAGAGAGGCCCACGGTACGGCTGATTACTGGAAATCAAATCCACTTTCCCCTCCAAATTTGTTCCACAGTTGACATGTTCCCACAGGATTCCTCGACAATAAAATCACACTTAAGAATATAGTTAGTCTCAAAGGAAACACTTAAAGAGGAAAATGACAGGAAATAAGAGGACTTAAAACTAACAAAACGGAGAGATGCTGTGTGGCGTAGGACACCGCTGCCTGCCTTTCTCTGGGGTTAGATGAGCCCCAGGAAAGTGCCTTGTGTCCAGTAGATTGGTTGATAAACATTCCCTGTTAGAGTCCCTTAGGACTCTGTTTAGGTTTTTTTCATGCTAAAACAATGTCTCCATTTATATATACACACACACACACACACACATAAACTGACAATAAGCATTAATGGGAAGGTCCATCCTTGCTGATAATCAAAGAAACACAAATCAATTGTGGCTATGGAGCAGGCTCTACGTCAAATGCTGAGCTTTGTATATATTAGTTGCCCATCTTCCCAATAGCCCCATGATGAGGGTGCAGTCATCCCCAGTTGATAGCTAAGGAACTGAGACTTGGAAAGGTCAACCAAGGTGCCCAAATTCATACAGCTTAAAGTCAGAGCAAGAGTTTGCCCTCGGCCTGTTTGAATCCAGATTCTGAATTCTCAAGAACAATGAGAAAATACCACAAATTAGCAATAATATATTCCCAGAAATCCCAAGAACATCCCTCTCTGGGATCCGGCATTCAACTCCAGATCTCTTATCTTCAGGAAACAATCTTAAATATAGAATACATTTCATGCACACAGACCTTCTTTGCAGAATTACTTGGCTATAAAAGGGGAAAAATTGGAAATCAAATGAAGAACAATAGGGGAATGGGTAAATAAATTATGATACATCTATAAAATAGAGTATTATTCAACCATGAAAACTGACATTTATAAACTTTGTAATAACATAGGGAAATGTTTATGTTTTGTGGGATAAAAAGTAGCAAGATTCAAAAATTCATATGCATTACAATCTCTACAAAAAAAGAAATATGCAAAGAAAGACAGCCAGAAGGAAACACAGAAATGTTAGTTAGTGTTTTAAAAACATAATTATGACTGTAAGAAACAATGTTCTGGGTTCTTTTTTGTGACAGTTCTTTATTGTTTGTATTCTTAACAGCCTTTCCCAGGCTCTGCCCACAATTATTAGGCCCTTATGGTGAGGTCTTGCTTATCTTTCCTCACAGACATCTGCTTAAAAGAACTGCGATCATCATAATTTACCATCCCCATAACTGTAAGTTTGCACACAACAGGCTTCCCTTAAACTGAAGATATCAGTGCCAAAGTTGCCTCCTTTGTCTTGGTTGATGACATCAGGTACAGAATAAGAGGCCTTTTTAAGACCAGAGAGGGGGGATTCTAAGAGGACAGAGCTGCAGGTACCTGTGAATCTCCTCCACACCCAGATGATCATTGGTTCAGTCATTCATGCAACCGACAAATTTTTGCTGGATGCTTGCTATGAGTCAGGCACCACGCTAGGATCTAGAAATATGGAAATAAAAAAATGTCAAAAAAGTTCAAGTTACATTGGCTCAAAGAGCATCCCTGATGATCCTGTAAGAAAATTGGAGGAAGGTAAGGCCAAAACAAATAACTGAGGCTGTAGCAAATAATCCCAAGAGAAAAAACTAGAAACAAAGTTACCCAGCACTTTACATTTTCTCCTTTCTTGATAGAAGGAGAAAGAAAACTGGGGAATATAAATTCTCCTTGATGGTGCCCTGGCTGGTATGGCTCAGTGGATTGAGCGTGGGCTGTGAATCAAAGGGTTGCTGGTTTGATTCCCAGTCAGGGCACAAGCCTGGGTTGTGGGCCAGGTCCCCAGTGGGGGCATGTGAGAGGTACCCACACATTGATGTTCCTCTCCCTCTTTCTCCCTCCCTTCCCCTCTGTTAAATATATAAATCTTTTAAAAAATTCTCCACAGGCTTGTGCCTGTGTACTGGGATGACTTATGCCCTGGTCTTCCTGAGACACATGCCTATGGCCCACCCAGAGCTCACCCAGGGTGATTGATAAGCTTGGTCTCTCTAGAAGCCCCATGGTGCTTCTGCACTTGTAATCCGTTAGGACTCCACACCCCCTACCCCCACTACACAGGGGTTTTCATGTTAGAGAATTGGCTCTGCCCCTAATCCACCACTTACTAGCTGCCTTTTCTATAATTCAGGGTCCAATTCAGAGTCCTCAGAATTGGGGTCGCGAAATAATGAAGGAAAAGCCTAAAGCCACAGCCTTATTTGAGGAAAGCTGAGCTGCGTACTGGTTCCAGGGCTTTTCCCCAGGCCTCTGAGTCTGATCTCCAGGGAAGGGCTCAAATCGGCACATTTAATGAGCAACCCAAGTGGTCTATATGACCTCATGGTCAGTGTTCAGTAAATGGTAGTTTTATAGAGTTGTAATTTAAATTATCAATACTTACAGGCAGTTTAACAATGACATCACCATTTCCTTCAGGAACAATGCCTTATATCTGGATAATTAAAGGGCTATGCTGAGATTTTTCTGAAAGCAGCAGTCTTCCCCAAAGGTGAGTTAAGGTCTCTAAATCTAGATGCAGAGAATGATGATCCATAAATCATAAATGAGCACTTTTCCTGCTTCTGTTTACTTCTGGGCCTGATCATATATAGGCAACCTTATCATGTCATGTACTCTGCAGTGCCTTGTATACAATACTGCATCTTCAGAACTATGTTCAGCTCACGTGTGTAACTCCAACACATGTATAATTTTCTAAATAGAGCAGACTCAGAAACATAACCCTTGCAAATCTTGGGAAGTGGTCAGATATGTTCTTTTTTAAGTATATATTTTTGATTATGCTATTACAGTTTTCCCAATTTTTCCACTTTTACCCCCCCACCCTGCACCCCCCAATCCTCCAGTATTCCCCCTCTTAGTTCATGTTGATGGGTTGTACATGTAAGTTCTTTGACTTTCTCTTTCCTATACCATTGTTAACCTCCCCAAGTCTATTTTATGCCCACTGATTATGATTCTTATTCCCTGTGCCTTTCCCCCCATTCTTCCCCTTCCCCACTGAAAACCCTCCATGTGATCTCCATTTCTTTTATTCTGTTCATATTCTTATTGTTTGCCTAGTATTAGTTTCTGTTATTGTTGTTGTTGCTGTTTTGTTGTTAGGTTTAGTTGTTGATATTGTTTGTTGTCATTTTATTGATCATAGTTTTTGACCTTCAATTTCTTAGATAAATTCCTTTAACATTTCATAATAAGGGCTTGGTGGTGATGAACTCCTTTAATCTGGGAAGCACTTTATCTGCCCTTCTATTCTAAATGATAGCTTTGCTGGATAGAGTAATCTTGGATGTAGGTCCTTGCCTTTCATGACTTGGAATATTTCTTTCCATCCCCCTCTTGTCTGTAAGGTTTCTTTTGAGAAATCAGCTGATAGCCTTATGGGCACCCCTTTGTAGGTAACTCTATCCTTTTCTCTCGCTGCTTTTAAGATTCTCTCCTTATCTTTAATCCGGGGCAACTTAATGATGATGTGCCTTGGTGTGTTCTTATTTTGGGTCCAACTTCTTTGGGACTCTCTGGGCTTCCTGAACTTCCTGGAAGTCTGTTTCCTTCTCCAGATTGGGGAAGTTATCCTCCATGATTTGTTCAAGTAAGTTTTCAATTTCCTGCTCTTCCTCTTCTTCTGGCATCCCTATAATTCAGATATTGGGACGTTTAAAGGTGTTCCAGAGGTTCCTAAGCCTCTCCTCATTTTTTGAGTTCTGTTTTCTTCATTCTGTGCCAGTTGGATATTTATTTCTTCCTTTTGTTCCAAATTGTTGATTCGAATCCTGGTTTCCTTCCCGTCACTGTTGTTTCCCTGAATATTTTGCTTTATTTCACTTTGCATAGCCTTTACTACTTCCTTTATTTTGCAGCTGTACTTCATTTGTTCTTTCATTTTGCAACTGAGTTCAATCAGTTCTGCGAGCATCCTGATTAACAGCATTTTGAACTCTGCATCTGATAGGTTGGCTATTTCTTCATCGCTTAGTTCTTTTTCTGGAGTTTTGATCTGTTTTTTTCATTTGGGCCATATTTCTTTGTCTCAGTGCACCTGTTATGTTGTAAGAAGAGCAGCCTTAGGCATCTGCCAGGGCAGGGCAACCCACTTTGCTGCATTGTGGATCTGTATGTGGGGAAGGATCAGAGAAGGAACAATGCTTGTTTTCTCAGCTTTTGCCTTGCTTTCAGTCACTTTCCCTGCTACCCACAAGCTAATTGTGCTCTTCCAAGTGCTGCCCTGGTTCTGATTCCCAGGTAGGGTGGGCCTGTGTATGTTCTACGACCCTGTGAGCCTCTCCAATGGACGCTCCTGTGAGACTAGCAGTTTCTCCTCCACCACAACCCTCACAGATTTTTATAGCCAGAAGTTTTGAGGTTTTCTTTTCCAGCACTGGAGCCCTGGGTTGTGTGGTCTGTCTCACTACCCAGTTGTTCCTCCTGATTTATCTGCACACAAATGTGGGACTGCCCAGTCTGCCAGCCACCTTGCTGCAAGTCCTCTCTGCTCTAGCTGCCTGTTTCTGCCCTCCTACTGTTAGGGGGTGAGGAGAAGAGCCGAGATGTTTGCTTAAACTAGATGTTTATTTTTAGACTTAGGCAGAAAACCACACCTGGCCGTGGGCAGATGTTTCAGGGAGTTTAGCCAAGGCCTTGAAGTAATCTCTCGGACACCTGTTAGGGGAAAATTTTTACCTCAAGACATGGCCTGAGCTCTACGATCCAATCATCAGTAAGAGCTCGAGCTGCTAACGAGCTCCACGGTCCACTCATTAGAAAGACCACGAGCCCTGACATAGCCCCGAGCCAATTGCTAACCGCCACCCTTGCTTCTGTGAACCCGCTTGCTTGCCTGCCCCTATAAGAGCCCTAACTTGTGAGTGCTTGGCGCGACTCTCATTTGCAGCCATTTTGGCGCTCGTGTGTCTCCGGAGGCACACCGAGAGTTCACCCCTGCGCAGGTAAAACTTTGAAACTTTGGCCAATAAAACACCTCTGACTACCCAGCAGTCTCCGACCCTTCTTGCTTGCAAGGACGGGATGTAACACTACTAGCTAGATGAATGTTTCTTTTTTAAGTCCTTGGTTGTAAGACTTAAATACAGTTTGATTTTCTGGCAGTTCCAGTTTTCTGGTTTTTTTTTTTTTTTAATTGGTTGCTGTCCTTCTCTTGGTTGTGTGAGGACACAAAACATATCTACCTATGCCTCCTTCTTGGCTGGAAGCCCCTCATCTATAATCTCTACTTTAAATGATTGGTTCAGAGATTTTAAACAACTTGTTCAAAGTCATACAGCTAATAAGTAACAGAGCCTAGTGCTTTAGACTCTAATGACAATGCTTCCAATCTTTATTATACTGCCCCAATTTCCTCTCACTTTTCATCTCATTCCTTGTGACCTGCTATGAGCCCCAACTTTGCCCAAGGAGAATTCCACTACCATAACCCTTTTAGCCCAAGATTGACCTTAGGGCTTAGCCTACCTGACTGGACTTATGCCACAGAGAAGCCTTATTCTCCAGGCTCTGGGTTCCCCCACAGCCATTCTCAAGAGATGCAAACATCATGGAGTTACTTTCTGCTGCTTGGGGAACTCTGCTGCAATGCCAGCGCCCTCCACACATTTCAGCCTCCCATTTATAAACATCACCAGGTTGAACAGACCCCTGGAGAATCCCCAAGGCAGAAGGAAACTAAATTAAAACCCCAGGTAGTGAAGATGTATTATCCTTTTGTATCACAAATTACCCCACAGTTTAGCAGTTTAAAACAAAAACACTTATTATCTCACAGTTCCTCTGGATCAGTAATCTGAATGTGGCTTAGTCAGGTACCTCTTGTCCAAGTTCTCTCATTAGGTTGTAGTCAAGATGTTGGCCAAGGATGTGGTCTCATCTGAATGCTTGACTTGAGCTAAAGGATCTAATTTCAAGCTTGTTCACATGGCTGTTGACAGGCTTCAGTTCTTCATGAGCTGTTGGACAAGGACCTTAGTTCTTCACCGTGACACATGGGCCTCTCCATAGGGCAGCTTGCTTCCCCCAGTACAAGTCATCCAAGAGAGAGAGCACACCCAAGGAGTAAAGCGCAGTGTCTTTACGACCCAATCTCAGACGTGCTATTTTATCATTTATGCTTCACTCTGTTATCTAGAAGTGAGTCACTAGTCACTCAGGCAGGAAGGATTACACAATGGCATGAATACCAGGAGATGGGGATCATTGAAGCCACCAGCTCCCCAAAACCATGCACACTAACTTCATTCCTCTCTTCATGAAGCTTAATTTTTCTCCAGACAATAGCTATTACCATCTCTCCTGCTTGACTTTTGGAGTCCTCTACCAAAGAGGTAGTATAATAGTTGGTACCTATTATTTACTTAGCACCTTCTAAATGCTGGGTTAGACACCTTATGAAACTTGAAAGATACAAAAACTGAGGCTTAGAGAGGTGAAGAAACTTGCCCAAGATCACATAGCTCATAAAAAAGCAGAAGCATGATTCACTGCCAATACCATCTGACTCCACAACTTCATTCATGGAAGCAGTGAATGCATGATCCCTAAACCACCTGCACCAGATCACCTACTATATTCACTAAAATTTAGATGCCAGATTTCATCACAGCCCTATGTAGTAGAATCCCTGGGGAAAAGAAGGGAATATGGGTAGGGAAGTTGTCCAGTGTTCCACTGGTGGGAAGGTGAGGAAAAGGGGAGGGAAGACATGTGCATGATCAGGTTCCAGCCAGGAATGGTGTTTATCCAAAGCAGATTGACTGGAGATGCAGACCCACACTTGAGACCACTAAAGGTCAAAGTAAAGATGCTGAAGATCATCTTTAAATTCTAATAAAAGAGCAAGGCTGAAAGCAAGAGACAAAAGCCAATAGATCAGGAGCTCAAAAGATGTTTTCATCAGTCAAAAGCAAGACCAAGTAGCTGCCCTGGCCAAACTCTAATAACAGAAAGACCCTGATAACAGAAAGGGGCTTCTTATTTGCTGTGCTGGTGTGGTCTGTGAGTGGTTCAGCCTAGTCTAAAGGTTTTTCATTAATTGTTGCACACCCAAGAGGAATGCTGTTCTGGCCCATCATTTCCCCCGCTGTCACCTTCCATAACTCTAACCCAGACTAGCTGAGATTAACAGAGGTTCCAGAGGAGCCAGCTGGGCTGTCTGGTATGTGTAGTTAAAAATGATCTTTACAGTTTTCTAAGCTAGGTGCTGAATATCCATGGCTCTAGTTGATGAGTGATCTTTGTGCTATTACATGAATTTGAAAACTACGGCTTCCAGAATGCATTGTTGCCCTGGCTGCTGTCTGCCATTCCTCCCCAGATTGTCTCTATCACCTGCTGGCCCCAGCCCAACCAACCTGCTACCTCCAGGGGCCACAAACTGTGCTTTCATCCACTGAGTTCCGAGTCTTTGACTACTTACCAAAATATACCCTGAAAACCAGCTTGAACTTAGGTAATAACAAGGAGGTTTCATCACAGCTTCTTGTATAAATTTCTTCTCCTTGGGGATTTCTCTGCTTCAGCTGCTTCGGGGGGCAGGTACAGCAAAATGACAGAAATAAAAACACTGATCATATTAAAATGCTCTACCAGCAACTGCCAAATCCCAAGTCTTTGGAAAATAAGCTGATGGAAAGTACAGCTGTACCTCTGCTAGTAACAGGGAGAGCAGGCTCAGATTGATGGCTTTGGGCTTAAGCTCAGGAGTCTAATGAGATGATAATGATGATGATGATAATTATTATAATAACTAGCTTTTATTGAGTGCTTTCTATGCATCACACATAGTACTATGCATTGCATATATCTATATGTATATAGATAAAATCTCATTTAATTCTTAGTCCCATGAGATGTGTAATACTATTACCTCCATTTTATAGAGGAGGAAACTAAGGCACAGAGTTTCAAAAGCTTGAACAGGAACCCAACCCAAACTAGCTTATGTTGGCTCTTATCACTTAGAAGGATGAGGTGAGATGGAGTTAGCTTCAGGCACATCTGGATTCATGGACTCAACGATGTCTCTGAAGGACTTTGCCATTCTCCATCTCTCAGCTCTGTTTTCCTGTTTGTATTTGCCTCATTCCTTGTTGCTGCAAGTGGGCTTCCTGATGATCACAAGCAACTCCAGTCTTACCTACGTCCAGCACCAGTGAGGCTTTGCTTGTCAGAAGGCCAAGTACTGACAAATTTAGCCCTTGCCTTTTAATCCTTCCTCTCACAGCAGTCACACCCGCAAATCCAACCATGTCATTCCCTTCCTTAAAACTCATCCTAGCCCCTTTATCATCACCTAGAGGATCAAGTCAAATCTTTAGGATGGCCTCCAAGGTCCCAGATGGTCTGGCCCCTGTGTGTTCCTGATTTCACCTCCCATGACCCCTCTATAGACACCCTGTATCCCCAGCAGGCCACAGTGCAGATACCTCCTGGGCGTTTGTTCACACCTCCATGCCCTTGCGCCAGCTGGTTCCTTGGCCTGTAGTATCCTATCCTTATTTCTGATTCCTGCTGGGAAATGTGTATTCTTTTTCTCTTTTAACTGATTTTTTAGAGAGAAGAAGGGAGGGAGGGAAGGAGAGAGAGAAAGACAGAGAGAGAGATTGATCAACCTACTGTTTCATCCATTTATGCATTTATTGGTTGATTCCTGTATGTGCCGTGACTGGGGATCTAACCCACAACCCTGGAATGTGCAGACCACACTCTAACCAACTGAGCTACCTGGCCAGGGCAAAACTTATCCATTCTTAAAGATTCAAATCAAGCCTTTCTTCTTCCAGAAAGCCTTTCCTGGAGCCTTGGGTGTAGGTGGCCCCTTCCTCTTACTTCCCATTGTCTCTTATTTCAACCTTTTTATAGCTAGGCTTCTCTAATTGCACTGAATTTTTTCCCTGTCTTCTCTACCAGACTAAAGCCCCTTGAAGGCAGGAATCATGTCTTACTTCTGGAACCCTACTACCTAGCACACAGCCAGCACATAGGGTGGGATATTCAATCAGTGTTGAATTAATGAATGGATGCATATATCTATATGTATATAGATAAAATCTCATTTAATTTTTAGTCCCATGAGATAGGTAATACTATTACCCCCATTTTACAGAGGAGGAAAAGGAAACTAAGTTTTACAGAGGAGGAAACTAAACTTAAACTAAGTGATTAAGTTGCAATATGATTGTCAGGGTAACTGGACTTGTGAAATAAGAAGGTTAAATATTGCTCTAAGAGTACAGACTCTCCCAAAAGAAAAGAAAGGAAAACTAACATCATAGTTAAGAGCATGGGTTTGAATGAAACTCTGGATTTGAATTCTGTCTCTGCCACTTACTTTGCCCCAATACTTATCGTAAGCCTCAATTTCAAAATCAGAAATTAAGAGTAATAATACCTGCTGCATGAGTTATTGTACACATTAAGTAAGATAATAATGTTAACTCAAAGGAAGACAGAGGAAACTGTGTTATCATAGCTGGCACTAGAAACTTTATTAGGGAGACAATTGTGTGTTTTCTTGGAAATTCCCTTGATAAAGAACTTATGGTAGATAAAGAATTTAGGGACCAGGAGAAGTGAGTGGTACTGAGACATCTGCAAAAAAGAAGGGAAAGTACTCTTTTCAAAAATAATTTTATTTTGCAATAGTTTTTAGATTTAGAGAGAAGTTGTAAAGGTAGTCCAGAGAATTCCTGCACACCCTTCTCCTTTCCCTTAGGGTTAACATCTTACATGATACATTTGTCAAAACTGAGAAATGAACAGAGTACAGCACTATTTACTGTAGACTTCATTCAGACTTTACCCATTGTGCACTAATGTCCTCCTTCTGGCCCAGGATCCAGTGTGGGATATCACATTGCATTTAGAAATTACTTTTACCAAATAGAAAGAGGAAAATTATGGCAGTCTCAACACAAGCCAGAATCAGAAGGGGAGAAAGAGAGAAGGAGTATTGGAGGGAAGGGTGGAGTGAGAAAGAAAGAAAGAAAGAAAGAAAGAAAGAAAGAAAGAAAGAAAGAAAGAAAGAAAGAAAGAAAGAAAGAAAGAAAGAAAGAAAGAAAGAAAGAAGGAAGGAAGGAAGGAAGGAAGGAAGGAAGGAAGGAAGGAAGGAAGGAAGGAAAGAAAGAAAGAAAGAAAGAAAGAAAGAAAGAAAGAAAGAAAGAAAGAAAGAAAGAAAGAAAGAAAGAAAGAAAGAAAGAAAGAAAGAAAGAAAGAAAGAAAGAAAGAAAGAAAGAAAGAAAGAGGCACTAGAGAAAGAGACAGCAACTGTAACTGCACCGGGTGTGGCCCTCTGCCTCTGAGTCTCTCTCCTACGGATGCTGGCGTTAGAAGTTTTAGCTGAGGAAATGGAAGAATTGCCTTGCATTTCACATCTGGAATGGTCTGGTGCAAAAGGAGGCCACATGGCTGGACAGAGGAGCCTGAGGGCACATCTCCAGTCACAGAAACCTGATGGTGGAGTTTAGACTTCCACAGGCTGTAGCTGGGTGGGGAGCAGCCAATTTTATTCATATCTTGAGGGTAGGGAGGCTCTGTCTGACATCTGCCTGATTATGATAGTGCTCAAAAGGCTCATTATTAATATTATTAGGGTAATGCTCAGATCCCTTCTTAAGGAGTGCTGCGCAGCTATCCTCCTAGCTCTAAAAAGTAGACTCTGTGATTAGGTGGGGACTCCTGATCCTGGTTCAGCTCTCCCCTTAACATCACCAACTGGGAAATTCACACAGACCACAGCAGACTCACGACCAAGAGAGCCCACTCCATGGATTGAACCATGCCCAGGCTACTGACCATGACCAGCAGGGTAACCTGCTGTTCCCCAGGGCCCAGCAACAGTGGGGAGAATGATTGAGGGATGTGTCCAGGGTAATAATAGCTGTGATAAAGACCCCAAAACCTGTGGTTCTGAACTCCTACAGTAATATCCTGGGTTGTCTCACCTTCCCCCTCCTCTTGAAGCCTTCTTCTTCCTCCCTTCCTCCATCCCACCCCTGCCCCAGCCCCAACCCAGGAGAGCCCTCTGCACCTCAGAGACATGAGGACCTCTGCAGAGGCCCCTGCCTGAGGGGCCAGGGTCAGATACTGAGTTCCAAGGGCAGGAACTAGGGCAACCAGCTTCAGTTAGTCATTCTTTGTCTTTCGCTGAATTGATCAGTATTTTGAGCACCATGCAAGAATAACAATAATTCTTTGCATTTCCAGAGTGCTTTTATATCCATTATTCTAAGAAGTATGTAGGATATGCCCATTTCATAGATGAAGAAGCTGTGTTTCAAGAGGGTAAAAGATTATGTGAAGGTACCTAACAACTGCAAAGGATCCAGGGCCAGAAGCTGGTCTCCCCCTCTTGGACCTGGGCACCCCTGTCAGCTGCCATCATTGATGGGTCCCCAGCAAGAGTGATCCCCAGCCCCACAGTGGAGGCCAGGGGAGCTCAATTTAGAACACAGAGAGTTTCTGAAATGTCAACATTGTAGCTTTAACAAATCTATTTGGAAACACTTTTCTTCAAAATAATTTATTCCTAAACAGTTAAAGCAGGGGGAAAGGAGGTTGTCAAAGAATGAATGGAACAGACGGGATAACAGACAGGTTAAAGGGAATAATTATAGGCTTTTCCCCCTTGTTATTCAACAGCTTCTTTTTCAGGCCCATCAATCACTGTTTATCACACTTGAACCAAAACAATGTTTGTTGGGTTTTTTGCCCCCTCTCTGAGGCCAGAAGGACCTAGTGAGGAAATAGTCACTAACACTAAGGCAGGACCATCATGACACACAGGCTGGAGCTATGGCAGCTTACCAGTGTTCACAGCAGCCCTGACTGAGTGGCTCAGTTGACTGGAGCATCATCTCATATACCAGAAGGCTGCAGGTCCCATTCCCAGTCAGGGCACATACCTTGGTTGTGGGTTTGATCCCTGGTCCCAGGCACATATGACAGGCAACTGATCAATGTTTCTCTTTCTTTCTCTCCCTCTTCCTCTCTCTAAAGTCAATAAATATATCCTTGGGTGAGATTTGTTTTATTTTTTTAAGTGTTCACAGCAGCATGGAAATATGTCAATGGGAAGGGCCCATGCTGGTAGCTAATAATACAACTGGCAGAAGGAAGAGCACACATGTTCCGAGCTCCTGCTATGGGGCTGGCATTCTTTATTTAAACTTCTCAACAACCCTGCCAGATAGATACTCACCCCCATTTCACAGATGAAGATGCTGAGGCTCAGATGTTTAAATAGCATGCACAGAAAATGAAATGCAGAAAGCTAAATGCAAGAAAACACAATGTTAAATGGAATTACGTCATGATTCCAAAAGAAATGTTTGTTCACACAACTAGGATGAATATCAAGATCCTAAAAGCAGGCTGTGGTTCAAGCTAATGCCTGTTTTACTGGGACCCTGGGAACTCAGGCAAAACAATCAACCTGACTCTAGATAAGGCAGAGGAAGGGCAACTGCTCATCTCAGGGGCCAGAGGGGCTGGGGGTGGTGCTTACTTCTGGCAAAATAGGTACTTCCACTGGTTGGTAGCATAGCCACATTCCAAATCCTGCCCAGTGAAGTCCTGGGCCTCTGGATGGAGCTCAGTCATGACCCACCTTGGAAAAACTCAGCCTGAGAAAAGAAGAGGGTGGAGTTAACGCAGACAATAATCTGATTCAGTAAGAGTAGACTTCCTAGAGGAGGGGATAACTGAGTTGAGTGGGAGTAAGTAAAAGCTAAGGAGAGGAAAAGCTAATTCTCAGCAGAAAAGATAGGCAAAGATGCACATGCCAGAAACATTATAAAGCTGTGAGAAAGCATAGTCAGATATAACTCGAGTGTTAAACTTGAAGCAAGACATGGCCACTAATAGGACAACAGCTGATAATAGCTAACTTCTGTTGAATGCTTCTATATCTCAGACACTTCTAAGAGCTTTACATATAATATTTATTCATTTCAGAAATAAATATTCATGGAACATTATAGAGCTGGCTGCATGATGTACAGGGCTCAGTACAGTGTGAAAACGGGGGAGCCCTTGTGCAAAAGCCAGAAAAATGTTTTTACTTTTCTCTTCAGTCTCTCTCTCCAGCAGTCATCATATGTTTTCCTTGCTATTTAATGCTGTAATCCTAGAGCACAGAGATACTGGCAGGGCAAGTACAGACAAAGATGCCCAATGCCCCACCCTGTGACTTGGACTATGAACATGCATATCTATGACTTTGACCCTCCCTGTACCCTTGCAGAAGTCTCCTCCTCTGGGGCATAGGGTGGCAGTGGTTGCTGGGAAGGGGCAGAGGACATGGTAGGCAAGAACCTATCCCAAAAGGTGGATCATGACAGAGGCAGAATCACATGTGAACTGGGTTCCCAAGCCCCCAGAGCATGCTCCATTGTTTCATTAGACTACACTTATAAAACAAAGATTCAAAGGTAAATTTGTTAAGAATTTCAAGATGGTGACCACACAGCATTAAACTCCAAGCAAGGGCCCATGATCTGATAATGGGCTCTATGCAGCCACACTGGTTGCATGTCCTTGAAGCTATGAGTACCACCATGGCTATTACTGACTATAGGATAAAGCAGTGAACAAAACAAAAGAGATAAAAATTCGACTGTCTTTCAACTTACACTCAAGTTGGGGTTATGAGCCAACAAAATAAATGAGGCAAATATATGGTATATTCAATGGTGACAAGTACAATGGAGGAAAACAATGCAGGGAAAAGGCACAATGGTGCTAGGAAAGGTGCAGTTTTTAAAAGGGAGGTCAGGAATAGGCTCATTGAGAAGGTGGCTTTTGAACAAAGATTTGTAGTAAGTAAGGGAGTATAAACCAAAAGTACAGAAAGGAGAAGATGGCTTCTGGCAGACAAAACAGCAGATGCAAAGGCCTTGGAGTGAGAGTGTTCTTGGCTTGTTCAAGGTGGTCAGTGTGGTTAGAATAGGGCAAGTGAGAGGGGGCTGGTAAGAAATGAGATCAGAGAAGAAGCAAGGGATGCAGATCAAGGAGGGCCTCGTAGGCCATTGTAAGGACTTTGGCTTTAAGTATGATGGTAATCTTTGGAGGGTTTTGAGGAGAAAAGTAATATGATCTGATATATTTTTAAGGGATCACCCAGGCTACTGCGTGAAGAAGGGATGACTGAGTTGAGTCTCAAATTTTGAATAGTAGCAATGCAAAAGTGGAGGATAAAGACAGAAAAGAGAGCATGCACTGGAGACTATTGCAGTAATCCAGGAGTGTGATGGTGTCCTGGACCACAATGGTAGCAGTGGAAGGTGTAAGAAATGATCCACTTCTGGGGCTGGGATGGGAGAAATAGACAAAAAACTGTACTTGAAAAATAACTAAATAAAATTATTTTTTAAATAAATAAATAATAATAAAAAAAGAAATGATCCGTTTCTGGATATATTTTGAAAGGAGAAGCAACACATTTCCTCACAAATTAAATGTGGGATAGGAGAGAAAATGGGGGCTCAAAATTACTCTAAGGATTTTGGCTAGAGCAATTGAAAGAATGTTGCCATTAACTAAGATGGGGCAATATGTGGATGAAGCTGGTTTTAAGAGGAAATTGGGAGTTAGATTTTTAGACAGGTTAAATTGGAAATTCCTGATAGACTTCTAAGTACAGAGATCAAGGAGACTGGAGTTTGAGGATGATATATGGACTGGAGATACAAATATGGGAGTAGTTAGCATATAGATGCCACTTTAAAATAATATTAGGTGAGATCTCTAGGGGAGTTGAGTGTATGTAGAGAGACAAGGTTTAAACATAGCTCAAAGGTATTCTAACATGAGTTTAGGGGGATAAGTGGAACACTTATTTGAACAAATAACAAAGGAGAACTTCTCCAATCTGGCAAAAGCAGTAGACTTCCAGGAAATCCAGGAAGTTCAGAAAGTCCCAAAGAAGTTGGACCCAAGAAGGAACATACCAAGGCACATCATAATTATATTAGCCAAGATTAAAATGAAGGAGAGAATCCTAGAAGCAGCAAGAGATAAGGGGATAGTCACCTACAAAGGAGTTCCCATCAGACTGTCAGCAGATTTCTCAAAAGAGACTTTACAGGCAAGAAGGGGCTGGAAAGAAGTATTCCAAGTCATGAAATGCAAGGACCTACATCCAAGATTGCTCTATCCAGCAAAGCTTTAATTTAGAATGGAAGGGCAGATGAAGTGCTTCCCAGATACGGTCAAGTTCATCATCACCAAGCCCTTATTATATGCAATGTTAAAGGGACTTATCTAAGAAAAAGAAGATATAAAAATATGAACATGGGAAGGACAACAAACTCACAGTTATTAACAACCACAACTAAAACAAAAGCAAACTACGAGGACAGCTAGATCAGGAGCAGAACCATAGAAATGGAGATCACATGGAGGGTTAGCAACAGGGGAGTGGGAGGAGGATAAGGGGGGAGAAGGTACAGAGAATAAGTAGCATAGACGGTAGGTAAAAAATAAGGAGGAGGACAAGGATAGTATGGGAAATATAGAATCTAAAGAACTTGTGACACATGGACATAAACAAAAGGGGGGAATGGTGGGGGAGGGCTGTGCAGGGCAGAGGGGAATAAAGGGTGAATAGGACAACTGTAACAGCATAATCAATAAAAAGTATTTTTTAAAAAAGAGATTAGGGAGATAAAAATGAACCAGCAAAGAATATTGAGAAAGGGTTGCCAACGAGACAAGAAAAAAACCAAGAGTGTGGTGTTCTCAAAACCAAGTGAAGAAAGCATTTCCAGAAGCAGAGTTTGATCCTTGATGTTAAATGCAGCTGACCAATTATGAGGAATGAAAACTAATCTTCTTAAAAAAGATGTTATATGTATTTTTAGAGAGAGAGTAAGGGAGGGAGAAAGAGAGAGAAAGAGAAACATCAATGTGCTGGGGTACCTGGCCTCCAACCCAGGTATGTGCCCTGACCAGGAATCAAACTGGCAATCTTTCAGTTTGCAGGCCAGACTTCAACCCACTGATCCACAGCAGCCAGGGCAGAATTAACCTTTGAATTTATCAACATATAGTTTACTGGTGACCTTAACAAGAATAGATTCAATGGTATAGTTGAGGAGGGGGTATGAAATCCTGATTAGAGTGAGTTCAGAAAAAAAGGGGACAGAACCAACTTCTTTTCTGAAAATTAGTAAACAAAAGAGGAAAATCATATATTTATCCTTTTATTTCTTTGAGTAACCAACCAGTTGATGAGGAGAGTTTTCTTCTTGTAGAAGTATTCAGCTAGTAAATAAGGAAAAAATGATAGATTATCATCATTTTGCAGTCCTGATGAGCAAATGAGTCTTGACAATGCTCACCATTGGCATTATGAAAAAACATGTATGCCTGAATAAAAAGGCACCTGAATCTGATTAAGCCTCTAGACCTATCTATCAATTTACAAAAGCTGCAGGGAAAGGGGAACCCATTTAGCAACACTACAGGGAGGCAATCAGGAAGATCTAGTCTACAGAAAAGTACAGGAAAAATGGCTGGTTTCCTCAGCAAAAATTAAAAATAAAAAGAGTCAAAGGGAGAAACATATAAAATATTTAAAGGTAAATCAACAAATTACAATGAATGACACCTAGTTAGATCTTAATTCAAACAAACTGGAAAAATGACATTTGAAATAATTAAAATTTTGAACACTGGTTGGATATTTGATTATGTTAAATAATCCTTGTTATTTTGGGGTATGGTAAGCATTTGATTTTTGGAAAAGAGCTCCTAGAAGTTCCTAGAAGTACATACTGAAATATCTACAAGTGAAATTATATGTCTGGGATTTGCTGCAAAATAATCCAGGAGAAGGGATGGGGGATACAATAAAATTTGCTTTAGTTTGATAATTATTGAAAATTGGATGATGGGCACATGTGAATTTATTAAATCAGTTTTCTTCTATGTGTGTTTAAAATTTCCTATAACAATAAGTGAGAATAAGTTGTTGTTAATGTTACTGTAAATTTCTGCCTATAGCCTCTTAGTGTAAACCTGCAGGGGTGTCAGCACCAAGTGCCTGGACAGCTCCTTCCCCAGGACTTCCTCCTCTCATTTCAGAACCCGGCTTCTGCTGTGGTCCTCATCAGGATTTCCCTGCCTCTCTTGCTCTTCTTGCCACGGCTTTAAGCACTAGAGTTAGAGTCCATAGGTTTGGTGTTTAGTAACACCAGAAAGTACCTGATTCTAAAACAAACGAGGTTAGAGGATTTTTTAAAAAGATTTTATTTATTTATCTTCAGAGGGGAAGGGAAGGAGAGAGGGAGAGAAATATCAATGTATGGTTGCCTCTCGTGGGTCCCCTGCTGGGAACTGGCCTGCAACCCAGGCATGTGCCCTGACTGTTTGAACCACGATAGTCTGGTTCACAGGCCCACACTCAGTCCACTGAGCTACACCAGCCAGGGTGAGAATGGTTTTTTGGTTGGTTTTTGTTGTTTTTGTTGTTTGTTGGTTGAATGAATAAACTCTCTAAACCTGTATCATTAACTTCAACTTTTTAGAAAATGTTGCATTGTTATCTATTGAGGCTGATTCTGACATAAAGTTAATGTTTCACAAACAGCATAACTTTTTAGTTTTTAAATGAGCCCCTATTGGTTTGAAATTAATGTCTTTTATAGCTGCATTTTCACTTGCTTTGTTTTCAATGTTTTGAGAAAATGCTTGTGCAGTGGCTTCAGTTTTTCACAAATTATTGAGGGATAAAGGCACATTTCAGGAAACCTGATCGTCTAGAATTATATAGAGAGTATATAGGTTTAGTTCTTCTCTCTCTCTCTCTCTTCTCCTCCAGAAACAAGTATGGATTGTGGAAGGAGGAGAGTAATAACTGTTGCCATAGGGAATAGTTTTTGTTTTGTTCCAGGGAATTGAACCATACATACATTAATAAAGAGAGTAGAATCTCAAGATTTTATATATAAAGCCAAAATATCAAAAGCTTCATATTGTCTTTAGCTCTCCTTAAGTTGAGGTGTTTTGTCTCTTCACTTAAGTCCTGGGCTGACATCAGCACTCTGGTATTAGGGTACTTGGTGGAAGAGTCCTGATTCAAACTTCCTAAGAGTATTCAGCTGATCCCACTTCTGGAAAGTGGGCCAATATTTACTACATAAGTGCCATCTACTCAAGTCTTAGATGCTTTACCCATGCTATCTGAACAAGTCCCTATAGCAAGACTAGAAGGTAGGTATTTTTGTATCCCTATTTCACAGATGTGGAAGCTAAGGGTTGAGAACGGGTCATAACTTACTTAAGATCACTCAGTGAAAATGGTAGAGACAAGATTCAAACTCAGGTTAATCTTAACACCAGACTAGGTTATGTATCTGTGGCTTCAGGGATACCAATAAGGGAAAAAGCATAGTAGCAACTAAGTGTGGGGTACCAGGTTGCTGGTTCTAGGATGAATGTGGGAAATTCAGGGACATCCTCCATATCTGTGACCCAGTGCCTTTCAAAAGTCCATTTTAGAAACATTGGCCGGTGCTGTACTAGGATCACTACATCAGAATACCCTTGTGGGCATATTAACAATGCAAGTAGTTGGACCCCATTCCCAAAGATTCCAGTTCAGTAGGTATGGAATACAGCCCAAGAATCTGATTTTTTAAGTTTTCTAGGGAATTCTGATGCACAGACAAATTTGGGGACCACAGCTCCTGGCAATGCTTAAAACACTCAGGCTTCCCCTTTCTGCCTTTAGTCATAAAACAATTCTCAAGGATTCAGAGGAGAATCCTGTGCTAAGGCACAGTTATGAAAGAGAAACAGTAGTCCCTATGGGAGTGATCACACAGCTCACAGAGACTGGTTAGAACAGTGGTTTTCAATCAGAAGGCACCCGTCAGTACCAGGGACATTTTCTCAATTCCAACTCACTTCAGTTGTGAACTACTACATATCCAAAGATAGAAATGAACTAATCGAGGGTAAGAGATAACAGTTTCCCTGGGATGGATGTTAACCTCTTCTGCATTGCTTCTGAGCAGCCCCTTTATTCTCCACTACCTGGTATATCTTCCAGGAGGACTTCTAATTTATCTCCAAGGAACTTTCCATGTATTTCCATTACAACTTGAGGGAGGTTGCATTGGAGGTTCTTTTTGGACTTTTGTGGTTGGAGGTTTGATGTTCTCTTCTTTCTGTTTTGAGTGTTCGGGAACACATTGGCTGCTGTTTACACACTGAAGAAGGTCTGAACTCAGATGATTCTGAGTGTAAGTGCACATCCCTGTGCTGCATGAATAGTGAAGGGAAACTGTTTAAAGGAAGATGCTACTTCTCCATTCCAGCCACTCCTTCCCATATAGAAATGCAGGCTCAGTATTACCAGGTCTTCAGATTTTTTTTAAAGTTATAAATCAAGATTCCTAAATGTTGGTTCAAATTAAAATGTAAAAATATTATGTGGGCCAAACAAGAGATTTTTGCGGGTCACACCTTTCTAGTTTATAAATCAATTTCAGCAGAAAACAATGCCTCCGCTGGTTGGCTTGAGCAAGCTACCACACCTGGCCATGTTTGCCAAAGGAATTAATTCCATTTGGAAGCTGCAATTTTCCAAGAATTAGAAGTGGGTGACTAAAGCACTTAGTCACCCCCATGCAGTGTTGATTAGGCCACAGTGAAGCTCTTAGTGTGCACTTCGGTTTTAGGAAGATAAAAGGAGGGAGGAGGGCTCAGACAGAGCAAGTTCTTACTATCACTAAACAGGATCTAATAAATCGTTCTAAAGCACCTTACTAACATGCTGACAAACTTAAAATTCCATCGCCAAAGACAAATTATATCTGCTAGAATTCCAACTGTAATACTGGTTTCTCTTCCTCCTGTCTACATTCCAAAGCCCCCCAAAGAAAAGGATTATCTCCACTGACACGCACCAACTTCTGTGATTGGAACAATTTTAAGTCACCATCATACTCTGCTCATCTCGCCAACACAGATTTTCAAGTGAGTTGGGGTATTTGACCATTTCTAAAGAAGATTCAACCTGCATCTTTACTCTCTACCACCACAAAAGTGATTGCAAACTCATTCAGTTCCCTGCGCTTTACAAAACCCATTAGTCAATTTTTCCTGTTGCAAAGTAGTGGGGTGGGAGTGGGCTCAGTCAGCAGGGGAAAAGTATTCTTTTGCCTTGCAGCTCCCACTTCCACCAGCCTTCTTCTTTCCCACTCTCTGGTGGGTGAGAACTCTGATGGATAAATGCCTTTCCTCATAAAGAAAGCCTCAACTAGGTGGGTGGTTCTGAAACAAAAATAGTGGCAAAGACCCGGCAGAGGGAGAGGTATCCAAGGAAGTCTTGTGGGATCTTCCAGTCTCTTCAAATCAGCTGGATTTAGGATTCACAGATAAAAAGTGTAGTTCCTTTTATGACAGGATAGTAATAAGCTAGGAAAATTCCTTAGCAAGTAGAATAGGGAAACTGAGACAAGAGAATTAAACAAGCCCAAACAATTTGAAGAACTTTCAGCTAACTGGTGAATCAGAAGCCCTTATCTTCCCTAACCAAGGACACTTGAGAAAAAAATGGCTTAGACCTCCCCTCCCTAACCAGAGAATACATCGCTTGTATCACTCTGGTCTGAGAAATAGACAACACAGACCCAATTAATGCCATTTGTGCCAGCTTAACCCAAGGACAGATGAAGTTGGGGAACAAATAACAAAACCCCATTAGAGCCAGACAGACCCAAGATCAAAGTAAAATAGTTCAGGCACACCAAAGAATAATCCCCAATCCTGCCCCCCACACTCATTTTGATGCATCAGCATATTTAAAATGCATATGGAAAGCCCATGAATATTCTGTTGGAACCCTCCCCAAAAATTCTCACCCACAGAAGTGAGATTAAAAACCTTTAAGACAAACACCAGGTGCAGGCTCACTCTAGAGCACACCCATGCCCCTTCCCAAGCGTCAACAATTTACTCCCTCCTAGACTCTAAGGGTACCCACAAGACTTGCAACCAGGGGAGCAGGCAGGCAATGGCAGCTTGCCCTAGGTTTACCTTCCGATCCTGTCTCCAAGGGCTTCCCAGTGAGCTAACAGCAGCCCCACCTTGGCTCACTTTTTTGCTATAACATTTCTAGGGAGCCAAAGCAGAGCTCTACCTAGGCCCTCTCCTATTGTTTCTTCTACAGTAAGCCCTTCCTTTGTTTTATTGTCTTCAAATTTAATAAGCATACTCTCAAAATCACCTGGACACATGTTGTGAAATTTTTCCTACACAAAGTCAAGAACCCACATACTACAGGCCAGCCTGAGGCAGACCCACTTTGGGCCAGTCCCTGTTTGGTAACACTTTGATACAAGGGTCTGTGTGTCTCAAGTTCCCAGCCAAGATCAGTGGCTCCCTTGAAGTATATGAGAATACTCCCAAGGAAGTATATGAGAATATTCACAAGGAGGAGGAAAAAGATTTTCAGAATCACTTGTGAAGCTTATCCAAACACTCATGCTTATCCTCTCTACCTACCCTAACCCTCTGGTCTATCAGAGTCATCAGTGAAGTAGGGTGTCAACCATATAGAGTTCAGAAAATCTCTGTGGATAATTTTGATTCACTGCCCTTTCCACTCCCACAATATCCTTTTATTTGTCCTAGTTGGGAAACATGAACTGAGAATTACCCAGTCACTTGGGTTACTTTGGGAGCATTGTAACCACATGGAATCTATATATGAGGTGCCCATTAAAATACACACACACACATGCATATGCACCCATAACATTGACCTAAAACAAAATAATGGATGGGAATAGAAATATGTATAGTCACCTGAAGGAAACAGGGGTAGCTCCTCTCCATATTGAAGATACTAAGAGGTTTAAAGAATGTGTCAAATTGAATGGGTGGAAAATGCAGAAGAAAGGGAGATTTGGTCAGTCAAAAGAACATAGACAAAAAAAAGTTACTGTACTGAAGCAAAAGGGATGTTAGTGCCCATCCCTAAGGGAGCCTCAACAATCAGACCTGGAACATCATAGACCATTGGCAAACCATCTCTATCATGAGAAGGATGAGTCAGGCCATCCAAGGTTGATGTTAGTAGACATCCATCAATATGTTATCCGCAGGGGCTATTTCCTTGCTTCTTTAAGCAACTTTCTTAAAGGAGGTTGGTGATCTATATTTCTGGTCCCTAAGATAGTGGTCCTTTATAGTAAATGGTATTTGATTGATCATGATTTGGCATTCTATGAAGCGTTATTCTAAGGTTCTGCCTTATATAATTCAAGCTGACTCGTGAAACTCATCTAAAACCACTTAAAGGTAACATAATATGACTTACTTTTTAAAAGAAAACTATTTATTTTTTTATAGATTTTATTTATTTATTTTTAGAAAAAGGGGAAGGAATGGAGAAAGAGAGGGAGAGATACATTGATTGGCTGCCTCTCACACATGCCCCAACTGGGGATCAAACCTGCAACCCAGACATGTGCCCTAACTGTGCCCTGACCCAGAATCAAACCAAAGACCTTCCATTTTGTGGGACAATGCCCAACCAACTGAGGCACACCAGTCAGGGGTAAACTATTCATGTTTTTTTTTGTTGTTGTTGTTTTAAGATTCTAATTTTTATTTTTATTTTATTGATTATGCCATTACAGTTGTTCTATTCCCCCCTTCATTCCCCTTCACCCTGCACACCCCCACCCTACCATTCCCCCCCTTTAGTTTATGACCATGTGTCTCAAGTTCTTTGGATTCTATATTTCCTGTACTATTCTTGCCCTCCCCCTATCTATTTTCTACCTACTATCTATGCTACTTATTCTCTGTACCTTTTCCTCCTCTCACTTCCCTGTTGCTAACCCTCCATGTGATCTCCATTTCTATGGTTCTGCTCCTGATCTAGCTGTCCTCGTAGTTTGCTTTTGTTTTAGATGTGGTTGTTAATAACTGTGAGTTTGCTGTCCTTTCACTGGTCATATTTTTTATCTTCTTTTTCTTAGATAAGTCCCTTTAACATTTCACATAATAAGGGCTTGGTGATGATGAACTCCTTGAATTTGATCTTATCTGAGAAGCACTTTATCTGCCCTTCCATTTTAAATGAAAGTTTTGATGGATAGAGCAATCTTGGTTATAGGTCTTTGGATTTCATGACTTGGAATACCTCTTTCCAGCCCCTTCTTGCCTATAAGGTCTCTTTTGAGAAATCAGCTGACAGTCTGATGGGAACTCCTTTGTAGGTGACTGTCCCCTTATCTCTTGCTGCTTCTAGGATTCCCTCCTTCATTTTAATCTTGGCTAATGTAATGATGATGTGCCTTGGTGTGTTCCTCCTCGGGTCCAACTTCTTTAGACTCTCTGAGCTTCCTGGACTTCCTTGGAAGTATATTTCCTTTGCCAGATTGGGGAAGTTCCCCTTTATTATTTTTTCAAATTAGTTTTCCACTTGTTGCTCTTCCTCTTCCCCTTCTGCTACCCCTATAATTCAGATGTTGGAACATTTAAAGATGTCCTGGAGGTTCCTAAGCCTCTCCTCATTTTTAAAAATTCTTGTTTCTTCATTCTTTTCTGTTTGGTTGTTTCTTTCTTCCTTCTGGACCACTCCATTGATTTGAGTCCCAGTTTCCTTCCTATCACTATTGATTCCCTGTGCATTTTGCTTCATTTCACTTAGTGTAGCCTTCATTTTTTTGTCTAATTTGCAACCCAAATCAAGCAGTTCTGTGAGCATCCTGATCACCAGTGTTTTGAACTGTGCATCTGATAGTTAAGTGACCTCTTAGTCACTTAGAAGTATTGGCTCTGGGCTTTGAGTAGTTCTTCTGCTTGAGCCATAATGCTTTGGTCTATTCGTGCATGTTATGTATGAGGGGCAAAAGCTTAGGTGTTCACCAAGGCAGGGCAACCCAGTCACTGGGTTGTGACTCAGTGGGGGTGGGTTCAGAGAGGAAGCAGTGGTGTTTGTTCTACTCTCAGCTTTTGGTCCCCTCTGCTGCTTCCCACAAGCAAATTGGAACCTTCTGGTACTGGTTCCTGGGTGGGTGGGCTTGTGTACATTCTAGGACCCTATGGGTCTCTCCAACAAACTCTCCTGTGAGGCTGGGGGCCTCTCCCAGCACCTCAACCCCCAAAAGGTTTTCCAATGGGTACTTTTAGGCTTTAATTCCCATGGCTGGGGCCCTGGTTTGCACGTTTCTGTCTCAGTGCCCGTTTTGTTTTTTTGGTTTTTTTTGGCCTGGTTTATCTGCATGCGAATGTGTGTCCTCTGTCAGCCAGCCACCCTGCATACCTCACTGGGTTTGCTCATTTCATCCCTCGCCTACCTGAGTCTGCTAACTATTGCCTTTTCCTGTTGGAACCCCTCTCCACAGGCTGCCAACTCTGCCCCTCCTACCGGTCTGAATGAATGGTTTGTTGTTGTCGGGCTTCGGTACAGTTCAATTTTCTGTGTTTTGGGTGTGTTTTTGTTTCTAAATCTTTGTTGTCCTTAAATTTGGTTGTGTGAGGAGGTACAGTATTTTTACCTACACCTCCATCTTGGCCAGAAGTCCCAAAATAAACCATTTTAAATTTAACAATTAAGTGGCATGTAGTACACCCACAATGTACAACAATTTCAGTCTTCCTTAATTTTTTTCAGCTGTGTTCTATAGTTTTTAGTGTGTCTTTCACCTTCTTATCTACATTTATTCCTGGGTATTGTATCTTGGAGGGAGATACTAAAATAACCACTTTAAGTCAAAAGTACGATGACTATTCTTGCTTCTGTGTATAGAATAGACCTTACAGAAGAAAGGGTGGAAACAGAAAGATGTATTGAATATTCCTTGTGAAAGATCACAGTGGCTTGGGCAACAGGGTAGTCTTGAGAATGGCAAGAATAAGTTAGATTCAGGATACATTTTGAAGGTAAAGCCAAAAGACAGGATTGGTTGGGATCTAAAAATGAGCTTAATCAAAGATCACTTCAAGGTTTTTGACCTAAGTAACTTGTGAATAGCGGCGCCATTTACAGAGATGGAGAACACTGGACCGGGTGCAAAGAAACAACAAAGAATTCCATTTGAGTAAGTTGAATTTGAGTTGTGTATTAGATATAAGTCATATTTATTACAATTTTTAGTTACATGTTAATTGTTTACTTCTTTATTTACTGCTATCTTAGTTAACACTCAACAGTAGATAGTAAACTCTGTGAGGACAAGAACCAAATTTTTCTTATTCACTATTGTATCTCCAGCAGTTAATACAATGCTTGGCACTTGGTAGATCATCATTAAATATTTTTTAAAATCAGATTACAAGTTTAGGTCTAGCTGGTGTTTCCTATATACCTGGTTTATAACATTACTTTCAAATGCACATTCTTATAATTTAGCTATTGCTGCATTTCTATCACTTTTTCTATCTTCGTAAAAAGTGGGATTCTTCCACTTAATAAATCAGGAAATGCCTCTTCCCTCATCTTTTTCCTCTCTCTTTACATATCTATCTATGCAATTTTGGCAAATGGCATAATTTAACAAATGCCAAGAAAAAATAAAGATCTGGTACTTTTCAGTAGTAATGGCTAACATTTACTGAGTGCAAATTATGTGCCAGGTACCACGTAAAGTGCTTTACAATAACCATCTCATCTCATGCTCACAACAAATGTAACAGCATAAAGCTTGAACCAGCTTTTTTTTTCTTTCAGTATTAGGGTCACATGCTTTGGAATGTGAGCTTGTCCACATAGCCAAGACAACAGCTGAGATGGGTACATTAATTTACTTAAGTGAATATATATCAATGTCATGAAGGAAAAAAAAAGATATTGACTTATGCCAGCATAAATAAGGCCTTGGAGAATCTTGCAATTGGGCAAATGAGTGCCTTCAAGTTAAAAAAATCCATCAGTCAATAAACATTTTCTGAGCCCTACTATATAGTTATTGGTGGGGGTGAAACACAAGATAGGGGATATGGACTTGGCTGGGGAGAGCTGGATCTAGAATAGGGAAAAGTCATCAGCAAGCCCTGGAAATCTACACATTGGTGGCCTCCCTCTCCCACTATTAGTTTTGGGGAATGGGGAATCACAAAAAGCCCTCTATGTCTGAGTATGATTTTTAAAGACTTTTAAATAGCACTCTCCTAAAACATTTAAATACCCAACCCTCAGTGATCTGTCTTACAGTAGATGCTGTTCTGGGGTCATGGTACCTTGCTAAAGAAGGCAGAAAGCTATGACAAAAGGACACAGACAATTCCCTTCCTCCTTGGGAAGAGTGTGGGCTCTGCTTGGTGATTTGCTCTCAAAGAGTACAGTTGGAAGGAGGAGATAGGGAGTAACTTAACAATGGAGGTATCTGGCAAATACTACTTCAGCCAGGTGACCAAGGTCAATATCAACAGTCATATGTCATCTTGATATCACGTGCCCTTTATATGATGTAATGATGGCCTTCCTACCAGAAACCCATAGCCCCAATCTATCCATGAGAACAATATCAGCCAAACATAAATTAAGGGACATTGTACAAACACATTACCAGTACCCCCTGAAAACCTTCAAGGTCATCAAGAACAAGAAAAGTCTGAGAAACTGTCAGACCAGAGGAGGCTAAAGAAACATGACACCTAATTATTTTTCTGTTAGTGGTTAATTCTTCTGTGATTCAAGTGGTTCGATTTCTTTACTGAGAGGTACTATAGTGTAGCAGTTAAAGGGTAAGTTACAGCGTAAGAGTTACAGAGTTAGCTGGCACTGGATTTGAACACCAGTTCCCACCCACCACCACTTATAAACTGTGAGAACTGGATCAACTTAAACTCTTGAGGCTCAGTTTAGTCACTTGAAAACAGAAATAAAATGAAGAGTGCCAACTTTATAGAATTGTTATAATGGTCAAATTAATTAACGCTTGTGACATGCTTGGCATCAGGCCTGGTACATAGTAAACAATAATATGAGTTATTATTGAATACCTTATTTTAGTAAATGCTATGATATAGAGACTTAAGTTTTTTCACCCTAGATATTTAACCAATTTATCCTAGCATTTTCTGAATGATCCATTATTCCCTAACTGATTAGAAATGCCACCTTCATAAAATAATACTTATATATGCTTTTATTTGTTAGGAGCTTTCTATTCTGTTTCACTGATTTGCCTGTTTATTCTTACACAATTAGCACACCATTTTACTTTGTACCCTTTTATAGGTTTGTACCATGTTTTACAACTACAAGTAGTACATGTACTCCCATGATGTTATTATTTATACTTTTATGGTTGTTTTTATTCAAAATTTATTGAACAACTTCTATGTGAAGCACTTTCATAAGCTTAGTAAAAGGAGCACTGGGATTAGAGGACAGTCCCTGCAATGACGTGTGTGAGAGAGAGAGAGTGTGTGTGTGTGTGTGTGTGTGTGAGTGTGTGTGGAAGCAGAGCGTGGTTGATTTTTCCATTAGGCATTCAAAAAAATTCTCATGCTAGGCATAGTGTTTAGTTCTGGAAATACAGGCAGAAAAAGACATGGACTCAGCTCTCGATGTAGCCCTTCAGTGTAGGGCCAGAGACAAGACCGTGATTCTAGTTCTGAGTAACTGCAAAGAATGCTTTGGCAGCACAGATTGGGTCAATGAGGATGTGACAGCTGGTAGGTGTTTTGAAGGATAAAACTGAGGTGGTAAAGAAGAGAGATGAGGGCAGGAGGGGGCAAAGTCAGGGTAGGGGCCTCTAGGAAAGAAAACAGAATGTGTGAAAGAATATCAATTTGTAGAAAGGCCAACCCTCCGAACATGGCTGAAGGGGATGTGGGAGGTGGGGGATGGGCTGGATGGAGTGTGTATGAGCATACACATGAAATAACTTCAGAATACTTAAAGGGCAACTTTACCGCCAGAGTTCTAGCTGATGGCCTTTCTTCTCCCTGAAGTTTTTCAGTATACAACAATCCAGAAAGATCTTGTCAGTGCAGATGACTGAGGAAGAATCGTGTGATATTTTGTGACATTTCTCGTTCATTTTTATTTAATTTCCATTCCTCTGCCTTGAAGGCTGCATCTAAATATATTTACTGGCTGGTCCTTCCTTCAGATAGTGGGATATAACATTAAACAAAATGAAATCCTGCCCTCGTGGAGTTTGTAGTTTCAGTAGAGGGAGATAGATAATAAATAAACAAGTAAATATGTAGTTTGTTAGATGGCAATAGGAATGCTTTAGAGCAGGGGCGTCCAACTCATTTTCACCAAGGGCCACATCAGCCTCGCGGTTGCCTTCTAAGAGCTGAAATGTAATTTCAACTCCTAACAGTTAAGGAGTAGTTACATTTATATAGCCCTAAAATTATTCCAGCCCTTTGAAATCAACCACAAGGCTGACATGGCCCCACATGAAAGTGAGTTGGACACCCCTGCTTTAGAGGACAAGTGTGTCTATTATACTACCTACTACATTGTGTCATAATTTTCTGTGCCTTCCTTTTCCCCACTAGATTGTTTTTTCAAGGGCATAAGTTTGATTTTATTAATCCCTACCAGCTTACTGGTCTCATGTGTAGGAAAGAGCATGTGTCTAATGAAAAGAGAGGAGCAGCACTGGTTAGACCTGGGATGAGAATTCCTTGTCTATGCCCAGTCTCTGTCATGTATCAGCATGACCTTGGATAAGATACTTAGTTACATATGCTTGACTTTTCTTTTTAAAAAAGAAGACAAATGTTGCAACTTTCTCATAGGGTTGTAGGGAGGGTTAAATATATTAAGCACTTAAAATAGTACCCCTGCATAGAGAGCACTTTATAAATGATAACTGTTATTATTAAGGAATTGACCGTAATGTGAATATATTCTTAAAAGCATGGACTTTAGTGCAATTAAGATAATGTATTATTGTTTGAAAAATCTGCTTATGCTAGGGTAAGTCTTCTGATGAACCATCTTCTGAATGTACACCAGCATGTCACTGCAGCCTGAATTTGGTCTGAGAAGTCTACCTGGGATATGAAGACAGGAGGAGCTGACCCAGGCTCTGGCTCTCCTGAGGTTCTTGTGAACCGCAACCTCATTTTGCATCCAGCATCTCTCCAGAGCTGCTTAGTTACTAGGTTTGGGAACATGACATTAAAAACCCAATTGTCCAGATATATTTGGTGATAATATGTTCTGACAGTATTTAGCCTACAGGTCTTGTACATTTCCATCATCTCTTCTCAGTGAAGACATTGCCTGGAGTTGTATCATGTGTCTAGAAATATTGCCTTCTCAGTTGTCAACAAAGTAAAAAAGAGTCATTTCTTACATTTGTCTGGGACACTATAGCTTGAAAATCACTCTCCTATCCATTATCTTTCATTCCACAAGCAAACACTCTAGAGAGACAAGGCAGGGTAATCATTTCCACTTAGCAACTATGGAAACAGAGGCTTATAAAGTTAAGCCTCAGCCAAGTTGGCTGAGCATCTTCTAGCTCATGATTCTATCTCTATGCCCTACACCAGGCTTCCCGCAAATCCTGGGATCCCCAAAACATTCAACATGTTGACTTGGGCCCTTTCTCTTGGTGTTTATTCATCACTATATCTTTTTTAATTGGACTAAGACACAATCCTATGTAGAGCTACAAAATTCACAACTTTATTTTTTCAGATCAGTTGAGGTTCAGTAGTCGACTAGAGCCTCATAGGCCCTCTGCATCCAGTCTCTTATGGTTCTGCCACCGGGGCTGACACTCCACGGGTGGAGGATGGAGCTGCAAATTCTGAAGCGACTCCAACTAGGTCCACAGTTGCCCTAAGTAATATCAGCAATAGACAATCCATTATCATGGCAGAAATCTAGACATACTGAGGTTCTCCTGGAAAATATTCCCTGCTATTTCTCAGGCCAGTAACTTAATTTCTTAAATTGGTGGAGCGTGGTAGACTTAGATAATTTTGCTAACTTATTTTACCAAATAAGGATAGTGAATAATCATCATCAAAAAATAATAATATAAGGGCATTTTCACACCAAAAAGTTAGGAGAGGTAGAATCTCAAAAAAAGGAACAGTACATTTAGCTTTATGAAGGACTCAGAAATCATTCTTCTATTTCTGACTTTATAGAGTTCTGTGTGCTACACTTCATCAGGTCCTTGCTCTGGGGCTGGCATTGGGAATCACTGCTCTGGGACTTATAACATTAGTGTCACCCCTTTTGCCCTAGTATCCTTGAATCCTGCTGTGTTTGGAGCTGGAGAATTCTAGGTCTAAGAAGGGGTCTATTCTAGGTCTATGTATAGACTAACAATAAAGTTTCTCTGTACATCTGAATTGAAGCCAAGACTTATGAATCATTCTTTCTGGATATACTATTAAAAGCAGTGGACATGATATACTTAGGCATCTTTTGGACCAGAGCATTTATTTTTGTGCTGGTTAGGGCAACACGTTAATCCCAGGAAGTCTTAGCCTGGGAATAGTTATGGAATCCGCAGTTAGCAGAGAGAAGCACCTGGTTGGATCTCACATGTCATTGTACCCATTGAATTGTCTGTCATCTACCAATGAAATATTGACCTTCCTATGTGACCAATACCTACTTTAAAAAACCCTATTGTGAAAAATTTGAGCAGATATCATAAATGTCACTATAAAGTCAAAAGTATATTACTAAGAGAAGACAAGGGATAGTGAAAGAGTAATGCTTTTTGAGTGTCTGCTATGTCTCAGATGCATTTAAGAAAACCAAATACAATGTCATTCATAATAATTTTGAAAAACTAATTAGCTTTATTTTATAAGTGAGAAAATTGAGGTGGAAAGTAGAGTACTTGAATGAGGTCACATAGCTGGAAAGTGGCAAAGTTGAAGTATATTTCACCAAAACCATGCTGTCTATATTAGACTAATAGAGAAAACAGAACCAGGGCCTGGAGTCCTAACAACTTTTAGCATGGTGAAATGAAAAAAAAAAAAAAAAGAAATGAAAAATACTCACAGATTAAAACTAGGGGCACACTTCTCGAACTTGACAAACCCATGAAAACCCTACCAGTAACAGCATACTTAATGCTAAAAGATTGAATGGTGGAAGATGGTTTTCTAAGATTGGGAACGAGACAAGGAAATCTGTGCTCGTCACTTCTGTTCAGCAGTTTATTAGACGTCCTAGCTAGTGCAATAGGGCAAGTAATAAATAAAATAAAATATCTAAAAATTGAAAAGAAAGATAAAACCAGTTTTATTTATGGATTAATAAGATTATAGAATCCTCATAAATCTAGAAAAAAAGCTAGTAGACCTAACAGAAGAATTTGGTAAGGCCACAGAGTACAAAGTCACTACAAAAAAAATCAATTTAAAAAGTCAGTTGTATTGCTATACACCAGCAATGAATCAGTGAAAAATGAAATTTAAAAATGAATACCATTTATAATAATGTTAAAAATCTTGAACTACAACTAGATAAATTTAACATAATATGTTCAAGACCCAAATTCCAGTCAAGATAGTGGCATAGGCAGACATGGCTCACCTCTTCCCAAAACCACATCTAAAATAAGTATAGAGCAACCATCACTCAGAACTGTCAGAAATCAAGTTGAATGGAAGTCTGACAACTATGGAACTAAAGAAACCACATCTATCCAGACTGGTGGGAGGGGTGCAGATGCAGACCAGTCTGGTCCCTCACCATGTGTGGTGGATAAAAATTCAGGAGGAACATCTTGGGAGCAAGGAGTCCCAGCCCCACACCAGGGCCCCTAGCCCAGAGTTTCAGTGCCATGAAGATAAGTCCCCACAGCTTCTGCCTGCAAAAACCAGCAGGGATTGAGTTGGTGGAAGAATATGCTGGAGCCCCAAGTTCCTTTTAAAGAATGTGTAGATGGGCTTACCTACTAGGATTCACTCCTTCTGAGCTCCAGAACCAGAGTAGCAGCTTGAAAGGCACCAGTGGTATGCAGGGAGAAACTGAAGTGTCTGGCATCAAGGAGAGTAGAGGCCATTGTCCCTTTTCTAAACCCTTTCCCCACAGAGCTGGCAAGCAGATGCTATACCTGAGACTCCATAACCTGGTTAACACTGTTTGACCCTTCTTGGAGATCCCCAGAGACTCTGCCCCACCCAACTTACAGGCCCACCCAAACTGCTTTTCCATATGAGTGGCTCATACTTCATAACTTCCTACATCCTCTCAAAGAAGCAACACCTCCCTTCAGTGAGCCCCAGGCCCAGGACTAGCAGCAGCCTGCCTTGATTCATAGCTTAGCTTTGCCTAGAAATCTCCAAGCCCAGCACATGTAGTAGCAGCCATCTCAGATTGCTTTATAGCTCAGGCAGGGTGGTTCTGGGAAAAACACACATGGGGGATGATGTTGACCTGCACCACCTGGGAAACCCCAGGGCCAGTGCTCCCAGTGGACAGCTACAGACCACATCAGAGCACCACCACCCTTCCCCCTGCACAGTGGATCTTCCACACAGGGCAGAGGTTGGTGGTAAGTGGTCACTGCCAATCCTTGCAGTTGACTGGCCTGGGTAAATCCCTCCCACTGATCTGCCAACAGCAACCAAGCCTCAACCACAAGAGGAGGATGTACTCAGCCCACATGTAGGGCATACCTTGAATACCCAGCTTGGGTACTTCAGCCCACATTAGGCCACACTACCAAGACATGAAGTCAAAGCAGCTCTACCTAATACATAGAAACAAACACAGGGAGGCTGCCAAAAAGACGAGACAAAGAAACAGGGACCAAATGAAAGGACAGATAAAAATTCCAGAAAAAGAGCTAAATGACATGGAAATAAGCAATCTACCAGATGCAGAGTTCAAAACACTGGTTATAAGGATGCACAAGGAACTTAGTGAGGACCTCAGCAGCATAAAAAAGATCCAGTCAGAAATGAAGGATGCGCTAATTGAAATAAAGAACAATTTACAGGGAATCAACAGCACAGTGGATGAAGCTGAGAATCAAATCAATGATTTGGAACATAAGGAAGCAAAAACCAACCAATCAGAACAACAAGAAGGAAAAGGAATCCAATAAAATGAGGATAGTGTAGCAGCCTTTGGGACCACCTTAAGTAATCCAACATTCATCTTATATGGGTGCCAGAAGCAGAAGAGGAAGAGTAAGAAATTGGAAATCATTTGAAAAAATAGTGAAAGAAAACTTCCTTAATTTGGTGAAAGAAATAGACATGCAAGGCCAGGAAGCACAGAGAGTCCCAAACAAGGTGGACCCAAAGAGGCCCACTCCAAGACACATCATGATTAAAACGCCAATGGTTAAAGATAAAGAGAGAACCTTAAAAGCGACAAGAGAAAAGAAGTTAGTTACCTACAGGGGAGTTCCCATAAGACTGTCAGCTGGGTTCTCAAAACACACACACACACACACACACACACACACACACAAACTTTGCAGGCTAAAAGGGATTGCCAAGAAATATTCAAAGACATGAAAAGCAGGGACCTATAGCCAAGATTGCTCTACTCAGCAAAGATATCATTTAGAACCAAGTGGAAGACAAAGCACTTGCCAGACAAGAAAAAACTGAAGTTCATCATCACCAAACCACTATCACATGAAGTGTTAAATAAGGGACTTATTTAAGAAAAAGATCAAAACTATAATATGGCAAAAATTACAAATTATCAGTTGAAAAACAAGGTGCCACTATCTCCCAGCAATTGGATTTAAGTAGACAAGAAGAACAGAGACAGATTCATGGATATAGAGAGTATTTTGATGGCTGTCAGATGGGAGGGGTGATGTGGAGGAATGGGTGAAGAGGTGAGGGGATTAAGAAGCACAAAAAGGTAGTAACAGAATAGCCATAGCAATGTAAAGCACAGTGTAGGTAATGAAGGAATCAAAGAATCTATGCATGTCTCGTGGACATGAACAATGGTGTGGGGATTGCCTGAGGGATTGGTGGGTGCTAGGTGGATGGGGCACAAAGGGGGAAAAATTAGGACCGATGTAACAGTATAATTAATAAAACATAATAAAAAGTGTGTTTAAGACCAATACACTAAAAAGTACAAAACACTGCTCAGGGAAATTAAAGAAAGCCTAAATAAACAGAGAAGTATACTGTGCTCATGGGTTGGAAGATTCAATATTGGTAAGATGTCAATTTGCCTCAAATTGATCTATGGACTCAAGAAATACCAATCAAAATCCCAGAGTCATTTTTTCTGTTGCTGTTGTTCAACAGTAGTCATCTCCATTTTCTCCCTACCACTTAGAAATCAGACAAACTGATTACAAAATCTACATGGATGTGCAAGTGACTCAAAATAACCAAAATAATTTTGGAGGAAAAGAACAAAGTTGGAGAACTTAATTACCTGATTTCAAGATGTACTATTAAGTGTTATCAACAAAAACAATGTCATTTTGGCATAATGACAGACACATAGTCCATGGGACATAACAGAATTTACAGAAATAAATCTAGACATATTTGAGCAAATGCATTTTCAGTAAAGGTGTTAAGGTAATTCAATGGAGAAAAAGATAATCTTTTCAACAAATGATACTGGAACAATCTGATATCCAAATAGCAGGAAACAAACAAACAAACAAAACTCTTGACTCTTACCTCACGCTATATACAAAAATAAACTCTAAGTAAATCATAGGCTTAAATATAAAAAGTAAAAATATTTTTTAAAATCCAAAGTAAATAAATAAATATTCTAAGAAATAAATTTCTTAGACAAGACACAAAAGAATTAGCCATAAAATAAAAATGGATAAATTTTATTTTATCAAAATTAAAAACTATTACTCTTCAAATACCAGCTAAGAAAATTTGAAAAGGTGAACCATAAAGTGGGAGAAAATATTTACAATACATGTATACAACAAAGGAGTTGCATACAGAATATATTAAAGGGCACAACTCAATTTTTAAAATGTGCTGAAGATTTGAGTGTGCTTTTCACAAAAGAAACTATGCAAACGACCAATGAGAATATGTTTACCATCATTAATAATAAGGAAGATGCAAATTAAAATTACAAAATGATACCACTATGCATCCACTAGACTGGCTAAAATTAAAAAGGCTATAGTCCCAAATGTCGGTGAAGGTTAACTACTGTATGTCTCAAGCATTGTTGGTGATAATGTAAAAATGTTACAATCACTTTGGAAAATAGTTTGACTGTGTCTTATAAGGGTAAATATATGCTTACATTATAATCCAGCAATCCTATTGCTAGGCCTTTACTTGAGAAATGAAAACACAGTTGACCCTTGAACAACATGGTTTGAACTGCAGAGGTTCACTTCTATGTAGTTCTGTTTCAATAAATACAGTCAGCCCTTTCATATAGAGGGTTTCGTATCTGCACATCAACCAACTACAGATCAAATACAGTATTTTTGCAATCCCAACCGCAGTTTCCCAACTGTGGATCAAAAATACTGTTTTCAACATGTGGTTGGTTGAAACTGCTGGTGCAAAGGAACAACTGCATTAAAATTTAGGGGGAGTCAAAAGTTATAGGCAGATTTTCAATGCATGGGGGTCAGCACCTTTAAGCCCTGTGTTGTTCAAGGGTCTGCTGCAGATGTCCACACAAAAACCTATACACACATATTTATAGCAGCTTTATTTATAATTGCCAAAATCTGGAAATACCCCAATGTTCGTCAGTGGGTGGATGGATACGCAGATTGTGATTCATCTGTACAATGAAATATTCAGCAATCAAAAGAAAGGGTCTCCTGATACATGAAACAACATGGGTGAATCTCAAAAACATTTTTTGAGTGAAAGAAACCTTACATGTGGGTACATACTATGTAATTCCATTGATATGCAATCCTAAAACAGGTAAAACCAATCTATAGTGATGGAAAGCAAGTAAGTGGTTCCTGGCCTTAGGACTGGAAAAGATGGACTGGAAAGAGACAAGGATAGAAATGTTCTCTATCTTGATTGGAGTAGTGATTACAAAGGTGTACATGTGTGTCAAAACTCAGTGAACTTAAAATATTTACTGGATGTAAACTACAACTCAATAAAGTTGATTTTAAAAGTAAAAATAAAATTTTGAGTTTTTTTAATTGAAATTTTTTGATGAAGTCCTAGTTATGTCCTTGTACTAACCTCTGCATATATAAAGGATTGAACAGGTGCAGCAGTTGCAGGGTACTGTGAACATGAGCTCTTCATTTGGAGATGGTGGCCTACTTAAGTAGCGATGTAGAGGTGAGGAATCTAGCCAAACAGGAGAAGCCCATCACTCCAAACTGTGACTTTTATCACTAGAGTACTACTTACAATCTGAATATACCCGCAGCACTAGTTTATGAAGGTAGAAGACAAAGATAAAGTCATAGGAATAGCCTGTGGAGAAAAAGGATAAGTCCATGGGACTGTCATGCAGCACAGCAGGAAAGTCATTAGAAGTACTCAGCTCTTCAATCTTGGAAGAATTCTTGAAGGAGCAAGATTGAGGAATCAGGGAAGAGAGGGTGTTCACACTCTAGCAGCCTGGAGTTCAGAGTAGATCACAGTAGGCATTCCCCCAGCCAAAGCGAAACTAGAGAGAGACATGGTGTATTGAATGGACTCACTTGTAGGCACATGTTCATAAGAAGGCATGAATGGGAATGTTGAAGCCTTATTTTTAAAAGCTAAAATATGTAAGCAACTTAAATGGGAAATGATTTAATAAGGCATATCAGTTCTGTCACAGACCCTGTCAGGGCTCTACCCTTATAACCCGGGACTGTGTGCCAGCACACTTTCAACAGCTTGCACCTACATCTACTTGAATGAAAGCTTTCTCTGGCCACCAGAGATCTCTCTGCACCAGGTACATGACAAGCCAAAAGTATTGGGGAATTAATGCCTCTCTGAAGCAGCCTTCAACCAATAGTAGATGGGAGGCTATGGATAAATACTCTAGCTCTCTTTAGGTAGAAGGTTCTACAATTGTGTCTTATATTGGCTCTCAAAGTTCCCCAGTGGAACTGAGCTCTGGTTACCTAAGGCGATGATTTGCTTAATAAAACACCTATTAATGTCTTCCTTCTCTTCCTTGTGTCACTTCCCCATTCCCTTACCAGTATATTCTGGGATCACCTCTCACATAAACTACTTGCACTTGAATCTTTATTTCAGGGTCTCCTTTTAGAAATCAGCATTTTGAAAGAACAAAGCAGATCAATAATTAGATCATTATAAAAAGATCACCATGCTTTGACTGGGCAGCTCAGTTGGTTGAAGCATTAACCCATACACCAAAAGTTTGTGGGTTTGATCTCCGATCAGGGCACATACCTAGGGTGCAGGTTCAATCCTTGGTTGGGAACATTTGGGAGACAACCAATCAATGTTTCTCTCTTCCTGTCCCTCCTTTCTTTTCTCTTTAAAATCAGTAAATATGTCCTCAAGTGAGAATTTTTTTTAAATCACCAAAACATAACAACATATTGTTATATGAAAACCCAAATATAACGTATTGTTGAATAAAAAAGCAGGTTATAAAAACTGTATGTGTAGTATAATATCATGTGGTTTTTTATTATATTTTATTGATTATACTATTGGGGTTGTCCTGATAGTTCCCCCTGTACTCCCCTCCACCCAGCACCCCCCACTCCTTTAGGCAATACCTCATCCTTGCTCATGTCCATGGTCACACATGTAAGTTCTTTGGCTACTTCCTTTCCTATACTGTACTTTACAACCCCAAGGCTATTCAGTAACTACCTATTTGTATTTCTAAGTCTCCTGACCTCTCACCCATTCTCCCACATCCCCTCTCATCTCTTTATCTTTAACCTTTGGCATTTTAATCATGATGTGTCTTGGAGTGGGCCTCTTTGGGTCCACCTTGTTTGGGACTCTCTGTGCTTCCTGGCCTTGCATGTCTATTTCTTTCACCAAATTAAGGAAGTTTTCTTTCACTATTTTTTCAAATGATTTCCAATTTCTTACTCTTCCTCTTCTGCTTCTGGCACCCATATAAGATGAATGTTGGATTACTTAAGGTGGTCCCAAAGGCTGCTACACTATCCTCATTTTATTGGATTCCTTTTCCTTCTTGTTGTTCTGATTGGTTGGTTTTTGCTTCCTTATGTTCCAAATCATTGATTTGATTCTCAGCTTCATCCACTGTGCTGTTGATTCCCTGTAAATTGTTCTTTATTTCAATTAGCGCATCCTTCATTTCTGACTGGATCTTTTTTATGCTGCTGAGGTCCTCACTAAGTTCCTTGTGCATCCTTATAACCAGTGTTTTGAACTCTGCATCTGGTAGATTGCTTATTTCCATGTCATTTAGCTCTTTTTCTGGAATTTTTATCTGTCCTTTCATTTGGTCCCTGTTTCTTTGTCTCGTCTTTTTGGCAGCCTCCCTGTGTTTGTTTCTATGTATTAGGTAGAGCTGCTTTGACTTCATGTCTTGGTAGTGTGGCCTAATGTGGGCTGAAGTACCCAAGCTGGGTATTCAAGGTATGCCCTACATGTGGGCTGAGTACATCCTCCTCTTGTGGTTGAGGCTTGGTTGCTGTTGGCAGATCAGTGGGAGGGATTTACCCAGGCCAGTCAACTGCAAGGATTGGCAGTGACCACTTACCACCAACCTCTGCCCTGTGTGGAAGATCCACTGTGCAGGGGGAAGGGTGGTGGTGCTCTGATGTGGTCTGTAGCTGTCCACTGGGAGCACTGGCCCTGGGGTTTCCCAGGTGGTGCAGGTCAACATCATCCCCCATGTGTGTTTTTCCCAGAACCACCCTGCCTGAGCTATAAAGCAATCTGAGATGGCTGCTACTACATGTGCTGGGCTTGGAGATTTCTAGGCAAAGCTAAGCTATGAATCAAGGCAGGCTGCTGCTAGTACTGGGCCTGGGGCTCACTGAAGGGAGGTGTTGCTTCTTTGAGAGGATGTAGGAAGTTATGAAGTATGAGCCACTCATATGGAAAAGCAGTTTGGGTGGGCCTGTAAGTTAGGTGGGGCAGAGTCTCTGGGGATCTCCAAGGCAGGTCAAGCAGTATTAGCCAGGTAGATAAAATCTTAGATAGGGCACTAGTTTGCAGATTCTGTGGGAGCTGAGCCCGGAAAAGGGACAATGGCTTCTGCTTGCCTTGATGCCAGATATCTCAGCTTCCCCCTGTATGACACTGGTGCCTCTCAAGACACCTCCCCAGTGCTGGAGCTCAGAGGGAGTGAGTCTGAGTAGGTGAGTTTATTTGTGGGTTCTTTAAGAGGAACTGTGTGGGGCTCCTGCAATTTCTTCCACCAAGTCAATCCCTGTTGGTTTTTGCAGCCAGAAGTTGTGGGGACTTATCTTCCTGGTGCTGGAAACCTGGGTTAGGGGTCCCGGTGTGGGGCTGGAACTTGCTCTGTAGATATCCCTCCCAAATTTTTATCCACCACAAGTGGATGTGGTACCAACCCTTTCCGTGTCTGTTTCCTCCTACCAGTCTGGATGGATGTGATGTCTTTAATTCCATAGTTGTCCGACTTCCATTCAACTTGATTTCTGTTGGTTCTGAGCAATGGTTGTTCTATATTTTAGTTGTAATTTTGTTACAGTTGTTCTAAGAGGTCAGCCATGTCTGCCTACACTGCCATCTTGACCAGAAGTCCAAAAGAACAACAGCACACATTTTAAGAACACAGGAAAATGCCCTATGTTTCTAAATGTTGCATATTCATGAGTGTGTGTAAATGCACACAAAACAGTCTCGGTGGGATGCATGCAGAACTGATAATAGGGGTTACCTCTGAGCAGAGTAGAACTGGGTGAAAGAGTCAAAGGAGATTTTTGCTTATATAGTAAACTTTGAACTTTTAAAAACAAGAATCTATTCATTAATTGTATTTTAAAAGTAAGTTACAAATACTTTATAATGCTGCAGCCCCCAGCTGGAGAGTGTGCAACTTTTTTCAAATGTGCTAAAAACTGTTTTGTGCTTTATCATAGCTTGTTGTTGCATACAGTATGCCCCCTCACATGGATCTGCAATTAAATGTATTCTTAAGCCCCCTACCAAATAGTCTAATGCTAAAATATGTGTTCAGCAACGAAATAACTACTTCTATATGAAACTGATCTCATAGAAATAAGATAGTTTAAACTAGCACTGGGGGAGTGATGGGAGACTCAAATGTTAGAAAACTTTTAGTTTCAGGTAATAGCTAATAAGCTTAGTAATCAATGTATGTAAAAAGCTGTTGTTTCAGGAACTGAAGGTATGACCCATCTTGACTCCAGGGGATCATAAGCAGTCCCACCTTTGTGAGACCTCAGGAGGTCTAGCAATCAAGATGGCATCTGAGCCCTTGTACTACAGGGTGAGACACCTACTACCCAGGACACAGATAAAGACCACCATCCAGGGCACAGATGAAAGGATGCTGCAGCTTTTTATCTGATTCACTTTCCCCTGAATTCCAATCTGCTTACCTATACTTTTTTTCTCCTTATCAAAAGAGTTGGTTGAAAATGTAATCTAAGATATATCTGTTAGGGTACAAACTCACCATCTTCTCAGATTACCAGCCATCTGAATAAAGAAAGATTCAATCCCTGATTCTCTCTACTCATTGGGTCTGGTAGGTGACAGGCAGCACGAATTCCAGCTTTTCTGGTTTTGTTATCACACGTGATAAATCATCACTACATTCCATTTTGCAAATGAAGCAGCAGACTCAAGAAGGCAAAGTAACTTGAACCTCACAGAGCTATGAAGTTGCTGGCTCCACATTGCATGGTCTTCCCACCACATCACTCAGCAGGAGGGAATTGCCAAGCAAGTGATACTATAGAGTACAGGGAAGAGTAGGCAGAAAATTCTTCCACTTTCAACCCTGACAGCCAAGGGCCTTCCTCATTGGTCTATGATACCTTTCAATGTTTTTAAATCTCAATCCTTAGTTCCAGGCAGATAGGACCACCTCTGGCCTTTCATCAGATAACACACTCAGAATCATGCTTCCCCTATGTCCTGACTCCTTCCTGCAGCCTTGGAATTCTTTGTGCCTCTTCTCCTACCAAAGTTCTACTCACTTTTCAAGGCTCTGCTCCTGAAACCTCACATCTTTCATGAAGCCTTTTTTTGATACTAGGCCCTTCGGATATCTCCCTCTCCTGAAGAACTCAGACATTCAATGTCTTCAGCTAAAACATGATGCTACAAAAATATACTATGTGATATGGGGCACTTAACACTTTTGAGCTTTAGTTTCTTCATCGGTGAAATGGGGTATTAATACCTATTTTGAAGTAGAATGTAATATCTACTTTGAAGGGATATTAACAGGATTAAATAAGGTCACAAATTAGTACACAAAACACCTAGCATAGTGCCTGACACAGAGTAGCCAGTTAATACAGATAACTTCCTTCCCCCCTTCTACATGTAATTCACTGATCAACTTTTTCCTGGTGTCTCCATTTCCTGTGCTCTTCTCTTGGGGAGTTGGCTGGGGGCACAAAATGTGATACTCAAGTCTTAAATGGTAAATTTCTTCTCCAGTTTCTCCTCATTCATTTCCTAGTGCCCTTCCAGGCCCCCTATCAGCCCTATGACAGGGCGTAAAGCTGTCAGTGCCAAAGTAAAGCTGGAGGCCTGATGGAACAGAGTGTGAGGAAGGCTACAAACTTTTGAATATTTGGCAGTATTGTGGGTCAAAGGGCATGTCTGTGCTCAGCTACAGGGAGGCATAACAAGGGGAGTGAGACAGGACAGTGGAAAAAGCAGTTTGGGGGCAATGCAGCGCCAGGAGTAAAAACTAAGATAGAGGTAGAATATGGTAACAAGCTGGGGACTGAGTAAGGCCAGACAAACCCAAGTTTACATGTTGCCCAGGCCTCCTGTTGAGGCCCTGGCTCTTCTTCCTTCACAGTTGGGCCTCCACCCAACTCAATAACACAGCCTGAGCCCCACAAGTGTTCCCTTTGCACGTAGGGACTTGGACCCCATCTTACCTTTCTCTGTCTTTCAGCTTCAAACCCGAGGACCAAACCTTAGCCCTGACTCATTCCCTTGGCCATAAGAGTCAGGCGAAGTCCAACACTTTCCCCCTTTCCAGATGCATCATTGATGAACATTTTATCTTAAAGTTGGTCTTTTAAAAAGTTTCAAAATATGTAATAAAAGCATTATTCTTAACATTTGTAGATGCCCTTCATTACTTTGATTTCTTAATTCAGTAAATGAAAGCCTAACTTGCATTCATTGAACATACAATAAAACAAGGGATGTTTCATAATGTTATACAGAAAATGTCCTGTGGATCCATTTTCAGCTTGGGCTCCGAATGCGACAAGACACTTTTCATTAGAAGGGCAATGATGAGCCTTGCACAAAACTTTCAGCTATCCACCCCCAATACATCAATTACAGAGCTCAACCTTCACAACAGAGTAAAAGTTGCTCCTCCTGAGAGTTTCTAGAGACACTGGCCCCAGGTTAGAAAGAGAGCCTTCGATGGCCATTCCTGAAGTTAGCAGGTGACATCCCATTCTCCAAGACCACACTGAGCACTATTCAGGCAAAAACTGAGCCTGGTTCCCAAAACTTGCTGCATATTGGAACCTCCAGGGATCTTTAAAAACAACGAACACCTTGCTTCGGTGGTGTGCTGGTAAGTGCTTAACAATCGGCTCTTTAGAAAGAACAAAAAGCCAGGAGTTTTAGAAAGAACAAAATGTATAATCTATTTCAGTTGAATTAAAAACTTTCACCATGGTTGACTTCAAGCATGATTTTATTGAAGATGGAATTAGAAAGAGATATACAATACAGTCTCCCAAACCAGGTGATAGCTGACCTCTACCCGGTGCCCATGCCATTTAATTGGTCGGGGGTTTGACCTGGACATTGGGATTTGTAAGAGCTTTCCATTAGATTAAAATGTGCAGCAAAACTTGGAACCACTAGGTTAAAGGGCCATGTAATTAAGTTTCAGAAGCAAGAAGCAGGCCAGTTGATTGCCTTTCAGTGACAAATATAACCAACAGCTAGATTGCAATACTTGCCTCCTCCCCTCCATACATTTTCTTCCACTAAGCAAGCCTCCATGGGAAACTCAACCAGAAGAAGGTGGCTGTGTGGGCGTGGTCTCAGAGCAGGGGGCGGAGTGGAAGTGGGGGTGTGGAGGGGAGGCTGGTGGGAGAACCAAAGAGCCAGAATCATTGTGCCAATGTAAATTGATTGGCAATTTACACTGATTTAATGTAAATTAAATCAATTTACATTAAATTGATTGGAAATTTGTTGATTGGAAATTCTTGGTGGTTCTGGAAACACTGATCAATTCCTGCTCAAGAACACCCCTCCAGGGTGATATCATGACTTTTCTGTTAAAACCATTTTTATTCTGAGTGGCAAGCACTTGGTTTGCTTTATTCCTAATCGTTATACCTTCAGCTGTGTTGATTGAACGCTAGTCATTTTGATTGAAGTCTACCTAAATCTCCACAGGGGAGGTGGGAGAGGAATAACGTTTTCTTCTATAGCTGGCTGGCCGGGCCTCACCCTGGGTTCCCACAGCCCTTTCTGCTGATTTGTCATGATTCTTATCACATGGCATTACAGATGTTTACCTGTCTGGTGCTCCGGAAGCTCGCTGAGTGTGGGGAATGTGTTTCTTTTTCCCTCTGTACCCCCAGTGGCCAGTACTGGTTCTTAAGCTGAAGTAAACTCAGCTCATTTATCACATTATAAAGTATGTGATAAAGTACTTTAGTGACTTTTAAGGAAAACATTTCCCTGTCCTTTAGAATTAGCACCCAATTATAGATATCAGAGTAGGTTATTTTCCTATTAATATGCCTAAACAAAGCATGATTTCAAATGCTTTCCAGGGCAGTACAAACACCTATAAGACATGTAGTGAAAGTTTGTTCAACATGATTTCCTCCTGCAAGACAAAATTCAGAGATGTTTAGAACATTTTTATTAAATATGTCCAAATATTTTTGTGTCATTTGAAAGGGACAAGTTCGCTGTAACATGGGGTTAAACAAAGGGTAATGAAAAGAATATAAGTCATTCTTTTCAAAAGATAACTTTCAGGTCTTCTTGAGTTTTGGTTTTCTATTGTTCCTCTGGTACTTTCTTTACTCTGGTGTGATGAATCCAAGGTTTTGTTTCTGCTAACTTCACTGCGGTGGGGTAGTAAGGAATATGTCCCAAGGTTCAGTCCACTTTTGTTCTAGTTGGCTTTCTGGAGATTCTATCTTCCAAATCTTGAGGAGCATCTGGTCTCCAGACTCAAAGGAATGTAGCCAAACCTGTGGGGGAGAGGTCTCTGATACAAGCAAGGTCATTCATTACAGCTAAGTTCTGACTTAAACGTTATACATTTTCTTTACCTTCACTTCTTGAGCTGTATACATTTCTCCCACTCCAATCATAACCTGAAATGGTCATCCGTACCAAATGCATCCCACTTTGAGGAGCCACCCTCATCCTGAGCAGAGCAATAGGCAAAGCTTGATCCCAATAGAGATGAGTTTCTTGGCACAGCTTGGCAATATTTTCTTCAAGATGTGGGTCAGCTCTGGCTGGTATAGATCAGTGGATTGAGCGTGGGCTGTGAACCAAAGTGTCATAGGTTCAATTCCCAGTCAGGGCATATGCCTGGGTTATGGGCCAGATCCCCAGTGGGGGCCACGTAAGAGGCAACCACATATTGATATTTCTCTCCCTCTTTCTCCCTGCCTCCCCCTCTCTCTAAAAATAAATGGATAAAATCTTTTTTAAAAAAAGATGTGATTCATATTCTGTACATTTCCAGAAGGGTAGGTCTCCACGCCGTGTGGTCTCCACTTGATTCCTAAAAACTTACTACCCTTCTGTGTAATTTCTGAAACAAAAGCAGGTCCATGATCTCTCTGGATGCTACCGGGTAGGCCAAAGCAGGGAAGTATTTCCTTCATTAAGCCTTTCACTACCTCGAGGATTTCTTCACTCTGATAGGATAGGCTTCTACTCACCCTGAAAAGGCGTCAACAATGCCCAGCAAATACTTCCACCCTTGAACCCTTGGCATCTGGGTGAAGTCTATCTGCCAGTCCTCAAATGGCCTCTGTCCTTGGTATTGTTTCCCTTCTTTTGATGGGGATCTGTCTTGGGATTGTTCTTCTGGAACACAGCACATCTAGCAGTTCCTTTCTGAGTTTCCAAGTTTAACAGATCTGATGTAGAAAATGAATTACATACTGAATAATATCCAGTGGGCTGGCCCTCTGGGCCTACTCCCACTGGAAGTCTCCACAAAGGGTATTGCCCTGCCCTGGTAGCGGCTTTTCCTCCACTGAGTTTGGTTCCCTGGTGGGTTTGAGACAGCGAGACCAGTTCAGGGTCACTTTCCCCAGTTCCCTCAGCCAGGTGAGGAGGAAGGTCCCTCAGGGCTGGAGGGACCATGGGAACCTGGCCATACTCATAGAAGTCATAATATCTATAGCTTCCTGGGCCCTTCCCTCCAAACTTCTGCTATCTTTCACAGGCAAATTCCCTCTTCTCTGGACCATTAATCTATTTCCTTTTAATCCTGCATCCTGATGATATAAACTCATGAAAGTTTCTAGGTAAGGCATTTTTCCCACTTCCCTGATCTTTGATAAAACTACTCTAGTTACAGTATAATACAGTAATTTAAAAACCCATTCAGTGGCCAGTGCTCTCCTGAGTCTAGATTATTCAATACATAAACCAAACAGTATTACAATAAAGATCATTTCTTTTTACTCATAGGTTTATAAGCATAGGTTGACCAATTAGCCAAAACTTGCCTCAAAGGGCTGTTTCCTGGAACAGAGTCTTTTCCCCCCATTCTATCAGACAGAACTCTGTAATATCACAAAAACCAGAAGGCACCTTGCTTAAACCAGAAGAAACATTTTTCGCCAGACAGAGCTCTGTAAACCAGAAGGCACCTTACTTCCTAATGATCTAAGTTGTGACCCGGGCTTGTATAACCCGAACCAGAAAGCGTAATGACTCAAAGGTGAAAACGACGGGAAGTGCTGAGAGTTGGAGAGGAGAGTCCCCAAGTGAAGTCACTTGGCATGTGCTAGAAAGTTTCCAAATCTGCACCTCTGGGGCCCCCAGCCCAGATAGCCAATGGGACTCCCCACAAAATACGCAGACTTACAGGAGAGTCCCAAAGTCCATAGCAGTGCAGAGTTGCCAGAACGTGAAACCAGAAAAGTTGGCATTCATGCTGCCTGTCACCTACCAGACCCAGTAAGCAGAGACAGGGATTGAATGTTTATGGTTGATTTATTCAGATGGCCAGCAATCTGAGAAAATGGCAGGTTTGTATCCTAACAGGCCATCTTAAATTCCATTTTCAATCAATTCTTTTGATAAGGAGAAGAAAAGTGTAGGTAAGGGGATTGGACTTCAGGGAACAAGTTAATCAGATAAAAAGCTGTAGCATCCTTCCATCTGTATCCTGGGCAGCGGACAGCTTACCCTGGAATACAATAGCTCAGATACCATCTTGATTGCTTATAGTCCTCCTGAGGCACTAAGGTCAAACTGCTTATGGTTTTCTGGAGTCAAGGTTGGTCAAAACTTCAGTTCCTGGAACAATAGCTTTTTACATACATTGATTACTAAGCTTATTAGCTATTACCTGAAACCAAAATTTTTCTAACATTAGAGTTCCCCGTCAGTAACACTCATTGAGCACCCAGACTGTTGAATGTGAGTTGCTCCTTTGTTTGTCCTTTAACACCCTGTCCTGGCTGAAGTTCTACAAAGTCTCCACAGACAACTCAAGATGGAGCCAGTTCTTGGAAAAAAAAGGGAAGATCACCTCCCACTTCCTGCACATTCTATTCCTGCTTATGCATTCTGATGTCCTGCTTGCTTTTTCAGGCTCTAAGTGCTATCCTGCTGACTCACTTCCGACTTCTTGTTCATCGTGCTCAGCTCCTGAAAATGGAACAGAATGGAAAGGGCCGGATATTGTGCTGTCTGGCAATGTCTTTAAGAGGAATTGAGTGACTGTCAGGCCAGCCCCATGTGGATGGAATGTTGGGGACATGAACTGAACAATACCCCAAGTGTTTTTCTCATCTGACACGTAGGACACTCTGCCTGGACTGTAATACTAATAATAACCACCCCACTTAATGCCACTGATGAGGAGCCAGGGAAGCCCTGGGCTATGTGCTTCCCATGACTGTCTATTTGAATCATCATAAAAACTGGAAAAGTCAGGGATCCTCTTTATTTTATGGACAAGGAAATTCAGACTAAGACGGACTAAGAAACTCACGCAAAATCATAGAACTAGAAAGGAGTAGAGCAGGGGTTCAAATCCATGATCTATATTTATACTGTCTAATAGGGTAGCCACTAGCCACATGAGGCTAATGAGCACTTGAAATATGACTAGTGTGGCTGAGGAAATTGAATTATTACTTATTTTTTAATCCTTACCCAAGAATATGTTTTTATCGATTTTAGAGACAGAGGAAGGGGGTCGGGGGAGAGAGAGAGAGAGAGAGAGAGACAGAGGGATATCAGTGTGTGAGAGAAACATTGATTGGATTCCTCCTGTACATGCCCCAACCAGGGGTCAAACCTGTGACCTAGATATGTGCCCTGACTGGGAACTGAACCCACAAACTTTTGGTGCACAGGACTATGCTCCATCCATCTGAGCCACTGGGCCAGGGCAGATTTTAATTCACATATTTCCTCCCCCATTACTGAAACTAGTACCATACTTACATATAGTTTGTGCTCAATAAATATTTGTATCAGGAGTAAATAAATAACTCTTAATATGCACTCATTTTTCTGGTGAAATGGATTACTTCTTTATTTCATATGTATTAAGCACTTTCTAGGTGCTAAGTACTATACTAGGTGCTGAAAAGTAAAAGTTTAAGAAGATTTATCCCCTTTCCTCTAGGCCAGTGCTTCTCAAACTTTAGCATGTGTAAGAATCACCTGGAGGGCTTGTTAGACAGAGTCCTGCCTCACCCCCTTCCAAAAGATTCTGATTCAGTAGATCTGGGGTAGACCCTGAGACTTTGCATTTCCAAGAAGCCTCTAGGAAAACACACTTTGGAGGCAACTGATATGCATTGTGAAATTGGAAAGGCATCTCAAATATCATGTGAGGATTGGGCTAGGGCAGGAGAATGAACATATATTAAATTTTTACTGTTTGCCAAGAACTTTTAAATACATTACCTCATTTAATTCTCACCTCAATTTGATGAGGCATATATTATTATCTTCCTTTTCTGTTGAGGCAACTGAAACTCAGGTTAGTTGATTTACCTAAGTCACAGAGCTAGTAAACAGCAGAACTTAGATTGGTACCCACTTCTACAAATATTTACTGTGTCTTCATCTTTTAGATGCTGCCCTAGGAATCAGGTATACAACATTGAGTGGGACAGACAAGCTTTCTGTCCTCATCAAATTCAGTAAATGATTAAAATAATAGAGTTTTCAGTGCTATGAAGGAGGTAGTGCATGGAGTTTACAACAGAGACACAACTCTACAACAGGGCTGGGGAAAGCTTTCCAGGGGGGAAAAAAGGGCAAAATTTACATGAAGACCTGAAGGATAAGTTCAGGCCTAGAATAGAGGCTAGGTGGGGAGTGTTTTGAACTGAAGATATGCATGAAGGTTTGAAGGGACTGAAAAAAGCTTAGAATGTCTGAAGTAAAGAGGATAGAGGTAATGAATAAGGCACTCGGGGAAGGCAGGAATCATATAATGCTGGGCCATTCAGACTTACTGACTTTAATTAAGAGTAGGAGCATGGTCAGACTTGTATTTTTAAAAGATCTCTATCTTCTCAGTGGAGGAAGGATTAGAGAATAGCTATGTGGCCAGGGTGATGCATTAAAGATGCTAGAGGTGAAAATTTGGATAATACTGTGGTGACTGGGGAAGGGGAGGAAATTCGCAGTGTTTGAAAGTGTTTAAACTTGATGATTGATGGGAAGGGGAGGAGTGGGTAGGCAAAAGAGGAATCAAAAATGATCTCCAGAGTTCTGAGTGAACACTTTTAGTAAAATAAGGTTCTGTAAGCTTATCATTTCTTATTTTAAAAGAAAAGGTAAATTAAGATGAGTGACGTTATGTGAAAATGAAAGATGATGTTTTAGTAAGACTTCAATGACTAGAACTTATTGATTTGAAAAAAGGAGAGGGAATTGCAATCTTTGTGGTTAAGTTTATTATTTTTGTTGCATTAATTTGCATCAATAGCCTTACTGTCTATTGAGAGCTGAGTTGTGAATGCTAGAGATAATACCTCTTTTTCCAAGTTCAGGATTAGCCATTAAGGACCAGTCATAAGCTATGAACAGTTATCTTGGACCTTGAATTTCCGAACCTCCACGTCACTTTTGCTCCCCCTACTTCTCCACACCTTATGCCTTGGAAATGGATAGTAGAGGGCTCCTATCAATGGACCATTGAAGACTTGAACTCCGCCTTCTTTGCCTAGGCTCCGCCCCCTTCCCTTCAGGCCACACCTCTTTCACTGATCCCGCCCCCGAAAGAAGTCGTAGCTGATATGACAGCGAAGTCTCCACAATCCTGACCTATAGGGGATTTGAAGGGTGGGACTGAGATCAACCTTCTTTTCTATTTGTTAAATCAAGTGTCTATCTGGCCCCAGTCCCAGCCCACTTCACCTTCGAGCCAAGGATTGGTTGAGCTGATCTTGGTGGCTTGCTCATGATTGGTTCTTTCATTCCACCCTCTCTTCCAGCTTTGCAGGCGGGGTTAGCACGCAGCTTCCTGCTCCTGCCAAAAAAATAAAAGAAGAAAAAGAAAAGAGGTGAGCTGCGAAAGAAAAATGTCACGGAGATCTCTGGTTTTTAATTCGCTTTTAGCCTTGTCTGTCAGGCCAAATTCTGCCTTTTGATTGGTTGTTTTACCTGTCCATCCCGAACCGGGGGCGGGATTTCCCCAGGAGACCCACTCCTTGTTGCCACTGGCCAAGGAGTGCGCCTGTCTGAAGCTCAGGTCCTAGGATTGGAGGCGGATGCGGACAGGTGGGCGTGGATTGGCTAGGGTAGCCGGTCAGTGTGAGACGGGGGCGGGGCCTCGGCGGCTGGTTGCGCGTGTCCGCCGCTGCCTCCGCTCTATCCGGCTTTGCTAGGGGAGGTGAGTCTGGCCGCGGCTGCACCGGTGGCTGAGGAGGCGGCGGCTGAGGAGAAAACGGCCTCAGCGACTGAGGAGAAAGCGGCCCCGGGGACTGAAGCCGGGTGGGGGGGTGGGGGGGAGACGGAGCAGCCTTGAGCCCTGAGGGGGCCGTCGTGCGGGGGGGGACCCACCCGCTCTCCCCCCCAACCCTTCTAGCAGAAGCAGCCGGCTGCGGGGGTAGGAGTCTGCCCTCTTCTGACTGCATCCCGCCCGCCTCTCGGAGCTGCTGTTCTTTGGCCCCGGGACCCTAACCTCATCCCGGGGCGGTTCCCTCTGTCTGGGCGTCCGAGCGCTGCCCACATCTCTTTCATTCCTCCCTGCACCTCCTTACCTTCACTTTGCCCAGATTCCCTTTCTCCTCTCTGTCCTGCCCTGTCGCCTCCTCGGCTCACTCTGTCCCCTCCTGCCTGCTTCCTTGGCTCTTTTCTGCTCCGGAAAGTTTAGTATCCCCCTCGTCCGCGCCCCCCACCCCCCCACCAATCAGGTCACCCAGACCGGGAGTAGGGGGAGATGTAGGGAGGCCTGAGAGTTCGAGGGGGGGAAACTGGTTTCCCTGAAAATTTTCCCCCATCCTTTTATTTTGGGGTGGTTCGATTTTTTTTAATTGTATTTTTGAGAAGGTGGTAGGTGTTTAGAAAAGGATGTGGGAATGGAAGGGGTAGATGAGTCAACCTTCTTACGAGATTCCAAGGGTGGTGTGTTACCTGATCCTTTTCGTGTGTGGAGTTCAGGGGGTCGGGAGGTTTGGCCTTTATTCCCACATTCGAAGTTGGAACCGCCCCCAAATTAAGGATGGAGTTTTAGTACCCACTTGTGGCAGGAAACCTGGGGGGAAGGGGGTCCCTTTTTCCTTTTCCTTTTCTTTTTCCTTTCATTTTATTTTTTGGCAACCCACACCCTTCCACACACACTCACCCCAAAATTAAACACCAAGATCCTCTAACTTGTTTGGATTGACTGATGAAGACATAAAGCCAGTTACGCTCCATGTTTTTTGAGGTGGAGTGAGTGGTTTTTCTTCATTTTTAAATGGCCAAATGACAGCTTGACCTAGTTTGCTTTCCAATCAAAGGGCATTTTTTGAATGTCTCTTTGTGGCGCAAGAGCCAACGCAAAAATGATGGCGGCTTACAATGGCGGTACATCTGCAGCAGCAGCAGGTCACCACCACCACCATCACCATCACCTTCCACACCTCCCTCCTCCTCACCTTCACCACCACCACCACCCTCAACACCATCTTCATCCGGGGTCGGCTGCTGCTGTACACCCTGTACAGCAGCATACGTCTTCGGCAGCTGCGGCAGCCGCAGCAGCGGCCGCAGCGGCTGCCATGTTAAACCCTGGGCAACAACAGCCATATTTCCCATCACCGGCACCTGGTCAGGCTCCTGGACCAGCTGCAGCAGCCCCAGCTCAGGTACAGGCTGCTGCAGCTGCTACAGTTAAGGCGCACCATCATCAGCACTCGCATCATCCACAACAGCAGCTGGACATTGAGCCGGATAGACCTATTGGATATGGAGCCTTTGGTGTTGTCTGGTGAGTATCAAAAGAAAAGCACAACTTCTCATGGTTTCTTCTCATTGTGATTGGGCGAGTCATCTTTTAGGGTTATCTCCATGTTGACCAAAGTGGAGCAAGCTTCTTCACCCAACTTAAGGGTGTAGGAAGACACCCTCACTTACAAGGTAAAGAAGCCTAATGAATAGGCTACCCAGGCTTTTGAGCCATGGCAAGTTTTGGTGGAGAACCCTCTGATGAGTAACACATGAGTTTGCTGTCTGCCAAACTTTTTGCTTAGAATCTAAGCAAGCCACCGAGTGTAGGATCAGTAGACGTATGTATGAAACGTTTTCCTATGAAGATCGTGGTCATCTCATTTGCCCAATTGCAGCAAATGTCACAATTGACCGAAACTCAATTCCTTTTCATTGTCTTATTGGAATATACTTTGTATAATTATTTTGCCGTCCCTTCCATCTTTTCAGTCCTTAATTTGTGATCTTGATCCCCAGAAAGAGGATAGTATTCATAGTCAAACCAATTAAGTCATTTTTTGAGTGATTTATTTTAAACCGTAAAGCTACAGTTGGGAAGTATGTAGCTTTAGCCTTTTGATAAGAATGTCTTAAATATAGCATCACACATGAGTACCACAAATGAGGTCAGTAGACTGCAGCTACGCAGTGGCCCACATTCAGTGTAATGTTTTAGTGTTGTTTGGTGTCTCTTAAGTTGCTGTTATCCCTTGGTTGCTGTAGTAGGAAGTATACTTTTTAAACGTATGAAACTGCTCTACTTTAGTTAGTGCTAAGATATTTTTAAAAGTCCAAGGGCTTCTTACATGCAACGTTTTGTCTGTTTGCCCTTAGGAAGATAAGTAGTTTATAGTAAAATGTATTTATCATTATAGGATTTGTTCCTATCAAAACTAGAGTGAACCAAGTTTTCCCCCCAAGAATTCAGTATTCTGGTGTGGATAGATGAATTGATGTTTTGAGTGCATTAAAAAATAGATTCTTGTTAATCTATTTTCTAGAAAAGCCCCCGTCACCATAGGAAAATTAACTTTCTGGAACTAGCCTGGTAAATGTTTCTTTTTGTCACTGATTGTATCTGGCCATCTTTATGTATATTTCAGATTTTATTTATTTTTTAAAAATACCAAATACCCAGTTTTTTTTAAAAGATTTTATTTATTTATATTTAGAGAGGGTGAGGGAGAGAAACATCATTGTGCAGTTGCCTCTCACATGTCCCTGACTGGGGACCTGGCCCTCAACTCAAGCATGTACCCTAGACTGGGAATTGAATTGGTAACCCTTTGGTTTGCAGGCCGGTGCTCAATTCACTGAGCCACACCAGCCAGGGTTTATTTCAGATTTTATGATCTAGGAGGTTGCTGCTGTACTGCTCCCTTCTCCAAGGTCGTGTTATTCCTGGTGGGAAAGAGTACAGCCAGTAATGAGTGGAGAGTATAGCCCTTGTCTCTGCTGAGGGACCTGCCTGTTCCTGCATTTCTCTCTTCCATATCCTATTCTCAGTGGTTGCACTGTGAACTTCCTTCCATTCCTTGCCTGAGCATTGAGGATTCGAAGCTTGGTGACGGTGGTAAGGGTGGACAGGAAAAGGTTGTTCCTCGTTTTAAATTTTGTTACCGATTTCCGGAGAATTTGTGTGGATTCTCTTAGATGTGGATACTCCTTCATTTTAGTGCCTTGCATACAATACTAAGAACTAGAGATACGGGTTGCATTTTCTATTCTATAAAGGTGTTACCTACATTTCTATCAAATGGTGGTGTGACTTGCAGAAGTTTTAACTTCAAGTTGATGCTAAGGAACAGTTTTTATTTTTAAAGGGGGAAGCGAGGAACTGGAGTGCTGAAACATCTCCAATCATGAACATTCTGATAGTGGGTATTATAAATTACTGATATGTGAAAATCCCAGATGTGTTTGATTTGAATTCATTCTAGGTTCTTTCTGTGACCCCTTCGACCACTCAATGGAGTTTGTTTGAAGTACTTGAAATTGTCTTCTATGCACTGCCTTCTGTTGTAGTACACCACTTGTCTTGTGTTTGCCAGTAAACCCCTAAAAGGGCTGTGGTCTACTAGAATACTTTGTAAGGGCATTTATTTGTTTGTTTGTTTGTTTATTTATTTATTTGAGGGGAAGGGGGAGAGAGAGGAAGAGAAACATCGATGAGTGGTTGCCCCTTGAGCACCTCGTGCGCCCCCTACTGGGGAACCTGGCCCACAACCCAGGCTTGTGCTCTGCCTAGGAATTGAACCAGCGAGCCCTTGTTTACAGGGCAGCACTCAGTCCACTGAGCCACACCAGCCAGGGCTAGAACACTACTTTTTCTCCCCACTACTAAGCACAGTGCTGTGGCATCTTTGCTGCTTGGTTACTTGATCTGGTCAGGTCCCATTGTTCTTTAGCCAAATTTTTCTAGTTAGTTGCATTGAATGTTTTTGTCAGCTGTTATAGGTGGAATACAATTTGGTATGAAAAAAAGGAAGAGTTCCAGGTGTCTGTTTTAGTATGCAAATGCATTTCTATTTTTATATTTCCATACTGTTGACTTGCTGTCTGAATTGCTTATTGTATTTGAAATTTAACTGCTATGTGACCTGAGTAAGATTATTAAAAGTAGAGATTTGAACACCAAACCAGAGTGAACTGTACTCATATTCTTAAACCCAAGCTGAAGATATTACTGAGGTGTTTTACATTTTAACTAACTGAACCAGAGTTTTTCTTTTTAATTTAGAAAGCATCCAACAGAAACAACTATTTTCTAAAATGATTACAATGTAACATAAAAATATTCTCTCAGTGATACATCATTTGATTTAAAGCACCATAAACCTACTTGGATATTATAAAATTCACTTCGATTCAAATATATTTAATGCGTTTTGTGAGTATTTTTCTTCTGGCATGACACAGGAAAGTATACTGTATCTGCTTTCATTTTTTTTTTTTCTGGAGATGAACCCAGTGGTACTAACTGTTGGTGAAAAATGCTGCATATAATTTTGAGGGATATTGTTCCTGCATGTAGACAAGGAGAGATATTTATAGAAGTGATGCAGCATTTTACCATTCAGATTTATCACTGAACAATTTAGTCTACCAGGCTTGATTTCTCTTTCTGCTGAATTTAGTGGAATAATTTATCAGTATTGGACAGTTGTGTAAAAGTAGTGAATTACCTATTAGTTTGCCATATAGATGGTGCTTTGACAGTTCAGTTAAGGTTTCATTAATAACTGTCTTCTGTGTTTTATCTCAAAGTAGGGGTTCCAGTTTACCTTGTAATATCATGGGATAGTGTGAGATACACTCATTGCCAGTGATAGAATATTGTTCATGGGTTATCAAAGCCTTATATATAATTTGAACTTTATCAGATGTTAGGGCTTCCATATGGTCATTTTCATAATGCAAAACCAAAATGCAAAACAACACCCAAACAGAAACCTAAGTCATTTGGTGAGGATTTTATAAATACCTTTTTGTCTGTAGTTCATTCTTACCAGAGGAAGCGATATATTGTGCTTAAAGATGTGACCGCTCTGGGACAAAGAGTATTCCGGCGTAAGGCTTCAGGGTCTTATGAGGTATATACTTTTGAGAATTTGAGGAGCCGATTACATGAGAGAAGTTTGAAGACTGCTAAATCCAGGCAGTTTTGATACTGGCAGTCTGAACTCTCACAGATTGAATTAACAGCGCGTATTGCCATTTTGATAAAAGTGAATATGGAGAAAGCTTCTGCTTTATAAAATTAGTGTTTTGGTTTTTTACTTATCTGATTAATTAAAAGATAAAGGTCCTGGAATTAATTTGGTCTGGTGCCTTTGAACTCCAAGTTGGAGAACTTTGAATTTTATTCTTACACCTTCCACAGGTTACTGTTATTTGTCTTTCAAAACTTAAGTATCACTATAGTGATACTTAGTTACCAGCTGTGTGATATTGATAAGTTGTTTAACCTTTCTTTTCCTCATCTATAAAATGAGGATAATAATAGCTATCTCATAGGATCACTGTAAGGATTAAATGAGGTAATCTTTATAAACCAATGAATACACTGTCTAGCACACAGTAAGCACTCAATAAACATTAGCTTCTTAAAATTATAATTATTATTGGTAGAAAAATCAGACTGTTATAGTAGTGTGCACAGAAGTGGTTTCATATATGTTCAGATTTACCAGGTGAAATCGACATGCAGACTGTTTTTGGAGGTGAGATTTTACCATAGAGTGTGCACTTAGTTGTGCTATGTGCCAGGGAGAGTCAGGGAAAAATATTCGGTGCTGTTCTCTCAATTACTTAAAAAACAAATGCAGAAAAATGTACATACATCTTTGTATGGATTTGGTAGGTGTTCTAGTCATTTCTACTGTTTTAGGAAGTGTTATGGATTTTACATACTGGGAAGGAAATTAGGAAATTAATTTTTTTCTTCTTAGAATGTAACAAATGAAGGACATTCTTATTATCAAAGTCCCAGCTTTACTGGAAATACATTTTACTTGTGTTTAGATGAAAAAGTGTGACTTGCTAAATAAAATCCCAGTGAGGTGGGAAAGTATGTGTGATTTAATGGAAAATTATTCAGTGTAAATCCTTATGCAATGCAAAGATTGTCTAGCTTGCTCATCTTGTGAAAATTAGAGCCTTTTTTTTTTGGTCCTTTTACTCTTCAAATAGCAAATTATAATGTGAGAGAATGGGGAATGTGTTGGGGATATGTTTGGGGGAAAATCCTGGATTTAGTTGCATCAGAAAGATGTATACTAAAGTATAGTAAAGTATATCTTGTTATGACTGTGTTTTACAGGTTAAGAATCTGTAGTATTGAAGTATCTCTGTTGGCCAAGATTAACAGCCACAGCTGGATTCTTTGGGGATGGTGGGGGGTGTCTTCTTTGCGAAAAGAGCTTTGAAGAAGCAGAGCCTGCACCATAAAAGGAAATGGTTGCTCTTCTAAACATAACAACACGTTTGTGTGAAACTAGAAATGTAGATGTCTATATTGTGAATTTTAACTAACAAACATACTTATAGAAACTGCAGGTTCATGGTCATAAAGTAGAGAAAGCAGAGTTAGAGAATAAAAGTAACAGTCTGATGATATTGAGCTAATTTCATGGTGGTGGAAATTCCATAGCCTATTACATAGGAAGTCGCTTTGTACTCAGTCTCCTGACAAGATTATCCAAATTATATCCAAAAACAAAAAATAAAACCACAACACAACAAAAGAAACTTGTTTCATTCTTGGGGAGAAATTTTGCTATACTATTAAACATCATCTTAGAAGCAAAAGGACAAATGTTTTATTTAAAAAAGACATTTCAGAAAGAATGGACTCTTCATATAAGCTAAAACAACAATGTCCCTCAAAATTACACTCAACTTTTTAAGCCATCAATTAGTACCACTGGTGTGTGTCCTGAAAAAGAAATGAGGGCAGAGTTCCCTTTCATACACTATGCTAGAAGAAGAATATTTGCAAAATGCATTAACTTAATATAGGTTTGAATCTAAGTTCCAGTGTTTAATCTTCAAAACACAGACAACTGTAGAAATGTTGTGTCTTGCTATAAAAGGCCATTCTCTAATGTAGTACTGAAATATTTCATTATCTTCATTACTTGGAGCTTTAGAGTTTTCACTGATTCTATATTATAGAATTGAGTGGCTGCTTTTGGTGGTTTTTATTAGATTTGTTGATGTCCTAGCAGTTTAAGAATCTACTGTTTATATACTGTATGTTTCCTTAATATACTGATTGGATTTCTTTGATGGAAATTGTCAAGGCCAAAGAAACTTCTCCATTTGATATCCAACCAAATAGAAAGAAGCCATTGGGTAGAAGCTTTTTCACTGTAAGATTATATTTGGGTTTTACTGATAATTCCCTACGCATCCATAATACTTCAGTGAATTATTTGTTGATTGGGTCACCTAATGTAGATCAACAATGATGTCCTAAGTAATATAGCAGTCAGTTTGATCTTGTTGCTTGGGGGTAATGCAGAGAATACCTGAGACAACAGTTGTAATACTGTCAATAAGCATGTGACAAGTCATTCATTATAGACCTAGTCTGTAGTTCAAGGTACCCTAGCCAGGAGACATTAGGAAAAATTCTGGCACTCTGGCATTATGAATAGATGACTTCTAAGAAACTGTATTGAGTTGAACTTTAACAGTTAATTGTAATGTTGTGAATAAAGGGAGTGTAGGGTTGTCTGCTATTGATCATGATTGGTACTCTTTACATAAATGCAGTTTCACGTCTGTGTTCCAAGTTAGTTTGGCTAATTGAATCATATTTATTATCAGACAGTAGAAAGTTTTGACATTGCTGGAACTCACTAGCCATTGTATTTTTATTGTCAACTTGCTACAGACCAGGACTATTGTAGGATATTTAGTTCTATAAAGAATTTTGCAAGCTGCTGTTATCTGTGTTGCTCTTGGTACTGTGATACAGTGATGTTTAAGCCACAGTGTTGCCCTGAAGGAACAGTGTGAAAAAGTAATACATCCTGGTTCTCAGGGTGTCTTGATGGAGAATTGAAACTAAGTTTGAAACCATTAAATAAAAACTGAAAGGTACATTATTTTCACTTGTTCTTACCATACTCATTTATTATGTGTTGACTATTTCTCAGGCACTGTACTAGGTGATAGGGGTTTCAAGGAGATTATGATACATTAAGGGAGAGATATATGCAAATGGATAAGTATAATTCATTACCATTATTACAGTAAGAGAGATATTCCCTGGATATTATAGGAACATGGAGGAGGAATTTCTGGGGAAGGTTTAGATGCTTCCTACAAGAGGTAATATCTCAAATGAGTTTTAAGAATGAGGGAGTCAACTAATAGGGAAGAGCATTCTTAGGAGTTGCTGAAGTGTAGAGTGGGATAGGAGCTAAGGTGGATACAAGGATCAAGCTAGAGCTAGATCCTGAAAAGTTTGGCGTATCCTGCTGAAGAGCTAAGGCACCATTGGTTCTTGGGAGATGAGCAAAAAATAAAGTCTTTGTTCTTTTTATGAGTAAAGCACATACAGGGTGGGCAAAAATAGGTTTATAATTGTTCACATGGAAAATATACAATAATTAATAAATAATAGTACAAAAATAAACTTTCATGTACTCACAACTGTAAACCTATTTTTTGCCCACCCCTGTGCATTACATAAACATATATACAGCATATCTGTGGTACTAAAATTTCATGGGGGATGACTAGGGGGACCGTGAAAAACTGCTCCTTGGTAGGGGAGCAATCATGAAAAAATATGAAACACCGGGAATGGCAACCCGGTGCTGAAAGTTTTGAATAGGAGAGTGAGTGGTTCAAATAGATTTTTTAAGAAAGATACATAGATAAATAGAATAATCGAGGGAGCTGAGGTCTGAGCCTTAGGGAATGTACTCCGTTGCAAATGGAAGAAACTATTGGAGGCAAAGCTTATAGGACAGGCAAAAATCATCAAAAATAAGTAAAAAAGCCTTCAAATTTTAATAGCTAGATCATTGATAGCATTTGAGAAATTGATTGTATGATTTCCACTCCTCCCCCCATAATATATGCTTGATTCTAAGAAATATCAAATCTTGAAAGCACTTTGTTTTATTAGTAAAATTCTTCCAAATCCCAAGTTTTTATTTCTAGTTTAATAAACCAGAGAACTTTATTTTTATCATGTTCAAGTTACCAGTTTCTTGAGAGTAATTTTTTTTAATGACATGGTAATAGAGTACTAACCTTGTTAGAAGACGTGGTTATGATCCCCATCTTGGCTGCCAGTGACCCTATGACCTTGATAAAGTTATTTAGATTTTCTGAGTCTTGGTTCCTCACTTATAAAATCCTGTGTTTCCTAAATTTCTGTAATGAAATTGCATTAATATCTGTAAAGTATCGTGGCATTATTGTGAGCAGATAATCTGCTAGTGACCACAAGACAGCGTTCTTCAGGACTACAGATGTTGAATAGCTTCCGAAATTATTCAAAGGAAAAATGAGATAATACCTATTCTGGTATTATGACTTTACCTTATTGACTAGCACAGTTCTGGAGTCTCTTTGGCCTTTGTTGAGTTGTATACTCATTCCTGAACCAGTCATTGTCAGCGGAGATAAGATTACTTTTGAGCACTCAGGTCCACCCTGGACCAGGAGATGGAGTAAATTTTAAGTGGAAAGGATGAATTCAGGCAACCAATGCTGGGGAGGCAGTCATTACTGACCAAGAACACATTCATCTAACTTATGTCAGACTCAGGAGAAGTTGACCAGGTACATTTATAGAGCAAAGTAGAATCATGTTCCCTGTGGAGAATTTGTCTTGTCTGCCCTGAATTATTTGGAGTATTTTCTTTCCTAAAGCCCTGTTTGCCTAAAGTAGCAGAGTGTAAAATTGGTACCTGATCCTTGCCATGTTTGCTTTCCTTCCCAGTTAGATCAGATATACCCCATTGATTTCTTTTCTTTCCTCTCTCAGTGTTGTGGTTTTGTTATCTAGATAAAGTTCTCAGTCTTGTTTTCAATTTAAGTAGTATAGAGCTCCGTAGTGTCAGGCAGCAAACTCCTTACAGGGGAATGGACAACACAGAAACTTTTTGTTTATTCGTTCCTTGACCTAAAATTCTTTCTCTGAACCACAGAGAAAAGGTGAAGAGAGACATTTGAACAAAAAGATAAAATTAGTCATTTGACCCAGATTGCAGCTTTTTTTCCTGTCTGCTTGGATACAAACCATCCTCAATTTACATAAGCAGGTGATTTTTCTTACATGCTAATTTTCTTAATGTACCATGGCAGATATGCCAATTGTGTAAGTAAATTGAAATAAACCAGGTGACTTTATTTCATGTTATTATCTTACCAGTACAGAAGTACCCAAAGGGTGCAATTATCAGGTGATTGTCTCGTTGCACGTCTAAGTTAAGAGCCAGCCTGGCGCAAAGTTTTTCCCCCTACCTTCCTCACTTTCTTAAATTTTATTAAAAGGAAACCATTGATTTCTATACTTACTTTAACGGGCTAGAAACTTACTAATACAGAAGTGGAGGAATTTGAGCTTTACTAAAAGTAATCCAGAAGCCATAGAAATTGGCAAAAAATATGGGTACTGTGCAGAAAAAGGGACACATGCATACTTGATTGGAGTTTGAATTGCCTGAGAATTAGGTGGGAACCTTCAATTATGTTTAATTGGTTGGCTTCCTCTTGTGTTCCTTTTGCCAGGTTCTGCATGTTATAGTAATTGGGGTTATTGAAAGTTAACTGGGTGTATCCTAAAGCCAGTGTTCAAAATAAATATTGATGCATATTCTTTTAAAAACCAAATGAATTAATTGCAACATAGTTTAAGATATCATTGCAATGTATTTGAAAGGTTTTATTTATTTATTTTTAGAGAGATGGGAAGGGAAGGAGAAAGAGAGGAAGAAGAAACATCAATGTGTGGCTGCCTCTTGCACACCCCCTACTGGGGACCTGGCCCACAACCCTGCCATTGTGCCCTGACTGAGAATCAAACTGGTAACCTTTTGGTTCACAGGCCCATGCTCCGTCCACTGAGCTACATCAGCCAGGGTTCATTTCAATAAAACAGAAATTTTGGAAGGGTACAACAGTTGGGTTCTGGGGCTTTTTCCCAAGAACATTCATGAGTACAAACAATGTCAATCAATAAAGCACCTTCCTTTATTAAAACATTCCAATATTAAACTTAGTAATTAATGCTATTTAATTCCTCCAATGTTATATTATTTACCTATCGATATGTATGGGAATTTGGCCCTGGCCAGGTAGCACAGTTGATTAAGAGCGTCATTCTGATGTGCCAAGGTTGTTTATTCAAGAATCAGCCAGTGAATGCATAGGTGGGACAACAAAATCGGTGTTTCTCTCTCCCGCTCTCTCCTTCCTGCCCCCATCTCTCCCCCTCCTCATACAAATAAATAAAGAAAATTATACCCCCTGTAACTTTGAAGTAGTGACTTAGAAATGAATCATAATTTTAATCTAGCAAGTTAAGAGTTTGGCCAGTCTTTTTATCCCAGTATTTATTTTTAGTTTCAAGAAAAGTAGTTTAAAAGAACTTCAAGGGCAAAAACAGTTCAAGAATACCCGAGGAAGACTATATTTTAAGTCCAAAAGCCAGTATGGTTAAGTAGTTTAGAATCTGTACTCTGATGACAGATTACCTGGATTTAAATCTTGACTGTCACTTATTAGGTGTTGTAGGCTAATTATTTAATCTGTGTGCCTCATGGTTATCATGTGTAAAATAGGGATAGTAATAGTATATCTGTCTCATGGGGTTGTGGTGAGGAGTAAATGAATCAATGTACAGTCTTAGAACTATGCCTGGAACTATGTAAATGTTAGCTGTCATAATTATAAGTTTCAGAATGGGTTAAAAAAAAATAGTGCCTACCTAAAGCTTACTAATTTAGAGCATATAACCAACAGCTTTTATAGGCAGGTATCAGGTAGGTGACCATACCAGAGATTTTTTTTTTCCTGATTAACTCCAACTGCTTTTGAAATAATCATCCCAATTCTGGATGCTTTCCAACTGTAAAATTTTTATTTTACACATAAAAGGAGGGATTTTTCTTTGTTTTTAACTTCTTCCTCCCACCCCATTATCAAACTAATAATTGTAGGATATTTGAAAATTACAGAAAAGCTATGTGTGACCTATAACTCATTGTTAGCCACTGATATCATTTGCTGTATTTTTTCTCAATTTCTAATCTGATACAGGTGTGTGTTTGTGATATTCCAATTGTGATCATGATTACATTGTTTACAGTTTCATATCCTGTTTGTTTCACTAACATTACAAAGGTAGATTTTCGGCTTTCTTTTTTTTTTTTTTTTTTTTTTTTGAGGGCTATTTTTTCATTCTCACAAGCCAAGGACTCTGTCAGAAAGGAATTACGGAGTTGGAAGATACTTTAGAATACATGTAGTATAACTAGTTCCTTTTATAAATGGGAAAATTGAGACCCAGAGAAGCTAAGAGATTTGTTCAAGGTCACACAGCTGGTTAGAGGCTGAGCCAGAACCTTTGCTCTTTTGCTGCTTTACCAGTAATACCTGTCCAACCTGATACCCATCGAAAATGGAGGAAGTGTTCTCATAAGAGCAAAACAAAACAAAAACTGTGCAGCTGAGAAAAATAGAATATTTAGAACATTCTGCTCATTGCTTTTTGTGTGACAGTGTCTAAGGTTTCTGGTAAAAGTTGAAGGCTTTTTTGGTGGAAAACAACTCAGTTTTTTCGTATTACGTGTAATTATGTGGTGAATCTGCTTTGAGGATATTGTGCTCCTGCCCCCTTTATTTTTTGAAAAATGTTAAACCTCAGAAAATTTAAAAGAAACGATGATACACCCATAAATCAGTCTTCTAGATTAACTTTTTGTGACTTTCGCTTTATCTACTTTGAGGATGTTTCTACAGAACTTGCTGAAATTGCAATTCAATTAAATTTAGATTTAATGTTAAGAAATTTATGGTCACCGCATCAACTCACTGTTCTATGCAGTAAGTTTTGTAAGTTCTCCAACTAGAAAAGGAACTGGAAGTTTTCAATCTTGTGACTTTTGGAATGCTATTTATTCTCTTAATACTTAAAACAAAATTCAGTGTGAATCATATGTGTAAATGAAACATACACCAGTCAAAACTAGGTTTTAAGCAAAATAGGAATATTTCGTTCTGCCAAGTTTTTCTTTTTTGTGGTATTTATTTCAGGTTGGGAGTTATTTTCAAAATGAGAACCTAAGATCTGGTTTCATAATTCTGTTCATTGTTGAAGCTGAATTTTAAGTTACTGTAGTTTTCTTTTTTCAGTAAATTACCCTAATACAGTCAGTCACATGAGCTGATGATGCTGTAATTGTGTCACCCAATTCACTGCTCTGTATTATCTCAGTACCAAATAATTCCTTTGTTAAACTCATTTTCAGTAAATGAGCCATTGTTTCCCAAAGGGTAATGATTATTTCTATAAATAGCACAAATCCCTAAGAAATGGATTTTAAAGTCTAAAGTATCAGTGTTTGGAAGTGGTTGAAAGTGTCACTCTGTATATCAAGCCACAACTGTATGTATGAAAAGGGCAGCCGCTGTGTTTGCTCTGTAGGGTGAGATATGCATACTACAGATCAACTAAAATCAAGTCTAGAAAAAAATGAATCTTTAGGTTTACTTAGAAAAAGGGGTTGTTGTATTAAGTCCACCCAGTTGTTACCTTACATAGCTTAATAACATAAGTGCCTAAAATAAGGTATCTGGAGTTCAAATTTAAATGTAACAGGTAAGGAAACATATAGGCAGCGTTGTTTACTTTATTCAGTTGGTAATCTGTATCTGCAAAAAAATTACTGACTTCTTAAAGTACCTCAGCAGGAAAGACATTAAAATTGGGACATAGTGGTGTTTAACTGGTGTAGATTCTGAAGATCTAGTTACCAACACATATCAGCTTATCTCTATAGGTAGGCAAACTTTAACTTCTTTTTATACTTTGATTTTTTCCTCTTAAAGTAGATGCTTGTTCTTAAAGACAAATCAAAATCAGTCTCCCTGTTTCTCTTCCTCTCGATGCTAGTAAAAGCAACTATTTATAACCACTTAGGACATTCCCTATCCACTGAGCCACTGAAAAATGATTAGAGCTTCAAAGGCTGGGGCCACATGTCTTGTTTGTGTCTCCAGAACCTAATGTGGTCCTGAGTAAGAACTTACTGTGTGTGTGTTGTTGAATTGAAAGTTGCTCATGCTAACTTTGTGCGTGATAGTGATCATCAAAGAAGAGTACTGTTACTGGGCCTTTCCTTTATGTAGATCCCTATTTCTTCACACAGTGGAGTAATTTTTATGAGGGAATACTTTAAAGTGATATTTACACAGCTCCATAATAGTGTTTTGTTTTCTTGTGTTTGGATTTCTTTCTTTTTTTTTTTTCTTTAAGAGTAAAGAGCCCTAATCCAAAAAACAGTCTATAGTAACCAACTGCTACTAAAAATAGTCCTTTATTTTGTTTTTCTTTTCTAACTTATACTTTTAAAATGCTGTTGAATTGTTTAGGGAAAATACATTCTCATTGCAATACTGTGATCTCATGTGAGAAAAATAGAAACTGTGTCTACTAAAGTCTCATCAATACATCAAAGCATACCAAAGCATACCAAACCTGCCAAAGCAGTCTGTGAGACTAGCACAGAAAACAATTACAGACAATTCTAAGCTCTTTACTCTGTTCTATAAACTTAATGAATAAATGGCAGACTAGTGTGTGCTACAGATCCCTTTGAAAATTAATGAGGAAAAAATGGCTTACTTCAGTGGTTTGCTGGTATATGTTTAACAACAGGATCTCTGAAAAATAAAAAGCCCCAGTTTATAGGGCTTGGCCAATTTCTGTGGTGTAAAAACTCTTGTAATGGCCAACTTTAGGCCACCAACATCAAGTCACTAAATGCTGAATTGAAGAAAAAAGACAAAACACAGTAGCACACCCTTATAAAGTATTTTCACCATACAGCTAAAGTAGGTGTTCAATAACCCTAAGAGCATAAATCATAAGGGTGTTTATTCATGGTTAGTTATAGCCCCCCAGATTGAAAGCAACCAAATGTCTGAATAGTAGAGTGGTTAGCTTTGAAACATGCTCACAATTTGTCAAATGAAAATAATGTCAAAGATTGCCCTCTTAAAATATTTTAAAAATCACTCATATGTTCCAAAAAGTCTGGAAGGGTATCTAACAGTAATCATTATTTTAGTGAAGTGAGAGTCTAGCAGACTTTTACTATGGATTTTATAACAATATCTTCTACTTAAAGAAACCCTAAGGGTTTCTTTATTATAAAGAATAACTCTAAGGAGGTACATGATAGTGTCCCTATTTTTAGAGGGAGAAACTATAGCCCTAAGAGGTCTAAGTAACTTGCCTGAGGCTTCATAGCTAACAAGTGGCAGAATAGGGCTTTTTACCGAGGCCTGTGCTGTTTTGTTGTTGTTGTTGTTGTTGTTGTTTTTAAGTATATTTGTTATGTTATTACAGTTGTCCCATTTTTTTTCCTCCCCTTTATCCCCCTCTGCTTTGCAATGACCCTCCAGTGTTTCTCCCCTTTAGTTCAAGTCCATGGGTCATACCGTAGAAGATCTTTGGCTTCTCCATTTCCTATACTGTTCTAAACCTCCCCCTGTTTTGTGCCTACCAATTATGCTTCTTATTCCTGGTACCTTTCCCCCCCATTCTCCACCCCCCTTCTTCCCCCTCCCTGCTGATAACCCTCCATGTGATCTCCATTTCTGTGGTTCTGTTCCTGGTCTAGTTGTTGGCTTAGTTTGTTTTTGTTTTTGTTTTTGTTTTTGTTTTTGTTTTTGTTTTTGTTATAGGATTAGTTTTTGATAGGTGTGAGTTTGTTGTCATTTTACTGCTCATAGTTTGGATCTTCTTTTTCTTATCTCAAGTGCCTTTTACATTTCATATAATAATGGCTTGGTGATGATGAACTCCTTTAACTTGACCTTACCTGGGAAGCTCTTTATCTGCCCTTCCATTCTAAATGATAGCTTTGCTGGATAGAGTAATCTTGGATGTAGGGCCTTGCCTTTCTTTTCATCACTTTGAATACTTCTTTCCAGCCCCTTTTTGCCTATAAGGTTTCTGTTGAAAAATCAGCTGATAGTCTTATGGACATTCCTTTGTAGGTTACTGTCTCCTTTTCTCTTGTTGCTTTTAAGATGTTCTCTTATCTTTAATCTTGGGTAAAGTAATTATGATGTGCCTTGGTATGTGCTTCCTTGGATCCAACTTGTTTGGGACTCTCTGACCTTCCTGGACTTGCCTGTCTATTTCCTTTGCCAGATTGGAGAAGTTCTCCTCCATTATTTTTTCAAATAAGTTTTCAGTTTCTTGCTCCCCCTCTTCTCCTTCTGACCTATGATTTGCATGTTGGAACTTCTAAAGTTGTCCCAGAAGTTCCAAAGCCTCTCCTCGTTTTTTCTGAATTCTTGTGTCTTCATTCTGTTCTGGTTGAATGTTTATTTCTTCCTTCTGTTCCAAACAGTTGATTTGATCCTGGTTTCCTTCCTTTCACTGTTGGTTCCCTGTATATTTTTCTTTATTTCACTTTGCATAGCTTTCACTTCTTCCTTTATTTGCAGTTGTATTTAGTCATTTTTGTCAGCATCATGATTACCAGTGTTTTGAACTCTGCACCTGATAGGTCAACTGTTTCTTCATTGCTTAGTTCTTTTTCTGGATTTTGATCTGTTCTTTTATTTAAGCCTTATTTCTTTGTGTCAGAGCACTGGTTATGTTGTAAGGGGTGGAGCCTTAGGTATTTGCCAGGGTAGGGCAAACTACTTCATTGTGTTGTGGCACTGTAAGTGAGGGAGGGGTCAGAGAGGGAACCATTCCGCTTACTGAACTCTCAGCCAACTTTCAGTCACTTCCCCTGCTACCCACAAGCAAATTGGGCCCTTCTCATGCTGATTCCCAGTTGGGTGGGTTTTGTATATTCTAGGACCTTGTGGGTCTCTTCAACAAACTCTCCTGTGAGGCTGGCAGTTTCTCCTGCCACCACAACCCCACAGGTTTTTACAGCCAGAGGTTTTGAGGCTTTCTTTTCCCATGCTGGAATCCTGGGTTGCACAGTCTGTCTCACTTCCCAGTAGTTCCTCCTGGCTTATTCGCCTGTGAATGTGGAATATCCCAGTCCGCCAGCCTCCGCCTTGTCCTACGTCCTTGCTGCCCGGGCTTCACACTTCCTTCCCTCCTACTAGGCTAGATTAATGTTTCTTTAACTCGTTGGTTGTTGGACTTCTATACAGCTTGATTTTCTGACTGACCTACTTGTTTTTGTTTTAAAATTTATTATTATTATTCTTTTCGTTGTATGAAGAAGTAAAGCATATTTGCCTATTCCTTCATCTTGGCTGGAAGTCCAACTGAAAGCCTGTGCTCTTTAAACAATTAAATAAACATTATATATATATATATACACACACACACACACACACACACACACACGGTGAGGCAAAAGTAGGTTTACAGTTGTTTGTACAGAAAGTAATACAACAATTAATAAATAATACAAGAATAACCTCACTTAAAACTGTAAACCTACTTTTGCCTTATCCTGTGTGTATACAAACATACATACATACATAAATTTTTTAAAAGTATGGAGGTTACAAAGAATAATGGAGAGTATCCATGAGCCAACAATCCAGCCTACGAAATAGAACATAAAACCAACACTGTCGAAGCTGCTTTTAAGCACCATTATTCCATTTCTCTGCCTTACCCACCCCACCAAGAGAAAACTACTTTACTGAATTTTGTTTATTATTACTTGCTTTTTAAAAAATAGCTCTCTAGAGATGTAATTCACATATCATACAATTTGCCTATTTAAAGTGTACAATTTAATGGATATAGTAAATTTTCATTTTAACTTTAGAACATTTTCATTAACTACTGAAAGAAACCTCATACTCATTAGCAAGTCACTCCCCATTCCCTCATCACTGGCAACCATGAATTTTTCTGTCTCTATAAATTTGCCTGTGTTGTATATTTATGTGAATAGAATCATACAATATGTGGTCTTTTTTGACTGACTTCTTTAACTCAGCATGTTTTCAAGGGTTATCCCTGTTGTAGTATATATCATTACTTCATCTCTCTTTATGCCTGAATAATGTTCTAATGTATGTATATACCACATTGGGTTTATCCATTCATCAGTTGTTGAATATTAGAATTATTTCCGCTTTTTGGCTATTCTGAATAATAATGAATATTCATATGTAAGTTTTATGTGAAGTTATATTTTCATTTCTCTTGGGTATATAACTTGGAGTGGATTGCTGGGCCATCTAACATCTGGTAACCTTATGTTTAACTTTTTGAGGAACTATCAAACCGATTTCCACAGTGGCTGAACCCACTTTACATTCCTACCAGCAGTGTAAGAAGCTTCTAATTTCTCCATATCCTTATCAACACTTATCTGTCTTCTTGATTATAGACGTCTTAGTGAGTGTGGAATAGTACCTTACTGTGGTTTTGATTTGCACTTCTCCAAGGACTAATGTGGGTGAGTATCTTTTTATGTGCTTGTTGGCTATTTTATATCTTCGGAGAAATGTCTGTTCAAGTCTTTTGCCCATTTTTGGGTTTTTTGTTGTTGTTGTTAAGTCCTTTATATATGAGTATTCTAGATACCAGTCCCTTATCAGGTATATGATTTACAAATGTATTCTCATATTCTCTTGTTTGTTTTCCACTGTCTTGATGGTGTCCTTTGAAGCACAAGTGTTTTTTAGTTTTGATGAAGTTCAGTTTATCTATTTGTGTTTTGTTGCTTGTACTTTCAGTATCATATCTGAAAAGGTTTTGCCTGACCCAAGATCATGAAGATTAACACTGATATTTTTTCTAAGAGTTTTATAGCTCCTATATTTAGGTCTATGGTCTATTTTGTGTTAATTTTTGTATGCATAAGGTAGGGGTTCAAGTTCATTCTTTGCATGTGTAAATATAAGGGTTTATTTCTGGACTCTCTATTCCAGGGGTGTCAAACTCATTTTCACCAGGGGCCACATCAGCTTCACGGTTGCCTTCAAAGGACTGAAATAATTTTAGGACTGTATAAATGTAACTACTCCTTAACTGTTAAGGAATTGAAATTACATCCAGCCCTTTGATGGCAACCGTGAAGCTGATGTGGCCCCCAGTAAGAATGAGTTTGACACCCCTACTCTCTATTCCATCAATTTATATAGCTCTTGCTGTTAATTATCATAACTTTGTAGTAAGCTGTGAAATAGGAAAATGTGAGTCTTCCTACTTTGTTCTTTTTAAAATTTGTCTTGGTTATTCTGGGTCTCTTGCATTTTCATGATCAGCTTGGCAGTTTCTGAAAAGAGCCAGATGGGATTTTGATAGTGATTACATTGAATCTGTAAATCAATTTGGGGAGAATTGTTATCTTAATGGCATTGTTTTCCAATCCATGAAAATAGGATGTTTTTCCATTTATTTAGATCTTTAATTTTTCAACAATCTTATAGTTTTCAGAGTATGTTTTATACTTCTAGTTAAGTTTATTCCTAAATATTTTATAGGTTTTAATAATACTGTAATGAAATTGTTTTCATAATTTCTTTTTTGGATCCCTCATTGCTTGTGTATACAGTTGATTTTTGTATTATCAATCTTGCCCTGCAATCCAGCTGAACTTGTTTTATTATTTGAAATAGTTTTTTAGTATATTCCTTACAGTTTTCTATATACGCAATCATGCCATCTGCAAATATAGTTTTCCTTTTCCTTTCCAATCTGATTGTCTTTTATTTCATCTCCTCCCTAATTTCTGGAGCAAGAGCAGACATCCTTATTGTTCCTCACCTGAAGGCAGGGGTGTCAAACTCATTTTCACCTGGGGCCACAACAGCCTCTCGGTTGCCTTCAAAGGGCCGACGTAATTTTAGGACTGAATAAATGTAACTACTCCTTAACAGTTAAGGAAGAGCCCGGCACTGGGTCCAGGTAGAAAGAAGGTGTTGGGCCGGATAAAACAAGGTGGAGGTCTGGATTTGGCCCATGGGCCTTGAGTTTGCTACCTGTGCCTTAAGGAAAATGCATGCAGTCTTTTTCTATTAAGTATGTTGTTCTCGGTGGAGTTCTTTTTTGTGGGTTTTTTGTTGTTTTTGTTTTTGCACATGTCTCATTTCAGATTGAGAAAGTTCTCTTTTATTCTTACTTTTTTGAGTGTTTTTATTCTGAAAGGGTGTTGAACATTAATTCATTTCTGAGTATTGAACCAATCTTGCATTCCTAAGATTTTTTCCTACTTATGGTGTATGATCTGACATATTTTATCTTATTTTGTTTTAAGTAGACTATTTTTAGAGTTTTAGATTAACAGAAAAATTAAGCAGAAAGTAGAGTTCTCATAAAACTTCTGATCCTGCACGTGCACAGCTTCTCCACTATGAACGTCCTGAACTAGAGGATACATTTGTTACAATTGATGAACCTCCGTTGACATACACTATCACCCAGCATGCATAGTTTACATTAGGGTTTCCTCTAAGTGGTGTACATTCTTTGGCTTTGACAAATGTATGATGATTTACATTCACCTTTGTATTATACAGATTAGTCTCTCTGCCCTGATAATCCTCTGTGCTCCCTGTGTTCATTTATCCCTCCCCCCGTAATCCCTGGCAACCATTAATCTTTCGTACGGCCTCCATTGTTTTCTTTTTCATGTGTCATACAGTATCTAGTCATTCAGTTTGGCTTCTTTCACTTAGTAATACTCATTTAAGTTTCTTCCATGTCTTCTCATGGCTTGATAGCTCATTTCTTTTTAGCATTGAATAATATTTTATTGTTTGGATGTACCACAATTTACTTATCCATTTATCCAGTTTATCCATTTATCCAGTCCTTCCTACTGAAGGACTTCTTGGTTGCTTTTAAGTTTTGGCAGTTGCCAATGAAGCTGCTGTAAACATCAACACACAGGTTTTTGTGTGGACATGAAGTTCGGCTCCTTTGGGTAAATACCAAGGTACATTATTGCTAGATTGTCTGGCATAAGAGTATATTTAGTTTGTTAAAAGAAAATTGCCAATCTGTCTTCCAAAGTGGCTGGGCCACTTTGAATTCTCATTAGTGAATTAGTGAATGAGAGTGCTTGTTGCTCCGCATCCTCACCAGCAGTTGGTTATGTTGTGTGTCTGGGTTTTGGCCATTCTAAGCTGTATGTATGTATGTGGTGATATTTTGTATTTGCATTTCCTTGATGATATGTGATGCGGAACATCTTTTCATATACTTATTTGCCGTCTCTGTATCTTCTTGTAGGATGTTTGTTAAGGTCTTTGGCCCATTTTTAATTAGGTTTTGTTTTCTTACTGAGTTTTCAGAGTTCTTTGTATATTTTGAATAACAATCCTTTATTAGATATGTTTTTCATAGAAAATTTCTCCCAATCTGTGGTTCATCCTCTCATTCGCTTGGTACTTGGTTTTTAAAAGTTTTATAGTACAAAATCTTTTTTAAAAAACTAATGATTCTGTTGGGGTTTTTTTTTTAATCTGAGTTTGGGGGAATTTTTTATAAAGAATACTGATTTCAATACTGAGCATTTGCTGTCATTTAAAAGTCGCAGTCTCACATAAGTAATTTAGCAAAATGCTGTGGGATCATGATCTATCTGTAAGAGATGGTGGCAGGAACAGTTAGTTTTACATATACTTCCCCAGTGATTCAAGTTGTTGAGAATTGAAGGTTGAAGTACTAAGTTTTCCAGTTCCGGTGTTCTACCATCTGTAATTCTGTGAAGTCTTTTTAAAAGGAGCCTATAATCTTAGAAGAAAATTGAAAAAAGACATTTGTAAAAAGTTATTTTGGATGATCCCAGAGATGATTTTTCTGTCACCTTTGTTATGATTCAACAGTACTTGTGATGAAAGTAGCACCAGCTAATTTGTGTAATATTTCAGTACCACTTGAGTTCCTAACTTGAATTGAAGAGTTACATATTTTATCATATTGTTTGTGGAGGGGTCTCTGCACTTAATGGAAATGTCATATGAGGGTACATTCTTCCTTAAAACTAGAAATGCATCTTATTTTCCTAGAAGCTTTAATGTGTGGTTATAGAAGTAAAGAGACAAAAAGATCATTTCACCCAACACATTTAGTTAATGCTCTAATAACTAATGATTCCTTCTTTCAGTGTTGTTATACAGGGGTTATATTGGATTTCTCAAATTATTATGAACTAATTTTGTAGAAAAATAATGCCAGTGATTTAGTGGGGAAGAGTTGAGAGGTGATGCTTATTGAAATTCATAAACAAGAATAGGTTACTAGTTAGGTAAAGGGCCTGAATAGACACTTCTCCAAGGACATACAGCTGGCCAATAGACTTATGAAAAGGTGCTCAATGTCACTAATCATCAGAGAAATGCAAATTAAAACCACAATGAGATACCACCTCATATCTGTCAGAATGGTTATCATCGATAAATCAACAAACACCAAGTGCTAGTGAGGATGTGGAGAAAGGGGAATGCTTCTGCACTGTTGGTGGGAGTGCAGACTGGTGCAGCTGTTACCAAACAGCAAGTACAGTCCTGCTGTCCACCAACACTCTCTAGGCAGAATTCCAGAGGCAAAGGTTTGGTGATAGAGGAAAAGAGTCTATTCAAAAGCTTCACAATTTTGGAATAATAGCTTTCCACATGCATTAGTCACTTAAGCCTATCAGTTAAGGCTAAACTCTTTAACTCTTTAGTTACAGCTTCAATAACTTAAACCTATGAGTCAAGGCTAAACTCTGAAATACCTGAGTTCTATCATTCTCCCTGTTTTACCTATAGAGGCAGTTTACAAGCTAAAACAACATAAGATGTAAATGCTACACAATTTTGGAAGAATGGCAGGCTTCTGCCTCAGAGCTTGTCCCCTCTAGAACACACAAAGAATAACTGTGACGCCCTCTGCCAGGCCAGCTCAGTCCTAGGCTGAGCTCAGAGTTCCTTCCTATCCAAAATACCATCTGTTGGGCAACGCAGGCAGCTGTAGCACAATCATCAAGGCAGGAGAGATCCAGAGAGAGCACCCCAGAGCCAGAGAGCCAGCACTCTTTTTATTTCCATGCACTCTGGAGGCATTCAGATTCTCAGCCAGTCCTGTCCTACACTTTACCATTGCCTCAACAAAGTCCTCCTGTGGCCCTTCCTTACTGCTCCTCAGTGATCTGATCAGATCTCTCTGTATAACAGCTACTGTGGGAAGCAGTATGGAGTTGCCTCAAAATAAATTAAAAATGAAACTGTCTTTTGACCCAGCCATTCCCCTTGGAAATTTATCTGAAAAACTCAAAACACTAATTTGAAAGAAATGTAACCCTGTGTGCACTGTGCTGTTATTTCCAGTAGCCAAGATATGAAAGCAACCCACATGCCCATCAGTAAGCAAGTGGATAAAAAAGTGATAGTATATACACAGTGTAATATTACTTGGCCATAGAAAGGAATGAACTTTTACCATTTGTGACAGTACGGATGGGCCTGGAGGGTTACATATTTTGCCACATGTAATGTGCACCCACAGTTTTGTGTGCATTGTACATGGCATTATTATGCCCACAGTATTTAATCATTATACCCGTGTACAAAATCTTTAAAAAGATTTTTCCCTCAAAAATTTGGGCAAAAAGTGTGCATTACACATGGCAAGATACAATATTAAGTGAAATAAGAAAGAGAAAAACAAATATCATATGATTCACTTACATATGGAATGTAAATAGCAAAGTAAACAACAAGAAAGAGACTCATGGATATAGAGAAACAAACTGATGGTTGCCAGAGGGAAGGGGGGTTGGGAGGACTGGCGATAAGTGTAAAGGTATTAAGGAGTACAAATTGCCCTGGCTGGTGTAGCTCAGTGGGTTGAGCGCGGGCCTGTGAACCAAAGGATCACGGTTTGATTCCCAGTTGGGGCACACGCCTGGGTTGCAGGCCAGTTCCCAGCAGGGGACACAAGAGAGGCAACCATACATTGACATTTCTCTCCCTCTCTCCTTCCCTTTCCCTCTAAAGATAAATAAATAAAATCTTTAAAAAAAAAGTACAAATTGTAGTTATAAAATAGTCAGAGGATGTAAAGTACAACATAGGAAATATAGTCAATAATATTGTAATAACTACATGTGGTTCAACATAGCTATTGGAAATATCTGGGGGAACACTTTGGAAAGTATATGATTGTCTAAGCACTGTGCTGTATACCTGAAACTAATACAAAATAATATTGAATGTAAACTATAGTTGAAAAGTAAAATTTAAACAAAAAGTGTGTGTTGTTTTCTCTTACCCATCTTAGTGGCCAGTTTGATTATCTTCTCTGGGGAGAAGATAATCTGGGGATATAAGGGACTTTGGATGTTTCCTCTCTTAGCAAGGGCTTATCCATTTCTTGAACTAAGTTCATTTACATTTCTTTGAATTCTCGACATTCATTTATTCAACCAACGCACCAACAAACTATATTGTTGCATACTCAACATTTTTGCTGTGCTAAGAAGTATCTTGTTAATTTCTACATCCTAGTCGGAAATGGTTAATGGCTGCTGGTGTATTTTGGTATATCTTTCAGCTTCTCTTTTATTATCCTTTTACTGTCAACATTTTTGTGTCCTTATATTTTATATCTCTGGTAAACAACATACTTAAATTTTGTATCTAGTCTGATAATTGCTTATGTGAAAACACTTAATCCATTTATATCAGTCATGAGTACTGCTCTTTTTGAATTTATTTCTAACATCTTATATTTTCCATATGTCTTGCTTTACATATTTTAAATATTTTATCGATTATGCCACTACAGTTGTCCCATTTTCCCCCCTTCATTCCACTTTACCCTCCACACTCCATCCTCCCACATTTCCCCCCTTTAGTTCATGTCCATGTGTCATAAGTTCTTTGACATTTCCCACACTACTCTTGCCCTCTCCCTGTCTATTTTCTCCCCACCGTCTATGCTACTTATTCTCTGTACCTTCTCCCCGCCTCTCCTCCTCCCACTCCCCTGTTGCTAACCCTCCATGTGATCTCCATTTCTATGGTTCTGCTCCTGATCTAGCTGTCCTCTTAGTTTGCTTTTGTTTTAGGTGTGGTTGTTAATAACTGTGAGTTTGCTGTCCTTTCACTGTTCATCTTTTTTACCTTCTTTTTCTTAGATAAGTCCCTTTAGCATTTTATATAAGGGCTTGGTAATGATAAACTCCTTTAACTTGACCATATCTGAGAAGCACTTTATCTGCCCTTCTATTCTAAATGAAAGCTTTACTGAATAGAGCAATCTTGCATGTAGGTCTTTGGATTTCATGGCTTGGAATACTTCTTTCCAGCCCCTTCTTGCCTGTAAAGTCTCTTTTGAGAAATCAGCTGACAGTCTGATGGGAATTCCTTTGTAGGTGACTATCCCCTTATCTCTTGCTGCTTCTAGAATTCTCTCCTTCATTTTAATCTTGGCTAATGTAATTATGATGTGCCTTGGTGTGTTCTTCCTTGGGTCGAACTTCTTTGGGACTCTCTGACCTTCCTGGACTTCCTGGAAGTCTATTTCCTTTGCCAGATTGAGGAAGTTCTCCTTTGTTATTTGTTCAAATAAGTTTTCCAGTTGTTGCTGTTCCTCTTCCCTTTCTGGTACCCCTATAATTTGGATGTTGGAGCATTTAAAGATGTCCTGGAGGTTCCTAAGTCTCTCCTCATTTTTTTGAATTCTTGTTTCTTCATTCTTTTCTGTTTGGTCATTTTTATCTTCCTTCTGGTCCACTCCATTGATTTGAGTCCCAGTTTCCTTCCCATCACTATTGGTTCCCTATGCATTTTGCTTCATTTCACTTAGTGAAGACTTCATTTGTTCATCTAATTTGTCACTAAAATTAACCAGTTCTGTGAGCATCCTGATCAGCAGTGTTTAGAACTGTGCATCCAATAGATTGGCTATTTCTTGGTTGCTTAGAAGTATTGGCTCTGGGGCTTTGATTTGTTCTTCTGTTTGAGCCATAATGTTTTGGTCTGTTTGCACCTGTTATGTATGAGGGGCAGAGGCCTAGATGTTCACCAGGGCGGGGCAACTCAATAGCTGGGTTGTGACGCTGTGTGTGGGGGCGGGGTCAGAGAGGGGCAGTAGTGGTCCCCTCTGCTGCTTCCCCACTGCTGGGGCCTGCGTGGTCCATCTCACTGTGTGCTCCTTCACTGGTTTATCTGCGCGTGAATGTGTGACTGCAGTCAGCCTGCCGCCTTGTGCTCTCACTAGGTCTGCCTGTCACAACCCCACACCTGGGATTCGCCAACTGCCACCCACGCCTGGGTCAGTCTGGCTGAGTTTTCCTGCACAACCCTGCTCTGCCAGCTGCTGGCTCCGCCCCTCTTACCAGTCTGGCTGAACTGTTCGTTGCTGTTGGACTTACGTATAATTCAATTTTCTGTGTTTTGGTTGCATTTTTGTTAGTAAAACTGTTGTCTTTAAACTTGGTTGTGTGAGGAGGCACAATGTTTCCACCTACGCCTCCATCTTGGCCGGAAGTCTAAGTGTTTTTTAAATGTATGCTGATGCAACAGCTGTCACAACAATTTAACAAAATTGTTTGGAATGAAATTAAAGATAACTAAGTGCTACTAGAGCTACCCCATGGGAAAAAACCAAACATGTTTCTATGTCCCTAGCATGTGATAGAGACATTCCCTAGAGTTTGAGTTCCCAAAATCTTTATAACAAATCTTGAACTTTTAAGCTTTTATCTAGGACTGTTACAACTTAATTTGCTGTTCATTTTTAAAAAATAACTTTTAAAGCAGTTAAACTTTATTCAACAATTGAAGATAAAAGAACGATATTTGTTTTGTTATTTAAGATTTTATTTATTTATTTTTAGAGAGCAGGGAAGGGAAGGAGAAAGAGAAGGAGAGAAACATCAGTGCGTAGTTGCCTCTTACATGCCCCTTGCTGGGGACCTGGTCTACAACCCAGGCATGTGCCCTGACTGGGAATCAAACCTCGACCCTTTTGTTTACAGCCCACACTCAATCCACTGAGCTACACCAACCAGGAAAAGAATGACATTTGGTGTTTGGTAAATTGCCTGGGCTGGTCATATTTAAGGAGAGGTTAAAGTAGAGGTTAAAATGTTATCTGTCTTAGCATCTCCAGAGTGGCTGGGTGATATGATTTTGGAACAAATGAAGATGTAGATCTCAATTCTAAATTCTGGTTTACTTTAAAATTATGAAATATGTAGGGTTTTCTGGAAGCAGAACTTTGTGTCGAACATCAAAGGGAATTTTTGCCTTTGGAGTACTATTTTTTTTATCTTTACCCAACAACACTTTTTCATTGCTTGTTTCAAAGACAAGAAGGGAGAGAGAGAGAGACAAGCAGACATTGATGTGAGAGAGAAGCATCAGTTGGTTGCCTTCTGTACATGCCCCTAGTGAGGATTGTATGTGCCTGGACCTGGGACCGAACCCACAACCTAAGTATGTGCTTCAGCCAGGAATCAAACCCATACCTTTCCATTATGGGATGATGCTCCGACCAGCTAAGCCACACCAACCAGGCTGGGGCACTATTTTTAAAAATAAAAAAAGATATTTTCCTAAATGAACTTGATTAGTTTGTGGGGTGGACAGCGTGGATGGTGTTGTTTCAAGTTGCCTGAATTTGTCTGTCTGTGGTGGATTACATAGTCATTTTGTGGCTGTTATATACTTGTCCAGCAAAAAGAAAAAAAGAGTTGGTGTCCATTGAAGAAGCTAACTTCATAAACACACATCCCTCTGCTGAGCATTCTTTCTTGTATTTGAATATGCACAGATGAGGAAAAGACATAAGTAGTAATATGAAAAAGAGATGGAAAGAATACCTGGTAGAAAGCAGAGACAGGTTGATGAGAAGACCAGCGAGAAGAGGTGGGGGGATGACTAACAGTGGATAAGGTACAGGTCAGAGAGGAAGGCAGGAGGTGCCAATACCAAAGGTTGGTGCATGGACAGCAGGCTGGCTCATGTTGCTGAAAGCAGCATTATTCGTGTACGTTTTTCTAATATCCACTTTTTGTTTTAACATCTCCGTAATCTGGGTGTTTCTTGCAATCAGTTGTATCCTATAGCTTGATAAACTGTGTTGGTGATTTCTTTTTGGTGGTACATAAAATAATGGCACCATTGGTGACATCTTATAGTTCATGAAATGTGGTATAATTTTAAATTACTCATAAGGAGGAGTATTGGCTATATTAACCTGTTGGTTTACATTATGTGATCTGGCAGACAAATCAGTTCTTAAAACATTCAGAAACAAACTCCCAGCATTAAACTGATCCTGACAACTGATTCTCGATGTTATTCCAGTAGAAACTTCTGTCTAAGGCAATTTATGGGAAACTAGCAGTTCACTTTTGTAAAAGGTCTGCAACTGAACAGACTGTGTTTGCAATTGCCAGAAATTCTAAATCAAATGTTTAAGTAATCACTAGACAGAAATTACCTTTCCCCATCCATATTAACTGAGGGTCTATTTCCCTGCAGCACATATGTATTATTATTAGGCAAGAACAACTGGTATGGCAGCTTCTTAGCATTGCTTAGGCAGCAACATCTGCATACAATTTGTGCCTTGAGTTTGTCTGTTTTATATTCTTGAATCTCTTGAGAATTTTGACATAACTATTGAGCTCACGGACTCACTTGTCTTATAAGACAAAATTGAGCATTTGAATGAGAGTTCCTCAACTTAAAAATTATTCTTAGTTTTCTTCTTTTGCTTTGGTATAAAGCTTATAGCTAAATGTACAGCTTCCTTGGTTAAGGGATAAAGAATATTTTAACTTATATTTCGCATGTGGACCATCTTCTAGCATCCCCCTTTACTTCATAACTTTCCTACCTATTTTTCCGCTTCCCCTCTTTAAAAAAAAAATCTTATACTGTATGTTTGTTTTGGAATAGGGTAGAATATAAATAAGACTAAAAACATCAACAAACAAAACCTATATTTTAAAAACTTTCCCATGTAGTGAAAACAGCAAATTGAAACAGGTGAAATGGAAAGTCTTTTTTTCTTGTTTTGTTTTTGTTTTCTTCATATGTGTCTTAAATGAATAGAGTTGTTTTGAGAGAAGGAGAATCTTATTTTTGGGATATTTGTGATGGCTCTTGTATTTGAAGATTATGAGCTCTTTCAAGTTATTTCTAATTTAAAGACTGAATTTTTAAAGAAAAGGATAATTAAAATGTGAATGATTTTTAAAGTTAGTTACTATTGATTAGCTGAAATAATGTAAAAGAACTATATTCTTTTCTAACAGCAAAGGTGCTTTTCTCCTGGTATTTTGCCTGAGAACGAAGACGGTAGAAGAGTACTCTCATTTCTCTGTATCTGTGTGTATGTGTTTTAAGTTGAAAGTTAATTACGTGAATAAAATACAGAGAGCCTATGGTTTATAAAACAGTGGAAGGAAAAAAGTGATAAAGAGGGTTAGCTGTCATTAGTACATGCATTTTATTCAAACACTTGTCCATATCTATTTAACCAAATTGTGTGCAAAGGGGTAATTGGATTCATCTTACCATTGATATCTTTTGCTCTCTCCCCATTTTTTCTGCTTATGAAATAATGGTGTAACATGAAAGGTTGAGAATTATAGTCAGACATATACGTGAAATTATACTAATTTAGTGTTGTGTTTCATGCCACATTATTATTATATTGTTGTTGTTGTTGTTGTTATTTCCTCTTCTCAGGACTTTTGTTAATACCAATGTTCCCTTTTTTCTCTTGGACTTTATTTTTTGCTTTGCCTTCTCTTATACTAAACATAATCTCTTTTTTCTTTCTTACTGTGTTTGCCAGCCCTTGGCAATAAAAGTCATGCTGGAGAATTGCCTTGAAATACTTAAATTATGACTATTCCTAAGCCTCTTAGGCATCTGACATTGTAAATTAATGTAAAACATTAATCTAGATATTAAAATCAGCTATCTTGATCAATTTGATGCAGAGAATATTCTATTAAACCTCACATTAATATGGAGGGGGTTAATAAAATATTTGGTAACTTCAGCTTGTTTTAGTGAGTTATGTGTTATTTATTCATTCATACTGCAGAAGAGAAATAAATCCTAGACATTTATGTTTTATAACATTAACCTCACATTATAATACTATCATAGGTCTCTCTCCTGTAAGCTTTGAAAGATTCTTTTTAATAAATATATAGATTCACAAAAAATTCCATTCTTTCTGAAATATTTCATAATTTGGATTTATGGAACAGAGTTCTTACAAAGATGGTCTACCTTAAAGTGCACTTTTGTTATTTAAACAGTGAAAAGAATAAGCAAATAAAGCAGCTTGGAATAAAGCTTACTAATTAAGCTTCTAGTTATTCAATTAGCCAGAATTATGCATAGAGTACTGATTCAATCTGTGAAGTACTATACATTATTATTTTTTTCTTCTAGATTTGTGGTTATTTTTGGTAAAAGTAGCTGAATGGGGGTTTAGATCATTTCATATCCAATAGCATAAATTACAATTATTAGATTTCCTGAAATAACATGCCTTCTTTTTCAAGCATTGAAATAAATATGATAAAATCTCAATTAGTTATATTACAAAATAGATATGTTACCTCTTAAAAAAATTAATAGGCTTTATATTTTAGAAACATTTTAGGTTCACAGCAAAATTAAGTGGAATGTACTGACTTCCCAGATAAGTTTCTCATTTTCCCTCCCCCAGGCTCCCCACTATCAACATCCCCCACCAAAGTGATATATTTGTTGTTACAAATGGTGAACCAACACTGACACACTATTAGTCAAAGTCCACAGCTTACATTAGAATTTACTCTTGATATTGTCTGTTCTGTGGGTTTTGGCAAATGTATAGTGACATATCCAAACTTAAAGTATCATGCAAAATAGTTTCCCTGCCCCGAAATTGCTCTCTGTGCCACCTTCTCATCCCACCTCCCCCCTAAACCCCTGACAGTCAGTCATCGTCCTTTACAGTCTCTCATAGTTTTGCCTTTTCTAGAATGTCATATAGTTGGAATCATATAATATGTAGCCTTTTCATATTGTAGCTTCTTTAATTTACTAATATGCATTTGAGTTTCCTGCTTGTCATTTTGGGGCTTGATAGTGTATTTTTGGAGATGAATAGTATTCCATTGTCCGGATGTACCACCAGACTTACTGGCTGCTTCCAAGTTTTGGTGATTATGAATAAAGCTGCTATAATAAACATTCACATGCAGGTTTTTCTGTAAACATAAGTTTTTGTCTCCTTTGTGTAAATACCAAGAAGCACAATTGCTTGGTTGTATAATTATGTTACCATTAAAAAGTATATAGAACAGACTTCCGGCCAAGATGGAGGCATAGATAGACACACTGTGCCTCCTTGCACAACCAAATTTAAGGACAACAAAGATTTAGAAACAAAAACATAACCAGAAGAGACAGAAAATTGAACCGTACCAAAGTCCAACAACGACGAACTATTCATCCAGACCATTAAGGGCGCAGAGTTGGTGGCCTGCGGAGAGGGCTCCTGGCAGGAAAAAGCAGTGGTTGGCAGACCCGGGCACAGGGAGAAAACGAGCAGACCCAGTGAGGCACGCAAGACGGTTGACTGACCGTGGGCACACATTCGTGCACAGATAAACCAGGCAAAAAATGGTCAGTGAGACAAACCGTGCAACCCAGAGCCCCAGCAACGAAAAATAAAGCCTAAAAGCACCAATTGAAAAAACTTGCAGGGGTTGAGGTGCCGGGATTGACTCCCAGCCTCACAGGAGAGTTTGTGGGAGAGACCCACAGGGTCCTAGAACATACACAAGCCCACCCACCTGGGAACCAGCACCAGAAGGGCCCAATTTGCTTGTGGGACGTGACAGAGGGGACTGAAATCTGAGAGAGAGCAGAGCAGGCGCCATTGTTCCCTCTCTGACCCTACCCCCACATTACAGCATCACAATCCAGGGATGTGGGTTGCCCCACCCTGGTGAACATCTAAGGCTCCACTCGTACATAACAAGCACAACCAGACCGCAAAAAATGGCTCAAACAGAACAGATCAAAGCCCCAGAGCCAATACTTTTAAGTGACCAAGAAATAGCCAACCTGTCATATGCACAATTTAAAACACTGGTGATCAGGATACTCACAGAACTGGTTGATTTTGGTCGCAAATTAGATGAAAAAGTGAAGGCTACACTAAGTGAAATGAAGGAAAATACACAGAGAACCAGTAGTGATGGAAAGAAACCTGGGACTCAAATCAATGGAGTGGACCAGAAAGAAGAAAGAAACAAACAAAAGAATGAAGAAACAAGAATTCAAAAAAATGAGGAGAGGCTTAGGAACCTCCAGGACTCATTAAATGCTCCAACATCCAAATTATAGGAGTACCAGAAGGGGAAGAGGAAGAGCAACAAGTGGAAAACTTATTTGAACAATAAAGAAGAACTTCCTCAATCTGGCAAAGGAAATAGATTTCCAGGAAGTCCAGGAAGGTCAGAGAGTCCCAAAGAAGTTGGACCCAAGAAGGAACACACCAAGGCACATCATCATTACATTAGCCAAGATTCAAATGAAGGAGAGAATCCTAGAAGCAGCAAGAGATAAGGGGACAGTCACCTACAAAGGAATTCCCATCAGACTGTCAGTGGATTCCTCAAAAGAGAACTTACAGGCAAGAAGGGGCTGGAAAGAAGTATTCCAGGTCATGACATCCAAAGACCTGCATCCAAGATTGATCTGTCCAGCAAAGCTTTCATTTAGAATGGAAGGACAGATAAAATGCTTCTCAAATAAGATCAAGTTCAAGTTCATCATCACCAAGCCCTTATTATATGAAATGTTAAAGGAACTTATCTAAGAAAAAGAAGATAAAAACTATGAGCAATGAAAGGACAGCAAACTCACAGTTATTAACAACCACACCTAAAACAAAAGCAGACTAAGCAAACAACTAGAACAGGAACAGAACCACAGAAAAGGAGATCATATGGAGGGTTAGCAACAGGGGAGTGGGAGGAGGAGAGGCGGGGAGAAGGTGCAGAGAATAAGTAGCACAGACAATGGGGAGAAAATAGATGGGGGGCCAAGAATAGTGTGGGAAATGTAAAAGCTAAAGAACTTAAGATGTGGACATGAACTAAAGGGGGGGAATGTGGGTGGGAGAAGGTGTGCAGGGTGGAGGGGAATGAAGAGGGGTAAATGGGACAACTGTAATAGCATAATCAATAAAACGTATTTTTTAAAAGTATATAGAACAAACCAAAAACTCACAAGTTTTTCTCTTGGACAAATTTTCTGGTCCAGGAAAATGTTGAAGTCTCTTTTTTTTTTAGGGTGGGTGGTGTGGTTCATTTTGTCTGTGGCACTAGTAAGTTATATCACTGTTGTTATCTCCTGCCAGCATTACTGTAGTATTCTCATGGTTGGTATCCTTATTGCCAATTTCACCCACTTCATATTTTACTTTGTGCTCCTTTGCAGGCTTATTGGAAGATTAAATGAGATGATGTATGTGATGTGCCTAGTGTAGTGCCAGACTCAGAGTAATCATTAAATATTTGGTTTGGAGAGCCCACTCTATCCCATTCTTTAAATTGTTTGTTAATGAAGTTTATTCATAGCCTTAGCATGGCATTAAAGGACCCCTCAAAACCAATCTTAGCCTCTCTTCCTAGGTTTATTGTGCTATACGTTATGGATTTGTATGTCTATTTTTGCTTGTTTAATTGTGAAAAACACATGCCATAAAATTTACCCTCTTAGCCATTTTTAAGTATTCAGTACAGTAGTGTTAACTCCTTGCACATGGTTGTGTAACGGATCTCTACAATTTTTCATCTTGCAGAGCTGAAACACTACACTCATTGAACAACTCCCCATCCTCCTCACTCCGACCTCTCCTGCCCCCTGGTAACTATTCTCCTTTCTGTTTCTATGAGGGTTACTACCTTAGATACCTTATATAAGTGGAATTATGCAGGGTTTTTTTTGTGGTGGGCTTATTTCACTAAGCATAAGGTTCCTTCATGTTGTATCATATGAAAGGATTTTCTTTTTTCAAGGCTGAATAATATTTCATTCTTCATATACATATTTATTCTGTTGATGGATGAATGCTTCCACCTATTGGCTATTGCAAATAAGGCTTTAATGATTATGGGTGTGCAAATAGCTCTTTGAGTTCCTGTTTTCAGTTCTTTTGGATATACACCAATAAGTGGTATTGCTGAATCATATAGTAATTCTATTTTTAATCTTTGAAGTACCACCATACCATTTCCTTAGCAGCTGTGTCATTCCCACAAATAATGTACAAGAATGCCAGAACTTTTTTTTTCATAGTGGCCATCCAAATGGTGTGAGCTGATAACTCAATGTGGTTTTGATTTGCATTTACTTGAATGATTAGTGATATTGAGAATCTTTACATATGCTTAGTGGCCATTTATGTATCTTCTGTGGAGAACTGTTTATTTAAGTCCTTTGCCTATATCTTTATTTTTAAGTACATTTTATTGATTATGTTATTATAGTTGTGCCATTTTTTCCTCCCATTTATCCCTATCCAATATGTACCCTGCCACCCTCCAGCATTCCTGCCCCCCACCCTTAGTTAATGTCCATGGGTCATACATATAAGTTCTTTGGCTTCTCCATTTCCTATACTGTTCTAAACCTCCCCCTGTCTATTTTGTGCCTACCTGCTATACTTCTTATTCCCTGTACCTTTCCCCCCCATTCTTCCCCCTCCCTGCTGATAACCTTCCATGCGATCTCCTTTTCTGTGGTTCTGTTCCTGGTCTAGTTGGCTTAGTTTGTTTTTGTTTTTGTTTTTGTTTTAGGATCAGTTGTTGATAGTTGTGAGTTTGTTGTCATTTTACTGCTCATAGTTTGGATCTTCTTTTTCTTATCTCAAGTGCCTTTTACATTTCATATAATAATGGTTTGGTGATGATGAACTCCTTTAACTTGACCTTACCTGGGAAACTCTTTATCTGCCCTTCCATTCTAAATGATAGCTTTGCTGGGTAGAGTAATCTTGGATGTAGGGCCTTGCCTTTCTTTTCATCACTTTGAATACTTCCTTCCAGCCCCTTTTTGCCTATAAGGTTTCTGTTGAAAAATCAGCTGATAGTCTTATGGACATTCCTTTGTAGGTTACTGTCTCCTTTTCTCTTGTTGCTTTTAAGATGTTCTCTTATCTTTAATCTTGGGTAAAGTAATTATGATGTGCCTTGGTATGTGCTTCCTTGGATCCAACTTGTTTGGGACTCTCTGACCTTCCTGGACTTGCCTGTCTATTTCCTTTGCCAGATTGGAGAAGTTCTCCTCCATTATTTTTTCAAATAAGTTTTCAGTTTCTTGCTCCCCCTCTTCTCCTTCTGACCTATGATTTGCATGTTGGAACTTCTAAAGTTGTCCCAGAAGTTCCAAAGCCTCTCCTCGTTTTTTCTGAATTCTTGTGTCTTCATTCTGTTCTGGTTGAATGTTTATTTCTTCCTTCTGTTCCAAACAGTTGATTTGATCCTGGTTTCCTTCCTTTCACTGTTGGTTCCCTGTATATTTTTCTTTATATCACTTTGCATAGCCTTCACTTCTTCCTTTATTTGCAGCTGTATTTAGTCATTTTTGTCAGCATCATGATTACCAGTGTTTTGAACTCTGCATCTGATAGGTCGACTATTTCTTCATTGCCTGGTTCTTTTTCTGGATTTTGAGCTGTGCTATACGTTATGGATTTTTATGTCTATTTTTGCTTGTTTAATTGTGAAAAACACATGCCATAAAATTTACCCTCTTAGCCATTTTTAAGTATTCAGTACAGTAACTGTTCTTTTATTTGGGTCATATTTCTTTGTCTCAGAGTACCTGTTATGTTGTAAGGGGCAGCACCTTAGGTGTTTGCCAGGGTAGGGCAAACCACTTCATTGTGTTGTGACACTGTATTTGGGGAAAGGTTCAGAAAGGGAATAATGCCACTTGGTTGACTCTCACCCTGCTTTCAGTCACTTCCCCCCCTAACCACAAGTGAATTGAGCCCTTTGAGGTTCTGCCGTGGTGCTGATTACCAGATGGGTGAGCTTGTCTACAGTCTAGGACCCTGTGGGCTCCTCCAGTTGACTCTCCTGTGAGACTGGCAGTTTCTCCTGCTACTGCAATGCTCACAGGTTTTTACACCCAGAGGTTTTTGAGGCTTTCTTTTCCCACATCGGAACCCTAGATTGACAGATTCTGAAAGTGATCCATCATTCTCCCTGACCCTGAATTGGGATTTAATAGTCCTAATTTTTTTTTAAGGTTTTATTTATTTATCTATTTATATTATTTTTAGAGAGAGGGAAAGGGAAGAAGAAAGAGAGGTAGAGAAATATTAATGTGTGGTTGTTCTCACATGCCCTCATCTGGGGACCAGGCCCACAACCCAGGCACATGTCGTGACTGGGAATTGAACCAGCAACTCTTTGGTTTGCAGGCCCACACTCAATTCACTGAGCCATACCAGCCGAGGCTATTAGTCCTATATTTTTTAAACAATGAATTAAAAAATTAGAACATACTTTCTCCCACTACATTCCCCCACCCCCTAAGGAACTCCACAAATACAAACCACGAAGAACTAGAAGAAAGTCTCTTCCATTGTGGGGCAAGATTAAATGAAGCTTGCCTTTGAGGTACATCCTAAAGTCTCCCCTGTTAACCTTTCACACAGATGGATGGTGTGTATGTTATGGGGAGCAAAACTAGTAAGGTTTTATGTTGTTTTGAAAGTTACCTGTTATGAGGTTTGCATTTGATATTCACATCTCCAGGCAAATTCTGTATCCCTAAGCAAATCACCCTTCAGGAGCGTGTGTTAGGAATGCTGTGTACCCCTCATCATGAAAAGTTTGTCAACTGCCCGAGGGAAAGCTTTTCTTTTCCCTAACCCCAAAAGAATTCATGCTGTTTTTAAAGTGACTCTATAAATACCAGTGTTGCATCTGCAACATATTAGGACTGCTTTTCTGAGAGGCCCAGACAAAGAACATTATTTTCTGTGTAATCTTGAGTTTTTAAAACATTATAGCTATTAAAAAGAAAAGAAAAAAACGGGTTCTAGCATAGCATATAGAATTCATTTGAGTCATCAGGACTATAAGAAAATATTTTGGCAGAATGCATCTTTACAAGTCCCAGATGCCTGATCATGAGTTCTGCTAATATGTTCATTTAACTTTTATCAGTTCTTATGTGTGAAACTAGGATGCTTTTGAGTCCTTGTGAATAGGAGGCTGGGAAGAGGGGTGAGGGTATTAAAAAAGAAGCACTATCACCTGTGTTTCCTGCAGCTCTTCTTATTGCAGGGTCAGTTTCGATTATGAAATGAAATTGAAGAGCAGAATTTAACATTGACCTCTAAAGTTGATTGTCCCAAAAGGGTTTATTTATCTTCACTAAAGCCTGTCAGTTTGTGAATTGAGTAGAGTGCTTTTGGCTCTAAAAGCTTTAAAGTGTAAACACTGAGGAAATAGCATGCTTGTCATATGACTAAGCAACTAACAAATGCAGATGCACATCTTAAAACTTTTTTATTTATCCTAAAAGTTACATCTAAATAGTCATTTAAAAGTGAATTTTTACCGTTAAAATGGGTTATACTGTGTAGCTGAATGTGAAAGTTTCAATTGTGGCCCTTCCTGAAAAGTATTTTGGTTGATCATAAAAAATTAAATGCAGTGGACTATTTGAAATAATAGTCAGGTGGTTTAGAAATAAGCAGAGGAAAAATGTATGTTCTAATATTAAATTTGCCCTTTCCCACAGTCATTTCCATACCATATTTTAAAGTGCTTGATATATAGAAAATTGTCTTTTGTTAAGTCTTCCATTTGTTTTCAGAATTATGTGAATCGATGAAAAGGCTTGATTTCTAGAATCTTAATTGTATTTGTTTAATTATTAGATTGAAAAGTTCTGATATCAGGATGGGATATGTATCCCTTTTGTGTACTATCTTTTGGATAAAACCCTTAAACATGAATTTGTGTGTGGAGATTTTTATTACTTTTTAACAAACATGTTTTTTGAATAGAAAAGAAAGATTTTATGTGGCGTTGACAGGAAGTTGCCTTTCTCACATTCAGAAAGAAAAAAGTTACTATACTAGATTGTTACATAAGTGTGAAATACAGAGTCTAAGCCTTTCTAGTGAATGTTAACCAAGGATGTTCATCAAATGACTAGTTCCCAGCTAGACCCACTTAATCCTAATCTCTGAAAATAGAGATACTCATTTTTAAAAAGCTCTGCCAGTAACTAATGTATGTCATTGTTTGAGGGTGTATTTTGTGATAGTTTTGTAGCAATTATCGCTTTGTGTTACATGGATTTTTAAATATTTGGAGTTTGAATATGTCATGAGCACATTAATTTTTTTAAATGATTTTAGAGAGAGGGGAGAAGGAGGGAAAGGAGAGAGGCAGGCAGGCAGACCTCAGTTTGTTGCTCCACCAATTCATGCATCCATTGGTTGGTTCCTATATGTGCCCTGAGTGGGGATCAAACCCGCAAAATTGGCATATTGGGACAACACTCTAACCAACTGAGCTACTTGCCCAGCCAGCACACTAATTATTTCAAATCATACTGACCAATTAATAGGTATTAGTATATATTTCTTATAAAGGCAGTGTGGCAGGGGTGGGGAGAGTGGGTGCTCCACCCACAGAGCTCCCCCAACCGCTACAAATGAGAATAAGTCTACCAAGACACAGTCTGCTTGGGGAGTAAAGGCTGGCCAGTCTCACAGAGGCGAAAAGCCTTAAGCCTTTTTCTCAATGGGCTTTTGTTGGGTTTAGTTTGCATAGGAATACAGGAGATATATATATATATAAAGTTCCTCAATCATTGTCAGGCAATAATGGTCAAACAATAAGTAACATTCAAAGAACTATGAGGACTTATTCTGAGTCAGGGTCAGAGTGACGTCAAAGGGCCATAAAACTTTGGGAAACAAACTCATTTTATGCTTGGACCCTTATCATTTAAATTGAGGGCATTCTTAGCAAAGCAGGTTTCACAAGATTTTATGCGTTCTTTCTTAGGCCTGATCCCCCTCAGGAACCGCCTGCTCCTGCACAGGGCTGCACCACCCTCTGGCGTTGTTTCAGGCCTGAATCAGGTGGGAGATGTGGGCAGCCAAGAGATTAGGAGACTTTTTACAGATAGAATTGGCTGTGACAAAGCCAAGGGATGAGGGTCCATTACCCCTTTTCTCTAGTCCCCTAAGTCCTTCCCTGGTGGCCCCTTCATGACTGTGGCTGTCTTAGGTTGTTCCTTTCTTGAGGAATCTTACCTGTCATTGACTGTGACAGGGCTTGGCCCCAGTATATGAGACCTAAGGCCTATTTGGCTGAAGTATAGTTGATTTAATGCTAACCTCCAGCAGTAACCTAGCTTGTATCTAAGTTCTGCATTTAGTAGCTATGTGAGTATGAGTAACTTCTTGACACCTCAGTATTGTGTTTTCTCATCTGTAAAGTGAAAGTAAAAGAACCTACCTTTAACATGAGTAACATAGTAGATTAAATGAGATACAGTATGTAAAAAGGACGTTTAACAGATGGTAGGGTAATCAGTATATTTTGCAGCATGTTTTCACTAGCTTATCAGAATGAAATATGTTTCCTGAGTTAGAAAATGCTGTTTTGTTAAATGTCTAACCCCCAAATCTGAGAGCTGGTGAGGGATAGAGCTAATAATAGAAAGAACCCAGCTACCTAACTGAGCAGTGATGGTATTAAAATTTTTCAGGCTTCTGAATTGTCTGGGCTCTGACTTGTCAACAGGGTTATAAGTTCTGTATCATTACTTTTTGTTATTTTTGCCGTATTGTACATGCTGCACAAGTCAATTTCAGTGCATGACTAATCAGAAAAAGTGTTGTTTCGAAAATTGCTTTATTTCAACTGCTCAAAAATTTTAATTTATTCAATTAGGTAAGCAGTATCACATATCTTTTATGCTTTCTTTTTTTCTATTGACACTCTTCCATTAGCAAGTTTTCTGACTGATGTTCATTAAGTTTACCTCAAACTGCAAAAAGGGAGTTTCTAATCCTTCCCCTCGCCCCCCCAAAAGGGATGTTATTATAGCATCATTAATAAATAAATAAACTTAAACAAGGGGGGAAAGCATATATTTCCATTTGTTAGGTTTATTCTAGGAAAATAACTAGCGTTTATTTTTTTATCATGTTCTGAGTTCAAATGCACTAGTTTGCAAAATGTTTTCGTAACACATAAGATTCAGAGTGCTGGAATGTTTACCTGGATACTGTGTTACCTTTAAAAAAGGAATCACAGCTTCTTTCTGTAGAGTGGGTGTATTAATTGATTAACTGACATAGTTTACTTGGCATCCACAACAAATATCTCTTCTGATATTCTATAAATACTGAAGTTGCCATTTTTCTTCATACACCTGTACTAGTTTTTTTTAAAGTCACTTCCTGGCTGGGTTGCTCTGTTGGTTGGAGTGTCATCCCAGTACACCAAGGTTGTAGGTTCAATTCCCCTGTCAGAGTTCATACAAGAATCACCAATAAATGCATAAACAAGTGGAACAACAAATCAATGTTTCTTTCTCTCTTTCTTTGCCTTCCTCTCTCTCTACCATCAATTTTTTTTTTTAAAAATCACACCCTGACCAGTGTGGCTCAGTTGGTTGGTCATTGGCATGCAGAACCAAAGGTCGCCTGTGCAGTTCTCGGTCAAAGATTACCAGTCAGGACATATGTGTGGGTTGCAGTTGAGGGCCAAGTTCCCAGGTTGGGCATAGTCAAAGGTCAACCAGTTGATGTTTCTCTCACACATTGATGTTTCTCTCACTCTTTCTTCCACCCTTTCCCTCATTCTGAAAATAAATAAATCTTTTTTTAAGTCATTATCGTTTTTTAAAAATTAATGTATGGTTCTTTTAAAAAATAACTAAGACACTTACGTTGTTCAAAATTCAAAAGATACAGAAAGGTTTAAGAAATTTTCTTCTATTTGTCTCCTCTGTCACCCAGTTACACTTCTTAGAAGCAAAGAAGTAGTTTCCCTTTTTAGGAACCTTCCTGGAATTCACACAACAATTCCCATCTGTTTTTCATTGGACAGAATTGAATCACCTGGCCACACTAGCATCAGAAGTAAAATGGTCTTTTAGCATTGCTTGCCTTGAAAAATACTGCAGTTTAGTTTCCTGGGAGAAGAAGTAGAACATACTATTAGATGGCAACTGGAGTTTTGGCCTAGGATTGTTCTGATTTATACTCACCAACAATGTAAGAAAGTATAATTTTACAGTGTTACTGTTTTGTTACTTTTTACAAAGCATGTGTAATTGAATTCGTGTAAGTTAAAGAACTTTTGTGGGGTTTTTTTTGCCTTAACGTTAGAATCTATTTCCAGCATAAGGTGTGGCTTTAATTAAGTTAGAAAGACCTTGCTTACACTTATGTCTCATTAAAAACAAGAGTGAAACTGATATTGAGCATAACTGCAAGCAGCATATTTCTTATAAGGGTTATGATTGAGTCTTTTGCATTTAGGCAGGCAAAATAAATGAGTTTTCATATAAATGGAAAAGTTATGCACCATACATTTATGTGCAAGTTACTACTCCATTTCTAGCATGGAGTCAGAGTATAGCATGGAGTCTATACTTACAAATAATGGGTTGATTTTTAAAAATCTTACATAGACTCCAAATGAGGGGTTGTTTGGAAGAATGAGTCAGAGATGAATTAGAGCTACCTGGGCATTAACAAGTGGTATTTGAATATAACCTGGAAAGATAGATTTTGTTATATCTTGGTTCTTTTGTGTGTTTTATACTCTATCTTCAATATCAAAGATACCGTAGAAATGCTAATTACTCGCCATGTTATATAGAGAAATGTATAGATAGAAAAGAAAATTGCTCATGAGCCTATCAGTTGGAATATTTCAGCTGATGGAAGGGGTAGTGGGGCTGTGCTGTGCGTGGTTGGGAAACTGGTGTGGTAAGGGCATGTAGTCAGTCAGGGCATGTAATCAGTATATATATAGGATATATATACACAGAGGAAAAGAGAGCTGAAACCAGAAACACAAATTGGGCTTTGAGTGTTAGCATTTTTTGTTTTGTTCAAAGTTTTTGAAGAACACAGTGACCTTGTTTGCATTAAATAAATATATTAGGTAGATTGTTAGACTGGATGATCTCTAAGATTCGTTTTAGTACTATGAGTTTATAACATATGATGCAGTTGGGCTTTAGGCATGTCATCTTTGTGTGGTGTCAGCTAGAGAGATTTAGTCATTGGGCAAGGTTTTTAGCTTAATAAAGTGAATGTTACCACCAAGGAGGAAAAGTTAGATAGAGTAAGCCCACATTAAGGAAGTGGTTCCCTCTCCAAATTTCCCTCTTTTCTCCCTTAGAATTTAATTTTAAGGAATCTAGGTGATTTTGGTTTAGAGCTTAATGAGATTTACTGATTGCATCCGTGTGGTTTTAGCATGTTATCTGTTCTGTTTTCTGTTCATTAGTAGTTGGATCTAGAGACTTGATCACATTTCTGTTTGATTTTTCTTTCGTGTGTGTATGGGTATGACTGCCTCACTGAGTCAGTCATACCCATACTTAATGGTGTATACTTAATCAGGAGGCACATTTATTGGGTTGTCTCTCCTTTTGTGATCTTAGTAAACATAGTTGATTAACGCCTAGACCCATTGATTTGTTAAGGTTTGCAAAATGGTGATATTCTGATTCTACCATTCATTCTTTATTTGGTAGCTGAAATGCTTCTTTAAAGTGAAATTTCATCTTTTCTTTGATTACCTTTTGGTAAGTATATTTTTATAGGAAAGGTAGGGTAAATGCATGATTTGTTCCCTTTGTGCATTTTTAAAATAATGAATTGGTTCATCAGCATCCTCTAGAAGTGACCAACTAATATTTTTGATTTATGGATTTAAACATTTGCTATTTTGATCTCATTGCAATTGTTGTCTCTATTGATATACAAATTATATTGCACAGGTGGCAAACACAAGGCCTGCGAGCTGAGTCCAACCCTCCACCTTGTTTACCTGGCACAGCACCTTGTTCTACCTGGTGGCAGCGCCCAGTTCTCACTTAACTGTTCAGAGGTAGTTACATTTATACAGTTCTAAAATTACATTCGGCCCTTTGAAGGCAACTGCAAGGCTGATGTGGCCCCCTGGTGAAAATTAGTTTGACACCCCTGCTATATTGGCACTGGGCTCCTGAGACCTTTTGACATCCTAATAGTCTAGTGGTCTAGATAGGACAAAATGTTCTAGGCCTGTGCATTTCCTACCCTAGAACTGGAATCAACTATTTCTCCAAAGTTCCCTGGGTACTAGCGATACTCATTCCTTTTGGGTTGGTCACTGTTTCTAAGGCTTTTTCAGTAGACAGATCTTACTAAGATAAAATGACATCAGGAGTTCATACTGATACTTCAAATTGAAATTAATTATTAAAATGCTGATCTTAAACTTGTATCTCCTTTCTCATGTATTAAGAATCCTGGTTTTCAATGGCAGCAGAATGACTGAAGTTAAAGATCACATAAGTATATATGTATTTGTTTCATCACGTAGTACATACACGGCACTCAGCATACCAACACCAACAATGTGGTTAATGAAAACAGGTAAAGACTTTTTTGATCTTTATTAAGGTGTAATTGACAAAATTGTAACACTGTGTTTGCAGTATACAACATGATGATTCCCACAATTGAATTAACACATCCATCACCTCTTATATTTACCAGTTTTTTGGTTTTGTTTTGTTTGGGGGGGGGGTTGTTTGTTTTGTTTTGTTTTTAAGCAAACACTTAAGTTCTCTCTTAGCAAATTTTAATTATAGTATTCTGTAATGTTCAACTATAGTTACCATGTTATACATTAGATTCCTTTCAGAAAACAGGTTAAGATTATTTAGACAGCTTTATTAAAGTATAATTTACTTAAAACAAACCGCACATATTTAAATTGTACAATATAAATTTGATATATGTATACATCCATAAACTACCACCTCTATCTGAACATATTCATCACCACAAAAATATTTCTTCCCTTTATAACCCGCTCCTTCTATGTCTCCCTACCCTACTCCTGTCCCTATCTCCAGACTTTTTGTCAATACAGATTAGTGCATTTTCTAGAATTTTATGTAAATAGTATACAGAATGTACTTTTTCTTCTGACTTATTTCACTCAGCATATTTATTTTGAGATTCATATCATTGCACAAATCAATAGTTAATTTTTATTATTCAGTAGTAATCTGTTATAGGGACATGCAATAGTTGGGGGTTATTTCTGGTTTGGAACTATTACAAATAAAACTGCTATGGATATTCATGTGTTAGTCTTTGCACGTACATATTTTCCTTTCACCTAGGAGTGGAATAACTGGATAATGGTAAGTGTATGTACCATTGTAACTTACAGTGATACATACAATGCTAAGTACATGTATAACTTTTTAAGTTAAACTGTTCCAAAGTGGTTTTACCATTGTACATCTTCAACAGTGTATGATGAGTTCCAGTTCCTCCATAATCTTGTTGATATTTAGTATGGTTAGTCTTTTAAATATTAGATATTTTATAGGTATTTACTGATCTCTTAGTGTAATTTTAATTTGCATTTTGTTAATGACTAGTGATTTGCCATCTGCATGCCTCTTTTGGCAAAGTGTCTATTCATGTCTTCTTCCTATTTAAAAAAAATGTGTTTTCCTCTTACTGATCTTTGAGAGTATTCTCAATATAAATCCTTCATCAGCTGTATGACTTTTAGATAAGTTCTCCAGTTGGTGACTGGTCTTTATTTTCTTAACAGTGTCTTTTGAAGAGCAGAAGATCTTACTTTTGATTACTTAAATTTATGATTTTTTTAATGTAGATCATGAGTATTTTTATGACTCCAGTTTATCTTTGTTGTTGGCTTTTTTTTAGCTAAAATTCTTTGCTTTATTATTTTAGTAATTGCTTTAGGGTTTATTGTATACATCTCTAATCACACTGTACCTTCAGTTCCTATGATTGAGGGTTTGATTCCCAGTCAGGGCATATTCCTGGGTTGCAGGTTCCATCCCTGGTCCGGGCGCCTACGGGAGATGATGAATCAGTGTTTTCACTCATCTCTATGTTTCTCTTTCTCCAGAAGCAATGAAAAAATGTCCTTGAATAAGAATTTTTAAAAAGTAATGACTAAAACTATCATAGTACTCTGTAAAAGGAGACAGTCTGTTCTGTGGGGCCATTCCTTTTCCTGTAGGAAGACCCTTGTTGACTTCACTTCAGGGTATCCCAGAAGATACATTGCAAGTTGTATGGCATTTATTCCAAATAAAACAGATCCTACTGGGTAATGTTCCCTCCTTAGCCTTTTTGTTTTTTTGAAGTAATATGCTTATTAAATATCTTCCAAAATAAAGTTTTTGTCATGCTGGCATCAGATTTTTTTTTTTTACAACTAGCCTATCTTTTATGACCTGAATGTCATTTTATCATTTTTGGAAATGTTGGCAGGTAAGTGCCTCTTGTTGAACAAGAAAGACCTAGAAATCATTATCACTAACAATATACAAGCCTTTCTTAAATGTGCTGCCAGAAGCAAAACCTTTTTGGATTGGTGACATGTGGCACCTGCACAGCGGCTTTTCCTTCCCATTTTTAAAGTAAAATGTCCCTTTGTCACAACCAACTTTTTTTTGGTCTCATACTTCCAGTCATAATGCATTAAGACTGGTGAGTTGATCATTGCTTTGCGGGGGAAGAAGGGAAGGGAAGGTTTTGTCAGCATTTCTGTCTTAGAAAATAATTTAGGTTATTGAAGTGTAACATTAGCAGTTTCACAAACCTTGTGGATACACATATTTCTTTAAAAAATAAAAACAGAATGAGAGCATTTACTTACTATATGGTAATTCTTCCATTTGGTGTTACTTATTTTTGTCTTTGGAGGAAGCCATAGTTTGCAAGGAAATTTTCTCATTCCCATTAACTACATAAATATTTTGGAACAGTATTTTAGGATTTCTCTTTCCCCTTTAAGGTTATTCCATCTGCAAGCTCGGTGAACAACATTTTGTAAAACTCCTTGTTTTCCCACCAGACTTACATTGGTAGGGCTCTCCCTTTCAACAAACATCTACTGTGTGATAGTGGCAGGGAGAGAAACCTGAAACAAAACAAACTGTCCTGTCCTTGTGTAGAAACAACTAAGTAACTGAATGGTTTGATTTTTTTTTTGTTATATTTTTTAAGTTTTCCTAAATCAGGTTTCTGAGAAATGCTCTCTCCAGCTAATGAATAATAATAAGTATCTGGGAAAGGAGTTGGTTGGAGAGAACATATATTAATGAAGCAAAGAACTTTAGTTTCTTTGAAATATTCTTGTGACCAGATGCTGGGAAAAAATACAGTGAGTTTCTTAAATACAGTTTTGGCTCTGAAATACCTACATACTTAATGAAACCAAAATTGAGCACTTCTAAAGTAGTCTGATCTATATATAATAGCATTTCCAAAAGTAGAACTTTTGTGGGCAGTCCCTATTAACTCTCCCTCCATGTCCTCTCTGCATAGTCCCATTAATTTACTCCTTAGACATACCAAAAAGGGTGATTTATATTAAAAAGGAGAATTCTGTGAAAGATAATTGTGGTCAAAGGGGCCCTTTAGAATGTAGAGGGAGTGAGTTTTGTAATCGCTGCTTCATAGAACTTCGGAGTTCAGAGAGAGCTACCTGGAATTAAAACAAATAAACAAACACATATTGTAGAGTCCAACAGACTTTAATCCAATCTCAGCTCTGCCATTCATTCTCTGTGACCCAAGTCAAATTTGTTAACTTCTTTGTGTATCAATTTTCCTTCTTGAAACATGAAGGTAACAATATTTCCCATGAAAATTACACATCAAAGGCTCTCACTATTCATTTGTTCAGCTAATTTATTGATGTTATATTAGACTGTTTAATGGTTTCTACTAGCATTAATAATTGATGAACATTGTGTCAGGCTTTATTCAGCTGTTAGACTGCCTAAGTCAGGATGTGGCCTGCATTAGAACACATTAGAATTTCAACCCAACATCTCTAAAAAGAGAATGGCCAGAAGAATGCAAAAAAAAAAAAGATATATAGACTATGCTTTAATAACAGCTGAAAGAAGCTGTTACATTTGTACTCATATATGATAGATTCACAAGTTTTGCCAATAGCGGTTATGTTCTCATGAGATGATGTGAACGAGTAAAGTGATTTGTTTTTGTTTATGTGAGGTGAAATTAAGCTCTCTGAAAAGGCTCTAATTTTCACAGCTTCCTAGGGTTTGCTCTAGAGGGAATGGTTAGATCCTTCCTTCAGATTACTGAACAAAAATGCCACCAAAACCAAAAGTAGTTTTAAACCCAAGTAACTTGAAAATCGATGTCTGATTGTTTCTGTTTGTCCTAGGAACCCAAAAGCAAGAACACATTTCAGTAAGGCTGCCTTTTCTCTTTTGTGCCTTTGAAGTGACCATTATGGATATGTGTATCGGGTGCACTGGTAACCCAGTTATCACTGCTTGTCCTTTGTTGACTGGGTCCAAGTCTGGCATACTAGAAAGGAAAGTAGCATTGGGAGAGATGAAGGTAGTTCTTCCATCATCCATGGTAGTGTGTAATGTAAGGTCAGTCATGAAAAGATTAAATATACCTGAAAAGGATTATTTTAAACACTACTGTCTTCTAAGAGTTTTGCTGTAAGGGCAAATTACAGTGTTTATGGTCTGTGAGAAGAAGAGAAGGAGAGACAAAAGCTAATATTTTTATACAGGTGGAAAATGAGCATTTAGTAAAGTTTGGTTTAAGGAATGGGTCTCTTGGATCACAAAAGTTAGACTCAAACTCTAGTGAAAGAGACTTGCTGGCTCAAACCAAACTTCAAGATGGATAGAGGTAAAAGTAGTCTAGGTGTACCTGAAATGTACTTTATTTGGCCATGTATATTGTGCTCCCATGTATAATGTGCACCCACATTTTTGGCCCAAACATTCTGGAAAAAAATCTTTTGTTTTAATTTTTTAAACTTAATTTATTTATTTATGTTTAGAAACAAAATTGATTATTGTATTCCAGGGTATTATTTTGTATACAGATGCCATTATTGCTCTCTAGAGTTATATTTTTAATGGATAAGCATAAATAAAAGAATTTAAAATTTTTATATAGATAAAGAATTAGTATTACCCATATATCATGTGCATCCTTATTTTTCCCTCAGAAATTTGGGCAAAAAAAGTGTGCATTATACACGGAAAAATACATAAGACTTGAACAGTATCAGGATTTTTGTCTCCATTGTCTTTCTCTGCAAATTTTGATTGTTTTCTCCACATGGCAGAGGCAGCTTTCAGTATACATCCTAGTAGCTCTTCTTTAACCAAAGAAGAAGGGGCATCTTTCTCAGCTCTGGTTTTTTAATTTTCTAAGAAGTCTTTTTGGATAGTGGGAGTTGTGATCTGCTAATCTGAATAAGATGAGAAAGAACATTGGGAATGCACAAATAATAGCCATTAGCAACCTCAGGGGAAATTTTTGCTGTGTGTGCCAGGAAGGGATTGTTCTCACAGGTGAAGAGACTGAGTTTTATGTGTATGGTGCTGTTAAATGACATACCATCTGTTGTTGCTGCCTCCCTGTCCTAGTTCTCCTGTTTTATATCCCTCTCCTAAACAGTATAGTACCCCTCGAACTAGGAGGGTAGAGTCAACTTGCCCAGTGGCCCGGACCCTATGGAAGTACATGGCAAAGTATCTGATTCATTGCGTTTCTCAGATTAGTAGCTTTTACATGTAATGGAAATTATTTTACTTTTTTTTCCAGACTATAATTCACATAGTTGTGGACAAAATTTAGTTTTTTTAGAAATGAAACCTCTCTCTCTCTCTCTCTCTCTCCAAGTCTTAACTTCTGGAATCAAGGGCCCCACTTCTCAAGATTTTAGTATAGTTGTATACTCCAATCTTCAGGAGCTTTATTATAATAAAGCAAGGGGCCAGTAGAATTCACTTTTTGATCAAGATGTAAAATATCATATGATTCCAAATTTTCTGCAATTAAAATATAGTTGAAGTGATTATCCCACCAGGCATCCCCTTCCCCACCCACCTCCCTGGGCTGCATGAGTCCTTAAAGTTACATTTAAAAATTACATCAATAGTACATCCAGATGGCATTCTGACAGTCTAAGTATTCTAGGATTTCCTGAAATAGCTGGCTCAAATAGAAAAGTCATCTCTCCCCATGTATGTTCCTCTCCTTTTCTCTTGGTTGTCTGTTCAGACCACACTGAAATTATCTTAAAATCATAAAACTGGAAAGGAGAATTTAAGTTTTCCGGAATTTCCCATGTGTTTCTCTAAGTCTCTCTCACGAATGAAGTACAATTGCACATTCATGTTGATGCTTTATTTATTAAATAGTGATAATCAAGAAATCGTTAGCACAGGCATTCTTTTATAGGTCAAGGCATCAACCTTTTGATTTAAAGGTTGAAAAAGAATGGTAGCTGCTTAAATGATTTTAGAAAAATCTAGCTTAAACAGCATTCCGGACTATATACCGACTCACTAAAAATAGGAATTAATTTGGAAGAGAATTACAGAATGCCTAAGTGCTTGATTCTACTATAGAAAGTTATAATTTCACACATGAGGAAAGAAATACAATATAGCTCACTTTTCGTCTAGCTTAAATAATTAATCCTAGAAAATGTAGGCTGACCAAAACCTTGCAGAATTATTATTGTGCCTCATTTGCTATAGACTTGAGGTTTTGCAATGAAATGTTCATATATTATTTAAAATCCTCCTACAGTATAGCCTCAGATCTCTAGACCTAAAAGGGATATAATAAAGAAGTACTGAAGAAGGAGAAAATGTCAGACATTGCATGTGGACTGGGAAGGTTACCTGAACTTTAATACTAGAATCCTGGCATGTGGGCATCAGAAGAGAAACTTTCAGAGGGTTGTTAATCTAGACCAGTAAAAAGCCCATATAGATCTTGAAGACCCTTCTCTAGTTCCTCACCCCCTACCTCCGTTTGCAGACAAAGGAGAGAAAAGGAAAAAGAATATTGAAACATCTTAATTTTCCTCAGTGAAAAATGAGGCCCTAGTAGAAAATTATATTTACAGATCATGGAGTGAGGGAAACAGTTTAAGAAATCCCTTACTATTGAAAGATTAAAGGACCATTCCCTCTTTAGTTAGAAAATAAGAGGTATATTCCCAGCAGTTGCCTTGTGGAATGAATGCATAAGCAAGAGACTATGGGGTCTCAACAGTGATAGGATGGAGCCTTTCTCTTTGGAAATGCTCTGCTTTGTCTGGTTGGCTTGTCTGTTGCAGCACCACATCCCATCACTACCATCTTCAACCACACTTAGTGATAATTTTATTTTTCTGTCTAATGGACCTTTACTTGAGCTGATTGCTTATATTTCAATTTGGTTTGAGATATAATTTAACTTAAAATTAGGCACTAAGGTACAAGGGTCAAACAGCAGCAGAAGGCAACTGCACAAAAAAATTGTTCAGATAAAATATTTACTTGGTTGCTCACAGAAAATTTGAAATTATGCTAATGTTATATATAATGGCCATTTTTCTAAATGTAATTGTTTTCTTTATTAAGATGATTTAATAAGTGAGTTTCATTTATTGTGTGTATTTAACTTGTGTTCTTTGATTTGGCATTAAACAAGTAAAATTCAAATCTTTCCTTAAAGTCAAATTTACAAACATTTTACCTGGGTTATTTGCTGTCTTTGAATTAAGATATGCAGAGTTGCAGGGCAAATTTGTTAGACATGGTACTTACTGTTTGTTAGGTGGAAATCCAAGTTGTATTTCATTTCTATTAAATGAATTATCTTAATTGATTTGAATATCTGAAACTAGTTAGCTTGGGAAACATTATTATTAATATTTTAAAGAAGGCATTATTAACATTGCATAACTAGTAGTATATTGCTCTTTCCTGTTTAAAATTACCTGCAGTTGTGGGAATATTAGACATTTTATTACCTGATGCTAATGTGATTATAATGACAGATGCGTGTATATTTTCATTGTCCTCAAGTAAGGTAATTGACTTTAAATTTTAGCAACTGAGAAACCACTGAAGATGTATCTCTTTCAGCTGTGATTCTTTGTTCGTGTCCTTGACAGATTGAATTTCCATGTTATGATACTGAGAATTTTCCCCTAAGTTTAAATTTGCCAGGATTTAATAAATATTTTATTTTAGTCTTTTAAAAATTTTTTAAAAAGATTGTGTTTATTTTTAGAGAGGGTGAGGGAAGGAGAAAGAGAGGGAGAGAAATATCAGTGTGTGGTTGCCCCTCACACGCCCCCTACTGGGGACCCGGCCCATAGCCCAGGTATGTACCCTGACTGGGAATCAAACTGGCGACTCTTCGGTTCACAGCCCATGCTCAGTTCACTGAGCCACACCAACCAAGGCTATCCTAGTCTTTTTTTTTTTTTTTAAGTGAACCTTATTAACAAAGATTTATTTTTTGGTACTTTGCATTTGCCAATTCTATATATTTTTTGAAGGTGTTGACTGATTTATAATAGATTAATCTTCCTTTGAACTAGAAATGAGCTATTCCCATACCCTGCCATTTTCCTTTTATAAATAAAGGAGTTAAGACCCAAATAATACAAACTGGGTGAAAAAACAGTGTATACTAGGGCCTCCTATTACTTCTTTATCACAGGGCAAACTGTAAATAAAAAATAACACTACAGTTCTGGAACAGAGCTCTTTTGAAATGAAATAGTGGCTCATGTCAGATCTTTTGTGATAATACTAAGTAAAGTCCAATTTTTTTCTTTAATCCCATAAAACTTAGAAAATACAATCTTATGTGGAATGATTATTTTTCTTCTAATTTTAGAAATCTGACTGTTACAATAGTTATTTGTCACTTATTTGTACCATACTTCCCACAAGTAGAAGGTAAGCATTTTTATGGATGGTACCAGGATAGAATGCAAGAAAGGGGAAGAAAACCGATATTAAGAACATCTTCATACATCAATAAGGACCACGTGTATATTATTGGCCATATCATTTTAATTGGATGGATATTTCATTACTTAACCTGTCGCCTATTGTTGGATATACAGGGTTTTTTCAGTATTATATTTTACCATTATGAAAAGCTTTTCAATACAGTTCTATGTACTTTTCTTTAATTATCTCATTTCTGTATTAAAAATTCCTAGAAATATAATTGCTGGGTCAAAAGGTCTACTCACTTTTCAGCTCTTTAAATATACATTGCCAAATTACTCTCCAGAAGTGTTGTACTAATTAACACCTGTAATTATTGTAATTTTTGCCAAGTCATATTGGAGAAAAAAAAACAATAGCTATAGTTTCAATGTCTTTTTTTTTACTAGTGAGGTAGAGCACCATTTCTTCTGTTTTCTGATTATGTTTTTTAAAGTTTTATTTCACTTCTAATTTTTTTAGGTAATTCAATACTACTTTCCACAGTGGCTGCACCAATCTGTATTCCCATCAATAATGCAAAAGCATTCCCCTTTCTCCACATCCTCACCAGCACTTGGTGTTCGTTGATTTATTGATGATAGCCATTCTAACAGATGTGAGGTGATAGCTCATTGTGGTTTTAATTTGCATCTCTCTGATGATTAGCGACATGGAGCATCTTGTCATATGTCTGTTGCCATTTGTATGTCCTCTTCAGAGAAGTGTCTATTAGGTCCTTTGTCCATTTTTCAATGGAATTGTTTGTGGTTTTGGTGTTGAGTCTTATAAATTCTTCATAAATTTTGGATAGTAACCTCTTATCTGATGTATTGGTAAAAACGTTCTCCCATTCAGTGGGTTGTCTTTTTATTTTGTCGATGATTTCCTTTGCTATGCAAACACATTTTAGATTGATGTAGTCCCATTTGTTTTTTTTTCTTTTGTTTCCCTTGCCTGGGGAGATATATCAGAAGACATATTCTCACTCCTTTGCAGTTGGTTTGCTCTCTACTTGAAACACCAGGCAACCATTGATCTACTCACTTCTTTCACTGTAGTTTTGTCTTTCTACAGTTTCAAACAAGCAGAGTCATATGCACACATGATTTGACACCTTTTACTTAGCATAATATTTTGATTCATCGTTTTATTAATATTTCATTTGTAATATTGAGTTGTATTCAATTATAATGGATTTGCTAAACTTTGTTTATCCATTCATCACTTCATGGGAATTTGGTAGCACTCAATTGTTAGCTCTTATGGATGATACTGCTGTGAACCTTTATGTATAAGTTTTTTGGTGGAGATATGTTTTCAGTGCTCTTGGGTTGATACCTAGAAGTGGGATTGCTAAGGCACATGCTAATTATATGCCTAAGTTTATAAGATTCCTGCCATGCTGCTACCAGGGTGTCTGTCCACTTTACTTGCCCACCAGCAATGAATGACAGTTCAGGTTGCTCCAGAACCTCACTACCACTTATCATTGTGATTCTTTCTTTTTCCTCTGTAAGTTTACGTATTGTTGGAATAGAGAAATATGTCCATAGTTACAATATAGTGTGATTAATACTAAAAATGTCAGTCTGTTTTAACTTTAGTTACTCTAATGAATGGGTGGGTAATGGAATCTCACTGTGGTTTTAATTTGCCTTTCTTTGACTGCTGATGTGGAATATCTTTTAATGTGCTTATTCTGCCTCTGCATATAATTTATAGTGTGCAAATCTTAATCATTTTTCATTGTGTTGTTAGTCTTTTTATTATGAAGTTGAAAGAGGTATATATTTTGGATACAAGCCTTTGTCAGATGTTTAAAAAAATATTTTCTCCCATTTGTTGCCTTGCTTTGGAATTTTCTTAACAGTTTCTTTGGAAGAGCAAACATTTTCAATCTTTCCATTTTATCTTTTTTTTCCTTGAATAGTTTGTGTTTCTTTGTATTCTAAGAAAGCTTTGCCTAACCCAAACTCACAAAAATTCTCTTTTTTTCTGAGAATTAATAGTTTTAGCTTTTACATTTAGGTCTGTAATCAGCTTTGAATTAATTTTGTACATAGTGTGGGGTAAGGGTTACGGTTCATTGTTTTCCACATGGTTATCCCATTGTTACAGCACCATTGGTTGAAAAAGAACTCTTGCTGCACTGGTACTACCTTGGCTCCTTTGTTGAAAATCAGTTGAGATGTAAGTGTGGTTCTGTTTTTGGACTGTACTCTGCTTTATGTTTACATGTCTGTCATTTTGCCCATACTACACCATTTCAATTTCTGTAGCTTTATAATAAGTCTTGAAATGAAGTGGTATAAGTCCTTCAGCTTTGTTCTTCTAATTTGTTTTCCATGGTCTAGGTCTTTTGCCATTTCATATAAATTTTAAAGTTAGCTGTCGATTTCTTACAAAAAACCTGTAGGATTTTAATTGGAATTACAGTGAATCTAAAGATCAATTTTAGCCCTGGCTGGTGTGGCTTAGTGGGTTGAGTGTGGGCCTGTGAATCAAAGGGTTGCTGGTTCCATTCTCAGTCAGGGCACATGCCTGGGTTGCGGGCCAGGTCCCCGGTGGGGGGCATGTGAGAGACAATTACACATTGATGTTTCTCTCCCTCTCTATCTCTCTTCTTTCACCTCTCTTGATTGATAGATGGATAGGTAGGTAGGTAGGTAGGTAGGTAGATAGGTAGGTAGATAGATAAAATTTTAAAAGAAGAAAATTTAAATAAAGATCAATTTTTGAATGTTTGTTTTTGAATAACATTAAGCCTTCCAAGCTAGTGGACATGGTATACTTAGTTATTGTCTCTAATTTCCCTTTGCAGTGTTTTGTAGTCCTCAGTGTAAAGATCTTGCATATCTTTCATTAAATTTATTCTTAAGTACATTATTTTCTCATTCTATTTCTGTTTTATTAAGTGGGCTTTTAAATTTTTTTTATCTTAAATTGTTCATTGTTAGTATGTAGAGATAAATTGAATTTTCTATCTTAACCTCATATTCTGGTAACTTTGTTTTAGATTCCTTATAGTTTGCTCCATGCATGATTATGTCATCTGCCAATGACAGTTTTACTTCTTAAATTCTCACCTGTATGCGTTTTATTTGTTTATTTTCCCCCTGATTGTACTGACTAGACACTCCAGTACAAAAGTGGTGAGAGTGGATATCCTTGCCTCGTTCCTGACCTTAGAGAACATTGAACTTTTCATCATTGGGTGTGCTTTTAGCTGTCAGTTTTAATCTGATTAAGGAAGTTATTATCTTCTTAATTGTGAAAGAGTATTGAATTCTGTCAAGCGCTTTTTCTGCATTTATTCAAATGATAGTATTCCTTTTCTCCTTTATTCTAAAATGGCTAATTTTGCATTGATTTTCAGAAGTTAAGCCAATTTGGCATTCCCAGGCTAAATTGCACTTGATTGTGATGAACTTTGTATATTCCTTGAATCCAATTACTAACATTCTGTTAAGGATTTTTCTAACATGTTTTATGTTCTTAAGGGATATTGGTCTGTAATTCTCTCTGCTTATCATGTCTCTGTCTGCTTTTGATATTAGGATAGTGCTGACCTTATCAAATGAATTGAGTATTGTCCCCTCCTCTCTCATTTTCTGAAAGAGTTTTTGTAGAATTGGTTTTGTTTCTTACTTAAACATTTAATAGAGTATACCAGGGAAGCCATCTGTGTCTTGAATTTTCTTTAAGGTAAGTTTTAAAATTGTGAGTGTAGTCTACAGCCATACCACCCTGAACATGCCTGATCTCATCTGAATGTAATTTCTTTAATTGATACAGGGTTATTCAAGTTATCTATTTCTTTTAGGGTCAGTTTTGGTGATTTATGTCTTTCAAGAAATTTGATCATTTCATCTAGGTTGTTGAATTTTTTGCATAAAATTTTTAATACTTTCTTATTATACTTTTTATAGCTGCAGGATCTAAGTGATGTGCCCGTATTAATTCATGATTTTCAGAAGTTAAGCTAATTTGGCATTCCCAGGCTAAATTGCACTTGATTGTGATGAACTTTGTATATTCCTTGAATCCAATTACTAACATTCTGTTAAGGATTTTTCTAACATGTTTTATGTTCTTAAGGGATATTGGTCTGTAATTCTCTCTGCTTATCATGTCTCTGTCTGCTTTTGATATTAGGATAATGCTGACCTTATCAAATGAATTGAGTATTGTCCCCTCCTCTTGCTAAATTGTGACCTATTTTACTTTTTTCCTCCGTTGATCAATATTGCTAGAGGCTTAGCAGTTTTATCAGTTTTTTAAAGAAGTAGTTTTTGGTTTCATGAATTTTTGCCTATTTTTTTAATTGATTTTTGTTATTACCATTATTATTTAAATTATTTTGGGGTCCATTTCTTTTCTAGCTTTTCAAGGTAAAAATTTATTGAGATTTTTCTCTTTTTCAATAATTCAAAGCTACTAATTTTCCTATAAGCAGTGTTTTAACAGCATCCCAAATTATGCTCTGTTGTATATATATTTTTAAATCTTTGCCCAAGGATACATTCATTGATTTTTTTCTTTTTTTTTTAAAGATTTTATTTTATTTATTTGTAGAGAGAAGGGAAGGGAGGGAGAAAGAGAGGGAGAGATACACCAATGTGTGGTTGCCTCTTGTGTGCCCCTCACTGAGGACTGGTTTGCAAGCCAGCACTCAGTCCACTGAGCCATACCAGCCAGGGCTCTGAGGAGGGTGGAGGAAGAGAGAGAGAGAGAAAAACATTGATATGAGAGAGAAATATTGACTGGTTGATTCCCGTATGCATACTGGTTGAGGACCAAACCCACAACCCGGATATGTGCCCTAACCCAGAATCTAACCTACCATTTCAGTGCACAGGATGACACTCCAACCAACTGAGCCACACCAGCCAGGGAACTCTTTGATATTTTTATTATTCTTCTATTCAGAATATTTTCAGATTGCTCTTGTGATTTCTTTGATTCACTGATATTTAGAAATATATTCTTTAATTTCAAAATATTTCTTTTTATCGATATAATTATAGATTCTAATATAATTGCATTGTGACCAAAGAACATTCTTTGTATGATTTTAATCTTTTTGAATTTATTGAAACTTGTTTTACAGCTCAGGATATGGTCTGTCCTGATAAACATAGCATATGCTCTTGAAAAGAGTATCTATTCTGTGTGGTTGCGTATGATGTTCTGTAAATACCAATTACGGAAAGGTCAGCCATGTCTTTTCTGATGTTTTGTCTAGCTGTTCACCAATTACTAAAAGAAGTGTTAAAAATCACAACTATAATTATGGAATTGTCTGCTTCTCTATTTAGTTCTGTAAATTTTAGCTTCATTTATTTTGAAGCTGTTACTGGGCACATGCACACTGATGACTGCTGTCTTCCTGATGAATTGTTCTTTTATGCATATAAAATGTCTCTATTTGATGTATAAGTTTTGTCTTAAAGCCTATTTTATCTATATAATAGATATAGATATAGATATCTATATATCTATATATCTATACAGATATCTGTATAGATATAGATATATATCTATATCTATTATATAGATATAGTAGATATTACATAATTATCTATTATATAGAAAATTTTATAGATAATAGATATTACATAATATCTATTAGATAATAAATATTATATAACCATTCCAGACTTTGAATGCTTACTGTCTACATGGTATACATACTTTTTCATTCATTTACTTTCAGCCTATCTGTCTTTATGTTTAAACTGTGTCTTTTATAGATAGCATAAAATTTGGTATTGTTTTATTATCTATTCTGACAATCTCTGCATTTTACTTGGAATTTTTAGTTCATTAATGTTTAACATAATTAGTGATATAGTCAGTTTGGGGTTTACCATTTTCTTTTCTATCATCTTCTGTTTCTTGTTTTTATATTCCTTTTGCCTACCTACCTTGCTTTTGGATTATATGAACTATACTTTTAAAATTTGATTTCAATTATCCTTTTGGCTTTTGAGCCATACTTTTTGCATTATCCCTAATATACACTGTTCACAGCTTACACATAATTAATACTGTAGTACTTCTCATAAAATATTGAAATCTTGTAACATTATTCCCAAACCATCTTATCTTTTATAATGTGATTGTTATATATAGTGCATTATGAACCCCAGAAAACAATGGTGTATGTTTTTCTTGGAACTATTTATGGTTTATAAAGAATTAAGAGGCAAAAGTAAACAGGACACAAAGCTTTTGCATTAACTAGGTGTTTATCATTTTTGTGTCCTTTATTATCTTTTTAAGGATCCAAGTTTTATCAAGTATCCATTCCTTCATGCCTAAAGAACTTTCTTTAGCATTTCTTGTACTTAGGTCTGTTGCCAATTAATTTTCTTTTTTTAAATCCACAAATATCTCTATCTTGCCTTTATTCTTGGAAAGATATTTTGACTGAATATATGGAGGTATGGGTTATCATTTTTTTCTTCGAAAGACACCTCAGATATGTCAGTCCGCTCTCTTTGGCCCTCCATGTAACTGATGAGAAGTGGTTTGTGCATTAGTTGGTTTGTTACCCTCTATACAACATTGTTTATTTCTTGCCGCCTTCAATATCTGCACTTAATGTTTGAATAAGATGCTTTCTTCTAGTTCGGAGAAATAGTAACCATTACTTCTTCAAATATTTTTTCTCTTCCATTTTTCATTGCTTTGTAGCATTCCAGTTATAAATATGTTGAACTATTTGATCTAATCAAATAAGTTCCTGAGACTGTTCTTTTATTTAAAAATATCTTTTCCGCCTTGGCTGGTATGGGTCAATGGATTGAGTGCCAGCCTGCAAAGCAAAGGGTCGCCGGTTCAATTCCCCATCAGGGTACATGCTTGGGTTGCAGTCCTGGTCCCCAGTGTGGGGTGTGCAAGAGGCAACCACACATTCATGTTTCTCTCCTTCACTTACTCCTTCCCTTCCCCTATGTCTAAAAATAAATAAATAAAATCTTTAAAAGCACTTTTTGTCTTTTCTTCATCTTAGATCATTTCTATTGACCTATCTTCATATTCACATACTTTTTCCTCTGCCTTTTCCAATTGGCTGTTAACGTTTGTTCAATGAAATTTTTTATTTCAGAAAATGAACTGTTCAACTACAGGGTTCCCTTTGGTCTTTTGTTTTTATCTTTTACTGAGATTTCTTATTTTTCTGATGAAATTTTTAATCATTAAAAACATTTTTTACTTACTCTACTGATGATCACAATAACAGCCATTTAAAAATCCCTATCTTTGTGTTTAAACATCTGTTTCATCTCAAGTTAGACTTGAAAGAATTTTATTTTCTTTGGTGCATGTGTCCTATTGTCTTGGTTCTTCACATGTCAGGCAGTTTGGATTATATCCTGGACATTATGAATGTTCTAGAGAGTCTGGGTTCAGTTGTTTTCCTCCTATCAGTACTGTTTACTCTTTTTAAAGCACATAATTTTACCTTAATTGTTGACCATATATATTTTTTCTGTGAACTACCTATTTATGCCCTTTGCCCGTCCTTTATATTGGGCTGCTTGTTTTTCTTATCAATTTGTAAAATTATTTGTATATGAAAGGTAAGTATTATTTATCATTTTAAAATGTTTTTCTGGTTTTCTTTTTATAGTACTTATAATTCTTACATAGTTAAATCTTAGACTTCTATGACTTTTGGCTTCTTATTATACTTGGAAAGGTCTTGCCCATTTGAATACTATGTAAATATTCATCTTTAGTGGTTTTGTTTATTTTCTCCATTGGTTTTATGGCTTTATTTTCTATTTTCAAATATACAATCTATTTTTTAGTTTGTTTGTTTTGACATAATATATAAAGATGCAAATCCCCCTTTAATTAATTAGTTGTTCCAGCAGATTTATTGCAATAATGTATTCTTTCTCTATTGATTTGAAATACATTTATTATTCTCTAAAATTTTATACCTAATTGGGTCTGTTTCAGAATTTTCTATTTTTTTAAATTGATATGTATATCTGCTCTAATACCATATAATATTGTAACTTTTGTAGCTTATTACATTTTAAGTTTGGACATCAGAATAACTTCTAATTTGATCATTTTCTTTTCTATCAATGTGTATTCTTTCACATAAATCCTAGAACCTGTTTCAGTTACCTACTGCTACATAGCCACTCTAAACTTAGTGACTTAAAACACAATTATTTTATTTGTTCATAACCTGCGGGTCAAGTATGCAAGCACAATTAACTGGGATCACCCCACACATTGACAAGGACCCAGATGGTGGTACTCACCTGGGAGTTAGTCTAATTTGAAGGGTCCAGTAGCGTGCTCACTCACACGTCACGCAACTTTAGAGGGGATGACTTGGAAGCTGGAATCATTTGAGCACTCTACTTCTTCATACGGTCTTAGAGCCTCTCTGTGCAGTCTTTCGAAAAAAGTAGTTTGACTTCTTCCATGGTGACTTGGGACTTTTTGAGCAGTTACCCCAAGATAAGATGTAAAATCTGCCTGATTCTGAAGAGCTGGAAATGGAAACTGGTGCGTTGTCAGTTTTGCCATATTCTCTTGGTCACGGTCATAAACCTTAATGGAGGCTTTGTGGAGAGGTCACAGACCCAACTGTCAGGGCATGAGCTAGCGTTCAAGAATTTATGGCCATCTTTAGGCCCTGGCTGGTGTAGCTCAGTGGATTGAGCGCGGGCCTGTGAACCACACAATCACAGTTCAATTCCCAGTCAGGGCACATGCCTGGGTTGCAGGCCAGTTCCCAGCAGGGGACTCACGAGAGGCAACCATACATTGACATTTCTCTCCTTCTCTCCTTCCCTTCCTCTCTAAAGATAAATAAATAAAATCTTTTTAAAAAAAAGAATTTATGGCCATCTTTAATCTGCCAAAGAATCATTGTATCAGATTTTCTCCAAAATCTTGTTGGAGTGTTCACTGTAATTTTGTTAAATGTATAGATGAATCAATAATTTATATTCTAAATATATTTTTCCACTTAATTATGGCTGTGTAATGCCACCTGAAAACTCAGGGCTAAAAATGAGCCTGTGATTCTGCAGTCTAGTGAGGGCTCATTAGAGATAGTTTCTGCTCCGTTTGGTGTCAGCCTGGGCAGCTCCAAGGCTGAAGGCTGGAATTATCTGAGGAGTTTCTTACATAAATTGTACCTACTACACTGGGAGGATTCCAACAGCTTGGGCTGGACCAGCTGGTGCTCTTCAGCCATCTCTATCATTGTGTGGTCACTTCAGCATGGTGGCTGCAGGATGGTCTGATTTCTTACAGGTTAACTCAGTTCCAAGTGTTGAGAGAGATTTTATTTGATTGGTTTAGGTTTGGGAATTTCAGCATTTGAGTAATACTGTTAGTCACAGCCATCCCCCAGATTCAAGGGCAGGAAACAAGGTAGGGCTCATCTCTCTCTGAGAGCTATAACAGATTTTGAAGAGCATGTGGGACTGGTAATATTATTGTTGCCATTTTTGGAAAATACGATCTGCTACACTCAGGAATGTGGTTTACTTTTTTATTCAAGTTATCTTTTGGTTTTTCAATAAAATTTTACATTTTTATACATCTGTATCCATCTCTTATATACCTATTTATCTTCATCCTTTTTTATTTTATTCTTATGTATCTTGGATCATTAAGGATCTATTTTCCATATTCTTTAATCTTTGATATGATTTTGATATTTAAAAAGGCTTTGATTTTGCAAAGCGGAGTAGTAGAGCATTTCTAATGTTACATAAATTCATTCTACTTTCATTATGTGCGAAAGCTAACTCTTTAGAGGACTTTTAAGCCCCATGCTTAAGAGTAGTCATTCGAAAAGAGAATAGCACTTCTAGTTTTTGGTGTAACATAAGGAAGCTTAGAAGTTGCTGTTTTGTCCTAAATGTGAAGTGGACAGTAGCTTTATATATGTGATTCCTACCCTGTTTCTTGCAACACACACACTAAAAATGTTGTGTGAGAGCAACTTGGTGAGTCCTGTAGGCCACTCGAAGTAAAGGAGTTTAGTAAACCAGCCACCATTGAGATTATGCATTGCATGCCTTTTTGCTGAGTTAAAATCTTTCTGCTCTCAGTTTTCTGAACTTTGCAACTTTTGTAATGTGAAAAATTTTGTTTAAAAGTTGTTTGTGCCCTGGCTGGTGTAGCTCACTGGATTGAGCATGGGCCTGTAAAGCAAACGGTCACTGGTTCGATTCCCAGTCAGGGCACATGCCTGGGTTGCGGGCCAGGTCCCCAGTAGGGGACACATGAGAGCAACCACACACTGATGTTTCTCTCCTACTCTTTCTCCTTCCCTTCCCCCCTCTAAAAATAAATAAAATATTATAAATAAATAAATAAATACTGTTTGTATTCTGCCATATATTAAAAACAGTTAAGGAGAGCTGCTTCAGATAGTCACTACATATTTAAAGTTGTATGGATTTAATTAAGGGAATTTTAATGTATATTTACAAATGAGATAATGGATTTGGAAATATGCTTAGATTCTAAATTTTATATGATTATCACAGTGGTGGCAAATTAATATGTTAGTAGTAAACTTTTGAAACCAGATTCTGAATAAATACTTTTGAAAATAGGCAAAAATCTAGTATCTTCTTAAACTTAGCAGGTTTGTAGGTCAACTAAAGTCTCTAGGGAAATAGTTATAAACTCTTTGAAGAATTTATTTTGACCATTTTACTTGCTGATTTTTTGATTTATATGTTTGTCATTTTGTATACTCACATTCTAATTTTATTATTGGTTGTAGTTGCTACTTAGTAAGTGAACACTTCAGAATTCCTTTTCAACCCTTTGTCTAATGATGGATTTTTTAAAAGATTTTATTATTATTTTTTTTTAGAAGAGGGGAAGGGAGGGAGAAAGAGGGGAAAATATCGAAGTGAGAGAAACATTGATGGGTTGCCTCTCGTACATACCCTGACCAGAGACCAAACCTGCATGCAACCCAGGCATATGTCCTAACCCAGAATTGAACCAGTGACTTTTCAGGACAGCGCCCAACCAACTAAGCCACGCTGGTCAGGACTAATGATGAATATGTTTCCTGCCTGATGTTCCCTTTATTTATTTTTTATGTATATTTTATTGATTATTCATTACAGTATTCCCAATTTTTCCTGTTGTTCCCTTTATTACATTGTTCACCAAAACTACTATATTCTCTAAGAGGAGTAAGTGATTTTGAGATATAATCATGGAATAGATGTATGGCTGTTTTTTCTATGCCTCTTCTCAGTTAGACCTTGGGAGTGTCTTAATTACTTTTCTGGTTTGTTTCCCTTGTGGGTTTGTGTGACCCCAAAACAAATTGCTATCTATGAACATTTTTCCTTTATCAAAGTGGGGACAGTCGGTGGAATAAGGGCTGGGTTTTACTTATCTTTATTAATGTTCCAAGTGGTAGTTTTCAGATAGACTTCTTTTTGGCGGGGCAAACTTGACATTTCTCATCCTCATGACTCTGATGGTTAGCCTCATCCTTCCTGAAGTGAACTGCCAACACACAAAGCCAAGGCTCTCAAGGAGAGACTCAGGGTCCATGTGGAAATAATTTGCAGTAGGAGATAACAGTGTTGTAATCTTTTTACATGGAACCCTGTAGGTTCCAGAAAGCCTTGCTTTTTCCCTGGGATGGTATTTGGATATAAGTAACAAAAGAAAGACACTAGTTAAGAACAAACTGAAGCTGCCCTAGCTCTAACTCTATTTTATGGCTTTCTTATGGCTACCTTCTCTGAACTCTGACTACTAAAAACTATTGCACCATTGAATCCCACTTGAATTCCACTTGACTTAGCAGCCTTCCATGCTTCAGGTGGTCTTTTAAAATTTTTTGAATATATTTTTCCATTACCATTTATTCACCCTATACCCTCTTCCACCTCCACTCCCACCCCCTGCAGTCACCACACTGCTGTCTGTGTCCCTGAATTGTCTCTCTTTTTTTCCTTTTTCTTCCATCTCTCCACCCCCTCAAACCCCACCCAGCCCCAGGACGTCAATCTGCTCTCTTGAGTCCATCAGGTGGTTTTGTTAGATGTTTCCACAACCAGGCAGCAGACCATTTTCCTGTATTCACCTATACTCTGCATGATGTCTCTGATTGCTACCCTGAATCTTCTGAGTTCAAGGTTTTCTGTCTTAGCTGAAGGGAAAGGAAAGAGAGAACTCCTTTCACCCAATGCTGTCCTTCAAATTTATAGCTCAGAGGAGAATTGAAAATCCTCCTACCATGTAATATACACCTGAAATTCTAGCTGTGGTGTAACAGGTGGCTTCTCTAACATGGCTAATGAGCTGTGTCTGAAGCAAAAGCATCCCTCTTTACCCGAGATTTTATAGTTTTTAATGATATAATCTACATATTATATTAATCTATACATGTATTTAAACTGGTAATATAAATTGTTGTTTTATCCGAAGATTGGTATGCTTCAGGTCTAAACCTGGGATGGTGTTTTCATCTTCCCTCCAATTGTCTTTTCAAGTGGGAGAAAATATTCATTACTCTTCAAAGGGTTGCAGATGTCATTTGATGGTGAAAAATGGATTTGGGAAACAGTAAAGCCTCAGTCAACAGATACACCCCTGCCAGGTGTTTGGGGAGCCAAATCCTCCCCCTACCCCTTGTTGATTGAGCCATGAAGACCTGGTGATTTACCCATAGATCCGCTAGAGAAGAAAGCCCTGTTATCTCTCAGTAGCAACATTTGAGCCCACCCCCCATTTCCGCAGGTGGGTCTGGGTAGACCTTAGCCAATTATAATCACCCTGCTCATTTGGAGTCATTTTGCTTCCTGCATCATGCTAGCTAGCAGGCTTCAGTGCCCAGAGCCAGGGCTGCATGCACCCAACATGTGGGGAAAAATTAGTTTGCAATGTTTGATGTTCTTGTTGTGGGTGATTTATGTCATTTCTTTATTGTTCTATTTGCCATGATTAAAAATTAGGGGTAGAGCCCTGGCTGGTGTCACTCAGTGGACCGAGTGCCAGCCTGTGAACCAAAGGGTCGCCAGTTTGATTCCCAGTCAGAGCACCTGCCTGGGTTGGGGACCAGGTGCCCAGTCAGTGACACACAACAGGCAACCACACATTAATGTTTCTCTTTTTCTCTCCCTTCCCCTCTCTGTAAAAATAAATAAATAAAATATTTATTTAAGAGCTGGGGTAAATTACAATATTTGTCATTGTATTTTCCTAAAATGAATGCTTTCTAAAAGTTACCCAGTATTTAAAGTCTGTGGATTGTTGTTTAAGAACCTATGTGAAATACATGGAAGAATGATATGTGTACCTCACTATACCCATTTTATTGAAGACCTATCTCAAACAAGACTGACTTCTTAAAATTTTCAATTTTTAGAATATTTTTGCATATTCAGAATTTAATATCCTCAACTAAATTCTGATATGCAGTACTTTATCTGTTGTATATGAACAAAATACTGTTTTCTAATACATTGCCTTTTCAAAATGATTTCAGTTCATATATAGTGAATATACATAAAGCATTTATTCCAAAGCTTCCGTGGTAAAGTTGGGATGTGTGTTGTGCACCATGCTTCTTATATGCCAGCAGATGTGTTTCAGATTATGTAACAGGAAACCATGGGAAAGCTGATAAATGCAAGAACTAGACACCAGAATACTCAAGTAGGAGACGATAAATAACTCATTACCAAAATTTCAGTTCAAATAATCCAAACATTTATTGCTCTCAGTGGTTTAATAAGATAAATTTCTGAGAGAATAAAATATAGATAGTAAGCACATGTGCTTTATTTTAAATGCACAGATTTGAATACACACAGTTCCATAGTAAATATTTTCAGCATACATTTTACATACATTATCCTCAGTTTATGGTGCAATAAAATAGATTTGAGTAGCAAAACAGCAGGTTTTTAACCAGACGAGAAAGGGAAACACATACTAAAAAAAGCTATACTACTTGAAAAACATAAAAACCTCCATTAGTAATTATTCATCTTACAAGCCTGGCAAAGTTAAACTTAAGAGTTTTGTTCAACTGTACATGTCTATTTCAATAAGAAAAAAATGTATATATCTCAGAGGGATATAAGGATAGAGTAATATGGTAGACAAATTTAAGAAGAGAACTACTAAAGTGGAAATTTTAGAATAAAGATTTAGACTTCTATCTGACTAGATACTTGGAATAAATCAGTTGCAAAAGGAAACAGGACAAAATTTGCTGTAATCACTGGTAAATATTTTTAATATGTAATATCCGTATCATATAAATAGCTACTAAACACTTCCAGACTATTTTATGAGGGAGACAGATATAGTGACTGATAAGACCAGGACATGAAAATGAAAGCCAATCTTGTTGATAAACATAGATGGGGAAAAAAACCCTCTAACTTAAAAGTATAAATAAAGTGCATATTAAAAGGTATTTAACATTTAAAAAATACATTCACCATGACCAAGTGAGATTTAGTATAGAAATTCAAGATTGTTTTTGTATAATGAAAACTGTTGTCATAATCTATTCCATTACTAGCAGAAATAGTAAAATTAATTAGACCATGTTTGTTGACATAGGATACAGACTGTATTGTTCTAGGCTCTGGGAAGATACAAAGATATTTAATAGTAGAGTCCTTGCTTTGAAGGATTTATAACCTGGCAAATTAAAGAAGGAAATTAGTGAAAATCATAATATTCCCAAAATATTTTAAAATATTCTAAAAATCAACACCTATTTCTAAAACTTTGAAAAATATAAAGGAAATAGGTTTTCTCTATATGTTTTTAACTAAAAGGACAACATTAACCAAAATAGAAAAGGAAAGACATCTTTCATTTTAAAAAATAAAACAATGCTGTCTGTTACTAAATGTCAGCCCATGTATAAATGTTTTCTTTTTTAACGCAGTGAGGTACAGGTATATGCAAGAAGGAAATTAAATGATCACAATGTAAATGGTAGTTACATACCTAGAAAAATCTAAAGAATACAACAGCATAATTGAATATAGGAAACGTTCCAATTTTAAATTAAAAGTACATCCCTGGCTGGTGTAGCTCAGCAGATTGAGTGTGGGCCTGCAAACCAAAGGGTCACGGGTTTGATTCCCAGTCCCAGGGCACATGCCTGGGTTGCAGGCCAGGTCTTCAGTAGAGGGCACACAAGAAACAACCACACATTGATGTTTTTCTTCCTTTTCTCCTTCCCTTCCCCTTTCTCTAAAACAATAATTAATTACAGACAGGATCCAACTTATGGTTCGACTTAACAATTTATCAACTTTACAGTGGTGAAAAAGTAATGTGTATTCAGCAAAAACCAGACTTCAAATTTTGAATATTGATCTTTTCCATGATGCTGGGTAAAGACAATAAGCCACAGTTCCCAGTCAGGCACGAGATCACAGGGTTAAAAAACGGATACTCTACAGTGTTAATCAGGATATAACCCCACCGTAAATTTAGGAGCATCTGCATGTTACTGTATTTTAACAACAGATTATATAAGAATAAATATATACTTACAGTGGTACACATTAAATACTTCAGCTTAATGTTTGTGTATGTGAACAATAAAAGTTTAATGGCAAGCATAAAAGAAATTTGAATAAATGAGGTATTATACTCTAGCTAATGGGAAGGCCAAATGTATTAAAGCCCTATGTTTACTATATTAGTATATTTAATATTTAATCAAGTAAGGTACCATCATATCTTAAAGGCTTGACAGTAGCAGCATCAGCATTACTTGGGAGCTTGTATAAATGCAGAATCTGAATTCTCCACCCCAGATACAGTGAATCAATCTACATTTTAAGATTTTAAGAATTCTGGGGTATCCTTATATACATTAAAGTTACAAAGGCACCATGTTTAAAGAGATAGTTCTTGAACTGGCTAAAATCAGAGTCATCAACTTGTAAAAACAAATTCATTCAGGTCCTGTTACCAGCTTAATGAAATAGCATTGTTTTGGTTGTTGTGTTTCTTTTTCTAAAGCCCACCGGTTGATTCTGATATGTAAATTTGATAGTAGCTGCTTTAAAGAATTTGGTAAAATGGCAATAAAGTATATGTGAAAAAGTTGTAAGACATATTAGGTGATAATTATCAAATAGTATGGGTTAAAAAATAAGTATAGAGCAAAGTAGCAGTTCCAAAAATTGATTCATGGTTTGTATTGTTATACATGAATATATCATTGCATACATTTTAGGAATTTCTACATGAATTGGAATTAAACAAACACTGGTAATAATTTTTTTAAATGACAAATTTTCTGTATTTCTTTGAATAAGTGATTAATACATGACCTAGTTGGATAAATGGAAAAATTTTATAGATAACAAGGGAGAAAACTCTACAGCATAAAATCAGAATAGGGGGCTGACAAGTACCTCCAGTCATATGTAATAGACATGGCTAGAGCAAGACTTCTTTGCCTTGTTCCTGATCTTAGGAGGAAGGATTTCATCTTTCACTGTGAAGTGTTAGCTCTGTGGTTTTTTATAGATGTTCCTCATTAGGTTGAAGAAGTTTCTTTCTCTTTTTAGTTTAAAACTCTTTTTAAATCATGAATGAGGGTTGGATTTTTTGTTGTTGGATTTGATTTGTTACCATGTTTTTTTCAGCTGTTGTTTTCATCTTTTGTGATGTCATTGTCTGACTTTGGCCTTATAAAATGAGTTGGGAAATGTTCTTTTCTCAGTTACTGGAAGAATTTGTGAAGGACTGGTACTTTTCTTCTTTAAACATTTGATATAATTTGCTAATGATGTCATCTGAATCTGGGCTGTTCATTGAAGGAATATATTGGATTATTGATTCAATTTCTTGTCTTAGGTTTGTCTACTCAAGCTTTTCTGCTGGTTCTTAGGTCATTTTGTAACACTGAGGAATTGTAACACAGCCCACCATTCTTTTGACATTGGTTTTGTTAATTCTGACTCTGACTAATACGTAGTTTGGAGATAAGCAGCGGCTTATAAGAATCATAGGAACTAACTTCAAAAGATACAGGCTCCAACCTTCAGTCATTCCAGCTCTAGGAGATTTGCTGGCTTTCAACTATAAAACCAGTATGGTGCACATCAGACCATCACTTGACCAAATTTCACAATCTTTATCAGGATGGACTGTGCCGGTCTGTACATAGAGAATTTTTCAGTCATCTCCCCTTGATATCTTTGTTCTGCTTTCCCTCTCCCTCTTTATATAAACCTCAGACTTCACTGAGATGTTAAGATGGGCTTTGAGACAAGAGTCCCCAGTCTTCTCAAACAACTTTCCTTCTCACCAGCCCCTGTTTCACAAGTTTGGCTTTTGTTGAGGCAAGCAGCCGGACCTGAATTCGGTTGCACCATTAGATGTATGTTGTTACCTTCAGTGTTATTGCATAGTTCTCTGAGGTGCTGTTCATTTTTCTTCAGACTTTTTTCTCTCTGTTCTAGAGATTGTATAAATTCTAGTTCATTCATTCTTCTATATTTCAAGTCTGCTATTGGGCCAATCCAGTGAATTTTTTATTTATGATGTGTTTTTCAACTCTAGAATTTGACCTTTTTTTTTTTTTTTTTTTTTTTGGTATAGTGGTGTGTTGAGATTCCCATTTGTTGAGTTGTTGTCATTATATTTTTCTTTAATTTTCTAAACACAACTGTCTTGAATTCTTGACCGTGTTTATAGTAGCTGCTTTTGGACACAACATCTGGACCCACTCAGGGAGTTTCTGTTGACTACTTTCCCCTCTCCCCTGAGTATGGGTCACATTTTCCTCCTTCTTTACATGTCTTGTAATTTTTTTGTTAAAAACTCGATGTATTTGGCAGTATGTTGCAATTTTCAACTGGTTTGCAGTAAGAATTTTTAAAACATTCAATACCCAACTACTTAATTGGGGGCAATGATATCTTTTCCCTTAGAATGTCAGATAAAGATATGACAATAGCCAATACAATAATAGCCATCCACTGTGAATGAATAAAAAGAAGAGTTCGTGTTTTGCCATGTATAATGTGCAGTTATTTGCCCAGATTTTTGAGGGAAGAATAAGGGTGTGTGTAGTATGCATGGATATAGTGATTACATGCCATGGGGTATGATATCCATGGGGTAGGCATGGATAATCCCATGTATAATGCACATAAAACATAGGTATGCATTATACATAGGTGCACATTGTGCACTGCAAAATACAGTATGCTTATTTTTTGGTCAGATAGGCAAAAATATACATTTTTTGGTGTTTGCAGACTTTTAGTAATTAGTTTATGTGTGTCATGAGATAAAAAGGGTTGAAAGTCGCTGGTATATTATAACAGTTTTGGATGTGACTCCTCCCTAGCCCCTCTCCCACCCCTGAAGGTTGTCATTATTGCTATTATGGTGTATGTTTGCTTATATTTAATTAACTTGACATGCAGAATCTTTCTCCCCTATGAGGTACAGGCACTCAAGTCTCCACTCAGTTGTTTTGTTTTTAATTATTATTTTAAATTTTGAGCCTCACCTCCTTGACGTCCTCTGTGTGTCTACCTAGCTTAGTGGTCAGCAGTGATTTGTTAGAGGTCATACTCAACCCAATACCTTGAGCCACTAGGGCTTCTGTCTATCCTTTGCTGATTCATCTGTGAGTGTGTTCAGGAGCCCATCTAGTTTTCAGGTATGCCCCAGCTTTTATTTTCTGCTGAGCCTCACAGTTCTTTTTTCACATGTGGGAAGCCATGGTATGTGGAGTTCTTAGACCCTCTTCTGTCAACTCTGAGTACATACACAGCCTCCAGTTAGCTAGTGATGTGCATAGTTTACCTAGCCCTCTCCATGGCTCTCATTTCCAGAATCTCTTTGTTAAATATCTTTTATTAAATCATTTTTTATTGTTATTCTATTACAGTTGTCCCAATTTTTCCCTCTTTGCCCATCTCACCCCACCCACCCCCTCCACTCCCATAGTCAACTCCCACACTGTTGCCCATGTCTGTGGGTCATTCATACATGTTCTTCGTCTAGTCCCTTCCCCTTCTTTCCACCATTATTTTCCTTGATTACTGTTAATCTACCTGTCTTCCCAACTAGTACGGCAGCCTCAGGCTAGCAGAGCTATATATAGACTTCCTTTGTTCTTTTCCAGTGGAGTTTAATACTTTTACTCTCAGTGCCACTGGGTATGTAGTTTTTGCCCTTCACTTCAGATCACATCAGCAGCCTTTGACAGTGAAACTCCTAGTTGGTTTTCACGGACAGCCCTGTGCAGGTACAACTACGGCATGGACTCTGCCTGAGCAGGGGCCTGGGAGGTAGGTGAGGCGCAGCCCCAAGCAGTATGCCCCTGACTCCTACTGTTCTTACCCAGAGTTCCACAGTTTTTCATAAATAAATACCTTTAAATTTGTCATTTGATTTTGGTTGTTTTCTGAAGTCCTGAAATGGTTACTTTTGACAGTTTTGTCCAATTTTGTAGTTGTTTTTGGGGGGAGAAGTTCTGCTGAACTCTTCAGTTTGCCACAGCTGGAAGTCCTGCCTCCTGTTCGTACTTGCAATATTTTTGGTTTTGGTTATTTTTAAAAGGCTAACTAATTAAAAACCTGAAGCACATTTATATATTGTAGCTGCTTCAGCATTTTGCTTCACAATGAAAGAAGCCAGGAGATTGTGATTAGATTAGGAGCAGGACTGTAATTCTGCTGACATCACTCTCCTGTGGAATGCTTCTTAATGACTTGTTCTTGTGTAATGATGAAGAAAACATTTTTTAAGCAAGCAAATTCCTTTGGAATTCTACCAAAACAAAACTATTATGTATACTACTCTTTACGGAATGAACCAGTGGCACAAGGAAAAATACAAAAAAATTCATTGTGCTGGAATAGATATATATATATCTTTATGAAAAAAATAGAGCCTCTTTAAAATTAATAATTATACAGATTGTAATCTAAAATGCTTTTTTTAAAAATATTTTATTTATTTATTTTTCGAGAGAGGGGAAGGGAAGGAGAAAGAGTGGGAGAGAAACATCAATGTATGGTTGCCTCTCATGTGTCCTCTGCTGGGAACTGGCCTGCAACCCAGGCATGTGCCCTGACTGGGAATCGAACCGCGATACTCTGGTTCGCAGGCCCGCGCTCAATCCACTGAGCTACGCCAGCCAGGGCCTAAAATGCTTTTTTATACTAAAATTTAACTGGGAGTTTTGTCTTTACCTTTTTAGTTATATAATAACACATGCAGAAATGTACACAAAATAAAATATACAGCCAGTGATTTATCACAAAGTACATAGCCCTACAGCCACTATCCATTAGAGAGACAGGACATCACCAGCACCCAGAAGTCCCCTCTGCTCACCCTCGTTGCTATCTCACCCCCAAACAAGGTAACCACTATCTTAACATTTATGGTAACTACTTCCATTCTTAATAGTTCCTATCTCCAAAGTATGCATCCCTAAACATTAGAATTTAACTTCTCTTGTATTTTTAATATTATAGTATCTGTTCATTTGTGACTGGTTTTTTATGTTCAAAATTATAATTATGAGCCCCAGCTGATGTGGCTCAGTTGGTTGGGCTTTATCCAGCAAACTGAAAGGTCTCCAGTTCGATTCTGGTCAGGGCATGTGCCAGGGTTACAGGGTTCAGTCCCTGATTGGGACTCATACAGAAGGCAACTGATCCATGTTTCTCTCTTGCATCAGTGTTCCTTGCCCTCTCCTTCTGCCTCTCTTCCCCTTTCTCTTAAAAAAATAAATAGTAAAATAATAAATTATGTTGGTGAGTTCGTTTATGCTATTTCAGGTAGCACCAGTTCATTTTAATTGCTACGAAGTATTCTATTATATGAATATACAACAATTTGTCCATTCTATTGTTTATGGATACTTGTTTTTTTCTGATTTTAAGGATATTACAAATATTGCTACCATGAACACTATTTGTGTTTTAGTGTGAAGTACACATTTGGGGGGGTGTATACGTGTGTGTATACATTTATACACACTCACACATTGCTAGTTCACACTGTATACATTCTTTATTTTAGTATATAAAACCAACCTGTTTTCCAAAGCTGTTGTAGCAATTTACATTCCTACTGGCGGTCTATAAGAATTTCCATTGCATTACATCTTCACAAAACATTTGTTACATTAGACTTTTAAGTATTAGCCATACTGGTGATTATATAATATGTTCTTATTGTGGTTTTAATTATTTTCCAAATGACTAATGAAGTTAAGATCCTTTCTATATGTTTGTTGGTCATTTGTATTATCCTTTTTTGTAAAATGCCTATTCAGGCCCTTTTTAAAAATTGATTTATAGGAGTTCCATATGTATCTGGATAGAAGCCCTTTGTTCCTTATATGTGTGTTCCAAGCCCCTTTTCCTTGTGTGACTTACATTTTCACTCTTAATAATGTATAGATAAAAAATTTCCTGACTTTAAAGTAATCAAATATGTCAGTTTTTTTCATCGTGGTTAGTACTTCTTGTATCTACTTAAGAAATCTTTCCCTGCCCCTGTATCATAAAATTATTCTCCTATATGTTATCTTCTAGAAGCTACATGATTTTGATGTTCACATTTACAGCTGTACTCCCCCTGGATTTATGTTGTGTGTGGAGTGAAGTAGAGGTGGAGGTGCGGCCTGCTCTTTCCTGTGGCTGTCCAGTTGCTCCTGTACCATACACTGAAAAGAGTGTTGTGTTTGTCAGACTCCAGTCAGGAAAGAAATTATAACAGAGTTTAATATGGGGGATGATTGTTAATTAGTTGTAAAGTTGTTTACAAGTAAAATTGTATGTGTATGAAAAGACAAGACAAGAACAATAGGTATCATGAAAGTAGCAGGTAACACCTCTGCAGCCAGAGAAATAAAGGGAAGAGGTTGGAATTTTTAAGACTTAGGATCCCCATGCAGTAGAAATTCAGAAACCTAAGGAAAGGATACTGGTACTGATATCTGGCGTGGCAGATGCAGTGAGGCTGGTTCTGCAAGTTCTGGGAAAACTATAACTGGGTTCCCCTGTTGTCACAGGAAGGCACTACCATTGCTGGGAATGAAGAAGTGTTGCTAGTGTGACACAGGAACTAAAGACAGGCAGGAAGTCTGTGGGAAGGAGCAGATCCCCTTTTCCTCCTAAACTTTGCAGTCACTGCTGAAGCCCCCGATAGGCAAAGCCTAACATGGAGCCAGTTGGCAAAACCGAACTGTTTTTCAGGATGTTAGCCCCAGTATTTTAGAGCATTGTTTAGACAGATGGATTTTAAGCTAAGAAACGTTTAAGGCACAGCGTTCCTGACTGCGGAGATACCTTTATCATAAGCCAAGTGCCTGTCTAGGTGAGAATCTGTTTCTGAGTTTTATTTCTCTCTCACTGGTCTGTTGCACCCAAATTACAGTCTAAATTAGTAGCTTTATAATAAATTTTTATATCTGGTTGAGCAGTTTTTCCCACCTTATTTTTTTTCCCAAGAGTATCTTCACTGTCCTTGGCATATATGCATTTCTATAAAAAAACTTCCAAACCAATCTGTATAATTTCACAAAAAGAAGGCTGTTGGAGTTTAGATTAGAATTTCATTAAATCTATAAATTAGCTTGGGGATATAATTGAAATGTACACAATATTGGGTTTTCTAATCCATGAATATGGCATGCCTCTCCATTCATTTGTTTTTTATTTCTCTCAGTGTTTTTTTAGTCTTTTTGTGTAGAAGTCTTGCATAGCTTTTGTTAGCTTTAATCTCAGATATTGGGTATTACTGATGTTATTATAAATAGTATTTTTGTATTTAAAAATTTTTTTATTTCAATTTTATTTTGAAAAATTTCAAACCTGCATTTTTACTTTTGAATAGTCAGACCCCATTCCACCCACCAGCCAGATTCAATAATGATCAAAATTTGCTTTGTTTGTTTCAACAGTAGTTATTGAAGTATTTTAAAACAAATATTAGATCTTGTCATTTCACCTATATATGTTTAAATATACATCTCCAGAAAATAGGGACATTTTATTTATAATCATAATTCCAAGCCATATTTAAATTTCACCTTTTATTTCAAAAATGACTTTTTATTGGTATTTTGGTTAGTATGTTCAGACAGTTCGCTTTTAACAACATATTGGGACTTACATTTTATGTTAAATAATTTAATAATTCATCTTACCTTCTGAGCATTCAAGTTATACTAATAATATTTACTTCCTCATTAAATATTTTTTCCTAAATATTTTAATAATATTAGCCGACTAAAATGCTAACTGGTAAAACATTCTTTATGGCAATTAAGAATAAATATTTTCTTTTTTTTTTTGGATGACAAATTGTTTAATGAGTAAAAAAATAAATTTTTTTCTGATGTGAATTTTCTGTTCCTAAATTTATTACAATTTTTGATATTGGCAAAGCCATATTTTTGAAAACCTACCATGTGAATAAAACTGTTCCTTCCTGCCCTGGCTGGTGTGGCTCAGCGTACTGAGTGCCAGCCTACAAACCAAAGGGTCACTGGGTCAATTCCTAATCAGGGCACATTCCTGGGTTGCAAGCTAGGTCCCCAGTGGGGGAGCAGATGCAGTGAGGCAACCACATGTTGATGTTTCTCTCCTTCTCTTTCTTCTACCTTTTTCCTGTCTAAAAAATAAATAAATAAAACCTTTGAAAAATCTTTCCTTTGTCATCTTTGGTTAACAAAAATTGCCATTCTTTAATTTTAAAGAAATATTTGTGTTCCTTTTACAGAACACATCTATCGGGAGATTATCAATAGGATTAAGAGCAAACACATTTTTGTGTGACATTGTTTTTAGCTTTGGTTTACCCTTTGTAACCTCTTCTTGAAGAAGGGGATGCAGTTGTGAATTACTTTCCTTTGGGGCTTTTTAAAGAAACCTTTCCCTAATTGCAACTGGTTTTCCTACCCATACAACATTCATAGGACTGCTTCTAGGAGAGGGCTGTAACTAGTGGGCCTTCCTAGACTTGGCAGAGTAGGCTGTGAAAGTCCCTGCAGAAAAGACAGTATTGCAGCTGTCCTGCAGGCAGGTCAGACTCCTCACAGAGGTATTTGCCAGTGACAGAGGAGGAAGAGTCGCTATCTGCCCGGCATCTTCACCAAGGATGGAACTAGTTAATTTGTGGTCTAAAGAACAATAAATATTCCCAAGACAGTAGTAATTAGCATAAAATGATTTTCACCTATATTTTAAATTAGCCAATGATTATTAGTAGGGAATTGAGGAAGTCTTGAAAGTTAGATCTTATTCACCAATAATAAGTATTTGAAAATAAATATGACAGCCTGATACTGAATGGCTTACCTGTTCCTTTTTCCTCCTTTTGTCAGCATCTGTTTGTGTCTCACTACAGATCATAATGGTCCAGTACTGTCTCACCTGCTAGGATCATTGATATTTCTACTTATTTAAAATAAACACAGAGTTGGAGAATGTTTAAGTTCATATTTAACTCTTTCAGTTAAATGTAGATGTTTTGCTTCTTATCAATAGTGGTAGGATATAAGAAAAAGAATGAACTATTTCACTGCTTTGGTTTAGCTGCTGTATAAAGGCCTTTTTTCCTTGTAATTTCAGATAAACAAATTTGGGGATAATTTTTAGTATACTTTTGAAAAGGAAGAAACTCTTATATGTAGAGCTAACTCAGCAAATACCAAATTTGGAAACATTTAAAAAATCTGAAAACCCCAACTGATGGAACAAATTAAGAAATGAAAGATGAGAATTTTTGAAGTGTTTTGGGTGTAGACAGAGACACCTACATCAGTTCTACATAGGATGCTGCTCTGTAAATTATGTCAAAATATAAACAAACTGTAGGCTGTTAAAATTCTGGTTAGACCAAAATTGGTCTAGACTAATTTGGTCCGGTTAAAGACCAACGACATAAAAATAAATTCCTTATTCCCTATCCTATAGTAAGTATCCTTGAACATACAACAAGGTCTAAGTTACAATAAGATACATTTTTTAGACTGTTGTCAGAAACTTTGCCTCATAATTTCTATTATTTTCTCAAGCAGACTTAATCTAAATACATGTAAAAATAACTTTTAAGGAAATGAATTTCAAGATGAATATGAAGGCAGTAATCTAAATATTTAGAAATCTAGTTAGGAGGTTCTGTTATTGAGATGTGTACTGTATTGGTACAGTTGACATAGTAATTGTATGTAGAGCAAAAAATAGAGGAGTACTGATTACAAGTTTGTGAATAGAATTAGAAGAACCTGATTTCATAGTCCAACTTGAAGTGTTCTCATTATAAGTTAGTTGCTTTGAATAGTTAAAAACCTTATTTGAAGCATGAACTTTAAAACTGCTCAAACATGTGCAGAAAAGATTCGTTACATAAAATGAATGAGGAGCATGTAATTTCTTGGAGGTTCTTGCTGACTAGTTATACTAATTTAAGATGTAACATTCTAGTGCAGCGATTTCATCTCAGAGCACACATAAACTTATTACTAAGATTCAGTGGCACACCAAAAGATATTTTTTGGTCAATCTGACCAAAAAAATTGGTATAATTTTGATTCATTCACACCAGATGGCTATTGCTGTGTTGGCTGTTGTCATTTTTTTGATTGTCTAAAAGGGGGAAAAAGTCATTGTCCCTGACTAAAGAGTCACATATTGCATTTTTTAAATTTTTTTTTGCAGCACACCAGTTGAAAATAGCTGTTCTAGTGCCTGGGAAAGTATCCCCATAGTAAGTTTCACTCTTGTTTCATTCCAACCCTTCTGCTTGTCAGTAATGTAAGCAGATTTGTGGCCCTGGTCACAGATTCCTGGGATTAAGAAAACTACAACAAAACTACCACCTCACCTCTAAAAACTTCCTGGTTTTGGTATTGTACTCTTTTGACTGACTCTGTATCCTCTGAAAAATGGCTTGTGGGTTCTTCTAGCTGTTTAAAAAATAGTCGAACTTGTATTTTAAGTACAGAAGTTTGATGCACTTTGAGCAGATGTTAAGAAAAGACTTTTTCACAACCCTTGAACTTTATTTTTAACAAGTGTTTACAAGATCAAACATTAATTTAAAATTAGAAAATAAATATTTTTAGTGTAACTTGAATGCCCATGAAGGTAATCAGATGAAATGACAGATGCACTGTTTTATTTAAGACATCCAGTATTTAGTAGAGAAAGTAAGTGACCAGTAAGTGAATTGTAGTTTGAAGGTTGGCTCCTTTTTTCCTGAAATGAAGAAAGTTGCCCTAAATGTTGTTCCTTATCTCTGTAACTGGAGCTTTATTACCAAGTGCAGTTGGAAGGACCAGGGTATTGCAGCAGCAGAGAAGCTAAGCACAGCGAGCCTTCCAGTAACAAAGAAAAGAAAAGCATTCCTGTGTAACAGGCTTCCACACTTACCTTATGTGGTACTGTTCGTGCTGAACTAAAGCATCTGTTTCCTCAGGTTAAGAGAGAACAAACTCAATATGGCGTGAAATTACTGCACAGCCATTCACATTCATTAGAGTTATATTGTTGCCAGGCACAGGCATGACCGACTTTTGCATGAGTAATAAAGGAGAATGCTGCTTTGTGAATTTTACCTTAAAACAACAAGGCGCAGTACTGACCTTGAGAGAGCAGTTTTCCACTAAGGTAGGATCAAGACCAGTAAAAAGTCAGAAGTTGGGAAGAAGTATTGCTTTATGAGGCTTTTGGAAAGGGCACTGGGTTAAATCAACTTATTCTTTTTTTTTATTGTTTTAAAGTTTTTATTATTTTTATTTTTAGAGAGAGGGGAAGGGGAGGGGGAAGTGGGGGAGAAAAACATCAGTGTATGTTTGCCTCTCACACGCGCCCCATACTGGGGACCTGGCCTGCAACCCAGGCATGTGCCCTGACTGGGAATCGAACCAGCAACCTTTTGTTTCACAGGCTGGGCAACTTACTCATTTTTAAGTTGCCTAGCTAGGGCAACCTATTCATTTTTAAAAACTATATTGTGCTGGTATTAAAATTATTAAAATACCATTTGGCACTCATTACAGTAATAATTGATTCGGGCAAAAGACATCAATAATAGGTCAAAGTTTCATGAGGAAAAGAATAGTTACACAATTACAAAAGGAAAAAATAGTAACTTTGCCGTGGAGGAACCTGACAGACACTTCATCCAAGTGACCGAAGTTATCACCAGTAACGTAGAAAATGGACATCAGGTGGCTCCCAATGTGATGGGCTACAGGGCACCACTGCCGCGTCATTGCTGTGAAAAACACATGGCCTGAGTTTAGTCATGAGAAAACACCAGACAACCCAAATTAGGGAGCTCTACAAAATGACTAGCCTATGCGCTTCAAAAATGGCAGTGTCAGGAAAGACAGAAATGCTCATTTTCCTAGATTAAAGAAAATTCGAGACACTGAGAATTAAATGCAATGTGTGATCCAATATTTTCCTTCCCCACTATTTCATTGACGTTTTTCTTTTCTAGTTTCTAGCTGCAGAAGTGGTGTATTTAAACAGAAAAATATTTTTAGTATTCTGAATTAAATATTATAGTTACCTTCCTATTTGTTCTAGGTTACAGGATTTTAAGCAATGTTGTGGATTTTGGTTTGTTTGTTTTTTAAAGCAACTATCAAGAATGCTAGGTTTTTTAGCCTAGTTGAATTACATTTCAAACTATTGAAGAGTTAAACATAATAATACTTCACTGTTTTACCAAATTTTCAATTAATGGAAGAAAGAAGAGTCTTTATGCTATTTAAAAATAATAGAATGCACCATTTAAGAGTTTCGTAAACACTTAGAAAAGGAAGTAGTGATCACTAAGATGAACTTATAAAGAAGTCGTGGTATTCACAAAGAAGTTTGGTATGGTTTTTAGATCAGTTGATAATAGGAATGCTTTATTTTCAAGAAGGTAGCTTGATGAATGTCTGATTTTCTTGTGTACAACCTAGAGAAATAAATGGAGTGACTGTGGTTAATTTAAATAAGTTAATAACTATACCCAAGATTAATGATTGGATGTCAGTCTCATGGTTTCTTTTTTTTTTTTTTTTTTTTAAGATTTTATTCATTTACCTTTAAAGAGAAGGGAAGGGAAGGAGAAAGAGAGGGAGAGAAACATCAGTGTGCAGTAGCTTCTTGCACACCCTCCACTAAGGACCTGGCCCACAACTCAGGCATGTGCCCTGACTGGGAATAGAACCAGCAACCCTTTGGTTCCCAGGCCAGTGCTCAGTCCACTGAGCCACACCAGCCAGGGTGCCAGTCTCATGGTTTCTAATGCTATATCTGTTGCAGAGATCTATTCTCAGTTCTGTTCTAAACTTTAATTAATAGCTTGGGTAAAGGCATTGTTGACATACAGATGATATTTTTAAATGACACAAATCTGGGAGAGATAGCCAAAGCATTAGATGGCTGAAACAGAAACTAAAAGATAATGGTAGCTGGGAATGATAAGCAAGAATTTAACAAAATAAATCAGATAGGAATAAATTATACAAGGACAATCATTCATGGATGATGGGTGGAAGGGAAAGAAACCTTGTGTGTTAGTTTATGGAAAATCAATTTGCCAAATGGCTAATTGGCCATATTTAGTAAATTTTATTGATTTTTAAAAACTATTTGATTTAAATATGTATCAATTGGGTCTAATCAGAAAAATGGAAACCTTTTGTATTTCAAGCATAAGGAAATACAGGGAACTGGTGGTACAGGTGTCAGAAGGCTAAAGGGGGAAGAAGGGGGACACTGAGCTATCAAAGAAATAGTGATTACAGGAGGCAGCTATCAGACCAAGACCCAAGAAACAAAAGGAAAGAGGTTATCATAACCTAGAAGCTACAGCCATAGTGGGCACTTAGGAGGGGACTCTGTTCAAGTCCTGGTGGTACGGCAATCCTTATTACTAAAAGCTGCTCATTTATATTTTCTTAACCAAAAATTTAAATCATGTTCTCTATGTTAACCTAAATGTGATAATATCTGAGTGAAAATCTCTTCTATCGTGAAATTGGTTCTGAAAATAAAGCATATAAAACTAATTTGACCTGAATCACATTAATTCTCTATACTTTTTTCCTCCCATCTTTAAAATGGCTTTGCCACTAATAGTCCTCCTACTCCAGTTGTATTGCTGAGTAACCTCTCAGAAAGAGCAGCTGTTGATAGAACTGTGGACAGGGCTTAAAAATTTTTTAAAAGCATGGCAAATGACTTGTGTGGGCTAAACATTCCCTTTGATTATAGACATGTACTTTTTTAAGTCTTCTTTGTCACTGACATCTTAAGCATTATTAAGTGGGTTTAATACTGAGTTTTTAGGATAAAGATATTTGTCATGCTCTGAAACATTTAAAGAACAAAGTTTGGAATTGATTTCTCTGTCTTTTTTTCCTCTCCCCCAAATATTGCTTTTTTAGGTCAGTAACAGATCCAAGAGATGGAAAGAGAGTAGCACTCAAAAAGATGCCCAACGTCTTCCAGAATCTGGTCTCTTGCAAAAGGGTCTTCCGGGAATTGAAGATGTTGTGTTTTTTTAAACATGATAATGTAAGTGAAATTGGCATTTGGGATAAACTGTTTCCTAAGCATGTTTAATTGTATTAGTAAAAAGCAAAAGAGAGTGAAAAAAGTAACAATCAAGTTATTGAATGGGTTTGGAAACCTGCAACAAATTAACAATGAGCAAGTTTAAGTGAATCCTAAAGTTTATTGACAGATAAATATTAATTGATGTAAAGTAAATGTTAATATTTAGCTGAGGAGCAATACTAAGATTCAACATAAAAATAGAGTGTAGTACATAAAAAAAATTGTGCTGGCCAAAAAGTTCGGAGTTTTTTTCTTTATGATGGCTCTAATAGTGTTTAGTTGTCTTTAACTTCATTTGAAACAATTTTGTTAGATCATATTGTGACAGTTGTCATATATGCTTCATAAAAAATTTTACCAAAATTAGTGAGTTTTTGTGCAGCCATTTTAATATTGAAGATGGAAGAAAATATTTAATATTTTAGGCCTATTTTACTTTATTATTTCAAGACAGGTAAAAATGCAACTGAAACAAAAAAAGATTTGTACAGTATATGGAGAAGGTGCTGTAATTGATTGAACGTTTCAAGATTTGTTTCCAAATTTTCTTGGTTCTGTTGAAATTTTTGACAAGTAATTCTTTGCTCTGGGGCTGTCTTATGCATTGGAAGCTGTTTAGCAGCACCCCTGGCCTCTCTCTACCCTCTAGAAGCCAATAGCAGGAGATATGGAACATACTCAAAATGTCCAAATCAATAAAGTTATTGATGAGAATGGAAAATGTATCTTTTATTTTAGGAAGAAAACTAAACAGACTTTTGGCCAACCCTGTAGTCTGCGTGATTTAAGTGAAAATAATTGCCTCTATTTTATTTTTATCCTATAATATTTCTAATCAGAGATTAAGTTACATGAGGAAACAGATTAACCTCTTGAAAACAGTATAGCTCTTAAAATAACATAGGTTAGCTTTTTTTTATGGTTGTGTTTAAATTTGTCAAGACTCATGGGCAAACAGAATCATTGTGGTTTGAGAGATAGCTTCACGTTAATCTTAAATTAAAAGTTTGATATAATTGCTTCTCGGCTTTTTGTCTACAGTCAAGTGTAAACATTTGATGTGTGTAAAATTTACCAGGAGGAATGTCAGCATTGGTCTTTTAGTTTTCAGCTTCATGTGAAAAGAAGAACTGCCTCACGTTCTACATTTGGTGCTCAACCTCTGGTATTTTAATTACCGAAGTAAAAACTTTATCAGAAAAGTAGTAATAATTTCTTGTGAGTCTGATTGTTTGCACAGGAACCTTCAGAGCTTTGGTCAAAGTGTAATTGTCTCTTTAAGAAAAATTCATTAGGTGTAGTTCAGTGGATTGAGCGCAGGCTGCGAACTAAAGGGTCACGGTTCGATTCCCAGTCAGGGCACATGCCTGGGTTGCGGACCCAGTCCCCAGTGCGGGGGGATATGAGAGGCAACCACACATTGATGTTTCTCTCCCTCTCTTTCTCCTTCCCTTCCCCTCTCTCTAAAAACAAAAAATGAAATATTTTTTTTTAATTAATTAAGTTTGAAGTACTTGGTAAAACTATGAATATCAAACTTACGTTTTCTTGAAGCTCCTTTGTTTGAGGTAGTTCATTTATGGATTATCTTTCTTGAAATCATTTTTCTTAATCTTTTTTAAAAAGTTATCACTATCTTTCAGTCCATTGGAACTGCCTAGCAATGCGTTTGTTTCAGTAACTTTAAAAATATTACTCATTTCTGTTTTATGACTGGTTCCTCAAATTTTGGGAGTGATTTAAAAGTGAATCTAATGCTGGCTCAGGTTCTGCCTTGGTGCCACCCCAGCAACAAGGAATACATACCTTGTGTGCGTTGTCAGACACGCAAGGGAAGGTATTCACAATGAGGAAATATTTTGAAGGTGGCATCAGAAATCTGCTTATTGAGGTTGTCAGTGGTTTATTATATTCAGACCTGTCTTGGCTTCTTACAAAGGAGGGATGGTGTAATAGGCTCTATTGCTGTTTTTTCTCATAACTCATTTCTGTGGAGTAACTAATTAAGTCACACAGTGTCAGAATTAATTGAGTAAGAAAAGAAACAAACTCAATTCTTGAAAATCACACCTGTTAAAACACAGCAACCACTGTCTGGAGCTCCTCATAAGCTCAATCACAAGAGAGCGCCTGTGACTTCTGTGGGAACACTCAGAAGCGAGCAGATGGCTGGAGACGAAGGTGGCGTGGCACCACTGTTTTATACGTAATGAATTTGTGTTACGCTTTGTGATCTGTCTCCAAAGCATCTCAGGGCCAGCATACCTGGTATGTGTGTACTGTCTAAGAAGCAACTGGTATTTGATACAGTTAGGGCAACGGAGGTTTGTTAATTGTGCCCGGTTTCCAGAGTGCAGTGCTAGGTTATGTGGAGGGTAAAAAAAGTTTAAAACATGGTCTTCTTTTGTTTTGAGGGGAGTGGACCAGGTGCTTAACACTTATTAGTGTATGTCAGGGAGTGTGCTAGGTGCTTTACATATGTTAAGTCACTTAATCCTTAAAAATTCTGTCACAAAGTGCTTGTTATTCCTACTTGGCAGAGGAATAAACCAAAGCTTAGAATTAAGTAACTTTCCCAAGGTGGAGGTGGCACAGGATTAGCGTGTAAATCTGTCTTGCTTCAGAGGCCATATTCATTGCTTTGGCAAACGTTTATTGTGCACATCCTATATTCCTAAACTACATTAGCTTCTAGGGGTGTCTGCCCTCAAGGAGTTTGGTAATGTGATAAATACTATGATAACAGTGCAATGGGAGGACTGCCTGCGCGGTTAAACATTCATAAAGCATAGTCTGTATTCTGTGCGTACTAAAAAAGCTGAGAAAGCAAACCCAGAAGTATTTTAGAATCACCAGTGAGCCTTAAAAATGCAGATTCATGGGTCTCATCCAGACGTACTAAATTGGGATCTATGGGATTGAAGCCCTGGTAGCTGTGTTATTTTAAGTTGCTCAGGTGAATGCGGATGGACAAGTACTGTAATATAAAAGAGAAGGGACAAATTGTTGTGTGGACTTAGAACCTTAAATATGCTTTAAACATGGAGAAAGTGAACCTTAACATGAGCCTTGCCCTGGCTGGTGTGGCTCAGGTGGTTGGAGCATCATCTGTAACTGAAAAGTTATGGGTACAATCCCCAGTCAGAGCATATACCTAAGTTGAGGGTTCGATCCTCGGTCTGGGTGCACATGGTGGAAAACAACCAGACAACCAGTCTATGTTTCTCTTTTGTTTTGATGTTTTCCTCTCTCTCTAAAAGCAATGAAAAAATGTCCTTGGGCAAGGATTAAAAGAAAGATGAGTCTTTTAAGACTAAGCTTTGACTGAATAGGAGAAGAAAAGAATACCATGATGAAAATGACATTTAGAAAGATTAACCTGGCCATTGTAGGAAGGTTGGATTTTAATATGGATGGTCTTGTATGTGTCAGAATAGCTTCAAAGCCGCAAGAGGCTTTGTAATTTCTTTTGAACAGAACCTACACAGTCACTACTATATCAGGTTCATTGGTTTCAGGTGATCTGGCTGATTAAGATACACACATTTTTTTTCCTTGAAATACAGTTGTTTGTCATCTTAAGGGATAGGTTTACCTCGATGAGGTAACTTAGGGAAACAGAAATAGGTTTAACTTTGTAAAAATTGATGTTTAGACTTATCACCAGCATCTATTCAGAATCCGAGCTATTATACAATCTGGCAAAATATCCTTTACTTCATCCACCTACGCTCTTTTGCATGTGTACACACACATATCAGTGTGGAAAAGAGATGATTCCGGTTTTTTTTTTTTAATCTTATACTTTGAGAATCTGATGAAAGCTATGAACCCTCCCTTGGAAAAACACAGATACACACAATTTCGTTTCATTTTAGGCTTTACCTGGTTCTCTAAAGCCCATTCAGAGACCCCTTGGGGCCTATTGATTTCTATTAAGAGCCCCTGTAATCCAGGTTTGGGGTTTTTCTGTCCTTGGGCAATAGCACCAAGCACACAGTAGGCAGTCTGTTTGAAGAGTGAGTGAATGAATGAAAGTGATAGGAAAAGAGAAATCGCTGGGTCTAGAATGATAGATAACCTCAGTGATCTCTCTCTTGGAGTTACTTTTGCCCAATCTTTTAGTTCCGGAGTACTTTAGAGAAGAGTAAAGGAGGCAAAGAGGAGATGGTGGAGGCAAAGAAGGATCATTTGTTTTCCTCTGCATATAGTCTGCCCTGACTCAAACAAGGCCTCTTTGGGTTCATACGTAGGATAAAGAATCATACCAACATGGAGACAATAGGACCCTTCTCTGAATGTAGACATGCTGTTTATTTGTAGACATTATTAATGCTGATGCCTTTACTAAGAACCGTGAAAAGCCAAAGATGCTGTAAACCAGGTTACTTTTTAGTGGATTTGGTTTTATTTGTTCTGTGCCTAAAATTTGTGGTACTGGGCAGATTCTTGATGCATTTAAAATAATACTATCTCTTGTGTTCATGGTTTGTAATATTCATCGTAGTTGATAGACATGTTCTCCCCAAATTAAACTGTATATTCAATATAATCCTAGTCAGTATCCTGTCAGGGTTTGTGTGTATGTGTGTGTGGGAATTGACAAACATTATAAATTCTATGAAAATGGAAAGGACCTAAAATACTCAAGACAATTTGAAGAAGATGAACAAAGTTGGAGATGCACACTTCCAGGTATTGAGACATATGAAACCATAGTAATCAAGGCAGCACAAGGATAGATGAATAGATTAATGAAATAGAACAGGGAGTCTATAAACCAACATACACATATTATTTATAAGAGAGGCGGCACTACTGCAGTCCAGTGGGGAATGGATGGCCATTTCAGTACGCAGGAGTCGATTAGCTATCCATGTGGAAACCTCTACTTTACACATATACATAAATTAATTCAAAATGGGTTACAGACTTCAGTGTGAAAGCTAACATAATAAAGCTTCTAGAATAAGACATACAAAACTATTTTCATGACTTTGAGATAAGAAAAGATTTCTTAGTTGAACAAAGAAAGGATTGACCTTTTTTTTTTTTTTTAAGATGTTAAACTGGGCACCATTAACATTAAGAACTAATGCACATCAAAAGTAAAGAGAATGAGCCCTGGCTGGTGTGCGGCTCAGTATATTGAGTGCCAGCCAGCCTGTGAACCAGAGGGTCACTGGTTTGATTCTCAGTCAGGGCACATGCCTGGGTTGCAGGCCAGGTCCCTAGTAGGGGGCGTGTGAGAAACAACTACACATCGATGTTTCTCTCCCTCCCTTCCCCTTTGTCTAAAAATAAATAAATAAAATCTTTTTTTAAAAAGTTAAGGGAATTAAAAGACAGACCTCAGGCATATATTCAGCAAAAAAACTTATTTCCAGAATATATTATGTGATAGAACAATTTTAAAAAATATTTAGCATTTGAGGAAGACCATTAGAAATACTTACTTGGGGGGGAATAGGAGGGAGGTGGGAGCACTGGAGGGGGGCTGGGATGGGAGTGTAAGACAGAAAACTGTACTTGAACAATAATTAAATAAATTTAAAAAACAAGAAATACTTACTTGACATTTTCCCAAACTATAAATTCTGTATCTAAACATATATCTTATAAAAAGCTTCTACAAATTGAGAATTTTTGCCCATCAACAAAACACTTAGGAATTTTACAAAAGAGGATGATCAAGTGGCTAATAACATTTGACAAAGTGCTCTAAGTCTTTTAGTCATTAGAGAAATGTAAATTAAAACTATAATGAGATACTAACTACTCCGTATCCATCAAAATGGCTGAAATAGCAAAGACTGACAATACCCATTGTTGGCAAGGACAGGAACCAACTGAAAGGCTTATCCTTGCTGAGAGTGTAAATTTGTAAAAACACTTAGGAAAACTTGGTTTCTAACTAAAGCTAAATACACACCTTACCCAGTGACCCAGTAATTCTACTCCTCGATGCACTCAAGATGGATGATTGCACATATCCACCAAATGACCTGTACGTAAATGTTCACAGTAGTTTTTATTCAAAATACCTAGAAATTGGGAAACAACCCAAATGTTTGCCAACAGTACCCTGGATGGGTACGTTGTGTCACATTCCATTCATATAATGGTATATTCCACGTCAGTAAGAAAACACTGGTCCACATCAACGTGGATGTGTGGGTAATAGTCATGTTCCCCCGAAATGAGCTGTGTATTCAGTGTAATCCAAATCATGAATGTCACAGGCATAACAATAAATGAAAGAAGCCATACAGAAAAGACTCCACTCTGTGATTCAATTTGTATAAAGTTCAAGAACAGGCAAAATGAGTGACTTCCAGCCAAGGGGGAGACATAGGTAGAAATACTGTACCTCCTCACACAACCAAATTTAAGGACAACAAAGATTTAGAAACAATAACCAGAGCAGACAGGAAATTGAACTGTTCCGAAGTCCTATAACAAGGAACCATTCATCCAGACCAGTAAGAGGGTCAGAGTCTGCAGCCAGCAGAGAGGGGTCCTGGCAGGAAAAGGTGATGGTTGGCGACCCGGGCGCAGGGAGGAGACCAGCAAACCCAACAAGGCGTGCAAGGGGGTTGGCTGACTATGGATACACATTTGCGCTCAGATAACCAGGCAAAAAAACAGGCAGTGAGACACACCGCACAACCCAGGGTTCCAGCAATGGGAAATAAAGCCTAAAAGCACCGATTGAAAAAACTTGCCAGGGTTGAGGTGCTGGGAGAGACTCTCAGCCTCACAGGAGAGTTCATTGGAGAGATCCACAGGGTCCTAGAATGTACATAAGCCCACCCACCCGGAAACCAGCACCAGAAGGGCCCAATTTTCTTGTGGGAGGTGGCAGAGGGGACCGAGATCCAAGAGAGAACAGAGCGAACACCATTACTCCCTCTCTGACCCCGCCCCAACATACAGCATCACAACCCAGCGACTGAGGTTGCCCCGCCCTGGTGAACACCTAAGTAAAAACGGGCAGCAAGACAGACCAAGCAGCCTGGGACCCCAGCGATGGGAAATAAAGTGTAAAAGCATCAATTGAAAAGGTGCTGGCTTGTGGGAAGTGGCAGAGGGGACTGCAACCAGAGAGAGCACAGGACAAGTGCCATTGTTCAGTCTCTGACCCCACCCCCACATACAGCGTCACAACCCAGCAACTGGGTTGACCTGCCCTGGTAAACACCTAAGGCTCTGCCCCTTATACATAACAGGTGCGACCAGACCAAAAAAACAAACAAACTGACTGACTCACGTAGAAGAACAGATCAAAGCCCCAGAGCCAATACTTTTAAGTGACCAAAAGATAGCCAACCCAGATATATAGTTCGAAACACTGGTGATCAGGATGCTCACAGAACTGGTTGATTTTGGTCACAAATTAGATGAAAATATGAAGGCTACACTAAATGCAATGAAGCAAAATACACAGGGAACCAATAGTGATAGAAAGAAAACCAGAATTCAAATCAATGGAATAGACCAGAAGGAAGAAAGAAACAAACAAAAGAATGAAGAAACAAGAATTCAAAAAAATGAGGAGAGGCTTAGGAACCTCCAGGACATCTTTAAATGCTCCAACATCCGAATTATAGGGGAAGGGGAAGAGGAAGAGCAACAAGTGGAAAACTTATTGAACAAATAATAACGGAGAACTTTCCCAAACTGGCAAAGGAAATAGACTCCCAGGAAGTCCAGGAAGCTCAGAGAGTCCCAAAGAAATTGGACCCAAGGCACATCATAATTATATTAGCCAAGATTAAAATGAAGGAGAGAATCCTAGAAGCAGCAAGAGATAAGGGGACAGTCACCTACAAAGGACTTCCCATCAGACTGTCAGCGGATTTCTCAAAAGAGACCCTACAGGCAAGAAGGGGCTGGAAAGAAGTATTTCAGGTCATGAAATGCAAGGACCTACATCCAAGATTGCTCTCTCGAGCAAAGCTTTCATTTAGAATGGAAGGGCAGATAAAGTACTTCTCAGATAAGGTCAAGTTCAAGGAGTTCATCATCAAGCCCTTATTATATGAAATGTTAAAGGAACTTATCTAAGAAAAAGAAGATAAAAACTATGAGCAATGAAAGGACAGCAAACTCACATTTATTAACAACCACATCTAAAAGAAAAGCAAACTAAGAGGACAGCTAGGTCAGGAGCAGAGCCACAGAAATGGAGATCACATGGAGGGATAACAGCAGGGAAGTGGGAGAAGGAGAGGTGGGGAGGAGGTACAGAGAATAAGTAGCATAGATGGCGGGGAGAAAATAGGGTGGAGGGCAAGAGTAGTGTGGGAAATGTAGAAGCCAAAGAACTTATGACACATGGACATGAACTAAAGGGGGGTAATGTTAGGGGAGGGGTGTCCAAGGTGGAGGGGAATGAATGGGGGGGGGGGAATGGGACAACTGTAATGGCATAATCATTAAAATATATTAAAAAATAAAAAAAGAACAGTCAAAATGAAAATCTGGTGATGGAAAGAGAATAGTGGTGACCTCTGACCAGGAACGGGTTTTGACTAGAAAGGGACAAATGGGCCTTCTAGGTTGTTGAAATGCTTAATTTCTTGATCTAGATTTTAATCATAGAATAAAAAATGTCATCATTACATGTGTGTAAAAATAAATTGAATTATACACTTAGTATTTGTTTACTTTAGTATATGTTACAACTCTATAAAAATAATAGTAATAAACAGAGTCTCTACCTTAAAGACCTTAAAATACCTCCTTTGTTAAACATGGGGTTAACTCAATTCTATGAACAGTTAAATTTCTAGTCTTTGTATTTAGATTAAGATTATCCACAGCAATTGTTTTATTGATAAAGGACTAGCTGAAAAAACTAAGCCATTTACTGACCATGTAACCGATTTGTAGTGAGTCATCATCTCATCACAGATGTTAAAATTCTAAAAAGCAGCTATTATTGTGAGCTTTGGTCCAGTTTATAAGATTCGAGAAATGTGCTGAAACTGTTTGGTAATGACCATTATTTAAGCTTTAATTCATTTTTAAATTAGTCAAGTATGCCTACTTTTTTTGTATCTGAGATCCTTTAAGGGATTGATCGTATTTTACGATACGTGGACTCTTTACAAGCATCCTTCTAGACTTACAACGTAAGGCTAATTTCATACACTTTATTCCCACAAGTAATAGTGCAGTTATAGAGGGACTTGGGCTATTTAAACAGGTAGTCAGTCACGAAGTCTGAAGTTAGAAACTCTGCTACTGTGTCTTCTCACTTCTGAAATTCCTGGGTCATTTCTACTGGTCTTAGCTTGGTTTGTGCCCCCTAAACACTGGAGAGACACTGGACTGCCATCCTCTGATAATGTTTTGGATAAAAAGAAAAGGACTGAAAAACAACAAGCAGTTTAAAAAATTCACAGTCTAAAATATTGCACCTTTGAAGCTAACAGTCATAGCTACGTGCTTTAGTGCAAATGTTTAACCCTGTTTTATAAGGCTTTTCTACAAAAAGCCTCATCAAATTTGAAGTAAGAAAGCCTTACTTTTCTCTATCAAGGTTTAAATGTATGGTTGTCACTTTCCTCTAGATAACCTCTAATTACAGTGTATAGATTTGAAGTGTGAAATAGCTTTGTCTAATGGACGCTGTCACTCACTGCATTCTGTTTTCCCGCAAGACAGGGTGGATGTTGTTCAGATACGGAGTTTAGAGTCCGAAAGATGTCGAGTAAAACACTAATTTCTAAAAAGATTATTCTGTCATATAATGAGAAATTAATCTGCGTTTATTTGTGACACTAGCTAATTATAGGTTTGTTTAAATATAGAAATGAAATAATTTATATTTCATATGTTAAAATTATTCTCTGAAGAAACTGAAAAACCTAATATTTTTTATTTATACCATGATTCTAAGTATAAACATTTTAATTCAGAAAGGAAAGATAGCTATTTTTTAATAATAAACATTGAAACTATTTTAAAACCTTCATGTTTAACTGGTTTTTAAAGTGGGTGAAGGCTTTTTCATTACAGAAGGTTGGGGGTGAGGGGTGTTGAAGAAGGTCTTGAATAATAAATGGTGATGGAAGGAGACTTGACCTAGAGTGGGAAACATACACAGTACAGTGTCCAGATGATGTGTTATAGAACTGTATACACTTGAAACCTATATAATTTTATTAATCAGTGTCACCCCACCAAATTCAATTAAAAAATTTTTAAGTTGCAAATGCTTGGCCTGGCTGAAAAAAGAATAATCTTTAAAATAAAAAAAAAGTTTCTTCCACATAAATTGCAAGGGGAAAAGAAAGGGAGATGGAGGAGAAATCCATAGGTTAAAAGTTAACATAGTACGGGAAATGTAGAAGCTAAAGAACTTATGACACATGGACATGAACTGAAGGGGGGAATGTGGGTGGGAGGGGGTGTGCAAGGTGGAGGGGAATGAAGGGGAAATGGGACAACTGTAGTGGCATAATCAATAAAATATATTTTTTATAAAACTTAACAACATAAATTAACCATAATATGTAAATCTTACTTAACTCCTGATTTAGACTAATAAACTTTTTTTAAAAAGAAAATTGGAAGTTTGAACACTGCATATTTGATGGTATTAAAAAACATGCATACATATGCTGTAGATAGGTCATTTCTTTGTTTTTCTTCATAATAAAACTGATATTCGGTTCAAAAATTAAAACAGTAAATATTTATATTTGATAATCATATTTTAAAAGTTTTTATCTTTTAGAGATACTTAATATGTAGCTGAAATAAATTTAGTATTTGTTTCAGAGTTATATATGGAGGGTGGAAGATACAGATGAAACAAGAATGGCCATGATAGATAACTACTAAGTTCACATGAGTTATTTATATAATTGCATGAGTATTCTTTATACTATTTTGCCCACTTTTATGTGTTTGAAATTCTCCATGATTAAAAATTTATTTTTCTTCCTTTTTTTTGTAAGATTTTATTTATTTTTGTAGAGTGGGGAAGGAAAAGAGAAAGAGAGGGAGAGAAACATCAGTGTGTGGTTGCCTCTTGTGTGCACCACCCAATGGGGACCCAGCCTGCAACCCAGGCATGTGCCTCAACTGGGAATTGAACTGGTGACTCCCTGGTTCTCAGGCCGGAACTTAGTCCACTGAACGACACCAGCCAAGGCAAAATTGTTTTTCTTAATACACTAAGCTAAAGATCAGAAAATTTGAGCTTGCACTACCACAAAATTTACTTCCTCTTAAATAACTCCTTCCATATTCTTTGAACCTGGTATTTCTTATTAGCAAGGTGTGTTCACATTCTGACATCATAGTTGAGACTTTAAAGAGTAGCTAGACAGCTGGCAAGTGATGTAGGCCTATTTGTTATGTTTCAATGGCAGAAGTGACATTGGTAGTGTGCTGCTTTTATAAAGGACTTGAATTCCGGATGACTTAAAGTCTTTTTTTTTCCCCACCCTTAGTGACTTCTCTGTTTTTAGAACTTGAGATAAAATTCAAAATGCTTAACATAATTTAAAAATTTTTTATGTGCTATATCCCCTGCCTTTCTCTTCTGTTTTGTCTCAGCCTATTTTCCTCCTACCCATTATGTTCCAGAAGCGCTTGCATTTCTGTTTCTAGAATATTCCTGGTTCATCCTTACCTCAGTGACTTGCATGGCCTGACCAACTTCTGTCCAGCCTTCCACTCTTAGAGTCAAATAGTGTTACTTCAGAATCTTTGTCCCCACTCCTCTTTTCTTTTTTCCCTTAATAATAATAATAAAGGTCATAATTATATATTTGTGTAACTAATTGTTTGTTTAATGCCTTCCTCTTCCCTAGTCATGAGAGCAGGAATATCAGTTTTGTTCATTATAACCAAGAGCCTGCCACAGTGCCTGCCAGGTAGAATACACTTATTAAGTATTTTCTTATTAAATAGTTTTCAAACAGAGGAATAAAGGAATGAATGGTAGATATGGCTCCTTGTGCTATTAGAGTGATACTGATGATTAAAAATAGGACATTTCTTTCCAGTGCTGTCCTATGCAGGGGGTCTGATAGCTTGTATATAACCCAGTTGCCTCTCTCATTTGGTTTAGGTAGAACTATCTTTTAGATCACAGGTGGCAAACAAGGCCTTTGGGCCTAATCCGGCCCCCCACCATGTTTCTACCACCCTGGCGGCAGTGCCGAGCTCCTTGCCCCTAGTTAAGGAGTAGATACATTTACACAGTCCTAAAATTATATTTGGCCCTTTGAAGGCAACCATGAGGCTGATGTAGCTCCCAGTGAAAATGAGTTTGACACCCCTGTATTAGATAGTAAGTTTATAAACCTATGTTAATGTTTAGGACTCTTTCTTGACTGATAAATTTAGTTAATCTCAGTGGGAAATTGTAACTAAGCCTTAAATCATTGAAGTGTTAATAGTATTTACTTGCATATATATCCTTTGTTATTTCCTTTTTAGTTCTCTAAATCTTACTTTTCTTCTCTTTTCTCAGGTGCTCTCTGCCCTTGACATACTCCAACCTCCACACATCGACTATTTTGAAGAAATGTATCCTAACCGGGGAATGTGAAAGATGGGGACAGTTTTTTAAATTCATTTTTCTAGCATCTTTCAGGGTTCGTGCCTTGAGGTGTATTAAATGTCATCCTTGCAGAGGTGGTCAAGTACCTGAAACCAGGTAATTTTGAAATCCCAAGTATCTGACAGAGTTTAGTATTACCAACAATATATTGTGAGTGGCGATACTACAGGACTTCTGAGTAGATATTTTACTTACTCCACTCATAGCCTTAGAAGATAGGTTATTACCATCCCCATTTTGCAGATTAACCAGTCGGCCAGCTTCCTTGGAATCATGGCAGTGGTGATGATGATGGTTGTCACTTACAGAAGTTTTTATCAGATGCAAGGCACAGTTCTAAGTTCTTTACACATATGAGTTTATTCGACTCCTGTAACAGCCATCCGAGGAAGGTATTATGATTATTCCCATTTAACGGGAAGGAAATTGAGGCACAAAAGATTTTTACAAAATAAAAGACTTGACCTAGACCACAGAGCTGGTAAGTGTTGGGACTGAGGTTCATTTCCAGGCAGTCTGACTATTTAGTCTTGATTTCAACCACTACATACCTGATTATCTCAGGATAGAGACTTAAACATTCTCCTATCAGTACTACAGTTAATGCATAAAAATCGTATGTCAGGTATCATCAATAATAATGAACTATAAAATAATGCCTGATAATAGTTCCTGGGACTGTGCATGGAAAAAATTTTAAAGTGAGTTAGCCCATCTGACATTCCTAGGCAAAAAGCATCACCATTTACCATTCTGTACTTGATAAAGCTTTAAGTGAAAGGCAGAAAATCCTAAGTCATTGAATTCAGTGAGCTCATGATAGTACTGTTTATTCACTCACGGATTTTAATTAACACTAGACCTGTGACTCAGAATGGAAACCAGTATAATAACAAGATACTTTTTCTGATTGAGCAGTGAGCTAAACGAAAATCTCATTCTTATGCAGGTGGTAGGTAATTTCATATTTAAAGATAGACAATTATCTTTGATAATTTCCTTAGTAACTGGGAACAATTAAGAGCTTCCCAAAGGGAAAGAGACCAGCTAAACTAACTAGGGAATTGGGAAGTCATGTAAGGTGATAGAATGGTCACTAATGCTATTTCTGAGATGTTTTGATCTAATAAACAAAAAGTTTTTCTTTTTTAAGATTTTATTTATTTTTAGAGGGAAAAAGAGAGGGAGAGAAACGTGATGTGTGAGAGCAACAGCAATCAGTTGCCTCTCACACACCCCCAGCTGGGGACCTGGCCCACAACACAGGCATGTGCCCTGACGGGGAATCAAACCAGCAGCTTTTGGTCAACAGGCCAGCACTCAATCCACTGAGCCAAACCAGCCAGGTCCAAAATCTCTTGGATACTATAATCCTTAATGATACTTTAACCCATGAATCTGTTATGGAAGTAGTCCCTTTGTAAAGGGTTAACTCAGTGGACTTGGGGTACTCCAGCCTGCACATTCCAAAGAAAAGACAGGCCCTTGACTGACTCTGTGCTGGTAAGAGTGCCTTTGTATACCTGAGGTCTTGGGCCATGCCAGGTGGTTCTGACATACCCTTTTTTAAAAAGTACAAAATTAATCTAAAGATAAAAGAATTGAGAAAGTTCTTTTCTCCTCAACTATATGTCAGTAGTAGCAACTGAGGAAAGAGCATTAATGTTTCCTTTTTGTTTTGTGGGAAGGAAATTCGTATACTAGAAGACATTCCTATAAGTATGTACTGTTATCACTACCCCTTTGGAAATAAAGTTGCTGACACCAAACCTTGAAATTAGAAGAAATCCTCTTTATTAAATAAAAATTTTACTGTATTATAGGTCGTGGAGGGGGCGTGAGGGGCAAGATTACCCTTAGGTTCAGTGATTTGCTGAAAGGACTCAGGGGACCCAGAAAGCTATTTTACTTGCAGATTAAAGTCAGCAAAGGAAATAGGTGCATAAAGCAGAGTTCAGGAGAAACCGGGCGCAAAGGTCTAATTGTTCTCTCCTGGTGGAATTGTACAGGTCGTGCTTAATTCTCCAAGCAATGATGTATGACAACACAGGCAATGTTGTCAACTGGGGAAGTTCACATGAGCCTTGGAGTTCAGGGATTTTACTGGAGGTCCATCTGGTAGGCAGAGACCACCCAAGGAACCTTAGCTACCCAGTCTCTAGCCCTCCACCCTTCTCTCCACCAAGGCCCAAGCAAACAAAAACAGGTGTACATCATAAATCACACTGTTAGCATAAACTGTGTGGCGTGGCCAAAGCCCAGGTGTATTGAGATGCTCTTATGAAGCAGGATATTGCAGAGGCGCAAAGGTTATTTTCCAGCAGCCTGGTCCAGAGCCAGTCCTAAAGACTTCAGGAATGTGTAGGATTTGGGTGTCCTGGATCTGTTGCGTTAACCCTTTGTTGAATGTAGGCCTTCTGTGAGTAAAGAATGTTCTCATATAAGACAATTGGTGAATACGGATGTATTTAATACCAAATATACTTAGATTCTCTTCACTGAACACTTAGCTATACATTTTCTGTCTTACAGTTTGAGCATGAATTATTTATATCAGGTATTAGTTTTGTGTACTTGGATTTGTCATTCCTTTAAAAAGCCCTACATGTGCTTATAAACTAAGAGTTCTCGGTCATTATTATTGACCATAATTTAATTGAATCGGGAGATGCTTGATTTGTTATTATTTTAAATACTTGCAGAAACAAGGAAAAGTTAGCATAGTTAGATTTAAAACCATGAGTGGCATAGGTGGTATAGTAGCTATTGGTAGCTGATTTCAGCCCATTTCATTAGTTAGCAGAATGTTTCTATGAGATTCCTTTCCCCAAAATTGTTAATGAATGTTTAAATAAAAGACTTTGCCATTAAATAGTTATGGAACCCTCTGGTATACCATTTACTTAAATGTTTTTCTTTTTTATTTATTTATTTTTACCTTCGGATTTAAAAATCGACACTTTTGCTTTCATAGTAACTAGCTGGCTACAGTTAGAAAAATGTTTCAAATTTAAACTTCATTATTCTTATTTTCTCTTACATAATTTTTGGTTATATGTAGAATGATGCACAAGAAAAAAAGCATTTGCCAGTGGTGGTGCCTTTTGGAAAACACTGAATTCTTTTAACATAAAAAGGAATTAAATCTATAGCTGCCACAGGATTATAAAGACTTTAGGAAGGCATGATTTAGCTTGGAGTACAGGGTACTAAAAATTTGTGTTTTTAAATGGAAACATAAGAAATGTCTTAGTTACATATATATGCTTTGCCTTTGCTGATTTTTTAATACCCTAAAAAGGAATATTCTGTGTCCCATGCTTCTGAATACAAATATATTGTAGCCAAAGCAAAAATATTTTTTCTGTAATTTCAGTCCGAAAAATAAGACACCTTCAAAAAGCACAAAAATATTGAGCATTTAATAGGATCTGAAGTTATTATATGATTTCAACTTTATATGTTACCCATCTGTGACAGCAGCTCCCTCTGTAGTATCTCAGAAATATGGCACACACATTACATGTGGTTTTAGAGGGTGGTTTTTTCTTTTTTTAATTGGAGGATTGTTGTATCTTTGATGATTATAGAGTGGATAATATTTTTAGTTTTAAATATATGGTCATGGAATTGTGCTTTAAGAAACTGTTTTTGAGTCTACAGCCATACCACTCTGAACGTGCCTGATCTTGTCTAAAGAAACTTTTTTCAGATCTGGTTGAGGTTCTGTCATTTTAGGTACCTTCTAAGTATATTGCTTTGTATCTAATGGATGTTCTAATACTTAGTTGATAAAAGAATCAGTTCATAGCGTCAAAAATATATATTTCCCATATTATTAAGTTATAAAGGGAAGGAAATAATCTTAAGTAATCTTCCGTTGAACACACAGTACCCCATCATTACACTTTTTTCTAGATGAGAAAATTGGGATATTATATTGCATATGTAACTTTTAGTAGACAGACATTTTAAACCAGAAGATGTCTTTAACACTAATTGAATAGTTACTGTATTAGAAAAATCTGGGGTTTTTGCCCACCAAAAATTTAGCTTGGGTTTTGAAAGATATGCATATTTAAATAACTCCTTAAGCAGCTTTTTAAAAGACAATGTCCAGATAATAACTGTTTACAAATCTACCTACAGATTTAGCAGGTGCAAGAGATTTAGCAGGAGTTAGCTGTGAAAGAAGCAATAAATTTACCATGACCTCTGTATTATCTACCTTTTTGTTTTCATATTTTTTAATCTAATATATTGACCTAGAAAACATTTTTTATAATTAAGAAAGATTATATATTTTCTGAGCTGAACTTTTAGCTTGCTAAAAGATTGCATTATTCATTTTACACTTTGACTTTCTATTTGGAAATCTGTATGAAAACAGTTTGGCACTTAATTACTTTGAGCCTACTGAAATTTAATCCGAGAGAAACCAGTTCTAACTGTTTGATTGGAAAGCATTCTTTATCATGCTTCAGTCAGAATTCTGGACTGTACACATATAAACAAGCCCAAGCTTCTTCCCAGAAAGTACTGGATACCAACTTGATTGGAAATTAAAATTTGGCTTGCTTTGGGAAAATCTTATTTATAACTTGAAACACAATGTTAAGTATTTCATGGAGACAAATATAGGTGGTACAGATCTTTGGTGCTAGAAGCAATTAGAATCTAAAACCAATGGAAATGAAAAGTGTAATGGAGGGACCATGTCCCAATTTGCCAGGACTTCAGGATTTTACCTGATGTCCTGGTATAATAAGTTCTTCCTTTCACTTTCAGAAGTGCCCCTGTTCGGATAACAGCTTTGGCTACACAGGCAATGTTTAAATAGGAATCTCTTGTCATAAAGGCAGCGAGGGAACTTACTGTGTCCATTTCAGCCAGTTAGAGCTCTTGATAGGCAGTCATGTAGTTTTTGGCTCTACAGATGTAATAATTTAATTGATAGTATAGCACACTGTATTTCATAGCAACATTTTATAGTTGAAGGAATATACAATATATGATTGCTGTTGCTATGAAAACCATTCTAGGAGTCATTGCAGAGCTAAGAACCAAAAGGAATGAAATGTGTATATGCGTATGTAAGTGTGCTCTTCCTGCAACAGCAGTTACTAGCATCTGCATCCTTGGAGCTTCGAAGATTGCAGTATTGTTAGAATTTCCTCTTCATTTATTTCATAAACATAAGAATCAACTGTATCCCTAAGACCAGAAATGTTTAAAAATTTTGCTCGCTGATATAGTTCCAGCCCTTAGAACAGTGTCTAACATTTAGTAGGTGCTAAATAAATATTTGTAAAATTAGTGAATAAGATACTTTCTGCCCTCCAGGTTTGTAATCTAATGGGGAATACAATCAGATAAGTAATATTTATCATCTAGGTTGGAAAGTATAGGAGTAGAAAAGAATCAACATATTCTGAGAGCATTGGGGGTCTAATTTTCTCTTTTCCCCCATTGTAGTTTCCAAGCTGGATTACTCAAAAATCATTTGATGACTTAAAAAAATTTTTTTTGCCACTGTCACCAATTTAGACTTCTTACCTCCGACACCTAGTACAGAAATGATACAGAAAAAGGCAAAACAGAGGGAAAGTTGCAGAACAATCCAAGAGCAGTGGAATTCCTGACTCTAACCACCACCTAGATAATCTCTCGTCAGCTATATTTATTGAGCCAAACTTTTAGTAATACCATATACATAATATTGTACTAATCTTTGTGGAAAATTACAGGTGAAGAAATTTAACCTCAGAAAGGTAAATAACTTATCCAAAGTCACTTAGAATTGACAAAGCTGGGATTTGAATCCATGTAGACTGGTCCAAAGGGCCAGGAGTGCTCCGAACCTAATGCTGCCTTTTAGTACTTTCCCTCAAGAATGCAGTCTGAAGTGAGATAAGATGTAAAGAAATAACTATCATATATGGTAGAATGTGCCAGTAGAATATAGGGAGGTGGTATGAGACTTTTAAAAGAAGATTGCTTAAGGCAGTCAAAACAATAAGACTTTTTGGAGGAAGAGACATTTCAGAGGAGTATGGAAGGGTGAGAAGGATTTGGGCAGGGAGCATTGAGGAGGGTGGATATTCCAGATGAAGGGAGTATCAGGTACTTCTTTTAGGGAGTAGCAAACCATTTTACAGCTAACTGTAGATCAGTTAGCATGCACGATAATGAGAAATTAAGCTAGTCGGGGCCAAGTCATGGAGGGTCTTGAATGTTGAACTAAGGAAATTTGTCTTTATTTGGTAGGCATTTGAAAGCCCAATGAAAGATTTTTTTTTTGTGAGGAATATAATAATTAAAAAATGTTCTTTGTAAACTTAGAGTTTCTTTTGAGAATGATAAAGTTATAGAATTGTACAGTGGTGATAATTCCACAATATTGTGAATGTACTTAATGCCACTGAATTATACATGCAAAAATTGTTAAAATGGTAAATTTTGTGTTATGTATATTCTATAATAATCTTTAAAAAATTTTTTTAACATTTTAACAAGGACTTAGCTGAGAGGCAGTGACTGTTGTAAAAGGAAAACAAGGATTCTTAGCAGTCGATTGGGTCTTTTTTTCACTGTTGTACTCGACAGTCTGGGTTTTGATGTCGATGATTGGTTGGGTTGAGTATTTAAGGAAATGAAGAAATCGGGGGGGTGAGGGGCTACCTTGAACATTACAGAATGGCCACATTGGAAGAGAAGCAATTGAAATTAGAAGAGGACTTGGTATATTGTGAGAAAGGAGAGAGATGAGATCCAAAAACAAAGCATTGAAATGGAAGCAGAAACCAGATTCAGCCACAGTAGTAGTGCAGTTAGAATATGAGATTATATTCTAAGAAAGGACAAGTTATAATTACTACAAGATATAAAGTAGAGCCATGCTTTGAGGTGGATGAACTGGAATAAAAATGAAAGTCCTTAGACTTCAGATGGTTAAAAAACTGAGGGGTAGAGATTCTCTACTCTGGTTTCACATTGAAATCACCTAGAGAGCTTTTTTTAAAATGCAGATGCACAGACCCTGCATCTCAGAGATCTGGATTCTGATTGGTTTAAGTTGTGTCCTGGACATCAGTAAGTGTTGTTGTTGTTTTCTTTTTTGTTTTTAATGTTACCCCCCCTCCATGATCTTAATGTTAGGGTGATCTTAGGGTTGGGATCCACTAGGCTGAGAAAGTAGAGTGATTATCAGCATGAATGTTGAAGTTATCATTTACCACCTGAGGGACTTTGAATATGCAAATATAAGCCAGCTGGTTGTTGTCATCTAGGTAAGACTGGATTATTGTAAAGGCTGCTAGATGAAACAAGGGTAAGAGAATATGGAATTTGTTACTGGTATGTCTTCTTTAAAGAGGTCTTAGAGCAGTGGCCCTGGGACCAACCATAGCCTAGAAAAGGGGTAGGAAAGAAGGAAGCAGCTTACTCCTCTACTTATCAGCTCTTTAAATGGAGACCATGTTCCCCATAATCATGTTCATGCTCTTGTAAGTCCATCATAAATGTTTCTTTCAAAAATATTATTTATTGATTTTGGAGAGAGAGGGGAAAGGAGAGAAACATTGATTTGTTGTTCCACTTTTTTATGATTTATTGCTTCTTATATGTGCCTTGACTGGAGAGTCAACCCACAACCTTGGTGTATCAAGACGATGCTCTGACCAACTGAGCTACCCAGCCAGGGCATAAACGTTTTTTTGACAACCAATTTAAATGTGATTGATCTACAGATCTTTAATAATTAATCTCAAGACCCAATTCATCTTCTGTTTAAGCTGTAAGAATCTCAGAATATATCTTATTTTAGGCAAAAAGTTTTAACTTTATTTTAATTCTGACACATCAGCAATGGAAAGGGCAGATTTCAAAATGAGGTATCAGAAGTTTAAGGCTATATGTTCTTTGAATCAGAGCCTTGAGCTACTCACCCAATCTCTGCTTTGTTTATTCTTTGAACTATGAGTTTTTGAACTTATAATAGAGTCAGAGTCATTAAAAGAGGGAGAAATCATTTAGTTAGTTTTTGCCCTATTCCATTCATTTAGCTTATTTTCCAGAGTGAACATGAGATAGGAATAGAGACTATACTATTCCCTCAGATAATTTCAGCTCTTAGAGGCTTCCATAGTGAGAGTATTTCACCAAACTGTGATGCTGGTGCTGAGAGAGGTGCTGTAATACAAGGCCTGTTTCATACAGGGTTCCATCAAAGAAAACAGCACTCAGTCTCAATACCAGAGAACACAGTACTGTTGAATCAAATGAGAGTTAGATATATTGGTCTCTAACATAACGTCTTCCCAGATGATTTTTTTGTGAAAATCATGTGTTTTATGCCTTAACTTTAGGACTTTATTTACCCTCAGGAAAGATGTACCAGTAGGTAGTATAAAGTACAACAGCCATTGCTGTTATCCTTAAGGAGTTCGTGGTTCAGTGGGGATGATTGACAATTTGCAAATAATTATAATACCAGGTAATGAGTTTTACAATAGAGATATTAACCAAAAATTTTTTTAATATATTTTATTATGCCATTACGGTTCTATTTCCCCCCTTCATTCCCCTCCACCCTGCACACCCCTCCCCCACCATTCCCCCCTTTAGTTTATGACCACGTGTCTCAAGTTCTTTAGATTCTATATTTCCCATAGTATTTCCTCCCCATCTATTTTCTACCTACTGTCTATGCTACTTATTTTCTGTACCTTCTCCCCCTTTCTCCTTTTTAAGCAGAAGAAACTGCCCTACCCTCCTCTCCCCCCAAAAAAGGAATTTGGAAGACTGATATGGAGCTTAATATTTTCCTAGAATAAGGCATTTTCACTAGTCCTTTTTATATCAATCCACAAGGATCAAGTACCTATTCATAGAATAAATATATTTTCAGTATGTCATATTTTCTACTAAATTTAGGTAGTATCTGATTTCTGTTGGTGTGTCCATGTAACCCTTTTTTGCATAGCTGTTGCAATTAAATAGCAGTGGGGACCAATCCTGATAGGCGGCACATTTAAGTGCGTAATAGAACATTCATTCCATAAATTTTAGAAAGTGGGGGCTAATAACAAGTGGATAAGGAATGATGGCATATCATATTTTTTTTTCCAGCTTTACTGAGATATAACTGACATAAAACAGATCTATCTGGACAGAGAAGGCAGGTCACTTAAAATGAAACACTATTTTGTCTCTTCTTAACTGCCATAAAAAATACTCCAAAACAGACTTCTCTAATACTCTTCTCCTGGATTCTTTCTTCTGGTTTTCTGTTCTCTGTATATTTTGAATCATCTCTGCCCTGCATAACTGTTTGTCTTAATAACTTTGTCTTTTAAAATCTTCAACCAAAAATGAATTCCACTGGTAATGGGTAGCACTATAGATAAGGAAGCACCAATAGCTTGGCATATTGAGAGGTTTGTCCTTTCTTCATAATGCTGTTTGTGATAGTTTATACGGCTGATGGTAATCTACTATTGGTTTTAATGACATCATTCTTGCAGCTTTACAATAGATCAGACTGGAGTAAATTGCTCTCATTCTGTTGGGCAGAAGGACATTCGAAACCAGGTTGTCTGGATACAGAAATAAGTTTTTCACAGTTAGGGAAGGGTGAGTAGGTCTAATTTGAGGGCGCTTTATCTATTGGAGAAAGTGTTACAGCTTGTTGTATTGGCAGAAAGATGGATGATACTGTTTATATGACTCATGTGCATCCCTTATCCTCTGAATGGATTAAGAGGGGTTTGGAGAATTTATATCTTCTCTATATGAATTTTAAAAGTTAGAGAAGTAAAATGTTTTTAAACTAGGTAGAAGTTCTTCTTTTATATAGTGCTTTGCTTAATGTTCAGGAAAATGATTGGAAATGATATTCCAGTCATTTCACTTGTCTTCTATTCCTTGGGTTTGTGTATATGTGCATTTGCTTTGGAGCGTTATGATGGTGGGAGATTAGACACCATCTACATTTGACAGACACAGAGCTTGCCCTTGCCTTCTCCAGGGTACTTTGAGAAGAAGAGAGCTGAGGTTTGAAGTAACACCATTTTCTCTAGAATGTTCTTTCTATTTTATTGCATATATGTTTATAACCTTAGTGACAGAGACTCAGCAAATGAAACCTTCTGGGCTATGTCAGAGTATATAGAATGATAGCTTTCCAGTTCTTTTTTCTGGAAATAAATTTTAAATTTTAATTTAAAGGTAGTTTTAATTTTTTAATATTTGACATTCTATAGAACAAGTTATTTACCTTAAAAAGAAAGGGAATTGGTCTTTGGGAAAGAGATTGTTGTATTCAACATTTTAACAACATGACCTTATATTCCATTGATTTCTATAGAAAAGCACAGACATGCTTCAGAAAAGGTCAGTGATTCTAATTGAAACACACATGGATTTTTCCCTAGTTGCAAAGGCACCGATGCTTTTTGTTACAAAGAAGATGATGAGATTTAGGACTGACTGTTCCAAGAGAAAGAATTCTCTCTGTGATGCATTGCTGTTTTTCTTTCACATGGAGAACATTGTTTGAAATCAACAGTATCCATAAACCAAATTTTCATTATCTGTGCTATTTAATGCCCTCATTTTCATTTCAGAGGCAGTTACATGTCTGAGATATAGGTTGAAATTTCCCTTCTCTGTGGGCCAGATTTTGGAAGGAAAAAGTGTGAGGAAAGAGGTACTATTAAAAGTCCCATTTTTATGGTTGTGAGATTTTCTTCTTTCAAACAGGAATGACAGGATTTCAGAATTAGTGCTTCACGCGGGTTTAAGCAAGTTTTAACTGTCATTCTTGGACTTTTAATATAAGAGAATCAGTGGCTTGAGGAGCCAGGCTTGATCTGTATACTACAGTTAAAATTCACTGTGTCCATTTGGAAAAATCACCCAATTCTCATATTTGTTCCAACATGTATTACACAAAGATGAAGACTTTAAAAAAAAAGACTGTAGAACTGTTGACCTATGTTGCACCTACTTAATAAATATTTAATATTGCAAGATTCCTTTTTTATAATCTGGCTTAATGTTGGCTTCTATACAATATTAAATGAAAGAAAGAATTCAGTTTTTATTATCTGAAATCAGTAAAGTCTATTTAGGGATTAAAGTTGTGTTTTTAAAGCTTCTGTTCATATTTATTCTATAGGAAATAATTTGATGCAACAAGTTCTTCATTTTCCTTTCCTAGTCCAGCCAAACCAGTTAAATACCCTGTTTTGCTATATGAAAGCTTTTAACACATCATTGATAGTTTTTCATACATCATTTGTTCATTCTACTTAGAATATTCTATGCACATAAACTCTAGATAGTGAGTTTTTTAACCTGATGGGTAGTTTTTTTAGCATAAGACAGTATCATAAATTTTCCCATGAATACACAACTTGAGCTGTTCAGAATTAATAGCTCTGTTATTAAAGGACTTATTTAGTGTAGCTTTCTTGTGACATATTTGCACAGCACCTTATCAATAGTAAGCATTTATTCCTAACAGTGTATAAATTGCCCCAGTCCTTACTGACTATAGAAGCTGTGTAATGAATCAGTCTTACTCTTTCCCCTTTGTCTAAGGAGTGGAGACACTCTAAATCACAGATTGATTGGTTGGAAGGCCTAAACATGGGAATGTGGAAAATTGACCTTCGTCCCATATTCTTGGAGGATTGGAGCATCAGACAACTGACAAGCGTCTCCCTTTTTTCTCCTACAAAGCCTTGGTGGCTCCTCCGGTACATGTTCTTGGTATCATGCTCTTCGTAGAGCATCTAAATAACAGCACTCTGAAATCAGTCTCCTTCTCCATTCCTTCTGTCTGTCGTACTTCATCATCCCTTAGTTCTGCTGCTTGACGGCAGCAGCCTTGAGTTTAGTGACTTACTGTCACAAGATCCTTGTCCTCTGTTTACTTCAAAATCCTTATGATTGGTTCAGGGCCAGTGTAGCCAGCAGATTCTGTTAGCACTGGAAACAAAAACTATTACAGCAGCCAAGAGCTTGGAGCCTGGAACCAGACTGCCTAGATTTGAGTCCCAGCTTTGCCTCTTACTACCTATATAGTCTTGGGCAAGTTACTTATTCTCTCTGTGCCTCACTTCCCTGGTTACTAAAATCAGAGTAACAATTGTACCTACCTCACAGAGTTATTTTGAGGATGAATTGGAATGGAAAGATAGACTGACTGAGGCAGAACTTAGTGAAGCAGAAAGACAATAGGAATTCATACGAACTTTCTCATGCAGAACAGAGTATGTCAAACCCACCAACAGATGTCATTGGAAAGTTCTCATCACAAACAAATACTTTCATCATGGCCTAACAGTAACAAACCTATCCTATTTATAAAGAGGATTTTCTTTATAACAAGATGTGAACTCATAATGAGGAATGCGCTGTTACAGAGAGAGGATTTTTTTTACACAATATGTAAACTGTTAATGAGAAATAGGTTAACTTTATAGCATTCCATATTGCCTTACCTCGTCTCTTCTTCCCAGAAAATATATTTAATATACACTTGCTAGTACCTCCAAGCCCTTCATCCAGACTGCATACACATTGTATCATTCTTCCTGCTATTTTCATTACCTTACCAAACTTTTCTTATTAATTAAAAGGATATTGCATAATTTTCTCCTTCAGCCTGCCATCCCAAGAACCACTCCCCTTTCAGGCCCTGTAGTGGTAGTCACGCCCCTAGTAGTGGTCCCTTCCTGGTTACATAAAGGTTACGTAAGTGTATTAGCAAATCCTGAGGTTGTTCCAAGACTCCAACTCACAATTGGAGGGTTTTTTTTTTCCACTGTGCTTTGAAGAGAGTGACTGTACGTAGCTGAAACAACTTATTCACACCAGCTCTTTCAAACACCTGTGGTCCAGGTGAGGCAAAAAAAAAAAATCAAAAACTTGAGTCTAGTCTTTCACCTCTCCATGAAAAATAAATATCTCTCTAAAATTTAATAGCTGGTGGGACTGAAATGCCGTCAGGCCTCCCAATTATTAGAGGGTGATATTGAATGATAACAAAACCACACCTAATTTGAGCTGCTGAAAAGACTCATAACCCCATTGTCATTCTCCTGAACTGGTTAACCTTCTGGTTAGCCTTCCAATTGTTAGCCTCTCGACATTTAATTCAAGTGTGAGAGTTTAGATAGGCTCATAGGACTACTTATTTGATTTTTTGATATATCCCACTGTTCTGACTACTTTCTGAGGTTGGTAGACACCAGGAAGCGTGTGTTATGTGGAGACCCAGAGGTTTCAGAGGCCACTAAATATATTAGACCTGCCTTAATTGGAGGACATGGGGAAGCACTGGGGCTTTTAGCCACTTCATAGACCAGCTGAGTCTCCCTCTACGAACTCAGTGTATTTGAGAGCAGTACTTCAGGGAACTTAGTAGACGTACAGCATACTAACACAAACCTGTATTTTAGCCAGAGTACAATTTATTTATGTACTAATGATATCGGTTTGCTCTCTGAATACTATGTGAATGTCACTATTAAATATTAAGAGCACTAAATTATATAGTTGATGATAGGTTTAACAACTAATTATGTGTTTAATTGATAATCTTTTCCTCTTATTGTTATATCACTTAGAAATGGCAAGAGAGCCAGATCATAAAAAATAGGATAAAGTCAAAATAGCATTTTTTTCCAAAGGAAATACGTCATGCACAAGCCAAGTGAAGTTTTGTTTTGTGTGTATGTGTTTTTATTGTTTTGGAAATGTAGATAACAATCTGATAGCTAATTTTTACCACCCTGGCTCAAGACTTAAGATTACCAGCAGCCCTTTACCCAAAACTGGGAAACCCCTATGTGGAGTTTAGAGATCTCACAGAGCTTAGCACTTGTAATTACTCCCTTTACTTTCCAGTTTGTCCAAAATCAGCCCAGGGTCCCTCTCAAAAACAATATGTACCATAGAAAACTTTCCTGGTCTAAGAAAAGGTTTTTTGTCCTCATGAAGCAATGTGACTTATCATGAACATAATGCTGTTTGGTGCCCCAAAACCACGTGAGACCCCATTAATAAGTGAATCAAATTGTCTCTTCAGCAGTGATAGCCTTTTGATAGTGCTTGATCTTTCCTTTTAAGATCAAGAGCGTAAAAGAGCCTTCTCAGTTAGCTGTCTGTTTTGTGTTCCTTTTTTACTTATATTCTTTTTGTTTTTTTCTGGGAGGCAGGGAGAAAAGATGAAAAGAAGTAACACAATCAATTTGGCAAAGGCATGGACTTAGCTCTCGGGCAGTCCTAAGTTCAACTGTGAATTCTCCACTCCTCCCAACTTACTAGCTTTTTGACCTTGAAAAAGTTATTGAATACTCTTCCCTGAACCAGATTCCTCAGTGATAAATGGAGATAATATTTTTCTTTGAAGAACTGTTGCAAGGAATAAACAAATTGATGTATGTAGGACATTTGGCACAGTGCCTAACATTGATGTTTAATAAACTCAGTACCCTTCCTCCCTTTTATGTTGATGATGATGATGATGATGATGATAGCAGCTACCACATAAGCCCTGGCATGAACTTGCCTAATGTTATCAAGCTAGTAAATGGCAGAGTCAAGATTCTAACCTCATCTGTGATTCCAAAACCTACACTATACTTCCTCCCACTGCCTAAATCCATTTAACTCCTCATTTTAAAAATTCAGGTTCCTGGCCTCTCTTCTGAAGTAGAATTAACTTCATTCACCTTTTTTCTGAGGCGTAGTTAATCTTTTGAAAGACAGCACAGGTTAAGAACAAGGGCTGGGCTGTAGTGCTAGCACTGTAGAATACTAAAATCTTAGAGTAATTAGGAGTAGATAAATAAATTTATCCAGCTAAATAAATTTAAAGCTGGATACCTAAGATACAGAAAACTCAATACCAACTGTTTTTCTTTCTTGGTCAAGCTTTCGTGGCTATGTAGATTGAAATTTTTTGCTCCCTTGTTTTCTGTATTTGATTTTTATGTATCATCTCAGTCTTTTCTAACCTTTTGAATGTTGCCTTACATTCATCCGTCTTTTTTCTGTGTTGTCATTGAGTTAGCGTGCTCTCTGCACCCACTCAGTGTCCATTCAGTATTTATTGATGCTAATGATGATGGTTAAACAAAGATGCTGTTGGCACCAGTCCTGCAGCCTCTGAGACTGCTTGGGTAATCATGACTTCCTAAAAACAGAAAAGGACTCGATCATCTTGCTCGTAACTGAGGTCAGAGTTTGGTGTCAGCATTTGTTTCTGTGGTGATTGTGTAGCTTTTTCTGCAGAATTACCTTTGGCAGTTGGAGTAGTTAGGCTTTCTGGCATGGGGCTGATGATCGTACATTCTTAAATTACTTTCAAAAATAGAGCATCCTAGACGTGTGTTAAACAGATATTGATCATAGTACAGATTTGTTTAAATTGGAGCCAGAGGTCGGGGGAAGCTTACCATTGAGTGTAGTTTACTGCCTGGCTCTAGACTTGTTTCCTACCTGGTCTTGTAGCCTATAAAAAAAGTTGTACAGAACTACAGTTATACTAAATACCCCTCACTTTTCTCTGCCTTTCTGATCTATCTATTATATTCCCACCTCATTTCTTCTCAGAAGAGTCCCTTTTTTGTTGTTCTAAACTCTGTCCTATGTGAACACAATTCCTTCCCCAGCAGCCTTCGTGGGAGGCCAGCAGCATGTCCTGCATCTTCCGTTTGGGCACTCTGCACTACCAGCTCTGCTGTGCATTACTCCAGACTGGAGCATCATCGAGGTTGAATTTATAACTTACTCATGGTGGTGTGTCTCCGTAATTTTAGTATCCAGATTCTCAGAACAGGAGGAGGAAAGAAATAGGGGAAAATGTAATAAAAGAGGAAATTTTTGTGCAAAGAAAAAGATTATAACCAAATGCAAAATTAATAGTCTGTGGCATATTTCATTTAGTAAAAAGTAAAGATTGTTACTTCTTTCTTACCATATTTAATGATTCCCAAACTTATACTTTCAACTTAGGCCTCCCTAAGGCCTGTCCTAAATTTCCAGCAATCTCTGATTCAGATTTTTTTTCCATATCAAGGACTACTAGCCCAGCCCTCTACCCTGCTCCATACAGAAAGTTAACGGGGGGGGGGGGGGTATCTGTTACACACACACACACACACACACACACACTGATTTTTAAAGTTCTCATTCATTAAATAGGGAATATGAACCTATTCAAATAAGCTTATATAATTCATAGATACAGAGAAATGTTTATTGAATTGTCAGCTTTAGCTTTGTGATTTGCCTAAGGATAAAAGGAATAAGATTTGAAGGAGGTATATACTCAGGAGGTAGAAAGAGGCAAAGAGAGTATGCGATAGAAAAACTTAACTCTATGGGTTTTTTTAATTTTTGTATTATTTTTCAGTTGTTGGCAAAAGGAGGATCATTGTTGGCCTGTCATCCTGACAGTCCTTCACCCCCGTCCAGACCTGTTACATGAGAATGGCCCCAAGTTGTTACGAGGATTAAATAGGGTGAAATGTGTTAAAAGTGGTATGCAGTGGGCTCAGAAATACTTCTCAGCAAACTGGAATTATTTCTCATCTGAGGTTGTGGCCTACTAGTGACAGAGTGAAGACCACAATTCAGGTGCTAGAAGAAATGAATAAAAGTACTTGAGTGGATTTGACCAATTGCTTCAGACATTTTCAGATTCAGTTCCTTCCACAAAAAGGAAGACTAAAAATGAGAATAGTCAGTTCTTTTGAATAACCTGCCACTTGAGTTGTAAAGAATTTGTTGAGATAATTCATACAAAGTACTTAGGAAGTGCCAGGCACATAGAACTCAACAAATGTTCATTGCTTTTGTTTTGTATTATTTCTCATGTGCTTTTTAAAGAAAATTTTACAGTGAACCATTTTAGGAAACCAAATGTAAGTAAATATGTAAACAAGTACAAGTTTTTGCAGATACAAGTAAATTGGCAGTTAGAATGTGCATGCAATTTAGAAATTCAGTAGTTGAAGAAATCATAATGATTTCTTAAGATGTTTAAAAGGTTAAATCTCTGTAGTCACTGGAATTTAGCAATTCTAATAATTTAGAGATTTCTCTCTTTAAAGTAATATGTCTTGGTTATGCTGCTTTCTGGTGGCAGGTCTGGCATGTTCAGTTCCAAAGCAGTTCCTAGAGGCTTTATGAGGTTAACAACCATAACATTGTTGTGGTCTTTGAAAGACTGTGTTGTGATTGCTTGTCTAATTGTTCATCTCCCTCTTTAAGCTGTAAACTCAGTGAGGGCAGTGACTCTTGCATTTCCAGTGACTGCTAGTAGAGTGTTGAAGAGTGAACAGAGTGACTTCTCATTCAAAAACACATGGTAGAGGAGAAATTCTGAAAGCTGCACCATGTAATGAAATATTGAATTTCGTGTTTTTCCTAGAAACCTAGTTTTTGTAACATGAAAGTAATGTCAGTCTCATGGATTTCATTTTCTCTTTTAATAGTAAACCAAGTGGGGGGAAATTTCATGGAAACAGTCAGGCCTCAGAATCTTTAAATGTAGGTTTGAGTCCGGGCTCTGGGGTCAGCAGTTTGACCTCCCCCAGCCTTGGAGAGTTACAAATCGGGCATTATGAGAATTAAACGAGATGACACAGAAATTGTCATGCGCTGGCTTCCTTTCTCTTTTTCTTTTCCTAGTACAATAATAAAAAGTAAGTCAGCTTTCTTTATTTCAGAGTAATCTGCATACTGGGATGTTATTTGGTTAATAAATGGGAATAGTAGGCCAGCTTCTACGGGAAGCAACTTGAGGTAGAGAGAGCACTAGACTAGGAGTCAGGAAATCTAAGGTAGTCTTAAGTTTGTGTTTTTATTAAGTGATGTTCCCCCATAATTAATAATATTTGAGAAAGCAACAAAAGGACTATTTTCTACTACATTATAAAGAAACTTCTAAAATGTCAATATTTAAAAAATTAACTCTGAAACAACACAAACACTGTTGTTTTTCTTGGGCACCTGAGACATTAGAGCTGCCACGCTCTTCCCGCCCCCCATACGTTACAATTGTTCATTTGCATCATTCATGTTTTGAAGCAAATCAGTACATTTTGAAATACATATTTCATGGAGCTTCTTAACTAATTGCCGTAATCAGCAGCAATTTATTTTATGGCAGGGCTCTTCAAATCACTCTGAGGTTGGCATACCATGCACAGTGTGTTTTTTATGGTCCATTTCATGGAGCTTCTTAATGATGGGTTTTAATAGAAGCAAATGGTTAACTTTATTAATATTCTCCTAAAGCCCTAACTTTGGTCCTTTAATTTATCTTTATCCAATGGTAACTTAAAAGGCCATAGCGAAGTCGACCCCATGGGTAGGTACATCAGCTGTTGGAGAGTCTGTCCCATTTAGAAGGACAAGAAAAGGGGAAGAGCACCCTGTTTTTCCTCTTATTTGGAGACCCTCATTAAATTACTCAGAAACAATAATCAGATAGCTGCTGTTCAAGTTAATGGCACCTCTGAGTTCCTGTCAAGAGAGCTTTATTTAATGTGCAACAGACCTGGAGTGATGCAGGTGCCTTTTCAGGCCCTCATTTAATTTAAGCTGCTTTTGTTGGCATGGCAACTAGTTGAGACATCTGGGAGACATTATGCTGGGGATTGAGACTTCAGAGGATTTCTGCTAGAGCAAAGCAGAAACCTTATCATAAAGTGGTATGTGTTGCTTCTAGATTTCTGCACCTATGCTGTTAGTTCTTCAAATTCAGGAATTGTACTTTCCCAAGAAATAAATTTGTAAAAGGTTGGCCTGGTCATTGGCTTGTTTTCTATGAAGAAAAAACTGCTTGGGGCATGAAAAATGTATTTCCGCTGAAGAATTTACTTTGCCAAACTAAAGCTTGACAAAACGTAATCTCTGCTGAGCAACTGTTTTAATCAGTTTGTAAAAATTATACATTTAAAAATGTTTCAGTCTTTTATGTTTAAAAGATATCAGTGGAGGGGAAAGCATCCCAGCACAGAGGTAAACCAAACAGTAAAGGTAGACGGGGGCTCTGTGTGGTTTTGCTCCAGACTTTCTGGTTCAATTAAAGAGTTTATTAACTGACCCCATTCTTTTTTAATCCAGCCTATCATTTTCTCAGGAAGCAGAGATGTGAAAATAGCCCTCTTAAACTCTCCTTTCTTAATAACTATAACAGGAAGTTGAATGAAAGGTTTTTCAAGTTCACAGATCCTGAAGGCAGAGACATGGTGATCTAGTTATTTGTGTTTAGCAGAGGGAAAAACTACTGGTTTATATTTTGACAAATAAAGTAAATTATTTTGTGAGAGAAATAAAGCATATATGTATGTGGTTTGCTCTGTGTTAGGTTGAACCACATTAAATTATTAGTTTTGTTGATCAAAAATGATCTAATATTGTCAGTTCAAATCTCATGTTCGGGGTCAACAACACCCTAATATGGGAATATATGTTTTATTGTGCTAAATGAAATGTAATGATTTTTTCCTGAAAAAGTAATTATTTTTTAAATACCTGGTTAGAACAGGACCCATACCAGCCAGGCAGTGTTTTTACCCCCTTTCTTTGAAAATGTCACTGTTAGAAGAAAGCATGAGAACGTGATTTCATACTTATTCTCTGCTTTTGGCTCTTGTATCAGTTTGTTCCTTTTATAAATCAAAACAAGATTTTTTAAGTACCAGCACTGAATTCAACCTGAAAACTTGAAAAGTAAGACATTTTCTCTGCCGCCTGCATACAGACCAACTGCGACTACTAACAGTAAGGGTTCTGGCATCACAACTTGGCTGCCAGTTTTGTGGGTGTGGGAGACAAAATAGAGTATAACCTGCTCTTCACTTCATGCAAGAACTTTTCAGCCCTGGCAGGAACAAAAATTGTCAGTTAACTCAGATGTGGCTGACATCCCATACAGATAAGTGCTTTATACTCTATTTAGGAATTTTTTTTTCCTGAGTAAAACCTCAAGTTGACAACACTTAATATGATGGTAGTTGTGAAGTTTTTCTTCTTTTGTTTTGTTCCTGTGTAATATTTCTTTGTCCCTTGAGATTTCTGGAACCAACTCAAGAATATCGGTACTTCTGCCCGGCTGGTGTGGCTCAGTGGATTGAGTGCTGGACTGTGAACCAAAGGGTCACAGGTCGGATTCCCAGTCAGGGCACACGCCTGGGTTGCGGGCCAGGTCCCTGGTGGGGAGTGCACGAGAGGTAGCCACACATTGATGTTTCCTTCCCTCTCCTTTCCCTCTAAAAATAAATAAATAAAATATTTAAACAAGCTTCTAAAAAAAAAGAATATCAGTACTTCTGATTAAGGCTCAATGGTGAACGTAGAAGTCTTTCCTGTCTCTATCCTATGATTAAGATTTTGCTGGGGTGGGGGTGCCTGTATGGTGTGGCCACTTGGTTGGCGTGTCATCTGTCCTGTAACCAAAAGGTCTCAGGTTTGATTCCTGGTCAGGGCACTTGTCTACATTGTGGGTCCAACTCTGCTGGAGGCAACCAGTCGATATTTCTCTCTGTGTCTCTTCCTCTCTCTCAAATGAGAATAAAACAAACCTTTTTTAAAAAGAGTCTAGCGGAAAAAAATTTTTCAGTATATATAAGAAGATTAATATCCTTAATTTGTAAAGCAAATATCCTCTTGCAAATAAAAATTATCACCCAATAGAAAATGGAGCAAAGGACAAGAACAATTCTCTTTTTCTCTCATACTCACATATTTATGTAGCCAATAAACATGTAAACAGTTTTTAACATGAAAACACAGTTCATAGAACACAAATTCTTAGTGCCAGTCCTCCCTGCAGTGCCCCTAAAATGTCAGTAAAGGATTAAAAACTAAAAGAGGCAGAAACCTGTGCTGGCAGTACTGAGAAATCAGAACAGGTTGCTTCTTGGTACAGAACATCAGAACAACTCAGAAACTGGAGGCATCGGGTATCTCAGAAAATAGGGATGTAGGTAGGCCTAAATTCAGGATCGGTTGCAAGCCTCTAAGCAGTAATAAGATGTGTAAATTTCCTCCTGTCCTGCAGACTAAAACTTATTCCCTGGAGACAACATGAGCTGAGCCATGATGTCTTTTATCCCTTCCCCCAACTCACACAGAACTCTGCAGATCTAAGTTATACTACCATGTACCCTTAGGCAAGTTACTTGCTTTCTGTTAGCCTTGATTTCCTGTTCTCTAATTGGGGATTTAACCACTGACCTTGGAGGATTGCTGTGAAAATTATATAATTATGATATATATTTAAAATTCTTAGTAGAGTAACTAGTACCTTGTAGGTGCTCAATAGTTCATTCATTCCACAGATATTTATAGGGACTTTATGCAGGCATTATTTGTGAAAATTTGGGATAGACTTGTGAATGAAAGAGACAAAAACCCTTGCCTTCGTGAAGCAGGGTTGGGCAGACAGACAAACAATAACCATAATAATTTTGTAGAGTAATTACTAAAGGGGAAAAAAGTAGAGCTATGTGAGGGGGTGGCAGTTGGATAAAGTATGCCAGATGCAGTATTAGAACGGTCAAGGTAGGCCTCTTTTGAAAAGTAGGATTCAAGTAAAAACACAAAGGAGGTAAAAGAGCCAGGAGATGTCTGGGGAAGCACAGTCTAGGCAGAAGGAACATCTAGAGCAAAGGCCTAGGGTGAGAGGGTGTCAAGAATGTTCAGAGAAGAGCAAGAAAGAGAGTGATGGGTCAGAGAGGAAGGCCAGATCATTTATGGCCCTGTAAGGACATTTTTAGGATTTTGAAATGGGAAGCTTTTGCAGAAGAGTGACATAATTTGACTTTGATTCTAAAAGGTTGTTCTGTAAAATGCATACAAAAATAAAGTGAATTGATGAACAGAAAGAGCCACGGATAAATTTGTGCTAAAACAAATAGGATAAAACAGTGTAAGTGTAGGATCTAGGTGATGGGTGTGTCACTGTTTATAATTCTTTCAAATCTTATGTGTGTTTGAAAAGTTTTATAAGAAAAAAATTTTTAACTATTAAGAAACACTAAATCTAACTCATGATAATACTGTAAATTAACTAATGTGTATCATTTTACAGAGTGATAGCATTTATGGTATCATATAAGGAAATACTGAATGCCAAATTTCACTTAACCTTCATTATGAAGTAAAATGTATTTCTTTGGAAAGAATGTGGTTAATAAAACTTAAGATAAAAATCATACCTAAGAGCCCTGGCTGGTGTGGCTCAATGGACTGAGCACCAGACTGCGAAGCAAAGGGTCACCGGTTCAATTCCAGTCCGGGCACACGCTTGGGTTGCAATCCAGGTCCCCAGTACAGAGAGTGCAAGAGGCAACCACACTTTGATATTTCTCTTCCTCTCTTTCTCCTTCTCTTCCCCTCTAAAAATGAATAAATAAAATCTTTTTTTAAACAAAGTACAGCACATAATATTTTATAATAACTTACTGGTTTATGTTTTACTGTAGATGTCAATTCAGAGTGTGCTCTTTATGCTTATAAAAATGATCAGTTGGCTGTAAAAAGTATGCACTGTGTTATGCCAGTAACCTCATACATCTCATATTTACCACATCTTTCGATTGCACACTTTTCTGTTGTGCTTCATTTAATTTTGTATTGTTTAATTCATCGTGGCCCTTAAGTATACAGAATCTGCTAATGTTGCTAATAAGAAGCCATGTTGAGAGATTGACCTGGAATTGAAAATAAAAGTGATCAAGGACTATGAAGGTGGAAAATCAGTGATGGGTATTGGTCAGTCAGACATGTCCCATTCCGAAGTGACAGAAGCTGTTCAAACACCTGCTTCATTAAAGGCAACGAGACTAACAAAAATTTGAGAAGGGCCTATATGAAACATAGAGAAACTTCTGGTGACCTAGGTTGATGATCAAACACAGAAGCATGTCCCTCTTAAGTGCCATGATGATCCTGGCCAAAGCAAAAAGTTTATGATATTGAAAGAAAAGGCTGAATTTGACTACCATGTTGAATTTACTGCTAACTCTGGGTGTTTTAAATGATTAAAGAATTGTTATTCATTACAAATTGAAAAGTGAGTGGTGACTCTGCAGATGCTGATGTGAAAACAACTGAATAATTTTTGGAAATGCTAGATAAGTGATCGAGGAGGAAAATTATGTGCCAGAGTAAATACAGTAATAGGAATGTTCATAGTGCATTATTCGCTTACAAGCAAATCTGTGAAGAAAAAGCAACCAAGGAAACCACCATGGATATATTTCTGAAAAGAATGGCCCCTCCTCAAGAAGAGCCTCCGGCAGGTCCATCAGGAAGTACTTTAGAAGAAGGCCTTGTTATCGTAGGGGGTGACAGCTCCGCACAGGTTACTGGCCCTGAAGACCTTTCGATGGGATATGTGTGGAGGTGGGAGACAGTGATGTCAAAGACCCTGACCCTGTGTAGGCCTAGGTTAATGTGTGTTTGTATCTTAGGTTTTAACAAAGAAAAAAATTTAATAAAAACATTTAATAAGAATATAATGAAAAATATTTTTGTATAGCTGTACCGTGTGTTTGTGTTTTAAGCTATTATTACAAAAGAATTGTAAAGTTTAAAAAGCTTTTCAGTTTATAAAGTAAAAATGTTGCAGTAAGCTAAGGTGGATTTATTATTGAAGAAAGAAAATCTTTTTTTATGAATTTAGTGTGGCCTTACTGTGTACAGTGATGTCCTAGCCTTCACAGTGATTCAGTATTCACTCATTCACTCACCCAGAGCAACTTCCAGTCCTGCAAGCTCCTTTCGTGGTAAGTGCTCCATGTAGTTGTACCATTTTTTTTATACCACGTTTTTACTGCATTTTTTCTATGTTCAGACACACAAATATTTACCATTGTGTTACAGTTGCCTGCAGTATTCAGTACAACAACATGCTGCAGAGTTGGTAGCCTAGGAGCAATAGACTATATGCCATATGGCCTAAGTGTGTAGGAGGCTCTACCACTTCAGCTTGTTTCAGTGCATTCTGTGATGTTTGCACAGTGACGAAATCGCTTAATGACACATTTCTTAGAATGTATCCCCATCATTAGGTGGTGCATGACTTTACTTAAATCATAAAATTTGCCCAAACTTAGTAAGTTCTTAACTTCAGGCAGAGTGAGACATGAATCTGTCCTGTTCTAGATATAACAAAAGACCCTACCTTTGCAAGAGTTCCGAGTTCCCCATCTCCACTGCTCCCCACGCTCCACCCTTTTATCATTTGCCATATGTTCATTGAGCAAAACTCAATATAATAGTACAAAGCATAGGAAGCTTAAAACTTTAATACATTAAAAAATTAAGGTATTGATTGTACAGTGAATGGTTTGTTGAACTAACCATTTTACACATTTTTAGGAGTGCCATACTTCAACAGTTGATAGGTAGGTCATCATCTTTTCCACTGGTGCGGTGCCCTGGTGGCCTCGGATAAGATCACCAACCCTCTCTTGTTAGAAATAGACCCTAACACTGGTCTTCACACTCTTCCTGGCCTGGCTGTCATTTAAAATGTTTACCCTTATCTGCCTCTTTTAAACAGTAAATTCTTTAATTTTGACAATGTTTTATCTTCTGAGGGCTGGATTCTCACCTCTATTATGCTGTCTAGAAGCTTTCTTTTGCTAAGCTTTTTCCAGCCACAAAAATGGAAATTATTCTTTAAACCTTGGGCCTACTTTGAGGGCATTGGGGGCTGAATTCTCTGAACTCTCCTTAACTTAATGCCTCAAGATATGTTGTCACAGAATTGATGCAGAGTGACCTACATAAAATTATCGTCTCTCCTCAACCACTCAGCTCAGATCATGTCAAAGTTTTTCTTTATCAGATTTTGCGAGGTAAGATTTTCTTTGTAAAGAAAAAGATAGTGTCATTGTGTAAATGAATGTTTTACTTTTCATTTGAACTTCAGTCTGACCTTCTAAGGCTTCTTCCCTAAAAGACTTTTTTCTTTTGACCAACGTATATTTAATAATCTCTGTACTTGATGTTAAATAAGAGGCTTTTAAGGGTAGCCAGATGATTTTTATTTTTAGTGATACAATAGAAGACCCTAATTGATTAGGGAGTTGAGTACGTGAATCTTCAGAGGTGAGTAAGCAGGACGGTTTGTTGAGCGGCGATTGTTTAGTAGGAGGTGACTGAATTCAAAGTAACTGTGTTCCCTGTGGATGTCATCCTTTCTGCCAGTCTGCAGTAAGTGGGCCTGGTCAGAGTGTTGGCTGGTCATACTCCAGTGCAACTCTAGAAAAACAAAGTGACTGTTAAAACCGGAGTGTGGAGGAGACTGGTGGAAACAGCCAGCTAAATAATCCTTCAGTCTGGCTTATTAAAGAGCACAGACTTGATAGAGAAACGATCTGAGCTGATGTCGGAGCTTCCTCTGGCTGATGGGTTTGTCCTTCAGAATTTTTGCTATTACAAATGAATTATTTAAGCCAAAACAGTTTTCTGACCCAGTAAACTTACTGCCCCCTCACCAGCTAAGATTCATATAATTAAGACATTTTGTATAAAGATTGAAAAGCATCAGCCAAAAGGATTAAAACACACAATACTAAAACTAGAAAGTTCACCTTCTATAGATTTGTTGGTGTTCAGCAGTTTGGGTGGGGGAAGAGAACGTTTTGGATATTGGATCTTTTTTTTGCACTTGTAAAAAATTAGATTTGCTATATTTTATTCAAAAGACAGCCTTAAAACTATGACCTTTATCTAGCAGTGCTAAAACCCTCAGTCTTGTAAAATGTCAAAAGCATTTTAAAAGTAGTTAATTACCCTCTTGATTCTGAGTGGTAGAGAAACTACCAACACATCTATCAAGTTTCTGAGTTTTGGTGGATCAGTGAGTGTCTGTCCTGGCAAAGACTCCCTGCTGGCTGATGGGAACTATTGTGTTGGAACAGGCTGAGTCTCAGGTGGAGGGTGTCAGTAGCAGGGCTCCAGTAGCCACACTTCTGAGTAATTCAGGGGTGTTGGTCAGCCTTAACACCGGTGCCTGAAAAGCCTGTCTGTACTTAAACCCAGTAATCTTTTGAATTTAGACATTATCTCTAGTTTTTTTTAAATTACTTTACTGTTCAATTGCAGTTGTCTGCATCCCCCTACACACACACACCACTCTCCCCCACCCCCATTATCTCTAGATTTTGTAAACCTTTTATGACATTTTATTTTACTGTAGCAAAATTATAGATTTTTTCTTTTTGGAGATAAGGCCAAGTCAAACTTTTAATAATGTTCATTATACAGTTATTTAGGGAACCATTTTAATTCTCTATTTCTGTGGTTTTCCCCAGATCAGTGGTTGAGTAAAAGGAATTAAATATCTACAATGAAATCTGCTTGTTATTTCAGGTTTGAAATATCTCCATTCAGCTGGCATTTTACATCGAGACATTAAGCCAGGGAATCTCCTTGTGAACAGCAACTGTGTTCTAAAGGTAGCTTTTCTGTTTATTTAAATCTTAGGGAAAAAATCAGAATGTCAAGGCAGATTTAAAAAAAACATGTTTTTCTGAAAGAAATAAATTTATTTTCACCACTTCACCAAAAATTAAAGAACCCAGCCCTCTCTAGTGATATCACTAGTCTTGGCCATAGTAACTAACTTGTAATGTTGTCTTACAGTTTCTTCATGATGTTCTGCATGTGTTTTGGAAACCCTGAAATTGGAATTACAGTGGAACTAAGAAATAAGAATAGAGGAAGTGATTTCTTTTCAAATTATTCCACTGTTAAAGGAAGTGTGTGTCAGAAGGAATATTGAGAGACCAGTTAGCTTCTATTTATATGAGAATAAAATATGGCTTTTAAGAGGACTGTTTTTGCACAGCTAACATTTTTATGTGCTGTTTGACTAACATAACAAAGTGGGAAAGTGGAAACATTTAAAAGTGGAAATCCTAAACCACAAAGGGGTCAAATGTATTTCCACCATATATAGTAACCAGTAATTCCTCTGAAGAATTGCTTACCAAATTAGTTACAGTTAGTAGCCCCAAAGTCTGATGTCATCAATTTCGGTTTCGCTTTTCCTCCAGTACCATCCCTACCCTGTTGTTGTTGTTTTTGTTAGTGACTCACAAATAGCAAAATCCACATATGTGCATTTCCCCACCTCTGATAGAACTGTGTGTTAGCAGAACTTCTGGGTAGTGAGAAGTCTGCCACATTTTTCCCCATCATAGGTAAGGGCCTTCCTTGAGCTGTGTCATTTCTGTGTAAGAAAATTCAAATTCCACTTATTTTATGAGTAGCTATAGTAATTATGTGGTGCTTCGGTCTGCAATAAATGTGAAATATGAAATATAACTGATTGCATTTGAAAAATAAAACTTTAAAATGTTTTCTTCTTTAAAAGTAGTCGGGAGGGGGAGACAAAGTTGAAGGGTATGAAGAGGTGCGAACTTTCAGTTGTAGACAAGTCGTGGGGATGTGATGCGCAGAATGGGGAATGCAGTCGGCAAAGTCAGGGGAGCTCTGTGTGCTGCCGGATGGGTGCCAGACTTGCCGTGGTACTCACTTCAGGAGACGTAGAGGTACAGATCATTATGGCATACATCCAGAACCAGTATAATATTGGGTGCCAAGCGTAACGAAAATAAATTAATAATTAAAGGTAATCTAGACCATCATTATTGCATAGCATGTTGGCAGTTTTAAACTAAACATTAAAACCAAATGTAAATAAGTTTTATTTTTTATTTTAAGTGCTTTCTTCAGCTGTGGGCCAGTTTTCTTTAAAAGATGGAGTATTCTGCTTTTGAATAAAAATTCTCCCTTCATACATAGCCTTCAAGAACTTTGTTCTGACTCTAAAAAAGTCAGTCTTCTGATTCCACAGAGAAATGAATTGTCTCCAAAACTCACTGAAATATTCCTTCATAGGTCATTGGGTTCATTCCCCCACTACCTATCTCTATAATCCATTTGAAATTTTTTTAGTTCTTAAATTTTAAAACATTACAGTTAAGAATTCTTTGTTCTATTCAGCCAAATCAGTTTTATGACAATTTAAGCCAGTTTCTTATTTCAGTTTCTGGTGGGAGAACTTCACAAAGCATTTTTTTGCAGAGCCTGTCCTGCTTGACACCATTAGCTGCTTGAGGTTCATTTTCCAAGTCATCTGTTATAGACGGTGTTGTAACCTCTGGCTACATGAACGAGTAACTAAAGGAGAATGTCATTTGTGAATAAACAACACATGAATCAGAACAAACTGAAATTTTGTTCTGCGCCCTTGACTTGTTGTAGTGGCCTAGGTGAAAAGTCAGACTAGAGTTCCAGACTATGACACTAATGTTCTTTTCTCAAATGTAAAAACTTACCACAAATATTACAATAAAACATTTCTTTTAAATTAATGTTTTTCATATTATGAATATATTGTTTCCTATTATGCACCAAAAAAAGATAATTTTGCTGGAATTCTCAACATCTTTTTGGTTGTCTGATCATAAGAGCCTTTTATTTTGGGTTTAACTTGTCTTCCAGATAAATTGCCCAAATGACTTCATATCAGACTGATGTTTTTAACAGAGGGCTTTCTTTATATATAACAAAACACTTTTTGGTGGGGGTGTGTCTACGGGTGTTTTTGTTTTAATATAAGTACAAGAAAGAAGAAAGTGGATATAAGTTTTTCACTTGGTTTGGTTTTAAAAGATATGCTAAAAATTCATGGGAAAATAAGAGTTTAAAATTTGTTATTAAACCCTAGCCTTTGGGAGGATTTGAATACCCCCATATACAAACATGAGTTCATTTGATGGGACCAGACATAATAAATTTGGAGACAGAAAGAGAGGGTTGTCAAAAATTAGGGGTAAATTTTTCTTCCTTGAAAGTAATAGTATTTGAAGGTGCCAAACCTTGTTTTGAATAAAATCTTATGCTGTAACCTCAATGTAGAAAACAGACAATGTATTATTGCGTCACTTATATTGACTCATGAAGTTAACCGGGGAGAGCCCTGGAGCTTAGGTGGCCATTACTGTCTTATCTCATCCTCAGTGTGGCCGGTGTTTGCTGTGGTGGCCTAGGATCAAGAAAGTCTTGATTCCTAAAAATAAGCAGAAGTTAGCTGGCACTGTGGCTGTTTACTAACAGCTCACCTTGCAATCTCAGCATACTTTTCAGTTAAACAGAAATAGCAAGAAAGGATTTGTTCTTAGTTCTACATATTAATTGACCAGCCTTTCTCATTGACTGTTATGTCTCCAGGTTCTAGCATATCATCTAAAAAAACATGCAGGCACTCAGTTAAATGTGGCAGGAAGAAGCGAATGAACCTGGTAGCACTGGTAGCACAGTGTGCTCCATTTCGACATTTCACATTTGAGTGTGAATGTTTTAAATAGATATGTGTGAAGTTTAGGTACAGTGTTTATGGAACTCCTGAGGTAACTGCTCAGAAGTATATTTAGCAGGACTCAGTTTGAAACCCAAAGTTTTAAAGAAGTTTTACTATATATATTTTATAAAGATAAAGAACATAGCTCAGGACTTCAAGATACACCTTTTTTTCTCCCTTATAATATCTTCCTTGATAAACTGCAGCCTTGAAAATAAATAGCTTGGTTTCTACATTAAACATAGGAATACACATTCAGCTGTTTTTTTTTTAATTTAGTCACCAATCAAAAAGAGAAGTGAGACACATATTTTTAAGATACATCATTTTACACAGAAATGTGGAAGTGTGAGAGTTTCTTCACTATCTTACAAATAAGATCAAATTATATTTTGACAAATATTCTATACCTGTATCTTTGAAAACTATTCAAAGTTCAAAGGTTTATCAAGATTTTATTTGTTGTTTTGTTTCACTTTACCATTTGTCTGTTTGACAATATTTTGGTAATCTTTTCTATTTAGATCTGTGATTTTGGATTGGCCAGAGTGGAAGAATTGGATGAATCTCGTCATATGACTCAGGAAGTTGTTACTCAGTATTATCGGGCTCCGGAAATCCTGATGGGCAGCCGTCATTATAGCAATGCTATTGACATCTGGTCTGTCGGGTGTATATTTGCAGAACTACTCGGACGAAGAATACTGTTTCAGGCACAGAGTCCCATTCAACAGGTATGATATGCCTTTAGGTTTTTGAAGCTTCCAATTCTGTTACAGACTTAAAGGAAAAATCATCTTGCATACGTGTGTTCATCTTACTGTACTGTCTGAATTGATTGAGCAAATTCAGATTCGCTTAAAATTCAGAAAGTTATGAAAAGATTACAGAGAGATCCATTCTGTAACTTAGAAGCCTATTAGAGGGAGTGTGCACTGTGTTACATATGCTGGTGCACAGGGAGTGTGTACTGTGTTACATGCGCTGGTGCACAAGGAGTGTGCACTGTGTTACATACGCTGGTGCACAGGGAGTGTGCACTGTATTACATACGCTGGTGCACGCAGCACGCTGCTGTTAACAATTTGCACAGTGACATTTTCAGTTGTACGAGGGCCTCTGTTCTTTTTGAATGGGTCTGATTTGAAAATGTGTTTGGTGACTTTATGCTTAGAATATAAATTTTGAGTGTTGGTTTCTTTAAGTCTAAACATTTAGAACATTTCTAATGTTTGTCATGGGGCTAAAATATTTCATTATGTCAGAGAACATCAGAAGTTGATTAAAATGTAGCTTTGAGCACACCATGATACTTCATTGTCTGCCTTTATAGATAATTCATTATTACACATTTTCTTGGGATAATTTCTAAGTATTTTTATTGATAAATTTTAAAAATATTATTTACATGACAATAATGTAACAATGATGAGCTCATGCTGGGGAATCAAATAGGTGGGTTCAAATCCTAGTTCTGCCGCTTCACTATCCATCAAACATTGGGCAAGTTAAACTGGTCTGAGGGTTGTTATGCAGATTAAATGAAGGACTAAAGTTGAAAATAAGGCCTGGCACTCAGTCAGAAAATACGATGGTGGTGGCCTGCCAGGATGCTAGGGATACAGCAGTAAATAAAACACAGTTTTTGCCTTTGTGAAACTTTCATATAAGAGAGAAATTAAATAAGTAAACAAATAAATACAATTCAAGGGATGATACATTCTATAAAGAAAAATCAAAGCAGGTTAGGGACAGAGAATGGCGATGGAGCAGAGCAGTGCTAAAGAGTTCTCTAAAGGAATAACATTTGAGGGGTGACCCAGATGAAAGGAGGGAGCCAGGTACCAGGGAAGAGTGTTGCAAGAACAGGGACAGCCAGCATAATAAAGCCCCTGAGGCAGGACAGCTGTGGCATGTCAGAAGGATGGCATGATCACGAAAGAGCAAGTCAGAGCAGAGGTCAGAGGGAGAGAGAGCCTGACTGTGGCAACCTGGTCAAGACTTTGGATTTTATCCTGTGCAAAGTATGTTGGAAAGCTACGTGAAGGTTTTGAGCAAGGGTGCATTTAGATTTGATTGATCACATTTTCAAAGATCACCCTGACTACTGTGTATCTTTGTACATAATTCATGTACTTGACCAAAAATGGAATCATTTCTTTTTATTCTCTTTCCACAAAGAGTTGTTAACTGATTCATTAGAAACCATATATGCTGTGATCAACATTTAAATTTATTTCTCTGCTACATATTCAAAGTCTCCTTTTTTAAAGTTTACATCTTCAAAATTGATCTTAGCGATAAAAAACTTATAATGTAATGCTAAGTACTGTTGCCAGTATCCATTTCATTGTTCAATACTTTTGGGAAGTAGAGTTTAACAGACTTACCTGTGACTATAATGATCATATCTGGACATAAAAAGTTGCCACACGGAAAAGCTTAAGTAATATATTAAGGATCTTAGATTGCTGCTAAAAAGAACATATAAAGGAAAGTGTGAAGCAACTAGAATGAGATTCAGATATCTCATTTTTTAGAGAAATACATAGGTTTTGAGTTTGCCAGTGAGACATAGGCACTGAAGGGAAGCTCAAATCTATCATTGTTGTATTTTGGTGCGAAATGTCAAGATGTAAAATGGAAAAGGAGCAATTTCTAAATGGAAGTAACTTTCTGTAGCACTTTTTTGTATCTTTGGGAAATAAGTAGCTTACATGTTGCCATGCCAGACTTCATTAAAAATGTTTCTCATTCATAGGTCTGACCCATTTAATACAGTTTTCTGAATGTACCCATTTGTTTTCATGGGCCCGTCTTCCCCTTCTGCCTTTGAGTGTAGTTGTTAGGGGTCCAAAAGTATCACCAGCACATTTTCCCCAAAAACTTTGCACAGAGAGACTTACTTCTGTGCAAAACAAGCTACTTAAAGATCCCCGTTATTCTGGAGGGCAGTGGTTCTGATGGTCCCCCCACCTGTTTAGATAAGTGCAGGAAGAACTTGTGCTTTGTATGTGGCAGCTCCCACACCAGGAAAAGAAGTATTTTCTAGGTAAGAATTTTCCGTTTTGAAGGAATTGTAATGAAATGTTACTTCTAATTAGGTTATGAGGTTACAACAAATGTGGCACTACAGAACTTTGTGAAAGTACTTTGGTATTTACAAAGACTTGTTTGTGAGAAGACCATTTTTATTGGAGTCTTTTATTGTGTCCACTACTAAATGTGGCCTTAGCCAATGTCGTGGTTAGATCCTAAGTGCCACAGTTTCCAGTCAGTGTAACAGATTGCTAGCATGACAAGAATGTCAAGGAGTGTGTGACTGTCAAATGTTGACAGCTTAGCTTTAATTGCAGGTATAAACCTGTACGTATTTACTAAACCACAGCTGCCTGATTTGTGGATTATTTCCTTTATGAGCCTGAATCTATGTGAAGCATCAGAATCTATTCATTAACTGAAAATAATAGCCATTAGCCATCAGCTAAAGAGCACTTCACCTCTACAGGGATCATTGATTCTGTGGGACCGAGACACAGGGCAGACAGATGCAGACACCTACATTACTGTAGCCTTAAAAGGCCAAAACGTGTTTTCTGTATTTCTACCATATGGGTTCCTAATAAACATTTTTCTGTTTTCTTTAATAGTCTAAGAAATGAAAATAGGAACTTCTACTAGTTAATCTGGAACTTTCCTTAGGTTTATTTCCCCCAAATTTGGTCCTCCTCTCTAATGAAAAGTTGTTTTCATGAGCTTGCTGTATCCTCTGTATTTCGTGTTTCCTGTAGTTGGATTTGATCACAGATCTCTTGGGCACACCGTCACTGGAAGCAATGAGGACGGCTTGTGAAGGCGCTAAGGCACACATACTCAGGGGTCCTCATAAACAGGTAAAAGAAGGAAGAGGTATCTGTATTTAACCACCATCTCCTCGGGCAGGATTTTCCTTCCAGTAGAATAGTGAAGTGAGGATTTTTAAACAAAATCGTTAACTTGTAAGAGTTATTTATTCTCTATGTCATGTCCATAACTAAGAAAATGTTAAATATTGCTCTTCCTGGTGTGGCTCAGTGAATTGAGCACTGGCCTGTGAACCACCGGGTCGCTGATTCAATTCTCATTCAGGGCACATGCCCGGGTTGCAGGCCAATTCCCCAGTAGGGGGTACTTGAGAGGCAACCACACACTGATGTTTCTCTCCCTCTCATTCTCCCTCCTTTCTCCTCTCTCTAAAAATAAATAAGTAAAATTTTTTGAAAAAATGATTCCTACCTCATTAATATAAGTTATTACAATGATAAAGAGATTGTGGATGCGAGGACAACGTGTAATAGTGTCTGACATTCTAAACACTTAGTAAATATTAACACGGGTGTGGCTCGGTTGGTTAGGCATCGTTCTGCAAAGTGAACAGCCGCTGGGTCAGTTCCCAGGCAGGGCGTGTGCCTGGGTTCAGTCCCCAGTTGGGGTGTGAACAAGAGGCAACTGACCAGTGTTGCTCTCTCACATCGGTACGTGAACACGCATAGAAGTGGAACAACAAATCTGTGTATGTCTTTCCCTCTCTCTCCTTTTCTCTCTCTCTAAAATCAATAAATAAATATTTTTTAAGATCTTTTTTACTGAGAGTTAGTTATCCTTAGCTACCTCCCACATCATCCCATTCTCCTCTGGATTAATTAGATAGTATCTTTCCAGACATGTTTTTCTCTTCATTTATTTACATATATTTATACAAACAGAAATGCGTACTGTTGTTTGTTGTACTTCTTGAAAACTGTAGATATGCAGAGGAACCCAATTAACTATCCTTTTAAAGTCACAAATTACTGCCTCAAATTGACTTGTGTTGGTTGATCAGTATACACATTTCCATGCTGTGTAACAGTCAAGACTCTTCCCAGTGAAACTGGCTTAAGCAGAAAAGGAACTTACTGGCCCATGTAACTGAGAAGTTTTGAGTTCTAACTGATTTCTGGCCCTGCCGGCTTCAGGCAGTCAAGTGATGTTCCACACCAGGAATCTGACTCTTTCCTTTCCCGTTTTCCTGGGTGTTGGCTTCATTTTCAGACAGGGTTTCCCTTGCATGTTGGCAAAAACTGGAACCAGCAGGCCAGGCCTTTGTTCTACTAGCATAACCAGAAAGAATATTTGGAACTTCTGTGATTCAGTTAGGAATGTGTTTGGTTATAATAGAAAATCGTGCTTACAAAAAGAATTTTCTATCTCATGTATTGAAGGTAAATTAGGGAGAAGAGGACTGGAGTGTGTATTGGGTTAGCCATTCCAGGTCCCTACCTTGTTTCAGACCATGTACCCATCCTGGAGCCAGTCATGGAGCCCAGGGGAATAGGCCATTCGATATCCCAGGCCTGGGTCACGTGTCATCCTTGGCATTGGGAGGTGAAATCAAGGCCAGCCAAGCCATGAGAGCGTGAGAAGAGTGGTTCCCTAAAAGTCAGGGAATACTGAGGGGACAAAAACACTGTACGGTATTTTTTTTATTGTCATTTTTCTACAACTCAGAATCTTGGATGGAGAGAATCTTAGCTGCCGCAGCCCGAGTAAACATCTATTTAAGTAGATACTTGTTGAGGCAGTGACCCGTTGATAGGATTAAAAAGTCTAATTTAGTCCTTCTGTTCACCTTTTTGAAGATTTTCATTTTTCCTCAGATTGTTCCCAGCGAAGTGTGTCAGAAATAGATACAATATTTTCACTGAAGTTAAAATAGTACTGTCTCCTGCCCTACCTTACGTTTCATAGAATCAGAGTGTGTTAGAGAGTTCATTTAGTTGAAACTTCTTTTTTTTTCGGGTGGGAGTTTCTTTTATATAACCCCAGCGTGCTTACTGTTGTGCACTGTGCATTGTGCATGCGCAGTCAGTGTTGCTGGCTGACTACACAGCGTCTTTGCTGCCCCATGAAAATGTAAGAGGAGCATCTAACAGGACTCACAAAGGTTCGCCACCTTGACTGCAGGGGCCAGCACTCCACAGTTGGCTTAGCATGACTGTGGTACACCCATTTAGGACCCAAGTCCTGAAGCTCATTCTTGCTTCATTTTGCTGACAATTAATCTCAGTCATTAAAAGAGCACTCTTTATAACCCTTCCTGTCCTAGTGATTCAGCACTGGCACCCACCCACTCCTACATGCTAAGTGACTTACAAATGTGCAGAACAAAGAGAAAATGGACTGCTATATTTTTAAAAGGGGGAAAGTGATGTATGTAATGTTAGAGGAATTGGCAAAACCTTTTTTCCAAGTGGGATAGTTAGGGCATATTTTTAAGCATTCTATTTTTTCTCTTATTCAAAGTGATTCCACTACACTTGATAAGAAATATAAATTTGTCTAGTTCTGATACCCTGCACCCAACTGATTTTAATTATAATGGCTGGTGAATTAGAAGGAAAGATCATTGAATTTGAAATACAGCATCTCTAACGTTGTATCTTTCCTATGGGGTCAATGCTAGGAATTAAAGTACTAATGGTTATCTTAGTGGAGAGGTATCGGTATGGCTGAACTGACTATTCTTTTTCTCTGTGCTTTTTTTTTTTTAAGATTTATTTATTTTTAGACAGAGGGGAAGGGAGGGAGAGAGAGGTAGAGAAACATCTATAGGTTGCCTCTCCCTCACCCTCACCAAGGACCTGGCCCACAGTCCAGGCGTGTGCTGAGTTGAATCGAGCCAGGGACCTTTCAGTTTATGGGACGATGCCCGACCTGCTGAGCCATACCAGTCAGGTGTCTCTCTGACTCTTTTTAACATGTACATAAACCCAGAAAAGGATAAAGCATAGAATATGACTATTCTAGGATGAAATTAAACTTAGCCTCATTTTTAGCATATCTGTAAAGAAAGATTCAGTTTTGGGTGGGAGGGGTGTTTAAAATTTCAGGTAGTCCTAACATCCCCTCACTTGATTTTCATAGACTCCCTGTCTCATATCCAGGTGTCCTCAAGTCTTACAAATGTTGCCTTTTAATTTGTTCTCTATCCTGCATTCAGTGGCTCCTGGAACTTCTTGGTTATGTTTTCCTTGCCCACCAGAGAGGTGTTACTTATCTTTTTCCCCAGCACCTAGCCCAGGACCTGGCATTTGGAGGTGATGTTGGTAGGTAGGCAAGCCTGTGCTGGTGCAGCCTAATAGTTGAGAAAGCCAAAGTTCAGGTGATCTACCCAGGGCTATTGATAGCAGAGTTAGAATTTGAACCCATGTACTCTTGTACTCGGTCCAATATTCCCTTCTCTAAGCTATACCTCTGAAAATAGCATGAGGTATAGATTCACTTTGGAAAGTGGAAAGGAAAGAATTGCTTATGGTGAGATATTTGAGTCAGTAAGAATTGGCTGGAATTTGGCTGCCAACCTGCACAAGCCAGTGAAAAACAGTACAGCTACTCAGTCAAACCAAGAATCTGAATCTTTTAAGAATGTCAAAGTACTTCATTTTACATAACAAAAAATTCTTAGGGAGGAATAGATATCTGTTGAGGTATAAGTTAAAACCTCTTCCTTACACTCTTCACACACACACACCCCTTACCTTGACTAATACAAATAATTTCAGAGCCACCACAGACTTACATATTTTTAACAAAAATACTTCTCTGCCTGCAAACATGTAAATGCACCAAGGGATAATAAGTTGGTCTACAAATATTTGAATGCCAACTATATATGGGTTCTGTGTACATAAGGCTTTTTCTCTGTGGTAGTCTGGTCGAGTAATACTAAAGTAAACTTAAGAGACCATTTAGTCCAGCTTCCTCATTTAATACTTAAGAATACTAAGATTCAGACAGGTTGATTTAGCTAATTTGTTAGTGAACTAGAACTCCCATCCCATCTTTATACCCATCCCATCTTATCTCTGTTACTCCATGATCCTGAAGAAAACTTCTGTAAGTGAATGATTACCTCCTGAGGATTCTGAGGTGTCTAGTTCTTGTTGGATTTTCCTATGTGGCTTTGTTGGGAGGTGGCAGATATGCAAATCTTGTAGCAAGATTCTGAGGCTATGATTAAGATACAGTGAGACCTTTTAGTGTCACTTGTATGACAGAGCAGTGATGCCATTCACCTGTTCTGTCCCAACTCTCCAAGCAGTGCAATAGAAGCTTTATAAGCTCTGGCTTTTCAGGTCATAAGAGCCTTCTCCTTGCCTCAGTGCAGGCAGGTGAGATGTGGTCATGTGGACATGCCTAGCACTTAAGAAAGGCAACTATTGAGTGAGAAATCAAGTACTAAGGGCAAAATAGGTGGACCCAGTGAAAGCAAAGCTATGCTTTCTTAGAAGATTCCGTAACATCTTAAGTGTATTACAGCTCCTTTAGGACTGGTGTTTTAGCTTCATGGTAATGTTGCCATAAGATATAGTTCACATGCTTACTTTTTGCACCCTTACAGGCTTAACTTTGCCTGTGGCCAAGGAATTAAGTCCTTTTCTCCCACTCCTAGGAATGTTTGGTCTTACTTTCTTGCCAAAGCATTTACAGTACAAGGCTAATGGGAGCTCCAAATTTACAGGATTAGCTTTCATTTTCCATGGCTTTAACCTCCCAATTCATAATCATGCAAAAAAAATATGCTGCTGGAAGTCTGTGACTATTGTTGTTTTTAAAGACTGGTTAATGAGGGAAATATTCATTCCCTTTGAGTTTTGACTCATACGCATACATTTTTTGAGCTGGGTACTTACCGTGTCATAAATTAGCTACACTCGATATCTACGTATACTCATTTACATATTTGAATTCTTTATTTTTTCACAGCCATCTCTTCCTGTACTTTATACCCTGTCTAGCCAGGCTACACATGAAGCTGTTCATCTCCTTTGCAGGATGTTGGTCTTTGATCCAGTAAGTAGTGTTTATTTTTATATTTTGTAATGAATTTAAAATACTTTTGTTGTAGGAAAAAATATCAAGAGATGGACAGTGTAAATAATGACTTCTCAAAAGATAGACTTTCATCCCCAGTTTCATGTATATCATGCTCACTCATCACACAAAAGTTTGATTATTAACACATGAGAGCTGAGGTGAAGAGAGATAAGGAACTAACTGTACCATCCTTATTTACTTCTATTTGTAAAAGGAGTTTGACACCAAGTTAAATCAAGGGAAAAAATATTAACATTATTTGAAAAAATCTGCCTATTATACTGCATGAGGAAATGTTTACTCTTTAACTTGTTGCGAGGGTGGTTTTTCCAAATGCCATTTTTTGGACTTGACTCCTTTGACTCAGTTCTGCTCTTCATTTATTCATTCATCCAAAGAATATTTATTATTGACATCTCTGCCAATAACTATTGTCAAAAAAGAACCAAAAATGGAAACATTTATTTTTTTAATTACATTTTATGGATTATGTTATTATAGTTGTCCTGATTTTTTTCCCCTTTGCGCTCTTCCACCCAGCACCCCCCACTCCCTCAGGCAATTTCCCCCACCATTGTTCATGTCCAAGGGTCATGCATATAAGTTCTTTGGCTTCTCCATTTCCTACACTGTACTTTACATCCCCCTGGCTGTTCTGTAACTACCTATTTGTACTTCTTAATCCCCTCACCTCTTCACCCATTCTACCATACTCCCCCTTCCATCTGCAGCCATCAAAACACTGTCTGTATCCATGAGTCTGTCCCTGTTCTTGTTTGCTTAGTTTGTTTTTCAGATTTAATTGTTGATCGATTTATAATTTTTGCCATTTTATTGTGCATAGTTTTGGTCTTCTTTTTTTAAAATAAGTCCCTTTAACATTTTATATAATAATGTTTTGATGATGGTGAACTCCTTTAGTTTTTTGGTTGTTTTGTTTTTGGGTGTTTTTTTTTTTGTCTGGAAGCTCTTTATCTGCCCTTTGATTCTCAGTGATAGCTTTGCCAGGTAGAGCAATCTTGGTGGTAGGTCCTTGCTTTTTATCACTTTGAATATTTCTTGTTGCGTACAAGGTTTCTTTTGAGAAATCAGCTGACAGTCTTATGGGAACTCCCCTGTAGGTAACTAACTGCTTTTTTCTTGCTGCTTTTAGCATTCTCTCCTTATCTCTAACCTTTGGCATTTTAATTATGATGTGTCTTGGAGTGGGCTCTTTGCACCCATCTTGTTTAGGACTCTCTGTGCTTCCTGGACCTGTGTATTTCCTTTACCAACTTAGGGAAGTTTTCTTTCATTATTTTTTCAAATAGATTTCCAGTTTCTTGCTCTTTCTCTTCTCCTTCTGGCACCCCTATGATGCAAATGTTGGACCTCTGAAATTGTCCCAGAGGCTGCTTATACTGTCCTCATTGTTTTGGATTCTTATTTCTTCTTGTTGCTCTGATTGGTTGTTTTTTGCTTCCTTATGTTCTGTGTCATTGATTTGATTCTCAGCTTCATCCACTCTATTGTTGATTCCCTGTAAATTGTTCTTTATTTCAGTTAATGAATCCTTCATTTCTTTTTTTTAATATATTTTTTATTTTATTGATTATGCCATTACATTTGTTCTATTTCCCACCCTTCATTCCCCTCCACCCTACACACCCCTCCCCCACCATTCCCCCCCTTTAGTTCATGAACATGTGTCTCAAGTTCTTTAGATTCTATATTTCCCATACTATTCTTGCCCTCCCCCCTATCTATTTTCTACCTACCGTCTATGCTACTTATTTTCTGTACCTTCTCCCCCCTTCTCCTTGTCCCACTCCCCTGTTGCTAACCCTCCAAGTGATCTTCATTTCTATGGTTCACTCCTGATCTAGCTGTCCTCTTAGTTTCCTTTTGTTTTAGGTGTGGTTGTTGATAACTATGAGTTTGCTGTCCTTTCACTGTTCATCTTTTTTATCTTCTCTTTCTTAGATAAGTCCCTTTAACATTTCATATAAGGGTTTGGTGATGATGAAGTCCTTGACCTTATCTGAGAAGCAGTTTATCTGCCCTTCCATTCCAAATGAAAGCTTCGCTGGATAGAGCAATCTTGGATGTAGGTCTTTAGATTTCATGACTTGAATACTTCTTTCCAGCCCCTTCTTGCCTGTAAGGTCTCTTTTGAGAAATCAGCTGACAGTCTGATGGGAACTCCTTTGTAGGTGACTGTCCCCTTATCTCTTGCTGCTTCTAGGATTCTCTCCTTCATTTTAATCTTGGCTAATGTAATGATGTGCCTTGGTGTGTTCCTTCTTGGGTCCAACTTCTTTGGGACTCTCTGAGCTTCCTGGATTTCCTGGAAGTCTATTTTGTTTGCCAGCACAGGGAAGTTCTCTTTTATTATTTGTTCAAATAAGGTTTCCACTCGTGACTGTTCCTCTTCCCCTTCTGGTACCCCTATAATTCGGATATTGGAGCGTTTAAAGATGTCCTGGAGATTCCTAAGCTTCTCCTCATTTTTTTGAATTCTTGTTTCTTCATTCTTTTCTGTTTGATCATTTTTTCCTTCCTTCTGGTCCACTCCATTGATTTGAGTCCCAGTTTCCTTTCCATTACTATTGGTTTCCTGTGCATTACCATTCATTTCAATTAGTTTAGCCTTCATAAGTTCCTCTAATTTGTGACTGAAATGAACCAGTTCTGTGAGCATCCTTATCACCAGTGTTTTGAACTGTTTATCTGATAGTTTGGCTATTTCTTCATTGCTTAGATTTATTGGCTCTGGGGCTCTGAGTTCTTCTTGAGCCATGTTTTTATCTGTTTGTGCCTGTTACGTATGAGGAGAGGTGCCTTAGGCGTTCACCAGGGTGGGGCCACCCAGGTCGCTAGTTTGTGACGCTGTATGTGGGGGTGGGGTCAGAGGGAGCAGTGGCAGTCCTCTCTGCTTGTCCAGTCCGCCTCACCACTCGCCCCTGCCTGTTTATCTGAGCGCAAATGTGCGAGCCCGCCGCCCTGTGCCACGAGGACTCAGTGCTCGCCTGAGTGTGGACTGAGTACACCCTCCTCTTGTAGTTGAGCCTTCATTGCTATTGGCAGATCAGTGGGAAGATTTACCCAGGCCAGTCAGCTGTAAGGATTGTCTGCGACCGCTTATCACCAACCTCTGCCCTGTGTGGAGGATCAGCTGTGCAGGTGCTCAGTGGTGGTACTCTGACATCTGTAGCTGTGCAGTGGGCACACTCTCCCTGGGGTTTCCTGGGTTGTGCAGGCCAAAGACAGCCCCCACCTGTGTTTTGCCCATGGCCACCATGCTGAGCTATAAATCAATTTGAGAGGGCTGCTACTTATGCTGGGCTCAGAGATTTTCAGGCAAAGCCAAGCCGTGAATCAAATCTAGGCTAGCTGCTGCTAGTGCCAGGTCTGGGACCACTTCGTAAGAGGTATGGGGGCCCGAGGGCTTGCTGAGGCTGGCTGGTAATTTGTTTGAGAGGATTTAGGAAGTTTTGAAACATGAGCCAAGACCATCCATCCATATGGAAAAGCAGCTTGGGTAGGCCCATAAGTTGGGTAGGGCAGAGTCTCTGGGGATCTCCAAGGCAGGTCAAACAGTCTCAGGAATGGCACCAGCTTGCCAGCTCTGTGGGGGAGGATTTAGAAAAGGGACAGTGGCCTCTGCTTGCCTTGATGCCAAACACTTCAGTTTCTCCTAGGATATGCCACTGGTAACTTTCAAGCTGCTACCCCTGGTGCCGGAGCTTAGAGGGAATGAGTCTGAGTAGACAAATCCATGTGCAGGTTCTTTAAGAGGAACTGCTTGGGACTCCAGCACTTTCTCCCACCAAGTCAACCCACACTGGTTTTGCAGCCAGAAGTTGTGGGGACTTATCACCCGGGTGTGGGCCTGGGACTCCTCACTACCAAGATATCCTTCCCAAATTCTTACCCAGTGCCTGTGAGTGAGGGACCAGCCCATCTGTGTCTCCACCCCTCCTACCAGTCTGGATGGATGTGATTTCTTAATACTATAGTTGTCACACTTCCATTCAACTTGATTTCTGCTGGTTCTGAGTGATGGTTGTTCTCTATTTTACTTGTAATTTTTATGTGGTTGTGCAAAGAGGTGAGCCATGTCTGCCTACATCACCATCTTGACAAGAAGTCAACTTGGAAGCATTTAGAAAAGAAAATTTTCCTTACCAACAATACAAGGAAGTCACCAAATACAAAAACAGTGGGTATTTAAAGGGAGGAAATACCCACAAAATTAACAGTTATTACATTAACATTGGTCTGTTTGTGATGAGAAAGCAGCAACTGTCGCACATGAGTATCAAATACACAAAGATCAGAACTATGTGGACATCAGCATAACAAAAATTAGGGATAAAAATGTTTTGTTAGGGAGTACATGTTTGTGAGAAACAGTCTGGGTTTATTATTTGGGGGGACCAGAACCAATCAGCAACAACGTAATTTTTGTTACATCTCAGGGTGTATCATAGACTTTTATTTGTTTGGTGTTTGTTTTTGTTTTTCTGTTTTTTATTTATTTTGCTATGTGAGGTGCTTAGTTATACAGAAGCAAGATAAAGTGGCAATTCTCAATTCCACAGTCCCTCCTTGTGGTCAAGTTCCTGCCATTAAGGACAGTGCCAGCCACATAACTTTCTCAATGGGATAGTGATTTAGCATCATTAGTTTGGTATTTTGATTTATTTGGCAAGTTTATCTATATAGCTATCAGGAGATGTTGATTAATACATGAAGACTTTTTATATGGTTAACAAAACTAGAGTCACATGAACTTCAAGCTTCAGAGTCTGCCCACAGAGGATTTTGTAAAGGCCCTGAGGTTGAAATTTACTTTTATGTGTCAGAAATATCTTAGTCTCTATATTAGTTCTATTTACATTAAGAGCCAAGAACCATGTACTAGTAGTTCACCTGTACTAGGTTTTTCCTTTATGTGTATCTGTAAGATGTCCTCTTGTCAGAAAAGATCCCATGTTTATTAATGCTCCTCACCTGCCAGGAGCTCATAGTCTTTACAGCCTTAAAGCTGGAAGGTCCTCAGTCATAGAGCAGATACCACACACGTTATCCTGGGAGGCCTTTTAGACATCAGTTCTGCATGGAAATGTAGTCCTTATCTCTAACACTGGGATTGTCATACCTAATTTAATGAAACATGATGTCATATTTACAGATCAGGTATATCTATAAGTAGGAGGTAAGATGTATCTGGTAAAGAGAATAGATTCTTACTGAACCTAAGTAAATAACTACTTAGTCATTAAAAAAATAATAAAGGAATTTAGTTAAGGTACACTACATAATATTTAACCGTTTTTATCATCATCTTATAGAATAAGGCCAACCAATAAATGTAATTTTAACAGAATTATTATTTTTAAATTGGCTTGATGCTGTATTAGTTTATGATTACCCTTTTAAAAGAATGTTTTAACCTGTTAAATTGAGGGTTAGCAATAGAACATAAACCATAATTAAATCAGTTTATTTAGCCTGCAGTAATTAATTAATTCTTATTTTGTTGATCTTGGGTTAAACAGTCTATTGCCACGTGTCTCCTGCTGGACTGAAACATTCCGGAAATCCTGGCTCAGTTACTTGGTTCAATCTAAGAAGTGGCTGTCTGTGGTGATGATCTGTTATACTCATTAATTTATACCGTTAAGACAATGGTCAGGAATACCATCTGATAACAGTCCTTTACCGAGGTCCTCATGATATTTCTTAAGGAATACTCAATTCCCGATCTTAGGGAGCCTTTAGGCAAATATAAGAAAAAAGCAGCAAGTGTCTATCAAAGGATGATTAAGATTAAAAGTCCCTGGTTCTTTTATTGTAATAATATCAACAATATTGGAGAGTGGGTTATAACAATAAATTTATAAAGATGTAATTAACTATTACCTCAAAATAGTGAAGACATTAGCCCTGACCGGTATGGCTCAGTGGGTTGAACATCGTCCTGCAAACCAGAAATGGTCCCCAGTTCAATTCCCGGTCAGAGCACAGCCCAGGGTTGCAGGCCAGGACCCTGGTTAAGGGTGTGCGAGAGGCAACCAAATGATGTTTCTCACTCTCGTTCTCCCTCCCTTTCCCTCTTTAAAAATAAATAAAATCTTTTTTATAAGATGTTAAACAAATGTCCAGAGACCTTATTCTATCTAAACTATTGCAGTAGTTACAAGCAATATTTTTAAAGCACAACAATAATTATTAGGAATTTAGAAAAATTATTCATTTTCCCCTTGACAAAAACATACCTATTATCTTGCATACATATCTTCAACCATCACAAAGTATTCTACATCTTTAAAAAAATGTACGTGTAGCCCTGGCTGGTATGGCTCAGTTGGTTGGAGAGTTATCCCTACACCCAAAAGTTGGGGTTTCAATTCCCAGTCAGGGCACATGCCCAGTCAAGGCGGTCATGTCAGTCTCTGGTCAGGGTGCATATGCAGGGCGTGCAGTGGGTCTTTCTCTCTTTCTCTCTTCTCTCCCCTCCCTCCCCCTCCTTCTCTGTAAAATCAATAAACCTATTTTTTAGATTTGTTATAAAATATGTGTACTTCAACCCAAAGATACATACTTGTACATCTTTTTAGCCATTTATTATTGGCTACTCTATAATGTATTAATGAAGAGCCCAGGTATATTAAAATTAAAATTACCAAGTATTAACTCAAATTGATATTAGTAAAGTCTTAATGTTAACTGAGCATCAGAAGATTAAAACTTAAGTTGATACATTAAGTCCTTATGATGTATAATATTCTAAAAACGAATTTCTTTTTAGGAAGAAATTAGCTATTACCATTCATCTAATTTATTTGAACACATAATTTTGAAATTCCACAATCTTAAACTATTGGTTTACCTAACTAGCAAAACCAGCAGGAAAAAAAAAAGTTAAATTCAAAATGATTAGGCTTTTTGAGAGAAATTAACCTAAAAGTTGTATAAACTAGAATATTCTGCATATTATTATTTGTACATGGCAACACAGTCAGGAAAAAAACAGTTTGTTTTTGCATATGCCATTCTTTTCTATTATAGTTTACATTCAATATTATTTTGCACTAATTTCAGGTTAGCATAGCAGTTCAACAATCATATACTTTACAAAGTGTTCCCCCTGCTATTTCCAGTACCCACCGGGCCCCACACATTCATTATATTATTGACAGCATCTCCTATGCTGTACTTGACGTCCCTGGGACTTTTGTAACTGTCAGTCTGCACTTCTCAGTCCCTTCGCCTTTTCCACCCAGTTTCCCAAGCCCCCTCCCAAAAACAGAGATGTTTTTAAATTTTTGTAAGTATTAACTTAGACTGATTTATTCGAAGAGTCGTTTTGAGTGGAAATAATCACATGACCTCTTTATCCTACACAGTTATATATATATTTTGCTTCATACTTTGTAACCTGGTACCAAGGGTATTATTTTAACTCACAGGTAAAGCCTTTTTAATCTTTGAGTTACAACTTTAGAAAGAATATTTTTCTAAGAGCTAACATATTAAATATACAAGGAAGAATAATGTTTTTAAACAAACTTTTTATTTCCTTTTGTCCTAGCTGTGTTAATATTCTTTCTAAAAGCCACTTGGAATGGGAGTTTGCTCCATTTTAAGAAATATCATAATATGACATATTAACTCCCTTCAGAAGTGTATTAATTTGTTTACTTAGAAATGTTTTAAATCTATACAATGGAAAATTTTATCAATTCTATCAGAACCAGAAGAGCCAATTATGATAAAGCAACAAAATCTAGGATAGAAACAACTGTCCATATCTGCTGACCAGTTTAAAGAAACAAGGTACATACAATAAGTACCCTAGGTATGTAGGACACAATTAAGCACCATTTGGTCCTTCAAAAGAACACCATTACTGAAAACTGATTAAGTGTGATTTATTTCTCAATTTAGCAGGACAGTTTTTTTATCCTTTTGGTGTCCATACCCTTTACAAAATGACGGTCTCCTTTCTTTGACCTTGTTTCAGAAGTCCTAAATAGACTTAAGTTGGTTAGAGAAATGAAAGTTGATCACTGCATGCCAGGGATTTGAAATACTTTTTGTTCACGGGCTTCTCTTAGTTAAGACCTGTTAGAAGGCTTCTTACTAGTATACAAAGATCTTTCAAATGCTGAGCATAGTATCAGTAGTTGGGAAAACACCAAAATCTTTTCAACCCTGCATTCTCAAATTTCAGGAAATATCAGAACCCTCCGGGAAACAAACAAAAGACCAACAGGGAAGTCAGATTCCAGCTGCTAGTGGCACCTCACAGGACCCCAATTTCTGACATCTGCCACCTGACAAAAATGACTTAATAGTCAGATGACAAAATTAAAACCCAGACTCAGTCACTGCTTCCACCAGTGTGGACACCATCAGCCATGTTAAATCGGAAACAGAAACAGAGTTGGCCAAGAACCAGACTTAGTGAGCGAAAGCCAGAGAGCTCAGGCCCACACGCGGGACTGCCAGACGCTCCGCGTGGAGGAGCCCGGTCCCAGGCAAGGTGTGCTGTGGGCCAGCTGGTGTCTTTTGAAAAGGTTCTGACAGTAGATCTTTATCCCGGTGCAACCTGCAGAAATAGCTGGACTCATTTAGAGAAAAAAAGAAAAATTCCCTTGCTAAGTTAATCAGACTTCGTCTGGATCACCAAGTACAAAAACAACGGGAACAAAACCAAGGTCGTCAAGTTTACATTGCCTGTTCATGGTGGGTGGGTAGCAGCTTTCCTTTGTGATCGTCACATCCGGAAAGACCAAGACACGCCTTTTAAAGTTTTAACGTCGGCACAGGAAAACGTCAGAGGTGAAAGTGTTTCAGGGAAATCCAGGTTTATGGGAAATAGTTAACATTTTATTATTTGGGGGACGAGAACAAGTGAGGTGATTGGGGTCTTGTTTTGGGGTTCTTGTTTGTTTGTATGAAAAATGGTTTTCTTTTTTAAAATCATGTTATGGGAGGCATTTGATCATATTGGAAGTAGGGCAGAGTCTCGGTTTTCCTGCTCTCTACTATGGGGTCTATCCTTAAATCCTTTAAAATTCACTTCTCTCAGTGGTATTTATGTCCACCAAGCTCAGTTTTTTTTATCAACCTGAAAACTAAGTATATTAAGTATTCTGGTCCGAAGTGTCAGAAACCCACAGGCTGCTGACATGCGGACTGAGGTGGGTATTAGACCCTGGCACTCAGACCGCTCTCTCTGCTGCCTGAGTCCAACAGCTTTCAGATAGGCCTTCGCCCTCGTTGATTTGCTGCTTTAACAGAGTAATTAAGTTTCAAGCAGCTTTGTAAAATTGCCACTGTGATCACATCTCTTCTAAATGCTAAGGCATGTTTAGAAAATGTAACTGTTATTTAAGATGCAAACTTTTCCCTTTCAAAGCATTACATATTTAAATGTCATGATATTTGTCATTTCTGACCCTGCATACATTTATTGCAAGGTAGGAACTTTTCAGCATCTTAGCAGAAAGTCACTTCATACTCTCTCAACTGCTGCTTTACCCACCTCTGAATTCAGTTATCCCCCTAAACACAGGATACACCATAAAATATAAGCAGTTACTGTGTCTTATAAAGATCTTGTGTAGACAGTCATGTTTATCTGTGGTGTTGATGTGCTGGTCTCTAAATTTGGTTGCAGTCCAAAAGAATATCCGCTAAGGATGCCTTAGCCCACCCCTACCTAGATGAAGGGCGACTACGATATCACACATGTATGTGTAAATGTTGCTTTTCCACCTCTACTGGAAGAGTTTATACCAGTGACTTTGAGCCCGTCACCAACCCCAAATTTGATGACACTTTTGAGAAGAACCTCAGTTCTGTTCGACAGGTTAAAGGTGAGTGTCTTTTTTTGACCTTCAGCCTGGAGGGATCACTATTAACACTTCTCATCAGGTGGCCATGAAAAGCTGGGACCTGGATGGTGACCAAAGCTGCTCCATAGGTTCATTTCACAACCCTGTGTATAACCCTTTTGTTCAGGGCTTGTGTGCCAAGAAAGCTGTGTGTTACAAAAACGCTGATTTGATGCTCCATCCGGGGGAAGGTCAGGCAAAGGAAAGAATCTTTTTTTCTTGTTTTTAAAGTTCATTTACTTAATGACTGTAACTCAGTATATTTAATGTGTATTCACTAAGTGCAATTTATTTCATTGAATGAAATACATTGGGCTTTTTAGTATAACATGCAAAGTTTTTAAAAAGATAAATATTCACTGAAGGAATCATTCCGGTGATGACAAGAGAAGGAAATCTGCTAGACTCATAAAATTTCCTGATACAATCTCCTATTGGGGTTAGGGTGTGGTGGGGGTTTTGGACATCCACGATTCTGAATGATTTGAGTGTGTGCTCTAGGGCATTTTAAGAGAGAGAGTAGTCCCCAAAGTAACCAGCCCCAAACTGTATACCTAAATATCATGGTTTTTTAAGTGATTTTCAAAAAGGCAGTAATTACCAGTAATTAGGGAAGTTCATTCATAATGCCAAACCCTGTGGAGTCGCTCTCAGTCTACGGACCATTTTCTTCTCCCACTGTCGGGACCTCCGCTCAGTGTAATGCCACTTGGGGGGTTTGGCCCATGTTGAGCAGCAACTGTCATTTTGGTTTCGGGAAATTCCCGCTGGATTCAGCCTGATAGATGGCATGTGTCTGATTGAATAAACTCGTAAGAAAAGCTTTTCTGATGCCGGCCAGCGTTAGCTGAGAACCCATCACTCCCAAACCTGCAAATGGACGTGCCTTATGTGATGTTTGTTTTCTCCACAGAAATTATTCACCAGTTCATTCTGGAACAGCAGAAAGGAAACAGAGTGCCTCTCTGCATCAACCCTCAGTCTGCTGCTTTTAAGAGCTTTATTAGGTAACTATATGGATGTAATTCTAACTTCCTTGTTAGAATTGAAAGGATGCCATTGTGATTTTGTTACTCAGCATATTTCTGTTTTTGTTTAGATTAAGTAACATAGATAAAAGGTCCAACAGAAAGTTTCTGTTAGGAACTTTGGCTTTAGTCCAAAGTATATTAAAATGGAAGCCTTAGTTCTTACACTACAGCCAATTCACTGCGGCTGCTTGGGCAGTTTTTTCCCAGATGACCATTGTGCCGCCCGATCGTGTGCGTGGGGTCCTCCTGCAGCTGCAGTGCGGCCACTGTCCTGGAGGCAGACACATTCGTCCGGGCTCCCACTGCCATCCCCACCACCGCCATAATAAGTGCAGGCAAGGAAATTGTTTTTACAGGCAGACTGCTGGCTTGTCCCATGGGCTTAGTGCTTACAGAGCTATAAGCCTGCTTTGGAACCTAGCAAGCTTCATTCTCTTTGTCATTTCCTTCTCAGTCTCTTTTTCCCTAACTCCTTGTATCAGTCAGGGTTCAGGCACTAGAAAGAAACCACACCCAGTAAAATGTAATAACGAGAGGCATTAACTAAGGAAAGAGAATGAACAAGGAAGAAATGAAGAACTTAGAGGAGGCCCCTTGGGTGGACCTCTCTGGGCATGATACAGTTGTCAGACACACCCCCTGAGGGTGGTGCAGAAACTTGCCAGAATGTGTGGGCAGGCCAGAACTGGGCCTTTCACATTAAAAAAAAAAAAAAAGAGGCACACTGGAACCAGAAAGGGCTGCTGCTTCCTAATGCTGTGGCCTTGCAGTGCCTTCCCAGCACCCTGTGTTGACAAAGGCTCCCAGTGAGCCAGATGGCAGAGGAGAAGTGCGAACGGGGTCTGGCTCGGGGATCACAGAGCAGGACAGAGAAGGGTGATTTTGGGTCTGAGGGGCTTGCTCCTTTCTTCCCTGCCTGCCTTTCCCCCTCCCCCTTCCCTCTTCTCCTGGTTTCTCTTTCCCTTCCCCTCACTTATGCTTTAATTGGCCTTGGTGTGGTATTGAAGTTAACCAAAGTCAAGATTTTTTGTTTAGAATTTATAAATCAGGGTGACGTCATTTATTCTATGGAATAAATATATGTCAGTAAAATAAGGGATTAAGTTGTATTTTTATACTTCTCTATGGTGTAAAATTACTTTGTTTTAATTTTTTCCCCTAAGAGTCAGTGACCCAGTCAATCAAGGGTTTTTAATATCTTTCCAGGTGCAAGTTACTCATTATTCTGGGCCCCAGGGGAGCAAAGGGGTAACATACACTCCCTCGTGTTTATAATCTAGTTGGCAAGGTTAGACAGACATGTGAAATAACTGATCAAACAAATCTGTGGGTAACAAATGCCAAATGATTATCCACTACTACTCAATTAATACTTGGTAAAGAGCTTATGAGGCTCATTCAAAATAGGTCCTCGCCAAACGTCACTGTATTTTCAGAGGCTACTTTTAAATGGGTAAGTCTGCATCCTTTAGGATTGTTTTCTGATCGCTTATAAGTATTATTATTTACAGTAGCTACCATTTACTTTATATTATGAACTAGGCACCGTGGAAGCACTATACATGCGTTATCTCATTTTATTCATCACAGTAGTGTTACCGCTTTCCAAAAGAGGAAAGATGAAGGACTTTGCTGTGTCACACAACCAGTAAGTGACATGTTGGTTTTCAAGACCATGTATTTCTTAGGCACTGTACCATGTCGCCTCACTAAAACTGTAGATCCTTCAACTATTTGGAACAAATGCAACTTGAGAGAAGTTAAAAGAAACAGAAATAAAAGTCCACAACTGGACTTCACAAATTTTTAAAGGAAGAAAGGAAAACAGGCAGCTGCGAGTTGCCCTTTGGGCCGTTACCATGTTCTCACCGCGTCTCCATTTTTTTCTAGTTCCACTGTTGCTCAGCCGTCTGAGATGCCCCCATCTCCTCTGGTGTGGGAGTGACGGTGGAAGATAACGTACTACTGAAGATGTAATGTAGCTTTCCACTGGAGTCTGGGATTTGCAATTCTGGAGGTTAATCATGCTTGTACTGTAATTTTACTAATGAAGTTTTAAATTAACAACCACTACTTGTATGATATGAATAATATTTAGAAATGTTACTAGACTTTTAATCTTGTAAAGTGGTTGTGCTTTTAGAAGAAAAATATTTTACCCAGAGTTGCACATGTTTTATGAATTTAGTGCAGCTATTATGGCTCACCTCAGAACAAAAGAGAATTGAACCAAATTGGGGAGTTTGGGGTTTTGTGTTTTTGTTTTGTTTTGTTTTTCTTTTTTTAAATGAAGTGAGATTGTTCACACACACACACACACACAAGACAGTCATACCTTTTGATATTTGAGCCATTCCTGAAAATTATGGGTTTTCTAAAATGAAAGAATCTAGAAACCTTGCCTGCGACCAATCATGGAGCCACGTGAGCTGATCGTGGCTGCACCGGGGGGAGGGGCATGCCACCTGATGATCAAGCCCTATAATTAGCTTCTCATTAGAGCCGTGACGGTGACGTGTGCTGTCTCAAATCCAATGTTGTGGGTAGAGAGAATGAGTTTGTGACTAGGAGAGACTAAACTTCTGTTTTCCTTACCCGGTATAAATATATATATATATTTAATCTATTTTTATTAGAAGTTTTTCTGCTCTTTCTTACATAAAAGAACCCCCCAGCATGCATCTTTCATGTGTGTAAATAACTCATTTCTGGGCTAATTTCAGAAGAACCCCGACATTGCTGTATAGAGAGAGAACTAGCTTGCACATTTTAGGTCTGTGAAATTTTGTGAGACTTTTCCTGCACTGGACAATAAAAATAAATAAATAAAAGACAAAAACAAATTTTAAAAAAATTTAAAGCCACAAAAAAAAGGCACATAGGGAATTATGTCAAATGTGTTTGTGTCCTTAGGCAAAGCTGTGGGAGTCTTGAAAAGTCACAGTAGTAAATAACTTATTACTTTTTGACAATTCTTTCTTCTGTTGGAACACTGAATTCTCCTGTGCATATGTATATATGAATACAAATCGAAGGCCTCTACCTCCTGGAGTTACACAACTTGGCTTGTTTACCTCCACATGCTGATGATGACTATTTTTTTTTAAGTTCAATGTGGAGACTTGAAACTTGAATGTCCCTTCCAACTTTTATATTAAAAATAAAAAGACAAGAAAATTGAAGATCGTTTTTCACCTGTACAAGGAATATTAATGGATCGTCTTAAAATTGGTTTAGGAAAAAACCTTGGTGTGTGTTATGGACAGTTAACTGTTAAAGTTATTGTAAGTTATCTGTATTTAGCAGAGAGTATTTTCATCTTGAGTGATCTGAGCTGAATTTGAAGACTATTAATAAGTTATGTTTGGAAGTTTTAACTTCAATGAAGTAATTATTTGCTGTGAAAGAAACAAACATTACTAAACAAAGATGGTGCAATATCTTTGTTTTTTTTTTATGAGGCTCCTGAGAATCAACCCAACTGAAGCATTTCAATTCACTTGAATGAGAAACGTGTTTAGTATCAAAAGAGCCCAAGAAGACACTGGTGTGAAAGGTACAATCTCAGAGGTTGGTCAGTTACCGTGGCACACTTACTGGTCACTTTGTACAATGTAGATTTGAAGTACAGTGGTGAAAACATTAAATGTGACATTTGAAAAAGACGTGTCCTCTGTTTATTTCAGTTTCTGTTTTTTGGTTTCTCTTCAGTACAACTTGTCTATACTGAATTTGCAAAGTTTTAAGACATTTTCTATTTATATTCCTGCTTAGATCTTTGAGGAAATTAGATGTGCTTTTTAAAAATCTTCTGAGCCCTGGCCAGCGCGACTCAGTTGGTTGGGTGTCCTTCCACGGCAGAAGGTCACCAGTTTGATTCGTGGTTGGGGCACATGCCTGGGTTATGGGGCCAGTCCCAGTTGGGGCGTGTGTGAGGGGCACCTGATTGATGTTTCTCTCCCTCTCTTTCCCCATACCTTCCTCTTTTTCTAAATAAATGGATAAATTCTTTAAAAAATAAAAAATAAAAATCTTCCCAGAAACTTTAGCTTGCCAAAAACATTTTGAAAACTTAACTGATATCAAAGACACTGTGCTTTAAATATATATAATTTGAAAGTCCAAACTGGAGAGCCTAATATAGTGGTTTTCAAACTTGTTAAAATCAAGGAACCCTATTTTCATGTGAACTCAAACTCCAGCACAGTAAACAAAAGGGGTCTACTCTAAACGAAGCAGACTGCTGGGGGGACTGGCCCCTCCCTCTTCCTGTCTGCTTCAGGAAGACTCCCGGGTCCGTGGTGTGATTGAGACCTGACACCAGACTGACTTCAGAATACTTGCCTGAGGCTCGGTAAAGCCCCATTGCTCCTGGGTTTGTAGAGGGCCTGTCTTTCTCCCTGTCTTTTCTTGATTTAGCAAAATGGATGGATTTTCTTTTTCTGACATGGCAGGGAGTTGACTGTTTTAACTCATCTAAATATAAATACACGCATTAATTTACTCAACAAACTTTTGAATACCTGCCAAGTGTAAGAATTATAAGGAAGCCTGTTTAATAGCAGTGCTTATGTAAGAAAATTGGTTTTCATCATTTATAGGAAAGCGTTATGAATTGCACATGTAACCCTTTGAAACTAAAGTTGTTCACAGGTAGATAGTAGAGAAAATACACTGACCTGTTCCCACTGGGACCTGCTCAGGTAACCAAGGATTATGTGCCTTATTTAATTGTCAATAATTGCACAAACGTGGTGTTTCTACAGCCAGTGGAGTCAGTCTGGACAGTAAGTTAGGGCTCTGTTCAGCTGCACTTTGCATCAGCTTTGAGATTAAGGTAGCTGTTGGGAGCTACCTGTGTCCTACTATGCTCCAATAACATCTAGACATCACATTGGGAAATGGACTCCTCTAGAGTCTTCTCCGAAGTCTTTGACTCCCCACCTCTCCTTCTGTAAGCAGTCTTCCCTTGGCGTCTGTGACACCGTTGTTTTCTCCACTTTGGGGGCCACAGCTCTCCCTAACAGTCTCCTCCTTCTGCTTAATCGTCACACTTGTGTGTTCCCTGGGCGAGGGACCAATCCTGGGTTTTCTTTCTACTCCAAAGCCAAGGGTCCTTGACTTCGCTACTTGGTAGAATTGCCTGGAGAGGTTTCAGAAATCCCAGTGCTTGGGCTACATCCCAAACCAATTAAATCAGAATCTCTAGAGACAAGGCCCAGCATCGATTTCGTGCCATGGGTTTGGTTTGGTTTGGTTTGGTTTGGTTTGGTTTGGTTTGGTTTGGTTTGGTTTGGTTTTGTGCAGCCAGGGTTGAGAGCCTGTGACATCTACCCTCCTCACAGCCTCAGTGATTGTAAGAGTATAACCCCAATCTCTCACCTATATACCCTGATTTTTCCACTCTGCCTATTAGAAATGTCCACTTGGGTGCCTTATAGGCACCTCATACATGTCAAAAATGAAATTAATGATGTTTTCTCCCCACAGCTTTATTATTAAATCATTCTCACTTTTCCCCTCCGGCTCCTTTTTTCTTCTACACTAGCAAAGGGGTTGAGGCGTAACCAGCCAGGGCTGTCCTCAGCATTTCGTGAGGAATTGTGGGAGGGGAAGGAGGACAGGGTTGTCGCCGGTGTAGCTCCCTCTCTTCACGTCACTTAGGACCTGTGCCCGGGTGGTACTCTGGACAGCGCAGCACCAGGTTTTTGTTCTTTGGCGGATGAGATGGAAGAGAATGGCTCTGTCACAGCACTCCATCTGCTCCCTACCCCTCGCCCCGAACGTGGGTGTCATCATCCCCCAGGTACGTCAGAGTCCACCCCGCTCCCATCTTGACTCCAGAATTCATTCACATTTTGCGTTGCATTCTTGAGTATACTTTTATCTTAATGTTTTTAATGATGTATACTGTACGGGGGGGGGGAGTAAAAAAATGTTCAGTTTATGAGTGAGATGCTGTTGAATCTTGTTTTCCATTTAAGAAATCACTGAATTGAAGAGACTGTTTAACATGTTGTTTCTTACTGAAATTGACATCTAGTGTTTCCTCTCCCAGGCTTAAAATATATTGAGAATCAAACACATTAAGGGGTAATATCTTCCCCTGTACTTTTAAGTGACTTTTATCACTGAGTGAACAATGCCCAGATACTTGCAACAAGTGGTAAATTATGTTTTCAGGTTGCTGTAGGCGGAAATTTTAACAAGTGGACCTTGTTACTAAGAGGTCAGCGTTCATGGTAGGTAGCCAACTTCAAAGGTGTCTGATCCAGTGGTCAGTCTCCTACTTGCAGGGAAATACCAAAGATCTCTAACTAATGAAAGATGGGTTTATATTACCTTTTATTTTGATGTCATCTCTGATTTTTCTCCTCACCATCTTCAGTGCCGACTGTCTTCATCCAGTTTTTAACAGCAGCAGTCATGTCATGTTTTGAGCAGCTTTACCTTCAAGTTTGTGAGAATGATTGTTCTTGAAAAGGAAAACCTAGTAAAGACAATATTACCCTGGCTGGTGTGGCTCACTGGATTGAGCGCGGGCCTGTGAACCAAAGTGTCACTGGTTCAATTCCCAGTCAGGGCACATGCCTGGGCTGCAGACCAAGTCCCAGATGGGGGCAGTGCAAGAGGCAACCACACGTTGATGTTTCTCTCTCTCTTTCTCCATCCCCTCCCTGCTCTCTAAAAATAAATAAACAATTTAAAAATATATTATGAGTTCCTTTTAAAAACTGTTGGCTTGGAACAAGAGGGACTTTTGGCCAAGATGGAAGCATAGGTGGAAACACTGTACCTCCTCGCACAACCAAGTTTAAGGACAACAAAGATTTAGAAACTAAAACACAACCAAAACAGACAGAATATTGAACTGTACCAAAGTCCAACAACGAACCATTCATCCAGACTGGTTAAGAGAGGTGGAGTTGGTGGCCAGTGGAGAGGGGTCGCAGCGGAAAAAGTGGCCAGACTGACCCAGGCGTGTAGGTGGCGGTTGGCAGATCCCAGGCATGGGGTGGCAACGGGCAGACCCAGCGAGGGCGCAAGGCAGCTGGCTGACTGCAGTCACGCATTCATGCGCAGATAAACCAGGTGAAAAACAGACAGTGAGACAGACTGCGCAACACAGAGCCCGAGCGCCGGGAAATAAAGCCTAAAAGCACCGATTGGAAAAGAACTTTCGGGGGTTGAGGTGCTGGGAGAGGCTCCCAGCATCACAGAAGAGCTCACTGGAGAGACCCACAGGGTCCTAGAATGTACACAAGCCCACCCGCCCGGGAAGCAGCACCAGAAGGGCCCAGTTTGCTTGTGGGAGGTGGCAGAGGGGACCGAGATCCAAGAGAGAGCAGAGCAAACGCCATTACTCTCTCTCTGACCCTGCCCCCACATACAACGTCACAACCCAGCAACTGGGTCTCCCTGCCCTGGTGAACATCTAAGCCTCTGCCCCTTATATGTAGTAACCAGTGTGAACAGCAAAGCATTATGGCTCAAGCAGAAGAACAGCTCAAAGTCCCAGAGCCAGTACTTCTAAGTGACAAAGAGATAGCCAACCTATCAGATGCACAGTTCAAAACACGTGATCAGGATGGTCACAGAACTGGTTGATTTTAGTTGCAAATTAGATGAACAAATGAAGGCTACACTAAGTGAAATGAAGCAAAATGCACAGGGAACCAAGAGTAATGGAAAGAAAACTGGGACTCAAATCAATGGAGTGGACCAGAAGGAAGAAAGAAACAACCAAACAGAAAAGAATGAAGAAATAAGAATTCAAAAAAACGAGAGGCTTAGGAACCTCCAGGACTTCTTTAAACGTTCCAACATCTGAATTATAGGGGTACTAGAAGGAGAAGAGGAAGAGCAACAAGTGGAAAACTTACTAGAACAAATAACAAAGGAGAACTTCCCCAAGCCGGCAAAGGAAATAGGCTTCCAGGAAATCCAGGAAGCTCAGAGAGTCCCAAAGAAGGTGGACCCGAGGAGGAACACACCGAGGCACATCATGATTGCATTAGCCGAGATTAAAATGAAGGCGAAAATTCCAGAAGCAGCAAGAGATAAGGGGATAGTCACCTACAAAGGAGTTTCCATCAGACTGTCAGCTGGTTTCTCAAAAGAGACCTTACAGGCAAGAAGGGGCTGGAAAGAAGTATTCAAGTCATGAAATCTAAAGACCTACATCCAAGATTGCTCTATCCAGCAAAGCTTTCATTTGGAATGGAAGGGCAGATAAACTGCTTCTCAGATAAGGTCAAGGACTTCATCATCACCAAACCCTTATATGAAATGTTCAAGGGACTTATCTAAGAAAAAGGAGTTAAAAAATATGAACAGTGAAAGGACAGCACACTCACAGTTGTTAACAACCACACCTAAAAGAAAAGCAAACTAAAAGGATAGCTAGATCAGGAGCAGAACTATCGAAATGGAGATCACATGGAGGGTTAGCAACAGGAGAGTGGGAAGAGGAGAGGTGGGGAGAAAATACAGAGAATAAGCATAGATGGCAGGGAGAAAATAGGGGGAGGGCAAGAGTAGTGTAGGAAATACAGAGGCTAAAGAACTTATGACCCATGGACATGAGCTAAAGGGGGGGATGGGGTGTGCAGGGTGAAAGGGAATGAAGGGGGAAAATGGGATAACTGTAATGGCATAATCAATAAAATATTTTTTTAAACTTGGCTTTTTTGGTTTGCTGATAATACAGTCACGTGGCACAACCTACAAAGGCATAGTGTAAAGGGAATCATTCTCCCTAAGGCACAAACCACTGTTCCAGGTTCGGTGAATCATTCCAGAGGCAACTCTACATAATCAAGCTTACATTTTTATAGGAATGATAGCATAATATGTACACTGTCCTGCACCTTGCCTTTTCCATTTGATGTATGTGGGAGGTCATTCCCCATGAAGACACATAGAGCTAATGCTTTTAATTTGAACCACTTTTTAAAAAATACTATTTTTTAGAGAGGGGGAGGGAGGGAGAAAGATGGAGAGGAGCATCCATGTGCATGAGAAACACCTTATCAGTTGCCTCTCACACACTCCCAACTAGGGACCTGGATGCAACCCAGGCCTGTGCCCTGACCAGGAACCAAACTGGCAACCTTTCAGTTTGCGGGACAACACCCAGCCCACTGAGCCATACCAGCCAGGGCTCCAGCCACTTTGTTAACTATGAAGGTGAACAAGGAGTGACGAATTCGTTACCCCTTACCCATGTATTTATCCTTTGTCATCACACTTTTCTCTGTGAGGACAAATAATTAAGGTAGAACCAACTAACCAATTTTACCCCAGGTTAGGACCTCCGCCAAGATGGAGACGTAGGTGGAAACACTTTGCCTCCTTGCACAACCCAGGTAAGCTATTGCTTATATGTGTAGTAGTACATTTTTTAAATCATTTTATTTTATTACAAGTTTTCTTAAGAAGTATTCGAACCACATTTTTAAGAAACTAACCTTTTCTGCAATCCCACTAAACACTGAAAAAAAGTAATGTAGGTGTACAAAATTCCTCACTTTTGCAAAATTCAGATATGGATATATAGCCTCATTTATGTACTTTTTTCATTCTGTACTTTTAACCAAAATTCACATCAATCCAGAGTTCTTCAGCTGTTTAACAAAGTGCCTTAAAAGTTGCTAAGACCTTACATACATCACCGTGTATATGGCAAGTAAATACCAAAAGAATGAGCAAATCATTAATATCCATGCTTTCATCTATCAAGAATCAGGGTAAGCTGAGTTTCGCAACCAGTTGTGTTCATGTCTTTTTAAGTACAGCAAAAACATTTGGACTTTTACTTCCAGCAGTATAAGTGATTAGATATTCTTTAAAACCCTGGGAATTCCTTTTTTTTTTTTTTTTTCCCCAAGACTATTTTTGAACAGGGGAAGGGAGGGAGAAAGGTGGGGAGAGAAACGTCAAATGCATGGTTCCTCTTGCACGCCCCCTACTGGGGGCCTGGCCTGCAATCCAGGCATGTGCCCTGAATGGGCAGCCATTGGTTTGCAGGCCGGCGCACAATCAGCTGAGCCGTACCCGGCGCTTAGCCCTGGGAATTCTCTAGGAAGTATAACAAACATTCAATGAATAGCTGAGCTTACAGGAAGGGAATCCCAAGTACCAACAACAAAGGGCACTGGAGCCACTGCCTTCCTAAGGTCCTTTGCCAATTGGTAAAAATGATGGCTACCACTAAGAGTTAATGTTTATTGACTAATTACTATATACCAGACCCTGCTCTAAGTTTACAACAACCCTGTAATGTGTGCTTTATTAGCTGTGTCATTCAAAAGAAGGAACAGACTCAAAGAAACAAATAAGAACCCTAGGTGGTAACAGCTACGGGTGAGACAAGAGTCATGACCTCGGCAAGACACAGGACGGAAACACTCCCGCACACGGATGAGACATTCAAAGGTCTATACTTTCGTGAAAGGGCTGTGGGGGAGGGGCGGGCGGGGGTGGGGGAGTGGGAATCCTGCCTGACACAAGGAGCTTTTTTAAGTATTAGCTCTAGGTTGGGGAGGGGGTGGGGAGCAGGGAACAGTCTTCCATAAGAATTTTTTTGTCTACAAGAATTTTAAACCACAACACACATGTCTTCAGAGTTCAGATCTATGCTACCATCAAAAGCCTGGGAAACCGAGATACTGAAGTCGTCTTCGGGTGACAGCGCCCTAGGGTACGAGGCAAAAGCAAACACATTCTCCTTTGGGCAGTGCCTACTCCACTGCGACTTCAGAGGCTTCAGGAGGTGAAGCCCACTGAAATGTGATCTTGCAATCCCGAATTACAAAATACGAGAAAATAAGCCACTATACATAAGAGATGATTGCAAACCAGTTACGTTGCATACTGAAAATATTGGATGCAGAATACAAAATGATTGTGCTCTAAAAATCTAGGAAAATAAAGGTATAAACACCAAGTAGGGGTGAAAGGCACTGAGATAGGATCAGGCAAATTTGAAAAATAATCACTTTACACAAATGACAAAGTCATTCAAAGTGGGACTGTTCAGAGTTTCAGTTTGAGATGTTGGAAAAGTTCTGGAGGTAAATAGTGTTGGTGGTTGTGCAACAATGTGAATGTACTCACTGCCCCTGAACTGGGCGCTTAAAATGTAAATTTTCTGTTACTTCTATTTTACCACAATTAAAATATATATACAAAGCTGTACTCTGCTAGGAATGGAAAGACGCACAGCAGACCATTTGTTTTCATTCTTTTCTAAGTAATAAAAAACATTTTAAGGACATAAAATCAATTGATTGTAAATGCAAAGGTTTATTTCTGGCCTCAATTCTACCCCGCTGATCTATGGCTGTCTTTCTGCCATTTGCTACACTGTCTTAACTAGCTTTGCAGTAAGTTTTGAAATCAGGAAGTGTAAAGTTCTCCAAATTGGTTCTTTTTCTTTTTTTAAATATTTTACTTAATGTATTTTTCCCAGGGGGGATGGGATAAAGGAAGAGAGGAAGAGAAACATCTGTGGGTGAGAGAAAGATTGATCATTGCCTCCCATACACACCCTGACTCAGAACAAACCCACAAACCTGGCATGTGTCCTGACCAAGCATTGAACCAATGACCAGCCACACCAGTCAGGGCTGTTCTTTTTCCAAGATTATTTTGGCACTTCTGACTGCCTTGCATTTCCATGTGAATTTTAGAGCCTTTTTTCAAAAGGGCCAGCTGAGATTTTGGTAGGGATTGCATTGTAGATAAATTTGGGGAATATTGCCATTTAAACAATATTCAATCTTCTGATCCATGAACATAGTATGTCTCTCCATGTATTTATCTCTTTTTTCATTTTTTCAGTGTTTCGTAATTTTCAGTGTACAAGTCATGTGCTTTCTTAAATTTATTCTCAAGTAATTATTTTTGATGGAATTGTTTTCTTGATTTCATTTCCAGATTGTTCATTGCTAATATGTAAAAATATAGTTGATTTTTGTTTGTTGACATTTATCCCACAGCCTGGCTGAACTCTTTGATTAGTTGTAATAGTTTTTTAATGTGTTCCCCTTAGGGTTTTATAATAAAGTTTAACATCGTCTGGAAAACATTTTAATCTAAAAGCTACATATAAAGCTTATGTGTTTTTCCCTGAGCGTAAAAAGAAATAATGAAGAGTTTCCAGTTATGTTTTTTTTAATTGATGATATTTATTTACAAAACCTTTTGTTTTTGCTTTTTTAGGGCAGTTAGGCTTGGCCAAAAACTATTGTAAAAGATGTCAAACTGCCCTGACTGGGTAGCTCACTGGATTGAGTGCCGGCCTGCAAACCAAAGGGTCACCAGTTCAATTCCCAGTCAGGGCACATGCTTGGGTTGCAGGCCAGGTCCCCAGTAGGGGGAGCATGCGAGGCAACCACACATTGATGTTTCTCTCCCTCAATTAAAAAAAAAAAAAAGATGTCAAACTGTTGAAAAGTAGAGGTAGTATAATGAAAACCCATAAACCCTTCCCCTAGATTCACCAGTTTTTAAACATTTGCCACATTTGCTTTATTAATCTATATATAAATAGTATATATTATATATAATCTGTGTACTTTTCATTTTTGCTGAAACATGAAACTTCATCCCTACTACATCTCCTAAAAACAAGGACATTAGCCTACATAACTATAGTTCCATAATCATACCCAAGAAATTTAACAACTGGTACATTATCTAATGTACAGGACATACTCAAATTTCTCTGACAAAATGAAATTAACAAAAATATTTAGAGCTGGAGTTTTTTTTTTTCAGTTCAGGATATAGCCAGAATCATATCTCACATTTGGTTATCATGTCTTGTTGGCATCACTTAGTGTAGGAGAACCTGACTTTCCTATCAGCAATTGGGATTTAAGAAGGTGCAAAGCACCCTGGCTGGTGTAGCTCAGTGGATTGAGCACGAGCCTGCAATCCAAAGGATCACGGTTCAATTCCCAGTGAAAGCATATGCCTGGGTTGCAGGCCAGTTCCCAGCAGGGGATGCGCAAGAGGCAACCATACATTGATGTTCCTCTCCCTCTCTCCTTCCCTTCCCCTCTAAAGATAAATCAATAAAATCTTATTTAAAAAAAGGAAGAAGCAGATGCAAAGCCAATTGTCATGTAGCCTGTCCTTCAAAGATTTGGACTTTCCTGAGTTTTCCTCATGATGAGATTCAGGTCGAAAAGACCACTGTTACAGAGGTGATCTGGGGTACTTCCCAGTCCTCCAGTTCAGGGGACATTCATGTCCTGTTTTGGGTGATACCAAGTTTGGTCATTTGCTCAAGGCTGTGGTTGCCAGATCTTGCCATTGTAAAGGTGTTTTTTTCCTTTGTCACCAATAAGTAATTTATGGAGAGAGATTTTGAGGCCACATCTTACTCAACAAACTCTAATCCAGTGCCATCCATTGATCATCTTTGCCCCAGTTACTTATTACATTATTGTTTGGAAAAAAGTGATTTCCTAATTCTGTCATTTCTTCTACCTTTGGCATTTTCTTTTCCACCCCAAACAGATTCACTCATGATGAAGGAATTCACCAAAATTTCTTCTGAGTATGTGGACATACCCTCCATGAAGGTCCTGAAACTGCCCTAAAGGAATCTGTGGCAAAGGCTGTTCATGGACCACTGAAATCTCCCCTCGTTCCCTGGCGAGACTGTGTTCCCAGACCCCTGGTGGTAAGGTGCGGACACGTGCCGAACTCGTCTCCGGTGGAGTGTGACCGGGAGGGATGTGTGCCGCTTCCTGGCATAGCCTCAGGATGGTAAGTGCACACCCTCTATGCTTTCTTTTTTCTTTTTTTAAAAAGTCACTTTATTAATCATGCTATTACAGTTGTCCTCATTTCCCCCCTTTGCCCCCTTCCACCCAACACTTCCCATTCCCTCCAGCGTTCCCCCTACCTTAGTTCAAGTCCATGGGTCATGCATATTAAGTTCTTCGGCTACTCCATTTCCTAGACTGTTCTTAACATCCACCTTTGTTACCATTGGTAGGTAACAAAGTACCTACCAATTCGTACTTCTTTTTTTTTCTTTTTAAGATTTTATTTATTTATCTTTTAGAGGGGAAGAAGAGAGGGAGAGAAACATCAATGTATGGTTGCCTGTAGTGCATTCTCTGCTGGGAACTGGCCTGCAGGGAACTGGCCTGCAACCCAGGCATGTGCCCCGACTGGGAATCAAACCAGGATCCTCTGGTTCTCGGACACAATTTGTACTTCTTAATCCCTGCACCTTTCCCCCATTTTTCCCCTTCCCCCTCTCAACTGGTAACCATCCAAATGATCTCCATATCTGTGATACTGTTTCTTTTTTTTTATCTTTTTTGTATTTTTCTCCATTACCATTTAGTCCCTTTCTACTCCCTACCCCCATGATTCTGTTTCTGTTCTGTTTGTTTGCTTAGTTTGTTTTTTAGATTCAGTTGTTGATAGTTGTGGGTTTATTGCCACTTTAATGTTAACAGTTTTGATCTGCTTTTTTTTAATAAGTCCCTTTAACATTTAATATAATAATGGCTTGGCGATGATGAACTCCTTTAGCTTTACCTTGTCCGAGAAGCACTTTATCTGCCCTTCCATTCTAAATGAAAGCTTTGCTGGATAGAGCAGTCTAGGTTGTAGGTCCTTGCCTTTCATCACTTTGAATACTTCTTTCCAGCCCCTTCTTGCCTGTAAGATTGCTTTTGAGAAATCAGCTCTATGATAGTCTTATGGGAACTCCTTTGTAGGTAACTGTCTCCTTTTCTCTTGCTGCTTTTAAAATTCTATCTTTAACCTTTGGCATTTTAATTATGATGTGTCTTGGTGTGGTTCTCTTTGCATCCATCTTGTTTGGGGCTCTCTTTTTGTCCTGGATTTGTGTGTCTATTTCCTTCATCAAATTAGGGAAGTTTTCTTTCATTATTTTTTCAAATAAGTTTTCAATTTCTTGCTCTTTCTCTTCTCCTTCTAGCACCCCTAGGATTTGGATGTTGATATATTTGAAATTGTCTTGTCCCTGAGGCTTCTTACTCTATCCTCATTTTGGGGGGATTCTTTTTTCTTCTTGCTGTTCTGACTGAATGGGCTTTTTTTTTCCTTCCTTATGTTCCAAGTCACTGATTTGATTCTTGGTTTTATCTACTCAACTGTTGATTCCCTGTAAATTTTTCTTTATTTCACCTAGTGTAACCTTCACTTCTACCAGGATCTTCTTCATTCTGTTGCTGTACCCGGTGATTTCTTTGAGCAACCTGATAACCAGTGTTTTGAACTCTGCATCTGATAGACTGCTTCTACTTTTTTTTAGTTGGTTTTCTGGGGGTTTGTTCTGTTTTTCATTTGGGCCATATTTCTTTGCATCTCCATTTGGCAGCCTTCCTGTGTTTGTTTCTATGTATTAGGTAGAGCTGCTTTGACTTCTGTCTTAGTAGTGTGGCCTAATGTAGAAAATCACACCCACAGGTTGGATGGGGTGAAGCCTTAGGTAATCGCCACGGTGGGGCAACCCAACCGAACCAGGTTGATGGAGTCTCTGATATGGTGCCGCAGCTCTGGCTCTGCGTGGGGGAGGGCTGCAAGAAGGAGCAGTGGCTGCTTCCTGGCCTCTGGAGTTTTGTCCAGAAGGGAGCTGTGCGCCAGCACCTGCCCTGATGCCAGACACTTCAGTTTCTCCCCAGGTACGACTTTGTCCCAGTGCCAAAGCCCAAAGGGAGTGAGTCTGAGTAAGTCCTAAGTCCATTGTGGACCCTTTAAGAGGAAATGCCTGAGAATCCAGCAGTTTCTTCTGCCGCCCAAACCCCCACTGGTTTTTACAGCCAAAAGTTACGGTGACTTATTTTCCTGTCACTGGAACCCTGGGCTGGGTGGTCTGGTGTGGGACTGGGATCCCTTGCTCCTGAGATACCCCAGTTTTTATCCACTACACATGCATGTGGGACCAGCCCGTTCCACATCTCCATGTCTCCATCCCCCTTTACCCATCTGAATGAATGTGACTTCTTTAATTCCTTGGTTGTCAGACTTTCATATAACTTGACTTTCCGACAGTTCCGGGTGATAGTTGTGATGTAGTTGCAATTTTTGCTGTGATTGTGCAAGGAGGTGAGCCATGTTTACACCTCCATCTTGACTGGACTTTCTTTTCACTTACTAATGAAACTTATGGCCACTTGGCCTTGAACATGAAGATAGCAATGCCTTAGAGCAGGGGTCAGTAAACTATAACCACCACAGGTCAAATTAGACCCATCGCCTGTTTTTGTAAATAAAGTTTTATTGTAACATGGCCATGTTCACTTATGTACGTATTGTCTATTGCTTCTCCCACACAACAAATAACAACATTGAATAGTTGGCCCACAATGCTTAAAATTTTTTGTGGGCAAAAACTGGCCCACAACGCTTAAAATTTTTATTGTCTGGCCATTTATAGTAAAAGTGTGCCAATGCCTTCTCTGGTTTACAGTGGGCACTTTTTAAGTGAGTGAGAGGTGTTCACTCTTCCATTAAATGGGCCCCTTTACTTCCACCACCAAATGTATTTTGAGACACATCTATCTTGAAAAAAGCCTCTATTTCCTTTTTTTTAACTGCTAAACTGGAAACACATGATCCTAGTATACAAATTCCAGCACCTTGCTTCCAGACTTCCCTCCCCACCCATTCACCTTGCACATTGGGGCTCAGTGAATACAAGGTCTGTCCAGAAGGTATCCAGCCATGTAATATGAAAGACAGAGACATTTATTGAAAAATACACAATTTCTCTCTTTCTCTTTCTCCCTCCCTTCTCTTCTGTCTAAAAATAAATAAATAAAATCATTTTAAAAAGATTCACGAAACACTGTGCATAGGACAATGACACCTCAGTCCCCTTCAAAGTAGGCGCGTAGGGACCTCACACAGTTTTTCCAATTGCCATCAGCTGGCCCCGTTGTATTTTCCTGAATCTCATCGATGGTCTGAAATCTCTTTTTCTTCAAAGGTGATTTTAGTTTGGGGAAAAGCCAGAAGTCACAGGGCACCAAATCTGGGCTCAGGGGGGCTGAGTCACCTGGGTGATTTAATGTTATCAAAAAATCCTGCACAACACATGATGCATAAGCGGGCACACTGTCATGATGAAGCTGCCGATCACCAGGTACCCATAACTGCGGCCTTCTGAATCATCCAAATAATTTCTGAGGGAGAATGTTCTCCCTCAACATAAAGCTGAACACAAAATTCGATGCAGATTTGCTGCTCTACTGAGTCACTCTGAATTTGATGGCTACAGAGTACATGTGCTCACTCAAGGATGTGTACTACCCCCGACTAGTACAGTGAAATCGTCATTGTTCACACATGTGCATTCCAGTTCACTCTCCTTGGCTGCCAGGTTACATCAATGTCATGCAAACCATTCTCATTATATTAATAGTGGCTGGACTTTTTCTGGACAGATGTCGTATTCCTAAAACACTGTTGTAATCCCCAATTGCCTTGCTCAAAATCTCTCACTGCCTCCCTACTTCCCTGATATCAAATGTATTGGCTCTTAGCTTTCCAGGTCCAGGAAGGGACTCCTCCTCCCACTACCTGACAGCCAGGGCTTGTGACGAGGGTGAAGTAAGACAGGTGGGCACCAAAATAACTCAGTAATCAGGATGAATATTTCCATGCAATATTTCTTTTTCTTTAATATATTTTATTGATTATGCCATTACAGTTGTTCTATTCCCCCCCTCATTCCCCTCCACCCTGCACACCCCCTCCCCCACCATTCCCCCCCTTTAGTTTATGACCATGTGTCTCAAGTTCTTTAGATTCTATATTTCCCCTACTATTCTTGCCCTCTCCCCTATTTTCTACCTACTGTCTATGCTACTTATTTTCTGTACCTTCCCCCCCTTCTCCTTCTCCCACTCCCCTGTTGCTAACCCTTCACGTGATCTTCATTTCTATGGTTCTGCTCCTGATCTAGCTGTCCTCTTAGTTTGCTTTTGTTTTAGGTGTGGTTCTTAATAACTGTGAGTTTGCTGTCCTTTCACTGTTCATCTTTTTTATCTTATTTTTCTTAGATAAGTCCCTTTAACATTTCATATAATAAGGACTTGGTGATGATGAACTCCTTGAACTTGATCTTATCTGAGAAGCACTTTATCTGCCCTTGCATTCTAAATGAAAGCTTTGCTGGATAGAGCAATCTTGGATGTAGGTCCTTGCATTTCATGACTTGGAATACTTCCTTCCAGCCCCTTCTTGCCTGTGAGGTCTCTTTTGAGAAATCCGCTGACAGTATGATGGGAACTCCTTTGTAGGTGACTGTCCCCTTATCTCCTGCTGCTTCTAAAATTCTCTCCTTCATTTTAATCTTGGCTAATTATGAGGTGCCTTGGTGTGTTCCTTCTTGGGTCCAACTTCTTTGGGACTCTCTGAGCTTCCTGCATTTCCTGGAAGTCTATTTCCTTTGCCAGATTGGGGAAGTTCTCCTTTATTATTTGTTCAAATAAGTTTTCCACTCGTGGCTGTTCCTCTTCCCCGTCTGGTACCCCTATAATTCAGATGTTGGAGCGTTTAAAGATATCCTGGAGGTTCCTAAGCCTCTCTTCATTTTTTTTGAATTCTTGTTTCTTCATCCTTTTCTGTTTGGTCATTTTTTTCCTCCTTCTGGTCCACTCCTTTGATTTGAGTCCCAGTTTCCTTTCCATTACTATTGGTCTCCTGTGCATTTCCCTTCATTTCAATTAGTTTCGCCTTTATATGTTCCTCTAATTTGTGACTAAAATCAACCAGTTCTGTGAGCATCCTGATCACCAGTGTTTTGAACTGTGAATCTGAAAGTTTGGCTATTTCTTCATCACTTAGATTTATTGGCTCTGGGGCTCTGAGTTGTTCTTGAGCCATGTTTGTATCTGTTTGTGCCTTGTTGGGTATGAGGAGCGGAGCCTTAGGTATTCACCAGGGCAGGGCCACCCAGGATGCTGGTTTGTGACACTGTATGTGGGGGTGGGTCAGAGAGGGACAATAGCGGTCCCCTCTGCTGCTTCCCACCCCTGGGGCCTGCACAGTCCATCTCATTGCTCACTCCTTCACCAGTTTATCTGCTCAAGAATGTGTGACCGTGGTCAGCCCTCAGTGGGACCACCTTGCGCCCTCAGTGGGTCCGCCCGCTACTCCACACCTGGGATCCTCCCACAGCTGCTGGTGCACCTGGGTCACACGCCTGGGTTGGTCCAGTGGATCTTTCCTGCCCATTACTGCTCTGCTACTGGCTCTGCCCCTCTTACCAGTTTGGCTGAAGGGTTCGTCGTTGTCAGACTTCCATATAGTTCAATTTTCTGTGGTTTGGCTGCGTTTTTGTTGTTAAAACTCTGTTGTTTTTAAACTTGGTTGTGCGAGAAGGTACAGTACTTCCACCTATGCCTCCATCTTGGCGGAAGTCCCTCCATGCAATATTTCTAAAAATCAAAATGCAAAAAGGTCTATGAACCACAAAATATCCAAATTTTAAACTAAGTTTTTTGGGATTAACCCTCACCTACTGTCCCTCCACCCAAGTTCACAGGCTCTTTAACATGAGAAGGAGGTAATCACTCAAGAAAGCTGGTCCATTGCCCTCTGCCTCAGTGGAACCCACAGATCTTGAGAGAGATCATTCTGAACCCCCACACAGCCACCTTGCTGCACCTCCGGGACTGACAGGATCTTAGCTTTTGCTAATTAATATATGTATAATGTTCTGGCTTTGAGGTATGAAGCCATCTGCTGATTCTAGAGTCTCAGCAGGTTTCCAGGTCATTTCAAGAGGTCATTGTTCAGGAACCTCTTGGCTGGCTCCATCTCACCATTGGCTGGCTGCTCTTACACCCAGTGTTCCCTTCACAATTTCACTGCTTGACAGTCTCCATGTGGCAGAGGACCCTGACTTTCACATTTAGTTCACTCAACAGGGGCCCCAGCTCTGTGTTAGTCAAATAAAGATCCCAAAGACAATCTTTGCTGTCAAGGGACCTCCAGGGTAACAGGAAAGGTACTCAGGTCAATGCTGCTCAAAGTGAAAGGAATCACCTGGCAGGGAAGAAGTTCAGAGAAGGCAGCAGTGCCACCAAATCAGGGCCATTAGGGGAGGCGGCCTCCAGCTGAGCCTTAGAGCATTTTAAGGGATTGGGGCATGGAGAGATGAGAAGAGTGGTGCATTTTTTTAAAATTTATTTATCTTTAGAGGGGAAGGGAAGGAGAGAGGGAGAGAAATATCAATGTATGGTTGCCTCTCCTGTGTCTCCTGCTGGGAACTGGCCTGCAATCCAGGAATGTGCTCTGACTGGGAATCAAACCTTGATTCTTTGGTTCGCAGGCTCGCGCTCAACCCACTGAGCTACACTACCCAGGGCTGCATTTTTAAATCTTAAATATTTTATATATTTGAGAGAGAGAGAAACATCAATTACTTGTTCCACTTGTTTATACATTCATTGGTTGTTCTTGTATGTGCCCTGACCCGGGAGCAAACACACAGCCCTGGGTAGCGAGATGACACTCCCTGGCCAGGGCAAGGGCGGGTGCATTTTAAAGAGAGAAAAGTGTAGCAAGAGCAAAGTGGAGAGGTAAAAGCTGTGTAGAGCTGCTGCCAAAGTGGAAAGCAGTGGGCCTAGGACTAGCTCAGGTCTGTTGGGCTTGTGGTGTTTGTCTCATCACAATATACATAATTTGCAAAAGGTGCTGTGTTGCCTCTTCTCCCTCATCCTTTCACTTAACACTTGCTTCGAGTGAGGAATCTGATTAGCCGTGTCCTCCACCCCAGGGCCATTTGTCTCCTACCACTTATCTGACTTCATGATATTAAGAGCTTTGGTTTCCCCACTAGAGGAATTTGGATGGAGGGGCCTTCTACCGAAAGTACTTGGCCTTGAAAATCTTTATCTGCAGAAAACAAACTTGGCTGAGTGAGATGTTTTTGGGGAACAGCCACGTTAACAGCTGTACACTTACCACGTTCTCTGGGCAAATCCCACACCCCCTCCCCTGCAGCAAGCAGCACAGTTTAAAGGTACTGCCATGTCCTGAAAGCCATCCCAGAGGGAAGCGGGGACATACTGTTGCCCGGTCCCTCCTGAGTACAGCTGCATGCCAGGCTGCCCCTGAGATGCCCTGGGGATGCCAGAACTTTGTGTTCTGACAATGATCAGCCACCCATGACCTTCATTCTTGCTCAGTGCCCCCAAAAGAACCTCCACCTCCCTCTCCCGCTGCGCTCTCCTTCCACCCTACTGACTGTCCTCCCTAGTAAACTCCCTCTCCTCTTCATAGCCCCACCTCGACTGCTACAGAGCTAACAAGCCTCTCCACACCCTCAGCCTTTGCCTTCTGTAGTAACTGGCACCTGGCTCCTTCTGCTCAAGGTCTCAGCTTCCCCACAGCGCTCTCCAGGGCAGGCTGTTCATTTTCTCACGCTCCACAAGCTCAGGGTCAGGAGGTGGGGTCACCTGCCTCCCTGCTCCCCCAGACCACATCCACCCATTTCCCCTCCACTCTCTGAGGTTTGAGCCGTACCTCAGCCCATGCCCACTTTCCTGCCAGCTACTCCCCTTATACACCCAAAACTTTAGGCATGGGCTGACAGTCTTCTCTCCCCCTGACTGCCACCACCATCCCAAGTGGTCCTTACAGTCAATCTACCCGACAGTCTGGGCTCTCTATCCCTTGACCTCATCTCCAAAAACTTCACTCCATTTGCTCACACCTTCCTGTGGACAGAACCTCTTTCTGACCCCAGGAACTCAGGCACTGCACCCCCTTCTCAATCACCCAACCTGCATTCATCCACTTACAACCATCACACCAGTGCTGCCTCCTCAACCTCAGATCCATTCATTCCTCCACATTCTGCCAGCCCTTTGGGCCTCATGTTGCTCACTCCCGATCCAGCTTGAACTGACATCTCTTCGATCACTGTTCAACTCCTCAAAATCACAACTGTCTTTCTGAATGAAGCCCCACCTGGATGAGTCCAACAGCCCTCTTCTGAGCAGGCCTCACAGTGGAGTAGAGCACACAGTTTAGGAGATTGGGACCTCCAGACTAATAGGCACCCAGCTCAGCTGGGTGCTCCACCCTGCCAACAATTTCTCTGTCCTGGGGAGCACAGAGCTCCTCTGACCTAACCCTTCCACTCTCTCCAGTTTCTTGCAGGGGCCCGGAGCCGCATTTCCTGCTCTCTTCCTCCTGTATGGACAACCTCTCCCCTGTCCCAGAAACTTCCAACAGCCTCTAAGCAAGTGAAAGTGCTGTAGTCTCCCTCATCTGAAAATAAGTAAGTCCTCTCTCTGGAGCACATCTCGGTGCAGCTACTGCCCCATCTCTCCCCTTCATAACCAGGTGCCTACTCACCCTGCCTCCACTTCCCGACTTCCTCACTCCTGGCCCTGCTGTCATCTAGCTCCTGCCTCCACCGTGCCACAGCTGCCACGGGGCCACCAGGGGGTACCATTCGGTGTCCTTGACACAGCCGGCCCCACCTCTGTCTCCGTTTTTGACATTACACTCCTGTTGTCCACTTGTACGTCATTTCCCTCCTCCCATGAATCCTGAGGCTGGGCTCCTCTAAGTTCTCTTCCAGGCTCTCTGAAACCAGAATTTCAACTCCCACCAAAATCTAATGCTCACAGATCTTCATCTCCAGACAAGTTCATCCAAATGCCTAGACTTCACTCAGATGTTGCAGGGACTGCTCAGTGTCGACATGGCCATAACCAAAATACCTTCCCTTCAACTCGCTTCTCAGTTTGTGTCCCTCTTATCTGAGAAAGGCAGTCCCACCCATTCCATCCCAGAGCAGACCTGGGTCCAGAATATAAAGATCACTATTTGCTGAATGAATAAATGAATCTTTCATACTCCCTCATTCTCCACAGCCAATCACCAAGACCTGTCAATTTTACCTCCTACTATAACGTTCTGCATCTTTTTAAGTTGAGGCTGGCTGCCTCCTCTGCATGCTTCGGGAGGCTTCCAGAACCCCTAAACTCCGGCCGGACAAAGACCTTGCTCGGTGTTCCCAGGGTCCAAAACTGTCGCACACAGCGCGGATCACAATTCACTGCCCGGAAGGCCGTGGTCTGTGACACTCCCTCTGCCCTGAGGGCTCCAACTCCATAAAAGCCCAAGGCCCAGCACCCTGGAGGCACTCTGTAAGCGCTAAGTGGAGAGAGGGAATGAATGGAGTGAAGGAAAGCGGTCACGGTGAGCAGCCGCCACTAAGCTCCGTGCCCCTAGTCGTGGGCTGTGAAAGGCCGGGCCGGCAGCGGCCCTCCGTGGCACACCCCCTCCGTCCTCACACGCTGCTCGGCCATGAGAAGCCCCTCCCCCGCTCGACTCACACGCTATTCTCTGACGAGCCAATGGACACGCGCTCTTCCTCAGCAGCCAATAGGGGCGGCTGAGGTAGCAGCCGAGAGGGGCGGGGCGAGTGGCCGTGGCTCTGGGAGACAGACAGAACCACGCGAGTGCTTAGGCCTTCTTCCCACGTCTGCGGCCCAGGCGAGTGCATCCTCGGCCCCAACCCTGCCCAGCCAACGGATAATGGGGATTCTGGGCGCCCGGCGCAGCCTGGAGTGGCTGCTGGGCTTCTACTTTCTCTCCCACGTCCCCATCACCCTGCTCTTCGACCTGCAGTCGGTGCTGCCGCGCGATTTCTACCCCATCCAGGTAAGGGCACCGGTCAGTCCCGGCAGCGGGTCGCCGAGTCTGGGACCCGTCTGCGCGCTGCGGTGGTTCCCAGCCTCCCATGACTTCTCTCCGCCCTCGTTCCAGTTCTGCCTCCCTTACCCTCCTTCCTTCCTTAGGTCCTGCCGGTGCTCCGGCCTTCCCTTACCCTTCAACATCTTCCTCGGGATTTTCTTTGTATATCTCAGACTCTTCCCCCAAGTTGCTGGCGACAAACACTTTGTTCCTTGTAAAACCAGTGGTTTCCCGGGTATGTTTACTTCAGGTCAGGAAGCCCGCAACCTAGGTATGTGCCCTGATTGGGGATCACACCTGCAACCTTTTGGTGTATGGGACGTTGCTCCAACCCACTGAACCACCCAGCCAGGGCACATCTGCAAACTGTTTTACCAAGTAAGTAACATTCACAGGTTCTAGGGATTAGGGCGTGAATATTTGGGGGAGACATTATTCAACCTACAACACAGGCCCTGGTAGTAATACACACTCTTTCTAAACAGGTCATCAAAGCTCTGCATTAGCCATTAGTTGCCTTGAAGAGATGTCTGGTTTTTTCAAAGTCTGCATGGCCAACAGAACTCAGGCCGGCGGCCTGTTTACAATCTGTTATGTTAAGAGTCCTTTTAATATTAGACAAACATGTTACTCCAGATTATTCCAGACTTAACAGCTGTTGGTTTCTTTATCCTTTCTGAATGTTCCATTCCCACAAGTCCTTGCTCACCACACACACACAAAAGAAAACAATTAAAATGTGTCCAGCATGACGACCCCATTTATATTTTTCAGCCTTATTTAATGTTGACTTATTGTAAAAGGTCAAGGGCCAATGCAGGTAGGATCTGGCCAGAAACTCTGTGTGTGTGTGTGTGTATCTTAGTGTGTGATGCTGTTTTGAAGGCATTTGAAACATGGACATCCTGGCTTGGAAGGCCTGTTGTTTCTAGTTGTTCTTGCTCTAGGGCGGCAAATGATACTTTAGTTGCTTCTCTGGGTAAAATAGTGTGATATGATAGCCTTCAGTTATTCTCAGATTCTCCTTGAAAATATGCCAACACTTAACATCTGTTGTTTTTTTTCTCCTTAAATAGAAGGAATTTTTCCCTAGAACTAAAATGCCCACATATTTGGGCTAAAACTTGCAAATTAAATCTTTCTTAGTTCGAACCAGAGCAACACTTAGAAAAACTATAATGAAACAGTAAGAATTAGTTTGGATTAGAACAGCGAATTCCAACCAGTGTGCAGCAAGAGATAAAAAAAAAGATTTTTTTTTTTTAGCTCTGACTGCTGAGGCTCAGTGAATGGAGTGCCCATCTGAGAACTGAAAGAAAGGTTGCTGGTTCAATTCCTGCTTGGGACACATGCCTGGGTTGTGAGTCAGGTCCCCAGTTGGGGGTGGGTGAGAAGCCACCGATGTATCTCTCAAATATCAATGTTTCTCTCTTCCCCTTGCTCTAAAGATAAATAAAATCTTTAAAATTTTTAATTGATTTTTGAGAGAGAGACACTGATATGTTGTTCCACTTATTTATGTATTCAATTGGTTGATTCTCGTATGTGTCCTGATTGGAGATCAAACGTGTAACCTTGATGTATTGGGATGACTCTCTAACCAACTGAACTACCTGGCCAGGGCCAAAAAATTTTAAAACATGCAATACCAAACTAATTCAGTCAGGGGCACAGACCTCTTTTCCTTTAGACTGTCAAATAAATAACAGTAGCCCTGGCTGGAATGGCTCCGTGGATTCAGTGCCGGGCTGCAAACTGAAAGGTTGCCAGTTTGATTCCCTGTCAGGCCACAGGCCTGGGTTGCAGGCCAGGTCCCCAGTTAGGGGGGGTGTGAGACGCAACCAATTAATGTTTTTCTCCCTCCTTCTCGCTCCCTTCCCCTCTCCCTAAAAATAAATAAATAAATAAAATCTTATTAAGAAACCAACAAGAAATGACAATAGCCAACACAACAATTGCCATCTAGTGTGAGTGAATCAAAATTATAACTATTTTTTTTGTCAGTTGGCAGAAAATATATTTTTGGTGCATCACCAAATTGCAGTGATTAGTTTATGTGTGATGTGAGATGAAAAAGGTAGAAAATCGCTGGGTTAGAACTTGGAGAGAATGGGAAGCAATTTGAGTATCATTTGAGGCTGGGTAGCATTGCTTCTCTTAAAATAAGGAAAACAGGCAGCATCTGGGTCTGAAATCAGTCTGTGCTCTCATTCTAAGCCAGAGCAATGCAAAATTGTTTAGCAGCTCCTGGTTTAGAATCCCGCGAACACAGGCCCAGCTGAGTATTTTTAATGGATAACAGTGCTAAGTTGAGTCCACTGTGACTCAGGTATAAATGGAAACAGTTTTACTACCTTTTGGCGGGGGAGTCTTATTACCTAATAAGAAAAGTTCTTGCCCTGGCTGGTCTGGCTGTGTGGATTGAACATCAGCCTGCAAAACAAAAGGTTTCTGGTTCCATTCTCAGTCAGGGCACATGCCTGGGTTGTGGGCCATGTTCCCTGTTGGGAGTGTGCAAAAAGCAACCAATTGATGTTTCACTCTCACATCAGTGTTTCTCTCCCTCTCTTTCTCTCTCCTCCTGCTCTTTCTAAAAAGAAATAAAATCTTCAAAAAAAAAAAGAATAGTTCTTATTAATGAGCAGTCGCATGTCAAGGTGTTAATAGGATTAAACTCAAACCTCTCCAAATATATATTAATTACAATCAATCTAGTAACTTCAGTGCTAGTCATTGTTCCAGAGACTGTATGTATTAGCTGGTTTTATCTTGCCAACTGTGCAGCAGGTTCCATGATTGCAGTGGAACCAAACTTAGCGAGATTAAGTGCTTGGTCTGGAGCCGGCACACCGGTCCAGGCGCTCTGCCACCAGGGCCCACGCTCTGCTTCACTCCGCTAAGGGCCTGTGCCTTGCCTTCCACCAGCCTTCCTTCTGGCATCAGGTGAGCTGTTAGGAGACAGTGAGCAGGTGGTTGTGTCCTAATTGATTACAAGAACAGGCTGACTATTTTAAATTTTACTAATCTCATCATGCAGCCTTTAGAGATTATAGCACTGTAGAAATCTACCTGGATTTATGAAATAGGAGGACCAGAGAGCCTGGATACAAACTGAATAGAAAAGGAAGTTGACATGAACCAGAATGCCTTTTAAATTCTGCAGTAAATGTTTTAAAGTAAAGCTAGGGAAAAAATCTTCAAAAACCACTTAGTCCAAGTTGCTTGTTTTACAGGTGAGGAAATAGAGCCCAGAAGAGGTGCAGTGACCTAACCTTTATGAATATTTTCTACATTACTGCCTGAAAAGTGCCCAGAAGGAAGCTAAGGGTATTGCCGTAAATTTAAATTTCAAGTCAAGTACAGATTAAGAACTCACTTGGTCAATACATTGGTTATGCAGCCAGATCCTTTCTGAAGTTAATGTGCCAACAGAATGTTGTCTCTAGGTAAACACTTAAAGCTCACTCACAGCAGTGAGGCCTCTATTTAACAATATTGAGCCTTTATCTTTTGATTAAAAATTAACAGGAAAAGTATCTTTGGATTTTCCATTATAAGCCATATTTTTACTTTGGAAGTTGCCTTTATTTATCGTAATATAAAGACATATTTGGCTTTGAAGGCGGATGTGTCCAGATAGTGACGTTTCCAGGAGGTTCAATGCAATAGACCTTCATGTGAGGATTCCTGAGCTTCGTCTGGGCTCCTTTAAAAGCCTCCAGCCCTCTTACTTCCTCTCTCTGCTTGTAGCCAGGTCAGCATGGATCTGTATCTTTTGATTTCACAGCATAATTATGACGGTGGGGCCCAAGCTAGAATACGGCTGCCGTCTCAAGCTTTGCCAGAGCCTAGAAGCTATATAGTTTGTGGTTTGGGGAAGAGCCTGTTCTACAGATATCCTACAGGTCTAAAAGAAAAAACCTTGAGAACTAGGAAGTTAAGAATGATAAGGAACTTGAGGTTTGGGGATTATTTAAATTGTCTAAAATTGGCCCTGGTTGGGTGCTGGCCTGCAAACCAAAGGGTCGCTGGTTCAGTTCCCGGCCAGGGCACATGCCTGGGTTGTGGGCTGTGTCCCCAGTGGGGGACGAATGAGAGGCACCCACACATGAAGTGCCAGATATTGCTTTTGACAATGGGCAGCACATCTACATAAGGGTTATCATGGAGTCACAACTGCTGGGTAGCACAAAGGTCCTGGAAGAGCTGAGGAAAGCTTGGAGAAGCTACCATTTGAGTTAGATCTAGTCAGTTTTTACTTATTTACTTATTTTTAGAGAGGGGGAAGGGAAGGAGAAAGAGCACAAGGGAAACATCAATGTGTGATGGCCTCTGGTACACCCCCAACTGGGGACCTGCGGGTGCCCTGATGGGGAATTGAACCAGCGACCCTTTAGTTTGCAGGTCAGCACTCAGTCCACTGAGCCACATCAGCCATGGCGTGAGTTTTTATTAAATGACCATCTCGGCTACACCTCAAAAGCCAGCTGGGTGTGCCATCTGCTGCCAAGGGGGTTGGGTAAGGAAAGACTCTTCTAGTGGGTTGGAGCTGCCGAGCCTGTCCCTGCCAAGTGGTTGTATTCATTGTGATCTTTATCTTTTTCCAGCTGAGAAACCTGCTGAAGTGGTACACTAAAGAGTTCAAAGACCCTCTGATGCAGTACCCCCCAGTATGGTTTAAATCCTTCCTGTTTGGTGAGCTTGTGTTTCAGCTGCCTTTCTTTCCCATTGCGACATACGCCTTCTTCAAAGGTTGGTAAATGGTGGGGAAATCGCATTTTTGCTCTGAAATCAGGTCCCAGAAATCTTACGGGAAAGTTATCTCCCAAGGAGAGAGGAGTGGTTCCTGCACTTGTGTGAGGGTGACAGAGGATCTGGTTGGTGGGAGTGGCCAGGACAGCTCCTCTAAAGGGACTTCAGTGTGGCTCCACTCACGCCTGAGGTCAGCGGGCTGCATGACTGCCTCCGCCCATGGGCATCTCTCAGACGTGGGGAACCTGAGACTACTGAAAGACTGACCTTGTTGCTTTTTCTTTCTTTTTTTTTAATCACTGAATTTTTCTTTTATCAGTGGCTTTTATTTTTCTGCCTTAGGTAGTAGAATAAGCGGTAGCATCAAGCTAATTCCTAAAAGGCTTAACTTCTTATTTAAAAATTATTCTTACAGTGTCCCCATTTGACTGATGCTTTTATAAAGAAGGTGGTCATACCTACGAACCTGGTAACTAAGCTTGTACAGCTTATTTCCCACCGGAGCCTCCCAAACCCATCTACTGGCAGCATCGACTGATCTTCTCACCTACATATGCTGTGATTACTTAACAGATGCCACTGGCCACACCCCCCACCCACACATTTAGACCAAACAGGTTTAACTTTTACTGGCCTAGAGTTTTTCTGAATGAAAGTCCAACCCCCCCACCCTTGGTTCTTTGGCAGTCAGTGTGTTAGGGCCCCGCTGTCACGTGAATTTGCGCAGTTAGGCAGCATTAGAACACATCTGTTTCTAATGGTCCATTTGTTTCCACCTAGAAAAGGAGGTGGAATGATTCAGCTGAAGGGAGCAGGCAGAGACAACATGGGGAAGGTCATGGGCACCCTGCAGTCAAGAGCAGACCTAATGCTTCTCTCTCTCTTCCCCCGACCACTTCAGGAGGCTGCAAGTGGATCCGCACCCCTGCGATCATCTACTCGGTCCACACCATGACAAGTCTAATTCCCATTCTCTCCACACTTCTATGGGAGGATTTCTCGAAGACCAGTGCTTTTAAAGGGCAAGGACCAAAGACTTTTCACGAACGACTAGTCCTCATGTGTGTCTATGCCCCCTACTTTCTGATCCCTCTTATGCTTCTGCTTTTCATGTTGCGGAGCCCCTACTACAGGTATGAGGAGAAAAGAAAGAAAAAATGAGAGCAAGAACTACTGGCCCAGCAGAGAGATGCCCACAGGACAGTTCCCTGTTGGACCCAGTACAAGGAAAACTGCTCAGAACCCACGTCTTCAGTAGCATTTGAAACATACGGGCAGCAGGAGCCACATCAAACCATCACCTTCTAAGGGCACCAGCACAGATCGATCACCTGAGGGTGGGCAGGGGGTGTGGGCTTGGTAATAGGGAAGTGGTGCCAAGTATTTCACTATGTGCCCGGGTTCCACTGCAGAATTACTAACAGCAGCACCAGACCGGAAACTGGATAAACTGCTAAGAAACACGTCCTGCTCGGCATCTTCATGCATCACTTGGTCCACAATATACATGTGACTGATCCCTTGACTCATGATTCCATTCCATCACTATTCATTAGCAGAATGCACAGTGGGATGTTTTGGGGCATTTTTAAGTTTGAAATTATGCCTCTTTAATATTCATTAAAAACTATTTCTTGCCCCCACCCTGCTGGGTAGGGGGCAGCAGGAGAAAGTAATCTGATTCTACAAGAAGTTTAAACTTAAGTGTTCCTTAAGGTTCAGCCCTGGCATGACTTTCAGTCAATAATGGACAAAACTAGATGTCTTGCTCCTGTCTTAAACAGCATCCAAGGAGGAGAGATTTTTTTTAAAGTCTTGTTTATCCACTTGCCAAACCGTAATCCTATATTTTTACCTACCACGTGACAGAAGTTTCCTTCCTCTGAGGTCTGGTGTCTCAAACCCGATCTGAAAGTATGCTTCCTCCTGAGTAACTTCACCTGTGCAGACCGTTCCATCGCATCCGAACGGGCCAGCGGGCCTGGCATGTCCAGTGTGTGCACAGAGAGCGTCTCCACGTCAGTGCCTGCTGTTCTGTTAGCTTTCTCTGAATTCGTACTCAAGGCTAACTCCAAAAAGTGAAAATAAACCCTGTCTGGTGTGGCTCAGTGGATTGAGTGCTGGACTGCAAAGCAAAGGGTCCCTGGTTCCATTCCCCGTCAGGGCACATAACTAAGTTGCGGCCGGGTCCCCAGTGTGGGGCATGTGAGAGGCAACGACACACTGATATTTCTCCCCCTTTCTTCCTCCCTTCCCCTCTTTGAAAATAAAAACCTTTTTTAAAAAAATAAAATTAAATTAAAAAAATAAAACTTGTGAACACATAGAGACAGCAGTAGAAATTGGGATGGTCCCAGTTCTGTCTTTGCCTTTCTGCTCATACATTGTATTGTTCTAATGGTTGGGAGTATCATGTGACTCGTGTCCAGTCCAAATAAAGGTAGCTGCTGACCACTGCCTGGTTTGTTTTGTGGGCTAGGGAGGGGCTTGAGTCCAAGGTTCTATTATAAGGCATTAAGTGTACATTTTAAGGGCACCGCAGGAAAAGAGGTAGATAAGCCATTTGAAAACAATTTATTGCTTTTTCTTCCAAAGATTTATAAACTTACAAAAAAAATCAACGTTTACAGACTTTCTCAGACAAAGAATGCAAGAGGTGGAAACCTGGGCCGCTGTGGTCACCAGGTGTTCACCAGATCCGCACAGGCATCTGGAACAAGCCCCCCCAGATTTGTTTCATTGCCTTCAGAGGCGCTGCCCTCCTTATGGAGGGCCGCCTCTCGAATGACACAGTAGGTCATTAGTCAGAGTCACTGGAATGGTACAGAGGTTTTTGTTTTTTTGCCCTCCTGCTATAAAATGAAATTTTCAGTTCACTTCTGAAAAATAAATTGGTCAATAAATTCGTTTTGTTCTGCTTCTACTTTACACAAAGCTTCATATTCAACCCGATACCTGAAAAACAAAATTGTTAGAAGCCCTAAAAATGGATGAAATAAACTATGCACTTAATTCTTCTAGAGAAGAATACAGGTGATTTAAACGACTGAGAAACGGCGTTAGTGTGGAATGCAGTAGTTAGGACCGGCAGAGAGGATCATATGTGCAAAGCCCTGCACAGGCCCACGCGTGACGGACCTTCAGCCCTGACAGTGCTCCCGGAGCCAGCCAGCCAACTCCGCGCATGCTCATTACTTGGCGCTCGTGCTCCCACCAACTACAGATGTTTTGACATTGGCACATTTTCTTTTTCCTCCCCATCAAATGTAATTTCATTTTTTAAATCTCCAAATTAGGACAAGTGACACTGTTCCTGGGAGAAGGATGATAAAAGAACGAGGACCAGAGCGGACTGGTAAGAAGGAAAAGGAGAACTGTAGTTGAGAGACCCCGCTTTACCTAACTTACCTTTCGAGCTGCATTTTCTTTTCTGCTATTAGTGCTTGGAGTTGCTGCTGTTGGGCTTCCCTCTGCTTTGCTATAGATTTGAGCAAATTCCGAGCACCAATGGCCTAGAAAAACAGTGTCACCACAGAAGGTCACGGCTTCATTAAAACCACCTTCAGCACTCAGTCCTCGACTGTGTAAGGGCCATTTGGGGGCTACCTCACTGCCCAGCGGGAAAAGGCTGAGCCCCAGAGCTTTGGGAGAAAGGAATAGGATTCACCTTCTGACTCCGAAGTGGGAACTGGTCTGGAGCTCGGAGGCAGACCTAGGGGTGTCCCCAGAGTGTGGCACACATGTGTTCAGTGCCCCTTTGGGTGTGTCACTTAGCTTTGTGTCCTTTGCCAAGTCATCTCTACTCCACACACCTTCACCTCTTCATTTATAAAATAAGGATAAAACCATGTATGTCCGTGGTGATGTCAAGATTAAAGGAAATGATGGCTGAAAATGTACTGCCATGTAGAGGTCAACAGTAGGCTAACTGGACCAGGAACCGTTGTTTTAAAAAAACTGAGATAACTGACATGTAATTTTCGGGTATGCAACATAATGAGTTAATACCGGTACGGAAAATGCCATTTAAAATCTTGTTTTAATGAAAAGACTCCCCCTCCCTCCCTCCACACAGAAAAGTCAAGGGGGCAGAAGGATGACAGACTGGTAACCAGGGCCCCAGGCCAAGACCGAGATTAAACACATGCTGATCTTACCTTCATCTTCTCATTTTCTGCTTCTTTTGCGAGTTGATCAACAAGCTCAATTAAACCACCAACTATTTTCTGAAATTGGCCAATTTCTTTTAGGGAAAGAAAAAAATGTTTTTATTGTGTCAGTGTCATGGCTGTCCCTTAGCATTCCCTTTCAGCAAGACGGCAGAACTAACTGCCCTTCCGAATTTGTGTCAAAGCAATTTGTGCCTGTTGGCTGAAGCCTGCCACCCTCGGTCTGAACCTAGGGATGAGGAGCTGGGTGTCCAGAGTAGCCCGGGGAGCTCTGGGATCTTGAGTGCCCACTGAGCCAGCCGGTTGCTGTCACATCAGGCTGGAGGCTCCCGGTGGGCCCGTTCTGTGGATGGACCCCATCCTACTTTCCCAGGAGTGATAGGAGACACAAAGGGCCACGTTCACGAAAGGACTTCCTCAGGACAGAAACACTGCATCTTAGTTAACGGTGGGGTGGCAGCTGTCCACTCGTGGCCACAGCGAATAAAGAGCTCAAAGCATTTAAGTGCTTAATCTCCCATTCCCTTTTTTTCAGTATCCGTGGGTAAGGCAGAAGCCCATTCCACTGAGGAGTAAACTAAGACCCAGAGAGGCGGCCCGCAGGACTCGCCCTACCTCTCATCAGGAGGCTCAGAAACCCCACTCCAGCTGGAGCTGCTCTATATTCACTGCCACTGGGCTGGCTTGGCTGCTGGAACGGGGGGTATCCTGGGTCTCTCTGGTTAAAAAATGACTAAACGAGGTCTGTTGAGCTGCTTCTAGAGACTCCAGTTAATCAACTTCCACTCCCAATACAAATAAGCCTACCGCTGAGAATACAATTTCTCCCAAGAAATCAAATCATCAGTATATAACTATTTCCCACCCCCAAGCCATAGTTCTACCTCCAAGAAGTTTAAGGTTCCTGAGAGCAAAAAACTCAAAGATAGGGTTATCTCCAAAAATACCCCTCCTCTCTGCATCCCAGTGTCTGTTTTGATTAGTGCTCCGTGTGGGACCACATGAGAGCATAAGGGCACACAGGTCAGGCGGATGGCACACGGGAACCCCCAGAGCCTGGGCCCGACCTCCAGGAGCCGGCAGCTCCATTCTGGCAGGGCCAAGAGCAACGGTTGGGAGGTCAGGGTGTGGCACAGCTGAAATAGCTCAAAGCTGAGTGGCAACATGCCTTCCCAAATGATACTCACTGTCCACAAAGTCCTTGCACTCTTCCTTGAGTTCTATGGTCTGCTGGGTAACCTCTGGGTCCAACACCCGCAGCTTGTTCAGCTCATCGAAGTGCAGCCCTGCTTCACTGAGGATGTCCTTGGCCATTGCTGAAAAGAAACCAACCCTGACACCTGATCACTTCCCAGCCACCCAAGGAAATGCCTGCTTCCAGCTCAACCCCACTCTTGCCCCTAGACACCAATACCAGAAACCCAGAAGTTCCGAAGGCTCCCCCACCCCTCTGCCTCCGCCTTTCTAAGCCTCACCTGTTTCCCTTCCAGCTTCTCTAGAGAAGATCTGCTCTGAAAGAAGGACAGTGGCAGCCAGGAGGAGGTGTCATAGGAGCAAGGGTCAGCAAAGAATAAAGTCCAGTTGCTCGTCACAGGCATCGTTCATTCAACACACATTTCTTGAGTGCCTAGTACATGCCAACTTTGCTAGATGTTGGGGGTACAGAGATGAGTGCAACATGGTACCGGCCCTGGAGAAGCACAGTTTAGCTGGAGGAAGACAGACATGTAAACTGAAAAATTATACTGTTAAGTGCTTTTACAGAAATATCACTAAAGCGCTAGAGGAAAACAGAGCACTTAACTTGGGGTGAGGAAGCTGACATTTAAACTAAGTTGTCAGGCAAGCCATAAGCATATTTATTTATCCCGAGTTATATACTCAAAAGGACACAAAGAAGCTTTTCAAATACAATACTGTATTAACACAAAAAGCAAGTAAAAGAAAAAACCAGAGTGAATTAAATATTAGGCTTAAAAAATAAGAAACCAAGAATATTACCCAAAATGTATGCCACAGGACTCTACACTTGCCTGAACTGGGATCCAAAGTTGGGTCAGTCTATTTCTAGCAGAAAACACAAAAAGGAATGACCTATCAGCCACGAGGTTTCAAGCAGGGAAGTCGGGGAAGGCATTCCAAGCAGACGGAGCAGCCCGAACGGAGCCCGAAGCCACTGAAAGGGCCTATCCTGTCTAGAAAAATGGAAGGACAAAGGATGACCCCTGGCTGGTGTGGCTCAGTGGACTGAGTGCCAGAAATCTGGACTTATATATCAAATCTGATTGTTAAAGGAAAGCATCCAACTGAAAATTTTAAAGTAAGGGAAAAAAACACACCCAACTCTGTGTGGGCTAATTAATGCACGTCTACAGGCCGTCTGTATGTGACTGTGGCCCAGAGCCTTTGGCCTCCCTGGAATCCACTGAAGTAAGTAGGCTGGCATCTTCCTCTTGAAACATTTTAATCCCCCAGAGCTCCTTATGATCAGGCTTTTTCCCATCCAAGTACTAACCAGGCCTGACCCTGCTCAGCTTACGAGGTCAGTCAAGATCAGGAGTCTTCAGGGTGTTATTGTTATGGCTGTGGACTGATCAGGCTTTTTAAAAAAAGATTTGTTTTCCAACTTGTTACATGTACAGGTATAGTCTGAGCATTTAACACGTATTGGGCCATTAATCCGACCAACTGCTCTATGAAGTTTCATGTAACCTGAGGGAGCAAACACTTTCTTCAACTTTCACTCCCTTCCCTGAGAGCATGTATTTATTCAGAAACCTGCTCTGGCCTTGGCTGGTCAGTGAATTGAGCACTGGCCTGGAAACCAGAGTCACCGGTTCAATTCCCAGTCAGGGCATATGCCTGGGTTGCGGGCCAGGTCCCCGGTTAGGGGCGCTCAAGAAGCAACCACACATTGACGTTTCTCTCCCTCTCTCTTCCTTCCTTTCTGTAAAAATAAATAAATAAAAATTTTAAAAAAAGAATGGAGCTCCCCCCACATACTATAAAAAAAGAAAGAAAGAAGCCTGCTCTGGAGATAGAGTAATAAAGAAAATGCTTTGATGCTCCAGTTCCTGACCAGCACACAGATATTAACAAACTGGGGTAACAATATGAGGGAAAGCTCATGGTGCTAGGTGAAGCTGCAGCATGAGGACATAATACTGATGGGGACAGGGATGTCAACAAAAAGCAAGTGACACTTAAGTTGAGACCTAAAAGATGTCCCAAAAGTTTGCCAAGTGAAGGAAGGAAGAAGGCAGGAATCCAGGCAGAAGGTAAAGTATGTGTGAATATTCTGAGGCTATAATGAAACAAACGCACAAGAACCAAAAAGCCAATGTGGCTGAAACAGTGAGCAAGTGTGGGGGAGCGCCAGGGACGGATGAGGCTGGATGGGGAGGCTAGAGCTGGCTGGACCATGAAGGGTCCTGAAAGATGCAGTAATGAGCTTGGATTTTGTCAAAGCAGTTATGGGCTGCAGTGGATTCTCAGCAGAGTGACATAATCAGATTTGTCTTTTAGAGAGATCATGCTGACCCAGGACGGAGAACAGTTCGGAGGAACAGGAGTGTGGGGCTATTCCTATCTTGTTCATCACTGTAACCCTACCATCTGGCATGGGAACTGAACACAACTGGCACTCAGTAATTGTGGAATGAATGACTGTGAAAACAGAGGAGGTAATTACAGTAACCAAGGCTTAGGGCTGCAGAAAAGTTTTCCAATTTGAGATGTTTTGTAAGTCAGTTGTTCGGATTTAGTAAACAATTGATTGAATGTAGTAGGGGTTTGGGGATGAGTGAAGGAAACAGGCAGACAAGATTCCCATGTTTCTGGCTTGACACAACTGTATGTCTGAATGAGATGGGTAAGACCAGAGGAGGAGTGGAAAGAGAGGCTTCCCAGCTGACTATCAGATTCTCCCAACTACCCCCACACGCGCGCCTGCGCATCAGAGAAACACCGGGCACAAAAGCCAGACGGAGCTCCCTGGAGATGAGGGCAGTGACACCCTCTCCGTCCTGGCTCTCCTAGATCCACGCTAGGCACTATGAGCAGGCTCCATTGTTAAAGTGTGGGGACGGGCACTAGACCAGAAGTTAGAAAGATGTGGATGACGGAACTGGCTGTCTTCACTACCTAAACTCCTTGGTCTGAGAAGTAGTTTCCTAAGATCGTTGCGAGCATCAACGTGTCAAGTTCCAGGCCCAAACTGCGTGTAGTACAGCTCCCAGAGAGTCGGGCGAAATTTCCACGTTTCTGGAACTGCCTTTCCTCGATGCGCGAGCCTGTCCGGTCCGTCTCGCCCCGGGCCCACCCGCGTCCCCTGACCCGAGTCACGGCCTACCTTTCAACCCCGTAGCGGCGGCGCGCTGCAACCCGGACTGATGTCGGCAGGTAGCTTGTCTTTCCGGTCCCCTACAGCTGGACTGGCCAGCCAGACCTAGCCGCTGCCACGGCTACACGACCTGTTTACACAGAACGTCACTACTTGACACCGGAAGTATTTAAACCGATTAACTTGCAGAGCCTGCTGGGAAACAAAGGCCGGAGATGAGAGCCGGCTGCCTACAAAATCCAAAGGGTTTTGCACCGGAAAAGCTTCCGGAAGTAGTCGAGTGCTCCCTGCGGAATAGTGGCCGTTTCCTCTGGCCTGATTGGGTGCTGGGCATGCGGGGCTTTTTAGTCTGTTGCTCCTGGGCCCGCCCAGCTGGGCAGCAACTCCAGGCGGAGTCCGCGGTCGGAGGATGTGATCTCACCTCCTGGGATTGCGGTCGGACAGGCGGCTACAGCCTAGGGGCGGTGAAGTGTGGTCCTGCAACCCACCTGAAGAGAGGCGTCTCCGGGGACGGTGAGAATCAGGCCTGCCGATACCCTCGGGGACGGGATGGACGGGGCCGGGGCTGGAGCAAAGAGTGCCCCACCTGGTCCTGGGGAGATGGGGGAGATAGAGAACTCATATACCCCATTTGGGGTATCTGTGTGTGTCAGAACTGGTCTCGGTTTCTCGGTAGTATGGCGGGGTACGGGCCCGAGAAGACTACACTGGCCACAAAGAGGTTCTTGAAATTCAAGAAATTCTGAAAAAGTTTCCAGATCCTTTGGATAAAGCCCAAGATTTTTACATTTAGGATTTTTTTCTAGGCCCGCCCTCTCTAATCTAGAACGGCTCTCCCCACTTCCTATTTCCCCTGATTTGTAACTGATTTCTCGGTCTTCTTACTTTAGGACCCCCACCTCCTTCCACCGCCGTAGTTGTTTGCCCTTTATTCTGCTTGGGTTCACCGTAGCTTCACTGACACGGATACGCCCCTAGTAGCTTCAGGCATCCCCAGATATCCACACACAAAGTCCGGAAGGAAGAGCACTGAGCCTGCTAATGGAAACTCCATTCTCACTGGAAGTACTTTCTGGGCGTCACCTGCCAAAGAATTCCTGGAATTCATTGGTATGGGTAGAATCGGAGCTGACGTCATCCAGGGGCTCATGGCAATTGCTTTGTGGGACAGGAATAGATTAACTCTGGATTTGTCTTTCTCTGTTGGCAACAACCTAGCCTTTGAGTTCCTTTGCTGTGGGAGAATATGTATGTGTGCTTTGATCCTGGAGAAATTGGTGCTAGATAAAAAATACATAGGACCCTGTTAAAACCTGTTAAGGCCGTTAAGGGGTGGATGTATTTACGCAGGGTGGGCTGCGGAAGGTGTCGTGATCTCATAGGAGTGTCACTGATTGGACAGTTTTCTGGTGAGGGCTCATTCTATCCTTGAAGCAAATGAGAGTCTTCTGGACAATCCATCGAAAGAATTCCGTACCTCACGCAGCACTTGCTCTGGCCCTTCCTTAGATATTCTTCCAAGGGACCTACCTAAATCTTATCAAGAACAATTTCAGTATTACAACAAACATGTATTAAATACTTCAAAATGTGGATGGCTGCGCTGTGCAAAGTTTGGAGAATGGAGCAGTAAACTTGGGGAAACCAGTGCACTGCCTCTGGGTTACACTGTTTCCTAGAGATGATGTACCGCTCTAAACTTCTGGGTATTGTGTGATTAAATGGAGTGATACCACTTTTTTCTGTCTCCATTATCACACTGTAGTCCAAGCTTTCACTCTCTCCTGCCTAAACTACTGCTTCCTCTGGTCTTCCCACTCTTTCTCTTGAACCCGTACAATCCATTCTCTACACAGCAGCCAGAGCGATCTTTCCAAAATGTGAATAATTTAGATCATATCAGTCCCCTGCTTAAAACTCTCCAATCCATTCCCATTGCAACTGGGGTAAGATCTGAACTCTAATATGATCTGGTCTTCCCTTCTTTCTATGCACCAGCCATTGAGGCCTCACCTATGTTGCTAAAACAATGTGTCTGACTGATGTTTCAACACTTACCTTTCCATCTGTCTAGAATACTCTTCCAGACCTCAGCTAGAAGGCCACCTTCCCAAAGAGGCTTTCCCTGGCCCTCTATCTAGATTAGTGCCTCTCCCTAGTTACTTTCTTCATCACTGTTTTATTATTTTTATTGCCTTTCTCACTTTTGTAGTTACTTGCATATTACTTGTTTTCTTGTTGTCTGTATCTACCAACTAGAATGCAAGCTCCACAAGGCCTTGTTCTCATCTGTGTCTCCAGTGCCTGGCACATAGCAGGGGCACAGTAAATGCTAACTCTTACTATTTTTATTCTTGTTAACATTAGAATTCCTTGAAGGCAAGGATGATATCTTCTTCTTCGTCTTTTATTTTTATTTGATTTTTTAAAATATTTTATTTATTTTTAGAGAGAGGGAAAGGGAGAGAGAAAGAGGGAGAGAAACATCAGTGTGTGGTTGCCTCTCACACCCCCCTACTGGAGACCCGGCCCGCAACCCAGGCATGTGCCCTGACTGGGAATGAACCAATGACGCTTTAGTTCGCAGGCCAGCACTCAGTCCACTGAACCACACTAGCCAGGGTTCTTCTTCTATTTTTTAAAAAGATTTTATTTATTTTTAGAGAGAGGGGAGAGGAAGGAGAAAGAGAAGGAGATAAATATTAATGTGTGGTGGACTCTCATGTGGCCCCCACTGGGGACGTGGCCCATACCTAAGCATGTGCCCTGACTGGGAATAGAGTTGGTGATCCTCTGGTTCGCAGCCTGCACTCAGTCCACTGAGCTACACCAGCCAGGGTCTTCTTCTTTTCTTTATTAGAAGATTAATTGCTTTTTTTTTTAAATTTATTTTACTTTTAGAGAGGGTAAGGGAGGAAGAAATAGAGGGAGAAAACAGCAATGTGTGGTTGCTTCTCACGCGCCCCCAGCCGGGGACCTGGCCTGCGAACCCAGACATGTGCCCTAACGGAATTGAACTGGCGACCCTTTGTTTCACAGGCCATTGCTCAATCCACTGAGCCACACCAGCCAGGGCACTTTTTTGTGTTTTTCTTTTAAATCCACATCTGAGGGCATTTTTTCATTGTTTTTAGAGAGAGAAAAAGGGAGAGAGAAGTATCAACTGATTGCCTTCTTATAGGCCTCCAACCAGGGCACATGCTCTGACAGGGATTGAACCTGCAAGCTGAGTATGTGTCCGGGCAGAGAATTGAACCCACAGCCTTTCAGTCAGCCTGTGGGATGATGCTCCAACCACCTGATCCGCACTGGCCAGGGCACGGTGATACCTTATTACTTCTCTCTCCCTACTGCTTAACATAGTAGGCACTCGCTATTGTTGCATTGCTGAATGGATTAAATGAGCTAATAAATATTAAACACCTGGAACATAGTAAACATGCAATGAATGTTTGCTTTTTTTCCTTCAATAAATAGATTTTAGTGATTCTTTAGGAAATCAAAACATATACAATCTAAGTCACAAGGGGTGACCTGGCTTTGCCTTCCTTTGCTTTCCTTGCTCTTCTCTCCCATGAAATCTTAGTATTTCAGTTTCCATATCACTTAATTGACTTCAGATTTATCATCTTGTCTTTTCTAGCCCTTTCTTCCTACTCTTGTTGAGAGGGAAGAGAGGAAAGGATAGGGCTGGGCCCCCTCTGAGGAAAAAGAAGCAAAAATAGCCATCTTGTAGCTGTTCGATCCTGAAAAATGGTGACTTACGATAGATAGGGCTAGTGCCAGGAAAGGGGAATATCGGGAAACCCCGGCTGGAGCTGGGGTCACCTCTGCCAAGAACACTAGCTGGTTCCCTGCAGCCTGGCTTGTTTCACAGTCTCCTGAGCTGCTTTTACGTGCCTTCCTGAAGCCAGACTCCGGGTGTTAGTTACTCAAAATAAGAACTGGTACAGACTGCTTCTGAGCCGGGAATCTCTAGGAAGGAAGTGCATCCTGTCCCTCTGGCTCCTGGGAAACTCCCAGGCTGGCTGGGCTCCCAGTAGGTTTGGCTGGAAGTCTTGGACCCTGGGAACCTTGAGAAGAACATAACTGGAATCTGGCTGGTAGATCCCCAGGGTGGAGACTTCTGCTCTGCCCAGTCTGTCCCTCTGACTGGCTCCAAGGGCTTCTTGGTCTTCCTCACCACCCAGAGCTGAGTCTCAGGGAGGCTGATGAAGAGACCGTGCTCCCAGACATGGTTCCTGGTAAACATAAAGAACAGCAGGAGCATCCTTCTTCCCATTGCCTGGGGTCTTCCCCTCTGCCAGGGAACCCTGTCAAGGGCCAATCAAGGAGAGAGTGACTGGATAATCAGTGATTTTCCTTCTGTCCCCTCCTGGCTGAGGGCTGTCCCCTGCATACTCTTATCTTCTCTCCTATCTGCTCACAGCATCGAGAGTATGAGGCTCTCGCCTCCACTGGCCACTGACCCGTGACCCTTCCACCACGGCGGAACCCTGCAAGCCCACCTCCTGCCGTGTGGTGATCTACCTGAAGCGGGAGATGTCAGGGGACACCTGTCTGTGCCCAGCCTCAGGGGCTAAGCCCAAGCTAAGCGGCTTCAAGGGAGGCAGCCTGGGTAACAAATACGTCCAGCTCAACGTGGGTGGTTCCCTGTATTACACCACTGTGCGGGCACTGACCCGGCACGACACCATGCTCAAGGCCATGTTCAGCGGGCGCATGGAGGTGCTGACCGACAAAGAAGGTGAGGTATCAGGGCTCGTTGGGCAAGGTGGGAGGGGAAGGAGTTCCTGGGGACGGGACTGTGGGGCAGGGCGTAAGCCTGGCAGATCTGGAATCTACATTCATTTTTCCCATTCATCTGACACCACGCTCCACCTGGAGTTCTCAGTCGAGCTTCGGGAGTCTTTGAAATTGCACACAGATTGTTGTAGGCTTACCCACTTTCCAGGGAGGCTATCCACACTTTTTTTAACTCCCATCAGACTAGGTTCTCAAAAGGAGCATCATCATAGTGACGGGGCAGTGGGCGGGAGGCGGGCAGGGCCTGGCGGTCTCTGCGTTGTCAGGAGGTGGGCGCGAGCGTTTCTGGGCCGAGTCCTCTGGGGGGCCTGCCTCTCCCACGGCGTGTGCCAGTTCTCTGCTTCTGTTACCCTGTGCTGTGTGCTCTTTGCCACCTGTCACCAGGACAATCAGGTGGCCTCTGCTACTGCCTGCTTCCCAGGTTCCTGGAGGTAAACAGTAACCCTCTGGGGCCCATCTGAACCCCTAGGCTGGATCCTCATAGACCGGTGTGGAAAGCACTTCGGCACCATTTTGAATTACCTCCGTGATGACACCATCATCCTCCCTCAGAGCCGTCAAGAAATCAAGGAATTGATGGCTGAAGCGAAATATTACCTCATTCAGGGGCTGGTGAACATGTGCCAGACCGCCCTGCAGGTACGGAGGCCTGGCCGGGACTGGCCGATAAGGTTGGCGTCGGCCCCCTCCTTCGGGACGTACGGGTTCAGTTCCTGGAAGGCTGTGTAGCAGGTGTGGTTGAGGAGTCCAGACCTGCTTAGGTTCACCGGCTGCTGCCCAGGCCAAGCAGGTGGGCAGCCGGTCAGTGTGTAAGGTGACGAGCTGAAGCAGTATGACTGGGCCCTGCCTCTGGTTTATAGCCCGGATGTCTGGATTTTTGGTTTTCTGGAAATGGGAGTCTGCTTGCCAACTGGCAGTTCTGTTACCAGGGTCCCCTGCCTCTCTGATGCGTCCCCAGCAAGCAGGGCTGGCCGTGGCAGAGGGGCTTTGACAGGTCCCGGGGAAAGCCTGGCCAAGGCTGGCAAACAGGATCTCAAAAAGGATTCTCGGCTGTGTGTTACCCAGGACAAGAAGGACTCCTACCAGCCGGTGTGCAACATCCCCGTCATCACGTCCCTGAAGGAGGAGGAGAGGCTCATCGAATCTTCCACCAAGGTACCGGGTCTCTGCGGGACCTCTGAGGGCTGCAGGCAGGGGGCCCTGGGACCCGTGCCGGCCCTCACGCTCTCCTCTTTCACAGCCGGTAGTGAAGCTGCTGTACAACAGAAGCAACAACAAGTATTCCTACACCAGGTAGAGTGGGCGTCCGTGGGGTGCTGGCAGGGGATCTTGGGGAAGGGCTGCAGAAGCAGCTCAAAGGGCAGAGCGGCCAGAGTGGAACTTTGGCAGACCACCCGAGGGAAGCCACCTGCACCCCTGTACCCCTGGTGTGGTTGGCATGGCCTGGGTCTTGGGAGGGAAGAGAAGAGTAGAAGGGGAATCAGGGAAGAGGCGGTCGGAACTCGCAGCAGGGCACTGTGTAGGCGAGACTGAGCGTGCAGCACCCTCATCATGTGCTGTCGGGCAGCAAGCCGGGTGTTTTCCCAGCATTACCTTCCCAGGTGGAGGAGGGACACCGGGAAGCCAGTGCGCTGGGACCCCTCCTAGGTCCTAGGCCAGTTTCCCCCTTCTCCCCAGTGTCCTCTCAACAGGCCTCAGGTCTGTGCAGGAGGCTGCAGGCTCAGTCCCAACCGTCTCAGTGGCTCCTGGTGAACAGACATTTTGCTAGCGTCACCCTTACAGCAAGGGGAGGAATCCTGCCGAGGCAACAGCAAGCCTCCTTCCTTCCAGGTCTAATGAGAGAAGACCACCCTTCCTCAGTTCTCTCCCCTTTAACTTGGAACCAGCTCAACTCCTTTCCTGCACAGGCTTCCAAACCCAGACGGTGCCCCTCAGCCCTTTTCCTTCCTGTCCCCTCTGGCATCTTGACTCTCCCTCATTTCAGCATGTCAGGGGAGGGGCGCGGAGAGCCCGCCTAGCACACTCCCTGGGAATGCGGTGCTAGAACCACATTCCCAGGCCTGCGGGCCCCGTGGGTTTTCCAGCAACTCCGATGACCACCTCCTGAAAAACATCGAGCTATTCGACAAGCTCTCCCTGCGCTTCAACGGCCGTGTGCTCTTCATCAAGGACGTCATCGGCGACGAGATCTGCTGCTGGTCATTCTACGGCCAGGGCCGGAAGCTGGCCGAGGTGTGCTGCACCTCCATCGTGTACGCCACGGAGAAGAAGCAGACCAAGGTGTGGGGGCTCCCCCTGCATGGCTGGGGGCAGGGCGCTCCAGGGGCTGCAGGGGGCACCCACTTTGCTCTCTTGTCTTTCCCAAACTCACCGGGCAAGGATCCAGGCCAGTACGAGGGCCTCAGGGAAAGGCACGGAACTCTTCGTGCTGGTCAGCTGACAGGCAGGGGCTGTCGGGAAGGACCAGACCCTTGGGGTTGGCCCATTTCAGGTTTGAATTCTGGTCCCACGGTTTACCAGTTTTCTGACTTTGGATAAGCCATTTAAACCATTTAGGCCTCAGTTTCCTCATTCGCAAACAAGGGAATAATGGTGTGGATTTAACAGAATTGCTGTGAAAATGGGACGGTTCTCAGGAGCAGCGGTGCCATGTAGTGGAAACAGCTGTTCAGACCTCTCCTCTGGCCCTGCCAGTGGGGCATCCCCGCTCGCTCAGCTTAGCTCCACAGTGACAGCACAGCACCAGGCACCCGCGAGAGGACTGCCGGGTGATAGTTAACATAAGCTTGGCCGACCCCACTTTCCCAGGTCGTCAGTGGTCGGTGCCCTACCCAGAGAGTAGCTGCCTGCCCTGCGTGTGGACTCCAGAGACCACAGAGCTTTGCTGGCCTGGAAGGGGTAGCCCACCAGGGGGAGTCGTGTGTGAGCGAAGGGCTCAAAGCAGCAAGCTCACGTGAGACCCTCTGCCCCTGGACTACTGAAGCGCCTGCAGCCAGGCTGTCTGAGGGTCAGGGAGGGCAGCTTAAGGAAGTGGCCCTGCTTCCTTCTGTCATTTTGGGGGGTGGGAGCTCCCAAGTGCACGTACCAGTGGGGTCAGGATGCAGGGGCAGGTCTGTGCGGGGACTGGTTACGCTGTGGAAGTGGCAACGGCACCTGCCACTTCCCTAAGCACCTTCTCTTTCATGAACTGTGTGACCCCACACACCACACCCATGAGGGAGGCAAGGCTAGACCGGTTCCCCCATGTGGCAGATGAGGGAACAGGAGCTCAAGGTAACACAAGTTAGGCTAGAGTCCAGATGCCGTGAACGCCATCCCTGTCCGTCTTCCAAGTAATGTTCACAGCAACTCTCTGAGGTAGGTGTTGACTGTGATCTTACACCGGTGGAAACAGGCTGGACAAGGTTACACCCGAGGCCCCACAGGTATTGTTCATGTCTGTGTAACACCGAGGCCTAACCCAAAGCCAAGGCCCTGGCCTCTGCACATGCTAGTTCACTGGTCTGGGGTCCAGAAGGAGGTGGAGAGGGTCCTGGTCTTCTGCACCCTCCCTTATGTGCATAGGGTACATCTCTTCACACCCCCTTCAGAGGAGGGCCTGCCCTCAGCCTCAGGAGACAAAGCCAACTGTCTCCCGAGAGAGTTCAGGAGGCCGAATGAGCCAGTGCAGGGTCAGGGGTCCAGCCGTGTTGCTGTGTCTTTGGAATGAAACCTCATTCATTCAGTCCATCCTCTTGGTCCCCTTGCCCCAGGTGGAATTTCCAGAGGCCCGAATCTATGAGGAGACACTCAACGTCTTACTCTACGAGACCCCCCGCGTCCCTGACAACTCCTTGCTGGAGGCCACGAGCCGCAGCCGTAGGCAGGCTTCCCCCAGTGAAGACGAGGAGACCTTTGAACTGCGTGACCGTGTCCGCCGCATCCACGTCAAGCGCTATAGCACTTATGATGACCGGCAGCTCAGCCACCAGTCTGCTCATCGTGACTGACGAGACCCTCAGGGAGTCAGGGCATGGGGCACCCCGTCTCCCCTGCTGTGGAACCCTGCCCCATTGGCCACCGCACACTGCTGCTGGCTGGGTCTCTGCTCCAGCACCCAGAGGCATGACAGGTCCTGTCTGGGTGGGGCAGAGGGCCCGAGCAGGGGAGGGACCCCATTCCTTCGCCCTGCTCCCCGAGTACTTCAGGATGACTGAGTCCTGGCCCCTTGGCTCAGTGACGCCCTGCCTGCCTGACCGGGAGCTGCTTCTGCCCCTGCAGTGAGTGGGTCAGTCCGCCCACCTCCTGCTGAGGACATCCCGTTGGCCCTTCGCTGAATGCCCCTTTGCCCTGCGGAAGGGCTGCTTTAGGCCTCAGCCGAGGCCCCTGGGGGATGGGGCCGTTCTGTGGAGAAGGTGGCTGCTGGTGCTGTGGAGGCCCAGTTTCTTAAAAGGTGGGGCTCCTCTTTTCCCAAGGTGTTTAAGCACAGGGTTGACGAGTTTGTTTTTTTAATTATCCAGGAATCGAATAGTTCTAGGTCTAACACTGAGGGGACTGGGTATTCCTACTACCCCTCCAGGATGCCAAGACTTTAAAGCACTTTGTACTTTGGTTCAGGAGAGCTGTATTTCTCCCTGACCCGTGTTGTCTTTTTCTGACCCTAATCCCTTCTTCCGTGCAGAATCAATCTGAGGGGGGGTAGAAGAAGCAATAAGAACACTGACCAGTTTGGGCTTTGCCAGGAAGGAGGCTGGCCGAGCAGCCTGCCCAGAGAGCGCTGAAGGAGGATGCGTAAGCTGGGGCTGTGGTCCTAATAACGCTCCTGCGAGAAAGGACATTTTACCCCAAATTCTTAGAGTCACATGACTGACTCCTTGATTCTCCTACCCTCAGCTCCAAGGCATGCTGCCCTTACTTTAAAGCCCAAGAGCCATTTAGGGCGGGAGTGGGAGCCACCGCAGGAAGGTTGCGGAGCCCATGGGCACTGGGCACAGAGCCCCGCATCCTCGGTGGCCCTGCAAGGAGGTGGCATGTGCTTGGCCATGTATCTCCCACTCCCCACTCACTGTTGGTTTTGTGTCCTGGCTGGGGACGGAGGTTCCAGGGTGGGTCTCTAGACACATTGTACTGTGAGCAGCCTAAGCCCCTTGAAAAGTTCCTTCATTTCTTTCTTGTTGGGTAACTTGGCCATAGCAATGCCAAGCACCAGCTCTTGGGCAAGGCTGCAAGTTCCTCTTCAGGTCTTTGGTTTTCGTTTCCTTCTGTTTGGCGTGGTTCTCGGGAGGCTGCTGATCTGAATTCTTTTCCAAAGGAATGCTGTCAGGAAGGGAATGTTCAGCCAGTTTAACAAATAACAAAGCAGCACAGCCACTTAGCAGTGCTCACTCATTCAGGAAAGGACATAGGTTATCAAGTTCATCTCTCAACTACTCTTACAGTAAGCCCCTAAGTGGCTGTTCGTGGCTGCTGACTCCAGTCTTGGCACATACCAGGCCAGGGTTAGTAGACACTCAACAAGGACCTGAAATGACATGAGGGGGCAAGAGAAACGTGACTCTAATCAGGTAGTTTACATTTGTCACAGTCTTGAATGTGTGAAGACTTTCAGATGGGGCATCCTGGTGATCAGCTACGAATGGTTCTTCCAGCGTTTCATGGAGTAACGAGATGAAGACAAATCAGTCTCTTTGGCCAGATAGATTCTGGCTTTGGCCATGTGCCTTTTTCAGAGAGCCTGGAATAATTCTGAGGCCGGTGGCCTCCTTCCTCAGCTGCCCTCCTGAAGCCCTTTAACACTCAAAGCCCCAGCGCCCACTGGAGTATTTAAATGATTGTCCCTTGATCTTCACGGCCCCTGTAGCCTCTCTACAGCTGGCTCAGTGACTGGTCTTTCCCAGAAAGCATGACAGTCTGGGACTCTGGACACTTATTCCAATTGAAAATATCTCCTCGTTCTTAAAAAACTACTAACATTGAGCTCATTGAAACAATCTCAGCTCTTTACATCAGACTTTTTGGTGTAAGCACTTGGAGGATTTTGAGCTTCCCAGCCCCATTCAAAAAGCAACTTTCAGTTGTATGAATTTTTCAACTCTGAGCAGCCCAGGGTAAAGTAAACAAAAATTGTGGATGAAGGTCAAATCTTATCAGTGTCTCAGAAAACTGGAAGCCTGCTGTTGCGGACGTGCACTGGTATTGGGTTTTATTCAGTTTGTTGTCTGACCAAGGCCTGCCTACAGGATAACACAGGTGCTGGCACGAGAGAACTTCTTTAGCACACAGCTACAGTTCTTTGTCGTTGGCATGGATGACAGAAACACTAATTTCTAATAAAACTGTATTACAATGCAGTGTGCAGAGCCGTGTTTACAGTGGGTATGGCTTGGTCAGCTCGCCGCTATGGCCACGGCTCTCACGGTGTGTGTGTGTCCCTGACCTGGGTTCTCCCAGTTAGATGTCCCCTTGCACTCAGTTGTCCTGCAAGCCAGGCTCCCCCGGTGGAGGATTAAGGACAACACTAATAGGGGCTGGAACTGAGATTTAATATTAATTCGAGAATAAAACAACCTCTTTAACATCACTATGGTAACAGGGAAGCAGGAACCCTAAGAAACAGGGCAAAATGCAGCATATTTCATCTCTGGCTCTTGGAGATCAGTGAGCAGCTCAGAAAGCAGCTTGGCTTAATCACCACCCATAACGTAAACCTCGGCTGAATTTCTGCATTTGTAGTCCGGAGGCTTGGCAACCTGTGCTCACAGCTGGCAGGCCCATCATTCCGGGAAACCTGGCCCATTTCCTTCACTCCTCTCCCTGGCCTGGGAGGCCAGAGATGCCAGTGGAAGAGCCAGGCCACTCCTCCAACCCTGAGGTTGGCCTCCCCCTCTGCAGCTGGTAGAAGTTAAAGAGAACAAGAGTCCAGCCCAGCCCTCACCCCACCGACTGAGGCACAGTGGTGACTCTGGGACAGGTCCAGCCAACCCCAAGCTTCAGGAGGGAAACACACATACTCTAGGAGAGGGACGCTCCTGGAAAGAGCAAGGGGAGTGATCAAGGGCCCCCAGCAGGTCAAAAAGGGAGCCTGAGGTCCTAGGGGCAAAAATGGCGAGGGTGGCCAAGCGTGCACTGGTTTATTGACCAAACCTCACATTCCAAACAGGCCGGGAAACTTCTCCTGGCCTGTGGCAGCTGGCCATAGAGTTCCTGGTGGAAAGGTCTACTGGAACAGTGTAGGCAGGGCTTGCAGGGGAGGCCGGCCTTGGAGGAGTCCTACTTGGATCTTCCGGAGGAGGTGGGTATAGCCCACCCACCAAAAAAAGAACCCCACAGTGAAATGGCGCACACGGTGAAGAGACCCACTGCATCCTGCAATGAGAGAGTTCTGCAGCAGTTGCGGGGTGAGAGCCATTCTTCAGGGATCGGGCCTGGCTATGTGGGGTCTCAGCTGGCCTACCAGTGAAGGCCTGAGGGTGGTGTCTTCTCATCTTTATTGCTTTCCAGGGAGAAGGGAGGGATCCGGACATCAAAGTGGGAGCCATCAGGCCTCTCGAAGCGGAACGTGCCCCTGTGAGTCAGAGAAGCTAGTTTAGAGGGAGTGCGGGCTGAGGCCGTCCTGAGGACCCAGATAGCTGTGTGTCCTCAGCTCTAGAACCAGAGCAGGATGAGGCAGGCCCAGCCTCTCTTCTGCCTGGTCCATGCCAGCACAACACTGGTCCAGGGACCCAGGAGCCCCCCCCGACCCCACATGAAAAAATACAGCTGTCCTGACTCTGACCCTTAGATGCACACTGCATAAAAAACCCAACTACACTTTCCAGTTAAGGAGTGAAACACCAGGAAAAACCAATTGTGTAGTCCACTCTGTATCATCAAGTCACCAGACCTCTTTGGCTTAAGTCCTTAGTCCACAACACCACAGCTAACTGGGAAACAGACAAAAAAAATCAGGCAAGTCCCAAACAATGAACGGCAGGTAAGGCTCAATGTCAGGACTTAACTTGGCCCAAAATTAATTGCAAGCTCTGAGCTCCCACTTTTCTGACCTGCAGCCAAAGTCTGCGGAGTTGAGCTGCCCTGCCCAGGCACAGGCTCACTCACCACATATGCCCACTGGAAGCTTGCAGCGAGACATGGCTGCTGTACTGGAACGCAGGCTGCTCCTTGGACAACACCGGTTCCTGTGAGGGTTCAGGGAAAATTGGTCAGGCCAGACGCCAACTACCAGCTTCTCAGGACTACACGCCCCCTCGTGCCTCCCCCACTGCACTGCCACGGTCCTCGGCCTTTTACTCTTGACTGTAGGAAAGGTCATCTTAGGCTGCATGTCTGAGGACACGGGTCCAAGATGCCAGGCACAGAACCTACCCTGCAAATACCCCTCCCAGCATCCATTCCCTGAGTGCCTCAGTGCAAGGCATCATGGTGGTGCTCTGCAAACCTTTACTGACTTACGTTTCCAAGTACAAGGCAATAGGTGTGATCCCCATTTCAGCACTAAATGGGAAAACTGAGACTTGGGTTAAAGAACTTACCCAAAGTTATGCAGTGAGGGAAGAACACAGCTGGCATTGGAAGCCAGATTATCTAACTCCAAAGCCCCCTGTTCTTACTTAGGATCCAACCCTGCTTCCCCCAAGTCCCTGCTGACTTGGATAAATGCTTATTAAATGTGGCCTCTGGCCAGTTCTCATGACTTTATTTCTCAGGAGACACAGTGAAGCAGTATGGGAATTGCAAAGTCAGGTCTCCTCAAGAACCAACAGAGGATGCGAGCACGTGAAGAAGCAGAGGGAGGACAACCGGCAGTAGCGGGGCCTGCCTGCCCCACCTAAGAGCATTCAAATTCAGAATGTTTAAAAGGCTGCTGTGCTGGCAACAAAAACTCTCCACCAGCTTTGAAGTCGGACTCACCTGGATTCAAATCCAGGTCCTGCCCCCACCAGCTATGGGACTGGGCTAGTTATCTAACTTCATAATCTCACTCCGGTCTCGTCGTCTGTGAAATGGGCTGTGAGAAAGCTATCTCACAGGGTGGTGGTTTCTCACCAATGCACTCATACTCGGAGCCTCTGCCCCTAGCACAGAGGAGGAGGGAACCACATGCTAAGCCCCCAAGCCTGCTGGGCAGGACCAAGAACTGGGCAGCATTGGCCCAGTGACGATAATGCTCACCCTGCCCACCACCCCTCGGCCTCGCACTGTCTCCAGGGTGCCAGACAGACTGAATATCCTCCAGTGTCGCTCCCGGAGCTGTACCACGTCACTGTCAAGGTTCTCCAAGCGGATGCAGTAGCGCCACTGTGGGAGTGGGGAAGAGAGAATGCACAGCTGAGGCAAGTAAACTCTGAGCTAGCCTGCCCGGAATTCTAATAGGGCAAAAGGCAACAAAGGTTGACCCTTGCATTGCACAGGCCCCGCTCCCCAGAGGTAAAGTCCCCCACCTGCCAACCTGCCCCCACCATGCACCTTTCCTAAGCTCCACCTCCTGGAGGGAGACACTCACCCAGTACACATGGGAATTCTGAGCTTCCTGGGGGGAAAACACATGAAGAACATTAAGTACCAGAGCAGAGGGCAGAATCAAGTCTGTTCCAGTTGACACCTCTCCCATGGAGCAGAGGCATTCTGGGAAGGCTGCAGAGACCGAACAATGCTAAGAATGTCTGTGGGTCATGACGACTGAACTGTGGTATAGGGGACCGTTCTGCGTGGTGTGAGGAATATACCCCAGCCCGATTCAGAAAACCGACAGGGAGCGAGGTCAGCACACAGGACCCACGTCCACGGATAGGTTTTCCCGTGGGAAATCAGGTCTGCATTGTACCTAGGCTGCAATGAGGCTTGCTTTTGCTAAAATTCCCTCACCCTGCATTGAGGCAGAAAAATGTTTACTGCATGTCTTCAACTTCCTAAAGTCTGTGCTAAACCTCCCAAGTATGGAGTGTAGCCAGTTCAACTACTTTTCCCCTTGATCTGATACATCCTTCTCTTTGAAGTAAATAGCAACATTCTTTTCTTTGTTTTCTGTAAAAGGTAATCATCTACAGCGAACCTGTGCATAGTACACGAGGGCCATCTTCAATGGAATGTACCCAGTAAAGCAATCAAAGCCAATACAGGCCGGGGTCCACATCGCTGTGGCCCACAAGCCACTGCAGAGGGCAGCCTTGCCCGGGTCCATCCCTGGCCTCCCTCCTCCTTATCCTATCAGACACAGGGCTCTTCCCTTTCTCTGGACCACCCTCTCCCTGTCACTGACGCTCCCCTCACTGCTGGTCCAGGCCACTGCCCTCATCTTCAGCCCTACCATGACCCAACCTTGTCAATAATGAGTTTGGTGTATACTGACACCCCTCCTTCCTGTGAGCTCTGGAAGGCGGGGACAATGTTTCATTCTTGCCTGTATCCCCAGGACCTAGCTTACAACCAGGCAAGAAATAGCTCAATTAATGTTTGACTAATGCATAAAAGTATAAAGATCATCCTATCCTACAGTGATTTGAACAAGTATGTGTATATTCTCCATAAGCGTGGCTCCCTTTGAGCCAGAAGAGAAGGAAGAATCAGCCTGGAGCACGGAGGAGTCCTCCTAGGACACAAAGGTTTCCCTGCTCTAGGTCCTGGTGTCAGCCATTGCCAAAAGGCTGCTCAACCCCACCCCATACGTGGAGAGCTTGGAAGTGGAACCACCGGCACGTGGTTGACATGTGGAACCTGCTCCAGCAGTCACACCAAGAATGCCACACAGAACTGGGGGCCCAGCCCTGGGCACATACCCTCATGCCCATGTAGAAGGGGATGACAGTGACACGGATGTTCTCGGTTGTTTCCCGATGGACATCAGACAGCTCCAGCCAGGGGTGGTTCTTCTCTTGCCAGGCCCGTAGTGTCTCCCGAGCCACAAAAGGGGGAGCTGGGACAAGGGGATGACTGGTCAGTCCAGGCCAGACCCCACAGCATTAAACCCACTTTCCACCTGCCCCTCCTAGAAAACCCTGTCAAGCGGTGGCCCAGGTAAACAAGACATCCAAACGTGAAGCAAAAGCACCGACTGGAAGAAGGCACAGAGCTGCTTCCAAAGATAAGCCCTGGGGAGGCATGTGGCATCGTGGGAAGAGAACTGGACTGGGAGTTAAGAGCCCTGGTCGTCAGGCCTTGCTCTGCCACTACCTACAATCTCGAGTCCCTTCTCATTCCCTCTGAGCCTCAGTTTCCACATGTAGAGATGATAGCCATTGACCGGATAGGTCTAACGGGAAGTTGAATGAGACTATGGAAACAGCTTTGAAATTACTTCTATAATACTGTTTTTGAAGAAAGGGCCGTCCCTTTCCGGCTTCTCTTCTTGAGAGAGATTACCTTTTGTCTGGTCATAGAGAAGAAATCTTTCAAAGAGCTCGTGCTGGATGGGGACCTGATCGGTGGAGGTGTAGGGGAGGATGTCTTCATGGCTGACATAGTCCAGGCCTGGCACAGAGAGGCAAAGAGACAGTGGAACTCGTGCAGCAGAGGGGGAGGAACAGGGCTGAGCAGAAACACAACTCCTGGTCTTGTCTCAGGGTGGGACGACCCTGGTACCACTGCGCTCAGCATCTGTAATCCCTCCCAGCCAATTAAGGACATCAGAAAGGCATCAGAACCCTCTCCCTGAGACACTCGGGACCGCTGATGGACAGGCACCATCGGGTGCATGTACTCACCTGGGATGGCATAGAGGGCCCGGCTGTCATCATGGTTGGCCAAGAAAGTCACAGCTTCTGTCTGAGATCTCTGAGACTAAGCAAGAAGTGAGTCAGACTTTCTTCCTCTCTCTTTTTTAAAGACTTTATTTATTTTTAGAGAGAAGAGAAGGGAGGAGGTAAGAGAGGGAGAGAAACATCTATGCACAAGAGAAACATCAATTGGTTGCCTCTCACACGCCCCCAACAGGGAACCTGGCCTGCAACCTAGGCATGTGTCCTGACTGGCAATTGAACCAGCAACTTTTTGGCTGAAGGAATGATGCTCCAACCAAATGAGCCACGCAGCCAGAGTGGGTCAGACTTTCTTAGTCACTATCCAGTCCTGAGGTCTCGGGGTCCAGTGTTGATCTGGGCTGTCTGACCCCTCTCCCTCCCTTTGCCCCCATCGGGGTTCAGGCCTTTCTCATGGAGCAGAACCCCAGGCCCAGCCATCATTTTACTTACTATATGCGGACAGTCTCGGGCATCAATCAGCACCTGATAGTAAGTGTGAGTTTTGCCTTTCACCTCCTTAGAGCCGTGGCCAGCAGGATTCTCTGCTCTACAGGGTAGGAAACACCCAAGGTCACCCAGAGAGAAACAGAAGCAGTGCCTGCCCTAGCCCCTTACCCCAGCCTCTCCTCATCTAAACAGACTGGTGCCTTATCTGACCAGCTTTAGCAACACCCAGCCCAGCCACTCTCCAGGCTGGGACAAAGGAACATGTAGGGCCCATGGCACAGAGTCATCAACTGTCCTACTCTCTGGCTGCCTCTTGGAAGAAGGGGGAGATGTTGAGAAAATCAAATGCAGGCCTCAGTCCCCAAAGCCCAGAGTACTCCATTCTCCTCACAGTCCCCAGAGCACCCCATTCTTCTCACAGCCCCTGTGGTCACTGAAGGAAGCCAAGCCTTTTCTTTTTTAATGTACTCCAATGACGATAAAGAGATTAAGGGAAGAATTCTAAGTGAACATCAAGAAATCAAGAAGCATAATCCCCCAGTGCCTTCAGGGGTAATTATAATGCAAACTGAGAATAGCCTGGGAGACTATCCTGGGGAGGCCTGAAGGGACCCTCTGGCTGCAGACTGCCCCGGCACTCAGCACTTTGTCTCCACGGTTATTAGCAGCAGGGGAACACTCGGGCATTCCTAAGGCCCAGGAGGATGCTATCTTCACCCTGGGGTCCCAGGGACCTCAGTTATGTGCGTCTGCTGTGAGTCAGGCCTCCTCCTGAAGACGCTGCGAGGCACAATGCAGGGCAACTCACTTTTCTGGAGCTGCAGAGGCCACATCCCGGTCGTACAGCCTGGCCTGCCAGGGAAATAGGACGACACCTCGGTAGCCAAAAACACTATGAAGGAAAAGCTGGGGGGAAAGAGAGGCCTCAGTGAGTCTGCAGTCCAGCAAGTCCATCCAGACGGGACACAGACCACAAAACAGCACAGACATTTGAACTCCTGCACGAGGTCTTGCCACTATTTTCCTTAAACTCTGCAATCTCCCCAGACCAGCTTCAGAACACTCTTACCCCATCTTCACCTGGCTGGCCTCTACTCATCCTTTAGGCCACAATGCAGGCCTCTAGGAAGTGTTCCCTGACCTCCCCTTCGCTTAGCACAGTGCACAGCTGTTGGCCACTTGCATATCATAATTCGTTTCTAAACTGTCAACTCCATTAGGCATTGATTTCTGATTTAACTCCAATGCACAATGTAGGCACACCGGAAAAATGCTGAATATACAAAGTCCTCCTTACCTACATGAAGCCTGAATCCATCTCAGCGGATCTGGCACAAAACTGATTCAGAAAAAGCCTCACACCCAGAGCTTACTACACTGCAGAGAGCTGAACTATGACAAAGCACCAGGCATATTTTTCTGAAACCCCCTCACTGGCTTCCCACCATCCACTATGTTAGAGGACACTTCGGTAACTTAGCTCTCTCCTCACTACAGTCCAAACCATCTCTGTCCACACTAACTTGGAGAGAGAACCCACTGACATACGAAATGCATTCGAATCCAGGAAAACAGAAACCCACCTTTATTTTTTATTTTTAAATGTATTTTATTGATTATACTATTACAGTTGTCCCATTTTCCCCCCTTTATTCCCCTCTGCCCTGTGCACCCCCTCCCACCCACATTCCCCCCCTTTAGTTTATGTACATGGATCGAACATATAAGTTCTCTGGCTTCTACATTTCCTATACTATCCTTAACCTCCCTCTGTCTTCTACCTAACATCTATGCTACTTCTTCTCTATACCTTTCCCCCCTCCCCACCCACTCCCCCACTGATAACCCTCCATGTGATGTCCATTTCTGTTTCTGTTCCTGTTCTAATTGCTTAGTTTGTTTTTGTTTTAGGTTCAGTTGTTAATAACTGTGAGTTTGTTGTCATTTTACTGTTCATGTTTTTTATCTTTTTTTTGTCATTTTACTGTTCATGTTTTTTATCTTTTTTTTTTAAGATTTTGTATCAATGTATGGTTGCCTCTTGTAAGACCCCTGCTGGGAACTGGCCTGCAAACCAGGCATGTGCCCTGACTGGGAATCAAACTGCGATCCTCTGGTTCACAGGCCCATGCTCAATCCACTGAGCTGTACCAGCCAGGGCTATCTTCTTTTTCTTAGCTAAGTCCCTTTAACATTTCATATAAGGGCTTGCTAATGATGAACTCCTTTAACTTGACCTTATCTGGGAAGCACTTTATCTGCCCTTCCATTTTTAATGACAGCTTTGCTGGATAGACTAATCTTGGATGTAGGTCCTTGCCTTTCATGACTTGGAATTTCTTTCTAGCCCCTTCTTGCTTGCAAGATTTCTTTTAAGAAATCACCTGATAGTTTTATAGAAACTCCTTTGTAGGTAACTATCTCATTTTCTCTTGTTGCTTCTAATATTCTCTCCTTATTTTTAATCTTGGCTAATGTAATTATGATGTGCCTTGGTGTGTTCCTCCTTGGGTACATCTTTGGGACTCTCTGAGTTTCCTGGACTTCCTGGAAGTCTATTTCCTTTGCCAGATTGGGGGAGTTCTCCTTTATTATTTGTTCAAATAACTTTTCAAATTCTAGCTCTTCTTCTTCTCCTTATGATACACCTATGATTCAGATGTTGGAACATTTAAAGATGTCCTGGAGGTCCCTAAGCCTCTCTTCATTTTTTTTTTTTGAATTCTTGTTTCTTCATTCTGTTCTGGTTAAATGTTTCTTTCTTCCTTCTCATCGACACCATTGATGAGTCCTGATTTCCTTCCCTTCATTGTTGGTTCCCTGTACATTTTCCTTTATTTCACTTAGCATAGCCTTCATTTTTTCATCTAATGTGTAACCATATTCAACCAATCCTGTGAGCATCCTGATTACCAGTGTTTTGAACTGTGCATCTGTTAGGTTGGCTATCTCTTCATCACTTAGCTGTATTTTTCCTGGGATTTTGACCTGTTCTTTCATTTGGGCCATTTTTTTTGTCTTGGTGTGCCTGTTACGTACGTAGTAAGGGGCAGAGCCTTAGGCGTTCACCAGGGCAGGGCAACCCACGTCCCTGGGTTATAACACTGTTTATGCGGGAGGGGTCAGAGAGGGATCAGTGCCGCTTGCTGTGCTCTCTGCCAGTTTTTAGTCACTTCCCCCGATACCCACAATAAAATTGGGCCCTTCTCACCCTGGCTGGTGTACCTCAGTGGAATGAGCACAGGGTGAACCAAACAACTGCAGTTTGATTCCTAGTTGGGGCACATGCCTGGGTTGCAGGCCAGTTCCCAGCAGGGGACGCACAGAGGCATCCATATATTGATATTTCTCTCCCTCTCCTTCCCTTACCCTCTAAAGATACATAAATATTATCTAAAAAAAAATTGGGTGCTGATTCCTGGGTGGGTGGGCTTGTGCATGTTCTAGGACCCTGTGGGTCTCTCCAATGAACTCTCCTGTGAGGCTTGGAGTTTCTCCCACTGCCACAATCCCACAGGTGTTTTCAATCAGAGGTTTGAGACTTTATTTCCCCACACTGCAACCCTGGGTTGTGCAGTCTGTCTCGCTCCTCAGTTGTTCCTCCCGGTTTATCTGCATGCAAATGTGGGACTGCCCAGTCCGCAATCCACCACCTCGCTGAGTCCACCAGCCACCGCCTTCCCTACCAGCTGCAGCCTTGCCTACCCCAGTCCTCCAGCCGCCGCCTTACTGCAAGTCCTCTCCACCTAGCTGCCTGTCTCCACCCCTCCTACCAGTCTGGATGAATGTTTCTTCTTTAACTCCTTGGTTGTCGGACTTCCATACAGTTGGATTTTCTGGCAGTTCTGATTGTTTTTGTTTTTAAATTTGTAGTTGTCCTTCTTTTGGTTGTGCAAGGAGGCACAGTGTGTCTACCTATACCTCCATCTTGGTCACAAGTCCCCCAGCAACCCACCTTTAAACACTTGTGGTTCTGATCTGGCGCAAAGCATCAAGGCACAAAACCATAACATTCAGCCCTATGACTAAATCTGACCCTCTCAGCAGAGCACACCATGAAAAAGGAAAGAACACCCAGCCCAGCACTCACCTGCCCAGTCTCATATTTTCCATTCTGTTTTGGCACCTCAAACACACCAACTGTCTCCAAAACTTTGCCCTCTGGTCGGTTTCTGATTAGGAAGGAACAGAACAAGCAGATGAGCAGCTGAGGAGGTAACAGGACTTACCCATCAGAAAAGGCTACTAGAATACTGAGGGACCAAGGCCGTGACAGCAGACAAGGGTCAGGGGAACTGGCTGAAACAGGTAAGGGTCCTGCCAAGTCACCACCCCACACACACTCTGCAGAGCCTCTGCCTGTCCTGTTCTGAGGCCCAGCCCCAGGTTTCCACGCCAGGGTCACCTGCTCCCAGATCACTTTCTTCTCTTCACTCCCCACATGCCTCACACCATGCCCTCTCCCCTGCCCAGCTGTGCTCCTTGCCTCCCTTTCCTCCCTAAGCCACCCTCCCGACCTCCCACAGCATTTTAACTGTCCTTCCCACCTTGCATTTATTTCAGTTATTTGTGCCCATGTCTTATCTCCATTAGAGACTGTAAGCTCCCTGGGAGCAATGCTTGTGTCTGATTAGCCTAGTGTATACCAGAAGCTCAAAAATATTTGTTCTGTTCTAATTTCATGTCCATCTCCCCCTCTGAACTGCAGTCTTCACCCTGCCCTTGACGGGCTTAACCATCCTCTCTAGATTTCCTCCTGTATTCCCTACAGTGCACCCTGCAGTGTCTCAGTCCAGTTTTTTGGGTCAGATTTACATCAATTTTCACATGAGTGAGAAAATGCAACTAGTTATCTCTCCCCAATATGAACGTCTAATCTTAGCTACTAAAAGGTCTGTTCTCTCAGCGACCTCTCTGCACAGGTGCTCTTTACAGAAGCTGTTCAAAGCACTGCTCTTCTTACCGTTTGGAGACGTAAACATCATGCTTCCTCCCACTTGATCCTCTGGCCCCAATTTGATCTGTCTGTCCCATCCCTGGAAACAATGTTCGCACCATCCCCATGCCTCAAGCCCTCTTCCCCAAATCACATCGAGAGAACCAGTCTGCCCAAGGTCACACTGAAACCGGGAACCAAGCGGGGCTCAGACTCAAGAGCCCCGTTTTCCCACTTCGAGCATCTTTCTGAGAGAGAACTTGACGCCACCTGGGGCTAGGGTGATCGAAGTCAAAAGCCCTAGGGCTTAATTAATAGGCTGCCCACTAATAGCGGCGCTCGGAGATCCCCACTCGGGAGGTACGATTCACTTTGGGGGGATTACTAGTTCTCACTCAGAGCCAGCCCCGCATAACCCAGGGCTCTGGACCGCGCTCCCTTCTCTGCTCCTGGCACACATCCCAGAGAGCGTAGATCAGCTTCCGGCCCGGACCCCGTCGCGGGTCGAATTCCCTCTCCCGGCCGGGCCTCCTAGTCTCCTCCCTGGGCAGGAACACGCTCTCTAGGCTCCGGGCCCCTGCCCCTCACCGGGACGAGAGGTGCCTCCGCGTCGTGGTCGCTGCAGGAAGGAAGGGCCCAGCTCCACCCGCCGCACAGAGCGGCCTTGGCCCCCGGGCACCGGTCAGCGACCGGGACCACCAGCGGCTGCCCACGGCCAGGGCCCGCCGGGCCACACAGCCCGCCATGTCCCCCACGAGCGCCCGCAGGGCTGCTGACACAAGTCCAGACCCACGGCCCGGCGGCGTCCCGCCCCCGCCCCACACTGCCCCGCGCCGTGCCCCGCCCCCTTGGCCCTCTGCCCCGCCTCCTCCCACCCCTTTGGCTCCGTGTTTCTTCCGGTGCACGGCTGGCGGAAGTCCCCTCAGAGTCACCTGACCATAGAGTGGGCTAGAAATGGCGTCTTACTTGCTCGCTGGAGAGCGGCTGGTGCGTGCTGTGGCCCCTGGCGGGGAGCTGGAGCGAGAGCACTTGCCCCAGAAGCTGCGGGCGGAGCTTGAAGCCGCTTTGGAGAAGAAGCGCAAGGGCGGTGATCGCTCCAGTGGTCCCGCACGCCTGGTTTCCTTCCGCCTGATTCGGGATCTGCACCAGTACCTGAGAGAAAGGGGTGAGGCCCATTCTCCAGCGTGGAGTTGCCTCCTCTTCTCCAGAGTCTGTTCCCTCTTGAAGTCTCTTCCCCACCTCTAGCATCTTTATCCATCACTCTCCTTTGATGACCGCGGAATGGTCATCGAGCCAACCCAAGCGTCACCCCAGAAATCCTAGAACAGATTTACTCCCTTCACAACTTCATGGGAGTTCCTCCTAGATTACAAAATATACTTGTGCAGTTTCTGCTTTCTTGAGAATCTCCACTTCCAGGCCCAAGTAGACCCACCTGACCCTTGAAGTCCAAGTTCTAACTCAGTACTACCTCACAGGGTCAGTTTCTTCCTTTTAAGTCACATGAGAAACCAACTAAGCCTGGTGGCTCCGTTGTTTGGAGCGTGGTCCCATACACCAAAAGGTTGCAGATGAATTAATTGGTATAGGAATGGCTGTGCTTTATTTTAGTAAAAAGAACAGAAAGACTAGACCCTTCTCTGATCTTAATCTTTCCAACTCAGTTCTGTGAACATTATGTTTGTGGACATATTTTCTTCCCAGATTCCACACTGTACCTTCATGAGCTCCTAGAAGGCAGTGAAATCTATCTCCCAGAGATGGTGAAGCCTCCTAGGGTATGTAAGGGATATATTTGTGAGATTGGATGTTGGCTGAGTTGAGCTTATCTGTGATACATCCAGACATGTGGGTCAACTTTTGTGTTAAAAAACTTATATTTAAAATCTGTGGGAGCTGGGGTGGGTGGGAGAACCAGATGTTGTCCTCCTTGTTTGGCAGCTTGGAAAACAGATCCATTAAAAAAAGAGTTTTCAAGGCAGTGGAGGCAGGACTGGTACATGGGCCTCCTGGTCCCCTTAGCAGTGCTTTGCCCCCTGAAACCAATGATTGTTACATATTTTCAACCAAGCTGGGAATGTCATTCTTCTCATTTGATTTTTCTGTCTTAGAACCCAGAGTTAGTTGCCCGTCTGGAGAAAATTAAGATACAGTTGGCCAATGAGGAGTATAAGCAGATCACCCGCAATGTAACCTGTCAGGTAAGGCCCTGCCCTTCAACACGTGGACTGGGTAGCCGCGGAAAGCAGGGCACTGCCCTGGGAAGAGGCACAGAGGAAAGAAGCAACATGGAATGGTTTGTATACTATCCAGGGACCAAAAAGGTTTTGTGTTTCATAGAAACCAAATGCAATTCCAAACTCATTCTCTGAGTCTCTGGGCTTAGATAGTAACTGATTCTTAAAAGTTATAGAGGTGGGAAATGAGCATTGGAGCTTTTCTTTTGACAGGGCTCCCTACCGTTCTCCGCCACGCTCCTTCCTTGGGGCAGCGAGAGGTAGATGGGTACTGGAGGCCTGTGTCTCTTCTTTGAAATGCCTGATCTTGGTCCAGAAAAGAAGCCAACTGGTCCCAGACAAGAGAATCCATGGAGAAGAAAGAGTTAATGTTTGGGCAAATAAAAACGGGCTGAGCCCAGACCAACAAATGGACACTCTCTGGGCTGCCTCTGAGCTACTTCCATTCTGAAATCATTTGCTTTTGCTTTTTCCCAGGATTTAAGGCATGGTGGGATTCTGAGTGACCTGGGCAAGGAAGGTGAGATGCTAGAATGTTGGGTGCTGAAGTATGTCCCTGGGAAGGGTCAGTCACATCATTTCCTCCCACTCCAGTGCTCTGGGGGTGAGCCTGAGCTATTCAGGGTTGCTGTTTGAGGGAGACCCAATGGATGGGGAGGCAGCCATGAGATAAGAGGGCCTCCTGGAGGATGCTGACCCAAAGGTTTCCTCCCTGGGTTCTTCCCCAAAGTGAGGTCAGTGAAGGCTCTGGTCATCACCATCTTCAACTTCATTGTCACGGTGGCAGCTGCCTTCGTCTGCACTTACCTTGGAAGCCAGTATGTCTTCACAGAAATGGCCTCGGTGAGTAGGCACTGTGGTCCGGGTAGGATGTTCCAGATGGGGGTGTTATTGGGAAAGGGAGGAAGTATGTTAACATGCCTTGCATAGATTAGGTATGGAACAAATATTTATGCAGTGAACAAGAGGGGCATTTGAGCTTTTCAGTAGTGTTGGGGGTAGATAGTAACCTCAAGAGAATCCAGATCTTTTCTTCCCTCCCCTGCTTAACTTACGGGCTGGGTGGGGGTCCCCTTCAAACTCATCAGAGGTTTTGGAGGCTGCAGAGCCGGTGGCTGGCCTTCATCCCCTGAGCCTGCTTCTCCCTCCCCAGCGGGTACTGGCTGCATTGATCGTCGCCTCTGTGGTGGGTCTGGCTGAGCTGTACGTCATGGTGCGGGTGATGGAAGGCGAGTTGGGAGAGATATGACTGGTACTTCATTATCAAAGTCTGGAGACGGTGTGGAGGGGTTCCAAGTTCCCAGCTGGCCATCACTGACTCTCGGTCAATCCATCAAGTTCTTTGTACTTGGCTCTGGTTAGTCAGGGCCAACCCCAGGATACCTACTATTTCTGTGGGGAGCCCCATCATCTGTTAATTGCCAGGGGGGTCAGTAGAGGAGACTTGGCCAACAACTGAAAAGAACTGGTCAGTCAGTACCTCCTCCTGGTTCTTGCTGCCTCTCTGCCTTCTCCAGCCCATTCAGGGCACTGCCGGCGCTGGGGTTTTCCATCCAGAGTAAATAGAACACAGGCCTTCCCAGCAGCGGATCACACTGCCTGAACTTGCCCAAGTGCACAAATCAGTCGTCAGCCTTGCTCCACACATTCTTGATGCTGACCTACAACTTAGCTTTGAAAATTCCAAGAAAGCAAAAAGGATTTCCTTTCTCCACGTTATGCTGGAAGAAGTACTGATCATAGGACACCAAATAAGAGAAAAATGAGGGGTACAGGATGGCAGGATTGGAAGTAAGGCAGCTGCCTTTTTGTAATCTTAGTTTCTATCTTCATCGTCTTCTGCTGGCCTTTTTCAGGTTTTCCATATGCTTCTGCCTGTCTCTACCACCCACCAGCCCTCTTTAAACTTCCCACCTTGTCTCCTTTGCTCTGCCTCCAAAAATGAAAACAATCTTGGCCCTAGCTGGTGTGGTTCAGTGGATTGAGTGCCAGCCTGTAAACCAAAGGGTCACCGGTTCAATTCCCAGTCAGGGCACATGCCTGGGTTGCAGTCCAGGTTCCTGGTTAGGGGCGTGTGAGAGGCAACCAACCAATTGATATTTCTCTCCTCCCATCTCTCTTTTCTTTCTCCTTTCCCCTTTCTCTAAAAATAAATAAAATTTCTAAGGAAAAAAAAAAAAATTTAGATGGCAAAACAGTGTATCTGCTTGTAATCACAAAATCCCTTGTACTTGTGTTTGTAGGGAGAGTAAACCTACTGTGGATTGTCTTAACTAGTAAAGGGAGGCATAGGGACAATTTTCAGATTTAACTGTATGTATGAATATGAATAAACATGCATATGAGTATGTATACATTTTTATACATGAACCTAACATAGGATGTTTAATACAGGTTTGTAAACACATTTGGGTGAGTGTGAAAAAGTATTAAGCACTCACAGTTGACTCATTGCTTTACACGGTTGCTCTTGGTCTTTCCAACAACCCTGGAATGTGGAAAAGGAAGTGTCTTAGACCCCTTTTCCAGAAGACAGAACTGAGGCAGAGAGAGATCGAAATGGCCCACTGTGGTCCTCCCTCTGTTAAATGGAACCAGAGACTCCTGGGTGGTCCTGAAGTCTCCATGCGATATTAAATTTCCAGAACTTAGATTTGTGGTGTGATGACAGAATCTGTATAAGGCACTTAGAAAACAATATCAGCATCAATTATTTATCCAATAAATATTTATTGTATTGTACTTATATTTCAAATCTGTGACAATGCAAAAGCCCAAAGATTTGTATAACTGAGAACTGTGCAGGGTCTGTTCCTAATGATGGACTCCATCCTTTTTCATCTGTTCACTGCATGAGCTCTGATGGGCCCCCCTGCACCCCCACCCCAGGCGCTCTGCTGTTCTTAGAAATTGGCTCAGTAGACATTTCCTCAGTGGTTTTGCCAGTTTCTTCTGGATACGGAGCAAGTCTGAGCCTCTTAGGACAGTGTTCTATAGGACAGGGGGAGTTTTAGGCCATCGCTTTGTTGAGAAGTCTTAGGATTTCTATTGTTGGTTGACAGAAATGAAAACAGAAAAAAAAATGCAGGTAGCATTTTACAGTGTTTTAAATTTAAGTTTAAAAAGCTCTGTGGAGGCCCTGGCTGGGTAGCTCAGTTGCTTAGAGTATAATCCCCATATACCTAGGTTGGGGATTCAGTCCCAGGTCAGGGCACATAAATAAGCAGAATAACAAATTGATGTTTCTACCTTTTACTCCCCCCCTCCACCTTAAAATAAATTTTAAAACATTACTTTTAAAGCTTTGTGGAAATTCTGGCTGCTTATCTGTGCTGAACTCCGTGGGCCAGGGCATCCCCATCCTTCTCATGATGAGACTGGGGTCGTTCCACACACACATTTTTCATTAGAATGTGGTCTTTCTCTAATCCCAACCCCCAAGGCCACAAGCCAAAAGGCTCCTGTGACCTTGAGCCCTTGCTGAAACCTTTATGGGCCAAGTCCTGTGCTAGCTCCCGGGGATGGAGAGGTAACCGGCCTAGTTCCCGCCAAGCAAATGGCCACTGTGCAAGGCAGTTGCAGTCTGCGGGGGCACAGTTGGAAACAGGACTCGGGTGATGGTCTCCTGTTCTCATCATAGAAAATGGAATTCTGTCTCCCCTCAGCCACTTCCTCTGCCTCACTGGACCAGGCTGTCTCTGGTACAGGCTGGGTCCAGGGCTTCCCAGGGAGAAATGGGAGTGTTGGCAGGAGGCCGGAGGAACAGGAAGTGTGGGGCCTCCCCAGTTCCTCGTGGCTGCTGTACTGCGAGCAGAAGGGAACTGGGTTGTGTTGAGAGCTTCCACGTGTGTGACATGTGGAACCCTTCACGTACATTATTGCTCTCACTTCCAAAGTGGGGAAGAGACTGGTATTATTCCCACTTTCAGGCTCATAGACTGTGAAAGAGTTGCAAGGTTACATAGCAAAGTCAGGATTTGAATCTGATTGCAGACTCCATGCTTTTTCTCTGAAGCAGAGCAGCCCCAGCAGTTGAGGCAGCTGGATTGGCCCCAAGGAGTGGGATCTGGAGCCGGGTTGCCAGCAGAGGTTCCCTGCCACAGGGTCTGAAGAGCCCTAAACCCTTCAATTAACTGTCCCTCTTAACTAATCCCAGCAGAAGCCTGAGTAATACCTCCCACCCAGCCTATTTAGGGATTAGGTGATGGAGATAAATTTCAAAAGCAAACAGCCCGTCCCTGCCCTGTTCATTTTCATTACACAACAATCCAGATTAAAGTACAGAGACAGGGTTTTATTTGGAGATGAGTTGGTATTACAGATGACCTGATACCGAAACCCTGCTGCTGCCTTCACTCCCCCCCACCATCCTAAATCCAGCAGGTTGTCTCCACAACCTCAGATGGGAGGGCAGCCAGCCTGATCTTGATGAAAATTAAACCACTATAAGCTCCAAGCTCCTATTTCTACTTTATTACTTGAATATCGCTTCATCTTCAGATCCATGGTTTGGATTTAATTTGTCCAGGTGGTAGAAGGTCAGGAGAGACCCTCAACTTTGAAAGGGCTGGTCCCTTACAGTCTAGAATTAGGATCAGCACACTCTCATCTCCTCACTCACTTAGCAGTTAGTTGCTGGTCTGAAGGTCAAAGGCAGCTGCCCGTTCTCTTGCAGGGAGGAGGTGTCTGGCTTGGGTGAGAAGCCCTGGGAACCAGATCTGGTAGGAGAACTGGAGAACATGGCCCCAAGCCTCATCCCTCTGAGGGTACTTCCTGCCAAGACGATGGACATATGTCCCAGGAGGTGCAGGGTCCTGGGTAGCAGTCTCTCCGTAGGACTCACATCTAGGCTGGCCTGCAACAGCGGGAGGGAGAGATCCCTGAGCTAAACTTCCTTTCTGTAAGAGAGCACCCTTGTGTGAAAGAAGGGGTGCAGGGATCCACTTCTGATGTGTTCGGTCCTAAGGGGAAGGGGGGCTACAGGAGCTAGAGGTGGGGGGTTGCGGGTCCTGGACCTAGATTAGGAGTGGTCCGTGTTGGTCACAACGGCCGAGGCATAGATGAGGTCAGACAGGCTGCCCAGTGAGGTCTGGGGAGTACCTTGCTCTGAGGAAAGGTGGGCCCCTGCAGCCCCAGCTGACCCCAGTGGAACTGCAGCTTGAACCCCCACCCAGCCTTGCCCTGGCCCCAGGCCTGGAGCCGGACAGCAGGCATGCCGACACCCTGTGGTGCACCGAGGCGTGCTGCTGGGGAGTGGGAGCCGGCCTAGTGTTCGGGGCTCCCAGGGCTGCTGGGGGGTATCTGGAAGAGAATGGGGTCTATAGGGGGTTTCAGGCCTAGGGCTTAGGCCTCCTGGCTTTCTGTTCTTGATTCTCTTGGCCCGCCGATTCTGGAACCACACCTGGTAAGGGAAGAAGAAAGGGTCTTTTCTGACTCCAGTACCCCTTCCCCACTAGTACAGGACAAGCAGAACCCAGAGGCAGGATACCCAGGGAGAAGTAGCTGTGGGCCAAGGCCAGAAGCTGGCTGTGTGAGAGTACCCCCACCCTGGGAGGGGGTTGCAGCTCACCTGTATCTTGGCCTCGGGAAGGCAGGTCACCCGGGCCAGATGCTCACGAGTGCCAATGTCAGGGTAGGGCCGTGCTGCAAACACCCGCTCCAGCTCCAGCAGCTGCCCTCTGCTGAATGTGGTCCGCCTTCTCCGGTGCAGACCCAACCCACTGGCATGGCCTGTGGGCCGGGGTGGGGGTCAGGCCACACTCCCTTTAAGAGCTCCCGCCAACCTCAAAGCCCCCAACAACCCCTGAAGCATCTGTGCCCCTGCCCAAATTTCCCACATCACACCCTCCCTACATCCTTCCCCGACCGACATTTTCCCACCAAATCACCTGTTAGAGATGCATCCACAGGGTTGGCCACGGAGCCAACAGAGAGTGAGGAGCCAGAGGGCCATGCCAAGGCTGTGCCTACACTGCACTCCTCCATTTGGGGTTTTATCCAGCTCGGAGGGATGCTCCCACCTCCAGGAAGGGAGAGGTTTACCATCCAGCTTGAGAGAGGCAGAGAAGTCCAGGAGGAAAGATGGCTGACCAAGTGCAGTGTTGGGGCTTGGCAGGATATGGGTAGGGCAAAAATTTGAGGTCCCTTGCTCCTTCAGGGCTTCACAAAGGAAGCTGGTCTCAGCCCCCCTCCTTGAACTGCAAATTCAGGCAGTCTAGCCGAAATCTTGGTACTACATGAAGATTCTCCAGGACTCCTTATGAGAAGCCAAAGCGATACCTCCCTCCAGAGCTCCCAGGGCTCCACCTGCCCCTCCAGAGTACTCAGCCCTGATGCCAGCTGCCTGCAGGGAAGAGTGGGTGAGGTCCTGTCCCACAACTGGAGGCTGCTAAGGCTGGACAGGGTGTGGGGGATGACAGGGGACAGCAGATGAGCGGGAGCCACCCCGCCCTCAGAAGGGCTGGGGAGCAGCTGTTGCCACCGGATCTCCCTCAGCTCTGCTTTAGGGCTTTGCCTGCATCTAACCCTTCCTCCTGGGCCCTCAAAAGCATGGATGGCTTCCTAGACTCCAGGACCCTGAAACCAGAGGTGGTTCTACAGGTACAATTAAAGGGTTTTAAGATGTTTGTTTTTACAGTGTACTCGTCCTTGGAAATCTTCTGGGCCACTTTCTAAGAGAAGTACAGACATTTGCATTTCCTTTGAGTCCCTGCCCTCTCTATCTCTCCTAACCTCGGTGTCCTGCACCCTAGACCCAAGACAGAATCCTTAAAGAAGGCCTCGTCTAGGGGTGGGTTCAGGGGACCATGGTGACCTACTCCCTAGAGACCCAGGTGTCTGAGCTAACCATGTTTCAGGCATCGGATGGCCAGAAAACTTCTGGAACCCCATCTCTTCCACCCCTTCTCTCCTCCAAGACCCTAGAATTCAGCTTCAAGCGGTAAAGCAAGCTCAGGGTTGAGAGGGGACCCTTGGTAACTCCTGGCATTATCAGAGAAGTTCAAGCTCCTGCATAGACATTGGTGGCTTATTGGGGCCTGCTTGGCTCAGGAAGAGGGCTGGCACTCATGAGCCTTTCCCAGCCTACAGCTTTTATGGTTCACAAAGAGTGCCTGAGCCCAACATGGGCTGGACACAGAGAAGCTTTTCTCTGCCACGTCCTGCAATCCATCCTGACAGCCCAGCTTCCCCTCCTTTACCCAGGCAGATCCCTGCCTCCTGCCTGTCTACCCCAGTCAGGACAGTAGTCTTAAACTCAGAGCCAAGGGATCTTTATTGAGCTGGGAGGAGGAGGTAGGAGGATGGAGCAGCAGAGGGCCAGCTGTGGGGGCTCAGACTCCTACTACTGACCAGGGGCTTGGCAGCCCAACCAGTACTGGGCGATGTTACGTGGGTAGGGAGGGCTCACGGTGTCCACGCGCCGAGTGCGAAGGTTGACTCGGTAGTACTTGTCTGGAAGAGAGGTTGGGAGAGAGTGTGTTAGACTCAGCCTGACCCTACCCACTCCTGCCCTGAGAAAGAAGATCCAAGGTGTCTCCTGGAAGGATAAGTGAACATCACAGTTCAGCCAAGGACTCCTGGCCTGGCTTTCTGGGTCACTGCTCAAGGGCTGTGTTCTGCTCATGGGAACCAGAGAGAGCAGGGAGGACCGCTGCGAAACAGCCAAAGGGGCAGCAGGGGCTCCCACCTCCTGAGAAGAAGTAGACACTCTGGGTGGGCTCGCAATTGGAAGGCACAAGCAAGTCTTTGTTGGGATAGTCATAGTTGTAGTCTCCTAGGTCACTGTCCTCACTGGAGAACAAGGACAGCCAGGTGGAACGGGACTTCCGGCGGGGGTTCTGGCCGCGGCCACGGCGTGATCCGTATCGTTTACGGCTGCGGCTGCGGCTGCGACTGCGACTCTTAGTCTTAACAGTTTTGAGCAAGGAGGAGCGGGGAGCTGAGCCCGAGATGTAGATCCTGCCGGCCATGGCCGCATCCACTTGCTCGGGCACACCAGGCCAGTCCCGGCTGATAAACCCGGGCTCTCTGGCACCACCTGTGGCAGGGAAGGGGTTAATGGGAGCATTGAGAGCCTGGACCCTGCCCCCACCCGGGGAGGGCTTTTAGCGTTGCCCAAGGACACGCAACAAGCTAGTGGCACAGCTCTCTCCCCTGGCCTCCCTCCACCACATCCCTCCCCATTTGCCTCGGCCATAGTCCCTCCCCCTGCCGGCTGTGCCCTTGGCTGTGCTAGGCAAAGTCCAAGGTGTGGGGTCAGATGGAGGCAAGCCTTCCCCCAAAGGTGAAAACAGATGCAAAGTCTGGCCTGAGCAAACAGCTTTTGATCAATAGCTCTACAGTCACAGCCCCCTCTGGCCAGCCCAGTCCTCTCCCACCCCGGGGAATCCCAGCCCTCTTGAAGGGAAAACAAGACCTGCCTGCCCTCCATACCAGGAGATCTGCCCCAGAAGAGAAACTCAAAGATGTCCTCCCAGCTGTCCCGCTGCAGCAGGGCAAACTGTTCAAACACCGCTGACAGGGAGCTGCCTTCACACTCCTCCCGACTGGGCTGCTGCTGGAACTCGTACTCCCAGTACTGTTTCCCTGGGGAGGCAGTGCGCATGCGTAAGGCTGGAAGGCCCGGAGGCTGTTGAAGTTAGGGGCTCCTGGCAGGTGGCAGGCAGGTGGCAGGGGTGGGGGCATCCCCTAAACCTGTCCCCAGTGGAGTATGAGAAGAAAAGTGAGACTGCTCCATGGCCTTCGCACTCTCCCCTCCACCCCCTGAGTACCCTTGAAGAAGTAGACCCGCTCTCGTCCACTGTAGCTGTGAGCCGGGAGGGCCAAGGCTGCGTCCACATTGTCCGGAATGCCCTCGAAGCCTTTGGAGATGTTGCGGGGGTAACCGGGCTCCAGGACACCATCCTCAAAGCGCCAGTACTGACTACCCTAAGGGGTAGGGAAAGAGGAAGGAGTCGAAGAGGTTGCACAGAGGCAGAGTCCCCCATCCGAGGCAGCAGTCTCAGTTCTAGGCTGGTCACCCAGGACCTGGAACCTCGGGCCTCCCCTTCCTCACAGAGCCCCAGCCAGGGACCACAGGTTGGTGTTCAGATTTCTTGCCAACTCTGGTCCTGGGCACAAAAGCCATAACTACTGCCTGGATACCCTTGACCCTGACCCACAGCCCCTGGGCCTGGCACCTTAAAGAGATAGGTCTTCCCCTGACAGTTGATGCGGGTGAAGGCAGCATCAATGGGGCCCTCTATACCCCAGACGTCTCGGATGAGCTTGGGATACCCAGGCTTCACTGCCTCTTCATCCAGCTCATAGCAGTACCGCCCTGGAGTGGAGGAGGCTGTGTGAGGGAGGGGATGTTCCTGGGTAGACCCCCACCCTCAAGAACTGCCCCTGGAGTCACCTCGGAAGGCAAAGAGGGAGCCATTCTTGAGGTCAGTGAAGGCATCAAAGGGTTTCCCACTGCACAGCTCCTCTGCTGAGGACTCTAAGATCCCTTGATCTGTGGTCTCGGGCTCCTGGGCCTCCTGTCCTGGTCCTGGGACCTCTTCCTCAGGGTTCCGAACAGGTGCCTCCTCGGGAGTCATTTCAAATTCAGCTTGCAGGTCAGAGCCGAGGTTGACCCGCTCTGCCTGCATATGGACACTGGCATTGTCTGCGGTCCCCTCGGCATAGGTGTAGATACTGTAGTCATCTTCTGGCAGAATGAACACGTCCCCGCGAGTCACTGCAAGCAGGGTGGGGGGTGGTGAGTCTCCAGCTGCAGAGAGCACCCCAGACTCACCCAGCCATTCCGGACGCACCTTGAGGCTTGCACTCAGCCATGTAGTCAGCACAGCAGCTCTGGTAGTAAGAGCAGAGCTCGTCACACTGACACTTCCTGTTGGCATTGAAGCCCTCGGTGCAGCGGTCCTTGCATGACTCTGTGAGGAGGGAGTGTCAGTTGGCACAGCCAAACCCAGACCACCCTTGCCCAGTCCACCCTTGCCCACCCTATTGGCCCAACTGGCCATCAACACCCTCCTGCACCTTGGTCAGCCACAGCAACCCACGCCAGCAGTGCCAGCATCAGAAGGGGTCTTGGGGATGCCATGGCAGGGCTTCTAGCCGTGAGCCTGGCGTACTGGGCTCTGTGCTCTGTGCTCTGTGCTCTGCTGCCTGAGAAAGGACGGAGAGGGAGGAAGGGAACCAGAGAAGAGGAGCTGCTTTTTCTGCTGCTCTGTTTGTTCAACCTCTGGCCCAGCCCCTCGTACCCTGACGCCCAGAGGTTGCTGTAGCACAGGGTCACATTCCTGAAACTCTGGGCCTGGGAGAGCAGGATCCCTGCCAACCTCCAGGTCACCTCAGAAGAGGAATAGCCCAGTGGGCCTGGAAGGCAGAAAGGAAGTCCACTCTGCCACTTACTGGTTGTGTGACCTTAGGCTAACCACCTTAGTGGTTTTTTTTCTTTTTCTTTCTTTTTTTTTTTTTGTTTTTTAAATGAGACTAATAACACTTGCCTCTTGGGGCGATAGGGGATTACATGAGTTGAGCAGAAAAAAAGATCCGGTGCTTGGATTAGCCCCAACTTCATTCTCCATGAATCTTATCGATCCATGGTCTGTTTGATCAGGCGCCCTTTGTGTATTTAGGACAGTGAAGGGGGGAGGCTAGGAGGGATGCTGGTAAGCACTCTGGGGAAATCTTCTTATCGTGAAAGAACAAAGTTTCATTTCTAGCTTCATCTCTTGGGTGGATTGATTTCCCCAAGCTGGACTTTACTACAACATAGTAAGTTGGCTGAATATTAATCCTTCGGACTGGATTTGATTTCTGAGTGTTCCATTCACTGCTCCTGAGCAGGCCATTCCCTGTTCCCACCCTCGGTCTCCCCATAGGTAAAGAGTGGTCTAGTTCCCCACTCTTCTAGACCCTGGTGGGAAGTAGGCTCCCTCTAGCCAGAAAATGCCCTAGCACAGAACGCCTGATATTATGCCTACTTTCAGGGGTCCACAGAACTCCTGAAGTCTTCCCACTACCTGGAGGAAGTGACCTCAAAGTTCCCAGCTGATTTTTTCTGTTCTGCAATCGGAGGGGAGTGTGACTTTGGCAATCTCTTTTCCATGGGCCTGAGTCGGTTGGTTGGTTAAATAGGAACATTGATTCCTACCTCATAGGCAGGTTGTAAGGCTTAACTGAGAAACAGGCATAAAGGGCTTCAAGAGCTGTACAGAATCGTTATTGGGACCCTTTAACTCCCAGCAGGGGAGGGAGCACACTCATCGGTGCGGCTTGCCCTCCCATACCAGCGTCACGTTTGAAACCGAGGCAGTCTTCTTGCTCTCCAACCCCTAGGGCTGCCCTGCATCCAGAAGGTCCCGGGGATGACACTAGGGGAGAGGCCTGACTCAGGCGTGGGCGTGTCCGGGGGAAAAAGGCTTAGGGTGGTTACGCAGGAGCAGAGGCGGAGCCCCGCGGGACCCAAAGGCGGGGCGTCGGCTCCGGTCAGTCGCTTCTCAGGGGCGGGGTTGCTGCGGAGCACCCACGCGGTCCGTGCCTGAGCTGGAACCTTGCTTTGTTCTGGCTGCTGCCTGCTACATCCTCCGGCTTCTGGGTCCGTAATCTCGCCTCCCAGCTCCCTCCTCCCGCCCATCCCCCTGTGTCTGGGCCTGCATCCCCTCTCCTAACCGCTTCATCCCAGATCCTGCCCTCACCCCTCCCCAAACTCCTGGCCAGCGCCCTTTCCTGGTACCCTTCTCTCCATCCCTCTCCCCTGCATCCCCCCCCCCCCCCGTCCCTCTTTCCCAGGGTCCGGCTCGCTTAGTTCGGCCCCGCCCCTCCAGACTAGGGATGTCCCCAGCAGCTCCGCTCCGATGGTCCTGACGCTGCTCCTTTCTGCCTACAAGCTTTGCCGCTTCTTCGCCATGTCAGGCCCACGGCCTGGTGCCGACCGGCTAGCGGTGCCGGGGCCGGACGGAGGTGGCGGCGCGGGTCCCTGGTGGGCCGCGGGCGGCCGCGGGCCCCGCGAGGTGTCTCCCGGGGTTGGCACCGAGGTGCAGGGCGCCCTGGAGCGCGCGCTACCCGAGCTGCAGCAGGCACTGTCAGCGCTAAAGCAGGCGGGTGGTGCGCGGGCCGTGGGCGCCGGACTGGCGGAGGTCTTCCAGCTGGTGGAGGAGGCCTGGCTGCTGCCAGCCGTAGGCCGCGAGGTAGCCCAGGGTCTGTGCGACGCTATCCGCCTGGACGGCGGCCTTGACCTGCTGTTGCGGCTGCTGCAGGCGACGGAACTGGAGACGCGAGTGCAGGCCGCGCGCCTGCTGGAGCAGATCCTGGTGGCTGAGAATCGGTAAGGCTTCCGGGCAGCGGGGAGAGCGCTGGGTGGTGTGGGGCAGCAAGGGGCGGTCGGGTGCCTGCGTCTCCCATGTGCCTTGCCCTGTGCCGTCCCTGCCTCACGTCACCACATCCCTGCACTACATCCCTGGTGGGGACCAGTGTGTCTGTTTTACAAAGTTCAGTGACTTGCCCAGCTTCACACAGTGAACTAAAGGTGTAGCCAAGACTCACTCCCAGGGCTGGTGAGATGAGCAATGAGACAGGGAGAGGAGGAATGGCCTAGTAGGACAGGAGTTTGTCTCTGCTTCTGAGATTGGAGATGGAATCCTATTGCCAATGCCCCCCCCAAGCCCACAGCCTTCCTCCCCACAGGCCTGAGTGCCTTTTTATGCAACCTTCTCCCTCCTATATCATGTCCCTCCCACTGAGAGAGGGAGAGAACACAATGCTCAGGAAATGGGGGGGGGGGGTGAGTCCTGTCCTCTCTCCCCAGGCCGAAAGGAGTGCCAATCTAAGGGTTACTTGCCCCCTTCATGCCACCCCAACTCCACCTGCCGCTTCCTCCTTCTTCATTTTGGTCCATGTAACAAGCCAGACATGATCTCATTCTGCAGCTGCTGATAGGAATCAGAAGGTCTTTTGCTGGGATGCATGGGTGCGGGAAGAAGAAAGTGAGGTGGGGAGCTAGGCTGGTGCCAGACACAGAATGTGTTCCTCACCCCTTTCCCACACTGAGCCATGATACAGCAGTCGGGGCAGGTGGAGAACTGGCTGCCGCTCTCTTGCCTGGCTCTTGGGATTTCCCCTAAAACGTGATGCCCCCCTCCCCCAGCACTCACTCTGTCTCTTCTCTGATGCCAGAGAGGATCAGGCTGTCACACTCTGGTCTCATGCTGACTCCTCGGGCCCCTCAGGTTTAGAAGGGTTTGGGAAGGGTCACATTCAGGTCCTGCAGCTTTCACGAGTATGAGGGTCATAGGTTAGTGGGGCTTCCCAAGCCACTTTGAAAAGTAACAACAACTTTGTGGGTGGTGGCAATGATACAACTTTCAAAAATGCTCAAACAAAACAATTTAAATTGGGAGACCGGGTTAGGGTTCTGCTTGTTCAGCAAATCATTAATCTCTCAACTAACATCAGGCGCCTTGATGGGGATGGACTGTAAATTTAAAGAGCTAGCAAACGGAGTGGGAGCTCACCGAATGTGTGGGCCCTTGTCTGTGGGCGTGCCCTGTAGGCCTGGTATGTGGGCCAGGACAGCAGGAACTAGAACTCCTGGGGAGCAGGAGCAGCCAGCACCCTAGGAAGAGGGGGGCTACAAGAGGCAAATAGCGCTGGTATTTTTCAAGGCTGAAAATAACAGTTCTCACGTGGTTCTGAATTACTGAGAGAAGCGTCACACTAATCAGTGTTCCTAGTCCCAAGAAACCACATACTGGTTCAGGCATCACTTCAGGACCAAGGACAGAGCCCAGCGCGACTGGTGAGGATCAAAATCCTTCCAAAGAAAGACAGAAACTCCTCTCCCTTCTAGACTGTGCAGCGGGGAGTCTGGGAGGGAAAAAAGAGGGGGTGACACTCAGATGGTTTGTGTTTATCACATCTTTTTCTTCCTCTACCAACCAACCTCCTGTACATAAGGTACTTCCTTCCATCAATGCACACACTCCTTTTGCCGTTCCCTCTCCTGCCGCTCTCTTCTTCCCAGGGTGTTGCCACGCCCACCGCCCAGGAGCCCCCGAATATCGAATATCGGAGAAGTCCATCAGGATAAGGCCCTCTGAGCTGGGTCCCACAGCACTCAGTGAAGGCCCCATCCATCTGACTGCTGGCCCTCTGAATTCACAGCCCAGCCCACGGGGGTGGGGGGTGGGGGGATGCTGAGGTTAAATGGTTTAACTCAGAGATTAAATGTGTTGTAGAGTTTTTTGTTTTGTTTTTTTAAGAATACACAGTAAATAAGTAGAAGAGACAGTTTTTTTTAACTCAGAAAACTGTTGTTCATAAAATTTAAAAGTGCAAAGGACCAAAAAAGATACGCATTTACAGTTCTTCCCACCCAGACCCCCTCCCTGGAGACAAACCAGTGGAACAAGTTTCTCATACAACCTTCCAGGGACGTTCTATGCATATACAAGCATTTGCATGTAAATACACACACACACGCTTGAATGTGTGTTTGTGTACAGCTTCTCCTCCCTTTAGAGCTGGCATTTGAACCCAGACCCACAGCCTCTCAGGCTGCAGGAGAATTGGGAGCTGGAGGAATAGTTCTCACAACAAGCACACAGTTCAAGTTCTGTGACGGTGCCAAGTGCACAGGGACAAGTGAGGGCCGGGAGGGTCGAGGGACTTGGGATAAAGCCCTCTCTCTCTAAACTGATGTTCCTGAGTAAGCCCTTTCCTCCGCAAAGTTCAGTGACTTGCCCAGCTTCACACAGTGAATTAAAGGTGTAGCCAAGACTCACTCCCAGGGCTGGTGAGATGAGCAATGAGACAGGGAAAGGAGGAATGGCCTAGTAGGACAGGAGTTCGTCTCTGCTTCTGAGATTGGAGATGGAATCCTATTGCCAATGCCCCCCCCTAAGCCCACAGCCTTCCTCCCCACAGGCCTGAGTGCCTTTTTATGCAACCTTCTCCCTCCTATATCATGTCCCTCCCACTGAGAGAGGGAGAGAACACAATGCTCAGGAAATGGGGGGGGTGAGTCCTGTCCTCTCTCCCCAGGCTGAAAGGAGTGCCAATCTAAGGGTTACTTGCCCCCTTCATGCCACCCCAACTCCACCTGCCGCTTCCTCCTTCTTCATTTTGGTCCATGTAACAAGCCAGACATGATCTCATTCTGCAGCTGCTGATAGGGACCAGAAGGTCTTTTGCTGGGATGCATGGGTGCGGGAAGAAGAAAGTGAGGTGGGGAGCTAGGCTGGTGCAGACACAGAATGTGTTCCTCACGCCTTTCCCACACTGAGCTGTGATACAGTGGCGTTAGATGACTGCTTGAGCACATCCTGGTTCTGATATTCTCAAAGTGCATGGAATCGTATTGTTCTGGAAGCACAAAATACAAAGGATTTTTTAAAAGATTTTATTTATTTATTTTTAGACAGAGCTGAAGGGAGGGAGAAATAGAGGGAGAGAAACAGCAATGTGTGGTTGCCTCTGCATGTCCCCATTGGGCACTTGGCCCACAACCCAGGCCTGTGCCCTGACTGGGAATTGAACAGGAGACCCAATGGTGTGGCTCAATCCACTGAGCCCACACCAGCCAGGGCAGGATCTTGAGCTCTGAAGACAGACAGACGTGAGTTCAAAGTCCCAGCTGTGCTTCTCAGCAGCTGTGTAACCCTGGGTTTGTCATGTCACCTGTCCATGATTTGGCTTTCTCATTGGAAAGAGGAGCAACTGTGGTGCCAGCTGCCCAGGTGGATGATTAGGACGCACCTGTTCCTTTGGACTGCAGAGAAGCTCCGTGATCAGCTCAGCAAAGTGTTGCTGGCCTTATGCCATGGTCTGAGCTCAACTGGGCTCTGCAGTGGACACAAAGTCACGGGCAATGTGGTCGTTGTGGCACTCACTGGGCAATGACTCCGTGGCTGGCTGGGTCTCTAAGCCTTCGGTCACCTGGGGAGGCCATCATTTGTGAGGTCAGGAAGACAGCGAACTTCCGCCTTTGCTGGAGTGTGGCATCTCTCCTGTGTGGTCTGCTGTCCTAAAGGTTTTCTCCCTTGGACCTGTCCTCCCCACAGCAGCCAGAGCGAGTTTCCTAAAACCCATGTGCGACCACATCACTCCCCTTCCTGAAGCCTTCCAATGACTCCTTATTGCCATCCAGATAAATGCCTTGAGATGTCTCAAGCGGCCTCCAGGACTCCTTTCTCACTCTCCCCTTGAATCCTTACCTTAGCTACTTAAAGCAAGTGGTTTCACTTCGGGTCACTGGAACAGGTCCCCAACTACATCAGCCCTCAGATAGCTCCAAGCCTCTTCACACACCTAATGTCTAAAACCTCCCCTTTTCTTGACTGATGTCCCCACCATCTTTCTGACTTAACCCCATAGGCGACCATTCAATATATTTAACGTGCATCTTTCTCTCTGTGTTCTGCTACAATCTTTGTTCTTGTTTTGTGCATTTGCTCTTAATTTACACAGATTGTGCTGTGTTATATAGCTCATTGTGTTTCTCACTTTCCCCCTCTCAGTGCTGTGTTAGGATCTTTGACGTTGCTGTTATCGTCTGCTTGGTTACTGTAGCTGCTCCCTCGTCCTCCAGACTGGGTGCCTCTCCGCTCTCCCAGGCATTTCTCCCACCACAAATAACACTGCAGAGAATGGCCTTGTCCTTTTGTGGATCTGGTTAGAATCGCTTTGGGATAAAAACCCAAGATCCCCAATTTCTGGCTTACAGGGCATGTGTCACCTTCATCTCATCCACACATCCCAGCCTGCTCTCCAAATTGATTGCCCCAGCCTGCACCTCCTACACGGGCCTTCAGGGCATTCATGGCCCGGCACCTCCCCAGGCATTAGTGTTACCCAGCTCCTGAGGTTTGCTTGCCTAATAGTGTAAAGTCATTGCTGTTTTAATTCTCAGCCCCTGATTACTAAAGACTTAGAGCATCACTTTGTTAACATCTTGGATTTCCTTTTTTGTAAATTGCTTGTTTATATCCTTTACCCATTTCCTCTTGGATCTACTACCTTTTTCTTGTGGATTGGAAAATTTATTTATATATTCTATATATGAATCCTTTGTTGGTTTTATCTTTTTCCTTGTTGGTTTTAGACATTGCAAATATCTCTGGCCTTCTTTCTGTTCCTCAAACACTCCGAGCCCATCAGCCCTCAGGGCTTTTGTCCTGGCTGTTCTCTCTGCCTGTTATATTCTCCCAGATCCTTGCAGGCTGCACTCTCTGGACATTTAACCCTCAGAGGTATCCCTGCACCCGTCTTTCTCCATTACATTGCCTGGTTATGCTATCATTATGACCATGTCACTATTATCCTGTTAATTCGTTGTTTGCTTGCTTATCATTTGTCTCCATATTAGCTCAGTCACTCTTAGAGCCACTGTTTGACTTCAGGCCCAGCACAGCGCCTGGCACACAGTGATTCTCTATAAATGTCTGTTGAATGAATGAATGAATGCATACACCCAGTCGTGCAGCGTGGAGTGAAGGGCAGTTGAAGGCAAGGCTCCGAGTGGTGTGCTTCAAGTGACGCTTCAAATGATGATAACGTCACCATTTATTCATTCTTTCCTATGTGCCAGGCACTGTGTCAAGCACTTTAAATGGATCATCACATTCGTTCTCATAACAATCCTACAGGGGAGGTATTTTTAAATCCTATTTGAGATGAGTAAATTAAGGTAAAAAGATAAACCAAAGTCCTGCAGCTAGAAAACAGCAAATAATTTAAAACTAGAACCCAGGGGATCTGCTCTAGAGCTAGATTTCTTTCCTTTTTTTCGTTTAAGATTTTATTTATATATTTTTAGAGAGAGGGGAAAGGAGAGAGAAAGACACAGCGAAACACCAATGTGTGGTTGCCTTTCACATGCTCCATACTGGGGACCTGGCTCACAACCCAGGCATGTGTCCTGACTAGGAATCAAACCAGCGACACTTTGGTTCACAGGCCCGCGCTCAACCCCCTGAGCCACACCAGCCAAGGCCAGAGCTGGATTTCTTAACCAGGACAGTGCAGCTTCTCCAGGGGAGGGTGGGTAAAGGGAAGGAAATGGGTGTGGCCAGGAGGAAGCACCCTTATAATCCAAGATGTCTGGTCCTGCCAGGCAAGTGGGAGGCAGGGAGCATAATGCTCTCCTTCATGTCCTTTATGACCCTAGTGAGGCCCACAGAGTTTAAGGGACCGGGGTTCAAGCCAAGCATCGCAGGCCCGGCCACTCCACGGTTTCCCCTCCACTTTCTCTCCACAGGGACCGGGTGGCGCGCATCGGGCTGGGCGTCATCCTGAATCTGGCAAAGGAGCGTGAGCCGGTGGAGCTGGCACGGAGCGTGGCAGGCATCCTGGAGCACATGTTCAAGCACTCGGAGGAGACGTGCCAGCGACTGGTGGCGGCCGGCGGCCTGGACGCGGTGCTGTACTGGTGCCGCCGCACCGACCCGGCACTGCTCCGCCACTGTGCGCTGGCGCTGGCCAACTGTGCGATGCACGGGGGCCAGGCGGCCCAGCGGCGCATGGTGGAGAAGCGCGCCGCTGAGTGGCTCTTTCCGCTCGCCTTCTCCAAAGAGGACGAGCTGCTGCGGCTGCACGCCTGCCTCGCCGTGGCGGTGCTGGCCACCAACAAGGAGGTGGAGCGGGAGGTGGAGCGCTCCGGCACGCTGGCGCTCGTGGAGCCACTCGTGGCCTCGCTGGATCCCGGCCGCTTCGCTCGCTGCCTGGTGGACGCCAGCGACACAAGCCAGGGCCGCGGGCCCGATGACCTGCAGCGCCTGGTGCCGCTGCTCGATTCCTCGCGCTTGGAGGCGCAGTGCATCGGGGCTTTCTACCTGTGCGCTGAAGCTGCCATCAAGAGTCTGCAGGGCAAGACCAAGGTGGGGGAGGGGGTGGTGGGGGCGGGGGTTAGACAGCATCTGGGAAGGCTTCCCAATTCATCTTGGACTTGAAGTACACATTAGAGTTAGAAGCAAGGAGAAGGATGAGGGGCAAGACGAAGATTTTAAAGCAGGGAACACGTGGGTTTTATAAAGATTACTCTGGTGCTGCGTGGAGAGGGATTGGCAAAGGTGAGGTTGGAGGCAAAGGGGCCAGACAGGAGGCCATGGCAGGGGTGCAATTGGGATGGTGGAGGCTGGGACTAGGACAGAGAGGCTGAGAGAAGTAGGCAGATTCCAGTGGTGCTGAGGAGCTAGTACTGGACTTGGTGGGTGGCTGGCTGGGTGAAGGGGAGGGAGGAGCGGAGGATGCCTCCTGACTTTGGACGTAGGCAATCCAGTGGATGGTAGCGACAGGTACTGAAATACGGTGAACTGGGTGAGAGACAGTTTGGAGTGACGGAGGAGAAGAAAGTGACTTCACTGGAGGACTGAATTTGAGGTGCATGAGAGATGACCGAGAGCGGAGCTTCAGTGGGCCATTTTGTCATTTGGGTCTGGAGTCCAGGAAGGAGGGGGAGTGTGGAGACAGAGGCTTGGAGCAGCGCGTCAGTGTGTCAGCCAGACAGCTCCCTCCTGAGTCCCCAGAGGTCCCCATGCCGAGGGCCTGATCTGAAGCCTTCGCCCTCTGCTTTAACTTGCTGTGTGAACTTGGGCATCTGGCTTCCCCTCTCCAGGCCTCTTTATGTCCCACTTTCAGCCTCTGGAAAATGGAAGGAGCAGACCACAGCAGCCGTTCTTATGCTGGATGTGGCGCTAGTAAGAGTTACATTATCAAAAGTTTGCATTTTTATTTTTAAAAATATTACAGGATCGAGATTATCCCTATAATGTCACCCTCCCCACTTTGCATTGCTCTGGGAATTTGGGGGGTCGGTGACAGCGGGGGCACAGGGAGTGGCGCACGCCCACGAACCATCCCGCCTCTACCACAGCGGTCATCTAGGGCTGCTCAGGCCAGTGTGTCCTGCGGATGACCGCCACACTTAGTGCATGTCCCCGCAGATTAAGGAGACACTTGGTGTTAGGGGGTCTCTGAAGCCTCTTCCAAGATCCAGTGTTCTAGAGTTTCTGGCTCTCCTCTCTGTGCCCCAGCGTTGGACCAGCATTGGGCTTTACCAAGCAAGTCATTCTGCTTGGGGAGAAGAGCCTTGAAGGTGACTTGGGAGCAGGGAACTATAGGGTCTGGGCAGCAGCCATGACCACCAGCTCTGGCACCCTTTCCCAGCAGGGCCAGCGAGTACAGTTCAGTAAAGGCATGGTACGCCCCCACTCTGGGGCCTGCAGCCTGCCAGGTATGGGACTCCAGGGGTGACGAAGACACGACCTCAGCTTATCAGCCAGTGGAAATTGCATTGTGAACTAACAACAGTGGCATTCAGAGGGCGGTACAAGGTCTAATGGGAGGTGTGGGCCAAGCTGTTGGGGGAATTAAAGCAGGCTACATGAAGGAGATGCTAATGAATTTGGATTCCAATGGATGAATAGGATTCTCAAAAATAGGCTGGAAGGACTAAGGATCCAGGAACACCATGGGTCAAGGCTCAGAGGTGGGAGAGCCTTCATGGGTGGGTGTCAGACAAGTGGGGGCTGGTGAAAGGGGAGGTGAGCTGGGGGTGATAGAAGGGGTGCACTGTGCCAGCCACTGAGAGCTCAGACTTTATCCCAGGATGGATGGAGACTGTCTAGAGGAGACATGAAAAGGACCTGCCTGCTCGAGAGCTTTGAGAGAGCTTCGGGAAGAGCAATCCAGAGGCCTCGGTGATTTATCAGGTGGAGGCAGGGCTAGGGCAGATGGCCCGACTTCAGCAGTAAGAAGAGGCTGGTCACAGGGCATATTAGGGGGCAGCCAGCTGAAAAGCTGATGGGTACAAGACACCCTCTCCTCGCTAGGTATTCAGCGACATCGGTGCCATCCAGAGCCTGAAACGCCTGGTCTCCTACTCCACCAATGGCACCACGTCAGCGCTGGCCAAGCGCGCGCTGCGCCTGCTGGGCGAAGAGGTGCCGCGGCCCATCCTGCCCTGCGTGCCCAGCTGGAAGGAGGCCGAGGTCCAGACGTGGCTGCAGCAGATCGGCTTCTCCCAGTACTGCGAACCTTTCCGGGTACAGCCACGCAGGGCTGCCAGCCCGGAGTCAGAGCCGGCGCATCCCTGAGGACCCTAAGGGCCCCGTGCACAAAGGCAACCTTGCCCTCTCCTGTCCCGCACGCCCGAAATGCCAGGGTGGCCTTTTGGCATGCGGAGCCTGTACTCAGCAATTTTCAGGATCTCTTGGCTCCAGTGTGGGTCTCATCTACTTCCCTACTGGTGTCACCAGGTCCCTCCCCTTGCATCTTGGGCTTGGGGTCCAGAGCTAAGGAGGGGACCCTTTCCTTCCTCCTTTCTTACCTTTGACCCCACCCCCAGGAGCAGCAGATAGATGGCGACCTGCTTCTGCGGCTCACGGAGGAGGAACTCCAGACTGACCTGGGCATGAAATCGGGCATCACCCGCAAGAGGTACGGGGACTCCCACCCGCCCGCCCGCCACGCCCGGTCTAAACATCCCCTAGGCCACCACTAGCCAGTTTGAGTCAAGACTTCAGTGTCCTTTACGCCCTGGCTTGCAGATTCTTTAGGGAGCTCACGGAGCTCAAGACCTTCGCCAACTACGCTACCTGCGACCGCAGCAACCTGGCTGACTGGCTGGGCAGCCTGGACCCACGCTTCCGCCAGTACACGTATGGCCTGGTCAGCTGCGGCCTGGACCGCTCTCTGCTGCACCGCGTGTCAGAGCAGCAGCTCCTGGAGGACTGCGGCATCCGCCTGGGCGTGCACCGCACGCGCATCCTCACGGCCGCTAGAGGTCAGCCTGCCCCATCTCCATCCCGGAGGGGCGGGGCGAGACAGAGGGTGGGTCCTCAAAGCCAGACACCGTGCCAGCCTGCGTTCTGAGGGTGCGAAAATGAATGTGTTGCACTTTGCCCTCAAGAAGTTCCCAGTCTGAGGTGGGTGGGTAGAAAGGAGGGAGGAAGGCAGGCATGTAAACAGGGAGGTGATCAAAGTAGGAGGCCTGCCCGGGACTCTCGTGGGAGCTTAGAGGAAGCACTGCCTACTCTGCTCCCCCCAGATCTAGGCATTTAGAGGATGGGGGACGGGGGAGGAGGTGGGGGGCAGGGCAGCGGCAGGAAGAGCAGGCAGGCCGAAAGAATAGCCTATGCAAGTATGAATGAGACCGAGCATGGAGAGTTCATACACAGGACATGGGTAGGGAGACACATGGCTTACTCCATTAACCAATGGCGTCCACAGAGTGGGTTCTAGAGGTACTTTAGGGAAATCATGAGGCAGAGTGGACCCTAAGGCTCTAGCAACCCTCTTTACTAGTTTAATTTACTAATATACTTTTTAGCTAACATTTATTGTCAATTACTCTATGTCGGATCCTGTATTAAGTTCTGAAGAGGTATTAGCTCATTAATCTCTACATCCATTTGATACTGTGGGTGTTAATTTTGTAATCAACTTTTTAAAACGTTTTAAAGAATGAAAGAAGCCCTGGCTGGCATAGCTCAGTGGATTGAGTGCGGGCCTGTAAACCACACGATTGCGGTTCAATTCCCAGTCAGGGCACATGCCTGGGTTGCAGGCCAGGTCCCATCAGGGGACTCACGAGAGGCAACCACACATTGATATTTCTCTCCCTCTCTCCTTCCCTTCCTCTCTAAAGATAAATAAATAAAATCTTTTTTAAAAAAGAAGAATGAAAGAGGTACAATTTAACTTCACAGTGTCCACTGCAAAGGGTTTGGGGAAACACTTGCTCCTCAGTCACTGTTACCGTAATCAAAGATAAAGGATATTCCCATCAAAGGTGTTCATTTTAAAGATGACAAAGCTAAGATTTACAGAATTTAAATACATTCTCCAACCTTTTAAAGTCATTAAATATCAGAGTTAGGATTCAAAACCCTCCCTCCTGTCTTTATAAAGAGACGAGTGTTGTCTCTGAATGTCCAGTCTGAGTGTCACGGGGAGGCGGGCTCTTTTCACTCACACATTCACTCCGCCATTGCTCACTGAGCTCCTACCAGGGACTGGGGCCTGGTCGTCAGCACCGTGCTGTTGCTTCAACCAAAGCAGGTCAGCTTCCGCCATTTCTACACTGCAACTCCCAGGAAAATCTTTTTTTTTTATTGGGCAAAAAATAATCTTTTTAATAAGTCATATTGGGAAAACTGGATATCCACATAGGAAAAAATGAAGTTGCATCTCCATCTTACATTATATACAGATTTTTTTAAACTTTTTTATTGATTATGCCCTTACATTTGTTCTATTCCCCCTTTTATTCCCCTCCACCCTGCATACCCCTCCCCCACCATTTCCCCCTTTAGTTCATGAACACATGTCTCGAATTCTTTAGATTCTGTATTTCCCCTACTATTCTTACCCTCCCCCCTATCTATTTTCTATCTACTGTCTATGCTACTTATTTTCTGTACCTTCTCCCCCCTTCTCCTCCTCCCACTCCCCTGTTGCTAACCCTCCATGTGATCTTCATTTCTATGGTTCTGCTCCTGATCTAGCTGTCCTCTTAGTTTGCTTTTGTTTTAGGTGTGGTTCTTAATAACTGTGAGTTTGCTGTCCTTTCACTGTTCATTTTTTTTATCTTCTTTTTCTTAGGTAAGTCCCTTTAACATTTCATATAATAAGGGCTTGGTGATGATGAACTCCTTGAATTTGGTCTTATCTGAGAAGCACTTTATCTGTCCTTCCATTCTAAATGAAAACTTTGCTGGATAGAGCAATCTTGGTTGTAGGTCTTTGGTTTTCATGACGTGGAATACCTCTTTCCAGCCCCTTCTTGCCTGTAAGGTCTCTTTTGAGAAATCAACTGTCAGTCTGATGGGAACTCCTTTGTAGGTGACTGTCCACTTACTCTTGCTGCTTCTAGGATTCTCTCCTTCATTTTAATCTCGGCTAATGTAATGACGATGTGCCTTGGTGTGTTTCTCCTTGGGTCGAACTTCTTTGGGACTCTCTGAGCTTCCTGGATTTCCTGGAAGTCTATTTCCTTTGCCAGCACAGGGAAGTTCTCTCTTATTATTTGTTCAAATAAGGCTTCCACTTGTGACTGTTCCTCTTTCCCTTCTGGTACCCCTATAATTCGAATATTGGAACGTTTAAAGATGTCCTGGAGGTTCCTAAGCCTCTCTTCATTTTTTTGCATTCTTGTTTCTTCATTCTTTTCTGTTTGGTCATTTTTTTCTTCCTTCTGGTCCACTCCATTGATTTGAGTCCCAATCTCCTTTCCATTACTATTGGTTTCCTTTGTATTACCATTCATTTCAGTTAGTTTAGCTTCCATATGTTCCTCTAATTTGTGACTAAAATTAACCAGTTCTGTGAGGATCCTGATAACCAGTGTTTTGAACTGTGCATCTGAAAGATTGGCTATTTCTTCATCGCTTAGATTGATCGGCTCTGGGGCTCTGAGTTGTTCTTGAGCCATTTTTGGTCCGTTCGCGCCCTTAAGTAAGCGGAGCGAAGCCTTAGTTGTTTACTAGGACGGGGCCACCCAGGTCGCTGGTTTATGACGCTGTGTGTGGGGGCGGGGTCAGAGAGGGAGCAATGGTGGTCCTCTCCGTTAGCCCAGTCCCTCCAGTCACACCACTCGCCCCGGGCCTGTTTATCCGATAGGAATTGTGCGAGCCTGCTGCCCCGCACAGGCTCCCCTCCTCACTGGTTTATCCGCACGCAGATGCGCGACCGACCGCAGACAGCCCACCGCACCTCTTCCCTGTGTGCTCCCGTAGCTAGCCCGCGGTCTGCGCCTTCGGCTGCTCGTGCACCACCCGTTCAGGGATTTTTTTTGTCAACCTGCTCCACTGCTGGCTTCGCTCCTCTTACTGGTTTAGCTGAGCATTTCGTTATCTTTGGACTCCGTATTGTCAATTTTCTGTGTGGCTTGGTTGTGTTTTTTGTTGTTAAAAATAGTTGTTCTTAGATTTGGTTGTGCACGAAAGCAAGGTGGTTCCACCTACACCTCCATCTTGGCGGAAGTCTGCAGGAAAATCTTAAGATTTCATTTTTTTTTAAAAAAAGAGTTCTACCAAAAAACTAGTTCACAAATTCTTTCTACAGGGAGTAGGGAGTAGTGAGTGTTTTTTAAGTGGAGGTAATGACATACTTGGTCTCCCTTTGGTAGCTGTGCAAGCAGATTATATGGGACAAGTGTGGACTTAGGGAGACCACTGACCAGGCTGGAGTTGGGGGACCGGACATAGGGAAAACCCTGAGGCTGGAGTCTGGTTGTTTAGCAGGAAGAATCTGCAAAGCATGGTGCCCGGGCCTGCCCACTGTGAGGCAGGGTTTGTTTATGTTCACCGCTGTATCCCAAGGGCACACATCGAGTGCTTAGTAGATATTGTTGAATGGATGAATGGGTGAGTAGATGAATGGGTGAATGGATGAATAAGAGGCAGGGGTTGAGGCTAGCGCCCAGGTTTCTGACTTCAGTGGGAAACTAGGAAGAAGGGTCCATGGGAGGATTTAGGACGTGTAGGGTTCAGAGTGCTGGTAGGCAGCCGGCTGTGCCGGTCTGGAGCCAGAGAGAAGCCAGAGCTGGATGTGTCTTTCTCTCTCTCTTTCTTTTTCTTTTCCTTCCTTCCTTCCTTCCTTTTTTTTTAGGGCAGAGATACATTTCAATGTTCCTAAAACATAATGACTGTCTTCTGAGAGGAACTCACCAAGAGTCAGCAGCCTTTCTCCCTGTAGACCCCTGTCTCTCCACCTCAGCAACCCTTTTTGGAGCAAGGCATCCTGCCTGGGCTGACTGGCTGGGCTGGGCTGAGAAGGCAGGGTGGGCAAGGGACGATGTGCCTCAATGTGAGTGATGGGGAAGGGCCACCTCACCAAGCTGTCTCTTGTCCCCCTCAGAAATGCTACACTCCCCACTGCCCTGCACTGTCTGCAAGCCGAGTGGGGACATTCCGGACGTCTTCATCAGCTACCGCCGGAACTCAGGCTCCCAGCTGGCCAGGTGAGGAGGAGCCAGCGGGCAGGCAGCCTCGGGCCTTGGGGCGAGGCCAGGGCAGTGACATGGACCTCTTCACAGCCTCCTGAAGGTGCACCTGCAGCTGCACGGCTTCAGTGTCTTCATCGATGTGGAGAAACTAGAAGCAGGCAAGTTTGAGGACAAGCTCATCCAGAGTGTCATGGGCGCCCGCAACTTTGTGCTGGTGCTATCGGCCGGGGCGCTGGACAAGTGCATGCAGGACCATGACTGCAAGGACTGGGTGCACAAGGTGGGTCCTGGCCTCCGTGGGCCCAGTGTGGGCCTGAGGCCCAGGGGGTGGGGTTCTCCTCCTGTGCCTTCTCCTCTGTGCCCCAGCGACCTCCACGGCTCAGCAGGAAGTCAGGAGTCACAGCTTCGACTACAATAAGACTCCAGCCAGCCACTTAGGCTCTCTAAGCCCATTTCTCTCCTCTACAAAGTGGGGATAATTTTCCTGTCTTACTGGCCTTGCAGGATTGTTGTGAGGGTGACAGAGAGAGGAAAAGACTTTGAAAAATAACCTCCAAGCGGGAAGGGGGGCAGGGAGCATCGGGATGGGCACAGTGGAAGCAGGAAGAACCCACATCTACCAGTCCGAATCCTGCCTCTGGCCTTGAGCACATTACCTCATCCCAATGAGCTTCATGTTCATTACCGTGAAGTGGATAATTACAGTGCCTATTTCCCTAGGATATTGTTATAAGGATTAAAAGAGGTAAAACTTGTGAAGGGCTTAGCAGAATTCCCAGATCTATAGCAAGTGTTCTATAGTGGTAGCAATTACTATTATTAATATAATTATTATAAATGCTGTTTAACACACCATTGTACCCGCAATGCCTGACACCTGGGAGAAACTTATTGAATACTTGTAGGACAGATGGATGGACGGACCCACACCACACCTGCAGGTGATTAACTGCTAATCAATGAATAGCAATCGGGGCCAGGGCTGAGGGATGCAGTAGTCACCTGAGATGGGGCCCTTGCCCTAGAGCAGCTAAGGAGGCAAGGCTATTCCCAGAATGACTAGATGACAGATAAGCTGGTGTCACTGCTGAGCTGGCTAGGCGAACCTCTTACTTAGCACAGGAGTATGGAGAAGGGAGAAAACATCAAGGGCAGGTACAATCAGGGAAGGCTTCATGGAAGAGACAGGACTTGAGAAGAGTCTCAAGAATTTAGGCAAGTGGAAGAGAGGCATCCCTGGCAGGGGAACAGCATGAGCAAAGATCGTAGGAATGAGAAAGGTGCCAAAACTCCACCTGCCTCACTGGTACTACTTTCTCCACCTCACAGATGAAGAAACTGAGGCTCAGAGAAGTGGAATAATTTTTGCCACGGCCACACGGGTGTAGAGATCAGAAAAGCTGGGCCTTGAGCTCCGTCTCTCTGACTCCCAAGCTCATGCTCTTTCCCAGGACCCGTGTTCCATGCACAGATCTGAAGGGGTGGGTGTGTGGGAGGTGACTGAGCAGGGCTGGATTCACCTGAGATGATTGTCTGCATTTGTTCTCAACTCCACATTTAGGGATGTTGTGTTGGCAGCTTAAAGTCAGCCATGGAGAGAGTATTTACACTAAGGAAATCAGTAAACACTCCAAATCAGGGGTTGGTTGGTTTGGTTGGTGGGTTTTGTTGTTTTTCTCTCCCTGGATAGTGAGCTAAACACTTATCAGCACAACACTGGCCGGATAAGAACTTTGGGACCAGGTTGCGGAATGTCCACAGGCAGGGAAAAGACCTGTGCTTCCAGCACCGAGACACGGGGCCCCGTGGGGGCAGTGATGCCACACCAGGGGGCTTTAGGGAGAAGGCTCTGCACACGACAGTGCAGTCCCGCTTGTCAGTGGGAAAGAGGGTCTGGCTCCAGAGGTGGAGTTTTAGGGGCTGAGTACTGGGCGTGGTTTGGGGGGGGTGCTGGTCCTTCAGCCTGGAGGACCACATGTGAAGACCCAGAGTGGGCGGCAGGTGGCCTTCTGAGAGACAGAAGTGTCCGTGACAGCCCAGACCTTGCCTTATTCACATTGTATCCCTGATTCCTAAAATCATGCACGGTACAAAGTAAGCTCGTGAAGATTCTATAGAATAATTGAATCAGTGATAAAACAGATGAGTGATATCATTCATCAGAATGATAAAACATTCTGATGAAGCTGAGATGACTGGGAAAACCATTGATATCTACTGGATGTACCAGGTTGGGAGCCTTGACTCTAATCAAGTTATTCTCCACCAGCTGAGCAATCTTGAATAAGCCACTTTTCCCTTTTTTCGGCCAGCCTCTGAACCTGTGAGATGAGCAGCATGCTATCTTTGGTTCTGGGTAGTTCTGGATGAAGCGAGTGTCTAAAGGTTTCCAAATAAATTGCTGCAGGGTCAGAGTTCATCCAAATCTCAGCAGAGAGGCAGAGGGCTTGGTTGAGATAACCCAGGGCTTGGAATCTGAAGGCGTGAGTCAGATCCGGTCACCTCCTCAGCCAGAAGAGTGTGTGACTTGGGAGCAAGTACCTTCCCCTCTCTGGGCCTCCTTTTGCTCATCTGTAAAATGGAGAGGTTCCCCAGAAGTTGAGCAAGGTTGAAGTTGTGCGGTATTTTCCCCAGGAAGGCTGTGCTCAAGAGTCTTGCCCCCCCCCCCCCCCCCCCCCCGTTGTCCCAGCTGACTGCAGGGAGAGAGGAGGCAGGCGGGGAGGGCGGAGCCTTTGCCTTGGACCAGACCCAAGGGCTCCATCATCCTTCCTTGGTCATTTTTAGTGCTTAATTGCCTTTGGTTTTAAAACTTCTTTCCCCGAAGCCACATTTAGCGGGTAATCAATATGGAAAACCACAGTGAACTGCACTCAGGAAAGTCCAATCCCTGTGGTTCCCCTTTGAAAAAAAAAAAAAACATTCAGTAAGCACTTACCAGAGTACCCATTAATAGTAAACAATGTCCTCAGGACAATTAACCTTTGCCCTGAGGTTGGTTCATTAACCCCACTTTCCAGAGGAGGAAATACTAGCACTTACTAGGTATGGAGCACGCCCTACACGCTGGGTGCTGTTTGCACCGCTTGCTGTAGGATATCGCAGCTATTCCTCCCAGTGGTCCTACGAGACGTTGACACCATTCACCCTGTTTTGTACATGAGGAGACAGAGGCTCTGAGAGCCCGTTGTTTTTGCCTCAGATCACAAAGCCGGTGTCAGAGATTGGATGGGAACCCAGCTCTGACCGTCCCAGAGTGCACCGCTAACTGCTGTGCCGTGTTCTCATTCACTTGCTCATCCAGCCACCCATTAAGTAGTTAGCCAGGACTGACCGTGGGCATGGCTTCGTGAAGGACGCTGAAATGTAAGGTGAATGAAAACCAGACACAATCCCTGCCCTTTTGTCAGGTGGGGAAGGCAGATATTTAATAAATTACTCATTAATGAATGTAACTTTGCAACTGTAGCATGTGCTGCAGAGGCTATGAGAGCCTATAATAGGGAAGGCCTGGCCAGGGAAGAGAGAGAAGCCTTCCCTGAGAAAGGTTGACTGGGTGCAGATCGGAAAAATGAGGAGGTTATTAGCCAGGTGAAGGGGCAGGGAAGAGTGTTCCAGACAGAGGGAACAGCATGTGCAAAGGCCCTGTGCAGGGAGGGAGGGGGACAAAGCTAAGGGGCTGCAAGGTCTGTGAGGCCGGGGGGACAGTGCAGACGTGCAGTTTGAGAAGTGAACTGTGGCTAACTGCGCAGGACCCTCAGCCCACACTTAGGGGTTTGAACTTGATTCTAAGAGCCATGTAAAGTCTTGAAGAGTTTTAAGTAGTGAGTGACATAATCACATTTTCATTTTGCAGAGTAGCTGGGTGAAGGGGCAATGCGGAGAACAAATTAGAGGGGGCGAGCAGTGGGTGAGAACAGACCTGATGGAGGATACAGATCAGGGGGGACGGATGGTTGAAGCAGGAGAGCGGTGGGGTGGAGGTGGAGAAAAGCAGGTGGGTTTGAAAATAAGTCAGAGTGTAATTGGTAAGGCGACGGATCAGTTTGGATGCAGAGGGTGTGATGTTTGTTCTGCTCTGACACCAACTGTCTGGGCCATGCCAACAACCAGTTCTCCAATTCACCAGTCCCATGAGGTGTCCCACAGTTCAGTTCAGGTTTGACCCTAGCCCCGCAAGGCAGGTGTCAGGTAGAAGGGCCCTGCCCCCACACCTGCCCTCACTTCAGATACCAGTTGAAAGTCCCGGGTTCCTAGGCTACCCACACTTCTCTCTGACTCGGCTACAAATTCAGGGGTTCCCATGACCCTCCGCCCTGTCCAGGTTCAGTAATTTGCTAAAGTGATGTGCAGAACCCAAGAAAGCGCTACACACACACACACACACACACACACACACACGGTCCAGCAGAAGTAGCGCCTGCCAGATTGTGGTTGGTGGGGTAATAATGTAGGTGTAATAATTTATAGTTTTAATTTGAACATTTCATCTAAAATGTCATCTGGTGTGTGTGCCTGAGTGTGATACTGTTATGTATCACACTTACATGCTTATGAGTTTGTAATACAAGAGGGGCATTATTTGTGCCGGACCCGGTACATAAGGGACGCAAGGGCCAGGGGTGGGGGTGGGGCGCAGGCAGAGAGGCACGGGGCTTCCGTGCCATTTCCAGGCTGCTCCCCCAGCACCTAGATGTGTTCGCCAACCACCCCCCTTTTAGGACTCTCTATGGAGGTTTTGTTTTTGTGGGTGTGATTAAGTCATTGGCCACTGGTGATAGGACTCAAGTCTCCAGCCCTTCTTCCTTCCCTGGGTGTGAGCAAGTGTGGGGAGGGCCCTTGAAGTTCCAACCGTCTCATTGGTCTTTCCCTCAATCAGTCCCCATCCTGAAGGATCTAGGTAGCCCCCACCCCAGTCATCTAGAGATTATAAGGGTTTTAAGAGCTCTGTGCCAAGAACCTAGCACAAAGATGGAATATTTATTTTTTTGTTAAGCCCCAAAGGGTGCCAGAGAAGTCAAAGGTGGACTTTAGTTCAGTGTCCCACTGGGCTCAGCTTCGGGCCGCTGTTGGCTCTGTGTCTGCCTCGCCCTGGGGTCCGTGGCTGGGTGCCCTGGTCTCTTCCTCCTCCCTTCTTTCTCCAGGAGATCGTGACTGCTTTGAGCTGTGGCAAGAACATCGTGCCCATCATCGACGGCTTTGAGTGGCCGGAGCCCCAGGCCCTGCCTGAGGACATGCAGGCGGTGCTCACCTTCAATGGCATCAAGTGAGGAGGGGTGGATGGGTGGGCACGCCGGCCCCGCAGCCTGCAGCTCCCTCTGCCCGGCCCCCTGACCCACGGCCTCTGTGCCCCCAGGTGGTCCCACGAGTACCAGGAGGCCACCATTGAGAAGATCATCCGCTTCCTGCAGGGCCGCTCCTCCCGGGACTCATCTGCAGGCTCCGACACCAGTTTGGAGGGTGCTGCACCCATGGGCCCAGCTTAACCAGCCCCTAGTTCCCAAGTCCTGCTGTGACCCCCATTTCCATTCTCTTTCTAGAAGGAGCAGCCCCTCACTCTGGGCTCCCTGGGCCCAGACAGCCTGGGCCCTTCTCAGGAAGTGGCTGTCCCTCTCCCAGGCCCCCCAGGCCCTTGCCAACCACCGCAAACCCAGCTTCCCCAGTATCTGGAAAGGGAAGGGAAGCTGGGCTTTGGGGGTGCCACAAGGTTCTCTGTCTCGGGCGTGGGAGGGTCACTGGTCAGTTCTGGAGACACTGGAGAGCAAGGGTTCGCTGCACACTACTGCCCTCTGTCCTGCCCTGACGACAACCAGCTTCAGGAGGGACGCGGAAGGCAGCCTCTGACAAGAGGCAATGCCCAGCCCTCTCGGCCAAGCAAGGGTCTGGGCCTGGGACCAGTGGGGATGAGAGCCCAGTGGTGGCCCCCCACCCAGACTGTGCCTGGTCCCTTGGCTCACCACTTCCTGCCACCCAGGGGCCTTGCCTGCAATCACTCAGTGCACTTAGCCAGCCTGGCCTGGTCCCAAGTGCCCTCCCAGCCTTCCTGAGTACAGCCTCTTCTGCCACATGCAGGGTCAAGGCCAGGCTGAGCCGGCCCTTCCTCTGGCTGGTTTGCAGCTGCAGCTGGGTTTGCAGCCCTCCCTGGCACATGGGAGCTCCTGCCTGGGCCCCGCGCAGGAGGTGCCATGCCTCTAAGGGCTGCCAGCTGCCCTCCCCCGCCTTGGTGCTGTGCCTCAGGCTCCTGCCCCACCGGGCCCAGCTGACTTCCCCAGCCCCCACCAGCAGTAGCCTGGGCAGAACCGGCAGCTCCTTGAAAGAGGCAATGTCCTTAAGAAGGGTAGAGGTGCATTCAAATCATCTGGGAATTTTTGTTAAAATTCCATTCAGGAGACCTGGGGTGGAGCCTCAATTTCCACATTTCTCAGATCCCCAGGTGAGCCCATGCTGGTGGTCAAGAAAGGACACTTTAAGCAGCAAGGCTCTGAAACACAAATCCCTCACACACCTCCAGCATGGCCCCAGCCCCCCACTCCATGGTCTCTGTCATAATCATCAGAGCAACCCTGCCCGGTATCATCTCCATTTGACAGAGGAATCGAAGGATGTGCTGTTTTCTGTCTTGAGCGGCAGCCCAGGATCCAGCCCCCGCCTCCTGGTGCTCAGCCCACAGCTGGCGGGGCTGCTCTCCTGAGAGTCATCCTTGGAGGCCGTGACCGGGCTGGGCTGCTGCTCTGCAGACCGCTGGCTTCTTCCTCACCCCGATGAACCTAGAAATGCAGTTAGGTTCTTGACCAGGGGCCATGCAGAAATAAATGAGCAGGGCCATCCCTCTGCCCCCTTCCCCAGGAGGGTAGGAAGGCCCTGGGTAACCAGCCCTGCCTCTTCCCTCCTCAGAGCAGTGGGGTCACACCTCCAGGCTGGCTCAGCACCCAGAGGGCCTCCTGCTCTTGGGCCACAAAGTCGGAAGTCAATGATCTCACACCAGGCTCGGGACTTCTCGCTTCCTCTCCCTTCCCTGCCAAAGATGCTGTTCAGCTGGTCCGAGCTCCAACTCGCTTTCACTGCACTTCCTCCTTCATGCCACCAGAGTGCCCACCAGGGCCAGGCCCTGGATAGGAGGGTGACTGAGGCAGACTGCCTCTCACAGAGGAGACACAGTAACAACACAGTGTGACAAATATCCTCCGGGGAAGCTTTCTGTCTTTCTGTCCCCAGCCCACTCCCTCCTGAGGATCCTCCGAGGACAGTATTCAGCTTCCCAGCCCCGTTTTTTCTGTTTGGTGCACCTGCCACTGACACCCCTCCAGTCTCTCTGGGGAACCAGCGCTCAGCCTGTCCCCTCCGCCGCAGCTTCAGTGCTGACCCCCCCCCCCCCCCCCCCCCAGCTCGGGCCCCTTGGCGCTCACCTTCCACCCAGGTTCGGCCTCACAGGGCTGGTCCTGAAGCAGAGGGCCGAGAGGCGGCCTTCCCCAAAGCCTGCAGACCAACCCCGGCCTGCAGGACCAGGGTTCCCGCTCTGCTGGACTGCAGCTGCTGCCCCCGGGGCCGGGCTGAGTCAGCTAGGTCCCTACCCCACCTCACCCTGCCCTGCCCCAGGGCCCAGGAACTACTCAGGGACACCCAAAGATCAAAAGTCTAGCTCTGCCCTAGCCAGTGTGGCTCAACTGGTTAAAGCATTGGCCCGTAAACCAAAAGGTTGCAGGTTCAATTCCTGGTCAGGGGTGTGTACAGCGGGCAGTTATGTTTCTCCCTCACACGGATGCTTCCTCTCTCTCTTCCTTTCTCTCTCTAAAAGCAATGAAAAAAATGTCTTCAGGTGAGGATTAAAAAAGAAAGAAAGAAAAGTCCAGCCCAGCTCATTTGTCCTTCCCCAGGCCCATGAAGAGTCATCTCATTTTAGAATGTGTGAGGTGGGAAGGATCTCAGAACTATCTAACCCCGTGATGGCCAACCAGGCATGGACAGTGTGGGATATTACCCTGCCTCGTGCTGGGCCAGTGGAGGGCACTCTCCTTGCCACAGTCTCCCCATGAGCGCGGACTGCGAGGTGGGGACCCAGACACAGGCCCAGGCTGTGGAGGCCACAGTTGACCCTGGTTTGCCCTAGGCTACCCCCATTTTACCTGAGTGATTTCCAACTAGAGAACTGGCTGGCAGGGCCGGTGACACAATGGGGTAGCACGGGCGGTATGGGGCTGAGCTCTCTGACCAATTCTGCTTTGAAGAGTCAAGTACCACCCGATTCGGGCCTGCGTGGAGGCTTATGGCCCTCATTAAGCTGATGCCTTAATACTCAATCCAATTTTGCCTTTCACCTTCAGTTCCAGGTTTTCATTGTGCCCTAGAAGTGGCCCCCTCATTCTCGGGGACCTGGGGCCCCTGGATCATGGGAGTCAGGCCCATCTCCAGGGTTCCATTGACTTACAGATGCATGCGGGGTGGTCTCAGCACAAAGCCCTGCTGAAGTACCCGGCGGCGGGAGGCGCTGGAAGGCTGAGCCATAAAAACTGAGTCTGCCTGGCTGTTGCAGCCAGAAGACTAGTTCTGGTGCCTTCAGGGAGTGGATCTCTGACTGACCCTCCGGAATGAGCAACGAGGGCTCTGCTTGGCTCCATGCAAACCCGGCAGCCCTTTGCCTCCCAGCAGCTCAGGAGAAGAGAATGGGAGGTCAGATGCGGTCTGGGCCAGCCATGCCCAGTACCGATCCCAGGGCAGCTCAGGGGCTCTGCTCAGCCCAGCAGCTGCCTGTGTGACCGCTGGGGGGCAGACCAGGAGCAGGAAAACAGTGCCCCATAGCCCCTTGCCGTGGGTGCTGTAAAATTCATACTTATGTTTCCTTACACTGCTTTATTATTATGTGCTTACACTGCTTTATTATTATGATTGGCACTGCAAGGTCCAGGGGGTTTCTCCCACTGAGCCAGTAGCCCTCCCCCTCCATTCCCACAAGCCTTCCTCCCTGCAAGGTACATGGTGTTAAGGGGCGACTGGCGGCTGCCCACCACAGACTTCGCACCGTGAGCTGTGCGGTTCTGGGTGGAAGCAGAGATGCCACCCCTCATGCTTCAACCAGCCCGAGGCATCACCCCTATCAGGACGTCTCCTCTCCCCGGAGGGCTTTATGTGATCGGTGACATAAAGGGCAGGCAGACCTCTGTTCCAAAGGGCTCCCCCGCTGCCTGCCCTGGAGCCAGGCCGTCTGAGTCACAATCCTCAAGTCACAGGCTGGCACAGCTATGGGTGAGGTAGGGGCCCTGGTCCAGCCTGACCACCTCACCCAAGGTGAGCACTGCCTTGGAGGGGAGCTGCTGGGACTGCTGTGGGGGGGTCCCTGGTGCACACTTCCAGTTGGTCAGTGTTCTCTTCGTTCCCCTTGCCCTCCGTCCTCGGGTCCAGGCTGATCAGGGGCTCTGGGGAAACTACTGGTATTCAGAGCGAGGATCAGCCTTTCCCAGAATCCTGTGAGAGACCAGAGAGAGGGTTCAGATTTGACATGGGGGGCCTCACCTCCTGCAGAGGTTCCACCGGCTGGACTGGGTGGGCTAGGACAGCTATCCCCCTCTCGAGGCAGAGGCAGTAGACTGTGTCCAGGGAAGGGGACTCTGAAGAGGGACTCCGAAGGCTTTGGGGGAACCAGTCAGTGGAGCAGACTGGCCTGGGGCCCAGCCTGTCACCGTAGTTCTATCTAGAAAATGCAAATGGAGGACAGGAGGGAGAGAACAGCCTTGCTAAGAGGCAGTGCTAGCCTGACCCCTTCCCTACCGCCCTTCTGCTCCTCTGCCCTGCCCTTGGGAAATGGCTCCCAAGGGCCCAGACAGCTGTCTGTGCGGGGAGGGTCAGGCTGGGACTGAAACCCTCCTGAAGGAAGGGCTCCAGGAACAAGGCAGCCATTTCTGGTTGGGGGGAGAAAGAAGAGGAACCCTTCGGGATAAAGGGCATCTGAGCCAGGGTCCGAGTCCTGTGTTACCCAATCAGGATGGCAGGGATGAAGAGGAGGCCAGCTCCCAGGAGGAAGGGGAACCCCTTCATGAAGTTCAGGGTGGCTGGGTAGATCGAGTTGAAGATGCTGGAGGCCACCAGCATGGCCAAGCTGTTTATACAGGCCACAGCAGAGAAGAGAGCACCTGTGAAGAAGTAAGTATCACGCCTGGCGTCTGGAGGCCTGGGTTCAAATCCTGCCACCGCTACCTCACAGCTGTGCAACTGGGACGGGTCACTCAATCTCTCGGAGTCTCAGCTTCCTCACCTATAATCCCGACACCCTGGGCTGGGAGGATTCGGCGAGGTCGTGTGTGGCAAGGAACTGCACACAGAGGCCATGAAACAAATGGCTGTTACAAGTACACATGACAGCTTCTAACAAAAGCCTGAGAAAAATGGTTTTTGGCTTCTTCCCTTCAGAATCATGTCCTGTCTGAGGTTAGCTCCGGGGCTAACTCCCAGTTCCAACACTCAGAGCTGTGTGGTCGCTGAGCGAGTCACTCCTCCTTCTGGGTTTCTGTGCCCCTTCCATTAAATAAGGATGCTACCTATTTTCACAGATTGTTGGCAACATGGCGTTCCCATCTGTAGCCCATCCCAGGGCCTGGCCTGCTGGAGGGAGCCAGTTAGTGGGGGCTGTTCTTCTCTCTTGTGCCCCTTGGCACCTCTGGGCACAGTGCAAGTGCCAGGTAAAAACTTATCAGGTGAATGAACAAAAGCACAGGGGGCCTGGGGACAACAGAACTGGCAGTGGGCACCAGGTCCTCCTTTCAGGGCAGACGGGGAAAAGGGATGGGCCAGATGTTTCCCCCCTGGGATCTAAAGACCCAGAGGCTGGAGAAAAGCTGTTTTTTATAGATATGCAGGCAGAACGTTACACTGTCTGAGCTGGAAGGGCCTGCAGATATCATCAAGAGCAAACCACTCGTGTACAGAGGAGGACACAGGCCCTGCCCGAGATGGCACAGCCGGTGGGGCACAGAGCCAGAACTAAAATCCAGAGCCCAAGACCTGCTGCTCTTAAAAACAAACCTGGGTTTGCATCCTAGCTCCACCTCTTGCTGAGTGACCCCAGGTGAGGCCATTTAACCCTCTGGGCCTCTGCTTCCTCACCTGTCACTTGTGCACAATGAAACCTACATCACAACATTGTTGGCTCCCACTGAGCTTACACACTCTGACGCTAGCAAAGCAGGGAATTCTGGCATCGCCTCATCCATTTTACAGATGGAAAAGCGGAGGTCCAGAGAGGGCAAATCCTCTGCTTTGGTTACCCCAGAAGAACAGTACTACGCTCTGCTCACTGTGGATTCCAATTCTGCAACCCGAAAACCCCAGGCACTGCGGCCCTCTGCCGGCCCAGGACAGCCTGTTCAGGGACCTCGGGGCACAAGCAGCCAGATGTAGTTAGTTGGCCATGACACTCACCCTGCTCCGATTTGCTCACCAGCTTGGAGAGCTTGGCCCGGACAATGGGTGTGATGACTAACGACAGGAAGAGGAGCCCATACCCTGTGGAGAAACAACAGTCAGGAAAATGGGATCAGGGTGAGGGCTGTCCACGTAAGATGTAGCAGAGCGCCTGCACGCACCCCAGGTGGGACTCAGGTTAGACACAGAAAGAACTTCCATGATGGTGAAGGACACAATGACTAAGGAGCAACGGAGACCACCCTTCTTAAGCTTTGGCCTACCTGCTACATCTTTTGTGAATGAACACTGACTCCCCACCAATGGCGTTCTTGCCAGAATACCTCCTGTGGTCCTAGCAGGTATCACCACACAGCAGGGAGATGGCAGGGCACAGAAAACAAGAGGCAGCCCCCAGTTCAAAACCTGTGCCACAGAACTGTGTGGCCTTGGGCCTGACTCCCACCTTTAAAGAAATAGCAAGGCCTTTACCACAAGATGGTTCTGGGGTGTAGGAGGCTGAATAATGGTCCAAGACATAGATCCTAATCCCTGGCATCTATAAATGTTGCCTCATTTGGCAAATGGGCCTTTGTAGATGTGATCAAGTTAAGGATCTGGAGATGAGGAGATTATCCTGGACAGTCAGGCTGGGCTCTAAATGATTGCTTGTAAGAAGGAAGCAAAGGAAGATCTGGCACCGACAGAACGGAGGAGAAGGCACTGTGACTGCAGCGGCAGAGAGCACGGCGATGCAGTCAGAAGCCGAGGAACACTGGCGGCCTCCAGAAGCTGGAAGAGGTGAGGGAGATTCCCTTCCAGAACCTCCGAAGGGAACATGGCCCCGCTGATGCCTTGCTTTTGGCCCAGTGACACAGATTCTTGACTTCCTGCCTCCAGATCTGTGAGAAAATATATTTCTGTTGTTTTAAGCCAATGAATTTGTGGTGATTTGTTACAGCAGCCCTAGAAAATGGACACATCAGAAAACACCTGTGAATAGCACCACACAGCAAGCACATGGTCAAAGCAAGTTCCCTTTCACTTAGCATTTTGTTGCTGTTTCCTTCATAACCATTTCCTGCCCTTGTGTGACTACTACCCCCTCCGTTACACTGCAGGCCCCTAGAGCAGTGTGCGCCACAAGAATTTTTAAAGCATGCACGACCTATTTAGTCAGGGGCGCTGACCGCTTTCCCCTTAGGCTGTCAAACTGAACAATGATGACAGCCAACATGATAGCTGGCCAGTGTGAATAAATCACAATTATACCTAGGTTTTGGGGGGGGGTTTTGGTCAGACTGGCAAAAAAAGCTTTTTTTTTTTTTTTTTTGGTGTGCTGCAGAATTTTAGTCATTACGTGTGCCATGGGATGAAAAAATTTAAAGAAGGTTGAAAATCACTGCCTTAAAGGACAGTGGGTCCTCCAAAGTGGGTATAGGATGAGGCACCCCAAATCCCACTCTGCTGAGGCTCCGCAGAGCCACGACAGGGTCTTTATCACCTCTGCAGCTCCGAGGGCTTTGAGTCCAGCACCGAGTCCATGGGAGACACGGTGGGCAGGGGAGAAAGGTACCTGGTCCCCTTAGCCGCACTGTCCGGGCAAGCAGCCAAATTAATAAATCTGTGATTACTGAATGGCTGACTTTGTACACAGTTTAGAGCTTTATCAAAATAAATCTGTCCCTTTAAAAAAGTTTACTTCCTCATCCCCAGCTGCCCCTCTCCCACCAAAAAAAGGGAAGAACTAATGAAAGCAGGAATTTGATTATCTGTGGGAGGAGAAGACCGGATTTTTCAAAAACCAAAGAAGCTGACCAAGGATATCTGAGGTAGGTCCTGTGACTGTCAGAAAAGTGAGTATTAAGACACTAACAGCATGGACTTTGTCTAAGAACACCATGATTGCAGGCTGCAGGAAGCAGAGGCCAAGGACTGAAGCAATTAGTGTTTGGCCCATACTTCTGCCTGATGCACTATCTTGCTAACAATATTTATGACCGATCATGTGGATTACTTTGGGTATTGAAGTTTTATATTTTATGTATAACAAAGATGCCATTTTTACGAGTTCCTTACTTATCTTTCTTCCAATGCAGGCTAGGAACATAATGTTTCCAAGAGCATGAACCAGCAAGTGGCTGGTCCCCAATTTTCACCCAGCACCTCTGGGACAAACTGTCCTTGAGCCCACACACATTACCTGTGAACATAAGGGGGGTGTTGGTAGCAAATGCAAAGAACACCATCCCCAGGATGTTAAAGGCCAAGCCAATCTCAGCCACCCAGGTGTCATCCAGGCAGGTTTGCAGAAGCCGCAGGCCCAGCAGGCTGGTGAAATACGGGAGGTGCCTAGCGGCAGAACCGTAGCCTATCAGCTTGGAGTCCCAGCAGAGGGGTCTGCTCAGCTCGTAGATGGTCTGGATGTCCTGAGCCCCAAAGTGCACAGTGAGCACCACAAAGATGACCAGTGAGTACAGGGCTAAATGCTTCCTGGACTTCTCCGGGGCTGGAGCCATGTAGAGCTGGGCAATGGATCGATGGTGACGGAGCGTGAAGAGCCGGGAAGGTGTTGGCTCCTTCAGTGTCTCGCCAAAGCAGAAAGCGGCATAGAAAGCCATGAATATCAGCAAGGCCAAGGCCAGCCAGAAGGGGTTGGCATAACCCTGGGCATGGAGCCAGTAGCCCCCAAGGAGGCTCGCCAGCATCCCTGCCACTCCGATGCATGCTTCCAGCAGGGCCATTCGGATGGTTCGGCTGTGGTGGGTGCTGACATCTGCCACGGAGGCAAAGCCAGCAGCCAGGAGGCCATTGAAGTCACCAAGGAGGGCACAAAGGATGCGGCCCAGCACGAAGAAGCCAACATGTAGCTGCAGCTGCACCACAAAGATGGACACCAGGGCCTGTACCAACAGGCCCAGCGAGGCCAGCACCAGCAGCGGGCGACGGCCCACACAGTCACTCCACGCACCCAGCAGGGTGGACGAGAAGAGCCCCACCAGGAAGCCGCCCACATTCATGTAGAGCGTCCAGTGGGAGGTGAGGGTCTCCACTTCCTGTGGGGGTATGAGTCTTACCAGGGTGTTGTCCTGCCTCTGGGTTTCCCTTCACTCCGTCCCACCAAACCCCCACCATCCTGGGAAATACAGGGATGAGGGCTTTCTCTGGAGCGCTAAACCTTAGAGACTTTTGGTACAACTATCAAATTCTCCCTGGAAGGTAGTTGCCGGAATTGGACCTAGGCCCCTTCCCTTACTTTTACCCCCTTTCGTTAACTCCCAAGGCTGGAGGACCTTGCATCCCCATACTGCAGGCCTCGGTCAGGCCCACCACCCAATAACCAAAACCCCCTTGGCAGCGCCACCTTCACGTTCGCCCCGCCCCGCAGCTGCCCCCAAGCCTTAGCTCGGGCCGGCCCCCTGCTTCCCCCGCCGCTGCCGCTACCTGCACGGCGGGGTTCACGCTGTGGTTGCTGCAGCCACCTCTGTCGTGGGTGCCATTGTAGCCGAGGTCGGCACTGAAGCGGTACCAGAGGTACTGCGTGGTGAGCGGGCCCTGCAGGACCAAGGCGAAGTTGCCGAGAAAGATGAGCGGCTCCACTGGGCCGCGGAACAGCACTCGAGGCGCGGGGAGGGCGCGGGTCGCGCCGGGGAAGCTTGCGCGCGGCTCCATGCGCGCATGCACCGCAGGGCAGCCGCCAGGAGGACCACGGGGCCTTCTGCGCCTGCGCCAGGCGTCCGTTCCCTTTTTAAAGTACAGCCGGGCGGGTCCGGGGCTCTTGTCCCACTCATTCTCTCCCCGCCCTGTCTGGACAGACTAGGGCCCGCACCTCGCTCACAAGGTGACCTTAGCTGTCAACTGTGCAGCTCTCCTTCCCAGACTCAGAAACACTCAGACCATTAACGGAAATATCAGTATTTAACATTTATTGATCGTTCACGGTGTACTGAGCACTGTACTAAACTGTGTGCTTTAATCTCCAACAGCCCTATAGGCTAGCCGCTATGAGTGATCTCAACCTGGGGATGAGATAACAAGGACATGGCCTCTCAAAGCCCGAGCAAAAAAACGTGACTTCTGATAACCTCCGCTGATGTCTTGCGCTGTAGGTCAGAGTGCACCCTCGAGCTTTATTTACTGATTCTGTTCCATTACATGGTCTCTGCTACTATCTTAGACATGCCGCTTACCTCCCTGTGCCTCAGTTTCATCACCTTTAACATGGAGATAACAGAACCTGCCTCAGAGTTGCTGTGGAAGAACGGTTTCTGGTACACTGTAAGTGCTATTATTGTTACTGACAGGCTGTCACTAGCTCCGCTCCTGCCCCAGATCTTTTCCTAGGAAATTAGTCTTGCTTTGGGGCTGGGGGCTGGGGGCTGGCTCTGAGATGCCCTTGGAGAGGCAGAGAGGACCTTCAGTCCCAGCTGGATAGTGCCCGTGGAAGACTGCCTTCCCCGCCTCTGTGGGAGACGTCATTGCGGCATGGCCTCCTCACTCAAATGGCAGTCTTACAGCAGTTTAGGCCCAAAGCCTGTGCTTGCTTTCTGCACATGGCCAACCACAGCGTTTAAACTGCTGACCATATTTTGGGATTTTAAGAGGAAGGGAGGAGGCCCTGGCCAGGTATCTCAGTTGGTTAGAGTGTCGCCTTGATACGCCAAGTTTGCTGGTCTCTCTCTCCCTACTTCTCTCTTTCTCTCTAAAGTCAACCAATATGAGGAAGGGAAGAGAGGGCATGAGGGGAAAGCCAATTCCTGTTTTTTTGTTGCTTCTCACATGTCAACTCTAAGAGTCAAAGCGGCATTCATGTCACAACTAAGGCTGTTCATAGCCCTGAAGTGGAAGCTGCAGCTCATAGGAAGCGAGACTCGAGCCAAATCTTTTTCTGGCCTCCGTTTTCTCATCTGTGAAATAGTCTCTAGCCTCTGTTTCCTGGTCAGAAAAATGATGGAATAATGTCTACAACCCATAGGAAGGGCATTAGGGTCAAATAAGAAAACCCATGTGGCTTTGAGCTTTTGCGGCATGTCTGGCTGCCAGAGGTGGTGGCTGCTGTTGAGCTGAGCTTGAAGGCGGGAGGGATTTCACCGGAAAGACGCGTCGCTGCACGAGGTGAGGGTCAGACAGACACCATGTCCAAGGTGAGCCTTGGGGAGGAAGGCTGTCGGAACCCAGGGACGTGCAGGGCTGCAGATACAGCTCCCCAACCACGTGCCCCACAGGGAAGAGTCCCCAAACCACTTCCTGTCTTGGGGCGCCTACCTGTGCTTTGCTTTCAGTTTAAACACTTCATTCTTTTTTTTTTTTTTTTATCCTCACCCAAGTATATGTTTATTGATTTTAGAGAAAGAGGAAATGTGGGGTGGGGGGGAGAGAGAGAAACAGCTATATGAAAGAGAAACATCTATTGGTTGTCTCCCTACGCACTCCATCCAGGATTGAACCTGCAACCTAGGTACATGCCCTGACTGGGAATCAAACCTTCAACCTTTTGGTGCACAGGACAATGCTCCAACCACCTGAGCCACCCAGCCAGGGCTAAACACGTTGTTCTTGACAGAGCCTTACCATCTCTCTGACCCTCCATCCATTCCGTCAGCACCCGCTGCTTGCCAGGCCCACTCCTAGGAGATGGGGTTGAAGACAAAAGCTTATACAATCCCTTCCTCAAGGAGTTCCCAGGCCAGGGTTACACAAACCCAAAATGACAACAATCAAAGTATACAATAGCTTCAATCAGTTCAGAGTGTCCTCAAGAGGAAGTCTAAAATATTCACGGCCAAGGAGCTGAATTTTAAAATTTATCGATATCATTTCCATCGAGGGAATTGAACTTGTCACCACTTCTCCAGCCAGGGCCAAGGAGCTGAATTTTGAAGCATGAGCCGGTGAAGGAGTTACCAGGAAGAAGAAATGGAGAAGGGCTTTCTGTGCCATAGGAAAGGCGGGCCCATGTAATTATCCTGTGAATAGCACCGTTGAACAGCACTCTAGCGTATGTGTTAAAATGTGTTAGCTTGTTACATGTAAATGTTTAAAACATTCTATAAAAACCGGTCTTGGCAAGTGTTCGTTTTTACTTTACCTACATCAAGTAAGGGAAGTGGCCCAGGCCTCCAGGAGGCCCTGCGAGAGCTCCTTGGGGCCGACACAGTGTGGGGGTGACAATGAGGGTAACATCCAGGGGTCCTCAGGAAGGACATCTTTTAGTCAGGCCCTCCCTCCAGTGCCGGGCTCAGAACCCCAGCTGTGACCGTTGGTCTGGAGCACCTGGCTTTTCTAAGGGCAGCAGGGACCTAAACTAAACACAACGGACAGCAGGGCGCCAGCCGGCAGTCTGTTCACAGACCATGAGGACCACGTGGCTCATCTAGAGCCACCATTCCCTGTACCAGGGAAACAGGCAACGGAATCCCAGGTCAGAAAGGTGCTGCGTAAGCCAGGAGCCAGAGCCCAGGGAAGGGAGACGCTTTGGCGGTGTTTTCTCCCTGCACAAGGGAAGCCACCACCGAGAACTGCTGTTCAGGCCCAGAAGTGCTTGCAGCGCCGGCAGCCGGGCTCAGCCCCTCCTTCCTCGGTGGTGTTCCTGTACTGTTTCCCTACGCTGATCAGGTGAGCATGTCCTTGTTTTAAAATCCTCAATGGAGGATATGTTTACTGATGTTAGCGTGGAAGGGAGGGAGAGAGAGAGAGAGAGAGACATCAATTGAGAGAAAACATCAATCAGGTGCCCCCCTTGTGTGCCCCAACCAGGGATCGAACCTGCAACCTGCAACCTTTTGCTGTACAGGACGGTGCTCCAGCCAATGGAGCCACACAGCCAGGGCTAAACATCTTTTTATAGCTGTGTCAATAGGTTAATTGGCCACTGTTGAGGGGACTGTTCTGTGCTAGCCATTTCACAAGTATGATCTCTTGTCCTCATGATAACCCAGTGACAGAAGAATTGTCACCCCTGTTTGGCCCTTGGGAAAATTGGAAAGATCACAGACACACGCCCTGCGGGCTGCAGGTGGCCACAGGTATGTTTTGCTCGATTCACACGTGTTAAAAAAAAAGAACAGTTAGCCCATAGCACATTTCAAAGTTTGAATTAGTTGCCAACATCTGCCAATGGGAAGAGTCCCATGAAAATTCAGATTCCTGGATTGTCTTGAAAACTGAGACATCATGGCAACGCCCACACAAGCCCGTGCCTGGCTGAGGCTGGAGGGGACCACGCCTGCCTTGAGGCGGGACTCACGTTCTCCAGCTCACTGCTCCCCCCCCAACTCCCCTCGACTCAGACGAAGACCGCCCAGCCCTGGGGGTTGTGGAGCTTGCCGCCCCTTCTCCGGGCTCTGCTGCCGCCTGGGAGCAGCATCCCGAACCTCCCACAGGGCCTGTGCGGAGGCTGTGAACGTGAAGCAGGTGGAATCACGTGACACTATGCCAAGCTGCTGTCCTGAGGGTCTGAAACACATTGCTTCCCCTCATGTTAGGTTGATTTAATTTACTCTGAACTAATCACCCCAGTGTCCAATCCGGTGTTGCTGTACCCCACAGCAATGGAGAGGGAGTGTGAAGCCAGAGGAGTCAGCAGGGACCAGATGACACCTCTCGGGAGTTCAGTGGGGCTGTTACGGAGCCTGAGGTGCTTGTGTGACATCCTGGGGGGGGAGGGGCTCCCATGAACATCTGTCCCCAGGGCTCAGGAAGGGCAGGGCGGGGAGTCATCCACATATGTGTGACAGAGTCATAGGAGTGGACAGATGAGGAGTGACGTGGAGCCTGGGCAGGGGTCAGAGAGGAGCACGGTCGATTCGGATGGACAGAGAATGCAGATCAGGCAGTGAGAGAGGGGAGAAGAAGCAGGAAAGAGCAACTGAAGCCAAGAGGCAAGGGGGATGACATGCTGGTCACTAAAGAGAGGTCTAGGGAATTGAGGTCGTTGGCAATTGAGGGGCAGGGCTGGGCACCCCAGAAGTTTTCACAAGTGAGATAAGAGAAGGAAAACACAGAAATTGGATCACAGGCCCGGCAGGTGTGGCTCAGTTGGTTGGGGCATCGTCCAGTCAACTGAAAGGTCACGGGTTTGATTCCCAGTTGGGGCGCACAGGCCTGGGTTCAAAGTTCAGTCCCCAGTCAGGCAGCAAGCGAGAGGCAAAGGATCAATGTTTCTCCCTCACACTGACGTTTCTCTCCCTCTCCGCCTCCCTCCTTTCCTCTCTCTGTAAATATGTCCTTGGGTGAGAATTAAAAAAAAAAAGAAGAAGAAGAAGAAAGCACAAAAGAAAAAAAAAAGCTTAAAACGAAAAAAGAAAGAAACTGAACCACAATGGGTTATGTAAGTATCAAAATGGACATTCAATACCAAGCAATGAAGCAGAGCTGCCCCTTGACAAGCTCAGCCTTGGGGAATGTCGAAAGCAAGACATGACACGTTCTGGGGGCTGAGGAACTTCAGGGACAGGCGGGCCTAATACCGTGGCCGCTGGAATCCCAGAGAAGCACATCCCAGGCTGAAACTCAGGGGAACAAGAAAGCGGAGGCTGCAATGTGAGCCCACCCAGCTGGTCAGGCGGATCGGAGCGCAGGCGTGTCCTTGCCTTCTCCACGGAGTCGACCTGTCAAGGCAGCCAGCTTCTCTGGACGGTCGGAGCACTGGCACTTTCATACGTATACTCCAGTGCACCTAGGTCACCTGTGGCAGTTAGCTAAGCGGGGACACCTTCACAGCCGAACCAGCATTTCTGCTCTCCTAGTGCACCTTCCCCACTTTTAGCTTTCCTATGAGTTATTTTGGCATTCGGTTAGTATTGGCCCCTGTTTTATAAGCCTGGGTGGGAAAAAAGAGAACACTGGCCAACCCTAGTGCCACACACTGCAGGTGAAAATGTGTCACCAGGCCCCTGAAAGCCAGGGGTTTGAGTCTCAGGTTCATTGCCCTGAGGGTGGATGACGGAAGTTCCACAATGAAGGAAAAGGGAGAATGTAAAGAGCACTTGTGAAATGATGAAACTGTGTATCCAGAACTGTGCCTAAAACATGGAGAAGTGAGATATCTCTTACAGGATGAATTGAGAATCCAGACCATCCACCTGGAGCACAGGGTAAGCCACCTCGCACTTCAGGATGTGGACCCTAAACCAACGTCTGGGAAGGTGGCAGCGGTGTGGAGAGGTCCCAGGAGAGCCACATGGGTACCAGAGACCCCGTAAAACTGATGTGAGCAGGCGTCCAGCTCCTGCACAGTGGGACCCCCCACAACACACACACCTTTTTCTGGATGCATATGTTTTTAGGAAACTGAAAAAGTCATATAAAAATAATGGTAAAGAAATGTCGGTGACTCAAATGCAGTAAGAATAATAATAGTAGCTAATGATTAATCAGTATATACCGTGTGCCAAGCACAGAAATATTTTAATTAATCCTAATAAATCCTTACAAGGTGGTTATTATTGTTTCCATTTATAGAGGAGGAGATTGGGGCTTTTAGAGGTTGAGTGACGTTTCAAAGATCCTGTGGGTAATTGAGGGTCAGAGTCGGGACTGGAAGACAATCTATCCACTTCTACAGTCAGACTTCTCCCCTCTGCCCTCTGCTGCCTCCCAGGTGTGGACGCCATTGGCAGACAGACAGCTCAGTACAGTGCCCTCCCTCAAGCAAAGAAGCTAGTGTTCAGCAGCCTCCTGAAAGTTTTCAAGTCACAGAAACCGTCCACATCACACTCTCCTACTCAGTCTTCTGTAAAATCCCTGCTGAAAACTCGGCGTTAGGCCCTTGTTTCAGACCTTACCGTGGATTTCTCTTATCTCCTAAGTAAGAGGACGGAATGAGGATTGACCCTAGAAACTTAATTTTTATTGTTTCTACTGTTTAATCTATCTTTAACTTTTTAATGATTATGAAAATGTTTGCACGCACGCGAAGTAAAGAGTAGTTCAATGAATGCTCATTACTCATCATGTAGATTCAACAATGATCAAAACCTTGCCACAGATTCGTGGTTTTGCCCCTTGCTGAAGCACTTTAAATCAAATTCCAGATGTTACGATGTTCTGTCATTGCAGCTCATACTTTACAACTCTAAAATACATAGACCTTTCCTCACATAAGCACGTTATTATCTAAAAATGTAATAACAATCTTTGACATGATCTAATACTGAGTATTCAATAACTGTGTCCAAAAATGTCTTTTTATGACTTGTGTGCTTGAATTAGACTTCAAACAAGCCCACATGATACATTTTAAGGGCATGTCATGGCTCTTTAATTTTTTTGTGCCAGAACAGTCTCTCCATTCCTCTCCGTTCCCCACACTGGCTTTCTTCCACACCACTGGCTTGTTGCAAAATCAGTGTTGCAATGTTTTTGCCCAACGTTGAATAAGACTACATCATAAAAAAAACGCCCATGGCGTTTATGTAACACATGGCAGTTTCATAGCATGTGTAGGCTCCAGGACTTCACACTAGGACGTGTAAATCATTGCTCAGCTTTTCTTTTTTTTTTTAATTTTTTTATTGATTATGCTGTTACAGTTGTTCTATTCCCCCTTTATTCCCCTCCACCCTACCCCCCATCCCCACCATCACCCCCCCTTTAGTTTATGACCATGTGTCTCAATTCCTTTAGATTCTATATTTCCCATGCTATTCTTGCCCCCCCATCTATTTTCTATCTACTTCTATTTTCTATGCTACTTATTTTCTGTACCTTCTCCCCCCTTCTCTTCCTCCCACTCCCCTGTTGCTAACCCTCCTTGAGATCTTCATTTCTATGTTTCCACTCCTGATCTAGCTGTCCTTTTAGTTTGCTTTCGTTTTAGGTGTGGTTGTTAATAACTGTGAGTTTGTTGTCCTTTCACTGTTCATGTTTCTTTAACTTCTTTCTCTTAGATAAGTCCCTTTAACATTTCATATAATAAGGGCTTGGTGATGATGAACTCCTTGAATTTGATCTTACCTGAGAAGCACCTTATCTGTCCTTCCATTTTAAATGAAAGTTTTGCTGGATAGAGCAATCTTGGTTGTAGGTCTTTAGATTTCATGACTTGGAATACCTCTTTCCAGCCCCTTCTTGCCTGTAAGGTCTCTTTTGAGAAATCTGCTGACAGTCTGATGGGAACTCCTTTGTAGGTGACTGTCCCCTTAGCTCTTGCTGCTTCTAGGATTCTCTCCTTCATTTTAATCTTGGCTAATGTAATTACGATGTGCCTTGGTGTGTTCCTTCTTGGGTCGAACTTCTTTGGGACTCTCTGAGCTTCCTGGATTTCCTGGAAGTCTATTTCCCTTTGCCAGATTGGGGAAATTCTCCTTTATTATTTGTTCAAATGCGTTTTCCACTGGTGGCTGTGCCTTTCCCCCTTCTGGTACCCCTATAATTCGGATGTTGGAGCATTTAAAGATGTCCTGGAGGTTCCTAAGACTCTCCTCATTTCTTTGAATTCTTGCTTCTTGACTCTTTTCTGTTTGGCCATTATTTGCTTTCTTCTGGTCCACTCCATTGATCTGAGTCCCAGTTTCCTTTTCATTGCTATTGGTGTCCTGTGCAATTCCATTCATTTCAATTAGTTTCGCCTTCATATATTTGTCTAATTTGTCCGTATAATCAACCAGTTCTGTGAGGATCCTGATCACCAATGTTTTAAACTGTGCGTCTGTGAGTTTTGCTATTTCTTCGTTGCTTAGATTTATTCTCTGGGGCTCTGAGATCCTCCTGCGCCATTCTTGGTCTGTTCTGGGCCCTTTAAGTGTGAAAAGCGGCGCCTTGGATTCCCAGGTCGCTTGGTTGTGACGCTGTATGTGGGGGCGTGGCCAGAGCGGGGAAATGGCGACCCCCCTCTGCCGCTTCTCACAGCTGGGTGCGGAGGAGCAGTGCCTTAGGTGGTTCACCTGGGCCGGGCCACTCAGAGTCGCTGGGTTATGACGCTGTATGTGGAGGTGGGGTCAGAGCAGGGAAATGGCGGCGCCCTCCACTGCCGCCTGCCGTGGGGACCTGCCGGCCCGGTCCAACCGCCCACTCCCTCGCCTGTCCGCCCGCGCACAAATGCGCGACCTCAGTCAACACGCAGCCCCGGCCCGGTTGTCTCCCCCGAGGTCGCTCGCCTGGTTGCTTGCTGGGTCGCTCACTAGGTCTGACCCTGCGCCTGGATTCCGCAGGCCTGAGTGTGTCTGGCGGAGTCCTCCTGTGCAGCCCTGCTCCGCCAGCCGCTGGTTTCGCCCCTTACCAGTCAGGCTGAAGAATTTGTTGTTAACGGACTTCCGAAAAGTTCAATTTTCCGTGTTCTGGCTGTGTTTTCTGTTGCTAATATTTAGTTTTCTCTAATCTTGGTTGTGTGAGAAGGCACGGCACATCCACCTATGCCTCCATCTTGGCGGAAGTCAGCTTTTCTATATTTAACATCTACATTAGGTAAGAAATAAGATTCTGCTTGTAATGGAAAAATGCATCCGTTGAATAGAGTGGTCCAAAATAGGGTTGGGGAGATGCGCAGAACACCGAGATCCAAGGCAAAGATGCCATCCGGTCATTTCTTCATGCCCTGGGTGGGAGGCGTTGAATCGGAAGACAGTGGCTTTCGCTTCACAGGCAGCGGGGACACGGCAGTGGGCCACAGTCCTTTCCAGAAACGGCTCACAGTCGTCATAAAGAGCCTTGCAGGCTCCGCACACCCCCCCCACACACACACCCATCTTTCCTTTCCTCCCGCTGTGACTTCTGATGAGCCCTGCAGCCCGCAGGGCCCTTGCCCTGGGCAGAGGTGCCTGTTAACTGGCACATGTAGTCTGGTCCCTCTGGGAAGATCAATCAGATTTTTTGAAGTTTGATTCTCTATTGGGAGTTAACACACTGGTATTTGGAACTGTGAGGCTGTCCCTCACGGGTGTGATTGCCATGTGTCAGCCTCTGACAACCAGGCAGTCAGGCTGTCTTGACCAGTGACTTTCGGCAGCTTGAGGCTCTGTTGCCGTGGCCACAATGGCTTTTTTGGAAGACCAGCCGCCACCCTCACCACCAAATGTGTTACCTGGTGAATGAGGTCCTCTGTGACCTCTTCTTTTCTGCTCCTCCCCCTACTTCTACCACCCCAACAACCCTCCCATCGATTCCTCCCTTGTCCCCACTGCCACTCCACCAGCCAGCCGCTTCCCTTCTCGGACTAACCTAACTTCTCTTACATGTTCTAGCCTCACTCTACTACCAAATCCTTTTCCACAATGACCTTTTAAAAATGCAAATTTCATTTATCACTTCCCTACTCAAAAGGCTTCAGTAGTTTCCTTGGCCTGACACCTGAGGCTCTTTCTCACCTGGCAGCAGGTCCCTCACACTCGGTCCCCACTCCCTGCAAGACAGCGTGGCCACTCCCCATACAGCACGGGCCCTTCCTCCTGCCCTCGCCTAGACGGTCCCAATCGCAGACCCACCCACCACCGATCTGCTAGAGTAACTCTTTCCTGCACATCCTCTAGACCTGCCTTAGACAGCCCCACACCCACTTCCCACCTGGAGCACATACCGCCACAGAGCCCTGTGCTTCGCCCATCGGGGCGCTGAGCTGTTAGTTCTCTGAGGAAGAATATGTGTCTGGCCTTATCCAGCAGTGCCTTACATGCCAGCAATAATTGTCAGGTGACCGAGAAAGCAATATTTTAAGACAGCAAGCCTTCTCTGCTCCAGGCTGAACAACTCTGTTTATTCAATTGCATCTTTGTTGGTGGGTTTTCCGGATCCCTCCCCCAAGTGGTCTTCCTGAGCACTCTGCACGACACCGCCTGAGTGGAACCTGGCTTGTCCAAATGGGGCGTAGGCCCCATCAGTGAAGCCATACTTGGGGTAGAAAGGGCACTCTCACTGCCTTGCAGGTGCCTGCTGTGTTTTCCTGAAATGCCCGAGTTGTCCCCTCCCATTCCGCTCCCGCCTGGGTCCGTTGCCATGTGCAGGTGGCCCATGTTCCATCTGGCCCATGTGCAGGTGGTTTGGGCCCAACTTTCAGGCCCATTCAGGCATCCCTTACGTGTAATGTCACCTTGTTAGATTCAGCCCGTCTGTGTGACTTAGCATTCTCTGTTTGCAAGGAAAAGAAACAAATTCTAGCTGTCTGTTTTAAGTAGAATCTTTTTTATTCAGAAAAAGAGTTCTCCAACCACCCGCTGGAAGGGTGTGGGTAGAGGGAGGTGTCTGTCCATTCAGCCCTGACCCCCACCCACGTGGTTTTGGCAGCAATAAGGGGTGTGTGGTGATGGCCCCCCAAATAAAAACAGTGTATATGTGTGTGGGAAGGAGAGGGACACACAGCAGTGGGGGAAGAGCCAGACAAGGTGGGCACTGGGGATGCTGCAGTGGGAGGTCAACCTGCAGTACTTCTTGTTGATCCCACACCGTGGACACCTTGGTCGTCTATCAGCAGGACTGCACCTTGGCCGTCATGGGGACAGTGACGTTGCAGGTGGGGGCTCCCCCAGTGCTCTCGGTATGAGGATCCATGGTAAGTTCCCCGTCCTGCAGCAGCAAATCCCAGACCACAGATCATTGCTGGCCCCCAAGTGTCAACCCATTCACCAAAGAACCTGACCATTCTTTGCCAGTTAGAACAACCTCAGTTGGCATGATGTTGACAAAAGTTTTCCCTGAATGGCAGCCCAGAGGAGGGTGGGTCCTTGTAACAGACACAGCCAAATCCTGACAGGTCCGGTCTGCCTCAAGGTTGTGGAGATAGGCAACCCCTCAGGGCCCAGACTCTGCTGCTGCAGCTGCAGGCTGGTGGGCGGGGGTGGCGGAGAGCTTAGAACACTCGCTGGACTCGGGACTGCGGCTCTGCTAGCCGTGCAGCAGCCCTCGCTCTGCCACTTCCTCCAACTGTCCTTTTAACTAGAATGTGTTTGGAGACTCTGGAGGGGTAACTCTTGGAACACAAAAAAAGTGCTGAACAGCCAGGTCACAGTTAGGACAAGAAGCAAAACTGCTCCGGAATCCAGGAAGCAGGAACCATCAGACACTTTACAGGTCATTGCTGTCAGGAGAAATCAGCTGTAATCCTATTCTATCACTCCTAAGATTCTGGTTCCCAAGAGGCAGAGGCTGGCTGGCCTGGCTGGGTCGCAGCCCACCCCTTGACAAGGAGGGAGGCACCCTGATTCTTCCAAGGCTGCACCCAGTGCGGCAGGCAGAGCTAGGCGTTGTTAGCAGACGATGAGTTGATTGATAGTCAGGGGAAAACACTGATCTCCATTCTATTGTCCTTTTGTTATAACTTGGACAAATTCTAGAGATAAAGGAAGCCAGGATGGGGGGGGGGGATTCAGGGCAGCGCAGCATGCAAAGGGAAAACTCAGGGCCGGCTCCAGCAGCCCACCCGAGGCTCTCTGCTGAGCAGCACAGCCTGTGGCAGGTGATCCTGAAGGCAGCTGGACTATGACAGCGGTCTCTTCAGAGTTGAACCCACCAAGGGGAAGGCTAGGACTTAAGGAGTAGCCATGAGCTCGGTGCTCACCACCCTGCGACTAACCCCAGGGACCAGGCCTCAGCAGACACGGTTCCAATCTCCATGGCCCGGAAGGGTTTCCGGCTTTCTGGTGCCTTAGCTGCCTCCTCCTCCCTTCTCCCCTTGGGTCCTGTTCTTCCTGGAATTTCTCTCTGCCTACCAGGGGTGTCCAACCCTTGGCCCGCGGGCTGCATGTGGCCCAGGATGGCTATGAATGCAGCCCGACACAAAATCATAAATTTAGTTAAAACATTATGGGATTTTTTGGTGATTATACATCACAATGTATTTAATGTGTGTCCCGAGACAACTCTTCTTCCAGTGTGGCCCAGAGGCTAAAAGGTTGGACACCCCTGCGAATCTAGACACTGCCAGAGTGTCTTGCTTGCCTCCTGGTGGCTATGCTTGGTATGACAGTGCTTTCCAATCTGAGAAAAAGTCCCCAACCTGTAAATAGTGACCCAGTTCTGCATCCTAAGAGTGAGCCCCACAGACTAAGCAGGTATACTTTCCAAACAAAGAATTGTTGACAGAAGTTGTTTTCAATGAGTTTATTTATGTGACGTAGTGGCAAGTTCTATAAAAGTATAAGCCAACAATTATATCTTACAAACTACGTTCCGAGCCATCTACACTGAAAAGAGTGGAGGGGTGTGGAATGCCTCAAACGTAAGACCACAGTGGCAGTGGCCCTGTGAGAGAACGGCCCTCTTGGCTGTTGTGGGACTTTACCCCGGGGAGAAAGTCATAACGCCGTTGAAATGTCAGCCTGTCAACACATCATGTACACTTCTACCAGGAACTTCCATTATCAGCACACACACCCCATTGCCCGGTTCCCTTGGTCACGCCAGGCCTCTCACCCCCTTCAGACAGAACTGCCAGCGCTTCTTCTCCAGGCCGCATCAGCCTTCGATCCACCACCTGCCCGCTTCAGCCCCACGTACTAGGCATTCCCAGAAGAAGGGCTATACCTCATTCTCAAAAATAAGAAAGGAAGAGGGAGTTGGTAGAGCAGGGGAGAGTAATAGGGGAAAAGTGGGGACAACTTGTAAATGAACAACAATATTTTTTTAATTTTAAATGAGAAAAGAAAAGGAGAAGGAGGAGGGGAAGTTACTGTATTAAACACTTAACAATATTAACTCAGACCTGTGGACGCCCCCATTTTACAGGGGCAGGCCCAGACACCCCACAGCGAGTGAGCGACAGGAGCACTGTCAACAATGAGTTGGGCTTAGGGGCTGCGGGAGGCTCCTGATGAAACAGCTGCACCCTCTGAACTAGTCTTGTGCAGGAAATCCTACCAGGAGAGTCGTTCCTCTTAGACTTCAAGGCTTTCTTTGTTGGGAACTCTCCTTAAAAATAGTCATTGACTGCCAGCCAAGATGGAGGCGTAGGTACACTGTGCCTCCTCGCACAACCAAAATTAAGAACACAAAGATTTAGAAATAAAAAAACAATCAAAACTGACAGAAAATTGAATTGTATGGAAGTCCAACAACCATTCATCCAGACCGGTAAGGGGTAAAGTCGGCAGCCAGAGGAGAAAGGTTTAGGCAGGAAAAAGCAGTGGCTGGTGGACCCGGGTGCAGGGAGGCAACGAGCAGACCCAGTGAGGCACACAAGGTGGCTGGTTGACTGCAGTCACACTTTTGCATGCAGATAAACCAGGCAAAAATGGGGAGCGAGACAGACCGTGCAACCCAGGGCCCCAGTGCCTGGAAATAAAGCCTAAAAGCACCAATTGAAAACACCTGTGGGAGTTGAGGTGCCGGGAGAGACTCCCAGACTCATAGGAGAGTTCATTGGAGAGACCCACAAGGTCCTGGAGGGTACACAAGCCCACACACCTGGGAACCAGCACCAGAAGGGCCCAATTTGCTTGTGGGAAGTGGCAGAGGGGACAGAAATCTGAGAGAGAGCAGAAAAAAATGCCATTGATTCTCTCTGACCCCAACCCCACATACAGTCACAACCCAGTGACCTGGGTTGCCCCACCCTGGTGAACACCTAAGGGTCTGCACCTCATACATAACAGGCAAAAACAGACCAAAACATTATGGCTCAAGAAGAAGAATAGCTCAAAGCCCCAGAGTCAGTACTTCTAAGTGACCAAGAGATAGCCAACCTATTGGATGCACAGTTCAAAACACTGGTGATCAGGATGCTCACAGAATTGGTTGATTTTGGTCGCAAATTAGAGGAACAAATGAAGGTTAAACTAAGTGAAATGAAGCAAAATACACAGGGAACCAATAGTGATGGGAAGGAAACTGGGACTCAGATCAATGGAGTGGACGAGAATGAAGAAAGAAACAATCAAACAGAAAAGAATGAAGAAACAAGAATTCAAAAAAATGAGGAGAGGCTTAGGAACCTCCAGGAGACCTTTAAATGTTCCAGCATCCAAATTATAGGGGTACCAGAAGGGGAAAAGGCACAGCCACAATTGGAAAACTTATTTGAACAAATAATAAAGGAGAACTTCCCAAATCTGGCAAAGGAAATAGACTTCCAGGAAATCCAGGAAGCTCAGAGAATCCCAAAGAAGTTGGACCCAAGGCACATCATAATTACATTACCCAAGATTAAAATGAAGGAGAGAATTCTGGAAGCAGCAAGAGATAAGGGGACAGTCACCCACAAAGGCATTCCCATCAGACTGTCAGCAGATTTCTCAAAAGAGACCCTACAGGCAAGAAGGGGCTGGAAGGAAGTATTCCAAGTCATGAAATGCAAGGACCTACATCCAAGATTGCTCTATTCAGCAAAGCTTTCATTTAGAATAGAAGAGCAGATAAAGTGTCTCTCAGATAAGGTCAAGTTCAAGGAGTTCATCATCACCAAGCCCTTATTATATGAAATGTTAAAGGGACTTATCTAAGAAAAAGAAGATAACAAATATGAACAGTGAAGAGACAGCAAACTCACAGTTATAAACAACCACACCTAAAACAAAAGCAAACTAAGAGGACAGCTAGATCAGGAGCAGAACCATAGAAATGAAGATCACATGGAGGGTTAGCAACAGGGGAGTAGGAGGAGGAGAGGTGGGGAGAAAATACAGAGAATAAGTAGCATAGATGGCAGGGAGAAAATAGACAGGGAGAGGGCAAGAGTAGTGTGGGAAATACAGAATCTAAGGAACTTATGACACATAGACATGAGCTAAAGGGGGGGAATGTGGGTGGGAGGGGGTGTGCAGGGTGGAAGGGAATGGAGGGGGGAAATGGGACAACCGTAATAGTGTAATCAATAAAATATATTTTAAAAAATGGTCATTGAGGAGAATTGATATTTTAAGTACGGACCTAAAAGCAGTGTGTTCATTTGAGATAGACACTGTTGAAGTGAATGTCTTTTTGGAGTGGGTGCCTTGGCAACCAAAGCTGAATTTTGGAGGATGTCACTGTGAGTTTTCTTCGTAGGTGGCCAATTTCCTTTCCAAGGTGTCCCAGGAGGCCTCGCTGAGATTGGGGTCTGGTTCCACTGGTATGATGTGCTCAGAGTCCCCTAGGCCCCAGAGTGCAACACTGGAGTCCTGGCCTGTTGGTATGGTAAGAACTCAGAGTTCTTAGTAGACGCTGGCACCAGATGTTCAGAACATTTATACTTGTCTGTTGATTTTTTAGCATTGTCACCCCAAGGATAGGACCCATAATAGCCCATCAGTCATGGGATGAAGAGAGACAGCAGTGGGTGGAGGGCTGACGGAGATCAGAGGCCTCCGTCACACTTTCCCTCTGGTGGTGCCACTGGTTTCTGGTTGTCAGGCAATTTCACTCTTGCAGACCAGGATAGTAGTCTGAGCACAGCCCACTTACTCGGTGGTCACAGCAGAGGTCCCCCATCCTCTGTGCCTTTATCCCAGAGCCCCTCCTTGGGCAGTGACAGGAGCCTTGCCAGCCAATCTACCCTCCTTAGCTCTGCTGAGCTTTGAGGAGTGAGTGACCCTTACCCTCACGAACAGTCAGTTAAGGCCTTTATCATTAGTGAGCTATTCTTCTCATCAGGCCGTAGGACCTTGATTACACTGCTCTGAGGTGATGGTTAGGTTATTTTGAAAGCCAGGACTTTTTGGGTTGAATACCACAGGCAACACATGACAGAGGCAATATACAAAAACAAAACAGATCTCCCCACCCCCAGCAAGCAGTGCTCCTTTCCTTGGTGGTGTCATTCACCTGAGTGAGGCGGTTAGTAAGCAACTTGAAAGCAAAGGGCATTCCCCTCAGTTAATTGCAAGGGCAGTCATGCAATCCTGCAACTACGTCAATTGTTCTGTGCTGGCCTCAGCTTACTAATAATAACTGAAGTTACTGGCTTGACCAGCCCCTGTGGTTCTCACTATGACCGCAAGATGTACCTCAGCAATAACCATCAGGAAACTTCTTCGAAAATTAAAGGTTTATTATTTACTGGGCCTGGAAATTATACAACACATCTTGGGGCACCCAGCAAGGTCACAGGTACCGAGAAAGTAGACAGGCCTGGGGTCTGCTTTTATGGTGATCCAGGGTCGGAAGCTGGAAGTTTGGCAGGTTCACTCCTTACTGATGAATGTACAAGTAAAAGCAGGAATTTAAAGTAGAGAAAAAAGGGTAGAGAAATGAGGGTAGAGAAAAAAAGAAGAAAACAAGTGGCCCAGATGGTCAGTTGTTGAAATCAACGAGATAGCTAGAGGAAAGGAGCCACAGTGGCGGGTGGCAGGCGGGGCACCTGGCTCTTTATCTGCGGGACGTAACCTTTCTTGAAGTGGTGCCTCAGCAACCACTTCAGCCAAAGGCTAAGTCAGGTATTTGCATTCCAGCAACAACTGTCAGGGTTTCCGCTGCACAATTAAGATATGTTACTTTGATAAAATAAAAACTAACATGGAAATGCCATTCTGTCCCTAAAAAGGCAGGGAAAAAATAAAAATAAAACATAAAAAAACTAAGATAATGTCATTACAAAGAAATATGATAGGAATATTTCCAAGTATATAATAATCATAGTAAATATATATAGACTAAAATCATCAGTTAAAAGATAGAGCATGAGATTAGGTTTTTTAAAAACTAAAACTAAAGTCCAGTTATATGCGATTTACAAAAGATAAGCCTATAACATAAAAACACCTCAATGTTGAAATTAAAGGATGAAAAAATATACATGTAACACACAAGCATCAATGAAAATAAAGCTGGTATGGCTATAAAACTATCAAATAAAATAGGCTTCAGCCCACGAAAGCCTTTCTGTGGATGGAATTACTATGTAATGACGAAGGTTCCATCACCAGGGAGATCCAACTATGACCTCACATGTACCTAACGCAGCCTCAGAATACATAGGGCGAAAGCTAACAGAACTTCCAGGACAAATGGACAAATGAGTATAGCTGATAAATATAAATCTCCATCATTATCGGGTATTTTAGCATGTATTTCTCAGTTAAGTTATAGATCATGGAAACAAAAAAATGAACAGGTATGGAAAATGTGAGAAATACAATTAACAAGCTTGATCTAATAGACATTATATTTAGAACACTATACCAAAAATTCAAGAATAAGTACTTTTCTCATGTATACATGAGTACTTTCTGAGAATTGACCATGTATGAGACAACAAAGTTTTTTCAACAAATGTTTTTAAAAGTGACAACATACAGATGATGTTCTCTGACTATAATGCAATTAGGTCAGAAATTAGTAACAAGAAAATTTTAAAACATTCTATCTAGAGACTCCATGGAAGGGGTCAGCAAACATTTTCTGCAGGGAGCCAGTTTTAAAGTACAGCATTATTAAAATTAAATTGTAACATTTTAAATTAAATAAATTATGCTAAAAATGAAGATAACAAATACTTAAAACTCGACACTTATTAATGTTAGGATATTTTACTATAATCAGTGGTCTCAAAGTTACATCTGTTGTATCTGTATGAGGGAAATACTATATAACAGTGCACTCTTTTTTTTTAAAGATTTTATTTATTTATCTTTAGGGAGGAAGGGAAGGAGAGAAGGAGAGAAATATCAATGTATGGTTGCCTCTCGCGCGTTCCCCGCCAGGAACTGGCCTGCAACCCAGGCATGCGCCCCAACTGGGAATCGAACCGTGATTGTGTGGTTTGCAGGCCCGCACTCAATCCACTGAGCCACACCAGCCAGGACTATAACAGTGCACTCTTGATCCTCTCTTCTCAATTGTGGGTTCAGTGGTGCCACATTGATAGTTTGAAATCAGACATGATGGGACTATCTACACAATGGAAATTGATAAATACTACAAATCAAGACATATTTTTTAGAGATTCAGTGGTTAAACATTTATCATCATACTACTGGATGCAGTACTTTTATTATTTTTTAAATATATTTTATTGATTATGTTATTACAGTTGTCCCATTTTCCCCACTTTATTCCCCTCCACCCTGCACACCCCCTCCCACCCACATTCCCCCCTTTAGTTCATGTGCATGGGTCATACATATAAGTTCTTTGGCTTCTACATTTCCCACACTATTCTTAACCTCCCCCTGTTTATTTTCTACCTACCATTTATGCTACTTATTCTCTGTATCTCTTCCCCCTCTCTTCCCCTCACTCTCCCCTGCTGATAACCCTCCATGTGATCTCCATTTCTGTGATTCTGTTCCTGTTCTAGTTGTTTGCTTAATTTGCTTTTGTTTTAGGTTCAGTTGTTAATATCTATGAGTTTGTTGTCTGTATGCATTATTCTGATATGCACAACTTACTTTGAAATCCATTAAATAAGTAAGATAGACCGATGGATAGATAAAAGGATGGATAGGCAGATAAAATACCAAAAACATATTCAGTTAACCCAAAAGAAGTCAAGAGAGAAATTGAAAAACCAATAGAAAACAAATAGCAAGATGGTAAACTTAAACTCAATCATATCAATAGTTGCAATACGTGGAAATGCACTAAGCATTCCAATGAAAAGGCAAGAGATTATCTGGCTGGGAAAAAAAGTAAACCCAACTATTTGCTATCTACAAGAGATATACTTTAAATATAAAGAAAGGAAAAGAATGGGAAAGGATATGCCTATGTTAACCATAAGCATAAGAAAGTTGATATGACTATATTAATATCATAAAATAGACTTCAAGGCAGGAGTACTACCTTAGAAATCAAGGGGGTTTTTCACAGTAATGGAATCATCGATCCATCAGGAAGACACAGCAATGTTAAATATATTTTCACCTATAACAAATTCAAAACATATAAAGAAAATAATATATATCGAGAACTAAAAGTAGAGATAAACAAATCTACAACTATAGTTGAAGTTTTTTACTCTCCTCTCGGTAATTGATTAGAATAAGTGATGACAAATCAGAAAGCATACAGGGGCTTCTGGCCAAGAGGTGGTCTAGGTAAATGGGATACTCACATCTTCCCACAACTAAACTACAGAACAACCATAATTCAGAACTGAATGGACTCTAGCTGAATGGAAGTCCTACGACTAAGGATATAAAGATGATGCTACAATGAAACTGGTAGTAAAGGAGTTTGGTAGGAGGGACAGAGATATAGAAGGAGCTAGTCCCACACCCATGTGTGGCAGATAAAAAAGTCAGGAGCAATGTCTTAGCTGCAGAGGTCCCTCCTGAGTAAGGGGTCCCAGCCCCACACCAGGCCCCCAGCCCAGGATTCCAGTGCCAGGAAGAGAAGTTCCCACACTGCCGCCTATAAAAACCAGTAGGGATTGTGGCTGAGTAAGACAGAGGGCTGTTGGAGTCCCAGGCAGTTCCTTTTTAGTTTAATCCTCACCCAAAGATATGTTTATTGAATTTAGAGAGAGAGGAAGAAAGACAGAAACACTGATGTAAGAGAGAGACATCGATTGGTTCCCTCCCAAAACACACCCCAACTGCAGACTGAACCTACAACCTAGGTATGTGCCCTGACCAGGGATGAACCTTCAACCTTTTGTTGTACAGGACAATACTCCAACCACCTGAGCCACCTGCCCAGGGCTCAGGTACTTCCTCTTACAGGTCCCATGCATGGATTTACTCAGACTCACTCACTCTGAGGTCCAGCGCTGGGTCAGCCCCTCAAAAGTCACCAGCGACATTTGTGGAGGAACTAAACTGTCTGAAATTCAGAGTGAGAGCTTGGAGGGGCAACTTTTTTCCAGGCAGAAGTGCTGGCAAAGGCCATTATTCCTTTTCTGAGCCCTCCCCCCAAAGAACCAGCAGGTGGACACATATCTGATCTCCATCAACCTAGCCATCACTGTTTGCCTTGCCCTGGTGATTCCCTCAGAACCCACCCCACCCAAATTTCAGGCCCACCCAAGCTGTTTCTGTTGGCTTTTTTTATATGAATGGCCTGTCTTGGCTCACATGTTAGACTTCCCTAAAATCTCTCAGACAAGCAGCATCTGGCCTCAGTGTGTCCTGTACCTCTCAATAAGTGGCCCCAGGCCCAGCACCAGTGGCAGCCGGCCTTGGTTCACAGCTCAGCCTCTCCTGAACAACTTCATTCCCAGCACAGTAACAGCCATCTGCTGATCACTTTGTAGCTCATGCTGGGTGGCTCCAGGCAGAACACAGGTGATGGCTAATCTTTACCTCCACCTCCAGCAAGGCCCCAGAGTCAGCACACCTGGTAGACAGCCTCAGACCACCTCAAAGCAACACCCAACCACCTCCACAAGTATAACACATTCGAGGGGCAGACTCAGAAGGCACCAGAACCCTACTGAAGTAAGCCCTATTCCATGGGATTGGCCCCTCCACAGCTGATCGTCCACAATGGTTGCAGCTGGTTGGCTTGAGGGTAGATTCCTCACATTGATGTACCAACAGCAATAGAGACTCAACTACAACAGAAGTGAGTACACAGCCCACATGTGGAGGAAGGACACCTGGAGAGCACAACTAGGATGAATAGTTAGGCTGTGCCACTGGACTCTACCAGACACCTACTACATTAGACCACTCTAGTAAGCCCCCAGGAGATGTAGCAGCTATATCTAACAAACACAGGAAGGTTGAGGAGACAAAAAGATATGTTCCAAATGAAAGAACAGAACAAAACTCCAGAAAAAAATACTAAACAGAATGACACCAGCATCTACTAGATAGAGAGTTCAAGACACTGGTTATAATAAAGATGCTCAATAAACTTAGAGGTAGAGTAGCTGAACTTAGAGCAGCGATTTGGTGTGTCACAAGAATTTTTAAAATGTGAATAATTACCAGACTATTTAGTCAATGCCACTGATCTCTTTTCCCGTAGATTGTCAAATAAAAGTCAACAGCCAACACAACAATAGCCATCCAGTGTGAATGAATCAAAATTATACCTATTTTTGCCAGATCAGCAAAAAATACATATTTTTGCTGTGTCGCATAGTGTTATTAGTTTATGTGTGCCATGAGATCAAAAAGGTTGAAAATCACTGACTTAGAGAGAACTTCAACAGCATAAAAAAGGACATGGAAAACATGAAAAAGAACAAGTCAGAAATAAAGTATACAGCCCTGGATGGAGTGGCTCAGTGGATTGAGTGCCGGCCTGTGAACCAAAGAATCACTGGTTCGATTCCCAGTCTAGGGCACATGCCTGGGTTGCGTGCCAGGTCCCCAGTAGGGGTACACAAGAAGCAACCACACATTGAAGTTTCTCTCCCTCTTTTCCTCCAACACTTCCCCTCTCTAAAAATAAATAAGTAAAATCCTTTTTTTAAAGTAAGTATATACTAACCAAAATGAGGAATAATCTAAAGGGAATCAACAGTAGAATAGATGAAGCCAAGAATTAAAACAGTGATGTGGAATATAAAGAAGCAAAAACATTCAAACAGAACAGAAAGAAAAAGAATTTTTAAAAATGAGTATAGTTTAAGAAACCAGGACAACTTCAAAATGGTTGACAACTTTTAGGACAACTTCAAATGGTCCAACATTCACATCATCGAGTGCCAGAAGGAGAAGAGAAAGAGCAAGAAATTGAAAACCTATTTGGAAAAAATAATGACAAAAATTTTTTTTAACTTGGTGAAGAAAGTAGACATACAAGTCCAGAAAGTACAAAATCCCAAACATCAAGACACAACATAATTAAAATGGAAAAGGTTAAAGACAGAGAGTGAATCTTAAAAGTACCAAGAGAAAAGGAGACAGTTACCTACAAGGGAGCTCTCATAAGACTGTCAGCTGATTTCTCAACACAAACTTTGCAGGCCAGAACAAATTATCATGAAATAATCCAAGTGATGAAAAACAAGGACCTACAACCAAGATGACTCTGACCAGAAAAGTTATCATTTAGAATTGAAAGACATATAAAGAACTTCCCAGACAAGAAAGAGTTAAAGGAATTCATCACTACCAAACCAGTATTACATAAAATGCTACAAGATCTTCTTTAAGAAGAAGAAAAAAAGATAAAAACTATGAACAATAAAATGTCAATAAATACATATCTATCAATAATTGAATCTAAAAAACAAATGAATAAGCAGAAGAGAAACAGACTCATAGATACGGAGAATATTTATTATATATATTTATTAGATAGATCGATAGATAGATACAGAGAACATTTATTTATTACATACATATATTTTTCTCCCCAGCTGGTCACTGTGTCAACTTTACTTATACAATATTTAGTCTTAAAGAATTTTAAATACTTTCTGTTAAGTACAGATTAAGTCCAGAGTTTGTTTACTTTATTGTTTTGAAAAGAACCTGGAGGGCTTATAAGAATATGTCATAGGCTAAAAATGGAGAATAGGACCTGGCCAAGATGGACTAAAGGTGGAATATAGAGATGTGACACCAAGAAAGCTTTGTAGTCACAAAAGCCTACAGCTGGGGCAGCACTCGTGGCAGGAGAGAATTCACACCTTTGTTCATAGAGTCCTGGCTGGGGCTGGCACGGTGGTGGTGGCGAGTGCCCTGTGCCAGGGACTTCTCTCACACGATGGTGGGGAGGCTGCCCCGGCCTCTCCACCATGCTCCACCCCACCCTGGAGCTGTCCTAAGTAGGAATCCTATCATGGGCATTGCTTCTGGGAAGTGACTCAGAAATACTGGGTGGCGGAATGTCCCAGGAATCTTCCTTTTCAGCGGGGTTCGCCCTGCCTCCCTGCAGCGGGCCCTGGAGCCCGTGGAGAACACAACACCTGGGTGGAAGTGATCCCTGGGTCCTACCCAGCCCAGCACAGGTAGCTTGCAGACATCCATCCCACCATAAGTTAACTTTGCATATTAAATTGAGTTGCCCTGACAATTTACATTTGGGGAAAACATTTAATAATTAAGTTGTTGGTTTTTATTTTGTAAGTCGATTTTTTATTTTGGTGTCACTGTAAGTTTATTTTCAGGTCTCAAGCATTTTCATAATCTGTTAAGAAGTGCTTAGGTCCTAGGCACTGTGGATAACCTCTCCCACCCAGCAGGGTTTGCCTTGCCAGAGACTGACTCCCAGTCTCCAGTTGCTACCAGGACTTGGAACTCCTCCTAGGAGGCGATGCACTACGTGGGATCCAATACACTAATTTTAGGGAGGAAACTTGAGAAGAGAAAGGAAATTTCTGGCTTTTTGTACTTCCCACCCCAAGTAGATCTGGGGTTGCAGGTAGACTCTTAACAACCCAAGAGGCACTTTGTGGGGCTGCAAGACAAGGCCTGGAGAATCCACATTTAAATAGGGTATTTCTTTGACTGGCAGGGCTGAGTGAGGCACTGTTAAATATCCTGTAACCCACTAAATGTGAGTCCTAGCTCTTAGCATGCTTTTTTTTTAATTTTTAATTTTTTAATTTTAAAGTATTTTATTTATTTATCTTTAGAGGGGAAGGGAAGGAGAGAGGGAGAGAAATATCAGTGTATGGTTGCCTCTCATGCATTCCCTGCTGGGAACTGGCCTGCAACCCGGGCATGTGCCCTGACTGGGAATCGAACCATAGTTGTTTGGTCCACAGGCCCGTACTCAATCCACTGAGCTATACCAGCCAGGGCAGCATGCTTTTTAATTGTGTATTTTTGTCACTGTTCAATAGTCTGTCTCACTCACCTACTGCAAACTCCTTGAGGACAGGGCTGGGTTTGTCCCACTTCCCGGCACAGTGCCTGACCCATTGCAAGAGCTCAGCAGCTGCTGTGGAGCAAACAAAAGTTGAATGTTCACATTCTCCCACATGAGATTCTGATAGACTCTCACTCAGTGATAAAGCTCGAGGCCTAACTACCCACAGGGGCACGGCTGTTGTCAGAGTCGGGTCTATTTGCTCACTGCAGCAGGAGCACGCACACCGGCGGGAACTAACTGTATGACATCCTAATAAGAGACAGGGGGGCCTTGTTACAGGACTTGAGATTGTACAGGGCAGTTCTGGAGAGTACTTAAGGAAGCAAAACTTTGCCCAGGGCTGAATGCTGTCAAGAAGCAAGGGAAATCTGATGGTGAGACCTCTCAATTTTTGTAGGAGGTAGAACACAGCAAGGCTAGAGCTGTCATTGGTAATGAAGCAGCACTTGCTCCTGTCAGCTGAGAAAGATGCTTGGCCATTTTTGAATTGCATAGTGTCCTTATTTATTTATATATGTACTTTTAGCATAAACACATTTATTGACTAACCAAAAGGTTGATTCTACTTAAACCAACACTCGGAAATAGTTGCATGTAAAATGTTTGTGATAAAGATAACGGAACAGAGTAATGAAACAAAAAGCATGAGGAGATTTGTTCGTTGAACTGAACTTGTTTATCCTCACAACTAATGCCTGTTCAGAAGGAAGATGGAATTTTTCTCTACTTTTTTATAGACCCAAGTACAGGTGACCTTGTTTATGACGCAGCCCACCACTCATTTCCTGTCTTCCAATTTCCTTGTTAATTGTGCTTTTCTTCCCATCCCCTTCCTGACATTGAATCAATGCGCTATTTATAAATTTGCGAACGGTCTGAGTTTTTCTGTCATCAGCTCTGGTTTCTTCAGACTTCTCTCCCCAGTTACATGAAAACTGTGTCATTTTCAACGTGCTCTCAGTTTTAGGGTGAGGTTTTTGCCATCAGAAGTGAAGACGTCATCTGGTGCGGCCACCGTCTGGTGTGGCCACGGCACCCGTCTTCCACACAGCCATTCCTCCTCCTCCTCCCTTTGTGTGCTCATCAAAGCCTTTGACTTTCACTAAGCTCCATCTTCCTACCAGCTGCTGGGCACCGGCGGTGGGCGGTGAGGGGAGCATGGCTGTTTTTACTCATCTTGTTCTATCATGGTCACAGAGTGACCTCATCTGATGCTGATCTTCTGTGAGATTGTTTATGTTCAGCAGGGAAAACAGCGGGTTTGTGGCCAGGCAGGTAGGGTGATTAACCAACCCAGTTTGCCTGGGACTGAGGACTTACCCAGGATATAGGACTTTTGGAACTAAAACTGAGACAATCCTAGGCAGACTAGACAATTGGTTACCTTATTGGCCAGCTACTGGCTGCCAGGATGTTTTTGTCTTCCTCGCTGAGCATAACGGCACTTCATGGAATACTTGTCAAATGTGACCCCGTCACTGGAAAGTATATATGTAGACATGTGCATTTCACTGTGTGCATGCACCACATAACACTAGCATTTATAAACACGTCCACATGAACACGTCACAAATACAGATGCACTATACTCACTGTTCATACACATATACATATGCTTCTATATAAATCACAAATCCTGATACATATAAACACAGGTCTCCAAACACTCACACAAATACACATACATCCAAACACAAGCACATACATCTAGGCCATTGGACAGATGGGGAAGGATAGAGGAGCCGAGTGAGTAGGGCCGGGCAGATGAAGCTGGGATTGAAAAGGGAAGTTCAGGCAGGTTCTGGAGGAAGGACTTTGAATAGCAAATAATAAGAGTGTCCTGATGTCATGGGAAGAGCCCTGGGTTTGAAATCAGATGATTCTGAGATTAAATCACAGCTCTGCCATTTATCAACTGTGTGACCTAGGCAACTGATTGAACTTCTCTCTGCTTTAGTTTTCTTATTTGCAATGGGATGCTGTAAAGATATAAATAAGTTCCAGAATGTTCTAGGTGCTTAATAACAAACCAAAATTGTTGTGGCTTTTATGAGGTACGTGGGGACCAAAGGTATATGGATGGAGCCTTGACCTCCATAAAGTGATGTTTGGGGAAAATAACCTTCAAATGAACAATTATCATCATCACAGCATTTGAGACCAGGAAATCGAGGTCCAAAAGAGGTAAAGTATTAGCCCGAGGACTGGGTGTGGATGATGCTGCATTGCAGGAAGTGTCCAACAGGAGACTTGAGCCAGGCCTGGGCTGAGGGTGTGGGACCCAGCTGCTATCAGAGGTAGCTTTGCTTGTCAGGGGCTCTGCCTACTCTCAACTATACCGAGTTGTCACACAGCATTCCTAAGGACTCTGAGGCCTAAGTGCATGCTATGCAAACTAGGGACGTCTTTTTCCAGGAGGTGGTTGTTCTGGCCCCTTGCCTTCATCTGTGCCCCACAGTGTCTCACTGTGGAACAATAATCCTTACCCTTCCTCTGCGTATGCGTGGCAGCTCTCCTAACATCCTTTCAGTCTTGCCAAGGAGGGACTGCAGGCTTGGTGGAAAGGGTGCTGAGCTGACAATAGAAAGGTCTGGGTTCAAGTTCTGTCTTGGCCATTTACTAGTTATGAGGTCCTAAGCCAGTCATTTCCCTTTTCTGAGACCCGACTTTGCCTCTCTGTTCCATTATTATAGTCGCTACCTCAAGCAGAATTAAATGTAAGAATGACTATGTAAGGGCCTAACTAGGGCTTGATCCAGAGTGGAGACTCATTAATGTTGGCAGAACACCTAGAGTAAAATTAACAGAGAAAGAGACCTGTGTACAGGAAATGCTAAATGTGTGTGACTTTTGAAAAGTCCCTTAACTTCTCTGAGTCTCAGTTTCCTCAGCATGAAATGATAAAACTGACCCAAATAGTCTCTAGCCCCCTTTCCAGTTCTGTTGTTCCAGAACCATGTGATCTGAACTGTTGGGATAGCTTCTTCTGATCCTTAAGGAAACACATCTATCTAGAGTGTGGAGAGTGTCAAAGTTGGGGACAGACACAGAGCAAGAACCTCGACACCCACTCTGGAGACCTGTATACTGTTTTTTAAAATCCTCACCCAAAGACATGCTTATTGATTTCAGAGAGAGGGGCAGGGAGGGAGAGAAACATTGATGTGAGAGAGAAATTCCATTCAGTTGCCTCTTGTACTTGCCCCAACCGGGGACTGAACCCACATCTTAAGCAAGAGCCCTGACTGGGAATCAAACTTCCAACCCTTCAGTTTACAGGACAAAGCTCCAACCCACTGAGCCACACTGGCCAGGCCGAGACCTGTATACTTTGAAAATTAAATGGTAAGGGGTCCTTCTTTGACAGCTTGTCAAAGGAAGCAGGTCTTCAGACCTCTGTTCCTAGAAGAGAGAAGAGCACTGGGTTACACACTGAACTACCAACCTAGATGTGCAAATCAGATCCCCACTCTGCTCCTCAGGCTCTCACAGTCCGGTGAGAACATGTCGGGGACAAATACTATCCTCAAAGGTGCAATTTGTGCTAAAACACCAGGGTAACCAATATGTTCTCAAAGTATTCTGGGTACAACATGGGCCCTCACGTCAGGCAAGGGTGGCCCGTGTGATCTCGTCTTGAGCGATGGGAGAGTTTTCACGGAGTGGAAATGAAGGGGGAGCAGCCTGCACAAGAGGAGGTTGGAGAGCTGAGTAGGAACCAGAAGCTGATGAGGAAAGAGAGAAGGAGAAAACCAACTTTTGCCCCAGAACCTTCTATGTGCCCTACATCCTCTGACACAACCCTCATACTAACCCTTCGTGGCAGGTTTTTCTCAGGCTCATTTTGGACATGAGGCACCTGAGACTCAGGTAGACCAAGATCTGGTGGCACAGCCAGCGAAGGGCAGAGCTTGATGTGGAAGTGGGGACCAGAACCCCGGCCCCTCCTCCCTCCTTTGCCTCTTGGAAACTGCTTCTAGGCTCCTCGGGGTGGAGGAGTCTTTGGCAGGAGGGCAAAGACCTGTCGGTCCCAGGAAGGACTGAGGGGGTGTCCCTCTTCTCCCGGGCAGCCTTCCAGTTGTTCTCCTCGTCAGAGAGTTCCATAATCCAAGCACTGCGACCTTTCTATTAGTCTTATCACCACTCCTGACCACTCCTGTACCCAACACAGTCCGATTAGATTAGACCCTGCTGTCATCAGTGAAAGGTCTTTCATAAAAGGCTCTGCTCTCTACAAATACAGGCCTCCTTGCTTCCTTCCCAGGCAGCCAGCCTTTAAGGTCAGCACATATGACAGGAGGGGAACTTTGTCACCATCACAATGGGGAGAGGTTTGGGCAGGCAGAGTCCTGCTTAGATTTGTCAATAACTAATCATCTCTTGGGCAAATAAACTAAAGCTGAACCCCCAGAGAGCACATCTGTTTCTTGATCCCAAGACTAAAGGAAACCTGGAGATGGGCTGTATCCACCCAGCTCTGGCCACCAAGAAATAACAATGGCTCCCATTTCTTGTGTGTCCACCCAGGGTGGACCCTTTGCACTGTTTCTAGTTCTTCCAACAATTATGTGAAGTAGGTCCAAGTCCTCTCTTCTAGCTACATTTTCAGTTTCTCTTTTGCTTTGCAGAGATAGAAATGAAGCTCAGAGAGGTTGCTCTGCCCAAGGTCACATAGGAACTAAGCTTACAGACTCAGGATTCCCCCCCCAGGTCTGTCTGCTTCAGTTCAAAAACAAAATCCGCTGCAGAGTCATAGTTACTGATTTCATTTTCAATAAGCCCAGGTTTTTGTTACATTGGCTCTCTAATAAAAATAAATAAATAAATTGTAAGAAACAACAAAATTCAAATGAGCACATTGGAAAATCTAATTTGTTAAGTGATCTATGAATTGGGCAGCACCCCATCTAGCACCTAGAGGGGAGCTCCAAGATTTTCACTGGAAGAAAGATGGGTCAGCAGGATAAAAGGATTCTTTTTAGACCAGGACAATGGCAAGGGTTTTCATCACACCAAATGAGCCTAATTAGTTTAATATCTCTCTTTCATTTAGAGTTTGTCCTGTTTTCCCCCTTCTAATTTGCCTCTAATTAGGACAAAGTTATTTTCTTTTTCCTCAAAAAAATTGCATTTCCATTTCTTCAACCTTCTTTTACTGAAAACACATCTTTCCATTCAAAGTTGTTATCATTCTGGCAGTTTTTATTCCATATGTTGTTATTTTTAATCCTTAAAGATCTTAATTTCTGACTTCTGGTCAGGATAAGACATAGATACATACAGCTCACTTCTTTGCATAACCACAGCAAAAATTACAACTAAATTCCAAAACAGCTAACACCAGAACTGTCAGAAATCGAGCTGTATGGAATTAAAGAAGATACATTCAGATGGGTAGGAGGGGTGGAGATGCAGAGATGTAGAATAGGTGGTCAAGAGGGATATCTCAGGAGAGAGGAATCCAGCCCCACACCAGGCCCCCCATCCCAGAGATCCAGTGCCAGGAAAATAATTCCTCATAAGTTCTGGCTGTAAAAACTAGTGATGTTTGGGACAGCGGACAAAACTGCAGGATTCTCAGGCATCTCCTCTTAAAGGGTCCGCAACAGACTTGGGACTTATGCAACTCACTCTCTCTGGGCTCTACCACCAGGGCAGCAGTTTGAAGGGTGTGAGTGTCATACAGGGAGAAACCGAAGTGTCTGGCATCAGACAAGTGCTGGAGGACAGCTCCCTCCTGGACAAAACTCTAGAGGCCAGGCAGCAGCACTGTCCCCTTTCTGAGCCATCCCACACACAGAGCCACAGAGTTGGTGACACCATATCGGAGGCTCCATCAATAGGGTTCGCAAGGGTTGACCTGCCTGGCAATTACCTAAAGCTCCCCCACCCAACTTACAGGTGTGCTTTTCCACAATAGGCCACGTTACTAAGACAGTGAGTTGAAGAAGCTCTACCTGATACATAAAAACAAATACAGGCAGGCTGCCAAAATGAGGAGGCAAAGAAATACAGCCCAAATGAAAGAATGGACCAAAACTCCAGAAAAAGAACTAAATAAAATGAAGATAATAATCTATCAGGTGCAGAGTTTAAAACACTGGTTATGAGGATGCTCAAGGAGCTCATTTGAGTACAGCAACAGCATAAAAAAACCCAGGCAGAAATGAAGCTTACACGAGGTGAAACAAAGGCAAATTTACATGTAATCAACAGTGGAATGAATGAAGCTAAGAATCAAATCAATGATTTGAAACACAAGAAAAAAAATTCAATCGGAATAGCAAGGAGAAAAAAAAAAAAGCCGGACTTCCGGCCAAGATGGAGACGTAGTTGGAAATACTGTACCTCCTTGCACAACCAAGTTTAAAGATAACAAAGATTTAGTAACAATAATGCAACCAAAACAGACAGAAAATTGAACTGTACGGAAGTCTGACAACAGCGAACCATTCAACCAGACCAGTAAGAGGGGCGGGGTCAGTGGCTGGCAGAGTGGAGTTGCGCAGGAAAAAGCAGCAGGACCGACCCAGGTGGTGGTTGGCGGATCCCAGGCATGGGATGCCAATGGGAAGACTCAGTGAGGGCGCAAGGCAGCTGGCTGACCATGGTCACACATTCGTGCGCAGATAAACAAGGCAACGGAGTGAGCGGTGAGACAGCCCGAGCAAACCAGGGCCCCAGCACTGGGAAATAAAGCCTAAAAGCACCAATTGGAAAACCTTTCAGGGGTTGAGGTGCTGGGAGAGGCACCCCAGTCCCACAGGAGAGTTCGTTGGAGAGACCCACAAGGTCCTGGAGGGTACACAAGCCCACACACCTGGGAACCAGCACCAGAAGGGCCCAATTTGCTTGTGGGAGTGGCAGAGGGGACAGAAATCTGAGAGAGAGCAGAAAAAAATGCCATTGACCCTCTCTGACCCCAACCCCACATACAGTCACAACCCAGCGACCTGGGTTGCCCCACCCTGGTGAACACCTAAGGGTCCGCACCTCATACATAACAGGCAAAAACAGACCAAAACATTATGGCTCAAGAAGAAGAATAGCTCAAAGCCCCAGAGTCAGTACTTCTAAGCAACCAAGAGATAGCCAACCTATTGGATGCACAGTTCAAAACACTGGTGATCAGGATCCTCACAGAATTGGTTGATTTTGGTCGCAAATTAGAGGAACAAATGAAGGCTACACTAAGTGAAATGAAGCAGAATGCACAGGGAACCAATAGTGATGGGAAGGAAACTGGGACTCAAATCAATGGAGTGGACCAGAATGAAGAAAAAAATGACCAAACGGAACAGATGAAGAAACGAGAATTCAAAAAAATGAGGAGAGGCTTAGGAACCTCCAGGACATCTTTAAATATTCCAACATTCGAATTATAGGGGTGCCATAAAGGACAGAGGAACAGCAACAATTGGAAAACTTATTTGAACAAATAATAAAGGAGAACTTCCCCAATCTGGCAAAGAAATAGACTTCCAGGAAATCCAGGAAGCTCAGAGAATCCCAAAGAAGTTGGACCCAAGGAGGAACACACCAAGGCACATCATAATTACATTAGCCAAGATTAAAATGAAGGAGAGAATTCTAGAAGCAGCAAGAGATAAGAGGACTGTCACCTACAATGGAATTTCCATCAGACTATTAGCGGATTTCTCAAAAGAGACCCTACAGGCAAGAAGGGGCTGGAAAGAAGTATTCCAAATCATGAAATGCAAGGACCTACAACCAAGACTGCTCTATCCAGTAAAGCTTTCATTTAGAATATAAGGGCAGATAAAGTGTTTCTCAGATAAGGTCAAGTTCAAGGGGTTCACCATCACCAAGCCCTTATTATATGAAATGTTAAAGGGACTTATCTAAAGAAAGGAAGATAAGAAATATGAACAGTGAAAGGACAGCAAACTCATAGCTATTAACAACCACACCTAAAACAAAAGCAAACTAAGAGGACAGCTAGATCAGGAGCAGAACCATAGAAATGGAGATCACATGGAGGGTTAGCAACAGGGAAGTAAGAGGAGGAGAAGGTACAGAGAATAAGTAGCATAAATAGTAGGTAGAAAATAGACAGGTGGAGGGCAAGAATAGTATGGTAAATATAGAACCTAAAGAACTTGTGACACATGGACATGAACTAAAAGGGGTAATTGTAGGGGAGGGGGTGTGCAGGGTAGAGGGGAAAGAAGGGGGAAATGGGACAACTGTAATGGCATAATCAATAAAATATATCTTTTAAAAAAGAGAGAAGAAAAAACAAAGAATAAGGAGTCTCTGGGACAACTTCACACATACCAACATTCAAATCAGAGTGATATGAGAATAGAAAGAGCAAGAAATTTAAAATTTATTTGAACAAATAATGAAAGGAAACTTCCCTAATTTGATGAAGGAAATAGACATATAAGCTCAGGAGGCACAGAAAGCCCCAAACAAGAGGGATGCAAAGAGGCCCACTCCAAGACATGTCATAATTAAAATGCCAGAGGTTAAAGATAAAGAGAATTTTGTAAGCAGCAAGGGAAAAGGAGACACTTACCTGCAAAAAAGTTCCCATAAGACTGTCAGCTGATTTCTCAGAAGAAATTTTGCAGGCAAGAAGTAGTCAAAGTAATGAAAAGTAAGAGCCTACAACCTAGATTACTCTATCCAGCAAAGCTATCATGGCATGACATGATAAAGTGCTTCTCAGATAAGGTAAGCTAAAGGAGTTCATCATCACCAAGCTGTTATTATATGAAATGTTAAAGGGACTTATTTAAGAAAGAGAAGGTCAAAATTATGAACATTAAAATGACAATAAATTCATAACTATCAACTACTGAGTCTAAAACGGCTGAGCAAAGAAGCAGAACAGAAAGAGAACCATAGATATGAAGATTATTAGGATGGTTATCAGTTGGAAGGGGGAAGGGGAAGAATGGGAGGAAAAGTGTAGGGATTAAGAAGTACAAATTGGGCTCTGGCTTGTGTGGCTCAGTGGACTGAGCGCCAGCCTGTGAACCGAAAGGTCATTGAGTTGAATTCCCATCGGGGCATATGCCTGGGTTGCAGGCCAGGTCCCCAGCAGGGAGTGTGCAAGAGGCAACCGATCCCGTGTCTCTTTTTTTTCTTCTTTTTTTTAAATTGATTATGCCATTACATTTGTTCTATTTCCCCCCTCCGTTCCCCTCCACCCTGCACACCCCTCCCCCACCATTCCCCCCTTTAGTTCATGAACACGTGTCTCAAGTTCTTTAGATTCTGTATTTCCCCTACTATTCTTACCCTCCCCCCTATTTTCTATCTACTGTCTATGCTACTTATTTTATGTACCTTCTCCCCTCTTCTCCTTCTCCCATTCCCCTGTTGCTAATCCTCCATGTGATCTCCATTTCTATGGTTCACTCCTGATCTAGCTGTCCTCTTAATTTGCTTTTGTTTTAGGTGTGGTCGTTGATAACTGTGAGTTTGCTGTCCTTTCACTGTTCATCTTTTTTATCTTCTTTTTCTTAGGTAAGTCCCTTTAACATTTCATATAATAAGGGCTTGGTGATGATGAACTCCTTGAATTTGGTCTTATCTGAGAAGCACTTTATCTGTCCTTCCATTCTAAATGAAAACTTTGCTGGATAGAGCAATCTTGGTTGTAGGTCTTTGGTTTTCATGACTTGGAATACCTCTTTCCAGCCCCTTCTTGCCTGTAAGGTCTCTTTTGAAAAATCCGCTGACAGTCTGATGGGAATTCCTTTGTAGGTGACAGTCCCCTTATCTCTTGCTGCTTCTAGGATTCTCTCCTTCACTTTAATCTTGGCTAATATAATGATGATGTGCCTTGGTGTGTTCCTCCTTGGGTCCAACTTCTTTGGGACTCTCTGAGCTTCCTGGATTTCCTGGAAGTCTATTTCCTTTGCCAGCACAGGGAAGTTCTCTCTTATTATTTGTTCAAATAAGGCTTCCACTTGTGACTGTTCCTCTTCCCCTTCTGGTACCCCTATAATTCGAATGTTGAAACGTTTAAAGATGTCCTGGAGGTTTCTAAGCCTCTCCTCATTTTTTTGAATTCTTGTTTCTTCATTCTTTTCTGTTTGGTCATTTTTTCCTTCCTTCTGGTCTACTCCCTTGATTTGAGTCCCAATCTCTTTTTCATTACTATTGGCTTCCTGTACATTACCATTCATTTCAATTAGTTTAGCCTTCATATGTTCCTCTAATTTGTGACTAAAATCAACCAGTTCTGTGAGGATCCTGATCACCAGTGTTTTGAACTGTGCATCTGAAAGTTTAGCTATTTCTTCATCGCTTAGATTTATTGGCTCTGGGGCTCTGAGTTGTTCTCGAGCCATGTTTTTATCTGTTTGTGCCTGTTACGTACGAGGAGCGGAGCCTTAGTTGTTTACCAGGGCGGAACCACCCAGGTCGCTGGTTTGTGACGCTGTATGTGGGGGCGGGGTCAGAGAGGGAGCAATGGCGGTCCTCTCCACTTGCCCCCGCCCATTTATCTGAGCTGAAATGTGTGAGCCCGCAGCCCTGCACAGTGCGGTCTCAATGCTCGCCTCTTCACTGGTTTATCTGCACGCAAATGCTCAACCGACCACAGACAGCCAGCCACACCTCTTCCCTGTGTCCACCCGTAGCTAACCCACACCTGGGATCTGCGCCTTCGGCTGCCTGTGCACCACCCCTGTCGGGGATCTTTTAGGCCAACCTGCTCTACTGCTGGCTTCGCCCCTATTACCGGTTTAGCTGAGCATTTCATTGTTTTTGGACTCCGTATTGTCGATTTTCTGTGTAGTTTAGTTGCGTTTATTGTTGTTAAAACTTTATTGTTTTTTAGATTTGGTTGTGCGCGGACGCAAGGTGTTTCCACCTACACCTCCATCTTGGCCCGATCCTTGTGTCTCTTGCACATCAATCTTTCTCTCTTTCTCTCATCCTCCTTCCCTTCCCTACTCTCTAAAAATAAATAAATAAAATCTCAAAACAAAACAAAATAGTATAGGAAATGGAGAAGCCAAAGAACTTATATGCATAACCCATGGTCATGAACTAAGGAGGGGGGGTCACTGGAGGGAATAGAGGGTACTGGGTGGAATGGGGCAAAGGGTGAAAAATTGGGACAACTGTAATAGCATAATCAATAAAATATATTTTTAAAAATCTTAATTTCTAATAAAAACTAAGAGGTAAACAATTATGACCTGTCTTTTATATTAGCATTCTGTGGCTTTGCAAATTTATAAATACTTTTTATAATTTATAGGAATATGTTCTTTCATGGAGAATTTCTCAGTGTGGCATAAAACATGTTTGCTAGTAGACCCAATTTGACCTTTAATTTTTCTTCACTAGGAAACCAAAAGTAGGTAAAAGTAAGTTCAATAATTAACATTCCATTTTTTTTCTTTCTTGTTTGGAAATTATCTAGACATTTAATAAATTCTTTTTCAAACTTTTGGGATTCCTCCCTCGGTTTAGGAAGTTCTTTAACTTTGTTTTTGACCATATAGACTTTAGTTTTTGACCAAAAGGTGAAGGACACCTGAAGGGGTTCATCTGCACCCTGGAGTAGTTTTATTTTAAACAGCAACTGTCTAATAGTCTCTTGAGAGAGGAAAAGCGGTACAGACAGAGAATTAGTAAAATGTGAGTACTCAGGTGCAAAAGTGATGGGTAAGGAGTGTAGGAGTCACATCCGCCTATTATTTTTTGTCTTAGATACTTTTTGTATATTTAATCTTCCATTAGCATTTTAATGTCTTTTGATATACTAAGCTTTTGTAAACTTCTGCATGCCAATTAAAATAAGCATGTCATTCTGTTTGCTTCCCAAAGGAAGTTTGGGAAGCCTTCCTTTCAAAAGTGCAGTTTTTAAATGATTCCATTAAATGAGAACACTCCTCACCATGACCACTGTTAACTCTAGGCTGTGTCCAGAAAGATTTTGTCTCTTTTCCGGATATCCACAGTTTCCGGCACTACTGTTCTTAAACACACAGCAAGCAGGCATGCTGGAAGGTGGCACACTCAGTTCTTCAGATATAAAGAATTCTGTTTCTTAATATTTACCTCAGACCTCCTGCTGGACCCAGTACAGCTCAGATTAGACCCAGTCCAATGTTGGACCCAGTCTGGTTCTGAAATTAGACTCAGTTTCCTTCTTAAGTTGGACCGGTATAACTCCGGCCAGTAACCACCACCAATTCCCATGGAATCTTGGATTTGGAAAAGGGTTGGGCCAGAAAACCCCAATGAATGAGGATTCTGGACTGATTTCAAAATAAATGGAAAACTGCAGCTGCCACCAACAGTTCTCAACTTGGAATCTGGGGGCTGATTTCAAACAACTGGGGAATCGCAGACGAAATCGCCAGCCGGTCCCATCCTGGAATCCAGGGACAGAGCTAAGGACTGGGGTTTTCCACCGGGAAGTTGTTGTCTTTCCACTGGAAAGGGACTGGGAGGGAGGGAGGTCTGCCCCTGGCACAGACTGGAATGAGTAAACCATTTGTTCCTAAGTATCCTTGGTTAGGGAAGATACTATCTTGTTATTTATAAGCTGGCTGTAATTGCTCAGCCTTATGTAACTATCTGTCTCCATTTGCCCGTTCCACTGGCCAAGGAATTGTCCTAGCTCCTTATTAACCTGCCTCAGTCTAAAAGGTTACAGACTTGCTCTGGGCAGAACCATCTGCCAGCTCAAGTTTACCTACCCTGTAAATGCAAGTCAATCAAACCGGGAGCTTAGACACAAGGTAGAGCAGAGCTCACACCTAGAGGGACTTAGCAGCAGCCCTCGGAAAGAGCGAGAAAGACAGTGAACTCAAAATGGGGTTTGCGGCTGCCATGCCTGTGTTTCTTGCAGTCACCAAATGCCGTCAGAAGTTCCCTTTGGTCTCGACAGTGCCACCAAATCTGTTAAAGAACAAAATTCAACAGAGCAAATTTGAACATTAATTGGCTTTATTAAGTAATTCATGGATTGGGCAGCATCCCACCTAGAAAATAGAAGAGTCTTTCAAAGACTGTGCACAAAATGAAAGGTTTTTATAAGAAGAAGGGTGGGTCAAGGGAGTATTAACAAAAGAAGAGAAAGGATTACTTTTAGACCAGGACATCCTTTGGAGAGAAGGCAACGGTAAAGGTTTTTATCACGTCGCTTTCTTCTTCCTCCTGGGTGGGGGTGGACATTGAGGGGGAGGACGAGTTGGAGAGGGTCCATGTGACAGATGACTTGGTGGTGTTGACCAGAAAATTCCAGACCAGTTGATTAAAATTACATTTCCAGGAGAGGTTAAAACAGCAATTAAGTCAGATAATAAATCTAGGTTTGGTATTAGGAACTTTAGCACAAGTGATGCCATTTTGGGCTGGCTTTCTCTTTAACGGTTCTAATATTCTGCCATGCTCCCCTGTAACTGTTTGAATGAATGAATGAATGAATGAGTGCATGGCGCCAGGTTCAATGATCCACAGATTGGAAGCCAGCATTAATCTCGCCATCTCTTTCCATTTCTGTGGTCTTCCCTCAATATTGATAGAGATAAAATCAGGTGAAAATAAATGTCAAAGGAAAGTTCAAATGAGAAAACAGAAAGGCCTCAGAAGAGCTGAATATACATATCTAAGGATACAATCAACAGAGTGAAATGGCAACCTATGGAATGAGAGGGAAATATTGGCAAACTGTGTCTCATAAGGGGTCTGTGAAGAATCTGTGAAGTAACTCGACAACAGCAGCAGCAACGACAACAACAAACAAATAACTTGATTTTAAAATGGTCAGAGAACTTCAACAGACATTTCTCCAAAGAAGATGGACAAATGGTCAAGAAGGATATGAAAAGTTGTTCAACTAATCATTAGAGAAATGCAAATCAAAACTGTTATAGAAAGGGGACCTGGCCCTGAGCGGGTCTGCCCAGGGCAGGCCAACAGTGTGTGGGTTCGTGACTACACACATGAAAGATTTCACAATACAAGTCCAGGCGATTTTTAAAGGATGCTTATTAAACTTGGGGGCCATGAAACAAGGAAAGGCCAAGGACAACAGGAGAGGGACTCTGTAGGGAAACGAGCCTGGGCTGGGCTGCTTTGGCTCACCAAGAAGTCAGAGAAAAGGGGCCTTGGGGACAGGGTCAGGGGGTTAGCCTGGGACTAGCCGCCACAGCCTATTGCTCCCTGCTTGTAAGCCTCATGGGGTCCCTTAGGGTTTCAGAGATGCACACCTGTGGGGGAAGAAGCGGAGGGAAAGGTGCAGGGGTGCTCCTGGGAGGGAGAATGCGTGTGTGGAGACCTTTGATTGGAGCGGTGTTAGAGGCTGGGGATTTAAGGGAAGTCTCGGGGAAGATCTCGGTAGAATATTCATCAGCTTCATGCTGATGTACAAAAATGAGATGCCTTTAACTTCATCTGTCCTTGGGTATGGTTGGCAAATGGCACTCACTGGATTTCTGCTCTATATCTCCCTGAGCAGGGTGATTGGAGCTGTTTATGGTAGACAGGCAAGTGCAAAACTCTTGTGTGTCTGGTTTAGGGAGGATGGGATTTACCAGATGGCTGCAAACTGCATGTCAAACCATCTGTCTCTGTTTTCCTATACTGCTCATCCTGGCTCACCGGCTTGTCTCAAAACCGCAATGAGCCCTGACTGGAGTGGCTCAGTTGGTTGCACATCATCCCGCAAGGTGAAGGGTCGCCAGCTGGGGCACGTGCCTGTGTTGTGGGTTTAGTCCCCAGTCAGGACATGTTCCAGAGGCGGCCAATCAATGCTTCTCTCTCACATCCATGTTTCTCGCCCTCTCTTTCTCCCTCCCTTCCTCCACTCTCTAAAAACAAATAAATAAAATCTTCTAAGAAAAAAAATACCCCACAAGGGTGACCACTATTTAAAAAAAACAAGAAATACAAAACAACAAGAGTTGGTGAGAATGTGAGGCAGTTGGGACCCCTGTGCAATGTTTGTGGAGATGTAAAATGGTGTAGCTGCCATGGAAAATAGTATGGAGTTTACACAGAAAAACTGAAAATGGAATTACCATTTGTTCCGCCAATCCTACTTCTGGACATCTATGGAAAAGAATTGAAAGTAGGGTCTCAGAGAGGTATTTGCACACCCAGGTTCGTAACAGCATCATTATCAATCTGCAAAAGGTGGAAGCCACCCAAGCATCCATCAACAAATGAATGGATAGGCAGTATGTGGTATACACACATCGTAAAATATTATTCAGCCTGAAAAAGGAAGGTAATTCTGACACATACAATAACATGGATGAACCTTGAGGATTCTTGCTCAGTGAAGTAAGCCGGTCACAAGAAGACAGATACTATACAATCCCACTGAGATGAGGTGTCTAAAGTAGTCAGACATACGGAGTCAGAAAGTCGAATGATGGTCACTAAGAGCTGGAGGGAGGGCAGGGGGACGGAGAGTTATTGTTTAACATACAGAGAATTTCAGTTCTGCGAGATGAAAAAGTTCTAGAGATTGGCTGCAAAAGAACGAGATTATATTTAACTCTACGGGGATGTACACTCAAAATGGTAAAGATGGTAACTTTTATATTATGTGCAGTTTATCACAATTAAAAAAAAGAAACTGGGCGTGGAGCTTTGGAAGAAGGAGGGGTGGGCTTGCTGCGTGGCAGCGCAGGGAGGAGGTTCGGGGCCGACTGCACCTGGACGAGCCTCCAGTCCCTTCCAGCATCAGAGAGCTCCCGGATCCCTGCACAGCCTCCCGCAGCCGGAGCCCACGTGTTACCCGGGAGACCCCACTCGGGGGTTCCCCATCCCCGGTTCTTGTCTCACAAGAGATGAATTCAAGCAGTGAGATAGCAAGTTTATTTATGAAATACACTTGAGCATGAGGCTGCAAGTGGGCTCCCGGCTAGTCTGAGTGCCCCGTCTATTGGGGTTTTGGGGACTTTGTACTCGTAGCCAGTCTCCAGGTTCCCCCTCCCCCTCCTTTCTCTGGACCTTGGGACTAACATGCAGTTTCAAAGGCTTCCTCTCCCAGGTGGTGGAAACGAAACACACGCAGAATTCCAAAGGTTTCCCCCACCTCACCTGCACTTTTAGCTTCTCTTGTGATCTTCTGAACACCTAGCCATCTTTTTTTTTTTAAGATTTTATTTATTTATTTATTTTTGGTGAAAGGGGAAGGGAGGGAGAAAGAGAGGGAGAGAAACACTGATGTGGGAGAGAAATGTCAATCAGCTGCCTCTTGTAGGCACTCGGGCCTGGGATCAAACCTGCCACCCAGGCATGTGCCCCGACTGGGAATCCAACCAGTGACCTTTCGAATAGCAGGGTGACACACAACCAACTGAGCCACACTGGTCGGGGTAGGAAAACCTATTTACTTTTTTTGCCTTGGTACCTGACTGATGGCCCTCATCTAGTCTATGTGAAGAACCAGAGACCAGCTCCAGAACATGCTGGAAGGAGGGCTTGGCTCTCTGACATGAACTTCATAAATCTTCATGTGGGCAGCCCATCCATCCATCTATTCTTTCAACACATATTCATGGGGGTATCCACTCAAGAGGCTGAAGAGGTGCATACGGACAATGATGCACACAGACCCTGTCCCTGTGGAGTTTAGAGTCTGGTGGGAGATACAGGCAGGTTATCAGCAGAAAAAAAAATGCAGTGTGACGCAGTGTGCCATGATTGGGGTCATATAGGGCACTGAGTAGGGGACCTGAGTTAGCCTGTGATGAGAGTTCACGAAGAAAGTTCAGTCTTAGGATGACTTGAAAGATCAACAAGACTTAACTGGTCAAAAGGAGAGGGGGAGACAGGGAAAGTGTGCCAAGGAAAAGCAAGAGCATGGGCACCTCCTAGCGATTTTAGACAATGCAGGGCCAGGTGAGGATCTGCGAACAGTTGAGTCAAGGCAGGAACAGTGAGCACTGAGGGAAAAGAGGGAGGCAAGGATGGGATCTGGCAGGGTCCCTTAAGCACCTTCTGAGCACCTTGCAAGGTGCCAAGTGGCCATAAAATGTGTCAGACAGAATGAGTGGGCCCAGGTGGAGAGGCAGTGTGAGACGTGGGACAGTGAGGGGCCCGGAGTCAGGTTCCGTGTCCGGCATTCTCGGAACTCTGAACGAGATGACTCGGAGCTTCCAACTCTGTGCGGAGTCCCCTCCACTGCTGCCTACTGTCTCAGGGCAAGCTAGCCACTCAAGAGGGGCACTGTCAGTGCTGGGGAGTGCATCACCTTCCACCTCTCACCGTGGAGTGGGGTGGAGCTGTCCTTGTCAACAGCTCCAGGGCACCTCCTCCGCCCTCTCTACCTTAGGTCCTCTCTCTGTGCCTGAGAGTATTCTTGTCCTTTTCTTCAATCAGGATTTGACCACCATCCCTACCCTGTCTTCTGTCCTCTCGGCTGGGCAGCCTCGAGTTTCAGTCTCACAGATCGTTCCAGTGTTCCCAGCCAGGTGCAGCCATCCTTGTCTTTCCAAGACCACTTGGGTTGTGGCCCTGGGGGCCCCAGGCCCAACTCCAGTTGCTTCAGGGGTCTCTGTTTAGGACTGCCCCACATATCCGGCTCTGAACTTTCTAAGAACTACCTTTGGGCCTCAGCCCAGGCTCTGTCTCTAGCTTATCTGTTTCTGAAGATAAGCAGGTTTTCGTAAGCTGGTGCCACCTCTGCTCTCCCTAGGACGCCCTCGGCTGTTCTCGGGTAGCCCTTTCCTTCAGGATCAACGATCGAAGTGCAGGACAGGTGAAAGGACTCCTCCCTGAGATAGTGCAAGCACCTGTCACAGGAGAGACCCCAAGAAAAACAGAAGAACCCCAGCACCTGCCACAGTTGTCCACAGTCCCTTAGGAGCTATGAAAAAAAAAAGACAGTTACTTTCAGGGTTAATTGAAAGATAAGAAGGTGGGGCAGACTGGGAAACTGAGTAAAGTCTGGCCGAGTGGGATCCTGGCTGTGACCACCTGGCAAGGGAAAAGCCCTGTGCTGTGCGCGATGGCGGGAGACTTCCACTGGCCTCAGGACACCGCTTCTGATGTGAATTCACCACCAAGGGGGCCTGGCTGCTGGGATGCGATAGCGCCCCACCGCTGGTCCTCAGAAGAGGGTCAGCAAGGGTCCCGAGAGCAAATGGACCTTGAAACCAGCTGTAGATGCAAAGCCGGGGTGGGGGTTGGTGTTTCAGGAAAAGAGCCACCACCTAATTTGGAAACACCGAGATTTGCCATCACAGGGAGCCAGGGCACAGAGGGGAGGTAAAGAGCATGGACAGTCTTGGCTGTGAATCTGGGCTTCTTATGTTACCCACAAGCTGCGAGACCCTGGGCAAGCAACCTCACTGCTCCGAGCCTGCATCACAGCGCTGGTGTGGAGTTGGCTCACCTGGGATGCCAATTACACATGTAGTGGATGTCATTCTTCCGGGGGGAGGCCCCGCCACATTCCCGATGTAGCTTCTGCAGAGCCTGGGGCCAAGGGAGAGGCCTCCTCCAAGGTGAAACAGAGCTGGGGAATTGTCTTGGGTGTGTGAAACCCTTTGTTTAATCCCTGTGTTTCCTGACTCTTCCTCACCTGGCCCTGAGCAGATAGCAGGTTGGCTTTGTCAGAGTAGAAAGGCCACAGTCTGCATGGAGGTGTGGCTGTGGCCGGTCTGTCCTGTCTTGCGGTAGCCTTCCACCTGGCCCAGTGCCAGGAGTCCTGCCACCGGGACCTAGCCGTAGCTCTCCCTGCAGAAGGCGCTGCGTGCCTCCCTCACACAGAGCTCAGGGCCTCCCGGAGGATCTCACCGGCGTGACAGCCAGGTGGTCAGCCAGGTCGTGCACGCTGTTGTGTACCCTGGAAATGTGGTCGTCGGCTCCCAGTCCTGCCCCACACTGACCCGTGTTTCAACCACACAGAAGCTTCTGTTCTCTAAAGTTCACCTCGCTTCCACGTTTCCCCCGGGCTGGGTCTACTTCCTGAAGTAGGTGGTACTCTGCCTGCTTATCTTGGCACGCTCAGATAACCACACTCTAATAATCAACAAAAATATGGATTGTGTTTCTACTGGGTGCGATGTAGGGTGGGGAGGGGCGAAGGCACCAAGAGACAGAGGCTCTGGCTAGACAGACGGTGGGCAATTCCTTCCAGCCCACAACCACCACCTCCAATACTTACACACGTGTGCACACACACGCCATTCTCCAGGCCTCATTTCACTCTTCCACCTGCTTGTGATCTTTCCTCTGTCACCTTGTGGCCAAATGAGGCTCAGTTTTCAAGTTTTAACTTAGGCTGTCTGGAGCCCTTGCTCCACGTTCCCAGGAGTCTCCTTTCCGGTGGTGCGTGCACAAAGTGCACGGTCATGCCGCTTAGTGATGTTTGCAGCCACAACAGACCGCGCACACGACAGTGGTCCCGCAGATTACAGCGGAGCTGAAAACTTCCCATCTCCCAGTAATGCCGTAGCCATTCAGAGCACCATCAGCGCACAAGTGCTACAATCGCCTACAGTGGTCAGTACAGTAACGTCCTGTACAGGTTTGTAGCCTGGGCGTTACAGGCCGGTCCACAGAGCCTGGGCGTGTTAGTAGGCTAGGCCGCCCAGTTTTGTGTAAGGGCGCTGCATGATGTTCGCACAATGACAACATCGCCTAACAGTGCATTTCTCAGAAGGCGTCCCTAATGTTAAAGGTCACCTGACTGTGTTTGAATTCTGTGTCCTGGGGCCTCAGTTTCCCCACCTGTAAAATGGAACAGCAACAGCTACCTCATGGTATGCGTTGTACCAAGTAAATGCAATAGCACACTAAACAGCCTGTACCAAATGCTGAATGAATGTTAACTACTGCGAGCAGCATTTTAGCACTGAATAGGGCTGAATACATAATCAGTGCCAAATACTTGTTTGGTGGATGGATGGATGGATGGATGGATGGACAGTGAGTAAATGAAGAGATTATTTCCAAAATATGAGACAACCTTTGCTGGTCCCCCATGGCAGTTCAGGAAAAAACCCTAAAAAAAAAACAAAAACAAAAAAACAAACAACAACAAAAGAAAACCCTAAACTTTATTGTATACCTACCACATATCAAAGCTCACCTTACCATAAATGGTCTAATTTGACCAGGATGTTTCTCGTGATAGGAAGATATTGCAGCAGAACGAGGAAGCGGCTGTTCTGAGAGGTTAAGTCAGTTGATCAACATCATAAATTTAGTAAGAGACAGTTGGGACTGATAGCTTTGCAGTTTTCTAAATGCTGGGAAGGAAGAGGAAGGCTCGCTCCAGGCCTTGGCTTCCCACCATCTTAGACTGGAAAGCACTAGAGGGCAAGGCTGCCATGCCCAGGGCCCTCTATAAACAGTTCATGAGAACCTGGTTTGGGGAATGAAAGGAGGGAGTGAAGGCTGGGCTAGGGGGGCAGCTCAGGGAGTTGGCCTCAGGAGCCCAGCTGTGGGGATTCCCAGGTACCCTTCCTTTTCCCACTCCTCCAGCCAAAGCCCTTATACAGCCTTCATGGACAGAAGGAGTTAATTCTTGCAACTTCTTGAAAGAGCCTGAAGCTTTTACTCCTTGATCTCACCCTCCTCCCTTGCTCTGCAAAGTCTTCCTGGTCTTTATACTTCCTGCAAGTCCCTCCTCTTTACTCTCACCCCCGGACTCCAAAAACACTAATTGCCAGGGTAGGTCAATGGTTAATGCTCCACCAGCTTTATATAAGCCTGCCCTGGCCACCTACCTGCTTTAGTCAGCCCTTAGTTCCCTGGATTCCAGAAGAGACCGTGCCACCAGCAGCCCTTCTGGGTCCACACCATGGCCACCTACCTGCAGGCCCTGTGGGCTTATCGCTTCTACCTGACTGCGCTGATCCTGCCCATTCTCCTGCTGCCTCTGCCCATCCTCATTCCCGATAAGGTAAGGACTTGGGGCTCTGGGCACAGAGACGCTCTAGGGGGTCAGGAGAGGAACTGTTTGGGCCAGGGCTGGGGACCCTTAAGGACAGCTTAACCTACTCATCTGTCCCAGCCTGGGAGTGAGGCTACAGTCTCCTGGGCTTCCTGAGGGATGAGGGTTAACAGATCAAAGCGGGCATTTGCTTGTCGCCCAGGACTAGGAGCCCAGTGTGACTGTTTAGGTGCACTGGCAATCGACTGCCTTGGGAGTTAGGAAGCCAGTCACAGTAAAAGAGGTGCAGGTGGGAGCAGATGGTGTTATCTGCCTCCTATGTGCCCACACTGCCCCGGACGGGGCTCAGTGGCTAATGAGCAGGGCTAGCCTCTGGAGGGGACAGAAGGGGAATAGGCTGAACCTGGCCTCAGGCAGTCTGTGCCATTAAGAGCATAAACAAATAGTGTCAACAATAAAAATAAAGAAAAAATAAATACGCTCAAAAGAAAAAAGAGAGAGAGTATAAAGAGAAAGAGAAGGTACTCACCTGCGACCATAAAAGCTGTCAGCAGAGAAGGAGGTGGGACCTTGTCCCTTGGGCATCACAGACAGCTGGGGGGAGGGGGAGGGGACCCTGTCTCCAGCCCCCTGACCCCAGGTATTATACACTTTGGGGTCCTACTGAAAGTAAAAGAACACAAAATTACAAATCTAAAATTAGTGCAGGGCTTGGGGAAGGCTCTGTTCAGGACCAGGGCCTGGAAGCTCAAGCTTCACAGTGCATCTCCCTCGGGCAGGTCCCACGATTAGACGGCGGCAGAGCTGGGGGTGTGGCCCAGCTCCAAAGCCTGTGTTGTCTTCTGTCTACACACGACCTCTGGAAGGCTGGCTGTGTCGTGGCCCTGGCCCCACCCCACAGCCCCAGAACTGTCCACTGAGCCATTCTCCTCCTTTTGTCACAGATAGGGAAATTGAGGCAGGCTTGTTATTCATGCTGTCCAAAGGGGGTGGGAGACTAGGGGTGGAGGGGCACAGTTTTTGTATTTTTTAATGGATTTTAGAGAGAGAGGATGAGAGAGGTAAAGGGGGGGGGCAGAGAGGGGGGGGAGGGAGGGAGACAGAGAGAGAAACATCAGTTTCCCATTCCACTTATTTATGCACTCACTGGTTCTAGTACATGCCCTGACCGGGGATCAAGCCGGTGACCTTGGGATATCAGTACAGCACTCTAACCAACTGAGCTACCCAGCCAGGGCTTGAGTTTTTTAATGTGCTAGTCCTTGTGACAAGCACTTCGAAGCACTAATCCACTTTACAGACTGTAAATTTAGGCCCATAGTAGTGATTTGCCTGAAGTCCCAACTAGTAAAAGGCAATGCCTAGACTGGAACCTGATCTTGGGGTCTCGGTCTGAGGCTGTCCAGGGGTGCAGGGTGGTGGCCCTGCTGGGAGTCTGGCCTTGAGCCATCCGCCCCGTGTTCACCCGGCTGTCAGCCAACCCTCCTCCCGCTGCCCATCAGTCTGGAATGTCGTTGGGGGCCTGCTCTGTGCTGCGTCGGAGTGCAGACATCCTGCCCTCGAGTAGTTCTCAGTGTAAGAGGAATGTGTGTGTGCGCAGAGGTACAGCCAGAGGCCTGCGGGAGCTCAGAGGAGGGGAATGTTCTTCCAAGTGAGGCAAGGGAGAATCCGAGGCATGAGGCATTTGAGTCGAGCCTTGAAAACTGAGTGAGAGTCCAACAGTCAGAGACATCCCTAGAGGGAAGGCCAGGTGAAGGGGCTGCAGGAGCAGAGGTGCAGGGGGTGGAGGAATAGCTACAGAATCCTTAACACGTCTGTCATCTTCTGGTGGTCCCAGCAGGTGGGGGACAGTGGACCTGAGGCCTTCTCACTGCTCCCCGAGCCCTACAACCACACAGGGAAGGGGCATCATCAGTCTGCCAGAAACCTGGCATCCATTCACTCGTTCATCTACTCATTCACTTCTTAAGGGACACGCAGTGTGTGGCAGGCACTGTTTAGGAGCGTTGTTGGGGGTGTGGTGGGAAAGCAGAAAGACACACAAAAAGCGTTACTGTCCATGCTGTGAAAACCAGACAGCAGAGGTGTCTGTGGCTTAGGGAGGAGCTGCTCTGGGTGCAGTGGTCAAGGGAGGCCTCCTGGGTGCTGATATTTACCCGAGGACCAGAATGGCAAGTAAGAGCCAACCAAGCACAGCTCGGCAAAGAGCAGTTTGAGCAGAACACACAAAGCAAAGGCCTGAGGCCAGGGCTGAGCTTGGAAGGTGGAGGAATACACACAGCTACGGTGGCCGGAGAGGGGAGAGGTGGCGGCCGAAGTAAGGAGACCACGGCTTAAGTTTAGTGTAGAGAGGAGGCAGGAAGAGGTCAGCCAATGTCAGCCCTGTAAGGCCAGAGGAAGGAGTGAGGGTTTTACGCTGAGGGCCCGTTTTGGGGTAAATACTTGCTGAGGAGTCAATCAGCTAGTAAGTTAGAATCAAAACCACAGATGTCTCCAAAGACCCAAGGGGATCTAAAAACAGTCTCCCAGTGGCACGGTGTCTCCTGGGACAGAGCTTAGCCGAAATCTGCGTGGTATTCACAGTGAGAACAGAAGGTAGAATTCCTTAACCTGGATCACCTGTCCTCCTAAGACACGTATGTGCGCGCGCACACACTCAGAAGTCTGTGTGACTAAAATACCCTCACTGCAAGCTGTCACTGCTCCCCAGGGGTGGGCTCAGGGCTCAGATGATTCACTGTGGGCATGAAGACTGTCCGCACAAGGAATTTGGACCCCGGTTCTGGGACCCACCTCTACCTTTAGAGACTTCCTGGCTCTTGGCTGAGAAGGCAGAGTCCAGGGACCAAAACAGGGATTTGGGAGCCAGAGACATGTGGGTCAAAATCCACTCTGTGGCGTGTGCGGTCGCGTGACCTTATCAAGCCTCTCCAAACCTCTCACCCTTCAGGGGCTGTGGTGGGAATGAAATCAGATAACCTGAACAGGTGCAGTATCGCCCGCACTCTGGGCTCAATAAACAATGACTCCTTCTGCCCTTGGCCTCTTGTCTGAAGTCCTTGCCCCTGCAAAATACCACTAGCCTCAGGCACTATGTAGATGCCTGGCCTCTATACCATAGATGACTTTTGTTCAAATGAGCCATTGTAGGCCTCGGCGATTCCACCTATGAAACAGGAAGGCGAAGCATGTCTGGTCATCCCCACCAGAATGGTGAGGCGTGGTCCCTAAGTGTGACCCCGAGCAGCACTGGGACTCTGTGGAGGCAAACCTCCTGGCTTCTTGGGTTTGTGGGAGTAGGATTTGGGAAGGAGTCAACCTCCAGAGCCAGGGGAATCCCTGGAGTAGGAACAGAAGGTTCCCCAACTTGAACTTTGCCCCAGGATTACCAAATCTGTCCATGTTTCTTGGCACCTGCTAAGTGAAGGTCAGGAAGGGGAATCCATGGTAGAATCTTCAACAGTACAGTTTCCTGAATACAGTCCAGCAGTGAGGCCCAGGGCTGTTGTGGGGCTCCGACGCACAGAGGGGCGTGGGAATGCTTCGCTTGCCATCGTGGCTCTTTAGTGGGCACAGGCAGGCCTGGCTCCAGCTCAGACTGTGAGGTCAGGATTCTCTCTTCCACTCTTGTTTTCTCTGACACTCAGAAACCCATTGTTTTCCTTTGGCCTCTTAGGGCAGAAGATGATGTAACAAATTCGTAAACATTAAGGTGCAAAAAATAAATAAATGAGATAACGCAAATAAGATCAGGCAAAGAATGGGAAGGGAGTCAGCCACCATCACTTGCTTTAGGCAAAGTCTCAAAGGCAGGCAGGCAGGCGGTGGCTGGAGACACCTCCGAGTAGGAGAGGGAAGGCTTCAGGTGCTCCCTGATTAGAGGCTGTTGGCAGCAGGGAAGCTGGAGGCATTGGGATGGGAGGTTGCTAACTACAAGCAGAACGTCTAATGTAATTGGTTAGGGGAGCATATTTGGCTTTCACTGGTTGGTGCTGAGCTGGAAGTGAGGATAGAGAGTAGGGGGTACCATGAGGGAAGCTGGTGGTCCTTGAGCCAGTCCTGACTGTTTGGGGCTAACTGTTAGAGAGGCTGTGGTTTGGCTGCCCAGGCTGGTTGCTGCAGAGTTTGTATTTTAACGGTCCATGGGTTGGCCATCGTTCCCTTTGTACATTCAGTCTCTCAAAGGTAGTAGGCATTTGGCATGGACCTAACATTCCTAGAAAGGCTACCACACACGCCTACCCACCCTGTGCCTCCTTCCCCAAGTCTCTCCAGCCTGGCTTCTCTCCTCGTGGTCACTGCCTTGCAGACTCCCAGAACAGGCCCCCGGGAGTCTCCTTCCTCCCATTCCTCCTCCTCACCTCATCAGCCACCACCCGGACCCTCTGTTTTCCAACTCCCCCCGTCTCTGGAGTCTTCTTTCCCCATCCGCACTACCAAGACCTGCTCTGAGCCCCTGCCGCCTCCCCGCTGGATACCCAGCCCTTCCTCCTGGGGCCTCCCAGCCTCTCATCCTGTGTCTTAGGATCCATTTGCCCTGAGACAGCAGGTGTAACTCCTCAGTCCCATCTCTATGTGATTTATTTTTTAGGTGACACATGCATGTTATACAAACTTCAAAGCACAATGGAGAGGTCCCCCTCCTGCACTCTGCCCCAGTGCCCTGCCTAAGGGCAGTCTCAGTGACCAGCACGGTGTCTGTCCTCCAGAGCAGGGACTCCGCACCCTTGGGGACCTGTGGGGACAGTTCAGGAGGGCTGTGGACTTGGAGGGGAAAAAGTACATTTTATTGCCAATAACCTCAATGAAAATTTAGCATTTCCTTCTGTTATGAATGTAGACAACAAATCAAAATAGTATAATGATAGCTTTGACTTTGCCACCAGAAGAAACCACAAATATTTTTATATCGCATTAGAGCTGTTGCTGGTACCTTGAAATATATTGTTTATGTTCCTCATGACTTTGAAATTACAGTAGCTGGTAACCAGTGAAGGTCTATTAATTAAGAGAGAATCACAGATGTCACTTTCCTACCCATTTTTTATATTTTAATTACTATATTTCAATATAATTGGTTTCCTTTGTAATTCTTCTATGCATTTTATTTAATGCATTTAAAAAAGGTATTTTCTAAGGGGTTGGAAGTCTTCATCAGGCTGCCAAGGGTACCCTGGTACCAAAAAAAGAATAGGAACCTCTGAACCACACATTTAAAATATACATGTACATACGAGGTCTGTCCAGAAAAAGCCGAGCCATTGTTAATGTATTGAGAACGATTTGCATGACTTCAATGTAACCAGGCAGCCAAGGAGAGTGGACTGGAATGCATGTGTGTGAACAATGATGACTTCACTGTACTAGTCAGTGGAGGTGGTAGATGCCATTGAATGAGTACATGCACTGTGTGGTTGTTACATTCAAAAGGACTGGGCTGGACTTCTTCCAAACAGACCTCGTGTGTCTGTGTATGTATATACTTTCAAATGTATTTTTTAAATCACACATGATAGCATCAGTGTAATCTTTCAATAGAAACACCAATGTAACCGTATCATTCTCTCTCCTTAAAACCCTTTGAAGGCCTCCCGTCTCCACCCCTGTCTTCTGGATGAAGTCCTAGATCCTTCTCAGGGCACACAGGGCTCTTTCCAAGTATCCCACCCCTCCGAGAATGCACCTGAATCGCTTATGCCTCATTCTGTTCCCTCTGTGCCTATTCCCTCACCTCAGCACCTCTTCCCTCCCACTGAACTCCTATTCATCATCCCTCAGTGCCCCTGCAGTGTGTCCTCTCAGCCCAGAAGGAGGGAGGCTCTGGAAGGGGCCCCTTCTCCTCCATGACCCCACTCTGTCTTCTCTTTGCAGAAGTGCTCGGCAGTCTGCCACCCAGCGCCTTGCCTCACTCCTCAGACCCAGAAGTGCTTACTACCAGCAGCCTCCCTAGTTGCCAGGGGCTAAGGGGCCAGTGGGAGCAGCCCTCTATGTTCCAGCCTGTCCCCACCCCTGGGTTAACCTTCAATGATTAAGGGAAATAAGCTGTGCCCCCTCCAAGACTGTGAGCATATTTGCTGCTGCCCAACAGCCACAGGCTGCTCTGCACCCGTAAGGCATGGGTAAAGGCCACAATGCCCCCAGGTCCCACACCTTGCCCACACCCAGGGTCCAGAGTCTGCCCTGGATTCCCTGGCACCTTCATCTTCATTCCTACCTCTTGCATTTGCCCTAGTTCTCCAGCAGCCCAAGACAACATTTCTGTCCCAACACTGGTGCTGCCCCCTGCTGACTTCCATCTGCAGTCCTTTATCGTTTTCAGCTACGTGTCCACATCCCTTGTCCTTATAACGACCCGGTAAAGTGGGTGTTTCTCTCATCTCATTTGTGATAAAGAAACCTCATAACGAAGATAAATGCGTCTACCACTAAAAATACTCAGGGTCGCGCATCCAGAAAAAAGCTGAGAGAGCCCTGGCTGGTGTGGCTCCTCAGATTGAGCGGCCGTTGCAGGAACCTTGGAGACCAGATGCTGCAGCTTGGACCAGGCTAGTGGCCCAGAGCTGGAGAGAAGTAAATGGGAGCATCTGAGGCAAAGGACTGGCGGGACTGGAGACCTGGAGCGGGATCATATTTGTTAGATGAGTGTCTGGTGAACAGGTTTGATACCGGAGTCCCCACTTCTAAAGATGTAGGTATTGATCGACATAAGACACATGTGAGGCCAAGGGGAAAGGACCCCCAGGGCTCTCTCTGTGGGAGGCCCAAGGGGCTGGCACCTGACTCAGAACACAAACAGCTCCCCAACCTCAAACACAGGCCCTCCAATGTTCAACCACTAAATGTCAATAATAAGGCAACGCCAGCCTCCCTGAGTCTCAGTTTCCGAACCTCTCAATACGAGGACCGAGGCCCGCTGTCACACGGAGATGTGACGGGGGAATGAATTGAGAGAGAACCTCTGCCTGACCCCAGAACTCTCCACACTGGCTCACCTCTGCGCTGCTGCGGCTTCTAGAGCTCCCTTCTCCCTTCCACGTAGGGGCGGGCCTGGAAGTTTAGGAAATTCCCAAAGCGATTCAGGGAGGCCACAGTAGTTGGTACCAGGTGAGTGGTTTCTTTCTCTCTTCTCGGGAATTCTAACCCATTTCTGAGCCACAGCTGCCTTTGGCTGTCTGGTAGACTGTGGCCCTTCTCGAAATGCTGCTTGGAAATGCACAAAACAAAATGCGTAGAATACCAAAGGAAACCAATTATTTTGAAATTCAGCTATAAAAATATGAAAACATGAATTGCCATTCAGATGTAGGTGCTTCTTCAGGAGTGCATTGAATAAGATCTGGTGTAGGTGTAGCGACAACCATGATTTCAAAATAGTGATAAATGGAAACACTACTTTGAGATCCATTCTGAGATGACTATAGCAACTGACCTGTGTGGGCATCTAACAGCTACCAGCCACAGTCAAGTTCTGTGAGGAAATCACCAGCAGTACCATTAATAGTTGTGTTGCCTATGCTCGTAACCTTAGGTAGCTGTGAGCCAAAAAGTGAGAGTTTTCCCACTGGACTTCACGGAGTTTTGGAATTCCATGCCCGGTTAAGAACCCCATGAACCAGGAAGAACAGGTCAGCAAGTTTTGCCACAGCTGCACAGACTCCCCAGGAAGGCGGGACAGGGACGCAGGGCCAGAGCCATCAGGGCCAAGGAGGCTCCTGGATGGAACCGTGAGACCAGTTCTGGGCTTTGATCCAGAGACAGAGGGACACCGAGAAGTTATAATGCGGGTAAGAGAGCCTCAGACCGAACACGTCGGAGCTCCCAGGGGCAGGTTTGCCTACTAAACAGGCCCCTTCAGAGTGTGGAAATGGGGTCTGGGAAATGAAGGGGCTTGTGTCAAGTCAGGTAACAGGAAGTGCCAGGGCCCTGTTTGCATTCCCTGCCCCCCGACGCCCCAGTAGCTACAGTGGGCCTGAAGCTGGGGACCACCCCTCAAATGCAAGGGATGGAGCTCAGGGTAGAAGGTAAACGCTGGGGCTCAAGAACCTGTGGCCTGGTTTCTCCACTTGCTTGTGCGACTTTGAGACTTTTACTCAATGTATTTGCACACTGGTTTCGTACCTGTGAAATGAGAACAATCGTCATTACCTCAGAGAGCAACTAAATGCAATTGAAACACCTCTGAAGCACAGTGTGCAGAGCACAGAGCTTGCCCGAGGCAGTCCTCGGGACCCTTCTGCTGTGGTGATCAGCAGAGCTTCCTTCCTGATTCAGCAGTGATGCCCCCCCAGGCCCCTCCTTGGGGGGACGCCAGGGTCCACAGGGGCCAGCCTGCCCTTAGCCCCAGGGGAGGATGACTAACTAACTGGCTGCTTCAGTCTTTGCAGGTGAAAAATTGGTTGAGGAAACAGCAGCCTCAGCAAAATCAGCCTCCTCCTGGGGGAGGAGTGGGGGAGGCTCTCTGGTCAAGGGTCAAGGTGGCCCCACCCCTGGAGCTCAGGAGTTCAAGTTCAGGGTGAGGAGAGGTGGTAGAGGTTTGTTGGAAAGAGAGCAAGCCAGGCATGAGATAGACCTGGCTCTCTGGCAGGGCTGAGTGCAGTACCGCTCTGGGACCGCTAGTTACGTCCTACATGGTGGGGAGAAGTCTCCTGGGGTTGTGCAGTCAGACTCCTTTCCGGGGTCCCTTGCTGCCTCTGCCGCTCCCTAGTTTTATGGCCTTGAGCCAGCCACTTACTCTCTCAAGCTCATCTCCAAGGGGACCACCATGCCCACCTTAATGGCTATTTGAGTTTCTGTAACAACAAAAACCAGCTCCTAAGAACTGCTTCAGAAACAGCAGCTTCTTCCCCCAGGTCCCCCCACCTGGGCACCCACCCCAAGCTTCAGGGTACTAAGGGGTTGTGGTACTGAAGGGTGAGCCCAGCCTGTACCAAGGTTGTTGGGGAAACAAAGAACTCAGGGCAGCTGAGACAGGCAAGAGATGAGGGGCCCCCCAGCCCCACTATCCCAGCCTGCAGTGCCTTCTTTTGGCAAAGAATTGGCAGGTACCCCTGAGGAGGCAAGGATATAGGCCCCAGTCTCCACCCCACAGAGGCTTCCTTCTGGCTAATTACTCCCCCGCCCCCTTCCCCGTCAGCCCCGCAGAGAGGTTCTGTCACTGATGGTGGGCCTCTGACACCAGGTGTTGACTGTCTGACTCTCATTTCTGCTCCAGGCCTAAGGTCAGGTCTCCCTGGATTTGGAGGCCGTGTCGCAGAAAGGGGGCCTCTGGTACCCAAAGACTCACAAGACTACAACCCAGGGTTCACCCCACAATTCCCTGCACAAACCTTTCCCATACTCTATCAAACGTGAATGGCGCTTCCCAGAGTTGTGCCATGTGATGTCTGTGCCAGGTTGCTGAGCGCCGCATGGTGACCCTGGCACGTTTTCTCGCCATTCCCAGAGGGGATTCCCGAAGGGTTTTCCGTCATTCCCAAAACTGAGTGACCCCTTCATGCAGGAAAGCTTTGCCCTGAAGCCTGCTGAGTCTTGAGTGCTGAGGGGTCAGATGCCACAAAATGTCCTCACGGAGCTCACCTCGTACATGGCAGAGGGACCACACATGAATGAAATCATCATCCAAATAAATACATTCTACAGGCCCTCAGAAAGGCTAGGGAAGCCAGAGTACCAGCCAGGGGCCACACTGCCCAGGCGCCAGCCTGGCAGCCCCCATCTCATCGAGGGCCCCTCCCCTGGGCCCTCTGCAGTCTCCCTGGGCTGGGTGGGGCCTAACAGCCAACTCCAGACTCTCCAGCCCCTCCCGTGGGGCTGGATCAAAATGTCTGGGCTCCCCAAAGTCAGAGACAAAGTGGGGAGTGCCTTGCTTTGTTTTTCATTTCCGTTTTGAAACGGAACCAAGGACTCGAAGATCCGTGACAGTGGGATTCACAGGCTCTCTCCACACTGTCATTGATGGCCTGTTTTCTCTGGGGAAAGGAAATGACAGCTCTGGGATACAGGCCTGTCCCCTGCAAAAGCTCTGTTGCTCTCCTCCTGCCCTCAGAAAACCTACTGTGGCTACTCCATCATCCTCATGGCGCTCTTGTGGAGTACGGAGGCTCTGCCGCTGGCTGTTACTGCCCTCTTGCCCCTCGTCCTGTTCCCCATGATGAACATAATGACTGCATCTGAGGTAAGCCACCCTCCCCCACCACCCGTCCACATGTGGGAGGAGGGGTCTACTCCTACATGCTGGGGATCCAGGAAGCCCCTCAGAAGCAGGCCACACAGAAGAGGGGTCCCTGTCTCCACCTGGCAGGTCAGAGAGCACTGAGGGAGGTGTCAGCTAGAACACAAAGGGGGAGGATATTCTAGAGGCGCCAAGTGCAAGGCCAGTTGATTCAAAGTGGGAGTGATTAGGGTGAAGCTGAGGAGTTGGAAAGGCCTGGCGACAGGGGAGAAGGGGGAATCCCGCTAAAGAGCTTGGTTCCTCTAGTTCAGCGGCTCTTAAACTTGAGTGTTCTTAAACTGGAGGCCTGGTTAAAACACAGATTGCTTGGCCCCCATCAGAGTTTCTGATTCAACAGATCTGGGCCAGGGCCTAAGCATCTCATTTCTAGCCAGTTTGAAGAACCACTGCTCTGGTTTCTAGAAACAGCACTAAATAGTCATCTCCTGGTCCCTGGCTGTAAATAGGACGGGGATCAGGCTGGACTCCCCCCCAGGCACACTCCTGAGGAGAGGAAGGGTGAGTTTGGCAGGAAGAGAGGAACCTGGTTAATACCGAATAACAGGCAATCCAAAGATCATTTCCCTTTGGTTCCAAGAGCCCAGAGACTGACCTGTGTCTGTGGGAATGTCATGGTCGTGGCTGTACCCCGTAAGTCCGAGGGCCAGGTAGGAGGCCCCCAGGTCTTCCTGCCTCTCAGCTGTCCCTGCCTACCAGGTCAGCCTCGTGTACCTTAAGGACACCAATATCCTGTTCTTCGGCGGGCTGATGGCGGCCATTGCGGTGGAGCACTGGAACCTGCACAAGCGCATCGCCCTCCGAGTGCTCCTCATTGTCGGGGTGCGGCCTGCTCTGTGAGTTCCCACAAACCAGGACAGGAGAACCCAGTGCCGGTGGCATTCTGGGCATCCAATCCCTGAAGGGACGCTGGAACATCAGTGAGTCTGTCTGTCTGTCCCTAGGCTGATGCTGGGCTTCATGCTGGTCACAGCCTTCCTGTCCATGTGGATCAGCAACACGGCCACCACAGCCATGATGGTGCCCATTGCACACGCTGTCCTGGAGCAGCTGCACAGGGGCCACGTGGATCAGGACCTCGAGGAGGGCAGGGACAACCATACCTTTGAACTTCAGGAAGCAGGTCCCCAGAAGGAAGTGACCAAACCTGGTGAGAAAGATGAGGCTGGACCTTGCCCCAGCCCTTCAGCTCTCAGGGAGGGTCTGAGGAGACATCCATTCCCAAGGGTGGTCATCTTGGATCCATTAAGGAAAGAGGGAGGCAAGAAGCACTGTGGCCAACTTGTCCTGGTTTCCCTGGGATTTTCCTGGTTTTAAAATGTAGAGTCCCATGTGCTGGGAACCCCCTCAGTCCTGGCAAAACCAAGATGCTGGGTCACTTTGCGAGCAGAGCTGGAGTCTGAATGCACCATCAGGGGTCCAGGCTCCATTCTTCCTGTGCACTTCGGGTGATCCTGCGCCCTTTTCTGGGCCTTAGTCCCCCTCTCTCAAGAGAGGTTGGACCAGATGGTGTCTGAGGTCATCCTAACCTGAGACCCCAGGGAATGCTGGGCCCTTGCAGACCTGGAGGCAATCTTTTGCCCCCCAGCAGCCCAGATCTGGGCTTTTCACTGACAAGGTCCCCTGCCTGCACCCAAGGGGCTGTGAAGCTCCCACCACGATCCCCGGAGCTGACTCCACTCGTACTCCCCAACCTGAGCTCTCTCTTGGTCCAGATAATGGGCAGGTCCAGCCTGTCCCATCTGGTCCTTTGAAGCCAAAGTCACAGAAGGACCAGGAGCAGCTCCACTTTTCCCAGGGCATGAGCCTGTGCGTATGCTACTCGGCCAGCATCGGGGGCATCGCCACATTGACCGGCACCACCCCCAACCTGGTGCTGCAAGGCCAGGTCAACCAGTGAGTGACCGAGGCACTCTCGCTGGGGGGGAGGTGGGGCCCAGTGGTCACTGGCAATGCCAATAGCAGCCTGCGTCCTCCTCCAGGCTCTTCCCGAAAAATCCTAATGTGGTGAATTTTGCCTCCTGGTTCGCCTTTGCCTTCCCCACCATGATCATCTTGCTGCTGCTTGCCTGGCTGTGGCTTCAGGTCCTCTTCCTGGGGTTCAAGTAAGTGGTGGAATGGGTGAGAGAGGTCCAGGTCCCTGCCCTCATCCCCTGGGAGCTTCCAGTTGGGTGCCCAGACAGCCGTGGTGGAAAAGGGTAAAATCACCATCCCAGTGAGAAGACCACTCCCTCCCAAGGCCCCTCAGTCCCCTACCTTGTTTGAGGTAATTATTGGGCCAAGAGTATTATTATCCCGGTTAGCGGATAAGCAAACTGGGGCTTAAGGACTAGTACACAACCAGATTTGGGTTCTAGTGAGCGCTATGATTGAAAACCAGGTCTGCAGCCCAGGTCAGGCCCCATTCCACAGCCCTCCGCTGCACCTCTGGGTGCTGAAGGAAAACACACTGAGCATGGTCAGTTGCAAAAGCATTATTGTGCTCCTGCTGGATGCCTGGCCCCGTGCCGGGCACCTAGAACACTGAAAGACATTGGGCACAGTCCCTGCCCGTGGAGCTGCCCCTCGGATGGGTGAAGGCATGGAGGGGCAGTGACACCGGGAAGCCCAGGTACTGTGTGAGCACAGCCCATGAGTGTGGGGGCTCCAGAGCCCCTGGAGGAGAAGATGCCTGAGCTGAGTCATGTGAAACTAGAAGTCAGCCAGGTAGAGAATAGGGAAAAGGCATTCGAGGCGGTGGGAACGCCGAGTACCGAGGCACAAAGGCAACAAAGAACACACGTTGAGGATGACTCTAGTTCAGTGTGGCTGAAACATAAAGAACAGAAGGGAGGTCCTGGCTGTTGTGGCTCAGTGCATTGAGCACCAGCCTGTGAACTGAAGGGTCGCCAACATGATTCCCAGGCAGGGCACGTGCCTGGGTTGCAGGCCAAGCCCCCAGCTGGGGACATGCAAGAGGCAACTAATCAATGTTTCTCAGACACATGGATGTTTTTATCTTTCTTTCTGTCTCCCTTCCCCACTCTCTAAACAACATATAAAAAAATTTTTTTTTAAAAGAACAAAAAGGAGTATCAGGAGATAACGTTAAGGAATACTCATGGGAAGGATTTTGGATGATTTGTTGTGCCATATAAAGAGTTACAACCATGTCCTGGATGGTGTGGCTCAGTGGATTAAGTGCGGGCCTGCAAACCAAAAGGGTCTCAGCTTTGATTTCCAGTCAGGGCACATGCCTGGGTTGCGGGTCAGTTCCCCAGTTGGGGGTGTGTGAGAGGCAACTGATCAATGTATCTCTAACACATAGATGTTTCTCTCCCTCTTTCTCCCTTCCTTCCCCTTTCTCTAAAAATAAGCAAATAAATAGAATCTTTTTTAAAAACTATAGTACAACTACATATAAGAAAAAAAAGAGCTGGAAACTTGTCCTTGAGGCCAAGTACTAAATAGGTTTTGTTCCTACTAATAGCCCTCGATTACTGTAGCCACTGGAGTTCTGAGCTGAAAATCAAGCCAGACCTTGCTAGCTCTCAGTAGGAATAGAGTCTGGGATTGATTAGTCACGTCTGCTAAGAGAACAGGATATGAGAATGGATATGAGTTATATTGTGGTATGAGTTATTTGTTCTTTCTGCCCAAGCAGTGGGGAGCCACAGAAAGTTTTTAAGCATTGTTGCTGTACTTTTGAAAAATCGCGTGGGCTGGTAAGAGGAGGACAGATTGAGGTTGGGTGCTCATACAAGGCAAGATGGTAGTCAACGGGCCCAGCACAGTGCCAAGCACCATGGGGGATTCAAAGATGAATGAAGCATGGGTTTTGCCCTTAAGGAACTCACCATCCAGCAAGGGAGTTGTGATTTGCCCAAGTGAAAAGTTGAAAGTCAACATGAGTGAAGTAGGTGACATACAGAAATGGGCTAAAGCCTTTTTTCACCTCTGGATATGATCTGGGTGGGGCTCAGGCTGGCAGAGGATGCCCAGAATCCGGCTGGAGAGGGACGGGAGGATTTCCTGAAAGCCGTTAGAGGTGGGCACCAGTGAATCAGAGCCAGACAGAGGCATGGGGTCGGGGCCTCCATGTCCTCCTCACTCTAGGCAGCGGAGGACTTGGCTCAAGAGAACCTTGGAAGGGACAGGGGGTCAGTGGGGCCGATGGAGTAGGGCCAAACATGGGAAAACCTGGCACCGAGCCCCAACCTTGTCTCTGTCTCACAACTCCCCTCCCCAAATCTTCTCCTCCTCTCCCAGAAAATTGGGCAGATCCAGAGCCTTGGTGTAGCAACTCTGAGAAGGCCTCTGCAGGCCTCTACCTCACACGCACTCAGAGCCCCTTGCTCCCCTGCCTGGTGCAAGACCCTCATGGGCTGTCCCTGCCCCTCTACCTGCAGCTTCCGGAAGAACTTTGGCATTGGGGGACAGGTACAGGAGGAACAGAAGGCGGCCTTCCAAGTCATCGAAAAAGAGCACAAGCAGCTGGGCCCTATGACCTTTGCAGAAATTGTTGTCACATTCCTTTTTGTCCTCCTGGTGCTGCTCTGGTTTACTCGGGAGCCAGGCTTTTTCCGTGGCTGGGGCAACCTGGCTTTTCCTGATGACGAAGGGAATAGGTGAGCATTCTGGGGGGAGGGGAATACTTTAGGGGCTCACCTAGCTGAAGGAGGAGGGAAGGGAGCAGGGCCCCCAGAGCAGAGCAGGAGGTAACATTGGAGGGAAGGAAGGGGACACTTGCCAGGAGTTGGCACATCTGTGGAAGGGGCTCTTCTCTACCACCTCCTCCACCTCGCATCCCTGAGCATCCCTGAGCCACTAAACCTGCCCTCCATGCCCCACCCGTAGCATCGTGTCCGATGGGACAGTGGCCATCTTCATCGGCCTGATTATGTTCATCGTGCCCTCCAAGATCCCAGGGCTGACTCAGAATCCAGGTAAGCACCTGGACTGGGGCAGGGAAGGGCCTCTGGGCAGCCCATGCCTTCTGGCATGAAATGCATTTAGACCGTATTTGGCAGGAGTACACAAAGCCCTGAGAGGCTGGTGTGACTTGCCAAAGACACAAGGACTCAGGGACCCTCCTACACACATTGAGCTCTGATAGGGACCCATACAGGAGGCCCCAGATGGAAGGGAGGGAAGGCCTGTTGACTCTTTGTGACCCATCCTCTTGTGCCTGGGGAGCAGGAAAACCAGGGAAGCTGAAGGCCCCTCCTGCCCTTCTCGACTGGAAGACAGTGAATGAGAAAATGCCCTGGAGTGTCGTGCTCCTGCTGGGTGGAGGCTTTGCCCTGGCCAGTGGCAGTGAGGTGAGAACTCCAACCCCTCCACAGACTGTTTGAGGGAGACCCTGTGGCAGGGAAAGAGGGGCCTTGCTTCTGTCCCTCACAGGAGAGACTTGATCCCCACTCTGGAGCCCCCTGGTGGCAGAGTCTTTGCAGCTGCTTGCTGGAAAGAGGTTCGAGTGTCCTCTGAGAGAGGGGAAAGAAACACCAGTCACAGGGATTTTCCCCCGTTGGGTTCTCAAAGCCAAGAGGAGGTAGGTTCCTCTGATGGGCAGAGACTGTTCTCTGTAACCACTCACCCACCGCACTGTACCCTCTCATCCCTTCCAGGCAGAGAAGGACTAGCACCTGGGAGTAGCAGACTTTGGGTTGAAAAAGGTCAGCCTGCTGCAGCCACCAGGGGGCACTGTGATCACACCCAGCCAGGCTCTGGGACCAGGGCATCAATCATTCCCAGGGTCTGCACCCAAGAGGGAAATCCTGGAACCTGCACCCCTGGGCCCCAGTGTTCCAGCTAAGCCCATTCACTGCGCACACAGGAGGCAGCTTCTCAGGGTCAGGGATTGGTGCCGGAGACTCCTAGGTCTGAAGTCAGTTCATCCATCAAGCATTCACCAACTGTGCCAAGCCCTGCTCTGGGCGCTGGGTAGCCACACTGGAGCTCAGTCTGACATTACAGATATGAACAGCGCAAGACCTCGGGGCTCTTCTGACCCCGTGGACTTCCCCCCACACACACACCCCACCTCCCCCACTGCGCCTACCCCGTCAGTCTTTGCTAATCTCCACCAGGGCCCTTCTGGGCTCTCCCTCCTCTGGAACTGCCGAGAGAGCCGCTGGGCTTGAGGAGACAGACAGAGGCTAAGGTTGGCCAGGGACCTCCTGAGAGAGGTCGAGAGAAGTCTCTACTCCCACCAAGTCTCAGGTTTCCCAAGAACGTCCTTTGACCCCCTTTCTGAGTTTCTTGTCTGCCCCTTGTCCCCACGCTCTGTTCTTCAAGAGCAGGAGAAATGGTCCCTTGGTTCTAGCTGGGTCTTCCCTCCTAAGATGCTCTCGATTTTGAAAAATCTTGAGAGGCGTGGACAGGAGGAGGACCCTCCCAGAGCCTCAGCAGGGGCTCCAGGAGCCCAGACAGCCCAGTCTCTCACACACCACCCTCTTCTGCCCACAGGAATCGGGCCTGTCAGAGTGGCTGGGGCAGAAACTGACCCCACTGCAGGATTTGCCTGCTCCCGCCGTCACCTTTATCCTCTCCCTCCTGGTGGCCACCTTCACCGAGTGCGCCAGCAACGTGGCCACCACCACTCTCTTCATGCCCATCCTGGCCTCCCTGGTGAGCGAGCCCTGCAGGCACACCTCCTGCCCACCGTCACCCAGGGACCCCACCTATGGGTCACAGTGACCTGTCTGCACCTCCTCTCATTTTCAGGAGGGGGCCTCTGAGCTACTACTACCTTTCCCCGGGCTCTCCAGCTTCTTGGGCCCAAAGCTCTCTGGTCCTTGACTCACCCTATCCCTGGTGACATCAGCCCTTGAGTATCCTGATGAGGCCGGTGGCCTCGCCCACCTCCCCAGCCCAGCCCCTGTTCTAGTCATTCCTGAGGTGATGGGGTGACATTGCTCCCAGAAGCGTCCCCAGCCCCTTCCTCCCAGGCGCGTTCCTGCAGCCTTTGATGATACCCCGAGCCCCTTTGAGATCCATTTTATGGGCCCCTCCCCTCACCACGTCCCTCGGGGCAGGGCTGCACAGTCATTCTCTCCAGAGAGGTCAAGAGGCCCTTGCCAGGTCACCCAGAGCCTTCTGGCAGAAGTGGTGGGTTCATGGCCAGAGTGTGTGTTTGGGTGAGAAGCAGGAGAATCGGGGGGCCACACCTTTCCCTCTGGGATGAGGACGACTAACAGCTCTGCCTTGATGTCTCCCCCTCCAGGCTCAGGCCATCTGCCTCCACCCTCTCTATCTCATGCTCCCTTGCACTCTGGCCTCCTCTCTGGCCTTCATGCTGCCTGTGGCCACCCCGCCCAACGCCATCGCCTTCTCTTTTGGAGGCCTCAGAGTGTCTGATATGGTGAGTGGCAGGGGCCCCAAATGTCTCAGCATTCCTTCCTGCTCTGTCTTCCCATCTTGGTGGACTACAAAGAAGCCGAAAGCCCCTGAGATTGTCAGAGTTCAGAGTGGACCCTGTCTGGGGTAGGGAACAGCAGAGAGGTTGGGACATGACCCCCAGTTAGAGCACCTTTAGGCCCTGCCAGGCCCGGTCCATGTGAGTGGCAGAGATAGGAATGAGGGATTTTTAGGGAAGGTTCAAAGGTGCCAAGCAGCCACAGCCAGGGAACTCAGAAGGAACAAGGCCCAGGACCCTGGAAGCTCATAAGGAGCTTCTCTTTCTCCTGTTAGCACAGGGAGGAAGGCAAGAGGCAAAGTCATTGCTTAGTACTGCAGGTTAGACACAAGGGAGGACTTCCCAAGGAAGAGTTTTGCTAGTGAGAGCTCCTGGACACATACGGACACCAAAGGGCTGGGTGCTGGCCCAGCTCAGCGCCAGCTCACTCACACTGACTCTCTGCAAACCAGGCTCGGGCAGGACTCATGCTCAACGTCATCGGCGTGCTGGTCATCATGCTGGCCATCAACAGCTGGAGCTACCCCATCTTCAGCCTGCACACATTCCCCTCCTGGGCCTACTCCAACACCACCTCCCAGTGCATGGGCCCACAGGCAAACATCACCACACCCAGCCCCTAGACCAGGGGATAGTCTGGCCAAGACCAGGAAGACCCTGCCCATCCCTACGTCTCTGAGTTGGGTGGAGACACCCAGGCTCCAAGCCAAACAGTGAGAGAAAGGGACATGTGCACACAGCCTGGAGTGTATCTGTCAGGGGCTGTGTGTGCACTCAGTCCTGTGCATCTGAAGACAACGTGTATATAGTATGTATGTGTCTGTGTGAACATGTCTGAGAGGGGGTTGTGTGTGTGTATATGATCCTAGGGGTACATGTATGTAAGTTCACAGATGGTATGACATGCCCTCTCTGCACCCCAAATCTTGATCTCCCCAGCTTGTTGCATGACCCCTTTGTACTATATTTATTGAAGCTCAAGATTGGGGTGGCCTATATAGCAGGGCCTACCAGTGGTTGCCATGGCAATAGCCTCTGGGACCTGCTCATGAGCATGCTGTGTTTTCCCAGCCTCTCTGGTTTGGGGAAAGGGCTCGAATACTAGTTACATTAAAGCTTTTTTCAATCGAGTCTGGAATGGCTTTTCATAGAGCTTTCCAGGGCTGGTCCACCCCATGGTTCAAGACCTAGGTTGGGGATTATGGTGGGAAGGGGCCTGGCCTGTGTCCTGTATGGTGGCCCCCTTGGCACCCCTCCCACCCTAGGGAGAAGGTAATGGCCAGGAACCCTTGCCAAGGCCAATCGGAGTGGGCGCAGCCACCCAGGAAAGCAGCACTGACATCACCCGGCCTGGCTAATTGGGAGCTGCCAGTCCCTGCGTGTCTTTGGGAAAACCGGCCTCCAGGTTCCCAGAGCACTCCCTGGGCATTTACATAAAACCCTCGGCCCCTGCCAACTCCTCACCGACCCTTTCTCCAGCTAGAAAAACCAGTCCCACCAGGCCAGGGGAGGCAGGCTGACCCATGCTTAGTGCCCACAAAGGTGGACCCTCACCCACGATGGCAGCCTGCAGCAAGAAGGATGCAGGTGAGACTCACAGGAACAGGTTCAAAACTGGCACAACCTTCAGAGTTCAAAACCCGAGAACACTCTGGATCATTCTGCCTCCCCACCTCACCTCCACCCCTCCCCTGCCGACTCCCCGCCTTTCTGAACTCTGAGTTTTTCTACCTGGCAAGGTGAGATATGGGAATGGAGACGGGCGATACCACACCCATCATCCTGGGAGACCAACATCCCTTCCTGGCTGGAAGTTCATCTTTGTATCAGTCCTAAGTCTCCCTCATTGTGGACAGTGGTGTCTAGATGAAAGTTTCCAGGAGTCTCGTCCACTTCCCTCCTGTTACAGTGGGAGGGAAAAAAAGGTATTTGCCATCACTCTCATGCCCAATAAACTCGGGCTGAGTTGTAAAGAGAGAGAACCAGAAAGAATTTAATTCTAGATTTTCTCTGGTCTGGGCCTTCACTCGGTGCTCCTGGAGCTGAGGGTGGTGGGCAGGTGCAGATGGGAGGGACCCGCTGCAGGAGGGAGAATGTGGCTGTCCCCAGGGGACAGGGGATCCTGACAGGACATGCCAGACAGCCAGTGGAGTGAGGAGTGTCAGGAGAATGGCTCCACCCCCGCCCCAGCCCCCCAGGCTGGCATTCCTCATTTATGAAGTACATCATAAATCACGGCTCCCACCCAGACCCACACTGAGACCCTGGAAAGGCCCCAGGCAACAGCTCCCCTGCTCCCCACACCCCCACCACCACCACCATTGGGAATGGGCCAGAGGCAGAATGGTGGGACTCCTTCAGAGGCTTACCCACAATGCAATGGGTTTCTAAGGAGCGGCCCCAGGCTCATCTGCAAGGAGGACCCTGTGCTATCACTTTCTTCTAGACCCTGGTTGGGTCCCCTAGTCCAGCCCTGGCTGGGGAAGAGGTGAATGTGCTTCTCAAGGGCACATGCCCCCCCACACCGTTATCAGCTCCCCTTCATACGCATCCCCTGACTTTCCCCTCAGTACTGCTCAGAGAGGGCCAGAGGTGGACTAAGGTCACACAGCAGTCCCAAAGGATAAAGACAAAGCTGGCCCAGCCTTCTCCAGGGAGGAAGTAGGTGAAAGCTGGCCTGGGGTTCGGGGGTCAGCTGTCGTGGGTGCCCTGGCAGAGCTTGGGGTCCAGGCCTCCCCCAGGTGTTCAGAAACCCTCCTCAGCAGGTGGGAGGGCAGACAGGAGGCAAGCGGCACCTGTCAGCATAATCACCGTCATTAGCTGGGCAATAAAGAAGCACAGACCAGACCAGCCTTTGAAAGAAGGGCCTGTCAGCCCAGGTCAGGTGTGTGCAGGCTCAGCCCTCCTGCGCACAAACTCGGGGCTGTGGCAGGTGGACGGGGCCCTGCGGGGACAAGGGTCTGCGTCCTCTCCGCCTGGGCACCCATGCCCTTCACCCATGGCTTCCACAAAACATCCCAGCTGCTTTGGGTGTCTCCAACCATCTGAATGTGTGCAGTGAGGGACTCAAGAATGGCCATGGAAGTGAGCTCCTCATTGCTGGAGGAGATCCGCAAGGCCAGAAGCAACTTGAGGACAGTCTGCCTGATGCAGCTGTGTCCTCCGTTGCTCGAACCGGGCTCGGGACAGTGACTATTGTATAATTGAATGAATGTATCAGAGGCAGAGGGGGCTTCTTGCTCCTGGAGGAAAGTTGGACATGCTGCCCTCAGAGCCCCTTTCCAGGCTGCCGTGTGTGGCGTGCTGTGTGACCGTGAGGCATCTTGGTCTCTCTGGGCCATTGTCACCCTAGGCTCAGCATAGGTCCAGACTTCTACTGGAGCCGAGTCCTACTGTCTTCCCTTGCCCCTATCCCCTGGGCTCATGGGAACGGCCCTGTTTGCCTCGCCCTTCTCCTGCTGGCCAGCCCCAGCCCCAGAGGCCACTATGGCAGCCAAAGTGCCTGGGGAAAAGATATGCAGCCAAGGTTTTCAAGGAGAAAGGGGTAGAAAGGGGGCCCTTGTTATGAGATGGAGAAGGTGGGAGCGGGGCTACTGACCCCATTCTCTGGGTTTACCTTGACTTGGGCTTAGGTGAAGGCAGCTCTAGCAGTTAGTGTCCTCAACCGCAGAGTAGGGCCCTTGGGGGCTCAGGCCATGACTTTCCTGTCTCCCCAAAGCCTCAGAAGGGAGGCTGCTTCCTGAAGAGGGAGGAGTGAACTGTACAGGGAGGAGGGTGGTACAGTCAGGGTACTGAGTGAGGGGTAAGGGGTAGGGTAAGAATGGTATGGGTGAGGTTCCCACCGCAGAGGTGCCCCCTGCGGCCTCCACCCCAGTCCGGGCCCCATGAGTCATGATCAGCAGGGCCATGAGGTTCTACTGGGGCAGGGTTCTGAGGAGCCCTTAACCTCAGGAAAGGGATCGGGGAAAGGAGGGCAGGTGGAGGTCCGCGGAAAGGACCAGAGCAGGTTGATTAGAAAGACTGTGACAGAAAGGAGTTGCTCTTAAGGGTGGGAGACACACAGAGATGCACACACAGAGCTATGGATGCTCAGGTGCACCCAGAACAACTCCCAGACCCAAGCACAGAGATGGACGCCTGCATACACACAGTCACACACACAGTCACACTCACAAACACCCGGTGTGCACAGTTACTCACAGGCACACGCAGCTCATCTACACCCAGAGGCATTCACAGACACACAGACACACACACACACACACACACACGGAGACTGATTCTGCCAAGCACACGCCCAGCATCATGTTACAGCTGCACGCCCTTGGTGGCACCTGTGAGCCCGAGAACAGAAATATCAAAACTCACACACTCGCTCTCACGCACAATGAACACACACTCACAAACAGCAAACGCACACTCAGGCACTGCTCCTCCCCGCCTCCATCGCTGCGCCTCCCTGTAGCAGGAGGGATTAAGACAAGACAGGAGAAGCCTGCCCTCCCCACCCACAGGACTCTAGCTCTGTCCCTCCCCACTGGACCCCCCCACCAAGCTCAGCACTTGGAAACTCCCTGGATTTCCCAAAGGGTCAGCCAACCAGAACAGGCTCAGACCTCCCAACCCAGCGCCCCTGCCACACACCCTCCACAGCTCTGGCCAGCTCTCCTCCATCATCCGCAGCCACGGTGCTGCCTGGTCTCCCCGCAGAAGCCTGTCCTGAATAATCCCAGACCTCTCCAACCCTTCGTTGACATGGGGTCCTCTGGCCTCAGAGCCTCATGGCAGCTCTGCTTGAGCCCGGACCCTCCACAGATGCTCCTAAGTGTCTTCTATGCCAGTGGAGTGAGATGGAAGGCCTGGGAAGTAGCAGGCCCAGTCTTGGAAACCAGCTCTGGGAAGACAAGTCCGGCTCGCATTCAGCACGATTGGACAGAAGATGGCCAGCCCTAATGTGGGTCACAGGGAGGGGGCCCTCCACCGGCACACTGGGGCTGCCAGGGGTGGGAGCAAGCTCTTCCTTTTCCCTGGAGTCACCAGAGTCTTGCCTCAGACTGGAGCCTGGTGGACATTGGCCCCAGGGGTTTCCATCCCTCGGGCAGGGCTGCCTCTGGCTCAGAGCAGCCCAGCCCTGGGCAGAGCTCAGCCACAGACAGTGAACCAGTCCTGACCTTCAGGCTCCAGAAAGACGGAGCCTCCCGGGTCCAGGATGTGTAACTGACTCCAGCTCCAGCCCATCCAGGCCAGAGCCCAGCTCAGCTATAGCTGCAGGCCCTGAAGTCAGGGTGCTGGAGTGTGGGGCCCCAAACCTCCAGCAAGAAGTCCCTTCCAAGGGGACCAGAGCCAACACTACAGCAGCTAGAGTTGAAGCTAGACAGCAGGACAGACTTTCTGGGTCTAGGAGAGAATTCTGAGGAGCTGGTGTGACGAGAGAGGGAGAGGATGGTTCTGTCTGGAGGGCAGAGAATGGGGGGAAGAACCCTCCTAAACCTCTTGCATCCCAAGGTTCTCTGGAATCCCTGAAGCTCCAGCTTCAATGCCCAGACCTCATGCAATGAGGAGACAGCTTCCCAGAGGAAAGAGGGAGCCAGAGTCCGCACCCACTCCCGGGGCAGAGGTGGGTCCCATCTCAGGAGAGGGAGAGGCTCATCTCCCCCCTCAGAAGCACTCTCACTGTGGGAAGGTGAAAGCTGCCATCTTTCCTACTGCCCCATCACAGCCTTCCTGGGACCCTTGGGCCCTGAATTAATTTGCAATTCCTTGATTTTTAATGAAGTTGAAAAACTTTTCATTTGTTTACTGGCCATTTGCACTTTATCTGTGAATGCTTATTCATATCCTTTGCCCCATTATTCTGTGAGGTTGTTCTTACTTATTTAGAGGAGCTCTTTATATATTATGGATATCAACCTTTTGTTGCGTGTAGCGACACTTTCTTCCAGACTGTTTTTTCATCTTTTAACTTTTTTATGGTATCTTCCGCTGTAATGAAATATTTAATTTTTACTTAGTTAAGTTACATATTCCTCTACAGCTTCTGGATTTGATGTCATACTTTGAAAATGCCTTTTCCACTTCCTAATTATAAAAATGTTTCCTATACTTTCTATTTATTTGTATGGTTTTCATTTTATATTGCTCTTGAGCCCATCTGGATTTTTTTCAATGGATAGTGTGGAGTAAGATTTCATTTTTTTTCAAATGAAAAGCCCATTATCTCAAGTCCCCTTAATGAAGTCTTTACGTTCCTGCCACTTTAAACCACTTTATGATCACACACCCAGGTCTCACAAACACCCGAGTTTATTCTGAACCCTCTGCCTTCCATTAATGCATTTGCTAATTTGCACCAAAGTCACACTGTTTTAATTGCAGAAGGCTTTTTGAGCACCTTTAAATCTGGCAAAGCCAGTTCCCCCCGTTAGTCTTCTCTTTCAAAAAGTTCTAAACTCATCTCATGTATGAACTCTCCCCCAAACTTTGGAATCCACTCGTGGAGTTGGGGGAGGGGGTTTTGACTTTTGATCTGAATGACATTCGGTTTAGGTCAAAGTTGACATCTGCACAACATCATACTGAGCTTTTCAATTCAAGAGCATGACATACTTTTACATTTTTCCAGGTCTTATTTTGCATCTGCCAGTAAAGTGCTATTGCTTTCCTCATGTAGATTTTATGCATTTCTCATTAAGTTTATTCCTGGGGATTCTGTAATGTTATTGCTACTGTGAATTGAATCTTTTGTCTCCTTAAATATTCCAATTGGTCGTTTTAGTTGCATAGATATAGTATTGGTTTTTCTATACTTAATGTATATCCTGCTGCCTTACTAATTTCTCTCAATTTTCTCTCAGTTTTTCAGTTGATTCTCTTAGATGTCCTAAGTAAACAATCGCCATTGGTAATTCTTGAAGATTTTGCCTCTTTCCTTCTTACGCTTATGTCCCTTATTACTTTTTCTTATCTTATTGCGCCTACTAGGGCCTTCACAACAGTGTTGTCTGCCAGCAGCACTGCACTGCTCCAGTTACGACTTTCCTGGTTCTCTATGCCCAGATTATCCACACGGAATTGCCTGTGAGTCTAGAAGCAACCATTAGTCCTATACACATCAGACAGGAGCAAGCAGCAAACACGCTAGTCAGTCCTGACGACTGCCCTTTCACTGTGAAACTTCCCCAATTATTAGGTTAAGGGAGCACGGTTTTGATGGCTAGTGTGAGGCCCAGAGAAAGGCGGGTTGAGTCAGGGGCCTTGTTCCAGCCCCAGAACACAATTCCCATACCCAGGTGAGCAAACCAGCACACCCTCATGTCCCACCTAGCACCACTGGGCTTGGCAAAGAGAAAAGGAGCTCACATTTATTGAGCTTCTGCTATATACGAGGGATTGTCTAGGAACTTTAAACATCGTCTTCTTTAACCCTGCAACAACTCTGTGGGTAAATAATACTATTCCTTGTGAACAGACAAGGAAACCGAGGCTTGGTGTAGTGAGTATGGAAGATGACCCAGCTAACCACCACTCACAGATGGGTTCATTGTTATCTGCCTCCGCACCCCCTTTTCTGGAATGAATACTCCCTGCCTAGACAAAGAAGTCTCCAGATGCTTTAGTCTGCCCCGCACCGGTGCCAGAAGACCACCACCATGACCTAGCCGAGGCTGACATTACCTCTCTCTTCGGAATGAGACAGAGCGAGCGGGGAGGAGCCGACCTGTCTCGCCCTCAGGCCAGAAGCCAAGTCCCAGGTCTTGCTGGGCAGCAGATCTACTTCCACTAGGTCCCTGCAGCCTTCAGCTCCAGGGAGGCGTAAAGTGGGCTTAGAGGACAAGAGGGGGATGGGGAGGAGGGAAAGAATGGCCAGGGACAGGAGACCGCGGTGGGATACAGAAGATGAAAACGGCAGCGGTGGGAACGTGGTAGGGGCAGGGTCTGGGCAGAAGCAGGAGCCTGTCAGGGACCCGGGACAGGCCCAAGGCTCAGTCCAGGCAGGAGCCTGGGGGGGGGGGGGCGACTCCCAGGGCTCACCAGGCACTCTGCTCCCACGGTGGACTCTGGGGGCCGGGATCAGCGCCCCCGCCACGTGGGTTTGTGTTTCCGTTCTCTGGACCGTAGAGAGTGGCCCTGAGACCAGGACACAGAACCCTGGGGACCCCGATCTTCACGTACTTGGTGACACAGATATACACACAGGGAAGGAGGGCTGAGCCAGAGCAGAGACAGGGGCCCAGACACGGTGACACACAGGTGGACATGGGCACAGGCTGATGCAGGGACCCAGAGCCACACACAGACCCAGGGAAGACCTAGACGCACCGGCACGCCAGCCCCAGAGAGGAGTGCACAGGCACAGGGGAGACGCGCATGCCGCGGACAGGCGCGCACACGAGTGGGCACACGCCACACACAAGGAGACACCCTGAAGGTGTCAGAGGGATCCTGGCAAGACACGAAGATGGCCAGACCCCACGGACAGGCCATTCTCAGCAATCCACGCTCATGCCTGGCCCTCGAGGGGACCACCTGTCCCCCTAGGCCTCAGAGACCCCTGGACCACCACCCAGAGCTGCTCCCCAGAACCCTCTCGCCAGTCCCATGAACACGCATGTGGTGGCCCAGCTCTACTGACACGAGCGCATGTCCCAACAGGCCTGTGCCCCAACTCGGGGGGCTGACATCCACATTCTTGGGTGCAGGTGGGGGCCACAGGACAACCCCCTCCTTCATAGGCCACAGGCTGTGCCTGCTGGCAGACACAGGGGACCTGGGCTGGCTCAGGAGGAGGGAGGGGCTGGGGGGGCCAGGGCGCGGCTGGGGCGGGCACAAGAGCCCGTACCTGTCAAACAAGAGCCAAGGAGCAAACTAGCTTCTTAGTCACCTTGCTCTTCTCTCCGTTTTGGCAGCAGCCCCTCAGGGCAAGGGGAAGCTGATATCATAATTATTGGCTCACCCAGCAGCTGCCTCCCCTCACCTGATGTCAGCACAGACCCGGGACGGCCGAGCTGACGGACTGACAGACGGACTGAGCTCTTGGCCCCCCAGACTTGGGCCCCCACGCCGACCTGCTTCATTGAGCAAGTAAGAGGAGACCCGGCCCAAGTCAGCCGTGGAGGCCAGCAGGGCCGGGCCAGGGCATGGGGTGGGAGGGGTTGCTTTTTTAACGGGCTGGGAAGTGACTAAGAGCACTGGGGTCCTCCCCATCTTCTCACTGCAGCTCAAGGGAGACTCGGGAAGTGGGTGAGTGCCTGGAGGCCAGAGAGGACCCTCTCCTCCATGCTCGTCCCTCTTGTTCCTGTTTCAGGTTGTCTAACTTCAATCCTTCTTGCTGTAGCAAGGCTTTTCATTCTGGTGCTTACTGAGTTTTGTGCGTGCCTCTGGGTGTTGAGAGGGTGTACTTAGCCACTCTGTGCTCGAAGAAAATGAGGACTCAGAAATGCTAGGACTGGAAAACTTGAGCTGAAAGACAAGGAGGCAGATTCCCAACATAGTGGTTTTTCAGGTAGAGAGGGGAGAGAGCTCAGCTCTGGAGGCTGGTGGTGTCAACGGTGTGTTTTGACCAATGAATCACTCAACACCTCAGGGCAGCCTGGGCCGGGGTCTAGATGCCTGGGATCTTGGGGGAAGGTCTGACTTGTAGGAAGGAGGTGGTGCACCTGGTGGAGAAGCAGACAGGTGGCAGACAGGTGCTGTGGCCAGTACCTGATGCTGAGCTCAAGGCAGCATCCCCCAGCAGCCCAGGCCCACCTCTGTCGCTCCAGAACCCTGAAGCCGAGAGGCCTAGTGAGCAGACCTGGGACATGCAGGGAGCTCTCGGGCCCTTCAAGCCTAGAATTGGGGTCTGGGAAGTGAAAGCTCTTAGGGAACTGGCTGGAGCAGCAGGAAGCCCCCTCTGCCTCCCACGGCTTCTCCCCACCCCCTCCCTGATCAGGTACGGTTCCGGCATTCCCCGTGGAGTCCCCCAGGCCCTCCCTAAATGTCCAAAGAACATGTTAAATTAAGAAAAGACTCTACCGGTGGGTGTGGTTGCCTCTTCTCTCCGCACCTACAGGTGTGGGGGCGATATGCTTGTATGTGCTTTGTGGCCAGAGACAGCTGGTCGGAGGGAAAGGACCCGGGTGCAGAGGGCACATTCTCTTGAGAAGTCCTCTCACCTATCCTCCTGCCTCTAGGTTGGTCATTTCCCACACTGCACAAGGCAGCCCCCTGCTCGCTTTCCTAAGCCTGAGGAGGAAACTCGATCCGTTCCCTCAGAGACATGAAGTCCTTCCTGGAGTCTCGGGTCTCTGGTACTGCAGGGTCTGGCTCCACCTGCCCTCGGAGCCTTCTCTGCTCCTCTGGGCTGACTGGGGAAGGGAGATGAGGGGAGACCATTGCTCTCCAGGCTAGTCCCCATCATGCCTGGCTCAGCCCTTTCGCCCCCTCAGTCATTCCCTGACCCCCAGGGTGCGGGCGGTAGAAGGGCACGCCGCACGGTTGGAGGGCAGCACCTCCAGGCCTGGCTCCTGTCTCGTGGCGGCCAGGCCGGGCCTGCGTTGTGCTCAGGATCCTCAGAGGCAGAGGTGCCACTGGGAGAGGCACACGTCCTCCCAGCTCCCGCCCAGCCCCGCCCGTCCTGCCTCTGCCGAGCTCAGCTCCGGGCTCCAGGGCCTGCCGAGGCACGCTGCCCCCCCAGGCCCGGCGCCTCACTCACCTCCCAGGGCCGGGAACCTGTTCTCCCGGGAATGCCAGGGAGTTCTCAGAGGGTTTTATTTCCCAAGGGCTCAGAGAGTCCCAGAATCCTGTTGATTCTGCTCCTGGGAAGGCAAGAGAAAAATTAGGGGGGATTTGGGATACCTCCCTGTTCCCCATTTGGTCTCATCCACGCACTGACCCCACGTGGCCCCCAACTAACAGCTTTCATCATTCATGCGAGAAGGGAGAAAGCCTGATACAGGCAAAGGCAAAGGGAAAGCCCACTAGCAACGCATGCCTTCTGGGGAGCTGGCGTGGAGCCCCTCCTTGGGCCCCCATGGAGAGGCCCATCTGCTCCAAGAAGGCAATGCAGCACCACTTCCCATGGGTTGTCCATCCTTCCAAGCCAGGAAGTCCTGCTTGATGTCTAATCTCCCTTTTCCCAGCTTGACTTTCATGGATCAGAAGAACCCCCACTGCCTGCACAGGGCTCAAGCATATAGCCAGAGACTGCTACCAAGTCACAGTGAAATTTCCTGGGAGTCTGTGTACAAGAAGGGACAGAATAAAGACCCCATGACCAATGACCCTCTATTAGTTTCTCCATCTCCATACTCTAAAGAGGAGGGGGTTCTGGGAGCCACTTCCGCCTGCCTCCTCTTGTTCCCCCATAATAGAGGGATTCAGGGGACAGAGGTCCTGCAGGCATGCTCTCCTGTCTTTCCTTTGAGGTCTTTCTCCACCCTGGGGAAGCCTGCAGGTGGGAGTTCAACAATCCGAGATTGGCTTCTGCAGCAGGAGAAGTTGGCATAGGGCTTCAGAAAGACGTTTCAGCATCTTAAAGTGAGTTCGGCTGGACCGTGTGACCACAGGAGGTGGTTTCCTGAGTAGAGAAGCAACCATTGATCTGGGGTGGGTGTGGCAGGGCTGGCAGCATGCCCAGGAGCAGGGGAATGACAAGGTGACCTCCAGGACAGTGCATCTCAGAAGCATCAGTCAAAGGTCCCTGAGTAATTTTAGTCTTTCCAATTGATCCATTCCCAGCCTTTGTCCTTTCCTCCTTGTCTTTGCCCATCCCCAGACTCAGCCCCCACTCCATCCCAGTCTCCCTTCCCAGCCCGACCCTATCCCCGGTCCCATCTCCTACCCCAGCCCTGCCCTCTTCCCATCCAACTCCCCACGCCCAATTTCACCTCCATCTCCACAACCCTGTCCCTCGCTTCTCTTTCCACCTTACCTCCTCAGCCCTGCCTCCATCTTCATCCCTAACACCATATTCCCATCCCACACCACCCCCACCTCCCCAGGATGGCTCTTCCCATACACTGGAGATCCCCTTTGGGGTTCAACACCCCTCACCAGTGCCCCCACCAGGTGCTGGTCTGTCCTCCACCTTCTCCCAGTGTTCAGGACAAGCTTAGAGCCAGGCTGCTAGACAAAACGGATGGGATGGGATCATCCCTGGAGGAGCCCTCGGCTTCCTGATCCTGTCTGGACCTCAGGTCGGATGCTGGACAAACAATTAGAATGAATTTGGGGACAACAAGACAAGTTCAGGTCTGATGTCTCTACACTGCAGGTGGGTGGCAGGTAGGAAGGGAAGTGGAGGCAGTGGCAACCTTTCTCGGGAGGCTGGGAGTGTAATTGCTCTAATTTGCATGGCCAGTCCCAAGGCAGGGAAGGGAGATGGACGGAAGCTGAAGCAAGGAGGCCTGCCGGGTTGTTTAAGAGTGACTGCCATCGAGAGCATCCCCGGGTCTCTACCCCGCCTCTGGCTCTTGCTTAGTCAGCTCAGATTAATGGGGCTGGGGAGAGAATTAGCTGAATCGGGATCTCTCAGGGAACTTGACGAGAGAACCAGCTGTGAGTCACAGAGAAAAGGGAACCCATGCTCCCACGACTACTCTGGAAGGGGCAGGGTGTAGGCACCCCTCAAGATCCCCAGGGATGTCACAGAGAGCCCACTGGGAGGCCTGAACTAACCCTCCACCTCGGGCTCCTAAGAGCATGCATGGTCTGTCGGCTTCCGGCCCCACTCCCCTACCCGGAAACTCCTGCTTCTGATGAACTGCAGCTGTCCTGGGCACCAACACACACACACACACACACACACACACACACACACACACACACACAGAATGGGGTGTGTCTATGGAACTGGATCACCAGGAGGAGACAGTTGGAGATCCCACCTACACTAGTAAATTCCACAACCATGTCCCAGACTATACCCGCTCATCAGCCTTGGAAGGCATAGGATAGACGCGTGGACACGTGCACACCCCCCACTGTGATCAGAAAGCCTGATCACCAGACTCTGTACTTAGCACAGAAGTGTTCACTGCCAGAGGTGTTCCCAGCCCCTCTCTGGGAAAGAGGAGAGCCCACACTGGGCCTTGCAGAGCATGTGGCTTTGAGGAGAGGTCTCAGCCTGTTTGGGGCTTTCTATGAGCATGTGCAATCTGCCAGAGGTGGGAAGAGCTTTGGAGAAGAACTTCTCTGGGACGACAATGCCAAGCCCAAGAGGTTCAGAGGCGGTCAAGAGAGAAAGGTGGGGTTTGGAGTCCAGGAGCTAGAGGGGCTCAGGGAAACATGCCCAGAACCTGCCCCTTTACATCCTTCTCCTCACATGGGCACGAAAATGATCAGGTGCTCAGAACTGGCTTCACCCGACCCAGGTGCCAGGAGGAAGGGCCAGTGTGCAGGTGCTGAATGGCAGAGAACAGTCCCTTCCTCTGGTGGGGCCCCAGTTTCCCCATCTGTCAGGTTCAGAGGGGCTTGGGTGGGAGGGCCTTCCAGTACTTTTCTCATTCCAATGCTTATAAGTCCAGGCAGTTAACGTACTGCCTGCCTCGTATGTGTGCTACCTCGGCTCAGAGGCTGTGGGGGGAGGGCCCGGTCAGTACTTGTTTGTTTTGTGCTAGATCTCTATTATTAGTGGTGCTGGCAGAATTAATATCCTTAAAAATAGAAGGCTAATAATGAGCAGTCCTTCTGATAATGATATGTATCGAGTGTGAGAGGTCCGTGGCCCAGGGAATGGCAGGGTCCTGTACCATCCCATGCCCCCGCTAAGGCAGCCGAGAGGGGCCCAGGGGCTGGATGGGAGCATTCTTGGCCACACCCCTGGGGAGCACCCTGGGAAAGGCAAATGGTTGAAGGGGAAGAGATCGCGGCCTCCATTCCCCTCCTGCAGTCCCACGGGCCTGGGACCCCGAGGGAGGAGGCAGGAGCGCCAGGCTGGATGGTGCTGCTTCATCTTCCTCAGAGCATTTTTGACATTCTGGTTCTCACTGAGTCCCCAGGTCAGCTAAGTGAGGTATGTAGGGCAAAGATGAGGACTCCATTTTATTTTTTATTTTTTTATTTTGTTTTTTATAATTATGATTGGTTTACGCAATTTTTTAAAAGATTTTATTTATTTATCTTCAGAGGGGAAGGGAAGGAGAGAGGGAGAGAAATATCAATGTATGGTTGCCTCTCATGTGTCCCCTGCCGGGAACTGGCCTGCAACCCAGGCATGTGCCCTGACTGGAAATCGAACCACGATCTTTTTGGTTCACAGGCCCTCACTCAGTCCACTGAGCTACACCAGCCAGGCCAGGGCCCCATTTTATAAAAAGAGGAAACCAGGTGCATTCCTGTGGCTGTCCCACACTAATGGCAGAGCTGGGAGAGGATGTTTCCGGAGGTCTTCGGTCAGCAGGACTCCCTGTGAGGGGGTGCAGGGGAGGCCTCTGAGATGATACATGCCAAGCTAGGCTATAAGGTGAAACAAGGTTCTGTCAGCCCTATTGGTCTCACAGTTCAAATCCTCAGCTGCCAATCACTGCCACAGCCAATCAGTTCTGCAGCCAGTTGCCAGCACAGCCCACAGGAAGTTGAGGGTGGGACCACCGGGCTCAGCCCTGAGTGACTTCATATAGAGGAGGGACTACTAGACCACAGGACAGCCCGGCTATTGGGTCCTCAGAGTCATGGGACTTCCTCCCATTCCCCATCCCATTCCACCACCACGCTTCAGCAGGTGTGGCTCAGGGAAGGTGATGGAATTCTTGTTTTCAAGAAGGATGAAGACAGTATTTCATAATATGTGAAAAATCCCCTTGTTCCTTCAGTCACTCCCAATCTCACCATCCATTCTTTGGTCCTTCTCACAGTTGGGCAGATTAAGGGTTAGAAAAACCTTTCCTGTCTGGAAATCAGTGTGCGGGCCTCGGGCCTGCGTACACACACTACACCCTGGGAGGATTGAGCAGGGAGAAGTACCCACCCCCAGGAGCCCAGCCCTCCAGTCAGGCCCCCAGTGGTTCTAGGACACTTTGGCCACCTGCATGTTCCTTGCCAGGCCTGAACACATGCCATCAGATTCAGTCATGACTTTAAAATCCCTGGGGAAGGTGGGAGGTTTGGGGGCATCTTCTCCTTAAGTTGCTCATCTAAGTGTTTCATGTTCTTGAAATTGAGAAGTTTACTTCCCCCTCCCCTGCTCACCTTGGAGGGCAAGTGCACCTTGCTTCTGGGAGCAAGATCTGAAAGGTGGGCTCACAGCCACAGAGCTGGACTCCAGAGTAGGCAGGAGGGAGGAGAAGGCAGACCATGAATGACACCCAAGAGCAACAGATCCCTGGGGCTGGGAGTGTTTAGGTGGGAGGTCTCTGAGGAGAGGCACCTAAGGAGTAGGGGGAGAGCGAATCTCTCAGACAAGGCGGCCATAACAGAGGAGAGAAGGGGTCCTGATAAGTGTTTCTCAGAACAGGATGGAAGGGAGCTTTGAGGGTTAACATTTCCTGGTTTCCTTGAAACCAAGCATCCTTTCCTTTCCATCTACCAACCCACAAGCAGGTCAAGGACTCCCATCGATCTGCCATGTGTTCACCCTTCTGTCTGTTCATCTATCCATGTGTCCACCCTTCCATCTAGTTATTTGTCCATCCATCAATTTGTCCATCCATTGATCTGCCAATTCTACTTATCCATCCTTCCAATTCAGTGACTCACCAATCCATCCATTCATCCAACCACCCATCTATCATCGTCCATCCACCCAGAGAGGTCGGGCCCCAGTTGGTCTCCCCAGTGGTGCTGGGAAGGGCCTGTGGTCCTGTGGCATTTATGGGGCATGTGACCTGCCTACCTGGCCTGGGGAAGCAGCCCCGCCCCAGCCCTCAGGCAGGGGGCTGGTCCAGGCATGTGGGAGTATTTATACCTCCATGGAGGCTCCTGGGGTGTTGCTGGCCTGATGACTCCCTGAAGCCGTGATGGTGGCCATGGCCCAGAGCCCACTGTGAGTGCTTGGATTCAGCCCCATTGGTCCCGAGGCTGGGTGGCAGGGGCTGGGGACAGGCTGAGAGCTGCCCAGATGTGGTCAGAGATGGTGGAAAGGAAGGGGTGCTGGGCAAAGAAGAGTGGAAAAACAGGAGACGGTTGGAGCCAGGCATCTGCACCAAGACTGGGACCCACCCTGCAGGAGGGATGAGTCCCTTGACATTTACTAACCTCTAGAGGGTCCCATGGAGAATGGCAGGAAGGATAAGGTGAGAGGACTAGGATTAGAAGGGAGATTAAGGTTGGATATCTGGAAGAACTTCCAAGTCAGCCTGGGGCATAGAAAGTGGCACAGTGTTTTTCAGGATGAACATATTGAGGATGCTCTGGGACTAGCCTGCTTCCAGAGGCAGGGGGGTGACTGACATGGCTCTGGAAGGGCCCTGGTTTGGGGGATGAGTGTGACTCGGCTGCAGGCGTCGGTGGCTCAGATTTAAGGGAAGCATCACATAGAGGACAAAGTTATTCATCCTTTGTTCTTCTCCACTTCACCCTTGTCTATCTATCTGTAGCTGCTTCTCAAAGCACTGTCCTCAGATCTCAAGGCAAGGGCAGCTGACCCACTTCCCAAAACCCAGGCAGAGTCAGGAGCCATAGGAGCCAGAATTTTGGCCTCAGAAACCCCGATCTTGGCGAGAGAAGAGGAGCTAGAAACACTCTCCTTCTTGGCATCCTCAGAGTCCCAGTATCCTGGGGTGCCCAAGCCTCAGGAGGGGGCCTTCAGGCCCTTCCCTGCCCCCACCCCCAGGTAATTACCGAGCTGCTCCAGGGGACCCCTCCCAGCAGCCAGGCAGGCGGAGCCCCGGGTGGGGCCACAGGCAGCACTGGGCATGGGCCCCACCCCTCGTAAAACATGCTGCCGCAGCCGGCAACAGAAACCATTAAGGCGGAACTGCACTGTCTCCACCTCACTCATAAAGGGCAGGTAGGAGGCACCCCAGGTAGGATGCAGCCCAGGTGGGAGGGAGTGTGGAGAGCCCCGTGAGGGCTCTCAGTGTCCCCTGTGACTCAGCTGCTCACAGGGGATACAAGGACAGACCCTTCCAAGGACACCTCCCACCTTGCCCCCGCCACCTGCCACTCCGGCTTCCAGGTGTGAGCAAGAAAGCTGAGGTGTTCCTGAGGCGAGGCCATGTGGCGCAGTGGTTAAGCACACTGGCTTTGAAGCCTGTGTCTGATCCCGGGGAGCGTAATTTACTAGCTGAGTGAACTTGGGCAAATCTGGGTAACCTCTCTGTGCCTCAGTGTTCTCATCTATAAAATGAGGATGACAATACAGCACCTGCCTTCTGGGGTATAATAACCCCCCCAGCTAATCCTGGTCCCCCTGAGGATTTCCTCAGGAAGGCCCCTCCTGAAGGCAGAGCGGGCGAGGAGGGCCCAGCTGACAGCTCTGTGGACTGCAGACGCCTCCGCCGGACCAGCGTCAGCATCTTTACGTGCAACTAATTCCAGTGCCTCGTTGTACTCACAAGCGAACTGAGTACAGAAAGGGGAAGTAACTTGTCTAAGGTCACACAACCAGCAAACCAGGTGTCCCCGCCCCCGCCCCCAAATGGTCCTTTTGGCCCGAGCCCTGACGTGCTGGGGAAACGGTCTTCTGGACGTGGGAAAAGGTGCCAAGTGGAGGGGCACAGGTCTGGCTGTCTGTGAGACAGGCACAGAGCAGGGGTTCCAGAAGGATCGCTGTTGACCCTGATGTCATGCTCCGGGGGAACTTCTCACCTGTCATGCTCCCCTACTCAGGTTAGAGGGCCATTTCTTTTTTCCTCCTGACTCCGGGGAAGATCAAGTCTGCTTCTCCCACCACGGCCCTGGCCTTCCCATTCCCCAGGGGTCATGGAAGAAGTTCAGAGAGCAGAGAGTGGACAGTATACCCAGACGCTGAAATGGCAGGCTGCTAAAGTTTTTGCCAGGGTTGTACCCATGCAGTGTGTGTTTGGGGATGTGGTTGGGGCTCCTGAGGCCTGAGAATCAGTAGATGTGGTTTTCCGTTTTAACTATGTGGCCCTGGGCTTGTCGCTTTCTTGCCAGGCCTCGGTTCTCTTCCCTGAAAAATGGGGGTAATGACCTTACTTGGTGTGCTGATAAAGGTTCACCAACCAGCTCTCCAAAAAAAAGCGGCTCCAATTTATCGTCTGTAGTATTTACTTCTGTAGGAAACAACCCCCACCAAGGCCGATTTGGGCTGATTTCACTGAAAAGAGATCTAGAGAGAGATGGACACAGTTGGCTCTCGCGAGCCCAGAGCTCCCGCCTCCAGCACACCACTGCCTGCTCCCCTGTGGGGCAAAGGGCAGGCGAAATGAGATGAGAGATACAAAGTGCTTTGTACACTGCAGAGTGCTTTACAGATGTGGAGTTGTGATGGTGATCATCCTTGCAGTCGAAGGGACCCTGTGGCACATGGCGAGCCCTGGCCTAGCTCCACCCCAGAAAGCGGAGGGAGGTTGTGGGTTGTGGGTGCCCACACTCAACGTCATGTAGGGTAGCTCCCGGGATCTGAGCGAGGAGGAGAGCTGGCTGGACCTCCTGCATTCATCTGCTGGTATTTGCAAAGCCACGTCCCGCGTGCTTCCTGAAACGGAAGTGGGTAGCATGAAGGGGAGCTGTCAGTCAAGGATTCCTTCTGAATGCAGATGCCATCCCCAGGACGCAGGGGCCGTCAGAGAACCTCCTGAGGGATCCAACGCAACGGTCACTCCCTCCTTACTGTAATCCCCGTGAGTTTCTTAAAGATTTATTTGTTTACTTTTAGAGAGGAAAAGGGAGGGAGAAAGAGAGAAAGAGAAACATTGACGTACAAGACATACATTGATCAGTTGCCTCTCCCACATCCCCAGCTGGGGACCTGGCCCACAACCCAGGCATGTGCCCTGACTGGGAACTGAACCAGCAACCTTTCGATTGGCAGGCCAGTGCTCAGTCCACTGAGCCACACCAGCCAGGCCCCTCATTAGTTTCTACAGCCACTCCACCGCAGGGGGGTGGCTGAAATGATCTCTGAGACCAGAGAATCAAGAGGAGAGAAGTTTAGCCCCGGCTGGTGTGGCTCAGTGGATTGAGCACAGGCCTGCAAACCAGAGGATTGAGGTTCAATTCCCAGTGAGGGTACATGCTTGGGTTGCAGGCCGGTTCCCAGCAGGGCACACATGAGAGGCAACCATACATTGATATTTCTCTCCCTCTCTCCTTCCCTTCCCCGCTAAAGATAAATAAATTTTAAAAAATCTTTAAAAATATATTTTTTAAAAAGAGGAGGGAAGTTTAGTTTTTGCAAAGGGGTAGGAGGACGTCCGGGAGATGGAGTGGGGGGCAGGAAGAGGCATTTCCTCTACTCTGCCCCCCACACCTAGTGCTCATGCTTTAAATTAACTTTGCCCCACTGTTAATTATTAATAATAGCTATCATTTATTGAACACATACTACACATTAAGCTATTTACAAGCAATATTTCATCTAATCCTCCAGAGAGGTACATATTATTAGCCCTATTTTACAAATGAGGAAATTGAGGCCTAGGCAAGGAAGTCAAGAAACTTGTCCCCCGGAGTCCCACAGTCACTGGGATTCAAATCCAGCTCTGACTCTAGAGCTCCTGAACTAGATCATCCAACTTCAGGAGCCCCACCGGCCACTCTGGGTTGGGGTCAGGGGCCAAGGCAGCCTCATCCCTCTCCCCGCAGTGAGCCCCTCCCTGTGATGGACAGCACTCCCTATATCCACCAAGCAGAGCCCCTTGGCCCACCCCTGAAGCAGGAGGGTCCTTTGGAATGCGATTGGTGGAGGACCCCCTCTTTGTAGGACTATGTGATCCTAGGCAAGTCACTTAACCTCTTCTCTCAGCCTTCTTTCCTCATTTGTAAAATAGAGCTCCGGCTGAGGTCACCAAGGGGGCGCCGTGGTCCCCGAATCAGGAGTCATTATTAGTACACCTTCCCAGAGGAAACCCTGCACAGAGGGACTTCTGCATCCTCCATGCAAAGCGAGAGAGGGACCTCCAAACTCTGCGTAGCCTCCCTGGCTCTAATCCTGCCCCAGGGGCTTGGAGGAGGTGGGGTGGTGGTTTGGCCAAGCCAGGGTATGAAGGTCAAGACTGTGAACTGAAGCCTTCAGTGAAGGCCTCTGACATGCAGGAACTTAGCTAGGGCTACAGGCAATGTCCTGGGACGGAGGGACTGACACAAGGGTAGGGGTTGGACACATGCTGCAGAGATCCTTCTGGGAAGGCCGGGCCCTCAGCAGGAGGTGCAGCCCAACCGGGGCTCAGAGAGGCCTCCTCAGGGTCCTGTCTCAGAGGAGCAGAACTGGGGTCTGAGCCCCCAGAGGCTGGATTGAGTGAAGGCCAGGCAGACGGGGCAGAACTAGCAAAGGGCAGCTGCCACCTCGGCGTGGGGCCATTAGCCAGTCTCCCCAGGCCTGTCAGGCCTGAAGCAGCGAGGCCATCAGGAAACTGGAGTCTGGGGTCAGAGACCACAGCTGCACTGGGCCAATGAAGCCAGATGTGCCATGCGTGTCCTTAAGCATTTTCTACGTGCGGGACACCTTATACACACAATCTCTCTCCATCTTCTTGACAGCCCTTTGAGGTGGGTTCCCAGTCCCCATGGATCAGAGGAGCAAGGAAAGATACAGAGAATCACACAGTTCGTTCAGAGTCACCAAGCCAGGAGGTGACACAGCTGGGATTCAGACTCGAGTCAGCGGAAATCCTAATCCCTTGCTCTTAGCCACACTTATTCTGCCTCTGGAGAGGGGGCTGACCACCGCCCCACAGGTTACAAAGCCTGAGACTCGTGGGAGGAAGAGTTCCCCCACCCCCAACCTTGCCTCTGCAAACTCTGGGCCACGGCCAGGTGTGACAGGCGGGCCCCAGCTGTCCAGGAGCTGTCCAGGGAGCGGGGGCCAGACCAGGCGGTCATGCGGAGCCAGAGATGGGCTGCCCTGCACCTTGGGCCCCACGCCTGCTCCATTTCGGTGTCCAGTTACGGCCAGCTCGGCGCTTCCTCGGTCACGCCACATTTAGCGTTGCCGAGTGAGTGGGCGCCTGGACATGGAGAAGGGGCGGTGGAGACTCTTGAAGGGGCGGGAGAGCCTCCCACCAGGCCCCCGCTGGACCCTAGCTGTCAGCCCCCTCCACCACTGATCCCCTGAAGGAGGGCACAGCAGGGAAACGTGCAGTTAGCCTGCTCTGCCTGAGTGGGTCTTGGGTAGGAGGAAGAACCTCATGCTTTTCTTGTTGCCTGCCCCAACCGCAGCTTATCCCACCCCCACTGTGACCCTCACCAAATGAAGGAACTGTAAGACCAGTGCAGCCTCCAGAGGCAGACAGATTTGGGTTCGAATCCTGACTCTATTAAGGTCTAACTCTATGACCTGGGCAAGTCACATAACCCCCCCAGGGCCTCAGTTTCCTCATCTGAAAAGTGGGATTAATAATGTACTTTCCTTTCAGATGTTCTAATAAAACAATGAGAAAAATCCTCCAAATCATTTACACAGTGGCCAGCCTGGATCGGTCATTCAATAAACGGTAGCCTTTGTCAGAGATAATTTAGGGAAAGAGGAGTGAATTTGAGAGAAACTGCCCTTTGCACGTGGTGGAGAAGGAGGGGATCTGAGTATGATAATGACAGTAAGAGCCATATAATAAGGATATTAATAATGACAGCTGGCGTTTACTGAGCACTGCCTACGTGCTAGGCACTGGGCTACTTTGTGTGCATGGTTTTATTTGGTACAGCATGCCCGCGGGGGAGGCCCTAGCTCTCTCCCCAGTTTGGGGGTGGTGATGCTGAGGCTCAGAGAGTTTTGCTGGTGCAGCCAGCAAGGAAAGGCCAAGAATGGCTTTGAGCTGAGTCCTCAACCGCATGGCTGTGCTGGGCACAGTGTACTCCTACAGTCTAGAAGGTCTGAACAGAAAGAGCCCTCAGGTATCCTGCAGTCTAGCCCGTCGTTTTTTTTTTGATGCTGAAACTACAGTTCAGAAAGAGCAGTGGCCTGCACAAAGTTTGGAGGACATAGGAGAAAACAGCGCGTGCCAGGCACACCGCAGTGGACCGGTGACGGCGTCCCCTGTGCCGTGCCAGGTTTCCAAGGCCACCAGCAGTCAGGTCCCCTCAAGTCCCCAGTTCTACACTGGTCATGCCAGCCAGGCCAAGGTGCCCGAGGGTGGCACCACAGGCCTGGCCTCTGCTGAGGGCTGGTCCCCGGCAGTATGAGGGTCACTCCCACCCCAGGCCTGGGCCTGGCTCGCTCCCTTCCTTCTTCAGCTCCTCTTCCTCTCAGGACCACCCACTCGCTCAGCCACTGCACAGGCACTGCTTGCCTCAGCTGCCTAGCCCAGTCCTTTATTGTGGAGACGGGAGAGAGAGCACAAGGGGCCAGAGGCAGGGTCTTGCTGGGAACCACTAGTTCACTGCTCTGTGGCTACAGAGTCTGGGGCACCAACCCTCCCTCCCTAGTGGGCACGGGGTGGGTGGGGTTTTAACCAGTTCATTGTGTTCTCTCCCCATCAGTCTTCTCTCTCTGTGCATTTTTCTAGTTCTGTCTTTCAGGTTGCTTATCTGCTTACCTCTGCTTCTGATGCTTCTCTGTCTGTCTGCCTGTCTGTCTTTCTCAGGATGGCTGGCTGAAGTCAGGGTACCAACCCAGGGATGGGGTGGGAGCGGAGGTGGTGGACTTGGGATTGGTCACCCCTGGATGCTGGTTCTCATTCTCATCACAGCCGGCTTTCTTCGAGGCCAGGACTGGGTGATGGTGTCGCTACTTCCGCCACAGTCTGACGTCACGCTGCCGGGCCCCACCAGACTGGAGGGTGAGCCCCAAGGGGACCTCATGCAGGCCCCAGGCCTCCCAGGCTCTCCTGCCCCACAGAGCGTAAGTACCTGGCACCGAGGCCTGGGCCGAGGCCAGGGCCTGCGGGCTGCATGGGAAACAGGTGAACAGTCACCCCCACCCTCCAGGATCCTCCCTGGGGTCTGTCTTGTCCCTTCCACCAGCAAACAAGTGCCCAGTGACTCCAAGATCCAGAAGTATTCAGATACTTACACCTTCAGTCTGGGGCTTTCCCAGGGCAGGGACATATGTCCACTACTGGGCACACCCCAATTTAAGAGCAGTGTACACTCATCAGATTGGGGTTTCCAAGGGCAGGCTGGGTCTCCTCCATCAGTTGGGGACTCCCCAGAGCTCAGCCCCAGCCCCTCTCCCCAGCACAGAGTAGGATTCTTGTCCGGCCTGCACTCACAGGTCTCTACCTTCTGTCCACCCCAAAGCATGCCGGCTTCAGCTGCTCGTCATTTGTGCCCGATGGCCCTCCGGAGAGGGCACCCTCGCTGCCCCCCCACAGCCCCAGCATCGCGTCACCAGGCCCTGAGCAAGTCCAGTGCCCAGCTGGCCCAGGCCCGGGCCCTTTCCGGCTCTCCCCCTCAGACAAGTACCCCAGCTTCAGCTTTGAAGACAGTCCAGCAAGCAGCCCCGGGCGCTTCCTCAAGGGAAGCCACGTGCCTTTTCACCCATACAAGCGGCATTTCCAAGAGGACGTCTTCCCTGAGGCCCAGACTGCCCTGGCCCTCGATGGACACTCCTTCAAGACCCCGGGGGTGCTGGAGGCCTACGAAGAGATCCCCGTGGATGTGGGGGAGGCCGAGGCCTTCCTGCCTGGCTTCTCGGCAGAGGCCTGGTGCAACGGGCTCCCCTACTCCGGCCAGGAACACAGTGCCCAGGTCCTGGTAAGTAGCAGTGGTCAGCAGGCATCCCCCTCTGTGCTTTGGGCCAGCTCCTGGCAGCCCAGTTGAGTCTGAGATCAAACTTCCAGCCTTCCCTTTCCAGATTTTTCTGCCCAGGTTCAGTGTATAACAGGGAAGCAGCAAGCTCAGAGACCTGAAGTCTCTTGGCTTCATTCTGGACCCCCAGGTCAGCTGGGGAGGAGATGCTGGCCTGGCCCAGCAAAGAATGAACAAGACGGGGTAGGCAGGCCAGGCTAAGGAAGCTGGCAACTTCCCAGTGGCTCCTGAGTCAGGATTCCAGTGTGTGACTTCTGTTTGTTTGAATGTCAAGAATCCCCAGCCAGACCTATACGCCCATATGCAAATGTGAGAAGAAAAACACATTCCAGAGGCCAAGAGAAAGGATGCAGGGAGGAGCTACAGAACACAGTATTTCCTTCTGAGCATCTGCAGGCAGAGTTGAGAGAGGGCTCAGGTCTTCTCAGAGGACCCTCTGTCCCCATTCTTTGCCCGAGTGGGGCCTGGGTACATTCATAAAAATATCTTGACACTTTGGGAAGTCAGCATGTCCTTCTACCGCCACATCTACAAGCTGCGTGATCTTTGGCAAGTCACTTAAACTCTCTGAGCCTCACTCGAAAAGCATGTGTAACTGTCTGTTTCATAGGCTTGTTGCCTTGGGAAGAGGAAAGCTAAGAGGAGCTTTGCTCCCTACTCCCCAGCGTTGGCGCTCCCTGAGGTGGAATACCCTGCGTGGGCCCAGCCCAGCCTATGTCTGCTAGATGCCCACCAGCCCTCTTCACCTCTTACCTTCAAATAAGTTCCCATGTATCCCCCCCAGCCACGCCCAACAAAGGCCTCTTTCCAGGCTTGGAAGATAGAGACAGATGTGGCCAAGACAGGACCTTGTTCCCATTCTGGTCCTGATGGCTCCTCCTCAGGCTATAGAACATGACAGCAGCTCACAGTGAGGGCGCTGTCATATCAGATGCCACCCCCCACCCAGTGTTCACTCAGTGCCAGCCCCCGGCCACTCTGCCAGGTGATAGCTTTCAAGTGCCCTTTTTAATCCTCATGACAAACCTCTAAGGGGTTTCCACTATCTCCATTTTGCAGATGGGTACACTGAGGCTCTATAGAGGCCAAGTGACTTGTCCCTTAGCCTGTAAGAGGTGAGGCTGAGACTTGTGCCCATGCCCTTACCGCCTACCTGCCTGCCACCGACAGTGAAGAAAAGCTCAGGCCCAGAGCCCCTGAGCTAGCCGCTTGACTCTCCAGCTGACCTGAGCACCTCACTTCTCTTTCATGGGCTCAGCCCCATCATCTGACAAATGAGGGGGTTAGACACAGTGCTCTTGGCCCTTCCAGGCCTGAGATTCTATGATTATGGCTATCTATGCATCAGTAACCCTAGGGCACACCCAGAAAGAGTTCACAGCTGATTTGACCCTCTGGGCCCAGATGCTGGTTCTCGAGTACCTTTATAAGCCCAGGAAGGGTGGTCCACCTCCTCTAGGCTTTGTTCACCTTCCCGCCTAACTGTGCCCACCTCTCCTGGCCCCACTCAAGACAGAACTCTGTGCTAGGCCCTGAGGGCTCTGTGTGGTGCTCACAATTTATGGAAAGCCAGAGTCTGGCCACCACCACTGGCAGCAGCTACAGGCTCCCTGAGCCAGTTTGAGAGAGTGTCATTGTCCCGTGCAGACCAGCGATGATGGGGCGGAATCCCTGGAGCAAGGAGCAAAGATCGATGGGGGGAACAGAGCAGAGAGAAGACTCACCAGCCCCCTCCAGGGAGCCTGCAAGAGCTTCCTTGGCCTTTGCAAAAGAGGAAGTGTGTCAGGGCCTGGGGTGGGGGGGCCCTGCCGGACCAACCCGTCCGGCCAGTTCCTGTGCTCACCTTACTGTGGCTCTGCAGTGGGAATTCTGGAGTGTGGCCTTTTGTTTCCGTGGTGTTCTTTGTGGACCTATTCTGAGAGGCTGGGGGCTCTGAACAAGCGAGCAGGCCCTGGGCTCAGGTTGGTGAGTCGGGCCAGGCATTGCACCCACGTGCCATTCCAGGCAGATCCCTGGCCCCACCCCAGCCTCAGTGAAACCACCAACAAGCCTCCCCAACCTCTCCAGACTGCCCAGCCTCAGCCTCACACCTGCAGTGAGGTGGGAAGTAGTGAGCATGTCGGTTCCAGCCCCAGCTCCACCACTAACTTGCTGAATCTCCTGGGGAAAATTTCTGTCCTTCTCTGTTCTCTGTTCTCCAGGAACAAGCTTTGGGGGAGGCAGACTAAGGGTTGTTTCTTTGGAAAGTTTAAGACGCAACAGAGGAAGGAAGAAAAACAAGGTCTAGCCCAGTCATCTCTGCTTTTTTTCCTCCATCAGGGGTCAGAAGTCAAGGTCAAGCCCCCAGCTCTGGAGAGTGTTCCTGGCCTGTACTGTTTCCAGCCCCCCTTGCAGCACATGTACTGCCCTTCCCAACCTCCCTTCCACCAGGTGGGTCTGGGGCAAGCGGGCCCGCTTTCCCAGAGTCTCGGGGTATTATGAGGGTGTGCATGCACCTGGGTGGGCAGGTGAGGGCAGCAGGGGCCCAACCCTTAGGCTAGGCCAACTGGGGTGGGGGACAGCAGTTCATGGGAAGGAAAGCAATTGACCATCTGTAGGGTTAGGCAGGGCTTTTCTGAGACCTAGGCAGGACCTGAGAGGTCTCAGAAAAGAGAATGGGGCTGAGATGGGGGCAGGGCCCAGATATGAACGAAAAGGGAGGGTGGAGAGAACCAGACACAGTCAAGGGAGAGAGGAAAGGAGTATGTGAGGTGACACACCAGCTGGACAGGGCTGGAAACCAGGTGCTGCCATCTGGGCCAGCCACTATCTTGCTGTGTGTCCTCAGACTTCCTTTTAGCCTGGACAGTGTGGGGCCAGGGGTAGGGCTAGGGGGACTTCCCACCTGGAGGATCCCAGTCCCCATCGTCTCTGGCCCTTGCTCCCCTCCCCACCTCACTGCCCGGCTTCAGCTCCTCCTAGATGTACCAAGTAATTAGCCCACACTGGCACGGGATGGAGGTTTTTAAAAAGAGAAAGAAAGGAGCCCCAGAGTAGCTAAGCAACTCCCAGGAGTTACTGGGCAAGACAGAGCAAGTGGCTGCCCAGCGCCCAGCTCCATCCACCTGCAGCCTGGCACTGAGACAGGCCCTGCCTGTGGAGCAGGTTCTACTCCCAGCCTTTGGCACTGGCCCCGATCGTGGCCCAGCCAGGGAGACAGGCACGTGGCACAGGGAGGTAGTCAGACGGCTTGCTCAGTGGGAAGAAAGAGAGAGATGGAGAGAAGCAGAGGGGATACATGAGTGGCCATCCCATGAGGGGCCCAGCTGGAATGGCCAGAGCCGTCCTGAGGCCCATGGTCTGAGCCAGAGTAGGGGACGTGTGTCTGAGGCAGCCTGGCCCATCAGGAGCTGAGCCACAGCCGGGTGAAGGGGCTCCCAGAGCCCTGTCCTCACTTAAATGTCCTCACCATGCCCAGCCCTGCTTTGATGCCCTCTACGTTTCGCACCCCATCCTCCGACAAGATGGCCGCACCCAGGGCTTTATGGAGCCTGCAGAGAGGGTGACTCAGGCACTAAGTGCCTCTCGGGTGACCTGGAAAAAGCACATCAGCTTGGAGCAGATGGGGGGGTCAGAGTCTCCCTCCCCCCTCGCCCCCATAAAACACCATCCCTGGCACCACAGCCACTCCCTTTGCTGTAAAACCACCTCCCACCCCCACCTGCCCACCACCGTGACCGACCCGTTCAAAGAGCCACTGAAACTCATAAAAGGTGGCAGTGCCCAGCAAACGCCCAGACTGGACATCCCACTTCCCGCCCGGATGCTCCAGGAGAAACAAGGGAGGCCTGGAGTGCCTGTCCAGGAGGGTTCGGAGGCCAGGACTATCCTTCGCACTTCTAGCCTGGCCAGGCTGCTCTCCCAACACCATGGCAACCAGAGTACCTAGAGGGCCTGAGAGGGAAGAGCTGCAGGAAAGGAGCTTTGAGACCTCTGAGAGCCTGGATCCTAGAGTGTGGCCCTCCTCACAGGCACTCAGACGTCCACACCCCTGGCCAGCCCCCTCAGATAGCTCTGCCACTGGAACCCATGACCTTGAGTGGTGGAGCCTAGGACTGGGGAGAGAAGACTCTAGCCTCATCTCCCTCTCTGGGGGAAGGGGACCCTTCCTTGGGAAGGCTGGTCACCACGGCAACCACTCTGCCCCCTTTGACCTCTACAGTACTCACCAGGTGGCGGCAGCTACCCTGTTCCCTACCTGGGCTCCCCCCACTATCCGTACCAGCGGATCGCACCCCAGGCCAGCACCGATGGGCACCAGCCTCTCTTCCCCAAACCCATCTACTCCTACAGGTATGTCTCCCAGCACTGCTGGGTGGAACAAAGAGAGGTGAGAGGACCCCTGGGTAAACTGAGGCATGGTACAATGGTAATGGGGGTTATAGTCAGCGGGCTTCCAGAGCATGTTGGAGAAGGGATTTTTTCACGGGGACAAGGGGACAGACTAGATCACCTCAGACCTCTTTCCTAACCCTGGGAGCCACATCTGGCTCGGCTTGGCAGACCTGGTGCCCTGTGGCGAGCCTGCTAAGTTCTAGCCTCCTGGGCCCCAGGGCCTGAGACTGAGAGTTGAGGAGGGATGCTTGCCCCATTTCCCGCCCCCCATCCCTCCCCAGATACAGAGAGAAGCCCCACCCCAAAGCTCTACTGAAAATAAGTGAGGAATGATGACCACGGATGTGACTCAATTATCCAGCATCTGCCAGATCGGCTGCACATTCTGTGGGGCCAGGGTTGTAAGCGCCAGGCCAGCAGCACCCAGCCTGTCTGGGAGACCTTCCATCTGAACCTTCTTTCATTCCACCAACAGTGCCATTCGATTTCCTGTGTGCCAGGCCCCACATGGGGTCAGGTCATCAGCCAGTGTGAGCTCAGGGGTAGGAGAAGGAATTTAAACATCATCCGGGAACACAGAGGAGCGGTCTGTGGGAAGCACAATGATGCACGGAAAGGGGCACACACAGCCCTTGGGGTCCAGCAGGGCCTCGTTCAAGTTCAGGCTCTGGGATTTACTAGCTGTGAAACCTTGAGCAAATTATTTCATATCACTGAGCCTCTGTTTATTTATATTTTTTAAAGCAATATTCAGGCCTTTAGAAGGATTAAATGTGGGAATATACCTGGCACATTGTAGAGGCTCAAGAAACCTTAATTCCCTCCCTCACTATGTAACATTTATGCAGTTGGCTGAGGGATGGCTGGTAATGACAGCTTCCATTTAATGAGTGCTTCTATGTGCTAGGCATCATCCTTAATCCTCACAATTCTGAGGTAGCTATTACATTCTTCATGTCAAAGCTGAGGAAACCGAGGCTCAGAGAGGTTTAGGCACTCACCCAAGGTCACACAGCTAGTGAGTGGCTAAGCCAGGATTGCAACCCAGGTCTCTCAGATTCCACAGAACCCACATATGCCTGTAATTCCTGACTTCAGTGGACACTTTTTTACCCTTTCTCCTTTCGACCTCGGACAGCCTCTCACCCACTAATTCTGCAGCAGGTTATTGCTCCTCAACTACTCCAGCCAGGGCAGGGCAGGGGGGTTGAGGGGAGTGTCCTGGCCTAGTCAGAGGTTAAAACTCTCAGGGTTTTCTCTGCCTTCAGCATCCTCATCTTCATGGCGCTTAAGAACAGTAAAACTGGGAGCCTTCCAGTCAGTGAGATCTACAATTTTATGACGGAGCACTTTCCTTACTTCAAGGTGAGCCCAAGGTCCACTCCCACTCCCCACGCCCAGGTTCTGGGCAAGTCAGGCCTCTACTGGGCCAGAGGATCCGGTTGGGAGGTGGGAGAAGAGTTAGAATGAAAACCAGGGGAGGGTTTGCTTCCTCCACCCGCCCCCACAATGTTCCCCTTGTCTCCACTTCAGAAGGACAGAGTTCCATGTGAGGAAGAGAGAAAGCTCAAGCCATTCGCCCAAGGTCGCACAGCAGGCTGGAGTCAGACCCTATGCTGGTGGGAGGTGGGCGTGTCAGTCCTGTTTGGCTTCAAGGAGCATCCACCTGCCCCAAGTGGGGAGAGAGAACTGGGGAAGAAACGAGAGGCTGTCCCCGCCCTTGCCCCCAGGATGCTGTAGGGCTGGAGGAATTTGGGTAGGAGCTGGCCAGCCAGGGCGACGTGGATGCCGGGACCGCAGAACCCATCGCCTTCCAGGGAGAGATTAGGATCTGCCTCTGTGGGCGGCAGGCTCAGCTGCAGTTCTGCCAAAAAGCGGGGTGTGGGCTTCACGGTCTCTGAGTATCCCAGGGAACTGGCTGGCTCACCTGTCCTTCCCATGTAACCGGATCGAGTTCCCATTATCCACAGAAGGGGCTTCCGGGAGCTCTCCCAGACTCCCTCCCTAGAGGCGGGACAGATGCCCTTCTCTCCAGATGGGTAAACACATCAGAGAGACTGATCCATCTGTTCAAGGTCACTCAGCAGGTGGGACCAGTCGCTGGCTGCGGCCGTTTGGCTTCCCCTTCCAACCCCAGACCCTCGAGTTCAGATCACTCCTTCTGGGGCGGGAGCTGAGGCCCAGGCAACCCACAGCTCCGCCTGCCAGTGAGGAATTCCTGGTTCCACGTCTCTGCGGTTGTCCCGCCTGGGGATCCTTGGAGGCTGATATCCAAACAAGTTTGTACTTGCTGAGCCGCCATCAGAGGAGGAGTGGGCAAGATGGCCAGAATGGTCTGGCCAGGAATGGGAAATTAGGTTCTGGAAGGTCCCAGATGCCAGAGATTCTGGAAGGAAGAGGAGGAGGGGGGATAGTTGTCTCTGGGATCTGAGAAACATGAATGCCAGTCCCCAGAGCTGCCCCTATACCCCAGCAGGTCAGAAGCCACGCTCTCCCAAACCCCTAAAGCCTTTGGAGGGTCCTCTAGGACCTGAAGGCGCCAGACACGAGAGAGGGAAGTGCGGGCCCTGCCCCACGGCTCTCAGCCTTTCCTCCCTGCTGAGTCCTGACCTGGCCCGCAGCCCCTCCCTGCATCTCATCTGCCTGGCTTAATTATTTTTCCTGGGAGCTGTGTAATCCCTGTTTTATAGGGCTGGAGAGCAAAGAGGTCTGGCAGCTTTTTTTTTTTTTCGGTTCTAGTTGTTGTTCTTAGCGGTTGCGTCACTCCCTCACTCTTGAGTTTACGTTTGACTTCAGAGAGAAAGCATCTTTGAGGATGGCTTCACCCAGATGGGGAAGCCAGCCCCGTGGGGTGACCTGGGCAGGGCCTTTAACTATGGGACACAGTTGAAGTCTGGGCTCTGTCACTGCCTCCTTGTGTGATCAAGGGCTAGGCCCTTTCTTTTCCAAACCTCAGTTTCCCAATCTGTACAACGGTCCGGTTGAACCAGTTGGCACATAGCTTCCTTCCCTCTCCGACACTTCCCCTCTGACCCACCTAAGGAATGAGATCAAAAATCCCTTGACCCCTTCTAGCTCTCACTCTCCATTCGAAGATCCTTCTTCTGGGCAAAGTCAGAGTGGACCCTGGGGTAGGCAGCACTCATGCCTGAGGTAGCCGAGGTGGGCGTCCTGCAGCCCCATGAGTCAAGGCTGTAGGACTGGGGACATATCCAGCCACTGGACATAATTGCTAGTGCTGACCGTCCTTCTTCCAAACAGGAAGTGGCTGGGGTGGGAGCTGCCCTGGCATCCAAATTCAGATTTACGGGGCTATAAAGGGTCCAGTGCCCATTAACTCTGCCCATTGGGTGATACAGCCTTGACTCCTGGTAGGGACTGTCGTGGGAGTCGAAGGTGGCTGGCTGGTCTGGTGGCTTGAGAATTCTTCCTTGTGACCCTGGGAGCCTTGAGGGTCATCTCAACCAGCCCCCTGCCCCCAGGCCAGCTGCCCTTAAGAAAGTTTCTGGTAGCTCCTGCCAGCCACTTGCAGTGACTCGGGCATCAGGGCCCAGTTCTGCTGGGCGTGATTCAGCCCGGCTGCTCCCTGGGGCAAGTGAGCTGGGGAGGCGGGAGTGGCCGTCCCTCATTAAGCAGAAACTGTGAGCTGAGAGGGAGAGAGGCCAAGGGGCGCGGGTGAAGGGCCCCCACCCCGAAGCGGGAACTGTCTCCACAGTCACCCAGTGGGTCCAGGACTGTCACAGAGCCCAAAACAGAGCTGGAGGTGGAGGACTGCTGGCACCCCCACCGCCGCCTCTCACCCAACTGAGTCAGCCTAATGGTTTTTACAACCCTCCCCGGGCACAATTACCGCACTGGTGGCAGGACCAGGCCTCCTAATGGGTGTTTATTTTGTGGGCACGAGCACCCCCAGCCTGAGGGCTGGCCTCCCCACCGGGGCACACCCCTGGGGCACGATCCGGTGAATGAACGCTCCCACCCCCGTACACATACAATCGTGGATACCCACACACCCCAGAGAGACTTTCTCACACACACGTACCTTCAGGGACACATCGTCACACTCAGGAATTCACAGACTCATACCCTGGAGACAAGCTCACACCAGAGAGAAGCACTGAGGGACATGTGCCTGCTCAGACACGGCCTTCCTGTCTCTCTCACACTCACGCACACACACTCTACACAGATAAACACACCCAAACTCAGATAAACACACCAGCTTATGCGCAACAGTGCACAAAGCCAAACACAGACCTCACCCACCTTTCTCTTCTGCCGCATTTGTCCCAGTGGGAGCGAGGCCGACCCAGGAGAACATTCCATAGCTTTGCCCTCAGACCCTCTCCAAAGTTGGCACCAGAGACCTCAGAGCAGTGAGTTCCTTTTCCACAAAGGACTCCAAACACAGGCTCCAAGACCCATGAGGAGTCCAATTCCAGGGGTGGGAGAAGCCAAGGCCTCCGTAGCACCCACCAGCCCTTCCCTTATGACCACACCTTGGCTCACAGTCGGCCAGGGATGGGGTGGACGAAGGCAGTTATTTTAGGTGAAAATAACTTGTGGTCGAGGTTCCTGTCAACCCCTCCCCAACCCCTGAAGGGCCGGAGCCTGGGCCGGGTGCTGACGCAGACGAGCCCCAGTGTGGGGTGGGTGGCAGTTCTGTGCACCAGTACAGTTTTTCTGGAGCCCAGACCCAGAGCCAGCTCTGGCTGCCTGATCCTGACCTTATTTCTTGTCTTCCTCTGCTCCGGCAGACGGCTCCCGATGGCTGGAAGAATTCTGTCCGCCATAACCTATCTCTCAACAAGTGCTTCGAGAAGGTGGAGAACAAATCAGGAAGTTCCTCTCGCAAGGGCTGCCTGTGGGCCCTCAACCCAGCCAAGATCGACAAGATGCAGGAGGAGCTGCAGAAGTGGAAGAGAAAAGACCCCATTGCTGTGCGCAAGAGCATGGCCAAGCCAGGTGAGGCTGACAGGCTGTGTGGGGCAAGGCCCAGGGTTCCCACCAGCCAAGAAGAGAGAGAGGAAAACTGAAAAAGGAGGATCAATGAGGAAGGAAGGGGCTCGAGTGCAATGCTAAGCCTGGGGAGGGTTTGTGGGGAAAGCAAAGTCTCACGGTGTCCCTCTCTCTTGGGCTTTTTCAGAAGAGCTGGACAGCCTCATTGGAGACAAGAGGGAGAAGCTGGGTGCCCCACTGCTGGGCTGCCCACCCCCTGGGCTGGCAGGTTCAGGCCCTGTCCAGCCTCTGGCACCTCCAGTTGGGCTCTCCCAGCCACTGCACTCAGTCCACCCAGCTCCAGGTCCCATTCCTGGCAAGAACCCCCTGCAGGACCTACTTGGGGGGCACGCGCCCTCCTGCTATGGGCAGACATACTCACACCTCTCACCAGGCCTGGCCCCTCCTGGACCGCCCCAGCCATTGTTCCCGCAGCCAGATGGGCACCTAGAGCTGCGGGCCCAGCCAGGCACCCCTCAGGACTCGCCTCTGCCTGCCCACACCCCGCCCAGTCACAGCACCAAGCTGCTGGCTGAGCCTTCCCCAGCCAGGACCATCCACGACACCCTGCTGCCAGACGGAGACCTTGGCACTGACCTGGATGCCATCAATCCCTCTCTCACCGACTTTGACTTCCAGGGTGAGCTGGGGGTGGGAATGGGGAGGTGGGACAAAACTGGAGATGTACACCTGGTGGCGTGGCCCATCCCCTCCAAGTCTCCAGGCTGCAGCCTGCTGGCTACCAGGATTCCAGTCAACTGAAGCACAGAAGGCCCGAGCAGGCAGAGGGTGTCAAGGTGAAGAGGAGTGCCCTTGCCCTCCTCCTAGTGGCCCTGAACATGTTCCCACTGACCCCATCATCAACCATTCTCAGGTCTGGATAAGCTGGAAGGGCCATACTTGGTTGTGAGCAACTGATAGTCCTAACATTCCCAGAGGCGATTGTGTCTTCCGAGTTAACCTTTTAACGCAGAAAAAGAAAAGAGATGTTCCCCGTCCAGGACCTGTCTGGTTCTGAGGAAGAACGTGAGGCTTCAGAACCAGGCGGGTCCTGGAGACATTTGGGGGTAGGAATCTGGGGAGAGGTTCTATCCATTCCACTCCATCTTGTCTGCTCCATCTCGGTGTGTGGCCAGGTCCACCCATTTCCACCTGAACTCCAGTGTGCCCCAGGCCCTAGTTCTGGCCACAGGAGGTTTGGAGGACAGCTGAACCAGGCCTTCAGCACCCTGCATACACGGAGATGAAAACATCCGCAAGCAGGTGGAGGCAGCTGAGCCTCGAGAGCTCCCAGTCTGACTGGGAGCTTGGTCCTCAGCCCCGTCCAGAAGTGGGAATTAGGGCTCAACAGCCTCAGAGGAAGCTACAAACATGTGGGTTACCATGAACGTTTACTTGACCCCCACTATCACGCAGCATGCTGGTTGCTTTACATGCGCTCCCTCAGGGGTTTGTGGGGTAGGAGGAACTATTAAACACATTTCGCAGAAGCACGGAGGTTAAGTAACTTGCTGGGGGTCATTTAGCTAGAAAGAGAAAGACTTAGGATTGGAACCCAAGCAGCAAATTTCAGTATTTAGTTCAGCCTCCTTCCACCAGACCCTGCAACCCCGGCACCCAGGGCCATCGCCAGGTTCCGGGTGCTATCATGCAGGTCACACAACATAAAGATGGGCATCAGGCAGCTGCTCTATTTTCTTCTCGGAGTAAGGTGTACTTGCTGGCTCTGCTGGTGGTCCTTACGCTGCAGCAGAAGAGGCCCAGGGAGCCAAGTGCAGCCACATCATCAGGCCCAGAAGTGCATCGTGGGAAGATCTGTGGTCTGGGCTTCAGATCTACCTCTCCTGGGAGCCTGGGCAGCAGCCAGGGAGAAGAATTCCTGGGGCCTCTCCCCTGGCTGACCCTGCAGTGCACAGCAGCTGCACCAGCCCTTTCAAGCAGCAGCTTTCAAATACCCACCCCTCCCTCCCTAACCCAGAAAGAGCCACAGAGGCCATCTGGGCCGTGGCTTTTAGGCCATATATGGGAGGAGGAACCAGAGAGGTTGGACAACTAACTGCCTGGGGTCACACTGCTAGTGCCCGGGTCTGTTTCCCAGCAGATGTCAACCAAATCCTACTCTGTGTAGCATGTGACAGTCATGGGGTGGAGGGCAGACAGGGCCCCTCAGGTGCCTCCCAGTGACGCCTGTTCTCTCCCCCAACTAGGAAACCTGTGGGAACAGCTGAAGGATGACAGCTTGGCCCTGGACCCCTTGGTACTGGTGACCTCATCCCCGACATCATCTGCAATGCCACCACCTCCACCACCACCCCACTGCTTCCCCCCTGGGCCCTGTCTGGGAGAAACAGGCAGTGGGGCAGGTGACTTGGCATCACCAGGCAGCGGGGGCCCGGGAGCGCTGGGTGACCTGCACCTCACCACCCTCTACTCAGCCTTCATGGAGCTGGAGCCCACGCCCCCCGCAGCCCCTGCCGGCCCCACTGTGTACCTCAGCCCCAGCTCCAAGCCCATGGCCCTAGCATGAGCCATGCCCAGCAGCAGCTCCAGCCTTTTCCTGGCCTGGAAGTCCCAGCTGACCGCCCACATCGGGCTCACCCTAAAGGTCAAAGAAGGAAAACTCCCAGTCCCCTACGCCTCTAAGCCAATTGTTTGTTAGCTGGCACCTGGGAGTGAAGATGACACCACCCAGGATGCTGCCCCTCACACATTTCTGCCGCCTGGTGGGCCAGCCCCTCAGGCAGAGCCCCTGGAGAGCAGTGTCTGGGCGTGAAGAACACACTCTCCTCCACACGCAAGGCTCTGCGCAGGTGTGCACAGGCACGCGCACACACTTTTCTGACATACACCCACCTGTGTCCAGAGGAATCAGAACTACATCACACAGCCTGACTTCATTTCTGGGGCAGCTGAGAGCTGAGAGCTTCGGTTACCAAAAGCTCAGAGCCCCCATGCCAGGTCCAAGACCCCTCTGAACACTATTTTGACCTCCACATGCCCTTCAGGCCTGGCCCCCTGCAGGCACAATCCTTCCCAGAAGTCCCTGTATTTATTCTCCCATCTTGATCCCAGCAGCCCATAAAGGAGGCAATATGGAGCCTCTCCTCAAGCTGCCTGGAGACTCCCCAGGGGGCTGCCGTGCAGCAGCCCTGCCCCTGCCAGGCTCTACCCAACCTCAGCCGATGCTCTGTCTAGCCCCAGGGTGACACACAGGAGGGACCACATCCACCCCAGGACCAAACTGAGCCCAATTCCAACACGAAGTGTTTGGAAAAGCCCCTGCCCTCGGAAACTTGAAAGTGTCCTCTTCTCCCAGCCCTGGGTGTAGGAAGGGTCCCTCCACGTCACTACAGTCTCCCTCCTTCTCTATAAGAAGTTCAAGTAGTTTAGGCCCCAACTTATTACTTCCAACTGTCTGAGGCAGCCTGGGCATTCAGGGAAGGGAAGCCTGGCACAGGCTGGCGGGGGAGCACCCACGTCCCCTCTCTGACTGCTTGGCAGACCCAGGATGCCCTTGGAGCTAGGGCTTGCAGCCCAGTGACCTGCCCTGCCCCACCTGAAAGCCCAACCCCCACCAAGAGGGGGCCTCAGCCTACCCTGGACTGGGGGACAGCCGGAACCCCTCAGATGAGGCACAGCAGATCCCTCAGTGGCCTGCCATTGTCCCCTGTCCTAGAACAATAAAGCAAGTGTCTTTTGGTCTCAGCTACCAAGCCTTCCTTTCTAGACCTCTCCTCCCTGGGGGGGAAAGGTCAGGCCACACTGGTTGCAGATGTCCTGGGCCTGTGTCTTTATTCCACCCTCACCCAGGACTGGGAAGCATCTGGGAGGACTTCCTGACTAGCCAGAGAATGAGGGGCAGGCAGGCAGACTCTCTTCCCAGGAGAACTTGCACAGGGATGGGAAAAGCAGCAGCTGCCCTGCCCAGAGGAAGAGAGGGGTGCCCTCCCCGACACTCCTTCCAGCTGCGGTTCACCCCTCCCTCCTAGCAACCCTCATCTCCTCGCACAAGATGGGGTCGCTTCCGTGTCCAGGCTCTGCCTTCCTGCTCCTGCTCCTTCCCTGGCTGGGGCTCTGGGTCCCACGGGTGACATGGGTGGAGCACAGCCTGGGGCTCTGCACCTCTGGGCCTGGAAAATGGCGTCTGGAGGATCAGGGGCCTGCTCCATCCCACTTCAGACTCATCTCCATGTGCCACCTCCAGGCAGGCGGCTACCACCAAAAGGCAGCCTGAGAGGCAGCCCCACACTCTGCCTGAACCGGGATGAGGAAGAAGTAGGAGCCAAAAGCAACTCATGGGCCTCAAGTCTCACAGCAGCTACTGGTGGGGCTTCTACTCAGAAAGTTCTTCCAGGGCCTGGAGGCCAGACAACTTCACCAGCCAGCCCCGGATGGCAGTTCTGCAGGTCCCATAACAGAACCCCGCCCTGCATCAGTACCCTCCCTACCAGAGGATCTAAGGCTGGGTCTAGGCCCAGAGGGATAGGGTGGGGCGAGGAGTAGAGGAAGGCATGGCCAGCTGGTGCACCCAAGAGGAAGACCCACCGGCCCCACCCCAGCCCTGCCTGTATAGGAAGAGGGTAAAGGGTCGATGTGAAGCCCCCAGGTGATGTTGCACCAGAGTCCTGGCCAACTCTGGGCCTGAGTCTTGATGCCCAAGCCCCCAAGAACAAGGCAAGTGTTTCATGGGAGAACTTTACTAGGTCCTACTGCCTTGCCTCAGACTCAGACCCTGGGGGCTCAGACAAACCTATTGCACCTCCAGCCTCGTTGGAAAGAGGACAGCTCCAGCGGTCCTCGGTCAGACCTCAGTCCCAGGGCCCATTCATCACACCTGCGAGTGCACTGGCCCCCTCACAGCTGAGTCAGGTGGCAAGCAGATAGGACTTTGAGTCTCCTTTTTGTTGTTGCTGTTGTTTGTTTGTAGCCAGGCTGGCCCTTAGACTTTTAAAACTGAACAATAGTGCCTCTGTGAACAGAGCTCCACAATCCCGCTCATATGCTGCCCCCTGCTGGCCATCTCACACGGGTGTTCAACTACCATTTTAGGTTGAGCAAGTCTCAATGGACACAGACAGGGTCTGGAGGTCCCTGAGGGGAAATTTCCCCTTTTGTTTAGGGGTTCTAAACCTGATGGTTTTAAAACTGGTTGGAATTCATGGGTCTGATGAACTTTGATAAAGAAATTATACTTTCATAGCCCTGGCTGTGTAGTTCAGTTGGTTAGACCATCACCCCAATACTCCAAGGGTGTGGGTTTGATCCCCAGTCAGGGAACATACAAGAATCAACCAATGAATGCATGAGTGGGCAGAATAGCAAATCAGTGTTTCTCTCTCTCAAATAAATAAATAAATAAATAAATAAATAAATAGTTTTAAAATCTAAAAAAAAAAACCAGAAAGACACTACACCTCATTTTTACTCATCTCTACCTCAAATTTAGAATGCCCCTTGATTTTGAACACGAGCAACAAACCACAATAGCTTTAGCAGCCTCTGTGACTTCGCCATTAGGAAGAGAAATCATAGATGCTTTCATATTACATTATAGTGATTTCAGGATATGGATAGGGGTGTCTATATACAGTTTTTAATTCCTAAAACTATAGGGTTCCAGTATGTTTTATGCACATAAACATCTTACTGTCCGTGCGCTCCAGCAGACAATAACAAAGGGGTCCAGGACACACAAAAGAGTCAAGCACCTTTGCACTAGTTGCCAGACGGTGGGGAAGTGGGGGGTGGCCCTTAGGCGACTCGGGAAGAAGGCCCCTGGGGGCTTGAGACAGTGGTTCTTCACCAGCTGGAAGGGAAACATCACGGTCTTTCACTGCAGGCTCAGCAGTCCCAAGTTCAGCCTGCAGCCAGCCCAGGTGGGCGTGAATGGGCTGTGCCCCTCTAGTACCTGGGCTTTCCTGCTCAACCCTGTGGTAGGGTCTTCACGACACCCCTGAAGAATCTAAGTAAAAATATCTGGCTGACTTCAAAGTGACAGAATCCGAGTGCAGTCCAGAACAACCTTCGAAGTCAATAGCTTGAACTAATCACAGCCAGGACTAGCCCCACCCCGCTGTGTCTTCCTCCTTTTACTGTCCAGGAATCCCTTAGGTTCGGAGGGAAAGTGCCAGGGACCAGATGCAGCAAGTGGCCCCACTGGCAGCCAGACAAATGCCAGAGACATAGAGACTTAAAAGGCGACAGGGGGCCAAGGGACACAGGCCTCTCTGGGTGAGTGCCAACCTGGTGCCTGCTGCAGGGAAGAGGACCTCAGAACACGGACGGCCCTCCCTGCCGGAAGGCAGATGTACAGCAGGCCCGACCCAGGCCCTCAGCCCAATCTGGCTTAGAAGGCACAGTGGGGACTGTTATCAGGTGGCAGGGGAGGGTCCTCTTCCTGACACAAGTGTAGGCCCAAGAGGCCCTCTTATTCACCATAACTTCTCGTGTGACCTCACAAACGCCACCTCCAACCCCAAATACTGCTATACTTATATAGCCTCATCTGCCAACCAGTCCCGAGCCCCATCCCATGCCCCTTCCTCACCTCCGTGGCAATTTCTGACCACCCGCTTCTTGGTGAAATTCTTCCTTCCCTTCGCTTCGACATAACCAGTTGCTCTAAAACGGGCTCCTGTGCCCACCGTTCTGGCAGCTGCCCCTGTCTCCATTGCTACTTCCTCCACCTCCACCCCGCTCTCAAACGCTCCCCAGCCTTCCCCAGGGTCACACGCTCTCCTTCAGTGACCCTCAATTGTGGGTGTGGACTGTTGGTACTAAGTGTCCCGTTAATTAGAGGACATTTGGCACTTCTGCCCCCTGCTCACCAAACCCCATTAGTGCCAGTTGGGAACCCCGTAACCTCAGCCACCTTCATACCGTCAGCAATTAACTATGACCACTGATCTCCAGCCTTCATCCCCTTCCGGGTCTCAGTACCCAAATTTCCTGTCTCCTAATCACCTCCACCAGGACATGCGGACCACACCACAGCAGGTTCCAACTTGAACTCATCACCTCTCACCAGCCCCTACCATGATCCAACCTGGGTTCCCAGGCCTGGGAACACCCCTATCCATCTGAATCCTTGGGTCAAAACCAGGGATTCAACCCCGGCTCCTCCTTGTCACCCCATCTACCACCAGACCTGGAGATTTCACCTCTTAAAAATCTCAGCTTCACGTCTTCCTCCCCATCTCCATGCATACTGGCCTGACTCAGTTCGCCTTCATCTCTCACCCAATCCCTGCTCCTCAGCGCACCCTCTGCCTCTGGAGGGAGAACGGACTCGGGTCAGTTCTGCCTGGATTTGAATCCTGATGCCGCTACTTTACTGCTACGCTACCGAGGCAGATTAATCTCTCTGGGCCTGCATCTTCTGCAAAATGAGCATAATAATAGCACCTTCCTCAGAAATTATTGTGAGCCTTCGGTTAACATATACAAAGTGCCCAGCTGTGGGGTCCTCGCTCAATGTTATTTTTAGTCTCACTCTCCAATCCACCTTTCACTCAGCAGCCAAAGATATTCTGACCACATCCTCCTCCTCCGTGCCCCCCATCTTCCTCAGGAGAAGCCCCAACATCTGACCAAGGCTCCACAGATCTGCCTTCCTTTCACACTATAAATACACTCTCTTGAACACACCTGATAAATCTTGCCTCCAAACCTTTGCTTTACGCTGCTCCCTGTGCCTAAACGTGCTCTCTCCATCTCTTTCCGTCCAAGTTGTCCTGAGTTCTTTCGCTGTTCCAACCCTGCCTCCTCCAAGGTTCCCCCCAGAACCCTCTAAGCAAGTGGCTCTTGCTCCCCTATATGCCCACCCCGTTGCATTCTGGGAACAGGTATTTTTTTCTGTGTCTCACTCCTTTTAGAATTCCCAGAGTGCAGCCCAGGCCCCGGCCCCCAGCAAGTGCTCCACAGGAACTGGCTAAATGCCAGTGCATCTAGGCCCCTAAGGGTTAGATTTAACCCCTCAGCCCAGAGACTGGCACCAGACATATCCAAATTAGTGCCTGGAACAGTAGGGTATGAATCCCGAGATAAGCTCTCCACCTACCCGAGTCCCTGAACTTCCTCCACAAAGGACATGAAGACCTGCTCTGAGGCTGGAGGCTGTGTTAAATGCAGGGTAGCCAGGCCAGGGGGCTCCCCAAGGCAGCTGAGAGCGAGAGGGCTCCAGGCCTCAGCCACAGCCCTGTCCACCTCCTGTCCAACGAGGACTGAAGGCACAACCTAGTGGTCCTAGTGCCCTCAGGGGGTCAGAGAAGGTAGGGTGAAGAACAAGACCACCTCCCCATATCTTCCCTGCCACCCTAGGGTTGGGGGCCCATGACCCACCAGCCTCTCTTCTGTCAGGGTTGGCTGTGACTTTGACCTAAAGCTTCCCCTCTCAGGGTCTGAATCTCCTCCTCTTTTTTTAAAGATTTATTTTTGGAGACAGGAGAAAGGACGGAGAAAGAGAGGGAAACATCGATGTGTGGCCTCCAACTGGGTAGTGGCTGGCAACCCAGGCATGTGCCCTGAGAATCAAACTGATGACCCTTTCGTTCACAGGCTGGCACTGCATCCACTGAGCCACACCAGCCAGAGCTTGATTTTTTAAAATTATCGTTGCTATTTAGTCCCTACACCCCCTCCCCGCAGCAATCACCACACTGAATCTCCTTCTTTATCAAAGGAAGAACCCCGTCCAGCTGTAACACACACTAAATGCTGACTCTGGGTGCCGAGGGATTAGGGCACAAGAGGACCTGGGGACTACGTTATCACCTGACCCCACCCCCACCTCCACCACGGGCATACGCTGGCCCACAGCCAGAGAACAGAAAAGGAGAAAGAGTTTATTGAAAACTATATACAGTCGGTCCAGCCCCTACCACAGGTGGCAGACTGGGCCAATCCCACCCACACCCCAGGCAGTGTCTTGGCCGCTGACGGAGGAGGCTAGGGCTGGGGCCAGGGCCCAGGCTCCCTTGGGAAGCTTGGCAGCCAGACCCCATCATGGATCTTCATCTGTGAATTAACAAATCTAAATGGCCTGCCGGTGGCGGGCAGGAGACAAGAAACAGGCTCCTGCCCTGACCTAGTCAAAGCCTGGATAGGTGCACACTATTCTGAAACAGCCAAGAGGCCCAGCTAGGCTGTCCAGAGTCCCGTCTGCTCCCACAGGAGGCCTTCCTGGACACGGAGGCAGAGAGCCCCCCTACTGCCCTGCCCCACCCCAGGTGCCAGGACCCATGAGCTTTATGGGCTTAGACTGAGGACATCAGACACCCACCCTCCCAACCCTGACTCAGGGTCCAGGGCTCCTGGGACACTCCCCAGGCAGAAGACTTGGGGCTGAGAGGTGAGTGCTGGGGCAGTCATGGCCGAGGGCCCGGGACTCTCCTGGGGCAGGGAGCAGCTGCGGGGTCAGGGTGTCCCGCTGTAGGAATAGTCTGCTTTGTTGTGCATCACCAGCCGGTCGTCCACGAAGTAGAAGCTGTCAGACTGTGTCTCGTAGGGGTGGCGGATCATCTCATTAACTGCAAGAGATGCCCAAACACGTGGGGCAAAGTTCAGGAGCCAGCTCTAGGCCACCGCGGGGCCTGCAGGACCGTGGGATGGGGACCAGCTGGACAACCTCAAAGGCCCCTTTGAGCCTGAGTTGCCCTATAGGTGACGTGGAAATGATGGCCAGACACAAGGCACCCGGGGTGGGAAGCAAGGGGGTCAGACCCAACCTCCCCCCAGCTTGGCCTCCCTGAGGCCCCCGCCCGCGGGGCCGCGCCCACTCACTCAGCTCCTCAGACAGAGGCGGGAAGTCGTAGATGTGCTCGCAGGTGTTCCTGCTGCTGGGGATGCAGAAGCCAAAGTGGAAGTCAAAGCTTTTGAGCAGCTGGTTTCGGAAGTAGTGCCTCTCAATCATGCGGAAGTTGTTGACAGGCTTGTCTCCCACCGTGAACTCCACCCTGAGTGAGAGAAGGGGCAGGGCTGAGCTCGGCCTGGGAGTCCACCAGCCGGGTTCAGCAGACTGCCCCTGAGAGAGGCTCAGGGAGAACTCAGGACGGGCTCGCTCCCACCCGCCCTCACCTCCTCCACCCTTGACCCCTGGCCCAGTGACTCACGTGGCTCCCACCTGCCTCAGGCGGAGGAAGGCAGGCGTGAACTGGTAGCGAACAAAGCGCCCAGCATTGGGGTCCAGGTCCCGCCGGTTGATGGGCAACCGCTCTGTAATGCACCCCCGCTGGAGCTCAGTGGGCTTCAGACGGGGGCCCATGCCCACCCAGGCTTTCACCCCAGGGCCCCCATCTCTCAGAACTTTTAAAAACTCTCAGGAGATTCCGATGCACACTGAGGGTCCAGACCTTTGGCTGAATGGTTCCATCTGGGGGTTCTAGGCCAGCAAGTCAAAATTTTCAACTGAGGTTCCCAGGGGCCACAAGCAGACGCAAGGCCTGGGGCCTCTAGGACTGTAGTTCCCAGGAAGATCTTCAGAGGACAAGCTGGCAGGGACTGAAGGGACAGAACTGTCCCAAAATGTCCAATCCCAGAAGCGGATGGGAAGGAAAACAAGAGGCACCCCTGCCCAGGGACTCCTGGGAATAATGGGGTCCAAGCCCAGCTCTGCTCTAACTCCTCTGAGGCCTGAATGGTCCCTGGGAGCCCACGTCACGGCCCACGTCCCTCTGTCCGTGGCCCACCCACCACTCACCCGAGGCTGGGGGCTTCTTGATTTCAAAGAGGACAGTGCCTGAATCCATGTCCCGAATCTTGAACCTGATGAAGTCGATCTTATATATATTCTCCTCCGGGGAGCACAGGTAGTCTATGGGAGACAGGTGGCTGCTGCTGGCTCAACTTGTGTGGGACCCCGGACTAGCTACTACTTTCTCAGATCCCTGAGGTCTCTGCCTTCCAAATAAAGAGAAACAAGCCCCTGCCCTTGAGGAACCCCATCCTGGGGCGGGAGGCAGCTCTGTGACTGGGATCTAATGGGGAACAAACAGCTCCTCCTAGTGGCCTCTGGGGGCAGGCAGGGGCAGGGCAGAGAAGAGTGGAAGACAGGTCACCCCCACTTTATCCCACCTTCCCGGGAGTTGAGAGGACCCTTATTCCAGACTCCGCTTTGCCAGGGTTGGCTTGGTGACCCTGAGTGAAATGGGTCTCCATTCTCACGCAAGCCCCCAGCATGACAGGGCAGATACAGGCCTGCCTTTGGGGCCCTCACTCTGAAAGGACACAGCCTGCCCTCAGGAGACACGGTGGTTCTCGGGGGGGGGGGGGGGGACACCCTCACCTCCGCCACGCGGCTGCCCCCGGTGCTACATCTAGGCGTGTCAGCCAAGGACCTTCCCTGGCCTGGAGAGTGATGGGGCAGACGAACAACCCTTCCCTGTTCTTCCTCAACCCTGCCCCCACCCCTCCCCCATCACCTCTTAGCCCCATAAGCAGCTTATACAAGCCTGGCTCCCCTAAGCAGCTTAGCCAAAGCTCTGCTGACTCAAATCCAGAGCCTGGAGTACTGGGGGAAGGGAGCCATCTTTGCCCCCCCTCCCATGTAGATCTCCAAACAGGAGGAAGTCTTAGCAAACAGAGGGAACCCCTTCAAAGGTCACTTAGCCAGCCTTGGCTCTCAGCCACTCCCAGAGAGAAGAGTGGGTGGGGGGAGGACAGGAAGAGGGTGTGGCAGGTGCAGCAGAGGCTGTGCATGGGGGTAAGGGGAGTCCTCAGTATTCAAAAGAGGAACCAGAAACAGGGGTGGCCCCGCCTGAGGAAGCTCAGGAATACCAGGGCCTGATCCAGCCCTCACCACTCACAGCAACTGCAAGTGCTCCTGAGGCCCTGGAGACAAATAGGAAGGGGCAGCGAGGGGCAGCGAGGGACTCTGGTGCTGTCGGCCTGTACAGCACATCCTCCCCACAGAAGCCAGGAAATCGCCCCGCCACCCCAGGCCCCTGGGCCACCTCCTATTCCTCTGGGGCAGGAAGAGGAAGTAAATGTAAAGTCATTCGCTCTTTCCCAAGCCTGGGGCAGCACCCTCCACGAAGCCCTCCTGGCAGCCGCCGAGCACCATGGCATCCGGCAGAAACGACACCGGGCTTGGGAAGGGGCCTGGGCCTGTCCGCTACAGCCCGTGCTGGGGAGAAGGCGGGAGGAAATAGGAATGGGCAGTCCCATCTCACGCTGTACACACCTTATTTTCACAGAAAGTGAGCACTAGTCCAGAGACGTAGACAGAAGGTGCTGGGCACAGGAAGGGGAGGCAGCAAAACTGGGAACAGGATCCCAGCTCCATGTAAAACATCCCCTTCCTCTAGTCTCCAACTTTTGGAGCTTCTCCTCTCATTTGGGAACTTCCTGCAGTCTGATCTCGGTCTCTCCTACTGCAACTCAACCTATCAACCCCTGGGTCCTTAGTGGAGGTGAGGGACAGGGGATGCCAATGGCTCAGGACACCACAGCCACTCCCTCCCCGTCAGCCACAAATAGCTTCCTAAGCTGGATTCAGGGACCAGTAATCCAGGTGGAGCAAACCTCTAACCTATGTGATTAGGGTCAGAAGAAACCAGGAGGTGCCAGGATGGCAAGCCCTCATACCCTGTCCTCAACTTCTATAGAGGAAAGAGCTTCCTCTATAAGCTCCTTCCTCTACTCATCCCCCACAGATGCCTCAGCTTAAGGGCTATGAATTTCCTCCAAGTTAGGAGACAATGGTGGTGTGTGGATTGAACACCCCTCCCTCCCAGTAGGTGCAAAATAACCTCTAAAGTTACCTAGGACCTGGACAGGTCAGCCTGACCTCCCGACATCCTATAAGGCAGTTCTGCCCCAGAGCTAACCTGGATCCCAAATGCTGCTTTTGCCAATTATAGCCCAACTGGCTCCAACATCAGACTGGTCCAGGCCCCCTCTCACTACCAGTGTCTACTTGAGCAAGGCAGTTCAGCACTCTGGAGGCCCAGCCAAGAATGGCTGCTGCCTAGCTCAGAGAGGAAGGAGAAGCTGGTCCCCTAGGGACCCAGATGTACAGGCCCAGACCTGCCGTCATGGTCCCCTCGTCAGCTCTGTCTGGCAGCCCTGGGCCCTGCTGCTCCTACAGCTCCAGAGCTCAGGGCCACTCCAGCACTTGCACCTCCACAAAGAGGCCCTGAGTTGCTCATAGAGGGAGCCAGGGCAGGGTCACTGATGAATGAGGCCAAAGCGAAAGGCAGTAACTGCCTTTCCAAATGCCTTCTTCTGTTCTTTGAGGCTCAGCTACCACTTCTGCCACGAGGCTTCCTAGCCCTCGTTCCCTGCCTATGGCGACCCCCCTCTGCTGCTCTGAATGCCCAGTTGTCTGCTTCCAGGCAGCAACCAGGAGCAGTCCTGTGGGGCCCTCAGTACTACTCACAAAAGAGCCCTGTCACCAAGATTGCACAGCACGCCAGGCACTGGTGCAAAATCAGAGAATTTATTTTCACAGTGGCCCTATAAGGTACATGCCGTTATCCCCATTTTACAGATGAACATGCTCAGAGAGGTGAGGTTACTTGCCCAAGGTCACACAGTAAGTTACATGGCACAGCTGGGACAACCCAGGCAGTCCAACTCAGAAACTCAATCACCGTGAAGACCTCTAGGCCCCCAAGCAGGGGACTGGGCCTGGTCCAGGCTAAGGTGGGTGGTAACCTACTCCCTTTGGAGGGCCCAGGCCCAACCTACTGAAGCTTCCTCCTCAGGTCCTTTCCTGGGGAGGGAGATGGCCCCAGACTTCCTAGGGGACCCAGAGTGAGGGCATTAACGGTCAGGGAGACCTGAGGGTCTTCATGTCACCTAAGTAACTCAGCCTCTACCTAGCCTACAGGCTGGGGACCGAGGACAGCTTACACTCGGCCTCCCTCCTCATTACTGCAGAGGAAAGACTCAAAGGGCTCTAAAAACCTGCTAGGGAAGGGTTTACAGTTGCAGCTGCTGCCCCACCTCCGCCACGGGAAAGGGGGCTGGACTCCTCAAAAAAAAAAGGACTGGGGTGGAAATAAGTCTCTAAAGGGAGAGGAGAGAGCACAGGAGATCAGGGAAAGGGGGGACATGGAGATAATCAGGCTCAGCGGCAGAAGGGTACGGGACTCAGGCGAGGGGTACCCGGTGGGGGAGGCGAGGCAAGGGTAAGGCGGGAAAGGGGGCGGGGGCCGGGGTTCGCGAGGGCCCCCTCCTTCCCGCAGGCGCGCTCCCTAGCCGGTGCTCACCGCCCGTGATCCGCTGAAGCCCCAGCACGTCCTCTGGCCCGATCGGCTGCCTCCTCTGCAGCGGCCCCGGCCTGGGCCCTGGGCCTACCTCCGGTTCCGACTCGGACCCGGATTCGGATTCCGCCTGAGGCTGCGGCTCTGGCTTTAGCTCCACGGTCAGGCCGGAGGCCCCTGGAGCGGACTCCGCCCCCGTTCCGGCCCCGCTGCAGCCTTGCTTCACCTTCATGGCCTCGTGGGGCCGCCGCTTGCCTGCTGCCGCTGTAGCTGCCTGCGCTGGCTGGAGCGAAGCAGGGGGAGTCTGCTGCCCCACCCCCGCCAGGGCCTCAGGTACCGCCCCGCCCCGCCCCTGGGCCCGCCCACCCAACTGAAAGGATGGGGACGCGCAGACCCGGCTCTCCCCCAGGGCAAGGTGGGGGCTCGCCCTGGGTTTCACTCATTTTCTTCTAGGGGTCCTGGCTACCTTTCCTGTGCCCCACCCCTCTGCCCTTCCCTCCGCCCAGAAAGTGAGTTACCATCTCAGGATCTTGGCCTGGGATACTTTTCCCCCAAGCTGGCCTCTTGTCCCGGTCTCAGCTCAAAGGCTCTCGCACTTAATCCAAAGTACTGGTGTTAGACCAGTCAGTACCTGACCAGCCTTGTTTTTCTTTCTAGTGCATTATCCAAAATGTTTCACTTGTTCATGGACTCTTCCCTCTAAAACAACAGTTCTGGGAAAGCCGGGATCCTGCCTTTGCTCTCTACAACTCACCACGTGGCACGGTACCAATGCTCAATATACTTTGTTTAGGTTGATTTTTAGGGAGGAAGGGAGAAAGAAACATCAATTTGTTGTTCCACTTATTTATGCATTCATGGGTTGATTCTTGTTTGTACCCTGCCCAGGGACCCAACCTGCAACTCTGGCATATGGGAGATGATGCTCTAACCAACTGAGCTACCTGGCCAGGGCAATACATTCTTTTCTTGAATTCATCAATGAGTTAGTTTCTGAGGTCTTACACTGGTACAAGCCATTCTCTCCCAGACCCCCAGCTAAAAAGCAGAAGTAGATGTGAACAGCCTTGCTGGGCAAACCAGGACATGCCAAGGGACAACTGCCTAGTTGTCTAAGCCACCACAGGCCCCCCAGGACAGGGAGGCAGGAGGTCACATGGCCAGTCAGAAGCACGGTGGCCCGTGAGTCCAGGACAGATACTAGGGGACCATTACTTACACATGAATGAACCAAAGTTCTGCTCACACTTCATGTCATTCCAATTCAGTCAATATTTATTGAGAGCCTAGAATATGCCACTTTCAAATGCGTATCACATTTAATCCTCACAACCACCTGGTAAGGGAGGTATCACTGGTGTTCAACATATGAAAAACTGAGGCTCAGGGAGATTAAGTAGCTTATTCAGAGCCCCCCAGATGGTAAGTGCAGAAGCCAGGGTTTGAATTCAGGCATGTTTGATCCTAAGCCTCTATGAAAGGGTGAAGGGAACCTCTGCCATACACAGCACAAGGCTGTACTCAACAGGTGTAAGCAGCCAGGAGGGAGGGGAGCACGGGAGGCACCCCCAGAGGTGACCTGTGCCTGGCCCTTCCACGAGAGCAGTGCTGGGCTCTCTCTGAGGGACAGAAAGAAGCATGGAGAGGAAGGGGCTAGAAAACCATCCGGGCTTTCCCCTGATGTCCCCTCCCAGTGCAAAAGGGCTGAGGAACAGGGCAGAAGCACAAGCTGCCTCTGCCCCAGAGGTAAAGGGCCTTCTAGTTCAGCCAAAGAAGGAGACCAAGATGACACATCTCTTGAGGATGGGGGTGGGACATCTGAGCCAGAAGAATGGATTATTACACTTGGTGGCTGGACATAGGTCATTCACGGCAGGCCCCGTTGATGTGCCTCTCAATCTAGCATCTCCCGCCCTGGCCAGAAGGGAAGGCTTCCTACTGAGACGCTGCCCTGCTCAGTCTATCCTCACAGGCTTTTTCCAGGACTCGTGGATCTCCAGGAAGATCTTGACCAGAGAGATGACGATGGGCACAGCCATAGGCAGGAACAGCGGGATGTAGATGGCAAACTTCTGATCATCGGGGAAATAGAGGAGGTGGAGCAGTGAGGGATCAAAAAAGGCACGCTCCGAAGATGTCACAGCTTCCCGGCTGGCGACGAAGGCAGAGGCCAGGTGCCCGGAGGTCAACTCCAATGCTGACTCATAGACCGCATCTACAGCCCTGTACACCTAGGAAGGGGGCAGGGAGTGACCAGTGAGTCCTAGGCACTGATGAAGAGGGTGGGGGTGACAAGCTTCACTGTTCCTTCCACCCACCAGACAGGTTACCTGGAGTTTGCCCAGGTTATAGGGAGGCTAGTATAAAAGGGCTGTGGTGTACTTTCTTAGTGCCGCCTTAAAACCTTACATCCCCCCATCTGCACTCCTGCTGGGGGCTGGCACTGCCCTCTGGAGGAAGCCCGAGGCACTCAAGGCTGGCATGCCCACACACACCCTAGACCCCAGCTGGCTCTACTCTCCCCACACCCTGACCCTTAGTGGCCACTGCAATCCTGGGCCACTGAATCCATTCCCCGCCCGCTTACCTCGGATGCCACATTGTCCTTAATGACAATGTTGCTGATCTTGCCCAGAAGCTGGGCCAGGGAAGTGAGAGTGGTGGTGGCTGTGGCCAGGTTCTCCACTGACCGAGCCCACAGCAGCCGATCTACCTCCCAAGTCATTAGCCCTTCGCTCTTAGGCCCTGAAAACAGGCATTTTGGAGGCAACTTGGGCTGAGAAATCCCGAAGAGCAGCCTGTAGGAACAGCAAAGAGTGTCAAAGGGGCTGAGACTAGAATGTGGGAGAAGATGGCTGAGATTCCTAGAATGACAGATTTTTAACCTTACCCAGACCCACAGGAGCTGAAGGGAAGGGCCTCAGGTCTTCTTGGGAGGCGAGTGGCAACACTGACCAACCCAGTGCCCCAAACCCTGGTTTACCTGTGCTTTAGCTTTTCCGTTTTATATTGGACTTCCAAGATCTTATATGACGAAAGGTTCCATGACTATAATATTTCTGATAACACCAACTTAGTTTAATCCTCTCGCCCTATCTACCCTGTCTTTGGACAAATGGGGCCACCAAGCCTTCATGAAGGGATGATCCAGGACCACCTCTTACAAGATGCGTGTGCTGTGCCTCTCCATTCCTGCACCCACGGCAGACACTGCTCATCAATCAGGATCCTCTTTCCTAATCAGCCCAAAGGATCTTTAACATAGGGCATCAAGCAGCCACTATCAACAGATCAGTTGGCAAAAGAAGTAATAGCCATTTTTCTTACACACCCCTAATCACATCCCAGGGACCTGACAATTCATGAGTCTATTTTTTCTTAAATGTTTTTGTCGGCAACTAGTTCTTCTTAGGAGAAAACCCAAGTGGTCCTTGGAAACCTTTCTTGGTTTCCTGGGGCTCTAGGCACAGCTGAGGCAACCCTGCCAGGTGAGATTTTACTGGAGTCCGCCCAGGAGGCTGTGGTCAGTCAGGGGCCATGTCCCACGTGGATCCCCCCAGGACCTCACCGCAGCTGAGCCAGGAACACCTCCATCACTCGCTCCATGTCCACCTCAACTCGCACGGGCAGCTCCGAGGCATTGTAGGCTTTCGGGTCCACATTGTACACCTGCACGGGGGATGAGGTTGCCCCACGTCACACCGGGACCGTGCACAGCTGTGCCCTAGACACTCTGGTGACCGTGAGAGAAAAGGCAGACACGGTCTCTGCTCTCCAGAAATTACAAACCTGATGGGTCGGCTAATATTTTTTGAATATCTATTAGGAGCTTTCCATAAATTATCTTCATGACCCCCTCAAAAATCCTATAAAAAAGGTAATTTTTATTCCATTTTAGAAAAACTCCCAGTCTAACAGAAGAGCTAAAGTTCCCAATTCTGCAAGATACCCACAAATAGGTCCAAGATCTAAGATGTACACTGAAGAGACCTCAGTAAGTACAAACTGCTACACACAAAAAGGACACACTTTAGCCCTGGCTGGTACGGCTCAGTGGCTTGAGCACTGCCCTGCGAAGCAAAGGGTCACCAGTTCGATTCCCAGTCAGGTCACATGCCTGGATTGCGGGCTAGGTCCCCAGTAGGGGGTGTGTGAGGCAACTACACATTGATGTTTCTCTTCCTCCCTTCCCCTCTGTCTAAAAATAAATAAATCGGTCATTCATATTTTAGAAAATATTGACCTAATAAAAAGCAGCAGGGGCTGGCAGAGGAGGGGCACGGGCTCACAGTCCCCTCACCTCCTCGGTGCCTGCCCTCCACGGCTGGGCCGTGGGCGACACCAGAGGAACAAGAGAAGAACCATCTCAGGGAACGTCTGTGTGCCCCTGAAGCTTGGGCTCTGGGGTCTGCATAATGTGAACATTACCATAATGCCACCCCAGCGGGGACTGTGGAAGGCGTTGGTGGCCACCGGAGCCCCATCCTTGTCCTGAATGTACAAGGGGGCGTGGGCAAGCTCGGGCACATAGAGTAGGAAGTTGAGCACAGGGTAAAGGGAGGCGGCACTGGATCCTGCGGCACAGAGAGAAGGGCAGTCAGAACAGTAAACCAGTCGGACCTAGATCTCAGTTCTAGGTCAGCCTCTAACATAGGGTCACTGACTCTGGGCTTCATTTTTCCCAAATGAAAACTGCTTCTGTGGCAAAGACCCTCTGAACATTCTCCCCCCAAGATGTACCACGTACGTGAAGTGCAGTCCTTAGCCCCAAAATGCCCCTGGAATCTCCCCTCCCCCAACAGACCTCCCTCCCTTAACTGTCTAAGTCAGCTCTCGGGACTCTGGCCACTCACCCGTATTATTGTAACTCATTTTATGCACAAGTAGAAACGTGACCTCATGTCTGTTCCCTGCTTAGCATCCTTCCATGGCTAGCCATTCACACCAAGTTAAAGTTCAAACTCCTCCATGCGGTCCTCTATGATCTGATGCCTGCTGCCTGCCTCGCCAACATCGTCTTGGTCACCCTCTCGCAATTCAGCCACAGTAAACTTCTCTGAGCTTCCTGAAGGTCTATGTGCTCTTACTCTTCCACATCTAAGCTCACAGTTCCCTTGCCTGAAATCTATCTCTGTACACAGCACTGCTATAAAGCAGTCCCTCATACTTGGCTGAAAAGACAGGGTGGAATTTGCCAAGACCTCCTGTTCTGCCCCAGGCCCTAGCTCTGATGTCTTAAATTTCACAACTAGTGATACACTCATTTTCGTTTTCCTGTTCTGCAGTTCTTGGTGACACCTACTTTTCCTAGGTACACCCCCAAAATGAGAAACTGGAATCCTAGTTTCAAGGTTCCCCATTCTGCCTCCATGTACTTTTGCTGTTATCTTTCCTACACGTGTAACCTATTTTTTCCTGGGTGGTTTGCAGGGAGGGAGACATACACTATCTGTTCATTTATAAAAAGTGCTGGAAACGTGTTTAATAAATGCTTTTGGATATGGTGATGTGGAGAGGGAGTATCGCGATAAAGTAGCCTAAACGCCCAACACTCCCCCGACGTCCTCAGACCAACCCAACCTGGGGACCATCGCTGTATACAACCTGCCTATGAGCGCAGGCTGAGCCTTCTGGGTCCCTCCCTGACCCAGCAGAAAGACCCCCGACCTCAGGAGCTCACCTAGGCGGGACTCCACTGGGTTGATGACATGGGGGAGGTTGTGTGCGGCCAAGTAGTAAGCGGAGGAAGCTGGGTCGAAGCGGGGGTTCACCCCCAACGCCGCATAGTAAAGGATCTAGAGAGCAAAGAGGATGTTACTTTGTTTATTGACTTACGAGTCCACTCTGTTCCAAAAAAGATTTGAGGAGGCTTACAAAGATAAAACCATAACAGGACGAAATGTAATAGACCAAATCAGGGCCGAGAGAAAACAGGTGCAGGAAAAAATAACAAAGCCAAGGGTAAGGTTAGAACGCTAAATACGTTCTTTGAAAACCACAGTTTACCAGCCGTTCTCACAGCCTAAACAAAGAATAACAGCATTCAGATCAAACAGAATTTGGTTCAAATCAAGTCGGTCATTCAGAAGTACTTCCTCCCACTACCAAGACCTGACAGAAATTTCCCCCACATTTTCCCTCACTGTATTACACAGAAAGCTACATTCTTCTCATCTTTATTGCTACTACATTAGCACAGTTCAGGAAGTTTTTTTGCTGTTGTTAGGACAGCACAACTGGTAAATACGGCTCTGGAGGGAGCCACAAGGAAGTTAGTTTTTAGACAAGCATGGATGAAACTCCCTGAGATGCTCGCAAGGAGGGGAAGCAGACGCCAGAGTCACACACAAAGGAAATTCCTAGCCAGTCAACAAGCCCAAAGAGCTAAAAGAACAGACTACACCTGTGAACACTAAACATGGATGGACTTTGAAAAGCACGGTGCAGCCAGGAAAAGGACTCTTCCGCCTGCTCCAGCCTCACCTGAGAGTCCACAGAGAAGTTGCCGGCAGCACTGAGGGCATTCAGAAAGGGCTGCACGTAGCGCCGGACGGCTCCCTCGATGTCCCAGTGCACGTCGTGGGACTTGGGGTCTGGGTTGAGTAAACTGAAGGTGATCTCATAGCCTAGGGAAACAGGAGTCAGGAAATCCAGGGGCTTCAGTGGATGAGGGGCAGCCTGTACCCCTGGCTGAGCTGAACGCGTTTCTGCTCTGCAATGGCACTGTCATCACAGAATCGATGGGAGGATAAAACTGGGGTGAGGAACACTGGGCGCTTTAAGAAAAAGTTGAAACTACAGAAGAAGTAAAGAGATGGCATGCAGATTCCCCTCCTGCCCCAATGCCTCCACATAATTCACTTCCCTCTCCCTTCCTGTAGTGAAGCCCGGTCACTCTACCCAAGCTGGACTTGAGAGGCCGCCTCTTATCGGAGCTCCACTTGTCCTCCGGAAGGTGGTCAGCCAGGGCTGCAGCAAGCACATCCTCATTCAAAGACATGGCCTGGGCTATCTGGACTATGCGGCGCCCAATGATGTTAAAAGCCTGCCGGTGTATTATTCCCCTCATGAATGCTGTCCTGTTAGGCCCAATGTAGCTCATCATGTCCTAGGAGGGGCAAGCAAGGAACAGAATGCCCGCGGCTCAGAGAAGAAGGCAGAAGAGCACTCTGGCTCCTGCCTCTGCGAATCTGGCCTTGTGCCACGGACCGACAGGCATGCACCTCTTTAGATTCATAGTAACTGTTATCTCGGTATTTCTGAGCTATGGGTATATATGAGCATCTTCCTTCGTTTCAGTCCCCTCCTCATTCCCAGGAGACACGGTTCCAGAAGTATCAAATCTTCATAGGCTGGAACTAAGAGATGGCATGCTGAACAAGAAAAGCAAAATAAACAAACAGACGGTCTGATCTAGGGAAATGGCACACGGCAAAGCCGCAAGTACAAGAATTCTCCCAGCAGCATTATTTGTAATAAAAAAACTGGAGACAATCCAAATGTCCAACAACAGAATGGATAAACTGTGATAAACTACAACGAAACATTGGGCAGACTTAAAAATGAAGCTACACATATTATCACGGATGATTCTCTCGAGTATAAATGTTGAGCAAACTGAAAGTTGCAGAATATGTGCTGTATTATGCGATTTATATAAGGGTCAAAATATGTAAAATTAAAGGTGCTATTTATAGAAGTACAACAAATGATAAAACTTAAGTGGCCTGTAACCATGGAGACACATGGGGCTCCAACCATATCGCTTTAATATTATAAGCTGAGGCTGGATACTTAGATAATTCATTAAAATTCTTCCCTCTTTTTATAGGAATGAAACATTTCATTATATAGTCATAAAGAAAATGGTGCACAGCACAGCTTCCATCAAGCCAGTGGTTCATGAGAAGTTCAATGTATTGCCCGTGTTACCATCACTGCCCACTGAAACCTGCTTCTTTCTTGTATTCCTACTCATTTATTTTCCACTGTAAATGGTTATTGGAACTGTCACCATATACAAGTCTTAGATTTCAAAAACCAAAGTCAATGAAAAAATTCGTACTTGCATTCTTTACAAAATACATTTGGAGAGTTTCCCATGGCCAATGGAAGATACAGGCGGCAACACTACGAGGAGTGACCAGGGAGAGGAGGAGCTGACGGGGTCAGGCAAGGCCACGGCCTCTCTGCTCACCCTACCTGGGGGAGGAGTGAGGCGCGTTCAGAGATCACGTACACATTCAGGGAGCCCACTACTTGCTCCTGCGACTTGGTTAACACAGCTTCTGCCTCTGGGGACAAGAGCAGGTGGTGTACCAGGAGCAAAAACGCCATTCCCCCCCCCTCTGGCCCCCACAGAGTGCCTAAGCCACCCCTCCACCTCCCACTGACAGCCAGCTGACACTGCAGGCAGGCTTGGCCCTCAGTGGCCCAAGCTGCAATGCATGTCATACAGAGCTTTCCCAGAGAGATTTTGGAGTTAAGACAAGGTATGAAAACGACACCTTTAGGGATCAGAAGGGAATACAGGCCTTCATGTTAACTGGTGTGATCTCCCCTTCCAGTACCTTGCACACTGCTCAAGGACAGGGCCTCTTCCTCATGGTCCAAAGCCATCCGATAGTCCTTCTGAAAACGGCACTTAATTTTCATTTTGTCTGAGGAGAAATGGAAGCAGCATGATGGGAAGAGCAAGTGTCAGAGCAATTCTAACGATTTTTGCACGGATGGCGTCAAACACATGACACTCCACCTCTTCCATCGGCCTGTGTACACTCTACCTTCGTCCTGAGGTCCTCTCCCACAGGGAGATCTTTTACAATATTCATTACATGAACAGGTGAAAGGAGAAAAACCATATGACCACTCTAATAAGTGCCCCAAAGTAATTAAATTCAGTGAACATTCTGGATAAAAACAAACAACACAGTTAATGGAAAACACTAAATAAAGTTCCGCTAAAATTAGTAAATAAAGCAAGATGCCTGCTAGTTCCTCTATTATTCAGCATTGTTCTTTCTGAAGTTCCTGACCAATGTAACAAGAAAGAGAAACAGCCCTGACGTGGCTCAGTGGATTGAGTGCCAGTCTGCAAACCAAAGGGTCACCTGTTCGATTCCTAGTCAGGACACATGCCTAGGTTGCAGGCCAGATCTACAGTATGGGGTGTGCAAGAGGAAACCACACATTGATGTTTCTCTCCCTCCTTCTCCCTCCCTTCTCCTCTCTAAAAATAATTTTTTTTTTAAAAACGAGAAATACCTGGCTGGTGTAGCTCAGTGGAGTGAGCACGGGCTGTGAACCAAAGCATCACCGGTTCGATTTCCAGTCAGAGCATATGCCTGGGTTGCAGGCCAGTTCCCTAGTGGGGGTCACATGACAGGCAACCACACACTGATGTTTCTCTCCCTCTCTTTCTCCCTACTTTCCCCTCTCTCTAAAAAATAAATAAAATCTTTTAAAAAATTTTTTAAAAGAGAAGTATGAATATTTGAAAGAAACAGACAAAACTGCCATTTTTGTCGTTTTTTTTTTCTTTAAAGATTTTATTTACTTATTTTTAGACAGAAAGGAAGGGAGGGAGAAAGAGAGAAAGAGAAACATCAAGGTGTGGTTGCCTTCCACGCACCCCCACTGGGGCCCTGGCCCACAACCCAGGCATGTGCCCTGACTGGAAATAGAACCAGTGACCCTTTGGTTCACAGGCCAGCGCTCAATCCACTGAGCCACATCAGCCAGGAAAATGGCCACTTTTTGAAGTAGTATAATTATTTTCCAAGCGAATCCACTGAAAAACTATTAGAACTAGTGACAGTTTGGTGAGACGACTAGATACAAGAATAAACAAGAATCAGTGACTTTCTGATAAATGCCAGCAATATCTAATTAGAAAAGCAGGTATGTTTAAAAATTCCAACTGCAATAACTATAAAAAACATAAAGATACCCAGGAATGAATGTACAAAAATTGTAAGAAAAACCTGAGACTTTACTGAAGGACATAAAAAACCTGATAAAATGGAAAGCACATACAAGGCTCTTACATGAAAAGATTAAATATTCTAAGTATGTCAATTCTCCCCAAGTTAATCTATACCTGTAAGACAATCTCAAAGTGATTGTTTTTTGGCCCCTGGAACTTGACAAATAGAACCCACATTTTTTGAGAAAGTTCTTTATAGAATTCCAGGCGACATATGCAGAAAAATGATAGGGTTTAAAAAACATCACTTTGTCCCTGGCTGGTGTGGCTCAGTTGGTTGGGTATCACCCTGCAAACCCAAAGGTCACCAGTTCAATTCCCAGTCAGGGCCCAAGCCTGAGTTGCAGGTTCTGTCCCCAGGTGGGACGTGTGCAAGAGGCAACCGATTAATGTTTCCCTCCCTCCTTCTCCCTCCCTTCCCCTTTCTCTAAAAACAAATAACATCTTTAAAAAAAAAAAAACCTTCATCCAGAATAAAAGCTGTATGTGAGTCTGACCCCCTCTTGCCACTCTAGTTGTATTTTATTTCCCCTTACACTGTCCCTCATTCACCTCATTCTTGCCACGGTGGGATGCTTACTGTTCTGCAAAGAAAGGCACTGCCCCTGCTCCTACCTCAGAACCTTACGCTTGCTTCGCCCTCTGCCAAAATGCTCTTCTCCCAGATACCTACACAATTTCCTCCTTCATCTCTTTATCTTTTAGGTCCCTACTCAAATAGCCTGTTTTCAAATGATGCCTCCCCTGGGCGCCCTATCTAAAACAGACATGACCTCCCGTCCCCCTCAAAAAAACCCTCCCTATCTCATTACCCAACTCTATTTCGGTCCTATCACCCTTTAACATACATTTCACTTGTTTATCTTTTTAATTGTCTCCTCTTTTTTGTCTATTTTGTTCACTGCTATATCTCTAGCAACCACAAAAATACCTGATGTAGGTACTCAATAAATATCTGTTGAACAGATGAACAACCCCATTTCCATCACTATTAAACAGATGAGAAAACCAAGGTTTAGAGAGGTTAACCTCACCCAAATACACACAAATAAGTGGCAGGACCAAGGATTTAGTCCTGCCCTCTTAAACCAAAATTCCATATTCCTTGCCATTCCACTATTATTGAATACTATGTCACTAACTAGGAAGAAGTCCATAAGAAACTGACAATAATCAAGGTGCAATCTAACATGTGAGATATAATCCAATTTTTGTTTTGAGAAAGAAAAAGTATGTGTGTGTACATTAGGTTGAACCACATGAAATATGATTTATTTTTATATGTGTGACCCAGGTTAAAGAGCTAGAAAGTAAATGGCACATAGGCACTTCCTGGTCTGGACTCAGCCTCCATCTCCCTTCACTCCCAGTCTTTCGCTCCACACTGGAAAGGTAAAGCTGCTCACAGACCGTCCCCCACAACATGCTAATTTACCCCTTCATGCTTTTATGCAGGAGGCAGCCAGCACAGTTTGTTGGTGAAAAGCTTTAACACTGGAATCAGTCAGGCCTGGGTTTAAAACTAATCCTACCTCTTACTAGCTAGCTGTGTGATCTTGTACAAATTAAAATCTCTAAGTCTGTTCTGTTTTGTTTTCATTTACAAAGTGGAGATCATAATGTAAGAGGGGATGAAACAAGACAGCACATGTAAAGTGCTTCACCTAGTTTTTAGCATATAGTGAACAACGACTAATAACAGCTATTATTACTGGCTCACACTATTCCCTCTCACCTCCCTATTTAAACTGAAATCCTACACATCCGTTAAAAATCCAACTTAAAAATTACATCCCCTCAAACCTTCTCTGCCTTTCTTTCCTACTAGAGAGCTAAAGGCTTTCTTAACCGCAATCTTTTTCTTATACATTTCTGTGATTTCTTTTTTTTTTAAGATTTTATTTACTTATTTTTTTAGAGAGGGGAAGGAAGGAAGAGGAAGAGAAAGAGAGGGAGAGAAACACCTAGGTGTGGTTTCCTCTCTGGAGCCCCCACTGGGGACCTGGCCTGCAACCCAGGCATGTGCCCTGACTGGGAATTGAACTGGTGACCCTTCAGTGACCCCTCATTGAGCCTGAGCTCAATCCAGTGAACCACACCAACCAGAGCCGATTTCTTTATCTAAGTGTCTTTCTCCCCTATCGGAATATGAATTTCTCAAAATCATTATTAATTTCTCAGTCAGCCCCAAATTCCTGGTACCTAACACTCAGCGAAGTGGTTTTTTTTTAATTTTTATTTATTTTTTAAGTGTTTAATGTTAAACTGAATAAGGTCTCTATACAAGTTCAACTTTATTCCAAATCCTGTATTCTTTCTACTACATCCTACTTCCTCCCCTGTCCTCTAATGAGCATCAACTAATTCTGATCAGGTAGAATAAATGTTTATGAATAAAACTGCCTCCTTAATGCTGAACAATGAATTTCACGTTTTCTTCTAACCAAACACACTGTTTCATTCACAGGGGCCTTTTCTTATGTTTTTAACTACCTTTATGGGACACCTACACTCCTACCCAACACATATCTGAACTGAGCTCAGACTGAAAACGCAGCCCTGACTCCCCATCCCACCCCCCAGGAACTCACATTTCAGAGGGATTTCTCTCTCATACACAACGGTGAAGGGCAGCTTCACTGCATCGTCCAACGCCAGTGAATCTCGAGTAAACACGACTGTGACAGGCACCCGGAGCCGGAGCTGCGGCAAGGCGCATCAAGGCTTTCAGGTGAGTCTGTACCTTACGGATGGGTTGTTCCCTAGCCCTCTCCCATCGAGGTCTCACCCGCAGGGAATTCAGCAAACTGATCTCGGAGTAAGGCAACGGGGCCCGGTAGGTCTCCGTGGTCTTCCACCAGAGCGGCAGCCCCAGCACGATGGCCACCGCCGCGAAGAAGAGAGCGGCGCGCTTGCCTCGGACCACCTCTGGAGGTACGCGGGTACAGTGAGGCGCCGGAAGTGGGCGCAGGTGCCGGCCCCACCCACGACGCGGAGGGGCCCCTTAACCCGTAAGCGGAGGCTCTCGGCCCGCGCTCGTAGGAATCCCCGTACGACCGGTTTGGGCCTAAAGACATACTGTCTGTAACGACCCCCAACCCCTAATCCGCAGGACCTCTGACACACCACAATCCCCACCCCCTCATTCTTCCCTCGCACCCCGCGAATCTCACGCCTCAAACCGAATGTCACTACCTAGGTCTGAAGCTGCAGCCCCTGCAGCCGCCATGCTTGATTCCGACTACTCTAGCCCTGGGGCGGAGCTGCAAAAGCTTCCCCCAATCGGAAACGGCAAGGGGGCGGGACAACAGTAGCGACCGCTGCCAATCATGAGCATCGCTCCGCAAACTGTATTATTTAAATACTGATCTGGGTGGCCACAGGAAGCTCTATGTCTCAGTTTTTCACTGAAGGATGGAGCTATTTAATAAAATGAGATCATTCATGTAAAGAACTTGACACATGGAAATGACTCAAATGTCACCTATCACAACCATTGCTTATCATTCCTATCATCGAGTTTCTCTTCCAGGTACCCTATCCTCAAGCCTCAAACATGGAGGTGGCGAGCTAGTAGTACCTTTTTAGCTATTTGACTCACTCGGTATTTTTAAAAAATCCTCACCTGAGGATATGTTTATTAATGTTTAGAGAAAGAAGAAGAGGGAGAGAGAGAAACATCCGTTGGTTGCCTCCCATCCATGCTCCCACCGGGATGGAACTCGCAATCTAGGTATGTGCCCTGACCTGAGATCAAACCTGCAACCTTCTGGTGTACCTGACACTGCTCCAACCAACTGAGCCACCTGGCCAGGTTTAATTTTTATTCACTTACTGATTTGAGAGAGATCAGTTTGTTTTTCCACTTATCTATTCACTGGTTGATTTTATTTGTTTGTTTATTTATAGAGGGGAAGAGAGGTAATAAGAGAGGGAGAGAAGCATTGATGTGCAAGAGAAACATTGATCTGCCACCACTCACACACCCCCAACCTGAAACGGCCTGCAGCCCAGGCATGTGCCCTGACCAGGAATCCAAATGGCAACTCTGGGTTGCAGGAGAACACCCAACCGCTGAGCCACGCCAGTCAGGGCCATTGGTTGATTCTTGTGTGTTCCCTGACCCCCTATCCAACCTCCAACCTCAGTTTATCAGGACAACACTTTAACCAATTGAACTATGCCACCAGGGCACTCATTCAGTGCTTTTAATTTTTTGTTAATTCATTCCCAACTTGTAAATATCTGAATACTTAAAGTTCGTAAGCACAAAATCTATATTCTGATCACTTGGGTTCAAGTCCTGGCTTCACCCCTCCACCTGAGTGATCTTGAGAAGTTAATTAACCCCTCTGTGCCTATTTCCACATATTAAAATAGGGATAGTACGTACTTTATATAGAGTTGTAGTAAATGAGTTAAAAACATAAAATGATTAGAATAGGGCCTGGCAGGAGCACACAGAAAGCACAGTCTAAGTAGTAGCTATTTTTGTTAATATAAAGTCAGCTCACACTGGGCCTACATTCCCATATTGCAATAATTAGCTGGTGTAGCATTGGTTGTGCGTTTTACACACAGCAAGGCCTCTGCAGCTCACACCTAGGTTTTCTTATCTTTTTATCTGCTCAAATAGACCCAGGTGCTCACCCTAACCCCCACACCCCAGCCAAGTGGTCAAAGTTCATCATGAGAACTCACCAGAACTGCTCTTGCCTAGATCCTTAAACTGGCATCCCCATCTACCCCAAATGGGAATGGGCAATAGATACCCTGATAGATATGCTGCTCAGTCTAGCATTCCCGAGCCTTGGGGTTTCCCTTTCTTGGGCAGGAATCCAGGTGCTCCTCCTGCAGTGGCTCACTCTAGCAGAATGTGTCAAGCCCAGGCAGAACTCAACACAGCTGAGAGATGAGGACTCCCAACCCCTCCTATCCCAGTTTTGGGCCTTGCACAAAAGCTGCCTTTAGGAATTGCTCAGGTCTTGCACCACACTGTCCTGCTACAGCTGCAGCTTAGAGCCTGTAACTGAAAGCAGTTACTGAAAGACCTGCAGTACTTCATACTGCCACACTCCAGCCTTGGGCAGCAAGAGGCAAGAGCCTGAGATAGGAATGGTGACTGGTGTGCCTCTCCCCCATGAATTTAAAAGCCCAGTGAAACTCAAAACCCATCCTCTCCACCTCCACAGTCAGAGGACCTGGAGACAAATCAGCAGAGATCAGAAACGAGGAGGTAGGGACTTGATGAATAAAACAGACAAAGTAGCATGTTTTGCTATCGTTTATTTGCAATGTGCTATGTACCCAAAGTATAAGTCAGGTCTAGTGTCCTACCCTCTGATCCCAAGAGAAAGGGCAGGCAAGGAGAGCCCAAGGACAAGCTATCCCATCATGGGGAAACTGCGGGGGCTGGCAAAGGCAGGGGGAGACCTGGGCATCCTGCTCTGACTTCTGGCAAGTTCTCCCGCCCTCGGCCATGAGGGGCTCCCTGCCCTCCCATCTAATGGTCCCAGGTGCAGCAATGGGAGAGGGGAGGAGAGGAGAAAAAGGAAAATGACTCAGTGCTGGATGGAGGCATCTTTGCTCTGCAAGGCTATGTGGCCCAGGCTATAAGTAACTACAGGCAAAACTGGGTGCAGGTGGCTAGGCCAAGAGCTGTGGAATCGAGTGACTACTCAGTAGGCATGATTGGCAATATAGAGGGACTGTGCTGCCGCTCCACCATCTTCTCCACTGCCTTCATACTTGCCCTGGGCTGCAAGCCCATTCACCTGCAAAAGTGAGGGGAGGGAAGGTGTAAGCGGGCTAAGCCAGCCCACAGTTGCCAAAGGCTGTAGTCTCTGGGTGCTAACCCCTACCTAGCTACACACCACCACCCCTAGCTCCCAACCTCAGCTCGCTTGATGAACTCCTCAGTGGCAGCCTCAGCATTGTCTCGTTGCCCTCGCCAGGCATTGAGTGCAGAGGCCTGCAGGGCACGCCCATAGGAGAAGGTGAGGGCCCAGGGCCTCGGAAGGGGGCAGCGGTTGATAGCATTGAGGTTCAGCGATGCCTCCTCTTCACTCTGACCCCCAGACAGGAAGGTCACTCCTAGAGAGGAGAAAACCTGATTAGTCACTCCCTGTTTTTCCAGGATAAGGGACTCTTAAAGGCCACAAGAAGAACCTAAGGATGGGTCTTAAGGATAGGAGCAGGTTTGGAAACAGTGATACCTGGGACAGCTGGGGGCACAGTGCGACGCAGGGCTGTGACAGTTGCCATGGCAACCTCCTCTGGGCTATACTTAATGGGACAGGCATGGCCAGGGGTCACCATGTTGGGCTTCAGCAGGGTCCCTTCCAGGTACACATGATGGTCACTCAAAGCCTTGTACACAGCAGCCAGGACCTGAGGATCAGAGAAGGTTCACTAAGATCTGGGTCCTTGACACTTACTGCTCTGTGCTTCCCTGTCTAGGGGTGGCCGCATGGGCATGACTGTGAGGGCTGGTACAGGCTCACACTCACAGGTCTGTTCTAGGACCAAGTGAAAAAGTGCTTGGGGAAAGTGCCTGCATCTGAACCAGAGACTGTGGCGAACAAGCTTCCCGTCAGGCTGTCCCTGTGGTATGTGTCTGTGCCCAGGTTGTGGACCCACCTTCTCCGTAACATACTGGCAACGTTTGAGGTCATGGTCTCCATCAGGCAGGATTTCAGGCTCCACAATAGGCACAATGCCATTCTGCAGGTAAGAGAAAGGTAGCTTGGCAGGGGCAGCAGGTAGGATGGAAGAAAGTTCTCTTGCCACCAGGCACAGGTCCCCCATCTGAACCCCTCACATGTGCACACACACCTGCTGGCAGATGCTGGCATAGCGGGCCAGCACATTGGCATTCTCCAGAACGGCAAGTGCTGAGGGCGTGCGCTCACTGATTTTCAGGACACAGCGCCACTTGGCGAAGTCAGCGCCATCCTTCTTGTACTGGGCACAGCGTTCTGAGAGCCCATCCAGCCCTGCAGGCATAGTGCCAGTCTCATCACTCTGCCCCTCTTTGCCAGCATCAACCACCCACCAACCCTGGGGTCCTGAAGCCCACCCATCCTGTACCTTGAGTGGTAGTTTCTCCATCAGTCCCAGCTAGAGGCACTACACCTTTGTCAACCTGAAAGGGAAACAGGCAGAAGGCTGAACCCAGACAGGATTCTCCTTACCACCCCTCACATACACACACACATCTATTTCCACGCTCAACCCCCATCCAGGGCCAGTGGCTGCACCTTGATGCCAACGACAATGCCCTTATCCTGGATGGTACGGACGAAGGGGACACCATTATCATCTTTCTGGTAAAGTGTCTCATGAAAGAAGATGACACCCCCAATGCACTTCTTCACACGGTCATCAGCGCTGAACAGGACCTGGCGATACAAACGGCGGTTCTCCTCTGTGTTCTCCACCCCGATCTGACTCAGCCGCTTGGCCATGCTGCCTGGGGGCAAACAAGGATGGGTGAGGAGATCATCCCCAGGGCTTCCTGGCTACCTCTACTCTACCCAAACACAGGCCCCCACCTACCTACAGACTCATCCGCGGCCAGGATGCCTTTGCCCGGGGCCACAATCTGGAGGGCAATGTCAGACAACTCCTTTTTCTGCTCAGCAGAAAGGGCTGGGTATGAATGAGGCATGGTGACAGCTCTGTGGAATGGAGACAAGATATAAAAGCTGCACCCCACCCACTACCTCCTCTGCTTCCTCTTGGCCATATGGTCCAAGCAGCCCTCCCCGCTGGCCCCCAAAAGCATGAAGCTGAGAACAGGGCAGCAGTCCTTGGCATGGGTCCTGGGCATCAAAGTGGCACCAATTTCTCTGACAGCTAGCAGGCTTAGCGCCCCAGTTCCCACATCTCCTTTTGTCTGTGATGGGCACCCTTCCCAGTCCTGGAGAAAGATGCATCATGGGGGTGGGGAGGTAAGCAGCCCTGAAGCTACAGGTCTTCCTATGAAACTACTGCCCAAATGAAGATGCCAATCCTCCTTTCACTGAATTTGGCCCCTTCTTCAGGTAGGCATAAGCCCTGACCTTCAACGGCCTTTTTCTCATCCTTAACGGAGCCTCTAGGGAAAGTGCACTTACTTCCAACCCTTCAGAATGAGGCAAAAGGACTCATCACCCTTCTTCTCTTGGCTTGTGGAGGAAAAAGTTGGGAGCAGGAGGGTAAGTGGGGATTAGTGGCAAGCTTTTATAACCTCTGCTTTCTATACCCCAGTGCCTCTGCAGTCAGGAGATGGGAGCAGAGGATCAAGATGGAAAAGAATGAGCCCTGGCTGCTGTGGCTCAGTGGGTTGAGCGCCGGCCTGCGAACCAAAAGGTTACTGGTTTAATTCCCAGTCCAGGCACATGCCTGGGTTGCCGGCCAGGTCCCTACTTAGGCAACCGATTGATGTTTCTCTCACACATCAATGTTTCTCTCCCTTTCTTCCTCCCTCCTTTCCCCTCTCTCTCTGAAAAGAAAAGAAAAAAAAAAGGAAAGGAATGAGTAGAAAGGCTAAGAAAGGGAGAGAGAGATGGAGGAGGAGAAGGCAGGATGATAGTAAGGCTAGCCAGTCAGGGTAAGGACCTAGAGAAAAAGCAAAAGAACTATAGAGGAAACTTAGCCAAGGAGAGGGAGCAAATGAGATTAAAATGGTCTTGGTGGCCCCCGGCCAGGTGGCCCAGTTAGCTGGAGTGTTGTCCCGTACACCAAAAGGTTGCAGGTTTCATTCCTGTTGAGGGCACATACAGAGGTTGTGGGTTCGATTCCCAATGGGGGCGCATTTGGGAAGCAACCAATCGATGTTTCTTACTCACATCGATGTTTCCCTTTCTCTCTTCCTCTCTCTAAAATCAAGAAACATCCTCGGTGAGGATTATTTTTTAATGTTTATTTTTTTTAAGAATGGTCTTGGTGGAAGAGGGTGACCCCAAGAAAAAACCCAGTAGGCAGAGGAAGATTTGGAATTGGAAAAACTGAGGTCCCAGCCTAATCGCTGAGAGGAAGGGGTATTGTGGGAGGTCTGAACCGTGGGTGGACAGAAAAGAGAGAGAATGTAAGGGAAGAGCTGAGAAGGCACATCCAAGGTCCCCAAGGGGCAGAGCAAGGATGGCAGGGGGAAGTCAGGAAGAGGAAGCAGGGATGCTGAGCAGCTCCCGCCTCGCCCGGGTCTCACCTGTACGCAGTGAGTTAGCAGCAGCAGCACATGAACAGACCGGTTTCTAGCCTGCAAGAGCTGTGGCTTCAGCCCGGGCTCCTGTAAATGAGGCTGAGGATGCCGCAGAGCTACGTGACTCCCAAAGGGGCGGGGCTGTCACCTCCCCGCCCAGGCCACGCCCCTCCCCAGGACTGGTGTCTTGTTAAAGGCCACGCCCACATAGGCGGGGCAACGAGGTGGAGTGACTACTCTGCCAGGACCTTGGAGGCTCTTGTAGACTGTCCCCCTCCCACCTCGTGGAGCGCTGCCACCAAGGCCCCAGAGGCAGGAAATGGCCTTGCCCTCATTTCTGCCACAATTGCCTTTACCATTGTGCTGGAGCACTGTGCTGGATGTTGGGAATTAAGCCTGGTCTGGTGAAGGAGAGTTACCTAAACAGTCACAACAGGTAGGGTAGGCAGCACAGAGGCACAAACACAATGTCAGAGTCCAGGACAGGGAGTAAAACTGACTTCCTCTGCCCTCACCCCCTTATTCACCAGGGCCTACCCTGAGGGGGATGGAGAAAGTAAGAGAATGCAGCCTTGTCTGTCCCCAACACCCACCCCTCAGGCTGTAAGCCAGGGAACAAGCAGTCCAGCGCCCAGCATATTTGGGGAAGGGAGAGAAGGGAGGAAGGCAGCCAACTTTGGCCCTGGAGGCGGCGGAAGGGGTGAGTGGCATATCCCCAGGCTGCAGGGTGGGCCAAGCTGCTTCTCCCCTGACCTTACCCATCCCCTCTCACCCAAGAAACAAGATTCAGTGAGCCTGAAGACATACATTAAATATACTTTATTTAAATAGCATTAAACCTAGCTGGCTCTATGCCAATTGGTCCTGGTGTTGGGGTAAGAAAATTTTGCAGGTAAAGAGGGGTAAAACAGATCCAGCTTTTAGTTTCTTAGCTCAGAAATTCCAGTAGTCCCTGCAGCTCCTTGCAACCCCTCACAACCTCTGGGATGGACAGCAGAGTCTGGGAAGAGAGGCAGAAAAGGCAGCTCAGAGTCACAGTCCCAGGAAGCACCCAGTGAATTAGAGGGGAGAAAACGGAAGCCATAGCCACACAGAAGCCTGCAACGGTGAGCCAGACCCAGCTGCCAGCAGTCTGTGAACCAGAGCTATGTTCATCAGTATTTCCTGGGGCAGGGCCTTATGCCAGGTGCCTTATTTCAAGCCCCTCCCCCCCCTTACCTCATAAATATGCTGAACAATATCATCTAGTTTCTTTAACTCCTTGTCAGAGCGCCGAAGATTCTCTTCCAGGATGTTTCTCTAGAAAGCAAATAAGTTGCATAAGTCATATGCTTAAAAGAACAGTATAGCTTGTGAGGAAAGTAAACTTAGCTTGTGAGGAAAGTAAACTATGGCAGGGCACTTGCTAGTGGTAATGAGAACTGGCCACCAACGGCATGGGAATTCTTACATGGCTTTGGAACTTGACCATGAGTTTTGCCTTCTCATTTTTCATCTCCAGGAACATCACTCTTAGTTTGTCTACCTGTAGAGAGATATGTTCAGCTCAGTTGGGCACAGCCTACAGTTCCCACCAGCTGCCCAGCTCCTGTGTTATCTCTGAGTCACCTCCTGGGAGAGCCACACTTTCTCCTGGATCCAGTTAGTGGCCATGGGCTGACAGTTGGGGTCCAGCTGGCCTGCCAGAGTCTCTTGGAGCACCTTCGTCTCTGTCTCCGCACGCCGAAGTGAGCGAGTGAGCTGAGTCACCTCCTCTCTAAGACTCTGGGGATGAAAATGGAGAGGTATTTGGTAGCCCTCAAAGGTCCTCTCCATCAAACTTATTCCATGCTATGAACAAGGTAGACCAGCAGATCCAATTCCCATATATGAGACCCTGGCTACCAGTGACACATAAGGCAGAGGGCCAGGCATCATGATGAACATACAATGAGCTCGCCACTCTTGTCAATCTGCTCTAGAATCTTCTCGTTCTGCTGCTGTATCACTTCCTGGAGCTCCTTTTCATTCTGTGAGGGAAATGGAGGTAAGAAGGCACTGAGAGAGCCGACTTCTTTGTAGCCTTTGCCAGGAGATAGGATTTAGTACCTGACCCATGCTCAGCCCAGGTTGCTACCAAATGATAACACTCTTCTTCCTCTAGGGCTAAAGTCAGGCTAGGCACAACCCAGTGTTGAAAGAGCTCTGCTAAAGTTCCTGACTTCTAGGTCAGCCTGGGAGATGTGTCAGCCCATAGCTGATTTCCAAACATTCAAAATATCTGACCCCAGGAAGGGCAAAACTAGGGCAGTGGTTGGAAAATCCCTACACCCTGATTCCTAGAGAGATGAAGAAACAATGGTTCCCAGTGGGCCAGTACAGCTGCCCCAGTTCTTCATCGCCCCACTTCTAGGCCCCTCCTTCACCTTGTAGCGCAAGCACAAGGCCTGGTTCAGCTTCTCTATGTCTGCTTCCTTTGCCTTCTGGGCTTCCTGATGCTCTTCTTCCTGGGCCTGCAGCCTAGCCTGCAGATCACAACTAGGGGAGAAACGAATTCAGCATTATTCCTGTCTTCTCAGGAGCTGGGCCCTTGACATAAGGGGCTCTCTCACCAAGACTGTACTCAACTCACATCTTTTGCTGCAGAGCTCTGACGGCTTCTTCTTTAGACTCTTGCAGCAGGGAACATAGGCTCTGAAGCTCCAGAGTCGTAGTACTCATTTCTTCCAGGCTCTTCTCCATGCCTGGGATCTCTGAAAGAGAAAGTCCTCATAGAGGTAGAGCCTTCTAGCTCTGGAAGGAAGGAGTGTGTAGTCACTATTTCCACAACTCTTATCCATGTTCCCTACCCATAGGATTTGAGTGTCCGGAACACTGCAGGTCCCAAAAGACAAAAATAAAATGAGCCCGAGTAGAATTGAGGTTTTTAGAGCAAAGCACTTTTCACTGCTTTAGTTAACTTTATCATCACTACATGATCTAGAAATGAGGCAGAATCCCTGGAACCCATCCTAACCTGAAGGCTGAAAGGAAACCATTGATGCAACTCGGGTGAAAGCACTCTTGTCACTTCCAAGCAAGGACACAGGAACTGATTCTGACTCTAAAACAAAAACAAACCATGGTAGAGGGCCTCTCTGGTGACCCAGTCAAGGTCCACCATAATGGAAGCCTGGGAGATAAGTCTGTTGGTGGGCATCTTTAACAGCTAAAGATATCAGCAGGGTAACAATTTTCCCACCCCTAAACCCAAGGGCCTTTAACCTTTGTCTGCTGTTACTGTCAAGATGTTTCCCAAGAAGGTGCTGTTGGAGGGCGGAGAGTGTTCCTGGGCAGAAACACAGGCTGTGCTTTTTAGGAGGATCTCCGGCTCAGCCTAAAAGCAAATTAGAACAAAACATCAGCTGCTTTTCAGGTTTAGTGATTTCCCTGAACCACAACATACTCACCAGCCACCTCCTCTAGAATGTTGTTCTATTACCTCTCTTCTCTATCTTCAACTTCTCCCTTATTTCCTTTTCCTGAACTTAATTTTCTCTCACTAAAGCAACAGTAATTTTTTAAAAAAACCTCTTCTTAACCTTAAATCCCCCTTTACCTACAGCCTTTTTTCTTTCCCTTCAACCACAAAGAAAGAAAAACCTCCATTTCTTGCCTAAAATTCTCACCATCTGTTGACTCTCCAGCCCACTATACTAAGGCTTCTGCAACACTAATCCACCAAAATTCTGTTATTTGGGTCAATGGCATCCTTACTTTCAAATGCAATGGACGTTTTTCAGCTCTTATTTTACCTGACCTATTTGATAATCAATGACCATGTTCTTTAGAAACTTTCTTAATGTCTGGGACATGACTCTTTCTCCTTCATAGGTAGGCCTTATACCTTTCTGATTATTCTCTTTACCCACAGGTCCTTAACTGTTGGGGTCCTCCTGGTTAAGCCTTGGCCCTCTTTACCCTCTAATCCACAGGTGGCAAACACAAGGCCGTGGCCCTCCACCTTGTTTTCTGGCACCTTGTTTCTACCTGGCAGCGCCAAGCTGTTAAGGAGTAGTTACAGTTATACGGTAATAAAATTACATTCAGCCCTTAGAAGCCAACCGCGAGCCTGATGTGGCCCCTGGTGAAAATGAGTTTGATACTCCTGCTCTAATCCTTTCCCCAGGTGGCCTCGCCTCAGGAGCTCCATAAAAATATCCATTTCTACATGGATAACCCTTCCTTCTGTTTGTCTTAACCGAATTTTTCCCCCAATTTCCAGACCTAGAGGCTCAACTGCCTGTGAAAATCTACCAGAATGTATCATATTTCACCTGAAATTTAGTGTTCATAAAGCTGAGCTCACCATTTTCCCTGTCCCACTCCACCAAAAATCTGTCCCTCCTGAATTTATGACCCAAGAGCAGGGGGCAGCTAATTACTGTCAGCAGCTCAAATCTGATCTGCTACCTGTTTTTGTAAATAGTTTTATTAGACCACAGCCATATCCATTCATTTACATACTATGTATGGCTACTCTTGAGTTTCAAAGGCAAAGTTGGGTAGTTAAGACAGAGACCACATAGTTCACAAAGCTGAAAATATTTATAACATTTCATGTTATAGGAAGTTTGCCAACCCCAGTTCTAGGAGTGTGACCATCTTTCCAGCAATTTAGAGATCATCATTCACTCTTCCACCATACTCCTACATCGAGTTGGTCACAAGGTTCTACTACTTCTACTTCCTAAATATGTATCGGATTCATCCAAACCACTATCTCCTGTCTGCCCCATCTATAATTGCCATTAGTTCTGGCCTTCGAAATCTGGCCTCCTGCCTCCTTATCCAGCCTTGTCTCCTTGTAATCCTCACCACACAAAAAAAGCCTACATTCTAATTATAAAGAGCTACTTCCCAGTCCCCAAACTTCCTGCCACATTCAATATAAGCAGGGCCTTGCCTTGTTCACCTATAGTCCCAGCACCTCATCCAAACCTTGTTATGAGGTAGACACTACAAAAAAAATTATGCACAGTGCCTCTATGACTTTCATATACTGTTCCTCTGCCTTGTGGGCCCTTCCTATACACTCACTCCTGACAAACTTCTAAGATTTAAGTCTGCCCAAGGGTCATCTGCTTTGAGAAGACATCCTAACTCTCAAAGTCAGAACTGATGCTCCTTTCTCTGTGCTCACGCAGTGGTCATCCATGCAGACTTCTAACATGATCACAAGTCAGAATGACAAGTATACACATTCCTGTTTTCCATGCAAGACTACGGATTCTTTTGCATTTCTTGTGCTCAGCACATACTAGGGAAGAGGGTCAGATCATAAGCACTTTCATAGTTCAGGATCCTGGTGGTATAAGCTAATTAACTCTGTATTCTGAAAGATATCAACTATTTATTATTTAGGATGCACTGCAGAGAAGCCAAAGAAGCAAACTAAATTTCTGCTTTCTTTTAAACACAGTCTAGTTGCAGAAACCAGACATCCAAGAAAAATTAAGAGAAGTTCAAGAGATCACTGAGTCCATGTGATCTGGGAACATGTCAAAGAAGGTGAATTACAGACTATTTTAATAGAAAAGGAAAAGGTGTTAATGGAGATGGGACATTTGTATAGTGTATAGGCAGCCTAGTCTAGTTGCAATAAAGTGTTCATAATAGGGAGATAGGAGACAATGAAAGAAAAGTTTGAGCCCTGGATATGGAGCTCAGTTGGTTAGAGCAGGGGTCTTCAACCTCTGAGCCGCAGACCAGTACCAGTCTGGGCCTTTTAGGAACCAGGCCATACAGCAGGAGGTGAGCTTGAATGTAATGTGCTTGAATTGTCCTGAAACCATTCCCCCCAGCCTGGTCTGTGGAAAAATTGTCTTCCACAAAACCAGTCCCTGGTGCTAAACGTATTGGGGACTGCTGGGTTAGAGCATCATCCTAATATGCCAATGTTGTAGGTTCAATGCCCAGTGAGGGCACATACAAGAGAATGCATAAATAAGTGGAACAACAAATCAATGTCTCTCTCTTTGTTTCTCTCTTCCTTCCTCTAAAAAATAAAAATAAAAAAAATGTAAAGGTAAGAAATGTTTGAGTGAAGGTCAAAGAGGTCACTGAAAGCCACAGAGATGGAACAAGAGTACTGTTTTAAGACTTCTGGCCAAGATGGAGGTGTGGGTGGAAACACTGGAAACACTGTGCCTCCACACACAACCAAAAATAAGGACAACAAAGATTTAGAAACAAAAACACAACCAGAACAGACAGAAAACTGAACTGTACAGAAGTCTGACAACCATTCATTCAAACCGGTAAGAGAGGCAGAGCTGGCAGTCGGCAAAGAGGGGTTGCAGCAGGGAAAGGTGGTGGTTGGCAGACACGGACGCAGGGAGGAAACGAGCAGACCCAGTGAGGCGCACAAAGTGATTGGCTAATTGTGGTCACACATTCATGCACAGATAAACCAAGCAAAAAACGGGCAGTGACACTGACCACGCAACCCAGGGCCCCAGCAACAGGAAATAAAGCCTAAAAGCACTAAAAGCACTTGTGGGGGTTGAGGTGCCGGCAGAGACTCCCAGCCGCACAGGAGAATTTGTTGGGAGAGACCCACAGGGTCCTAGAATGTACACAAGCCCACCCACCCGGGAACCAGCATCAGAAAGGCCCAATTTGCTTGTGGGGAGTGGCAGAGGGGACTGAAATCCGGGAGAGAGCAAACCAAGCGCCATTGTTCCCACATACAGCGTCACAACCCAGCAACTGCGTTGCTCCACCCTGGTGAACACCTAAGGCTCCGCCCCTCATATGTAACAGGTATAACCAGACCAAAAAATTATGACTTAAATGGAAGAACAGCTCAAAGTCCCACAGCTAATACTTTTAAATAACGAAGAGAGAGCCAACCTATCGGATGCACAGTTCTAAACACTGGTGATCAAAATGCTCACAGAACTGGTTGATTTTGGTCGCAAATTAGATGAACAAATGAAGGCTACACTAAGTGAAATGAAGCAAAATGCACAGGGAACCAAGAGTGATGGAAAGAAGACTGGGACTCAAATCAATGGAGTAGACCAGAGGGAAGAAAGAAACAACCAAACAGAAAAGAATGAAGAAACAAGAAACCAAAAAAATAAGGAGAGGCTTAGGAACCTCCAGGACATCTTTAAACATTCCAACATCCGAATTATAGGGGTACCAGAAGGAGAAGAGGAAGAGCAACAAGTGGAAAACTTATTTAAACAAATGATAAAGGAGAACTTCCCAAATCTGGCAAAGGAAATAGACTTCCAGGAAGTCCAGGAACCTCAGACAGTCCCAAAGAAGGTGGACCCAAGGAGGAACACACCAAGGCACATCATAATTACTTTAGCCAAAACTAAAATGAAGGAGAGAATACTAGAAGCAGCAAGAGCTAAGGGGACAGTCACCTACAAAGGAGTCCCCATCAGACTGTCAGCGGATTTCTCAAAAGAGACCTTTCAGGCAAGAAGGGGCTGGAAAGAAGTATTCCAAGTCATGAAATCCAAAGACCTACATCCAAGATTGCTCTATTCAGCAAAGCTTTCATTTAGAATGGAAGGGCAGATAAAGCGCTTCTCGGATAAGGTCAAGTTCAAGGAGTTCATCATCACCAAGCCCTTATTATATGAAATGTTAAAGGGACTTATCTAAGAAAAAGAAGAGAAAAAAGATGAACAGTGAAAGGACAACAAAATCAGTTAACAACCACACCTAAAACAAAAAGGAAAACTAAGCAAACAACTAGAACAGGAACAGAACCACAGAAATGGAGATCACATGGAGGGTTAGCAATAGGGGAGTGGGAGGAGAAGGGGGGAAAAGGTACAGAGAATAAGTAGCATAGATGGTAGGTAGAAAATAGGCAGGGGGAAGGCAAGAATAGTATGGGAAATATAGAAGCTAAAGAACTTATGACACATGGACATGAGCTAAAGGGGGGGGAATGTGGGTGGGAGGGAGTGTGCTGGTGGAGGGGAATGAAGGGGGGAAATGGGACAACTGTAATGGCATAATCAATAAAATATATTACTTTAAAAAGAGTAGTGTTTTAGGAAAACCATTCTACTGAATAAAGATACAACTGGGAAAATCTCAGTAAACTAGGAATAGAAAAGAACGCCCTCAACTTGATAAAGAATATCTACAAAACACCTACAGCTAACATCATACTTAATGGTGAGAAACTTGAAGCTTTCCCTCTAAGATCAGGTACAAAGCAAGAGTGCCCCCTCTCATCACTCCTTTTCAACATCATAGTGAAAGCTCTAACTAATGCAGTAAGACAAGAAAAGGAAATACGAGATATACAGATTGGGAAGAAAGGAATGAAACCATCTTTGTTTGAAGATACAATTGGAAGGAAAGAGAAGGAACACCCAGATCCTTACCTTCTCCTTTAGTTTTGTCTGTAGGAAGAGGGTCAGGCTCTGTAGTTGCTTAGTCAGCACCCTGAGCTCCCGGGCATACTGGTGTCTCTTCTCCAGTTCTTTCTCCTCGTTCTCTGCTATGGTGCTAGCCAGTTCAGCCCTGAAATAAGGAAGGAACAGAGAGATTATGTTACCTTCTTTGAACTCCTCTCCCAAATCCCACACAGAGCTGCATTCAAAGAGGGAAATAAGGCTCTTGGACCCCATCACAATTCCATTCCTGGAGTCTTTAGCTTCTAACAGAGTTCCTGGGAAAGATAAGCACTTAGAAGGAAAGCACAGAAAGGCAGAGATCTTACTTCAGGTTCTCTACAGTGTCCTTGAGATCCTCACACTGCAGGCTGCGCTCCCGGAGCACTTCCAGTGTGGTTTTCAACTGACACTCAACCTGGCCCAGCTCCAAGTGAGCTACCTGATTCTCTTGGTCTGCAAACTGGGGAGACAGGAGAAGGAAGAAAGGAGAGGAGAGAGAAAGGGGTGAGGGTGGGGCGATGAATCTAAGTGGGAAATGTTAGAGGCCTGGGAACAGGGGCTTTTCCTAGTCCAGTCTCAAACCTCAACTCAGTACCCTCAGGTAAGAGTCTCAGCTCCCCTGCCCAACTTACCTCCAGGGTCTCCTTCAGGTCCTGCACCTCCTTGGCCAGGACAGCATGTTGTTGCTGCAGCTCTGCTTGCATGTGTTTTAGTGCCATCTCTTCCTTTTTCCATCTGCCAGAGACATTAGATCCCATTGGTCCTATATCTTGTGCACCTACTGACACAATAACCTGACAGGAACTCACTGAGTAGCCTGCTCTTCATTGCTCTGGGTAAGCTGGCAGAGCAACTCATCCTTCGTGGCCAGGTCCTGGGTACAGTGGGCATGCTGACTCTGTAGCTCTTTTAGCTGACTCTGCATGCTGGCCAAAATCTGCAGCTGAGCCTGGAGATCTAAACCAAAAGTATCCTAATGACACCATGTGGTCACCAGGCCAGAATCTCCCCACACCTGTGCTCTAAACAGGTGCTGTAGAGCACTTTCTTGCTCTATCACCATACCCCAAACCTTAGCAGGGCACAACTGCTTGCATGCATGCACACTCACCTGTTGCCAGGCGATTGTTTTCCAACTCCAATTGTTCTATTTGGCCTTTGCAGTCCTGTAACTGGGTAGAGACTTGCTCCAGCTCCCTGGAAACCTAGGAAGAAAGACAGTTTTCCTCCCATAGTTCCCCCTGAATCAAGAGTCCCAGGACTTGGTCCAGTTTCTCTTTCTGGACAGAACAGCAAACTACCCTGATGCTGGGCAGCAACACTGCAGCAAATAAGGTTGATCCTCAGGAAAAAGTGGAAACAGGAGAAAAGTTGCTGAAGATGCTGAAGGGCAAAGGAAACAACTGGGCCGAAAGCCATCTTACAGGGAAGGGACCTGGATGGTCTCCAAACCCACAAGGTAGAAAGAAGACAGGTCTAGGGTAAGAGGCTAATGATACCACTCATTTGAAAGGCCTTCTGTAGAGAAGGAGAAGGAAACCAGGCCTAAGCTCTTGCCACTCCTGGTTTGTACCTGCTGCTTTTCCTCAATTGCAGCATCACGTTCCTGTAGGGTCTGCCGGCTCTTGGCTGTGAGTTTTTCTGTGAGTTGTCGAGACCGGCTCAGCAAAGCTGTCCATGTTATATACTACCAGGAGAAGCAAGCAGGTCAGTCAAGCACTCATAAAGCAATGGGGCTGCCTATGAGTAAAGGAATGGTATAATGGCTCCAAATACTCACATCCAGTTGCATGGATGTCCAATCCTGTTGCAAGATTGAAGTAAGACTCACTGCCTGCTGAGCCAACTCTTCTTGATTAATATGAAGACCTACCTACACAAGAAGAAGTGCCTATGGAAGGGGCCCCCTTCCTCTGAATGCAACAGGGAGGTAATGACCATCTTCCCATGTATCAGCATGGATCTCAATAAAGAAAATGTCCTCAAATTACCAGTTGGGTCTGGGTTTCCTTCAAGAGTCCTCTGAAGTCTCCCATGGATGCCAGGTCCTGTTCCAGCTGGCTGATGCGCTGACTGGCATGTGCACAGAAAGCCTCTAGCACTGTTTCTGCCTGTTTAAGGAAGAGGTTTAGAGGGCACGCCCGGCGGACAGAGGGAAACAACACAAAAATCCATACTGTCTGCTACATCGTTAATTTGTTGTTCCCCAGGGCAGGAAATTCTGAGACCACCCATCTCTGTTTCAAGTGAATTTGAGTTCCTACAGGAACCTGAGGAAGAAACCACTCACATCCAGGAACAAAAGCCTGACATCTTACCGCATCCTTGCTTCTGAGAGCCATTTCCTCTCTGTGCTTTGCCTCCTCCCTTTCTGTTTTAAGGCTCTGGAGCCTTGCCCTCAATTTCTTCAACATGTCAAAACAGCAGGAGACCAAGGTTTCTGCACGCTGAGACTACAAAATAAAAATCAGACATGTGTCTGGTTCCTTCTTTTGGCTTTCAGTCCCACCAGAGGCCTCTGCCTTAATCTACATGCTGCTTACCTCCTGATTCACAGTAGTTCTATCTTCCTCTAAGTACAACAGAGATAGGTGAAGCAAGGATACCAGCTCTTTGGAGACCAGCACCCATGATTGCTGTAAAGGGAGATGATTAGGCTAGATCAAATAAGTCACTAAGCAGGAAATAAAATAAGCAGGGACGCACTGGTGAGGAAAGCCACTGACCCCAATTTTAAGCTCCAATAAGATGTTCTTAACAAAGGTTTGGAGACCTCCCTCCCTTCATTACCACCACTGAGTACCACCATCGGCTAACTACCCAGGATTCTCCATTCTTGATTTTCACAGGAGGCCCAGTGGTGGAATAAGATCAATCAACACTTACCATAACATTCTTGGTCTGCTGCAGAGTCTGTCCAATCTCTTGGGTCTTTCGAAGATGCTGAGGTTTCTTACTTACCTAGCCAGAGAAACGGCATTGTTCTTTTTGCGCAGGGAGCAAGCACCGCAAGTACCTCATTTCCCACCCACCCACTGAGATACAAGAGCCTTCCCTATTAAAAACAGAAGCAAGGCCCGGCTGGTGTGGCTCAGTGGATTGAGCACGGGCCTGTGAAGCAAAGGATCATCAGACTGATTCCCAGTCGGGGCACATGCCTAGGTTTCGGGCCAGGTCCCCGGGAGGGGGATGCATGGGAGGCAACCACACACTGCTATTTCTCTCCCACTCTTTCTCCTTCCCTTCCCCTCTCTCTAAAAATAAGTAAATAGCCCTGGCTGGTGTAGCTCAGTGGATTGACTGCTGGCCTGCGAACCAGATAATCACGGTTCAACTCCCAGTCAGGGCACATGCTTGGGTTGCAGACCAGTTCCCAGCAGGGGATGCATGAAAGGCAACCATACATTGATGTTTCTCTTCCTCTCTTCTTCCCTTCCCCTCTATAAATAAATAAGTTGGTTTTTTTAAAAGGTAGGAGCAAGATCATAGCTTGATGAAGCCAAGTCAGAAAGAATTCCAGAGATAGGTAAAAATTTCCTTTTTAAAATGTCTTTTTTCCCTACTTAAAAGATACTGTTTATTGTAACATTTTGGAAATACAGAAATGATTAAAATGGAAAAAGGAATCATTACCAATTTCATCACCTAGAGCAGTGATGTTTAACCAACACTATCACACCTATTTCGAGATTTTGATTTACCTCCAAACTGAGATTTTGCTACCAGGATTTGCTGTAACTGGTGAGTATATTATATTTCCCAGCTGCCAGGAGTGGGGGATGGAGGGAGGTATAGACTACTGATTTCAAAGAAATTACCATAGTCAGTAAATTTTAAGATGATTATATTTTTACATTTTTAGCACCACCAAAATTGGGATGCATCTTAATATTGTGTCAGATTTGAAGAAAGACAGTAATGCTTAAGAAAAACCACAATTGAGATTATATATATTTATATTTGGGTTCCTGCTTTCATTACTTAATTTCATCATACTAATGTTATTTAGCCCTGAATTTATATTCACTCTTATTGTAATAGCCTGAAACTGGGATATCTGCTTTAGAGGGACCTATCAAAGTGGAGCACCATCCATTTTTAACTTCGGCTGGTAATTTACCTCACCTCAAAGCCTCTCAGAGGTTATCTGAACTCCAATTTCCTTTCTTTAAAAACCTTGAACAGATGTTAAACTATTTTCCCATGTTAAGAATTTTTCACTAACACATTTTAAATAACTGTAAAATACCCCATCTTATGGATACACCATTATTTTTTTTTTAAGATTTTATTTATTTTTGGAGATTGGAAGAGAGGGAGAAAGAGAGAGAAAAACATCAATGTGTAGTTGCTTCTCGCATGGGCCCCGCTGAGGATCTGGCCCACAACCCAGGCATGTGCCCTGATTAGGAATCGAACCTGTGACCCTTTGGTTCACAGCCCATGCTCATTTCACTGAGCTATACCAGCCAGGACAATAGACCATTATTTTTTATATATTTTCATTATTTTTATGGGGTTTTTAAAAATATTTTATTTATTTGTAGAAAGGGGAAGGGAGGGAGACAGAGAGGGAGAAAAACACCAGTGTGTGCAATTGGTTGCCTTTCACATGCCCCCAACTGGGGACCCCCCCACAACCCCGGCATGTGCCCTGACTGGGAATCCTGCTTGCGACCTTTGGTTCACATGGCAGTGCTCAGTCCAGTGAGCCACACTACCCAGGGCTCATTATTTTTGTTTTAAAGTTACCATCTTTATGCCAAAATTTTTCCCCTTAGGATATAGCCCTAGAAGTAAAGTTACTAGGTAAAAAAGCTTGAACTGCTTTAAGAGTTGTCCTTAAATGTCCTTCAAAAAAGGCTGAATCCTGCCCTGACTGGTGTAGCTCAATGGATTGAGTGCAGGCCTGAGAACCAAAGGATTGCAGTTTGATTCCCAGTCAGGACACATGCTTGGATTGCAGGCCAGTTCCCAGCAGGGGACCCACGAGAGGCAACCATACATTGATATTTCTCTCCTTCTCTCCTTCCCTTCCCCTCTAAAGGTAAATAAATAAAATCTTAAAAAATAATAATAATAAGGTTGAACCCAAAAGGTTGTGGGTTCGATTCCCAGTCAGGCCACAAGCCTAGGTTGAAGGTTTGGTCCCCAGTCGGGGCACGTACAAGAGGCAACCAGTCGATGTTTCTTTTTCACATTGATGTTTCTCTCCCTCCCTGCCGCTCTCTCTGAAATTGATAAGCATGTCCTTGGGTGAGGATTAAAAAAAAAGTTGAACCATCTTATATTCTACTGTCAGTAGGACAATGCTTACCAGCATTATCTATTTTATTCTTTGCTATTTTGTCAGAAGAAAATAGCATTATTGTTTCAATTTTCATTTCTCTGATCATCAGTAATGGTGAACTTCTCAAATGTTTATTAGTCATTTTTATTTCCTTATTCTCTGTTCATTATCTTGGAGCAGAAAAAATCTTAGTGTGCTGTGTAGAGTAGACACATACGATCTCAAAGGCAGCAGAGCTATGGAAAGGCTGAAGTTCTGAGAGAAAAGCAGGGAGCCTTCACTACTGCTGAAAGGCAGTCATCATCTGTGGAAAAAAACTGACTGCTGGAGCAGCAGTGCCCAGTCACGACCTCACAACAGTCAGGACGTCACAGCAGTCTGGATTTAAGGGGGCAGATCTCTTAGAGTTCATCACTCCCTTCTCCAGCAATGCAGTGATCACTCCCTCCTATGTCGTGCACTAAGGCACGGAGTACCCCATGAGCCCTGGACAAGCCGCACACACTGTGCGCGGAGCTGGGCACTCAGGCAGGCGATGAGATTAGTGTGAAGGAGGATGTCAAGCGGCAAGGACATGGCACTGTGAGGGGGATGGCTGAAGGTGCTGTCATTTCTCCTCTTTGGTTCTGCTTCAGTGGCCTCCAAAAGGATTTGGCAAGCTTCAGGGGAAGAGGTACAAGACTGACTAGGGGATAGGGAATGAGGTCAAGGACAAGAGAAAAGGATACAAAAATAAGAAAACACAGGAGAGAAACTGAGCAGCTAAAGGAACGATAAGCCTATGGTTTCCAGGACTTGGGCAAAAGGTAAAGTCATTATTTGAGGATAGTTTCAACACAAAGGATGTCTTCGGGCATTTGGAGAACATCTCTTCTTAGTAGCGGCCACCTATTAACCTCACCAGCCATGGTACTGAGGCTCTCAATTCCTTCCCCGACACCATCCCTCTCCCTCCTCAGCCTGTGTTGTCACAGCTGGAGTCCTCTACAATTCTTTCCCTCTCATATCTGCGGAAATAGTTTTGAAAGACTGGATGCCCTTAAGTTTAAATTGTTATAAAGGCTATAATTTCTACCATATTGAGTACTGACAGTTTGAAATAGAACTGTTAAATCACTCAAATATATCCAGTGGTTTAAAAACATACATCGTAATGACTTAATGCCTATTTATACCCTTACAAATACATGAACAACCTCTTCTTTAACAAGTCAGAAATTTCATATCATTTTTTTCTTCTTGAACCTGTATTTCTAATGCTCACGGAATTTTATCCTAATGTATTTTTACACTTTAAAGTCTGTTATTAACCAATACATCTACAACAACAAAAGTTCATTTAAATTTAAATTTCTTTTAAATTCCTCCGACCACAAACTTCTACATGGAGAAATTTCTTTTGGGTAGAGAAATATTTTTAATAATTGTATACTAATTACTGTAATGTTATAATTTTCATAAAATCACAAACATACCTTTAATAATTTGATTGGTAATCACCCACTAATGAAATGAATGAAGTCTCCCTCCACTTATTAGTTGATGTGCCTGTGGATTACTGTAATTCCTACAATAAGACATGGTTCAGCAACAATTTTATGCCTACTTTCAATCCTTCTAGATGTGAGCACTGAGAAATCTTCACATAAGTAATGGGAATAAGAGTGAAACAAGGCAAGAAGGGCATGCCATCCAATTCTAAGCTCCTTCGGAGATATATGCCAAAAATCTTGTAGTGAACTTTCATTGAAAATGTTTAATGATCCACTAAAATAATTAAAAGTTTTCCTTTGATTTTGTTAAAAGTGTGCAAAAATGACAGGTTATATGATTATTACAGTCATTCACTTTCTTAGCATGTACACAAATATTTTCTATTATTTGATTGCTATCCCTTGACAACCTAAGACTCAAGATAGCAGTAAATATGGGTGTCTTTCGTAAAGTGGGCAAGGGCAATTGAGAATGGGGAAATAGGAAGGCAAAAAAATTAGCAGAGTACATTTGGAAGGTGAAGATCTAGAAACCAGTTCCTTTAGGGCTTTCCTTGCTTACATTTCCTTGGAAAGTCTTGACGTACCCAAGGGGTATAGTGAGTACCCACAGCTTTAAGGAATTTTCCAGATTCACATCTTTTCATATTCTAAGGATGAATCTGTGGTTAAGGAGTCTCTTTCACCCTCTAGCAGTTTATTAGCTTAATTTCTGAGGAAGAGGGCCCACTGGAATCTCCCACACTTTGGGAGTAACCTCCTTACCCCACTGAGAGAGATGTCAGTTGTGTCAGTCTGTGTGCTACTGTCCTGAACTTCTGGGTGAGGGGTAGTTAGCTGGCTCTTCCAATTCCGCAGATGGCGGGAGAGACCCTCCAGAATGACAAGAGAGTTCATCAGGGTATCTTCTAGGTCATGTCGAGATAAGGCAGTCAGATCTGGAGGATGGCTACAGCAGAAACAGAACATGAGAAAGTAGGGGAAGGGATGGGAGTGGCAGGTCCAGGTTAATGGAGCAAGGATACAGGGACACTTACCCCCACAGGAGATGGTCTCCCTCGGAAGTACTGTCCTTGCTGCCCACTGGGCCTGTCTGGGATGTGTTTGTACTCTTTTCCTGTGGTGGTGCTGGGGGAGTAAACCAAGTCCCCACCGAGCAAGTAGGGAAAGGAGTAGTGCCACTTGCAGCATCCCGAAGCGCAGAGGGAAGGGATAAGCTCTGGCGGAGATTTTCCAACATGACTGAGGTATTTAAACCTCTTTCCAGCCAGGCCAGTGGGGACATCCAAGGCTCTGCATCAGAGATGAGAATCCTACCAGCATCTTCTACTGCTGGGCCTGGAGCTGCCTGGGACTCCATTTCTCCTGGATTTGGGGTCAGGCATGTGGATGGAATATTTTCCATATTGGAGACAAATGCTTTATCTCCCAACTCAGCCTCCTCAGGGAATGTGGAAAAGCTCATTTCTCTTTCCTCAATAACTCTGTGCTCTACTATTTCAATTTCCTCCCCTGAGTCCACATGACTGACAGGGAAATCTGCTGCTAAGGAAGTTGAAGAGGGAAGACAGAACATGGAAGAAGGCAAGAAGGCATTATTACTATCAGAAGACACCAAGTCCTCAGGCACAGCCTCAGTTCTACTGCCTGTCAGGCTTTCCTTGGAGCACTGTAGCTGCTGCTCGGAACAAGGATTTGGTGGGTACTCCAAGAGATGGGATGGAAGATCCTGAAATGTAAGTTTCTCAAGCACAGCAGGAACAACTTCTGAAAAGGCGTCTTCCATGCAGGGTTCCACCTCCTTTCCCAGCAGCTCACCTGGTCTCAAAGGTTCACCTAGAGAGAAACCGTTTGTCTCTGCCTTGGTATTCAAATAGGCCTCAAGTGTAATGTCTTGCTGCTGCCCTCCTGGAGAGGATACGCAGACTGTGGTTTTAACCATATTGTTGTCCAGTGGATCTACTGCTTCCTCAGATGTTTTAGGAGTAGAGTTGTTTTGGGGAATCAGTTGTAGGGGCTGCTCATCTGATTCACGTTGACAAGTTTCTAGCCACTCTGAAGGATGGATGAACTGTTCTGATGGGGAGGAGTCTGTCATCTTAGCATTTTCAAAATCCACCAAAGATGAGTTATTGTTGTCCTCCTGCCAGAGGAAACATAAGTAGTTGATTAAGGCAGTCAACTATGGTTCCTAACATAAAATGATGGGTACTGGATACTGTCCAAACTCAAAAAAAAGAAGAGTTCTCATTTTCTCTGCTTAGATAAGACTTTGGCTAAGCCTTGCTGCTCACTACAGAGACCCAGCAGGGAAAGAAAAGCTAGAAGCTGTTTTGGGTCCTTCCAAGTGAACCCACCTACAATATAAACAAGGCTGAGATAATTTATCTATACCACAGAAAGAGGGTAGCTTGAAAGTGAACCCACTCCTCTTCGATTCTAACTCCAGCTCATTTCAAGGTGGAATAGCAGGAGAGCTCCCTAGGCTCAAGCTTTTAGAATTTAGAGTTGGTTCAAGATTTTCTTCCTTCCAGAACAGATGAGAAATTGGGAACCAGCATCAGAGAGCACTTGACCCACAGAGATCCATGCATCCTAAGGGAAAAGGGCAACATCAACCTGTGCCAGTAACCTAGTCTCCCTGAACCCCAAGAGCTGAAAGTATGCTAACCACATGGGTCGACCATTTAACCCTTGGATGTGAAGGGTTCTAGCCTTTGTAGGAGAGGAGAATAAAGGGCAGAGAGAGTCCCACCTGGTGCCCTAAGAGACTGACAAGCTCCCACCTGCTGGTTCATGAGGACAAGGACCACTGTACCTTCTGCCACTTGCAGGGTTGCTGGTCCTGAGACTCAGTGAACATGAAAAGGAAAATATGAATGTACTTAAGTGGATGCAGTAGTCAGAGAAAGAACAAATCCTAACATAGGAAAGGTAGACACCAACAGAACACAGCTGATGGAAGAAACGTGACAATTTGAACCAAAAAAATAAATGAGTGTGTAAAAAAAGATCAAGTACAACATACAGACACACAGACTTTCTGTGTGTCTGTACTAAATAAATAGTACTGTTAAACAACAAAAATATATATAGTGAAAAGAACTGTAAGAGGATGGCCTGAATTCAGACTGGAATTACTGGCCTGGACAATCAAAGGGAAGAAATACTGTAAAGCAAAGATAAAAGTACCCCCCAAAATAATAAATATTAGGGAAAAGCTGAGAGAATTGGAATATAAATCCAATAAACCTAACATGTGGCCCTGGCTGGTGTGGCTCAGTGGATTGAGTGCTGGCCTGTGAACAAAAAGGTCACCGGCTGGATTCCCAGTCAGGGCACATACATGCCTGGGTTGCGGACCACATGCCCAGTTGGGGTTGTGCAAGAAGCAACCAATAGATCTATCTATCACACATCAATGTTTCTCTCCCTCTCTCCCTCTCCCTCTCTCCAAAAATAAATCAATACAATCTAAAATAAATAAATAAATAAATAAATAAATAAATAAATAAATAAATAACAGCCCTGGCTGGTGTAGCTCAGTGGATTGAGCGCAGGCCTGTGAACCAGACAATCGCGGTTCGATTCCCAGTCAGGGCACATGCCTGGGTTGCAGGCTGGTTCCCTGCAGGCCAGTTTCCAGCAGGAGATGCACGACAGGCAACCATACATTGATGTTTCTCTCCCTCTCTCCTTCCCTTCCCCTCTAAAGATAAATAAATAAAATCTTTAAAAAAAAAAAGAAAGAAAAATAACCCAGAATAATCTGAAATTACTATTTAAAAAAAAAACCAATACCTAACATTTGAACAAAACAAGTTCTAGGAGGAAAGAGAACACATACAGATGAGACACTGATTAACAAATACAGGCTGGGGCAAAAGTAGGTTTACAGTTGTTCATATGGAAAATAATACAATAATTAATAAATGTAATACAAGAATAAACTCTGTGTTTTGTGTACTCACAACAGTAAACCTACTTTTGCCCCACCCTGTATTAGGAGAAAATTTCTCTAAAGTAAAGAAAGACCTGAGTTTGCATATTGAAATGGCCCACCACTTCTAAACAGGATTAACAAGAAAAAATACCAAAAAAGATAAAACTTCTGGGCTACAAGGAAGACAAAACTATCTTATAAGTTTCAGACAGAAAGACAAATTATTTTAAAAAAAAAGAAAGAAAGAATCAGACTTACAGAAAGTCTAAAAAGGGCTTCTGATAGTCGGCAAATGTCCTATTTACTGACCTGAATATTGGTTACAATGATGGGTGCTTTATACAAATGTGTTAAGCTGTATGTTTAATGTACTTTCACACATTTTAACTTTTAAAAATTTTTCTTTGCAGATTCATTAATCATTTATAAGTGTTCTGGTATGCATTCTTTATAGCGAAGTGTTACTAACATCACATCTTATTTATTTTAGCAAATCAATATATTTTCTGTATTTAATTATAAAAAGTTTTTGAAATTTACTTGTGAATACACTTTTTCCATTTGGCACTAAGATTTGTTAACCTAAGGCTGTCCACATACTTAATTTCCTTAAGTATTCATTTTAAGTAAAGCATTCATTATATAGGAATTTGTATTTTGGGAGTGCTTGATCTATCTACAAAGAAAATTAGGAAATACCATATCATAAAATGCTCCTAGAAGTCTCAATTATATATTTTTAAACTGTTAATATTAGACTTGTGTGAATGGAAGTAATTAAGGTATATCATTACTGTAGCTTAAAAGTTATACATGATAAGACATACTTTATTTTTACTGTATGCTTCTACTGAGTGATCTATTCCCCATCCAAGGCAAGCATGAATAAAATTAGGTTAACTGTAAAAAAAGCTTTTTTTTTCTTTCAAAGTACTGAAGGAAAAGTAGAAAATAAATGAGATAGCAAAGAGCTACCAGGCAAAGCAAAAAGAGATCACAGGCACAATAACATCAGAAAACAGAATGTAACGTTATAGCCCTGGCTGGTGTCGCTCAATGGATTGAGCGCTGGCCTGCAAACCAAAGGGTCACCAGTTTGATTTCCCAATCAGGGCACATGTGTGGGTTGCAGGCCAGATCCTCAGTAGGGGCCACATGAGGAGCAACCACACTCTCCCTCTCTTTCTCCGCCCCTTCCCCTCTCTCTAAAAAATAAATAAATAAAATCTTTAAGAGAAAAAGAATGTGAAGTTATGGCACTATCATGATAGAAGATATAACTGTATATGATATAAAAAACATAAATTAGTCAATACTAAATAGCCCAGAAGCTAAATATACAAACTAAAGACTTTTAGATGCAAAAGTACACCTTAAAATTCTTGCTGTTTATCAAGTTCCTATTTATCCTATTAAAAAATATCTTAGGAAGAAAATATTTGCATATCATAAAACTGACAAGGGATTAATATCCAGAATATATAAAGAACTCCTAAAAACTCAACAACAAAAAACCCCAAACAAATCAACTTGAAAATGGGCAAAGGACTAGCCCTGGCTGGATAGCTCAATTGGTTACATGCCATCCTGATACACCAAAGTTGCAGGTTCAATTCCCAGTCAGGGCACATAGAAGAAGCAACCAATGAGCCCTGGCTAGTGTGGCTCAGTGGGTTGACGGATCCCTGCAGACGGATGGAAAGGTTGCTGGTTTGATTCCAGGTGGGGACACATGCCTGGATTGCAGGCCAGGTTCCCAGTTGGGGGTGTGAGAGACGCAACTGACCAACGTTTCTCTTTCACATCGATATTCCTCTCCTCTCTTTCTCCCTCCCTTCCCTTCTCTCTAAAATTAAGTAAATAAATAAAATATTTTTTTAAATAAAAAATAATTTATTAAAAAAGGTCACTACCCTCATACATCTGTTACTCAGGCTGTCGCCCGCCTTTACATATTCTTCTTTCTTTCTCTAACCTATTTTATTTGTATCCCATCACCTTCCAAAAATAATTCGGACTGCATGAAAAAGGATAGATTGAGAAGTCATTTGATCAGGTTAATGAAATACAAAATCATAATCAAAAAAGCAAATCTTCCTATTTCAAAGGGTACAGTAGCTATATATTATGATCAGATTTGATCCCGAGCTTTTTGAAGCCACAGCAAGAGGGAAAACATGGCGAACTACCCAGTTTTCACTGTCAGAAAAAGAAAGGACTAGAATGAATGGATACAGGGTGGGGCAAAAGTAGGTTTACTGTTGTGAGCATGCAAAACAGTCTATTCTTGTATTATTTATTAATGATTGCATTATTTTCCATAAAATGACTGTAAACCTACCTTTGCTCCACCCTGTACTGCCTCACTCTGGCAGCTGTCTGACATCCACAGAAGTGAGCCCATGTTAGAGGAAGACTACTAATCAAAATGATATTGGAGAATTTATCTCTAGTTTTGTAAAGATTGAACGGGGGAGGAGGTAATAAAATCCTACCGCTAAATAGAGGTACAGGTTCTCAGTGGATTTCCTTTAATCACCCTAGGGCACCTCTCTGTTGGCCTGAATAGCTGTAAATGGATGTCACTAAGGTAGAAGATTTCATTATCGTTATTAATTACGTTCTAGCTGTGGCCCTCAGTTCCTCTGAGCTCTCGGCCTCGGCAAACAGCCCAGTGGAGAAGCTGGCTAGGTGAAGCTCACCTGCAGCCCCAGTTTGCACAGCGATGGGGTCAGCGAGTAGCCTGTCTGAGGCTTTTTTCCAGAGCCGGTGAGGGCACCGCGCTGCAGGTTAAGTTCTTGGAGAGGAGTTCTCATAGCTGGTTTTCCCTGAGAAAGAAAGGAGAGTGTGAGGAAGCCCAGACTCTCGGCCCGCCCCTCCTCCTAAGCGGCTTAGGACGCAAGAGGCTCCTACCCCAGAGGCGAGGAAGCGCCAGGACCAACAAAAACTACCACACGCCTCCACCCCCGCCCCCAAGCTCGACTCAGCTGTCTTTCTCCTTGTGGCTCTCCCGCTCACCGGTTGGGGAGAAGGCGACAATTTTTTTACACGCCACATCTTCAACATAGAACGCAGACTGATCACCTCGCAGATCTAAGAGGTTACTGCTACTCCACCCGTCGTCCACGTTCAAAACTGCGCCACGCTTCCGGATTGGCTGCGGAACCTCAGTGCGTCAGTCTGGCGCGTTCGCTCGGGGATCAAGACCAGTGGGCGGCGGGCGTGGCCATCTGGGGCCACGCCCCTTCCGACCGACAGTCACGTGTTTGCCCTCGACGGATCCCTACCGGCTGAAGCGGGCTGGAGGATTGGAGGTTTGTCAGGCGTGAGGCCGGTAGGTGACCACTCCCTCAGGGGAGTCCATCTCTTCTGCTTCCAGTGGCCCACTCTCACATTCTGTCGGAAAAGTTGTCTCCGTGGCCTGGCCTTTGGAAGTTTCTCCTCAGGTTTCCCTCAGTTACTACGCGCCTCAGCCTCCACTAGAAAGAGCCGGCCAGGGAGTCTGTAAGGGAAAACTGAGTGGAGCGGTTTTTACTTAGACTTGGTCTATCCTACGTACTTGTAGGTTCTGCGGCCGTAATGGCCTGAGACCTAGTTCCCATTTTATCCCCATTTTACAGACGAAGGAATTGAGTCATAGATCATGAAATTTGCCCAGTGCCCCGCAGGTAGTAAATGACTGTCAAGATTGCAACCCACACTAACAACTACATTTTCCCGTCACTTAAATCCTCTGTATGGGAAATCTAGCTTAGCTGTCGAAGGTGGAAACAATAAAGGCAAGTATTCAGAGATAAAAGTTTGTAATTAAATATTTTCCTTTGAACACTTACAGCACCTTATTTACACGAATACTTCAAGTGTGGCTAGTCCAAATTAAGATGTTATAGGTATAATATACCAACTGCATTTAGAATACTTTATTTTAAAAAAGAGTTTAAAATATATTATTTTTAAAATATTGGCCCTGGCTGCTGTGGCTCAGTGGATTGAGTGCGGGTCTGAGAACCAAAGGGTCACTGGTTTGATTCCCAGTCAGGGCACATGCCTGGGTTGCAGGTCAGGTCCCCAGTAGGGGGCCTGCGAGAGGCAACCACGCATTGATGTTTCTCTCCCTCTTTCTCTTTCCATTCCCTTCTGTCAAAAATAAACTCTTTGCCCTGGCTGGTGTAGCTCAGTGGATTGAGCACAGGCATGCGAACCAGAGGATCGCAATTTGATTCCCAGTCAGGGCACATGCCTGGGTTGCAGGCTAGTTCCCAGCAGGGGACGCATGAAGAGGCAACCACACATTGATATTTCTCTCCTACCCTCCTCCCCCCTCTAAAAATAAATAAATAATCTTTTTTTAAAAATTAATTTTATTTAGTTATTTTTCAAGTACAGTTTTTTGTCTATTTTTCCCATCCCAGCCTCCCCCGCCCCATAAATAATCTTCTTTTAAAAATACATAAATAAATAAACTTTTAAAAAATATTGACTACATGTTGAAATGGTTTAGGTATATTGGGTTAAGTAGAGTACATTAAAAGTAATTTCACCTGCTTCTTTTTACCTTTTTAATGTAGCTACTAGCAAATTTGACATTACTAATGAGTCTAACATTTCTGTTGGATAACACTGCTCTGGAAAGATAATGGTCCCAAACTGCAGGCACTAGAAATAGCAGCTCTGGAAAACTGGGAGAAACACAAAGAACGAACACAAATTTGAGATTGCCCAAGACTCAGCAAAAGGAGTCCCAATGTATATGTACTTCTGGTCAGAAATATTCAACAAATAAAACAAAGGTGGGGAGTGACAGAAAAACCACGATGGAAAACTTTTAAGTGCTACTACAAAAGCTTGTATATTACAGAAATGTGTGAATCGGAATGCTTAGCAATTGGTACGTCAGATGCCAAGTGAGTAGCCAAAGGATATGGTGCTTCCAGCAGCAAATTAAAAGGGATATGAAAGGCTAGAAATGAGAGGGAGAACACAATTGTAAATAGGTGACTAAAACAGAATTAGTTTGCTGGTGTTGTATAATAAATTTTTTAAATTTGGTGTTTTTTAATTATAAAAATAACAGATGCTTGTTACAGCAAGTGAAATGGTGCAAAGCTGTATTAAAGACAAAGCTTCCCCTCTCTGCTGTAAACAAATGTATACACCTTTATGAAAACATACACACGTTTCATTTGTTTAGTTACACACTTTTTTTACCTACAAAATTAACAGATGGGCACACTGAGGTGTCTAGGATTAAGAGCTAGTGTCTATTTTTTCCCTCTTTCCATGTGCATTACTCCTTTCTCCCTTCCATGTTCACTTTTTCATGTTCTTTATCTTACACATGCAAGGAAGGGGAAGAAGGCATTGAGTCCTTTACACAAATAACATCATCTCTTTCTGCATTTTTTCCTCAATGTCTTCTATAGAGCCTCTAAGTCAATGAATATAGATCTAGTTAACTTGTCACTTCATATTCCTTGCCCTTAAAAATAGGTTCTCTTTTATAATTTTTAGAGTTGTTATAGGCATTAACTGTCATGCTGCAAGTATTTTTTAAGATCTATTTTTTGTCCATTGACTATTAATGCTATCTTCAGCCAAAGATAAAACTTACGCGGTCCATATATTTATCTTTCCTTTCAGAGCATCTGGATTTCTTGAGTGTTCATTCATCAAATTTTTATGTAATTGTTTTTCTCTTATATAGTGCTTTCATTTTCTGTTCTTGGTCTACGTATCTCTTCCAGTCCTTGATAGGTCTAGCCTCCCAAATGTTCTTCTAAGATTAATGTTTTGATGTTCACACTTAAACCCTTAATGTATCTGGAATTAAGTCTTGTTTGTGATATATATAGTAGGAGTCCAGATATTTATTTATTTATTTATTTATTTATTTATTTATTTTTAAAGATTTTATTTTAATTATTTTTTAAAATATATTTTATTATGTCATTACAGTTCTATTTCCCCCTTCATTCCCCTCCACCTTGCACACCACTCCCCCACCATTCCCCCCTTTAGATTATGACCACGTGTCTCAAGTTCTTTAGATTCTATATTTCCCATACTATTCTTGCCCTCCCCCTATTTTCTAACTACCATTTATGCTACTTATTTTCTGTACCTTCTCCTCCTTCTCCTCCTCCCACTCCCCTGTTGCTAACCCTCCATGTGATCTTCATTTCTATGGTTTTGCTCCTGATCTAGCTCTCCTCTTAGTTTGCTTTTGTTTTAGGTGTGGTTCTTAATAACTGTGAGTTTGCTGTCCTTTCACTGTTCATCTTTTTTATCTTATTTTTCTTAGGTAAGTCCCTTTAACATTTCATATAATAAGGGCTTGGTGATGATGAACTCCTTGAACTTGACCTTATCTGAGAAGTGCTTTCTCTGCCCTTCCATTCTAAATGAAACTTTTGCTGGGTAGAGCAATCTTGGTTGTAGATCTTTGGTTTTCATGACGTGGAATACTTCTTTCCAGCCCCTTCTTGCCTGTAATGTCTCTTTTGAGAAATCTGCTGACAGTCTGATGGGAATGCCTTTGTAGGTGACTGTCCCCTTATCTCTTGCTGCTTCTAGGATTCTCTCCTTCATTTTAATCTTGGCTAATGTAATTATGATGTGCCTTGGTGTGTTCCTCCTTGGGTCCACCTTCTTTGGGACTGTCTGAGGTTCCTGGACTTCCTGGAAGTCTATTTCCTTTGCCAGATTGAGGAAGTTCTTCTTTATTACTTGTTCAAATAAGTTTTCCACTTGTTGCTCTTCCTCTTCCCCTTTTGGTACCCCTATAATTTGGATGTTGGAGTGTTTAAAGATATCCTGGAGGTTCCTAAGCCTCTCCTCATTTTTTTGAATTCTTGTTTCTTCATCCTTTTCTGTTTGGTCATTTTCTTCCTCTTTCTGGTCCACTCCTTTGATTTGAGTCCCAGTTTCCTCTCCATCACTATTGGTTTCCTGTGCATTTCCCTTCATTTCAATTAGTTTAGCCTTCATATGTTCCTCTAATTTGTGACTATAATCAACCAGTTCTGTGAGCATCCTGATCACCAGTGTTTTGAACTGTGCATCTGAAAGTTTGGCTATTTCTTGGTCGCTTAGATTTATCGGCTCTGGGGCTCTGAGTTGTTCTTGAGCCATGTTTTGATCTGTTCATGCCTGTACGTACAGGGTGTTCACCAGGGCAGGGCCACCCAGGTCGCTGGTTTGTGACGCTGTATGTGGGGGCGGGGTCAGAGAGGGACAGTGGCGGTCCCCTCTGCCACTTTCCGCTACTGGGGCCTGCACGGTCTGTCTCACTGCTTCGCTCCTTCACCAGTTTATCTGCGCTCAACTGTGTGACTTTGGTCAGCCCTCAGTGAGTCCACCGCCTTTTGCCCTCAGTGGGTCCACCCACTTCTCCACACCTGGGATCTGCCTACAGCTGCCGGCGTGCCTGGGTTGCGCGCCCCCGTTGCTCCAATGGATCTTTCCTGCCCGACACCACTCTGCTGCTGGCTCTGCCCCTCTTACCGGTTTGGCTGAAGGGTTCATTGTCAGACTTCCGTGTAGTTCAATTTTCTGTGGTTTGGCTGTGCTTTTGTTGCTAGAACTTTGTTGTTTTTAAACTTGGTTGTGTGAGAAGGAGCAGTGCTTCCACCTACGCCTCCATCTTGGCGGAAGCCAGGTATTTAAAAACAACTGTAGTTTTTAAATTTTAGGATTAGAGATTACTTATTTTATAATAATCCAATTCCATAACGCAAATCAGCAACTCAGAAGTATCCATCAGGAAGTTCTTCTGAGTGAACTCAAGGATGAAACTGTGGAATTATTAGCTTTACTAATGTGTATGACAGAGTACTGAACGGAGGAGGCAATGGGACAGCTTCATAAACCAGCAAACCTTAAGAGAGAAGCCAGTGAAATCTGAAATAATGTTCTCAGAATATTAAAAAAAAAACCCAACCTATAGGGAAGAAGGCAGCATGCTTTAAAAAAAATTATAATAACCATCATTCCTGATTAATTTATTAGAACTCTTTATAGGGTTGTACTAGATTGCTAGGGCTGCCATAACGAAGTACCACAGACTGGGTAACTTAAACAACAGAAATTTATTTTCTCAAAATTCCAGAGGTTAGAAGTCTGAGATCAAGGTATCAGCAACATTCGTTTCTTCTGAGGCCTCTCTCATTGGCTTGTAGATGGCTGTTTCCCCGTATCTTCCCATCATCTTCCCTCTGTGTGTGTCTGTGTCTTAATTTCCTCTTCTTTGTAAGGACACCAATCATATTATTAGAGCCCACTCATATGACCTCATTTTAATGTAATTACATCTTTTAAAGACCCCATCTCCAAATATAAGTCACATTCTGAAGTACTAGGGGTTAGGACTTCAGCATGTGAGTTGAAGGAGGGATACAATATAGCACATAACAGAGGTTAACAAAGCAGTCGGTATGATTTTACTTCATTAATTTAATTTTTTTAAAAAGGTTTGACAAGATTTTTACATTATGGACTACTTAAAGAAGTAACTAATGCCCTGGCTGGTGTGGCTCAGTGAATTGGGCCCTGGCCTGCGAACCAAAGGGTCACTGGTTTAGTTCCCAGTCAGGGCACATGCCTGGGTTGCAGGCCAGGTCCCCAGTTGGGGATGCATGAGAGGCAACTACACATTGATGCTTTTCTCTCTCTCCCTCCCTTCTCTCTAAAACTAAATAAAATATTTTTTAAAAAGATGTAACTAAGGAATAGAGATTACCAGTTTTTAAAAATCAGTGATGGGAGGAAAAAAATCAGTGAACAAGTAAACAAATGAACAAATCAATATATTATAAAGTAGACTGAGGTGAGAAACAATGAGAACCACAAAGACACTGTTATAAAAGAAGTACATAAGGATTGGTCTTGAGACTAATTGTAAATTTTTATTTATTTATTTTTATATTTTAGATAGTGGGGAAAGAAGGGAGAAAGAGGGAGAGAAACATTGATGTGAGAAACAAAAAGATTGGCTCTCATCCATGTCCTGACTGGGACCGGGCCCACAACCGAAGTATATGACCTGACCAGAATCAAACCAGCAACCTTTCACTCTGCCAGACAACAGTCAACCAACTGAGCCACACTGGTCAGGGCTTAATCTTAAATTCTTAAAAAAGGCAGAGGGAGTAAAGGTAAAATATCCACATTTACAGGTGTATCCGATTTCTTCTAGGTAGTGAAAAATTAAAGCATAGGCTTAAACTTAACAGATCATTTCAGGTTGCATATTTTAAATTTTTTAAGTGAATTTAATATAGATAAATAAGAAGTATTATATTTATAGGCTAGTGATTCTGAATGGCAGTCAGGGGTTCTTCCAAGGATGAACATAACAAAACTAGGGGGTAGGGGACAGTGCTTTTCTTAAAGTTTACTATCTGAAACTTTGATTTTCTGTCTCCCCTCCACTCAGCCCTGAAAAATCAGTAGTGTACCACTGAATAGAGTGTGTTCACAGTATCCTAATTTGGTAAGAAATTATTCAAACTACACTTACATGATCATGGTCTCTAGAAGCAATCTAATATGACCTAGGAAAGGGACCCTAGTGGTATGCTAAGTTAACCATGTCCTAAAGACCTTAACTCAATATGCTGCTGTGATTAGAGAGGCTATATAATGTTAGGTGACCTGAACATTAATTAACACTGAACCAGACACATAGAATCATTACACCATCTGCATCTGCCCTTTGAAAAAGCATTACAGAAATCTGAAACCCATCCCTCACAATTAAGAACCAGTGGCTACAACCTCCTCATTTTATACGTAGGAAACGAAGACCCAGAGAGGTTAAAATGACTTGTGTAAGGCACTGAGATAGTTATTGATGGATCCAGGCACCAGATGTCCTAAATTCCAAAACTCTTTAACTACTATTTTAGAAACCATTAATTCCTATTTCTAGTATTCATGGTTTTTATCCAGTGTGCAGTTCTGGTCACTACAATGTAAATTTAAAACAGCTTTAAAATTAAGTGTCTAAAGAGAAACAAATGAGATAATCAAAAAAAGATTAAGGATACATTCTTTTACTTTTTTTCAAAGGTTTTATTTATTTACTTTTTTGACAGAGGGGAAGGGAGGGAGAAAGAGAGGAAAAGAAATATAGAGAAACATCAATCGGTTGCCCCTTACACACCCAAAACTGAGGACCCGGCCAGCAACCTAGGCATGTGCCCTGACTAGGAATTGAAGCTGCATCCTTTTGGTTTGCAGGCTGGCAATCAATTCACTGAGCCACACCAACCAGGGCTCCTTTTATTTATTTATATCCCAGCCTCATTCCCAGAAGGCTTGCAAAGATGCAGATAATATAGTAAGATAAAACAGAAAAATAAGAATTAGGAAAATAAGGGTAGAAAATAAAGGAAACAAAGGAAGAACGTATCTGTTAGGCAGGGAAGATAGCAAACCAAGGAAGGGAGAGGAAGGGAGACACACCTCACCCATTAATTCAGCAGTCCTGCGCCTGGTCAGATAAGATTGCCAGGTGTTCCGAAAATCAAAAGAAAGACTATGATGAGTGCAGGAGGAGGGGGCCTTGTGTATTATTTCCACTATCTGAGAAAGGAAGCCTTTGAATCTGTATGTTAATACCAAGGTCCAGAGAAGTGAGGAGGAGAGGGAAATTAGAAACTGGCTACAAGCATAAAACCCCTAAAATCCCAATAGTAGGTGCATACAGTCTACCAGGTGCCCGCTTGCACCTTCGTGCTCAAGTGTGTTTCCTAAATAAACTTACCATCTCATTTCTACTATACTTCTTGTCTCCTGACTGAATTCATCTCTCAAGATTGAGACAAAAACCAAGGAGGGGAAGCCCCCTAACTCAGGTCTCCCTGATAACTTTAGCTACCATACAAAATACATAACGTGAAGTCCTAAACCCTTGCTGGATGTGGGCCACAATTTGGCTCTAAGTAGTCTAGCATCATTATGAAAAGAAAAATACAGTCAGTTGAATATTTAGTGTCCTTAAGGTAAAACCAAACAGCAATTCAGAGAAAGTACAACTGGGTTCAGAGAAAATTTCTCCTATGCATCTTTAAAAAGAACATTATGAATTGTAATCATAAATACCCTTCACAGTATCTACAGCAATTAAGTTTCATAGAGATTTGATACATGTTGCCAAAGTATAATCCAGTAAAAGCAATTCTATAAGAGGCAAATAAAATGCTATCTATGTATAGGGAAGATCTGGCTTAATCCAGGGACAGAATCAATAGAAGTACACAGAATATTTTACAGACTCCTTTGGTCTGAAAAAGGAAACCAGATATGGCTGAAGAATAATAAAAATGAAGCTTTTGAGAAGTTAAAATAAAAAGAAGTCAAAAGGCCAGAAATATATATAAATTTAAGGTCCAGATGATTTTTCTTACTAAAGGAAAAAGTTCTTAAATGTTAAGGTTGATGTCATGCCTCTTAATCCCTTGGTTTGCCCATTAGAAACTGAATACTGGGATGTCTAGGGCAATGATCAGTTTAAGAATCATTATGTCAGCCCTGGACAGGTAGCTCACTTGGTTGGAGCATTATCCTGATACAACAGGATTGCGGGTTTGATCCCTGGTTAGGATACATGCAAGAGTTGGCCAATGAATACATAAATAAGTGGAGCAATGAATTGATGTTTCTCTCTCCCTCTCTCAGATCAATAAATAAAAATTTTTTTAAAAGAATCCTTATGTCTTTCAAAGAGGTTCTGTTTTGGAAAAAATGTGGATAGCTATTCCAGTTACCCTTAACATTTAACACACCCATGTTTCACTTCCTATTTATTCTCTTTCTCACATTAGGCTACTGTGATTCACTTTTCAAATTCTGAAAAATTAAATTTATTAGCCCTGGCTGGTATAGCTTAGTGGATTGAGCATGGGCCTGCGAACCAGAGGATCGCAGTTCGATTCCCAGTCAGGCCACATGCCTGGGTTGCAGGCCAGTTCCCAGCAAGGGATGCACGAGAGGCAACCATACATTGATATTTCTCTCCCTCTCTTCTCCTGCCCTCTATAGATAAATAATTTATTTTAAAAAGTCAGATTTATTACAGACTGGCTTTTTGCCCCCAGAATCATATGATTTAGATACATATTTAGGGGTTGAAATGCAAGCTTTTGAGACCTCCAAGAAATATTCATACTGCTTTTGACAAGCCTGTCAAATATATAAATAGCACCTTGGGAACCCATGAAGTGTTATTATTGCTCAAGAAAGGAAAAATGATGCAGAAAAAAGTGGAAAAGTAAAATAAGCCTCTGGCTAAAAGCTTCAGGGTCTGAGCACTAGAGAAATGAAAACAGAAAGAGGTCAACACTCTGATCTGAGATGTTGAATTGAGGGGTGGGTTGTATGATGGGGGAAGGCTAGGGCCAGTTATGGCTGCCAGTAGCAGAATGCCCAAGAATTAATCTCTGGTACAGTGCCTAGAAGAAGAACACAATGATAAGAGGTTACAAAGTAAAAACAAACTGGATCATCAAGGTGGTCATACTGAGTTGGCAGTGGAGGTGATCCTCAGGTTCCCAAATGGGCCCCTCAATCTATAGTAGAGGGCCTCAAGCAGGACTGGAGTGGACCAGGTAGGACTCCAGGTTACAGTCAAAGTCCTCAAACAGCATGGACTCTGATGAACTAGGCAGGGTAGCCTGGGTCTCCATGACAAAGTTCACTGGCTGCTTCTGTAAGAGCTCTGGGTCAAAGGCCACACCCCGAAAAAAAGGGTGGACCTGGAAGTGATGCAAATGCCGTAGACGCTGGAGGGGATTCTGGCATAAGAGCTGAAGGGAAATAAAGCAACAAGGATAAGGGACTGGGATAGGAAAGGGGCTGTTAACAGGGACTCTGGAAAAGGAAAAAGAAGTTCATGGAGCCATGGAGGGCAGGAAAAAGAACCCTAAAGAGGAAAGGCTTTCTAAAAGAGGGAAATAGGCTAATGTAGAGGCAAAGGCAGGAATAAAGGAGCTGCACCGGTAAGAAAGTATCATTGGCCCATTCTCAGAAGTGACCTGTTATGGATGGGGAGGATATTTGGAGGACCAGGAACTCAGGAATGAAATTTGAAATGCTGGTTAGAGGACAAGTAGTGACATAGTACTTGATCAAGTTGGAGCCCTGCCCTCCAAATAATTAATCAGTGGAATGGGGAAATACCACTTCAGTGACAGGGAAAGGAGAGAGTGAATGGTTTTGTCTGGTAGTCAAGAAAGAAAGCGGTGCTCACCCTTACCTCATGGAGCAGAAGTGAAAGCCCCTGGTTAAGAGAAGCTGGGATCTCAGAGCCATAGTGGTTCACTCTTGCCAACATGGCCACGTGATCTCTCGCTGCAGCCACTGGGAACTGAGTTAAGAGGTGTGGGGGGTGTCATTTCTTAGCAGGAAGGAGGCAAGGTTTCCTAAGGTCTTCCCACCACAGGGCAAAAACTTTTCTCTGCCCAGAACGAGTACCATTCATTCTCTCACCTTTCCAGTTGCCAGAGAGAAAAGCAAGACACCCAGGGACCACCAATCAGCAGCATGGTTGTAAGGCCCTCCACTCAAGACTTCTGGGGCTACATATTTGAAAGATACTTGTCATTGACATTGGTTGGCTATGCTCCTGCCCAATGCTTGCCCACCAGCTTTAGCTTTTTTCTTACCCATGTACTGGAGAGTGCCACAGATAGTATAGGCTCGAGCTCCCTGGGGCAGGTGGCGGGACAGACCAAAGTCTGTCAGTTTCAGATGACCTATAAAAGATAGTGTAAAAGCACCACTCTCTTCCATCCCTCATCAGCCATGGCTTATTCCCAAACTGAAATACCTCTCATTCTGGGACTAGGAAAAAAAAAAAGGACTTACCTCGTTTATCCAGAAGTATATTCTCCATCTGAAAATTCACAGGTGAAAAAATTATTATTCATCCTCTTCCTGGATACCCCACAGCTGAAGAAGACACCCTACTCAACATTCAGGTCTATACTTGGAAGGTCCTTGTCCATAAGGGCCCCAAAGTCAGCTGTTTTCAGCTACCCTATGTTTTCTTGGATGTGTGGAACTTCTTACTAAAGCCCCTCCTCAAAGAAAAAAAGCACTTAACTCTACCTTCACATCTCGATGGATGATGCCCAAGTCATGGAGATAGCCTGTGGATGACAGCAAGTGCATGGGGTGTGCTGCAGCTCTCCTGTCCTTTCTAGTCACCCTGGTAGCCCCACCCCATCCCTTTCCCTGTTCTTTGACCTCCAGAGTTACTACCAATTTTCTTCTTTCTGTCCCCCCACCCTGCCATTAACCCTTCTCTCATTTCCATTACCACTCCTGTTTCACTTACACAGCACCAAGACCAGCTCAGCAGCAAAGAGGCGGATGGAAGCCTCAGCAAAGCAGCCAACCGTGGACCACAGGGAGTACAGATCTGTGCTGCAGTAGCTGCACACTGCAAAGCACCAGAAGCCTGGGCAAATTTGGGGCCTACTGTGCCTGCGCTCAAGGCACTGTAGACCTCCTGCCCAAACTGATGCCACATGCTGTTTGTTCCCTCTCACTTTGGGAGAGAGAAATGCTGTGAGGAAATAAGGCAAAGGCAGAACAAGACAAAGGGATGGATAGGCTCAGGTGGGGAATATGATAGAAGGACCTTGGGAATGAGGAGAGACCAGTCACTCACTAATGAAGAGGTGCCGTTTTCCCTGCCAGCTGTCCCCCAAACTGTGTATAAAAGGATGGTTGATCTGTCGCTAGGGACAAAGAAAACAGGAAATTAGGGAAGAACAGGGTCACTGAGGATCAAGGCAGCCAATAAGTCAGAATATATCTACTTGTGCAGAAATGGAGCTACTGCTCCACCTCTCAGGTTAACTGAACTAAATTGGGACTGTCTGCCTGGTAGTCTGGGAACCAGCATAATACTACAAAACACACTGGGACATGCTGAAGAGATTTCCCTGGCACCTCGGCAGCAGCCCAGGCCAAGGGGTACCCAAGACAGGGCTAAGCTTGTGGGAGAGGGGGCGGGGACAGCAATAGCTGGGGGAAGCCACTGCCAACAGTCCCCCCAACCCCAGCATGAGAAACAAGAAGGGGAGGAGGGTATAGAGGGGGGAAAGGGAGGAAGGTATTTTAATGTACATTTTACTGAGGAGGTCCATTTTACTGTAGAACCAAGAGAAGTTGTGAATAAAGGTAACTCTGTCGGCAAATCTCAGCAACAACACAACAAATGCTTCTTCCAAAGGGACTAGACCCTCTAAAGGGAGCAGTCTTGTGGGGTGTCTCTCAGAAACCCATGATAGCAGCGACATGGCAGATAAGTTGGCTCTGAGCTCCCCCAGGATGTGCCAGGTACAGAGGGCAGTGTACCAATGCCTCTGTCATGGGGGGAATCCTTCCCTTTTGTAGTAAATGCTGAATGTATGTTCACTCAAGCCACCTGCTTAATATTAAGTGCCATCCTGATTGCTAAACTGTCACCTAACAGTTGAAGTTTGACATGTTCTTGCCGTTAGTGCTTGAAACTCATCATAAACATCATGCTTTTTAAAGTTTACTTAGCTGTTTTTGTCTAACAGACTTCTGTATATTAGACTTTTTGTCTAATGTACAAAAAATATTTGTATATTTTATCACCAGACCATAGTGGCAGATATTTTGTTTTTAAACACTTACATGCTAATGGCTCAGTAGTGAATGATTTGACCTTTCCAATTCTGTATGTTAACAGATTAATTTTATGTTTGCATGTGCATTTTAACATTTTAAACCCTAATTTTTATTACAGGAGCTATATGTATTTTTTGAAAAACAAACTTAAAAATTTAGATGAGCAAAACAAGAAAATAAACACTGGTTATTCCACTAAAAATTAAGAATTATAGTTAATAACCCTGATGGAAATACGGATTTTTTCCTTATTACAAAAATGTTACATAATTCTTTTCTCTCCTCCCCCTTTCCTTTATTTTAGTCATTCTAGTAGAAACGGGGGGCTATTTAATTCTGGTTTGAACTTGCAGTTCCTTGGTAACTAAGGATGTTGAGCACCTTTCATGTGTTTATGTTTTTATGTGTATATATGTGTATGTATATACAGGTCATTTAGATATATTCTTTTGTGAAGTGCCTGTGGGTTCCTTTGTTTACTCTCTTAAGTAGTTTCCTTTTTTGTTTCTGGTTGTTTCACCGGTGAGGGTAAATCCAGTCCCTCTACTGCATCTTGACTGGAAGCAGAAGTTCCTACATTGATTTTTAAAAGTGTTAACCCAATCTTACTGTATTTTTCGGACTATAAGACACACTCCCCACACAATTTGGGAGGAATAATGGTTGTTAATGCTGCTGTTGAGTTCTGTTTACATTTACATTGGTGAAATATTGTTATTTATGTTATTAAATATTTTACATTTTTTGCTTAAAAATTTTTTCCCCTATTTTCCTCCTTTAAAATCTAGGTGTGTCTTATGGTCCAAAAATACAGTATATTCCTAGAATAAATACAACTTGGTTGTGATGTATTTTTATATTTATGTATTGCTGCACACAGATTAATATTTTGTTTATGATTTTTGTATCTACTTTCATGAGTGAAACTGGTTTACAGTTTTTCTTCTCTGATAATGTCCATGCCAGGCTTTGGTGTCAAGATTATGCTGGCTTCATAAAATGAGTTGGAACAAGTTCCCACCAACAAACAAAAAAAAGAACCTAGACTAACCCTGCTGATAGCTACTTTTCCCAGCATCTACTTGGTTGGATCAGAGGGATGGGCAGAACCAGGAAAAGCAGGACAATTGAACAAGAAAGGTACTTTCTCCACCTATAGTTTATAGTTCTTCCTAGGATCCTTTCCAGGGCTCTGTGCATACCTGGATGCTAACCTCCTCTTTGCACTGCCTCAGGATGTCCCTCTGGAGGACCTTGACCTTGGGCACCACCTGTAACAGGACAGGGATGATAACTCCCAGAAGGGAATAATGCTACTGAATTGTTTATTCCTCGCAACCTTTCCAGAATCAAAACTGGAGGCAGGGACTAGAGAATAATGTGGAAGAGTACCTAGGTCCCTACCTTCACTGCAAATACTGCTTTCCGGCCACAGTCTAGCACTTTGAAGACAGTTCCAAAGGAGCCTTTAGCCACAAGACCTAAAATCTGTATAGAAAAATGGAGAACAGAGCAGTTGAGACTCTGGTCATTTATAGATTTCTCCCCAAAACCAGGATGTCTTCCAGTGATTCCATTGACCTACCTTCAGCGGCTGATGCCCCCTAAGGGGCTTAATGGGAAACTCCGGCAGAAAGAGGCTGATGATCTGAGGCACTGGCCACTCAGACAGAGGCTTCTCAATTAGTGGTGGGGCTGGCTCCAGGGGCTTCTGGTGCTGGCACCGATGCCCCAATAGTCCCCACAGTTCTTCCAGGCCTGACCTGGTGGTCCCCACACCTGACCAGAGGCTCTTCCAGCCTCGGACCCAGGGGCCCTGGATGTTGCCACCCTGCTGAGAACCAAGGGAGGCCACTCTAAACCTGTGCCTGAGGCATTACAGAATCAGCAGGTACTCCCTCTAACAGCAACCCTAGAAATATATTTTTGAGACCAGGCAAAATTGCCACCATTATTCTTGCTTTGGGTCTAGATTTCCTGAACGTGATTCAAATCCTCTAGGAAGGCAATATTTGGACATTTTCTCCATGAGGCTTCCAAGATTCAGCCTACACCTCCCAGTATGGGGCTGGGATACTTTCACAGTACAGCCTTGCCACCCCCACAGTTGGCATCACTAACATGCTCCTCACCAGGAGCATTTCTCAGGCCTCAAGCCCAGGTCTTCTTCACCTCCCCTAGACAGACTGCCAGAGCCCCACAGCCTACCTCACGAAGATCAGCCACCGGGGCCTGTTGTCCCTGCCGACAGCTCACTGTTCCCATTCTCAGCCTCTGCCTCTTCTCTCCTTTTGCTAAATCTGCTATCCCAGTTACATAAGCAATTCCTCCCCCTGATGCTGCATTACACATGAACCCTGCTTCTTGCTATTCATGACTAGGAATGCAAGTGATGCAGCCAAACCTCACCCTTATCCCCAAATCCTATTACCCCTGGTCAGAACAGGTTTACAGCCAGAACTAAAATGTACAGAGAGATCTATCACCATAGGGCTAGTGTCACACCAGAGCTGAGAAATATCTGTGATATAGTTTTAGACAGGAGGGAAGAGGCTACCCTCTTTAGAGTGGCAGCTAGAGTATGTATCTTAGGTTGATTGGGAGGGAAGGATATAGACAAGATGAACCCATGCACTCAACACAATTAAAAAAAAAACAGCATCAAATTTAAAATATATTTTTTCTCTTTAAATCATTTTCTTACCATTCTCCAGGGTATATCCCAGGGGGACCCATGGCCAGCCCTGGCTCCCATTGCCATCTCCCCAAGTGAGCTTGGCACAGATTGTGGGAGGGGCTCATTCCCCTCGAACACTAATACCTCTTTCATACAAGGCAGTGGAATGAGGGACAGGTCAGCCTTCTGCCCCCAACTTTCTGGCACAGGGGAAAGAGCAGCTATACTTAGAGAAATATATATGTATTTATATATGTCTATTTATAAAAATTTATCACACTTGATCAGAACTGTCCCTCACCCTTTTGGCTAACCCCAGAGGAACCAGATCCTCCTGGGGCCATTCCCTGGGTCTCGCTCTTGATGCCTCTCTGGCCCTGGGCCTGCTGATCAGTGTGAGGTAGAACTCAGAATTATTATCTACCACTCTCCGCAGAGAACAGACCCGCTGCTAAAGAGCAGTGCCCCTCTCTGCAGTACCCTGTGGGATCCTAACCCCAACAAATCCTGATGGATAAAGGGAAGTGCCTCCCACCCCACAAGTCTCTGGGGACTGAGCCAGAGTCAGATCCTGTACTGCAGCCACTCTTGGATTGCTGGATCACTTGCGCCTGCCAAAAATGGATTTCTTGCCAGGGTTCTTGTTGCCCACACTTAGACCGATGAGGAGCCGGGCTTTCTCCTCTTCCTGCTGTTGCATGTTGAGGTCAGATTTAGTTTCTAGCTTTCCCCGGACCTCTGACCCTGTTGCAGGCTTCAGCCTTAGCTTCTCTTTGATTACCTGATAGGTTAGAGGAGTAAAAGGGAAGGTAAATATTAGTGGAACAAGCAGAATAAATCAGTTAACCAATTCAATGATTTATTAAATTTACACAAAGGCACAATGGAGCAATTCAAATCCTAAAATGATCTCTGCTTTCAAGAAGTCTAAATATTTTAAATTTAAACCTGAAGTTGTGCCAGACCTCAGTTTCCTAAAAATTGACAGTAGTTAACTTATGCAAAATAGTAATCACTTAGTTTAATCTGAATGAAGTCATGGAGAGAGCAGAGATAAAAGCTGCTCACTTTATTCACCTGCCCCATCCCAAGACTGCTTGTTAATACATCCTACAATGAAATGCTCCTGAGCAGAGGATATGTTTGCCAGACCCTGCTAACCAAACAGCCATGAACTCTGCAGGGATACCTGGGCAACCAGGGCTTTCCGGCTGTCCCTCTTGACAGCCATGGCAAAGTCTAGCCATGTCCATGTGTTGTTGTGGTACTCCAGACAGGGCAGCACCAGGTTAAGGTCACCCCAATCCACACTGTTCTTCTCACCCTGCAAGAGACAGATGGATAGGGAAGAGAAAGAAGAAGGGAAAGAAATATGTCAGCTACCACTTTTAGTTCAAGCCAGTACTTGAGTCCAAGTCTAGTACCTTCCTGTATCTGCAACCTACAAATATTGATTTCCCCTTACCTCAGTCTGATAATGGGAGCAGAGAAAACTTATCACCCATGGGTCAACTTCACAAGATGGACTATCTCTGTCTTTAATCTATGATGATCTTAGCTGGTTCCCTTCCCACTCTGTACTAGAAAGTGCTGGGGAGGAACCAACCTTGTAGCTGACACACAGTGGAACCTGTGGAATCTTTATGTAGATGAAGGAGTTGTTCATCGCAGCTCGCTCTTTCATCTTGTCAATATCATCCACAGGGTGCTAGGAAAGGCAGGAAAGGAGTATGAGCACCTGAAACTTAGGACCCCAAACATCTCCATCTTCTTTCATGTTTGGAGTAGACTCAAAGGCAACAGAGGAAATCCTCAGCTTGGCCTAACAGAGTGTCCTAGGACTCTTCCATTTTTTTTCATCATCAGGAGCACGTCCAGTACCTCAGGGGCTTTGCGAAATGACCTTCTGACCCCAGAACTCCGATTCAAGCCCTGTGCCACACCCTTCCCAGGGCCCAGTGCTGCTGCATCATCTGTTGCAATCAGCTGTCGAGGCTTCACCACTGGTATTCCTGTGAAAAAACAAGCACACCAACTGTTGTACTCTTTCTAAAGCTTCAGCTGTCTCTGAGGCTGCTGTGCTACCCCAGTCTTCTGGAGCTCCACAATAGAAGTTCTCACCAGTAGTCACCAGTTTGGACTTATCTTCCTCATCACCAACCTCATCATCTTCCACACTTCGGCCAGGAAAGAAAAAGCCCATTATTCTATGGAAGAACTGGTGTGTCAGCTGGATGGTGAGAGGCACCACATTTACCTAAAGAGGAAAAAGGCTGAAGAAGCAATTAAGTTCAGACATCATCCCTGAGTTTACCTACCCCTAACAGCGTAACACAGCATATGGATAGCTTTGACTGCCCTTTGTTCCTGGATCCCCAAAAGACTGTTTACTAACCTCAAAGTGCTCCTTAACAGAGATACCCCCAACGGGGGGCCGGACTTTGCTGAAGAGACGGAGGGCTAGCTGTCGCCCAGACTGGCAGGAGCTCTGGGGCCGTAGGACTACCTGTAGGATAGGGTGATAAATCAACCCCCAAATTCTCTATAGACTAAGAGGAGAAGCATTGGTCTTGCTAAGATGGGCAAGCTTTCACCATCTCCAATCACCACACTGTTTCCCACTGTGGGGTTATAGGGAAGGACCATCACAAATGGCCTGGACTAGAAAGTATGTGAATGGACCAGGAATGGGGAAATAAGACTTGCCTTATAGACAGCATTGGGGAGGAGGTTGTTCATAGTGAACCAGCCCAACTCCAGAAGATGTTCTGCTGTGTCATCAGACTTATTCACCTATAAAGACAGATCGCCACCCCCCACCAACCCCCAATCCATTATAAGCCTTTCTCAGGCGCTTGCTAGAGAATTACTATATATCCAATTTGTTTTTAGGTTCTCCATATGCCTAACCCCAAACTTTGATATCTCTTTCACCTCATATAGTCAATGTACCCTCTAATCCCATATTTTTCATGGGTGCTACCAGCCAGGGCACTAAATGCCAGTACTTCCAAATTGCTGTGACATTCAAAAATGGTCTCATTCATTACCAAACACCCTGGAGGGGGGAAGGGGGAGTAAGGAGAAATGAACAATGTCCTCTCCTTCATGTCATGGATAATTGCAAGAGAGTTTATGCCAGTATAGTATAATTAAGGTTCTATTCCAAGCAGGGCCACATTTCTAGGGATAAGATTATTCAAAAAAGCATTTGATCACCTTCATCTTTATCTGCAATATTTAATATTACAAACATGTATCTAAGGGGAATGCTGCTCATGTATCACTAATAAACTTTAATACCATCATCAATAGTTAAATAATAACTAGCTCCATTTTGTTTCTTTTTGTGAGTTACACTCATGAGACAGGTCAGTGCCTCTCAATACAGCTGCCTTTGTGTGACTGTGTATATCCAATACCTTGCTATAAAGGAACCGCTGTAGCTCCAATTCAGCAATTCCAAGCTGTCCATCTTCCTCTGTTAGGCGCCATCGTGCCTGAGCAAAGTAGAACTCAGTGCGACGGACCACGCTCACATCTTCCTGCTGCTTTCGCAGCTCCATCTTGTTGGCTTGCTGCAACTGGAAATCCTTAAAACACCTATAAATGGACAGAAAGATCAGAGACAATAGCGGTAACAGCACTTGGTTTAGGGTGGAGTGAAATGCTCTAGAATGATGCAGGAGATAAACCCAGAGATGGACCTTTTCTGGAACAGCTATTCTCAATTTCCGTCACTGGAGTCATTGCTTCTCATACTCTGCTATGGGATTACAAATCCCATCTTTCAGTACTAAAGCTTCTTAATAATTTCTCTGAAGTAATTTCTTTGAACTAATAACCCCTATGATTATATCTACAATTGTGTTCCTTACTGATCAGCTCAAGATATTTTATTTTCAGTTCAGCTACACAATATTAAGACAACAAAAGTGATCTTTCCCAACTACCCATCTTTCTCCTTTCCCAGGAGGTATTCTATTGATGATCCAAAGGAAAGGCTCTCTTGTTCTCAACTTCTTGGCTATGTTCAGTAAGGCTCATTCAGGAAGAGGTACCTGAATCTACTACATCAACCTTTGATCATGCACTAGGCCTAGTAACTATCAGAATGTGGGCAGAGAAGAGAAATTGACTGCATCTGGGGAACTGAAAAAGGGTAGAAAAAGAATGCTGTTTCACCTGATGAGGATATTAAGCTCTTCACTTTCCAGCGTTAGATTGGCCTTCTCTTGGTTTAGCTGCAACTGAAGCTTTTGGTTCAGGTCAAGAAGGTTCTCATTTTTGCTGTCATCCTGCAAAGACTAGGGAGCCAGAATAGGAGAAACTGAGAGATTTCCCTTGACCTAGGAGACGTCCCTCTCCTCAGACTGCCCAGGTGACTACCTTCATGATAGAATACATCTGCTTTTCCAGCTGCCGTATCTGGGCCACATGCTGCCGCACAGCCTCCTGCAAATGTAATATGCTGCTGCGCTGTTCCTCAGGATTGCTAGAAATCTCAAGCTGGAACCTGACCCGCTGCTTCTTCTCACTATGCTCCTAAAGGAATAAAAAAGAAAACGAATAAGATTTTACAAGCCTTCTAGTAAATTGAAAAGAGAAAGGATAACAAATGGAGATCTCTTCTGAAGAGCTCACCTTTATGTGTCACCATCAGCAGCAACAATAAGGGGTGGGCCCATGCCGAGGATTTAGTAATTGTTGTATTTCACAATAAGCTAATCAATCCTACAGGGTAGGGGTGGTGGGGATGGTGGAAGTGGGGAGCAGTTACTGTTCTTAGAGGTATTTAAATGACTGAGTAGAGAACTGACCAAGAAACACAAGTAAACAAGCTCTATAGTCTCAGGGACACTCAGACCTTTCCAAGATAAGTGAAACTTCATCTGCTGCTGTTGACTACTAGACGATAAACCAACAGCAAGGCCCTTTTGCAGTCTGAAACATGGCTTTTCTTAATGGATTCCAAATAAAGCACAAAGTCTGAAGGTTCCTGTAAGGATAACTGGCATCCTGCAAGAGCCCACGCTTACCTTCCGCTTGGGTTCTACATGGAGCAGCAGGTTGTTGACGATGTCCAGGATCATGGCATACTGAGCTGGGTTGGTGGAGATTTCCAGCTCATGATGGATGAGGGTGAAGGTATCCACAGCCCCTAGGTAATTGTTAGCAGCTAATTAAGAGGCTCAAGTTCCTCTTTAAATATCTACCCCACTTCTTAAGCTGTATTTGGAACCACTCCTATTAATTAACCTCATAGAAAGGCCTTGGTGAGAAATGCTCATGGGTAGAAATATGTTTGCTTATTTAAAAAACAAACAGTACCATTATCCATAGTTCTAAGAGTACAGGTTTGTTTTTTTTCAACATACTAAAGTGGTTTATTAAGATAACATTAAAAAAAAACAAAACTAATTCATGTGAAACATACAGGCTGTTGGCAACCACTGTCCTGAAATTATGTAAGTACAAATAAATGTACTGAAATGTGTAAAATTCTAAACTTTTTTAAAAAAGATTTTATTTATTTATCTTTAGAAGGGAAGGGAAAAAGAAAGGGAGAGAAACATCAGTGTATGGTTGCCTTTCATATGTCCCCTGCTGGGAACTGGCCTGCAACCCAGGCATGTGCCCTGACTGGGAATTGAACCACAATCCTTTGGTTTGCAGGCCTGTGCTCAATCCACTGAGCTACACCAGCCAGGACTGATATTCTAAGCTTTTAAACAAGAATATTTCTATACTACACACTTATATTAATGAAATATAAAAAAATTAAAAACTTCATTACAAAAGTAAGTTACACTTGCCTCTAGCTTACAGTATAAAACAATTTTATTTGCAGGAATGCAAAATGATTGTTTGCCATGAGCACTCTGAACATATAACATGTCTAATTTTCTTGTTCAATTTGCATTTATTGGGGAAACTGGTGTGTATAAAACCTTAAGTATAATTAGCTCTGATCTTCGTTGTGGTGCCTATTGGGTATGTGATATAACTGCAGTATCCCTTTGGGGAAGGGGAAAAGGGATTTCTTTGTACCAGGTCCTAATTAAACTATAATTTCACTTTTGACTTTTAAGCTATCAATTTTGGACTTGGAAAAAAATTTGAGGGTGATTCAGTAGAGGATGCTTCACCACTGAACACTCGCTGTTAAGAGTGCAGGTTATTATGTCACAGAAGAACTTGCAAAATGTTGACAAAGGGAAATGTTAATGTCCAGTGCAGAGTAGGACTTTTAATAGCACCACTAAGGAACTAACTATTGTCAGAAATTTTTTAGTACCCCCCAAAAGGCTTGCAAGCTCTGAATACCTTCCTGCTTCTTTAGGAGATCTTCCTTTTCCTGTTTCTCATGAACCTCAGGTGGCTTAATCTGAGTTGCCAGTTCAGGATCAATATCATGGCTATAACTAATATAGTACATTCGACAACTGCACCGTGAAATGATCCGCTGGACTTGCTGGGCTTGTTGTGCCTCGGCTGGCTGGTTCCAATCTGGGAAGAGGTGGGAAAGAGATAAGAGAAAGACACTGTCAATAGAGGTATTTTGAGAGCCTTCCAGCTAGCTACGTGTGATGTCTAGGGAACTCCAGACACTTGCTTTCAACCCAGCCTAATACAAAATGGTCCTACTCCACCATTAGGAGTAGGAAAGGAAATCAGGATCCTTTGGGATGCACATCTGCTCCTAACCATACAGTAACCGTATGATAAGGAAGAGTGGAGAGCTGACCTGTGGTGGTGGTAACCATGCCTCCCACTGCTTGCCCGCTCTCCATCAGCTCTTGCACAGAGTCCAGACTACGCTGCCGGTGCTCCTCAATATTCTTCACCTGAAGACAGAGATAGGCACCTTTAACTCCTGGGGGCTCATAGCTTGTCCTGGCCAATTGGGTCACTGATCTCCATGATGCAAGTAGTTACACTAACTATCTAGATTCACTATCTAAATTTCCATTTCCTGGAATAGCTTAAAGGATCTCTCAAGGTAGAGGACACATACGTCTCTTTTGTGGCCCAAACTACCCAAATTCTGAGTTACATACACATTTTGCCAGACCCACAGGCCTCAGGACAAAAAAACAAGCTAGGATAAAATCAAATCATGTCCTACCACACATCCATTAGGATGGCTAATTATTTTAAAAAATGGAAAATAACAGTTGTTGACAACAATGTGCAGAAATCAGAACTCGCACCATTGGTGCGAATGTAATGGTACAAACACTGAGGAAAACAGTATAGCAGCTCCTCAAAAAATTAAAAATAGGATTACTATATGATCCAGTAACTCGACTTCTGTATATATATATGCAAAAGAACTGAAAGCAGGGTCTCAAAGATATATTTGTACACCCATGTCCATAGCAGCATTATTCACAATAGCTGAAATAATGGAAACAAATCAACTGTCCACTGGTGGATGACTAAATAAGCATATATTGTATTTATGTACAATGTATTCATCCTTATAAAGGAAATTCTGACATGCTACAACATAGGTGAAACTTGAGAACATTATACTAAGTGAAATAAGCCAGTCTCACACACACAAATACTGCATGCCTCCACTTATATGAGGTACTTAAGAGTAGCTAAAATCATAGACAGGAAGTAGAATTGTGGTTGCCAAGGACTGGGGTAAAGGGAAAGCAGGGAGTTATTGTTTAACACATACAGAGTTTCAATTTTATAAGATAAAGTTATGAAGACAGAGTGCAGTAATGGTTGTATAACATTTTTAATGTATTTAATACCACTGAACTATATATTTAAAAATGGTTAAGAGGATAATTTTATAATGTGTATTTTCCAACTTGGAAAGTTGGAAAAATAATCAAATCATGTCATAAGCAAAATTTTCACCAAATCCAAAATTTCCCACTACTTCAGTATTTATGCTTTTGTGTTCTTGCTCTTTTCTGTCCTCAGAGAGAGAACCATTCTAACACTGTTGCCATGGGGGAAGGGGACTGAATTATTTTGACTCTCTGCCTAGCTGGAGTCAAAGTAAATAACAGAATGAATAATACAGAACAACACAGCAGGTCTGCCAAGTCACACAAAAATGTATATAGAAAAGGCAAGATCAAAGTCCCTCCCACCTAAGCCAAGAACATTCCACTCCAATACTAATATCATAGCGTGGGGGTCATGGGGAGAAGGGTTCATGTGCAAAAGAAGGCATGCCTAAAAGAAGCAAAGGCCCAGCACATGTGATACAGGTAAATCTAGCATATCTCATCCTGCCCACTTATGCATGAATATTTAACACCTTCTGTGCCCACCTCCTGAGACCACTAGTAAAGGGCACTGCTGGCCTGAACCATACCTTTAATATAAAAGGCATGCCCTCTACAAGTATCAATAACCTAACCCTTACTTAGCTTGGCATCTGATGAGATGCTTCTTACTTATATAATTAAATTAGAGGTTGCCTGGATTGAGCTCCTGGAGTAAGCTCAGTAAGGTCACTGGAGTAAGAAGCACCAGCCAAGGTGGAGGGAGAAGGGTGTTAGCTTTATCCCCATTTACTATAGAATGGCAAATGATGTTTTCACATTGGATCTAGTAACTCATTTGGTAGACCATGCCCAGCACAATGTGAACACTTAATACTTATTAAATAAGTAATGACAATGTAGTATATTAACTAGGTACATCTCATAACCATTATATAGCCCAATAATAATATTATATTCTATAAATTATAGCACAAATTCAGTTTTACCAAGAAGCTGAAAAGAAGATTTGGAGCCACTAGTCAATCTCACCATCTAACAAAAACATTATCTTGACACACAGATAGATGCCCACTTAGACACACTGACCTAAAAAGAAGCTTTATATTTTTCAAAGTACTTTCTCATTTGATCCTTTCATTTGATCTTGTCAAGGTGAAGTATTAGAACTCCATCTCACAAATAAAGGTGACTTGCCCAAGGGCTCATGGCTACGATACTGACAAAGCTGGCATCAGAACTCTCATAATCTGATTCCTAGACAGGCAGTCTTTCTATTCAACCTTACTGCCTTGCTGGAAAAAACCACTCAATCATCTTCACTGAGATCAGAGAGCCCTGATGGGTGTGGCTCAGTGGGTTGGGCATCAGCCGGAAGACCAAAAGATCACAGGTTCCAATCCCAGCCAGGGCACATGTCTGGGTTGCCAGACGGGTCCCCAGTTGGGGGCACATGACAGACCATAGATTGATGTCTGTCTCCCTCTTTTTCTCCCTCCCATCCCCCTCTCTTAAAATAAACAAAATCTTTTTTAAAAGAGAGAGAGAAAAAGATCAGAGAAAAGGCGGACAGATAACTTATCTAAAATTCTGACTTATTGCCTGTTTTCAGGCTTCCTGCTGACTACTGTGATGTTAACAGGGGTTAACAAACTTTCAAAAGTTCCAACCCATTTTATTCTAGCACTGGGAAATGAGAATTTTCCTTGCAATGAAATAGAATAGCATGAGATTTTTTTCAAAGGAATGCTATACTCACTGACACACAGACCGAAGACTACCTATAGTTCCTACATTCAAGGTGTCATCAGTCTCATTATTCTGCTAGGCTGGCAGCAATAGGTACTGTCGAAGCATCTTGCAATTATTCTGGGTGGCAGGGGCCAACTACAGAAAACAGGATGTAATGGGTCTTCCTTCCTCACCCTGTTGACTAACCTCTAACCAGAGCTGTCGGCCATCCTGCTCAGTGGGGCTGCTTTCAGTGGTGGCAAAGTACTGCATGCCATCCAGTAGGCAAGTCCAGGATGTCTTTTGCTTCAATGTGTCACCATACCAGGCTGGATGATGTTGACACTGCAGCAGCTGGGCTTTAGCAGCTGACACAATGACACAGCCTTCTGTTTCTGCTCCACGAAGAACCATCTATGTCAGAAAGAGAAGCAAAATCATAGCACCGGAGCCACCAAGAAAGATGAGAACAGTTAGAGAATTGTACTAATGATTGCAGCTGGGTCCAATTCTGGCTTACTGAGTGAACTCTACTGGCTTTTAGAAATAGTAGGGGTCATCCCTGATACCTGCTGCAAGGAATAATTTTTTGGACCTCTACCCACCCATTCTTACTTAGAGGTGAGGGAAGGTGAACACATTATGATTATGGCCTAGCCCAGTGTTGGGGTGCCCTGGTAAAGAGATGGTACCTGGCAGTTGACCAGCTCAATTAGGCAGTTTCGGTTATATATATCATCTGTCTGGCAGGCAGCAATGCCACACAACTGCTCGCTCACACCTGACTCATCTTCTGTGAACACTACAAACCTATCTGTCTCTTCAATCAGCTTCTGCAACATATAGGCACCTGGCAGAGAAAGAGGAAGCAGAAGTCACAGTCTCAAAGGGATAAAATCCAAACTGATCTTCCTTTAATTTTGCTGGCTAGGTGAGGGCTAGAACATATTCTCCCCAACCTGCAATTCCAGCCCACCCCACCCCCCACCCCTTGACCTCTCAGGACAAAATAAGGGCTGCTACTTCACTTTCCCCTCAATTTTAATGAAAGAAACAGATTCCCTCGCTGGTCAGTGTGGCTCAGTGGACTGAGCGCCAGCCTGCGAACCAAAAGGTCATTCATTGCTTCAAGTCACTTGTTCCATTCCAAGTTAGGGCACATGCCTAGGTTGTGGGCTGGGTTCCCTCCCCCATTGGAGGCCTGTGAGAGGCAACTGATCAATGTGTCTCTCACATACTGATATTTCTCTCCCTCTCTTTTTCCCTCCCTTCCCCTCTCTCTAAAAAATAAATAAATGAAATCTTAAAAAAAAAAAAAGTAACAGATTCCCAAGAGAAACTATGTAAGTAGTAGCATTTTTTTCTCTTAGGCACAGTCACCTCTGGATTACTCTAGGATCTCCACCCCACCCATTTTGTTCCTTATAGTTTTCAAATTATTTGAAATGCTATTTGTTGACCACTCATTTCCATGTGAAACCTCTTCCTTGCCATCAGTGCCATTGTGTCCTAGCTCTACTGCTCCCTCTGATTATTCCTCTAGACCTCTTGCCTTCTCCCAGGTTTAGAAGTATCTCCTAAGGTCTATCCTTGGCACATTCCCTTCTCTTTCCTACTTTTTCTTCTAGTGAATTTGTCTAACAGTATTTTGGTTAAGAGCACAATCTCCAGACTTAAGACTAGTCTGTCTCTGCTTAAGATCCTATCTGCCAGTGACTCGATTTGTGAACCTCAGCAGCTTGCTTTTAACATGTGTTCTGTTTCCTTGTCCACAAAATAATAGTAACTATCTCATAAGGTTGTGGAGAGAATTTAATGGAATAATATATTAAAGTATTTTGCAGAGGGTCTGCCACATAGTAAGCAACTATTATTATCTCCTTTGCATTAACTCTTAACTCTATACTAAAATTCCCAAGTTTCTACCTCTAGCCCTAAGCTTTTAGACCCTCATTCCCAGCTGTTTGTTAAACATTACCTTGATGTACTATTTGTACCACAAACTCAGTATGTCCAAATCGATAAGTCTGTATCTCACCAATGCTGTTTAGCCTCAAATTTTCTCTTTCCCCATTTTAATTCCTTTTTCCAACCAGTTGCCAAATCTCTTATATGCACAAGAACATTTCTATCCATCCCACATCGTCATGCCCACTGCCTCTACCTATTCAGACCCTTGTTGCTTCTTGTTGAGACACCGCAATAGTTTCCTCATTTGTCTCCCCATCTACAGTTCCTTCCTCTCTAGTCCTTTTCTGCACTGCCAGATTTATCTTCCTAAAATTAAAACCCTAATGATGACACACCCTTATTCAAAAACTTTCAGTAGTTCACTACTGTCTACTAAATAAGAACAAAAAACCTCTTAGCCTTGGACCTGGTTGGGTAGCTCAATTGGTTGGAGCATCATCCTGATATGTCAAAGTTGTGGGTTCAATCCCCAGTTAGGAAACATATAAGAATCAACCAATGAATGCATAAAGTGGAACAACAAATTGATGTTTCATTCTAAAGTTAATAGATAAAAAAACTTTTAAAGCATATGAAATCTGAAAAACAAACAAACAAAAAAAACCCTCTTTAGCCTAGTATGAAAGGCTTTTGATGATCTTCCTCCAGCTTTCCTTTCCAGCATCTTCTCTCACTCCTCTCTTTTAGCCACTGTCTAGGCCAGACAGACTGTTCCCTCTCCTTTGAACATATTAAGCTCTATCAACTCCACTCCCTCGGGATGTTCCCTCTGCCTTGAATGCCTTTCCTCCCCATTCCACATGTTCAAACCATACCCAGCCTTCAAAGGTCCAGCTCAAATGCTATTTCCTCAATAAAACCTTCCCCGAGTGCATTCCCTCCTTCATTCCAGTCAAGAACTTTTATCCATTCTTTCATTTCTTCCTTGTGGCATTTATCACTTTTCACCTCATTCTTTTTTTTTTTAATTAATTAATTTATTTATTTTTTAAAATTGATTATGCTGTTACAGTTGTTCTATTCCCCCCTTCATTCCCCTCCACCCTGCCCCCCCATCCCCACCATTACCCCCCTTTATTTTATGTCCATGTGTCTCAAGTCCTTTAGGTTCTATATTTCCCATGCTATTCTTGCCCCCCATCTATTTTCTATCTACTGTCTATGCTACTTATTTTCTGTACCTTCTCCCCCCATCTCCTCCTCCCACTCCCCTGTTGCTAACCCTCCTTGAGATCTTCATTTCTATGTTTCCACTCCTGATCTAGCTGTCCTTTTAGTTTGCTTTCGTTTTAGGTGTGGTTGTTAATAACTGTGAGCTTGTTGTCCTTTCACTGTTCATGTTTCTTTAACTTCTTTTTCTTAGATAAGTCCCTTTAACATTTCATATAATAAGGGCTTGGTGATGATGAACTCCTTGAATTTGATCTTATCTGAGAAGCACCTTATCTGTCCTTCCATTCTAAATGAAAGTTTTGCTGGATAGAGCAATCTTGGTAGTAGGTCTTTAGATTTCATGACTTGGAATATTTCTTTCCAGCCCCTTCTTGCCTGTAAGGTCTCTTTTAAGAAATCTGCTGACAGTCTGATGGGGACTCCTTTGTAGGTGATTGTCCCCTTAGCTCTTGCTGCTTCTAGGATTCTCTCCTTCATTTTAATTTTGGCTAATGTAATTATGATGTACCTTGGTGTGTTTCTTCTTGAGTCCAACTTTTTTGGTACTCTCTGAGCTTCTTGGATTTCTTGGAAGTCTATTTCCTTTGCCAGATTGGGGAAATTTTCTTTTATTATTTGTTCAAATAAGTTTTCCACTGGTGGCTGTGCCTTTCCCCCCTTCTGGTACCCCTATAATTCGGATATTGGAGCGTTTAAAGATGTCCTGGAGGTTCCTAAGACTCTCCTCATTTCTTTGAATTCTTTCTCCTTGACTCTTTTCTGTTTGGCCATTATTTGCTTTCTTCTGGTCCACTCCATTGATTTGAGTCCCAGTTTCCTTTTCATCTCTATTGGTTTTCTGTGGAATTCCATTCATTTCCATTAGTTTAGCCTTCATATGTTTCTCTAATTTGTGGCTATAATCAACCAGATCTGTGAGGATCCTGATGACCAGTGTTTTAAACTGTGCATCTGAGAGTTTTGCTATTTCTTCATCGCTTAGATTTATCTCTGGGGCTTTGAGGTCTTCTTGCGACATTTTTGGTTTGTTCTGGCCCTTTAAATGTGAGAAGCGGCGCCTTGGACTCCCAGGTCGCTGGGTTGTGACGCTGTATGTGGAGGCGTGGTCAGAGCGGGGAAATGGCGGCGCCCTCTACCGCAGCGGCCGGTCCAACCGCCCACTCCCTCGCCTGTCCGCTCCCGCGCAAATAGGCGACCGCAGTCAACACTCAGCACCGCCTCCCCACTGTCTCCTCTGCAATCGCTCACCTGGTGGGTTGCTCGGTCACTCACTAGGTCCAATCCTGCGTTTGGAACCCGTGCGTCTGATTCGCACGTCTGGATTCCGCGCCTGGGTCTGTCCGACTGAGTCCTCCTGTGCAACCCCTCACCAGACGCCGATTTCGCCCCTTACCGGTCGGGCTGAAGAATTTGTTGTTAACGGACTTCCGAAAAGTTCAATTTTCCGTGTTCTGGTTGTGTTTTCTGATGCTAATATTTAGTTGTCCCTAAACTTGGTTGTGTGAGAAGGCACGGCACATCCACCTATACCTCCATCTTGGCGGAAGTCCACCTCATTCTTAATGCACTCCTCTGTACTTGTTATTTCCTCTTCCTAAAATGCCCTCTCTTCTTTCCTCACCTGTCAAACTCTTACTCATATTTTAAGACCCACCGCCATTATCACCTTCTTTGTGAAGGCTTTCTAGACTTCCCTATTTTAAATGCTTTCTTCTTGAACATTCTTACAAAGCATTTTCATAATTAAATAATTTCCATACCTTTATATCTACTAGTTTCTAAGCTCCCTCCCATCTTTGTATCCCTAAAGTCTAGGGATGTCTGGTACATTGTAAAACCTCAATAAAGCCAAAATGAATCTATGGATAAATGAGTGACTGAGTGAACTCATCTTAGCTCATCCAGAGGTGACAACCTGTTGAGGCGAGTTGAGTATCATGCATTCTATATCCATCACTGAACCCAACACAGTACTTGGTGCTGTTAATTACTCAATAAATATTTGTTGACTGAACAAAAGAATAATTTATTAAAACATAAAACAATTCTCTAATCCTTTGCTTTTTTTTTTTTTTTTCTTTCTTTTTTTTTTAAGATTTTATTTATTTATCTTTAGAGGGGAAGGGAAAGAGAGAGGGTGAGAAACATCAATGTATGGTTGCCTTTCATGCATCCCCTGCTGGGAATTGGCCTGCAGGGAACTGGTCTGCAACCCAGGCATCTGCCCTGACTGGGAATCGAACCGCGATTGTCTGGTTCACAGGCCCGTGCTCAATCCACTGAGCTACACCAGCCAGGGCCAATCCTTTGCTTTTTTCCCTTACTCATTCCATGTTGGCCCCACCATTCCTTCCTGATTCTTCCCCTTACCACAAACTACACGCTTCAATGCCTCATATCATTGTTATGTAAGACTTAAGTGGCCTAATATGGAAAAATAATGGTTTCATCTCTATGCTTAGATGGAACCAGCCATGACTTAGTGCTTTTCAAACTCCTGTCCAAGCCAATGTGCATATCCTAAACCTAACCCAGCAGACTCTTATCTCCCCAGCTTACCTCCTGATGACCCCTTATCAGGCTGTCCACTAAAGCTGGGAGTGCTCACAGGAGGTGGGGCTGGGGCACTGGTCGGGACACTTTGCTTTGGCTTTTTGGCTGGCATCTGGGGATCAATCTTTAACCCCTTCAGGGCTTCAGTGGAGAGATTACGTTTGAGTACAGCTGCCTTTTTGTAGCCATCATATAAACCAAAGGCAATATCCCGATTAGTCGTCGTCCAGGAAGCTCGTAAATCCACCAAGTGCAGCTGGTGTGTGTGAAAGGCAGGATCCCCAATTCGAGCAGAGAGCTCCTGAGAAACAGGAAGAGAACCTCAGGGTAGCATGGAAATTCCCACCATTTCTCCTGAACCACAAATGCAGAGGTAAGAAAACAAATTTGTTGAATAAACCTGTTCTGGGAGAGACAAGAAGGCCTGGAAAAGAGAAACTAAGTGGTCTTAGCATGTCCATTAGATATACCCGCTGTATTTTAAATGACTCAGAGAATTTCCACTTACACTCCTTCCTGAATTGGGAAGAAAAACACCAAATAAGGTACTAGGGGGAAAGTTGTACTCTATTTCCTGAAGGGCAAGAGACTATGTTTAGAAGCAAAGAGAGAAAGGTACTTTTCAAAAAGAGTGATGCTGATACAGCTTATCCAAGTGAGTGCATCATTCAGTAGTGACATACATGCTTGAAATATACTTAGGAACACTACCAGGGACTTAGTCTAAAACCTGCTGATATAGACTGAGTTGTGTCCCTCTCCCCCAAATTTATATGTTAAGGCCATAATCCCCAGTGAGATGGTATTTGGAGATGGGGCCTTTAGAAGGTAACCAGGTTTAGATTAGGTCATGAGGATGAGGTCCTCATGATGGAATTTGTACCCAGAGAGCCTGAAGTACCAGAGAGTTTGTACTCTCTTTCGGTGCCATGTGAAGACACAGAGGCAGCCATCTACAGGCCAGGAAGACAGCCCTCGCCAGAACCTGACCATGCTGGGACCCTGATCTTGGACTTCTTAGCCTCCAGAATTATGGAGGAATAAATTACTGTTGTTTAAGCCATCAATGGTATTTTGTGTTTAAAACACTATGGTATTTTGTAGTTTGAGAAGAACTGAGACATCTACTGATACAAATAGTAGTAAAGAGCTTGTTTCACACAGTACCTCCTCTGCCATGCGATTGCTATGTCGTTGGTATGTGAGAGAAGACAGGCTCAGTAGGTGGGTCTTTGTTACCAAGGGATCAAGGCAGTGATCAGCACTCTCTTCGGTGGGCGAAGCCATCAGATGAACAGTCACCTGACTTAAGTCACTAACCATCTGGGTCACACTCCAGTCAGAGATGAGGCGCCGCATCACTGTGCCCGCTGAGAAAAGGAAGCATATAGGGCCTATGATCAGACCAGTCCAGAAGAACAGTGTGGGACAGAAAGAGAGGAAGCTGAACTGAGGAAGGGAAAGAGGACAAGGAATAGGCTAGGAGAAGTAAAGGGAGTTCATTTTTTACCTTACCTTGAGGTATAAGCCGCTGAGTTCCCCGAGTGAAAACGTGGCCCTGACTGCACTCAATCTGGATACCCCGCTGCTGGGCAAATGAGGCCCAGTAATGCACCTGGTCACAAGAAGTTAACACTGAATGAAGAATGGCATTGGAGAGATGATTAAAAGACCAGATAAGAAAAAATAAGTGAACAAGCGAAGGAAAACAGAATGAAAATGTCAACAAGGATGCTAGAGCCTGACCTGTAGCTGGGGAAAGAGTGCAGTAAAGGAAAGCTGCTTGTAGTGCTGGCCGAGTTTCTTCTTGCTGGGTTTCAGATTATTGAAGAGCTTTCCCCTGCAGATAGGCCTTGTGACACTAGTCCAAGTCGCCCAGAAGTTCTGCATCCAGCGCAGGGTACTACTATATAGCAGAATTCGGGGCTGGGCTATTGCTGCAAAGGAAAGCATAGACATTTCCTAGCTATAGTTAAAACATAGGGAAGAAGCTAAATCCTTCCTTAACTTCAGATTTTAGAGGTTTAAAAACCCAAACAGTACTCAGCCTCACACTAAATATCCCAACACCCTCTTCTTTCCAAGATCCAAGTTCTTTACTTTTACCAACCCTCTTTGAAAAGGTACTAACCCAAATCCTCCCTTGCCCTTTCCCCTGTCCCCTCCCCAGAGAACTAAGCTGAAGTCTTCTCAGTGTCTAAGCCTACCCCCCCCCCAGCCCTTCCTCCCCACTGTCCCAGACCCAAGCCTCACTCCCGCTGTTCCGAGTCAGATCCATCTTGATGGAGAGATTAAGGTTCTCAGAGCGGAAGGCCCGGTAGGAGTCATGAAGCTGGCCCAAGGGCACCTCAGGCAGGAACTCTGGGGCCCGAAGAGTGACACCATGGTGATCATGGGGGTTTCCATGGCATAGCCACTGCAAGTCCAGTGTCATGCAGAGGTCAGGCAGGTGAAGGAAGCAGCAGTCGTCATACCTGCCTCACAACAGAATCCCAGTCCTCAGTGCCCTGATCACTTACAGCCCTTGGCTCTTCCCCTCTCCCTCCACCCTGAGTCCCTCACCCTGTTAAGGCTCCACCCACCCATCACGCCACTTACTTAGAGGCTGTTCTCACGTTGACATCCAAGTCACCCTTGAACACAAACTGACCAGGTTTCCAGTGAAATGACAGGTGGCTCCACTCCCAGTGCATATTCTCAGTTGTATTGTATGGATCCTATAACCACCCACAAAAATGTGGTGAGATATGGGTAAGAATATCACCCTCATCTGCCAAATTGTACCTTTGTACAAGCCCCAACCATCCCAGTAAGAAAACAACTCATCTGGACCCTCACCTCAGTAGCCAGCTGGTGCAGGTTCGCCTGTTCAACATCCATGTGCCAGTCCCCATGAAACAGAAGACGACTCTTGTCCCACCAGGGCAAGGGTGGGCTGGGGTCAGCTGAAGGCTTGGTCAAGAGGTCCACAGATTGGCCAATCAGTGTCCAGGCTGGATCCCAGCATGGACCCCACACTACCGTGTATTGAAAGATTTCCGCTGGGACAGAGGGGCAAAGGGTAAGCTTGTTACACAACTTAATCCCACTCCTCTTCCTTCAGCAGAGAGGCCTCAGTGCATCTTCCACCCCAGCTGTCACGACATCCCTCAGCCAAACCAACTGCTGTCCTCTACTCACAGTGAAAGTCATGGTAGAATTTGAGTGGGGGCATGTTCCTCTCTACTGCCACATTACCCCATGGTAGCCCCAAGTGCAGGATTTGACGCCGACGAGAACAAGGGTGACCACTTTGCTCAGTGCCCACAAGTCGACCCATTAGCCGCCAGTCACGGATCTCAAACAGGTACCGGGGATAATCTCTTATCCGAACTGTTATTATAGGGAAGATATACACGGGCTATTCAGGGAATGGTCTCAGTGTTCTCGGGCACATTTTCCCCTGCCGCTACTTTTACCCATATATTTTACAAAGTCAACTGGGAGAACAAAAGCTAGTCATTGGTAACAAAGCTGAAAAAGGGCACTGAGATCCTAAGCAGATGGTAAGAATAACACTGAGATCTAAAAGCCAAACTAACCCCGAAGATGACGGAATTAGTTGTTCCTTGAAGTTAGCCATGTAATTTCAGGGTGAAATTCAGGAACAGAAAAAGGGAAGAGGAGCCTACCCATCCCACTCCGCCCATCCAAAAACAGCCAGAGTTCCCAATATAACCAAGTTCCTCTGTAATCACTCAAAGAGCTCCCTAGGGCTCCAAGGGCAAACACCAGGCTTTGCAAATAAAGACTTACCTAAAAAAGTCTTGACACTGCACTTGATCATACGACACCACTGAGTAACAAGATCGACTCCCTCAGCAGGAAAAGGGCTGCCTGGATCAAGCTCTCGAACCTGCTCGATCACACGTTCAGGCCCATGGAAGGAGGCATCTGCCAGAGCCACCAGCTCTAGCCCTGAGAGGCTCCAAGTGAGCAGTGCCCGGCGCATAGGTGTGTTGCCATAGAGACGACGTGAGCGCTGGATGTAGATTTCAATGTTTTTGTGTTCCAAAGAGGCATAGAGCTCCTCAATTTTGCGGGCTGGCAGTAACTCCCCATGCTGCTTCCGAAGGGCAGCTACTTTGGCATCAAGCAGCTGTAGCCTTTTGGCACTCTCCTTGCTTTCATCCTTCATCAGTTCATAATTATCACGAAGTTTCACCTCAAATATGTCATCCAGGAAAACCCATGAGAAGTGCTGAACCTTCAAGAGCAGATCAGGTGGGAGCGGGGCAGGGCTTGGACAGGCCTGAGCATGAGCTTCACCTCGATGCAGCCCCTTCAGCCATTTCTGAACTCCCACAGCCTCATCCAGAGTTTGAGAAAAATCATACTGATAAGGAAACTCCACTGACACTGAGCCGAGGGAGAGGAACCAGACGCGGTTCCAGAGGGTCTGCAGCGCAGGGAAGGGGTTCCGGTGGAGGATCATTTCCTCCAGCTCAGGAAGCAGCTGCACCTCCACCTCCTTGAAGTTGAAAATGCTATTGCCATCAAAGCCAGCAGCCAGCTCAGGGCAGTAAGCCTGAAGTGAACCCCCATGCCGGCTCAGTGACACGCTCTCTGCAGCCAGGGTTATGAACTTGTCCTCAGCTACAAAAGCAGTCAGCTTGGCTGCGCTCACCTCCAGTGTCAGGTTTAGCAGCCGCTTTGGGGGAGATGGCTCAGGGGAATGGCCTTCCGGTTCAGAAGTGGTCCCCAAAGTCTCTAGTGCAAGGAGTGAAACAGTCTCAGGAAACAGAGTGGCTCTTAGTAGGTCTCGGCATTGCAAGGTGGCCAGGATATGCTGGTACAGGTACATGTGGTCCGGGGGACTCCAGAGTAAGGTCAGCCCTGTACCACACTGAACCTTTAGGGAGTGAGAGAAAAGGATCTGTCAATCACCATGCCCCAGAACAGGAGAGATGACAGGGGTCATCATACATGCTTACGTGACTCAGAGCCTTCCTCACTTAGAAGTCTTTCCTGAGTAACCCTTGCCTTGTTCTTAGCACCAGGAGCACGTAAGAGCATTTATATCTAAGTTCTCCTCAACTAGATCCTAAATGGTTTGAGTAAAGGCTATGTATTTTAATTCTTTGGTATCTATCAAAGTACATCTAACATATATATCACATAATAAACCATTTGGCTTTATATTTCTTCTAAGTTATCTTTCTATAACTGCCATACTATGTATAATAACCTCTGCAACAACCAGTTTGAAAATGTTTCATATACTGATTTCATCTTAACTAAATTCTTAAAAAGTATAAAAAGTAATGACCAGGCCCTGGCTGGTGTAGCTCAGTGGATTGAGCGCGGGCCTGGGAACCAAGCAACCACGGTTCGATTCCCAGTCAGGGCACAAGCCTGGGTTGCAGGCCAGTTCCCATCAGGGGACTCACAAGAGGCAACCATACATTGATATTTCCCTCCCTCTCTCCTTCCCTTCCCCTCTAAAGATAAATAAATAAAATCTTTAAAAAATATATCCATTAAAAAAAAAGTAATGACCACACATATCAATATAGCAATTGACTTATATGAAAGTATGCTCCAAAGAAGGGAGCTTGAAAAACAAAGTCAGTTCAGTGATCTGTGGACAGGGAAAATTTAAATTCCAGGATAAAAAAATTCCTTTGAGCTCCAGACTCAAAAAGCAAACTAATTCTTCAGGATCCAAAGGAAGCTGAAGTCTGACAAACAGGAAGATTCCCCACTCTCCTCCTAAGAGGGTCCCTTGTCTGTCTGATACCCTGAGAGAAATGTTGGAAAGCTTCTCAAACTTGCCAGCACTTCCATCTTCCAGCCTTTTGATGAGCTGAGTGTTTCAGCAACATGTCACAAGATTATGATCTTTAAAAAGCTCCATATGTTTCAGAGATATGCACTGAAAGATTTACAGTGAATATTACTGGTCTAGTATCTGCTTCAAAATAATCCCAGAACCAGAAGGCAGGGGCCGTTGGTGGAAGTATAGATGAAGCAAGTTGGTCATAAGCTGGTAATTATTGAGGCTGGGTATGAACACATGGAAGTTCATATTGTCTATAGTTTTGCATATACTTTAAATTCCATAATAAAGAATTAAAAAATGTTCAAAACAAGCCAGGAAAAAAGAACACCAGGTGTTGTATTTCTCATAGATGGTTTCACATCACTCAAAAGACTGGGAAATGATCTAAATCTAGGGAAAACCCAACCTGACTCGACCCCCGCATAGAAGCAGTACCTCCAGAGAACGGATGCTGTTGTGATAGGTGATGGAGAGCATGGAGAGGCTGAGCACTGGGGCAGGGATGTCGGGAGCTTTGCAACAGGGCTGCATCTTCTCCGTGACCGACTTCACCAGTGCAAGCACAAGTCCTTGAATACCCACAGTGGAGGTTTCGGCACTTCCCAGGACAGTCAGTGTGTCTAATCGGACCTCTGATGCCCCTGACATCCAGAAACCATGTCAGCCTTGATTCTCAACTTCCAACGGACAACTTCAGTCCTCACTCTCCTTGGTTACTTTTTCTCTTCACTCTAGTTATCTTTATTCCCCGTACCTCTCTAAATTCATTCCTCATGTTACAGGGAAATAGTTCCCTTCTCATCTTAACCTAAACTTCTGGCAGGGCCAAAGAAGTTCCCTAACTCCTGCAAATTGCCCAGAGATACATCAGTTACTAAACACAAGGGAAGGAAAAATAAAAATAAAAAAACACACACATCTCATTCTCTTGATCAGACATCAAGGATATCTTTTTTTACATATTTTGCTTAATACTAACCTTGTATAAATCCTTAAAAAATAACAATAAGCCTAAAAGTTATGTAGGACATTCTAGCTTCTCAGCTTCTAACATAGAAAAGTTACAGATAATTAGCTTCATTAAATGAGAAGGAACGAGCATAATGTGCTTAGGTTACAAACTACCCACTTTGGTACAGATTCCCTGTCCTACTTACCAACGAGGGCAGAAAGGGTGAACAAGTTCATATCCTCCACCTTCAAGTCCACCTTCCAAAGTAATGACACAGATTCTCCAAATGAAGATTCCCTAGGGACTGCTGACTTCCCAGACTGTGTGTCCATCAAGGATAACATCCGAGAGAGACACTGGGCACAGGTGTCTGATGTTTCTATCTGCAATCCTCGGATAGTACAATCAAGAAAGAGGGTATCCGACTGGGTGCTGGACAGGCCCAGAGGCTGATTATAGCTACCCTAGAAAAGAAGAAGAGGGACCCTGACAGGAGCACGCAGATACACACTTCTATAAGACACTAATGCATCACCTGCTGCCAAAAAGGTGCTCCGTGCTCTGAGGCAGGGCAGGATGAGGAAACTGCATGGACTCCTGTTCACCGAAGTCCATACCTACCTGTAGTGTGAAGGAGTCCAGGACAAGTGCCTCACCCCAAACATGCATATTGGGTGGGTGCGGTGCCCGCTGAATGTGGGAGTCACTGCCCACTCTCCAGCAGAGGTGGTCCACAGTTAGGATGCCCCGCTGATGGATACTTTTTGGCCTCAAGTGCTGGTAATCTAAAGCAAAAAGGTAGAAGAGGGGCATTCTATGGAGCCACTGTGGCCACCGATTGTCCAGCTTCACTCCTGGACAGGTTTTTGTGCCTTTTCCACCCCAGAGCCTTACCCAGAGAGATAGAGTTGAATCCCAAGGCAAAGGGCGGTGTATCTCCAAGCTGAATGGAAATGTTGACATTGGAGATGGAGGTGCTAAAGATGATGGGAGCCAGGATTTGGGGAAATATCCTGCATAGGGACAAGACATCATTGTTTGATAAGGAAAGAATTGCAGCTTCCTATAATGGAAGCTCTCAAAAATCAGGGTGAGTTTTATTGTGGTTCTTAGGAATAGATGCAACTAGAAAATAAAAGACTGGCCCTGGCTGGTGTGGCTCAGTGGATTGAGCATCGGCCTGCAAACCGGAGGGTCACTGGTTCAATTCCTGATCAGGGCACATGCCTGGGTTGCAGGCCAGGTCCCCAGTTGGGGGAGCACAGGAGGCAACCAGTCTATGCTTCTCTTACACACTGATGTTTCTCTCCCTCTCTTCCTCCCTCCCTCCCCTCTCTCTAAAAATAAGTAAATAAAGTCTTTAAAAAAATAAAAAGAAAAGATTGAACTCATCAGTTCACCGCTACTCTGAATGGTTAATCTGCAGGAATGGCAGAAAAGTATTATGTTGAACCATACAAAATGGCCATTTCATAGGTCAAATATGGTGAACGTCAGGAGGTCACAGAATTCAACCCACTACAACCAAGGAATATCGCTTCCACACCACCAACCTTTAAGTTCTCTACGCCACACAATGCAAACACTACACAAAAAGAGATATGGCACCACTAATATGTCCTATCACCTTATAATACGAGGCAGACAAGATACCATTTATCATTTAAGTTCAGTTCAACAAACATTTAATTTGTTTAATAAGGCATTGTGCCAGGTACTGAGGACATAAAAAAGAGGGCATCATCCTACCATCAAAGAGTCTAATCTAACAAGGAAGATATATAAAATAGGATTGTTACTGAGACTGGGCTGTTGAAACTTAGATTAAGAAAGATCAAACAGTCAAACACATATTTCACATGAGATGCCACTTCACACCAAAAGAATTGCAGGGAATCCATCTGATGAGATAGCGGTTAAAAAAGATTACACTGACCTTTTTCCCCTTTGCTTAAGAACAGATGGACTAGACCCTTGAGTCTCAAGTGCTAGCATGTGCATCCAGTGAGAGAACTCCTGGTGCCGGTAATGAATGATGCAAGTGTTCAGAACCAGGGAGGCTGACAGGTCAATGGTGGTCACCTAGAAATTAGAACACCGGAACTATGAGCTCAGATTGCATCTCATATGGCACTAATATAGGAAGAGAACAGAGAAAGGAATGATTTTTGGTACCACAATCACCACACCTGCACACTAGCCTTGAGGGAGTTGAGGCAGACAATGCGCTGGCGGCTCTGAGACAGCAACAACCCATCTGTAAGGGCAGAGGGTAGATCTGAGAACACTGAGAGCAAAAGGTAAAACTACAGACAGGCAAGGAGATGAACAGATTGTCATTAATGCTCAAGAGTTGGGGCTATTTTCTCTCAGTATGGTTCCCTCCACACCCTTCCCACTGATATCAAATTAAGAAGCCCACGTGGCGCACGGGGAAAGAGAGTGTCTGGTCCTCCCATTCTCTCTCAGTAACAGTGTTCCCACCCACAAACCTTTTAGTAGGAGTTCAGTGCTCATCTGTGCCATGTCAGAGTTTGCCGTGAAGCTTCGAAGGGGCAGCTGATCCTCATCACGGTGGTAGAGGAAATGCAGCAGCTTCAGCGTCCAGTTCAGATGCCTGGACCAGACAGACTCTAGCTCAGAAATATGTGGAATGCCTTTTCTCCCCACAGATGAACTCAGTGCAGCTACTAGCTGCATATACCAGCATATAGCTCCAACTACCACTTTTCACACCTCTGTGCCGAGAGAGAGAGATCTCACCTCTTTTGACTATTCATGGACAGCACCACACTTGTGATCTCCATTTTCACCTTCACCTGGTCTGGCAGCTGCTGAAGAAGGTATAGGCCAGGCAGAGTGGGCTCAGTCAAGTCCTTTGTTGCCTCTGAAAATATGAATGGGTAACACAAGAGGCACAAATCCTTAACATTCCCGAATCTCCAAAAATTCCCTGCCCTCTTTGGTCAAAATGTCCCATATAAAATAAGCTAAGCAAATGCCCAATCTTAGGCTACAAGGCAAATATCCCAGAGATTAAGATACCTGCTGTGCTTCCTTCCCCAGAGTCTAAAAAACAGTATGGAGAGCAGATTGGTATAATAGAACGAATATGAGCTTTAGGGTCAAATAATTTAAACCCCACTTTTAATGTCAACTAGCTATGTGCTAGCTGATCTTCACTGGCTTCAGTGTCCTCATTTGTGCAATGCTGAGAGGACATATATAAAACACATAGTACGGGTTTAATCTACGATAATTATCCACTAAATGTTGGTTCTTTATCCTACCACAAATAAATGTCCTAGTTCCTCTATCTATTCTCAGGGTCCAAGGCCATGGCGACTAAGAAATCACACCTAAATGAATAGTGAAACTACTATTTTTTCTACTTCCAAAACAACCTGAGAACAGGGCAACCAAGAAGTTCACTGACTGGGACTTTACCTGAACAGGGAACAGGCTTGGGTGCAAGACTTGGGCCCTGGTGCAGCAGCTGACTATGGAAGAGGCCCTCATGCAGTTCAGCATGAAGTGTCCACATATCCACAGTGATCGCCTTCAGGTGCTGACTCCTGATGCCCACTTCTAGACACAGCTTTAGGGCCAGTGAGAGCTCTGCAAGGCAGGTGTCCTCCTGCAGAAGAATAAGCTTATAAGGTGTGTATGTGTAGGGAGCTTGGGAATTTTGGGTCAAAATGCAGTGGTTTGGAACACTACATTGAGAGAACCCCATAAGGAAACAGAATCTATGGGATAAGCCCTAAGCTCTTTAATACACACAGAAAGATACAAAGCAGCTGAAGGACCATCGCATACTCACCAACTGGCCACTCTTTAGAACTTTGCTGTTGATCTGACTTAAGCTCACCTCACATTTTAGCCTGGGAAAGGAAAACAATTAAAAGCACTTGGTCCCTTTCCTCACTGTTTACCTTCAATCGAGCTTTGTTGGCTGGTAGGGACAAGGCAAGCAAAAGTGCCTAACCTTAGCCTCTCCTTAAATTACCTGGAATGAGCCCTCGCTGGTGTGGCTTAGTTTACTAAGTGCCAGTCTTGGGACCAAAGGGTTGCCAGTTCAATTCCCAGTCGGGGAACATGCCTGGGTTGCAGAACAGATCCCCAGTAGGGGGTGCTCAAGAGGCAACCACACACTAATGTTTCTCTCCCTCTCTTTCTCCCTCCCTGCCCCTCTCTAAAACTAAACAAATAAAATCTTTAAACAAAATTATATGGAATGAAAAGGCCCTGACAAGTGTCTACCCTGAAACAAGTATAAGGAGAGAATGGGACTACTAGACCCTTTTCTACCCAGAGTTTACCTTTTCCCGTCACTATCCAAAAGAAAGCTGCTTTCTCTGATCTGAATATGCCACAAGGACTCAGAAGTAGCCACCTTGAGAACCATGATGTTTATAGAATCTACATGAATGGAGAATAACTGGAAGGAATAAACAAAGAACAACAATTAATGCTAAGGCACTGCCTTTCCTTTCCAACAAAAAAGAGTTAAGAGGCAGCTCTTAGTATCATGCCTCACAAATAGAAAAATCCACCCATGACTCCAAAGCCAGTCATTCCTAGAATAGTCAAAAGAAGTGGGAGAGGTAGTCTGACCTGACATAAGATCTTCAATAAGGCTGGGCTGAAGGACAGCTCCTTTTGATGCACTCCAGTGCTCTGAGAGAACGGAGCGAATAGGCCAGAAGCCTTCTGTAGGTCAGTTCTGATACGCACTTCTCCAAAGCACAATGCCACATAGCGCCTGCCCGGAAGAGAAACCTCATGCCATCAGGCCCATCCCTTCCACAGCTCTCTCTTCTTCTTCCTCACATTCACTCCCCCATCCTCCCTAAAAATGGAGCTCAAATCACTGAGGATGGTCTCATAATAGTTATCAATATCTGTCTCATAAGATAATCACTTCCAGGCTAACCATGAGACATCAAGCCAAGAGCCCACTTCCCTTCTTAGACTTTGAGGCCTGTGTAGAAGAATTTCATTTTCTGCAAACCCCAATCCCAAAATATTCCCCAAAGGAAAAGTGAGGATATAGGGTACTCACGGCAGATCATGGCTAAGGAGTTTGCTGGAAATCCACAGGCTATCAATTTCCTAAAACAAGGGAGAAAGCTTTGTATATTAGCTGCTAGGTAAGATATGAGCAGCTTGACAAGTCAAGAAAGGTTCTGAGAAGAGGAGGAAGTACTATAGCCCTTCCATGAATTATCCCCCATTCCATTTGTATGGGCTTCTCTCTTCTGCACTAGATCCTGCTCCTAACAATGAAGTTAGTATTCCTCTTTTATGGATAAGTTACCTTTTTTCCCCCTCTTAAAGTAGAACAGTAAGCTCTTCTAGTTCCTCTTATCTTTGTTCTGTGCTTTACCTCTGTATCTTTCTTATGTGGTCTGGACACTTTGTGCCTTATAAGCATTTTTAATTGAACAATTACATCAATCCCAGCATTCCCAAAATAACACTAAGATCATCTTGGCAAAGAGGTGGCAAGACTGGGTAACAAGGAAAGTCACCCAGAATTCTTTTTGAAAGAAAATTAAAAGCTGAAATTCAGCTGAATCAACTGTCCCCCCACACACATACACAAACACACCCAGGGAATTCCCCAGGACTCACCACCGTTTGCTGGTGCTGCTGAAACTTAAGACTGACATTCTGGATCCCCCAAAAAGAGCCAATCTTTAGCTCTGCCTGCAGCTTCTGCTGACACCACTTGGTGACCAACCGGACCACAAGCCACCTACAGAAAAATCCCTGTGAGTTCATAGGACCCTCTCCCAATTATGCCTTTCCTCACTCCTTGTTGGTCCTAGAAGCCCTTGCAAAGGGTTAAATCCTGAGGCTGGGTCTTCTGGGCAACTCTCCTGTCTGCCAAACACCACGCTGTCCCATACATTCAGCCACAACGATCAGAACAGTTGCCCTAGGTTGTCCCCTCCACCCAGATGTAATCAGATAAACTAAACTCCACCTTTCTAAGTTGAAGACAAAGAAAGCAACCCCTGAAATCTTTAGGAACGCTCTAGGTTCCTAGAAAGATGAGGACCCAACAGGAGTCGAAGTGCAAGCAGCCGTGTCAGATGTGCCATCACACACTCCCCAAAGAGTCTATGTCTTCGCCCTCCAGACAGATGTCCGCAAGTAGGCACTGTGGGGTCACACCCGGCCAGCTCTAATGCAACTCTTCCCTGGGCAGCCAAACCTGTTCCGGCTTCCCAGGGCAGGCTGCAGGTGCCCTTTGTATTCGGTGAAGGAGACACTCAGGGGCATGTAGAGTTAAAGAGGGAGACCACTGAGCCGAGCCCCCTCCTCACACACATTCATCTCTTCAGGCCTCACCCGCTTCCCAATCCCAGCTCCTCCTCGCCTGCTCCGGCCCTGCGCCCCCGATCGACCCCTCCTCCGCCGCCGCCCGCGCACCAACCCCTCCAGCGCTTCACCCATCTGCCTCCCCCTCCCGCGCGCCTCTATCCAGCGGGTGCCCCCCGCCCCTTCAGCCTCTCTTCTTCCCACCATCTCCACCACCCGGCCGTAACCGGGATCCCCTCACCGGCCTAGGAAGAGGGCGAGCACCGCAACCAATAGCAAGGCCAACAGCGCAGCGAAAAACAGGGGCATTACGGCCCCGGCCCGGTCTGGTTCCGACCCGGCCTGGCTCCGGCCCCCGCCCGGCCGGGTCCCGCCCCCCCCTCCAGTTTTCCACAGCTCAGTGTTGGGCCGACCAGCCGCGCGCGCAGGGACTGCACAGGATAAGGAAGCGTTGCGCGCGTGCGCCACGCCCCCCCCTCCCCCGCCCCACAGCCAGCCAGCCAGCAGCTGTGTTGTTGCCCCGCCCCACCCCACCCGGTGCGCTGAATCCAGCAGGGCCGACCCGCTGTAAGCCCGAAGTGAAGGCGTGGCTCTGGAAGGAAAGTGCTGTGGAGTGGACCTCTCGCGGACTGACAAACACGCCCCACTCCCAGCCGCACCCTTCCGTGCCCGGAAATGCGGGGCCGCGGAGCCGGGGACTCCAGGGGAACATACAGTCTGAACTGTTCCCTATTTTGCAGTGGATCTGGGCGGCCTCTGAGAGTTCCACTTACAAAACAGGTTCCTAGGATAGTTATAGAGTCTTCTTGCCCACTTAAGGTCTGGACGGAGTACACTGCAGAAGTTAAACCTCTAAGTCATACGAAGTAGCTCTCCTGTATTATTCAAGGGCCTTGTCTAAAAATGATTGAGAAAACCAAGAGGTACTGTAAGGCCTGAAAGGAATTAGTTTTTAATCCACTAAGAAGTGAATTTCATTCACTGTTGGAATACTGTTCTAGTCAGTTAATATGTATTGACCTGTTGTGTGGGCGGCACCATTCTGAACCCTACTTGGAGTTTTCAGGCCTGTGCAGTGTGTAATCTGGGCACGTGGACGCTGGGGACTGGGAGGGCAGATACCATAAAAGTAGAGGATAGTGTTCTTGCCCTTCAGCAACAAATAGTTGGCCTGGGAAGCAAACAATTACAAAATAGGAGAAATTCAGGTTGATTTTATTCTGTCTGTTTTCTTCTCGGACAAAGGACCCTTCCAACTCTACTTTGGTGATGTTACTACAGTACAAGCTGGAGAAATTCTGAGGCTTTCAAGATAGGTGTTTCACATACTTTACTCTCACATCCTAATCTCCATAAATGTCCTTCAAGATTTTATTTGGAGACTCTTTTATTCCTTCAGATAAAGCACCATTTCAGCTCTCATCTGGGCTATCCAAAGTTGCTTTTACCCCTCCAACTGGTTTCCTTACTTCTCTAGCCCTCTCATCACTAATCTCACATCTTCCTCAGGGCTTCCTCACTGCTTCTTTCTTTATAGTTCATGCCTATCTCTCAAGCACCACTGTTCTACCATCCTCCTAGTAATCTGCAGCCTGCCAACAGGGTGTGTTCTGTGAACCTTCAGGGAAGGCCCAACAACTCAGCGAACACTGTCCAAGCCAAGGAGTGGCACCTTGCAACACAGTTCCCTACTCTCATTCATCTCGTCCAATCTGCTCCCTTTATGCAGCTGATTTCTAACATTTCCTTTCTTTCTTCCCAGACTTACCGTCTTACCAACTAACTGAGCCTGAAACGTTGACTTTATCATTTGTCTCCTTTCTGGAGAGCTCTCAAGGGATCAATGCAACTGAAGTGGAATAGTAGGGAAAGGGCATAGCTGGAGTTCAACCAGTTTATAGTCTCAACTTACTGAAACAAGTCCTTCTAGAAGAAACATTTCTTAATGTAAGGGGCCATGTCTGGCACAGACCTGTACAGGTTTCCAGCTATCTGAAAGTAGAGTGTACCTATAAAACCTTTAATAAGCTGAAATGGCACAAAGCAAAGAGTATTCCCAGCTATCCCGAAGTTCACATTATTACCTCTTTTTACTAAGTGAGGATAACTGCAAAGCATTCTGCTTGAAAAGTCATTGAACACTTAGTTATTTTGTGAAAGGGAAGTAGTGTATTAACAGGAACTTTTGGAAAGTCAGGGAGACCTGTATCCCCAATGTGTTCTACCTTAACTCCCTGAAGCAAACAGGAAAAAAAATCTCGAAATTTCTAAAAATAAAGACTAAGGTTAATCACTAAAATTCCAGCAGGTGGCAGAAACCCTCATTCACTGCTGCATGCTTGAAGGATATAGGAGCAAACTTTCTCGACTTGACTAGTGAGGACAGGGAGAAAATGTGAGCAGAGGACAAAAGTTTTCTACCTACCTTTTCAAAGAAAGATATTCCTACACTGTCCCAAAAGAGTAGTTATCTACCAAGAGCTAAACATTATTATAGTGTAGTAAATACAACACATGCCAGGCCGGCCTGGTGTGGCTCAGTTGTTTGAGCCTCATTCCATGCACCAAAAGATGGATTTCTCAGTACGGACACATGCCTAGCTTGCAGGTCCGGTACTGGATGGGGTGTGTGCAAAACACAACAGATAGATGTTTCTCTCCCTCTCCACCCCTCACTCTAAAATCAATGAGCATGTCCCTAGGTGAGGATTGAAAGAAAAATAAAAATGTGCCAGATACAGCTGGATTCCTATCCTCAAATTATTTACTACTTTTAAGAATTCGGGCAGTTACTCATCTTTTCTGTTCTGCATTGGCAAAATTGTATCATCTACCCTTATCTGTGAAGATTAAATGAGTTAAGATCTGCAACATTGTGCCTAGTATTTAGCAGACAATAAATGTGGGTTCCTCTTTTTACTACTACCCTTTTCTCAACTGCAGTAACAGATCTAGAATAAAACATTTTTGAGGGTCTTTAGTCATAATTTTAGTGAAAAATCTACCAATGAGGTGCTAGATAAGAGAAAGTAAAAAAAGGAAAAATTTGAATGCAAGTAAGGCTCTTAAAAGGGCCCGCACCAAAGGTTTGCAGCATTTCAAAAGGATGATAGCAATGACTCTCAGGACTCAAGGATTAATCAGATCGTGCAATAGCACCCCTGACCTTGGCTGGTGTGGTTCAGTGGAGTCCCAGCCTGCAAACCAAAAGGTCACTGGTTTGATCCCAGCCAGGGCACATGCCTGGGTTGCAGGCCAGGTCCCTATTTAGGGACCTACAACAGGCAACCAATTGATGTTTCCATATTCTTTCTCTCTCTGTCTCCCTCCCTTCCCCTCTCTCTGAAAATAAATGAATAAAAAAATAGCACACCTAATAAATGACAACACAGTGACTAACAATGAAATCTCTTTATCATTTTAGAGAAAGAAAGCAGGGAAAAAGTCACACACATTAATAATCCATGATGCCAAACTTCTGAAGAGTAAAAATTTCCCAGCTAGGAGGGATTTCTCCCTCAGTTTCTGTTTTATCAATATGAGTAAAATGCACCTGCTCCTTTACCAACAAGTCTTGCACTCAGAAAGAACGGACCCAAGTCTGGGGGAACAACCATTTCAACTGTGAAGAGCCGAAGCTTCCACACAGTTACTGTTTTCTGCATCCATCTTCATCTCAGTGGTGACATGGCCAATGCCCAGGGACTCTGTGGCAGGGATCCCAAAGTGAGACGGCAGCAGATGTCAATGAACACTATGTGGTGACAGTGGCTCACAGCCTGTAGACTCAGAGCTCTGCATGGTGGGCTTCTACCTTCAGCAACTCACTGGGTTTCATGAAGATGCCTTCCATGGCCTTCCAGTAGTTGTTCTGGCTTGGCTGAGCCATGCCATGCACCTCCTTTTGCCCACTGATGGGTCGACCATATTGTTCTCCTGTGACAGACAGCAGAACCTCGGTAGAAGAATGCTTGAACCGCACCTCACCATCCCTCACCCAGTAGGGCCCATTACAGAGCACTGTCCAGTCATCCAGATAATCGCCTTCACCTTCCTCACCAAAAGCACTCACTTCCTGGAAGACATAAATGGTAGTAGCAACATTAGCATGGCTGGTACACAGGCTTGGAAAGGGGAGGATGGCAGTAAAAAGAAAAACAAGATTACCTAAAAGTGAAAAATGAGCTTTCCGGGGTTTTTTAAAAATAAGTAAATAATTTAAATTGTGGGAAAAAGACAAGACATAGTGGACACAAAATCAATTGCCATACTATATGGTCCAGACACTTATTTTGCAAATAACCCTTTATTTGCCTTGTATTTTCTATTATAGTCTTAAAATACTTTATAGCTCTTTTTTAAAAATGTAATTTGTCGTTCAAGTAGTTTTCTGAAAAATATGGAGCGCTTCACGAATTTGCATGTCATCCTTGCGCAGGGGCCATGCTAATCTTCTCTGTATCGGTCCAATTTTAGTATATGTGCTGCTGAAGCGAGCACCTTATAGCTCTTTTTATTTGACTTTAAATATCCCTGCTTCATTCCCTTAACTAGATTTTAAGTGACCTGGTGAGAAACTCAAGCTAGAGACAAGCAGACCCTGAATCTCAGCTCTATCCCTTCCTATGTAACTCCTTCAAACCTTTATTTTTTCTTCTATAAAATAACAACATCATCTTAAAGAAGAATTATGAGAATTAAATAAAGTAAGAAATGTTAATCGAGCAAATTATAGCAGATCCTGTCTTCCACTCCTTTTTTAATCCCATTCCCCTTCGGGCCAAATATTCAGAGTTTCTATCACAATAAAATATATATATATCATTTAAACACACAGTAATAGCTATATAATTTTAAATTATAAAAAACAGTCATTTGGAAACAGTCTAAGACTAAAAGACAAAAGGACTTGCACATAACCAACAATTCGACTACTACTTTATTTGTATACTAGACTTGTGCACGCTGGTAAATGGATGGCAGTGGAGCCGGGTGTCTCACTGTTAGAGCGGGAATTTACAAACAAGCAAAAGAAGAAGGCTAGAATGATCTATGTGGTAACACAGTTGGAGACCTCATTAAGAAATCATGTTTAACTTAATACACATAGAAATGACTACACAAATAAACATTTATAGATATGTGTATATATGTTTACGTACATGTTTCTTGGCTCTGTTAGTTGAGAAGGCCTAAAAGTAAAACACTACTTCAGCCAGGTAATTGATATCAACAGTAATAAATCATGTTGATAGTATGTATCCTTGATATAACGTGATGAAAATGGCACTTTACCTCTGTGACCTTTCTCCCAAAAACCCTTATAAATCCAGTCAAATCATAAGAAAAACATCAAACAAATTCCAATGGAGGAGCACTCTATAATATACTAACCAGCCCTCCTCAAAACTGTCAGTCAGGGTCATCAAAAACGAGGAATCTGAGAACTGTCACAACCAAGAGGAGCTTAAAGAGACAAGACAACTAAATGTGATGCAGGATCTGGGATGGGACTTTAGAACAGAAAAAGAGCAGTAAAAACTAAGGAAACTGGACTAACCTATGGACTTCAGTAGATAACAATGTATCAATATTACCAATTAACTATAGCAAACCTATCATACTAATGTAAGATGTTAATAGAGAAAACTATAAACAAGAGTGGGAGTGGAAGGGAAGCAGTCATTAAGGGCCTCTACATCCCCCCAAAACTCAAGGCTTAAAAAATATGGCACAGGATCTGGCCAGGTAGCTCAGTCGGTTGGAGCATTGTCCCAATATGCCAAGGTTGAAGGTTCGATCCCCAGTCGGGGTACGTATAGGAAACAACCAATGAATGCATAAATAAGTGGAACAATGAATGAATATTTCTCTCTTTCTCTCTCTAAAGGAGCAATAAATTTTTTTTTAATGGCACAATACCTAATTCATTTTCCTAGTGGTCAGTTGGCATCACTCATTAAATTAATAATAATAGCCCCGGCTGATGTAGCTCAGTGGATTGACTGTGGGCTGCGAACCAAAGGGTCGCCAGTTTGATTCCCAGTCAGGGCACATGCCTGGGTTGCAGGCCAAGTCCCCAGTAGGGGCCATGTGACAAGCAACCACACATTGATGTTCCTTTCCCTCTCTTTCTTCCTCCCTGCCCCCTCTCTAAAAATAAATAAATAAAACCTTAAAAAAATATTTTTTATTGCAAGTTTTAAAAACATTAGGTTTCTTTATTGCAGGATTTATCAAGATAACTTATGATATGCTAATGGGCACTTATTCTGTCTCTCTTCCTCATTTCTTGACTTGATCTAGATGTAAAGTCTCCATTTTGACCAAAAACAATTGGTCAAAATTGTTTGTGTCACGTATGTGACAAAGCCAAGTTCTCCACATCTGCAGAGCAGAGAACATCTATACCTAAAAAAGGACTAACACACAAGTTGTCAAACAATTCAACTGAGTAAAGCACCAAGCAGCAATGACCCACAGGATGCCACTTCACCTGGTTTCTAGAAAGCGGTGAAATGAAGTGGTGACTATGGAGGTTTCGGCCAGTGTTGACATGTGTCAGCCGGATGGGCTCGCCACATCTGATGGGGGTTCCCCTCTCACACACTGTGGAGGTCTTCCCCCGTATCCTCCAGTAGCTATTGCTGTCATCCACAGAGGTCACACCTGTCACTGACTGCTGCCCACTACCTGCAGTCCAAAAAGAAAAAAGAAAAGAAAAGAGGTTGAGTTCGACTGGACCCTTGTTTCTTTCCTATAGCCAATAATGTGCCCCATGTCATACAATAGGCTCGGAGGGGTGGGGAGGAAACCGTAGGCTTGGTAATAACTTTTTCTCCTAGAATGTTAATAGTTGTGTAGGTACTAATACATACTAATACATATTAATATATGTGAGAAATACTAAATGTATTTATATAGTATTAGTTATAAATGATAAACTATATCTAAGAGTGTACCATATTAGAAAATTCCAAAAATTTGCATCAAAGGGCACTAAATAAATGAACATATGTGGGTTTTTTGGGATGCACACTCAGTGTTTACCTATATATACTAGCTGGGATAGCCTGTAGTATATGCCGGGTGTCTACTCATATAATTGTAACATGTTTGTGATATTATTCGATGTTCACCATCTATTAAAATAATTTTTTATCACATTTCACAATTAAAATGAGACCAGTTTTTGCTGTCAATTTTAATCCAAACAGCCATACGGCTCCCAAATTCCTGTAAGTGATCTATCAATATATTATAAAAGTATCCTCAAGTCATCTAAATTTGGTTAACACTGCCTAAACTGGTAAAGTCCTGCAAGTTAAGAGGCACTGGGTTCCTGGCTGGTGTGGCTCAGTAGACTGGGTGCCAGCCTGCGAACCAGAGGGTCGCCAGTTTGGTTCCCAGACAGGGCACATGCCTGGGTTGCTTGCTGGGCCCCCAGCAGGGGGTGCTGGGGAGGCAACCACACACTGATGTTTCTTTCCCTCTCTTTCTCCCTCTAAAATAAATAAATAAAATCTTAAAAAAAAAAAGAGGCATTGGGTTAAACATGTAGCTTAACAAAGAAGATATGCAAGTAATTGCTAGCTAATTAATGTGTACTGAGCACTTACTAGGTGTCAGATCTAACCGAAGCCTTTTGACTATATTCATATTTGGCACATGCATCTATTACTATTATCATCACCTGTATTTTACACTGGAGTGTCAGTAAGGCTGAATAGTATGCACGAAGTCACACAACCCTAACAGAGAGTGTTCGGGTTTGAATCTCGATGCTCTAACTCTAGAACTCACATTCTTAACCTCTACCACATGGCCTCCCACGAAGCTTTATTTCCTGTCAAATTTTCCCAGATAGGCCATTCTCCCAATATAAACACCAGGGGTATTCTCTTCCCTAGGCCTCATGCACTATACAAATCTTTTTTTTTTTTAAGTATTTTACTTATTTATTTTTAGAGAAAGGGAGGGAGAGAAATACCCATGTGGTTGCCTCTCATGTGCCCCCCAACCAGGGACCTGGCCCGCAACCCAGGCATGAGCCCCGACCGGGAACTGAACCAGCGACCCTTTGGTTCACAGGCCGGCGCTTAATCCGCCGAGATACACCAGGCAAGGCTACACAAATCTTTAAAGGTACCCCATATTTCCCAGATACCTTCTTTAGGTATTCTTGCCTATCCCTCCTACTTTTGCCTTCAGTCTCTTGGCTTCCTGACTGCAGGTTTTTAATGATACCCCTTTTACTACTTGACACATGATGTCTTATCCCACAGTTATCTGGGTGAATGTTTGTAACTAAACTACCGGCTTCTCTCTATTGCTTCTTCCACTCATGTGTTCTTACATCTTCAAAAAAAAAAAAGTCCCAAACCCGCCCCTTCCTCCTTACTTCTGGTGATTACCTTACAGTTCTCATGGTTGGTCCTTAACTGCCATGTTTCACTAAATTATGATCTATACTTTCTGTCTTCTACTTCTTCACTTTCTATTACACCCCCACTTCCCCTTCCATCCTTAAACCTTGTGATTACCCGGAGTTCTATACCTGGCACTTATCCATTCTTAAATACAGTCATACCTCTGTCCTCATTGGCTTCAGTACTCATCAAACCCTGTACTTGTCACACATTGATGAGAAAAAAGTGTTTCAGCATTCGGTGCTTGCCCAGGACTTGTCACACATGCTAGAACTTGTGTGAGTCAGGACACCGCCCCGCAAGAGAAAATGCTTCATCACTCCTCACGATCGGTTCTCACCGGTTTCTGCACTCATAATGAGTTCTGGAACGAATTAACGAGTACCAAGGTACCACTGTACTTGTTGGGAGTCAGGACAAGAGCATGTATAGGCCCTTCAATCACTTTTTCAAGTGATTCAAATTGACACCAGATTGAGGACCACAGTTCGTCTTGGGCAATCTCATTTACTCTGCCCATGTCTTTAACCACCACCTATATAGTGAAGTTGAACAGATGCTCCTCAACATATGACAATGGGTTGTGTCCTGATAAATCCATCGTATGTTGAAAATATAGTAAGTCAAAATGTATTTAATACCTAACCTACCAAACACCAGAGATTAGCCTAGCTTGTTTCTTTCTACTGAATGTGTACTGCTTTCACACCACTGTAAAGTTGAAAATTTTTTAAGCTGGGGACCATCTGCACTTAACTCTGTATCTCGGGCTCAGCACAGATTTCTTGAACCTGGTCCTCAAATCTGGCTATCCCGTCAGGAGCACCTGAAGAGCTTTTTAAACTTACAGATTCCTACAGGCAGGACTCTGATTCAGTAGACCCCAAATAGAAAACTAGATCAATTTAAAAGTAATAAACCAGACACACAGAATGTGTTCACTGAATGGCTGCTAAGATTATTAAGACATCCCAACAATGACAACTCAGTTCTTTTCCAAATCTAACTGGTCAGACAGGTTTTGAGAAACATGAACCACAAACCAGCCTCCACCTGAGAGATCTCCTTCCTCTCTTAGCTATCAGCATCACCAGTCATCCAACACAGACACGAAGCAGTCACTAGTCCACTAACTTTTTTTTGTCTGTTTGTTTTCTTGTAACTTGCTGACTGATCACCATATCTCCTGTACTGAGCACAATAGGCACACAGTAGGAGCTCATTAATCTAGACTGAATGAATCCATAAATAATTGCTGCATTATAAATGAACAAAACATTTTAATTTCATATGATAAAAAACTCTCAAATCGGTTTCCTCTCCAATTCCAGTGAGTGTTTTAGTTTACATTCTTTACCAGAAGAAAGGTACGGTTTGAATAAAAAGAGACCAAAGGAAAAGAGTTGAAGAGCAAGTGTTAACTATGAAGAGCATGAGCTAGAACAGAGGGTCGTAGTCAAAGAGTGGGTTCTTGGAGTTCAAAATTTCAGAGACACAGCTCTTACTGTAATTTTTCTACATGTCTCTCCCATACCGAGTAGTGCTAGCCAGGAGTAACTGAGAAAAGGCTTTGAACCTAGGCAGATTTGGATCAAACTGCGTCTCCGTCACTCATTAGCTGCAAAGCTTTGAGCAAGTGATTTAGTGTGTTTCCTCATCTATGAAGTGAGTATATCAGTAGTCTCTACCTCGTATGAATGTCACATATAAGAGTATACATGCACACTCCGTAGCTCACCAGAATGAAGTTGGTATTATGATTAAGACGCCTTAGAACAACTCAATTCTCCGATTCTCCGCCTCCAGACCTCAGAAACCTTGCCCGAGCTCCCCAAACCTTCCCAGACCACACCCCTCAGATTTTCTCTAGGCCCCGCCCCCCAGAAACTACAGGGCCTTCCCAGCCCACCCAAAACCGGGCCACAGTACCTGACCCATAGCGCACGTCGTGTGAGTGCAGTCGCACGTTGTGGCGCGTATTGAGTAATTTCACCACAGAACCGCACGTAACGACAGCCAGATTGGACGCTCCCACAGCACTACACAAAGTCGCGAACAACAGTAGCGATACCACAGCCATTCTGGAGGTCCCGCAGTGCCCCTAATCTCCCGAAGAAAACCCCGCCCCTCCCCGGAACCGGAAGCTAAGGGAGGAATCACAGAGAAGAGGAAATGAAAAAGCCCTAGTTTGGTCTTTATGGTTCCTTTGGCTAGAGCGGTCTGAGGAATCCGCTAAGCCTGGTTGCTTCCGATCCGCTCGCTCTGTTCCCGTGGCTCTGTCCTGATAGCTGCCTTCCTGAACTGCTTCTGCCAGTTTTCACGACCTCCCGGATGAAGCCCGGAGAGCTGGGTGGGGGAAGAGACCAAGGCATGGCCCTCCCACTCCCAGTGACAGGGAGCCGGAAGTGACGTAGCACGTTGACGCAGCAGCGGCGGTGGCGGTGGAAAATCGGTGCGGTGGGAGCTTACTATCCTTTCCCGGTCTCGGTTTGAGGACTCCATTTTCCTCCTTGGGGGTTTAGCGCAACGGAGAAGCGGCGGGCTGCGGGTAGGTAAAGTTCGGACTGGAAAACGTGTTGCTTGAATGGGTCAGGTGAGGGACCAGGCTCCTAAGGCCTGGTCCTGTAAGGGAAGAGATACTGGGGAGTCGTATGCGGGAAGATCTGGGGTCCCCGGCCTTCCAAGCTCAATAAGGGAGAAGGAGGAGGAAAGCGGGATAGTTGCTCAGAGTCTCAAGGCTTTTCCGAACCCTGAGCCAGCCACTCGGAGCCCGTGAATTGGGCGACCTGTTTTATCAACAGTCTTACTCAAATCCCGTTCTTCTGTCGTAGCTTTTGAAAACTGGGCCACGCGAAAGGATTGGAAATGGAGTGAGTCTGTGGCTTCTTGAGTCAGGATCAGATTATTGAATTGTTTGTTCTGGAGATGTGATCTATGGAGCTTTCATCATCTCGACCCTCAGGCCTAAAGGGCTATGCCAAATTCCATCTTTTTCCGTATTATTGAATAGTAACGTTAGAACTTTTCGTAGGGAACTGGCTACGTCCACAAACTCCTACCACAGACATCAAATGGGCTGTTAAGTCAAAATGTTGTTTTCTTCCAGTTTCTGCCTTTCTTTCCAGGCATTTCCTTGAACCAGCTGGAGCAGTCCATTTCCCTTGATTGTTGCAAGAATTAATACTTTTTCTTTTTTAAGAGGAGACCTAACCTCTCCAAAAATATGCCCATGGAAATCCACTGTAATGTCAGAAATAATTAGGGATTGTTAAGTTATACCACTGCTATTCATAAGCATGGAGAGTATAAACAATTTTGAATTTGATTAATTTCTTGGAGGTGTGTGGCTTGGTCCTATGTTTATCTGAAAATTACCCGTCTTCATTGCATTGGTTACAAAAGTATGATTGCTTCCCCATCAGCTCTGAATTTAGAGCCCTTTTCCATCACTTGTGTCTCTTCAGCCAGTACTAGCCCATTCTAACTCAGTTGGTTTGTCTCACTACCACATTAGCTTAGCATAGTATTGTTGTTCCCTTAGAAGTTTAAATCTCATCAAGAAATTAGTTACATCAAGCCATTGTGCCTTAGGCACATTTTATACTTCTTCCTCAGTAGACCTTGGCAAGTAAGGAAGCCTGCCCAGGTCTTTAGGGGCAAATAAATTGGCTTTTGCTCCCAAGTTCTTGGTCTCAATAATGGCATCACACTCAGAAAGAATCCTGTGTATATAATAATCCTAAGATTTTTTCCTCTGTTATTCCCAATAATATCAATCCTTAAATCCTACCTCTCTATAAAAGTCTGTTCCCATCAACATACAAATTATGTTCTGTCTGGTATTCCTCTTATCCACCTCCAACTACTAATACTTTTTTTAAATTTCCCTTCATAGCCAGATTTGTACCTCTGTCAACTTTCTCAGCTTTTATTCGGTTTTCACCCTATACCAGTCTGGTTTCTCTTTTAACCACTCTGTTGAGATTCCTCTTATCAAGACCACCAGTGACTTCTATATTACCAAGTTCCATGCGTACATTGTTCCCATTTTCCTCATTGTCTGAGGAAAATATTCAACACAGTTTACTCCTTTCTTGAAACATTCTCTTCATAGACACGTCACTCTCGGATATTCTCCACTGGTCTAATTGCTTCTCGGTCTCCTTTGCTAGCCACTTTTGCTCTCTGCGTAGTGTCTAACCATTTAATTTTCCTCATAGTTTGACCCTCGGTTTTCTGTATGTTCCTTCGAGTGATACAGTCCCGTGGATTTAATAACCATCTGAAAGCATGGTTAAATCTCTAGTCCAGTCCTCTCTCCTCTGTGTTGAAGAATCATGCACAGAGTATGCCAGTATAATAACTGTGTGCAGATGACTCTTAAATGTCCCAAACCTAACATAACATAAAGAAAACTTTGGTTTTCCCTTTGTTCCAAACCTGGTCTTCCCTACGTCAGTAAGCGATACTCTCATCCACATGCTGACGAAAGCCAGAAACACCTTGGATTCCCCCCTGCTCTCCCCATCCCTAAGTCTTGTAGTAAACCCTGTCATTTCTACCTCCAAATATGTTTCGTCTCTGTCTTCTATCCTTCATCTTCACTGCTACCACCCTGTTTCAAGCCACCATCATCTTTTTATCCTCAGTTTACCTTACTTCCACTCAGATCCCTTCTGATCTGTTTTCCATATTGCAGGATCAGGTCAGGTCACATCATGTCATTTCCCTGTTTAAAATGCTTCAGTGGCTTTCCATGGCCTTCATAACCTTGCTTAAGGAGGCCCTTCCCTCTCACATTCTGCTGCCTTCACCGTTCTCTAGCCGTACTGGCCTTAGAACATCACATACCATATGCCAAGGTCTTCCCTGTCTTTTCTACCAGGAGCCTCTTCCCTTGGCTTTGTATACCACATTCTACCCGTTCTTCCTATCTCATCCTGAACTCACAGAGCTGAGGGTGTTTATTTCTTTCCTACCACTTATAACAGGTCTATATAATTTGTGGTTTTTCTCCTGCACCAGAATACAGGTATCAAAGGGACAGGAACTTTGTCCTCTGTGTGTCTAGCATGTAGTAGGTACTCCTTAAATATTTTTTTTAAATATTTTATTTATTTATTTTTCGAGAGAGGGGAAGGGAAGGAGAAAGAGTGGGAGAGAAATATCAATGTATGGTTGCCTCTCATGCATCCTCTGCTGGGAACTGGCCTGCAACCCAGGCATGTGCCCTGACTGGGAATCGAACCGCGATACTCTGGTTCGCAGGCCCGCACTCAATCCACTGAGCTCCGCCAGCCAGGGCTCGTTAAATATTTTTGAATGAGCAAGTAAATACTATCAGTTCTCTGTTTAAAACTCCACAGAGGCTTCCTAGCACCTTTCAGATAGAATCTAAAATCTTAACATCCTCCCAAGATCCTTATAACTTCACCTCCAACTCATTATGAACCTTTCTTTCTCTTCCCAAAGTAGCCATCACTGTTCCTGCCACACTGCATCCTGGGCCTCATCCTGGAGTGCTCTTCTTCGACACCACACTTCTCGAACCACTTCTGAAGGAGCCAGCTCCTCCATTTAGCTAATTCTTTCTCACTTTTAAAGTCTGAGTTTAAAGTTACTTCCTTAAAACCAGGTTAAGGTCCTCTGTTACAGGTTCCCATGGTACCTATGTCAATTTGTTAAGGGCCTCTACTTGTAGGGTTTGTTGTTGTTGTTGTTATGTATTGATTTGAGAGAGAGAGAGAAACATCGATTTGTTGCTTCACTTATATATGCATTCATTGATTGACTTTTATATGTGCCCTGATCAGGAATCGAACCCACAACCTTGGCATATGGGGATGATGCTTTAACCCACCAAGCTACCTGGCCAGGGCAAAAGATCTCTACTTCGAGGTTAAAAGTCACCAAACTAAGTCTCCTGGACCATTGCAGGTTGTCTGTGTCTGCTTTTGTGCTACAGTGGCAGCTCTGGCCCTCGGTAGTTGCCAACCCTGTGCTACAGTGGTATACAACATACACTACTGTATATATTTCCTAGCTGTGTGCAGGGCTCAGTAGCCATCACTCCCTCCTTGAGTTGCAGGGATTCTGAATCTGGTTACAAATTTCAGTTGTTTCTGCTCCTCTTTTGCCCTTTCCTTGTTCCCCAAGGAAACTTGGAAAGAAAGGGGATAACTAATATTTTTAAATTACTTCTTATGTGAACCATTATTAACAGTAGTGCTTTTTATACCCTGACATTGAAAAGATTCTAAAATTATTTCTCACAAATATGATGTATGTGCATGTTAAAATGATTATACGTACCATTAGCCTCTTCTGTATTTTAACATCTTGACTAGGTGGAATTAGGATTTTTCATAACAGAGTTCTGAATCCAAATTTAAAAGAAGGTTGTCTTACGTGGACGCTGAATACTTTTATTTATTGGCCCTGGCCAGGTACCTCAGTTGCTTAGAGTGTCATCCCAGAACGCCAAGGTTGCAAGTTCAATCCCTGGTCAGAGCACATACAAAAATCAACCAATGAATGCGTAAATAAGTAGAACAACAAACTGATGTTTCTCTCTGTCTCTCAAATCAATAAATAAAAAGAATACTTTTATTTATTAAACTTTTATGTTTTTGGATTCCAAATTGGGTAGTCATTCGTGAACTATCCAATTTGGCTTGGTCCTTGCTCATAAAGTACAGGGTGTCTTGTAGTTTAAACTCCACACCAAACTTCTGGGGCTATTCCCCAGACCACTAGGCCCTTTCAAACCTAATCCTTTGCTCATGTTCCCTTTCTCCAGACCATCTTCTGAACTCCTCTCAACTCAGGCATCACTTTTATCTGAGGTATTTCCTGACCTCCCTCTTCAGATTACTTTCATAATCTTGGTATATGACTATCATGTAACATTTATTATGTTTTGTCATAACTTTATAAGTGTTTTGAGACAGGTTGTAAACTCAGGGGTAAAAAAGCATATTTTACTCATTTTTATATACCCAAATCCCAGCACAGAACTTGACCCTAAAAAAAAAAAGTAAAGGTTAATTGAAGCTGCTAGTGGAGGGAATTAACAGACATCTCTTTTTGCTCTGGTCTCCTTTTAATTGCCTCCTACATCATGTTCAAAGGGAGGGACTGCTGAGGCCTCCCCTGTGGCAATCTGATCCCAGCTCTATTCCTCTTCCAGAGAATGTCATGGTAACCGCCAGCCTCTCCCTTTGAGCCCCATCTTGCACTGCAGCTGTGCTTCTGTCTGGAGAAACCTTCTCCTTTCACCACCCCACTCCCCTTGTGGACCTATTTTGGTAGCAGATTTAACTTGCACTCATAATGTGGGGAATATTCAAGAGCATAAGTATTAAATACTAAATACAAAATCCAAATTATATCAGGCTTATCTCAGCTATTGTATAGTAATATTAATCATATACTAATAAGCAGCAGTGTTTTTGTTCTGGAATATTTGCCAACCTCAGCCTGCAGCACTGCTGCGGCATCCTCTGCACATCTAGCTCCCACAAGTTGCAGCAAGTTGGGATTGTGTCTGGCACAGCTCTTTTAACTGGAAGTCTTGGCAATGAGCTAGTTTGGAGGCATTCCCCCACTACAGCACAGCATGTACTTTATTGCTAACCTAGGGAATGAGAAAAAAGCTGCATGCCGCACAGAGTACCAGCCACCCCTGGGATGGAAGAAAGCCGTTGTTTTCATCAGGTAGGCTGTCTGTTTCTCTCTGTTGAGTAGGCTGTAGGGCATCTGGTAGCTAGCATTTAGTGTGAAGGTGTTAAGGACTTACAAGATTGAATTCGTGGGTTTGATAGCTTAATTAGAGCAAACTTGTGTAGGGGCTGCAGTACCCAAATCTATTTTTAATGGCTCAGTTCAGGGCTGAGGGGAAGCAATGTTAAAATTAAAATTAGAACGCCAGATTAATTGGCAGAAGTTTTAAATACTCATTTTTGGCACCAGTCAAGTTCTATGGCCTTAAGGGTGTAGATCTTAGGCGGGGGAAAGGGCATCGATCTAAACCCAAGACTTCCCGTGTCACCACCTTGCAGGGCCTATACCATGGTCCAGTGCAGTGGCTCTCAAACTTTTTGATCTCGAGACCCCTTTATACTCTTTAAAAAAATTTAAGATTCCAAAGATATTTTGTTTGTGTGAGTTATAGCTATTGATGTTTATGAGATTTATATATATTGATGTAACTGGATTAGACGTGAAAATGAAAAATACACATTTTAAATAATAAAGCTACTACAAAAAATTATTATTTTGCAAAATACAGGTACATCAAATCAACACTTATACATCTTAAACTTATATAATGTTATGTGTCGATGATATCTCATAAAAGAAAATAATCCTACTATACTTAAACATAAATAATACTTTTTTGGGGTCTATTTAATTATTGTTCAAGTACAGAAATAATGCTTTTAATGAAAAACAAGTATAACCTTCAAAATAAAAAAATAGTGAGAAGAGTGACATTGTTTTACTTTCTGTTTGCTTGTTTGTTTTTCATCTTTTTAATGTCTGCTTTAACAGAACACAGCTGAATTTCTCATGTCTGCTTCTGCATTCAGTCTGTTTGGTATATGTCATCTAGCGTCTGGCAAACACCACCGTAAACTCATGGGAGAGAGTTTACAGTGGTAAAAGGAGGGTGTGTTCCCGGACCACACTGAGAACTGCTGATGCAGCAGAAACAGCTGTGACTTTGGAATCAGACAGATCTTGACTCAAATCTCAGCTCTTGCGGTTGTTGTTTGTGTCGCTTGAACAGCTGACTTTATCTCTGAGTCTGTTTCCTCTGTTGGACAGAGAGAGAAGCGTGCTGTAACTCATAGGACAGTGTAATGGTTAATATGTGTTTGTTAAGTGTCTAGAACTTGGTAGGTGTGCGATAAATATTATTCCTTGGGTACTTCTTTTTTAATTGCTTAAAGTAGCCTAGCCTTTCTAGAGTATTTTAGAAACCCACCCAGTTTTGGTTGGGTTTTTGCGTGAGTGTTTTGGGTTTGTTTTCTGATTCTCTTCCTGCGCCTGCTCTATACGAATGTAATAATATATAAAATTATTTTAGGATCCTTATTTGTTTTCATGTCTTTCTCCTACTAGCAGTCAACTCCTCGAGAACCAGCAATCCTGTTTCTCTTCCGTTTCCCAACTCCTGGCAGACTATGTGTACATGGTAGACTTTTAGTAAGGTTTGAAAAAAAATGGCATCTGAAACCTCAGCCTAAAATTGGACATAAAACCGTATCATTGCCTCTCCTTTTCCACCAGAACTCAGTTACCTTCAGTTGTATTCCCTTGAGCTTAGTTAAATCTTTAGTTAATTAGTTGTGATATCAGTTGATATCAGAATGGGTAATTTTCTGGAGAACTAGAGCCACAGAACTTAAAGCTAGTGCTAGACTTAGATCACTTCAGGTAGCCTTTAGCCACCCTCCTGTTCTCTCCCTTCCCACTGCCGACTTCCACTGGGGTGATGGCAACAATGTGAAAAAGTAAGTAGCATTTAATAACAGATACTTAACATTTGTATTTTGTGAAGAGCACAAAGAAGGATATATATGGCTTACCTGGTGCAGAATCACAGAATATCTTGTGATGCCTCTCAGAGTGCCATTTATGTTTTCATAGTTTTTTTTTTTTAAGATTTTATTCATTTAAATGAGGGAGAAAGGGAGAGAAACATCAATGTGTGGTTGCCTCTGGTGTGTCCCCAACTGGGGACCTGGCCTGCAACCCAGGCATGTGCCCTGACTGAGAATTGAACCAGTGGTCTGTTGGTTCACAGGCCCAAGCTCAATCCATTGAGTCATGCCAGCCGGTGCTATTTTTATTTTTAGAGAGAGGGGAAAGGAGAGAGGGAGAGAAACGCTGATATGCAAAAGAAACATGATCCATTGTCTCCCATACAGCCCCTAACTAGGGACCTGGCCCACAACTCATGCATGTACTCTGACAGGGAATCAAACCCTTGCCCTCTCTCTTCACAGGTGGATGCTCAATCCACTGAGCCACACCAGCCAGAGCTGTTTTTGTAGTTTTTATTACCCGTTCAATTGGAGAGAGTTTCCAACTTCCGTAGGCTTATAGTCTGAGTGGAGAAAATAGACATGTACACAATGACCGCAATTCAGAACAAGATGAGGAGTGATGTTGAGTTTATCAGCAACCAGCTTCAGGATTCCAGAATGGAACCTTGATGTTATAATTTGTATGATATGCACTGTTTTTTTTAAAGTTCTTCTCAAGTCCCGAGAAGCTCCATGTTTTGGGCATTCTCCACTGCGGTTTCTGGGCTTTGGATGAGTCTGAAATCAGGGAAGTAGAAGACACAGTTGGGATTTTTGGATACAAAATTACAAAATGCTAAGGAAAATTAGGCCTGGAATTCATATTCAAACTTAGTTAACATTTATTGAAATAGTATACGCTAGGTTCTTTCCCCTGTGTCATGTAATATCCTCAGCTACCTTGTAGGTAGGTATACTGTTGCCATTTTCTTTCTTTTTTTAAAATATTTTATTTATTTATTTTCAAAGAAGGGAAGGGAAGGAGAGAGGGAGAGAAACATCAATGTGTGGTTGCCTCTCGTGTGTCCCCCACTGGGAACTGGCCTGCAACCCAGGCATGTGCCCCAACTGGGAACCAAACCGTGATCCCTTGCTTCATAGGCCTGCACTCAATCCACTGAGCTACACCAGCCAGGGCTGTTGCCATTTTCTAGATGAAGAAATTGATACTCACACATTCAGTCATTTGCTCAGGTTTATATACCTGGTACATGATGGGACCAGGATTTGAACTCTGCCTTTAAGGTTAGCAATCTTTGCATTTAACTAAGTTGTGTTTATTTAGTGGGCCCTGTAAATCTCTTTCAAAGCGTTGTGGTTTCTCTTGTTGTTTTGCTGGGTTGGAGGAAAGGAGATAATGGTAAAAATAGAGTTATGATTCTGATGTTGCTAAAAAGGTGGGCTCAAGTTAATGAAATGTGTAATTTATTGAAAAGTTCTTTTGTCTCTGCCAGTAGGCAGGTATATTGTATATGAAAATGTCATTAATTTGGCACTTAATTGTTTTCAAACTTCTTTTAAAAAATATTTTATTTATTTATTTTTAGAGAAAGGAGAGGCGGGGGAGAGAGGGAGAGAAATATGGATGTGTGAGAGATACATCAATTGGTTGCCTCTCACACACTTCCAAATGGGGCCCCGGCCCATAGCCCAGGCACATGCCCTGAGTAGGAACTGAAGCGGCAACCTTTTGGTTTGAGGGCCAGCACTCAACCCACTGAGCCACACCAGCCAGAGCTGTTTTCAAACTTCTTGATGAGTGAATCACGTCATCTCAATACTACTATCCTATATAATTATTTCTACACTAATTTTTTTTCTCATCTGACCATTTCTGCCCCCAAATGGTAAAGTGAGTAAAACTCTTTGGGGAAGTAAGATAGTATGTATAGAGAGAAGTCCAGTATAATCACCTTTTTAAAGGTGGTTACAAATGAGAGGAGCATCCATGGGAGAATGGAAGATAGAAGAGATGGAGCCATCCGATCCTCCCCAGGTGGAATTGATTGGGCAAAGCGGTGGCATGTGGCTAAAAGTCTGTCTGTGAAAAGGTGTAGGGCGTCTGTAAAGTCACGTGTCTCATTCTTTTATCACCATCTCTCTTCCTTCTCTAGTCTTTTTCAGGCAGGCCGTGACAAGCTGCAGCGATGTCTGATTTTGTAGAAAGTGAAGCCGAGGAGTCAGAGGAAGAGTACAACGATGAAGGCGAAGTGGTGCCCCGAGTCACCAAGAAATTTGTGGAAGAAGAGGATGACGGTGAGGAGTCCCCAGCCTCAAGCTTCTTCCCACTATTGCTAAGCTTTGGATAGTTGGATTCTTGCTGATGAGAGGCTCAGGCTAAGCACAGAAGTTATCACACATGAGGTACCAGCTTGAGAATTTTCAGTCATTTCGTAGAGAATATTTATTGTGTATCTATCTATCTGCTATATGCCAGGCACTGTGCTTAGAATGAACAATACAAAATAAAACCCAGCTATTGTAGAGTTTATATTAAGGGGAGAGGACAGACAGTAAACAAATACATACGTAGTGTTTCCCTCTTAGAGACCTAGTAGTGTTGGTATTCATGCACCCAGTTTTCTATTTTTCTGACAAACCCAACCACTCAGGTCACCATCAGAGGACCGTGAAATAGCTTTAAAGGCAGAAATGAAAATGTAAGTTTCATCAAAGAATTATGATGAAAGAAGGAATATAATCACTGAGTTTATAAACTGAGAGGAAACCAAAGGTAATATTGGTGGCCGTAAAGCCTCTAGTAAAGAGCCAAAGTAATTAGGAAATCATCTTACCTACAGACTAATGGTAAATACGAGAAAGAAAGAGTCTCTTCCACATGCTTGTGTTCCAAGTCAGTGGTCATGTTTTACACCTTTAAATGAAGCAGAAGAGTTAGCATGGGACCCAGGCCATTAGGTTCAGAGTGCATGGAAAACCACAGTTAAGCAGGTGGCCCTGCCCCACCCAAACATGTTTCCCAAACCCCACGTCTCAAACATGGATGTTTTCTAGATGAGGAGGAGGAGGAGGAGAACCCCGATGATCAGGATGAGCAGGGTAACCTGAAAGGCTTTATCAATGATGATGAAGATGAAGGGGAGGAGGATGAAGGTAGCGACTCTGGTGATTCAGAAGACGATGTTGGTCACAAGAAGAGAAAACGCAGTGAGTAGTAGTCTCTCCTCAAATAAAGTGAGGCTGGGGTGGGAGTTACCATGGGAAAGGAGCCTGTCTGTCACTGTGGGTAACACTTTGTTTTCTCCAGCATCTTTTGATGACCGCCTGGAGGATGATGATTTTGACCTCATTGAAGAGAATTTGGGTGTCAAAGTCAAAAGAGGAGTAAGTGTTACTCTTTGTCTCTGTCCCTGGGGGTGAAGGAGAAAGCCCTTGAAATTCAGTTACTTCTGGGGAAGGAGGCACATCCAAAACAGTTTGGAGAACATCAGAGAAGTGAGAGTTGCTCAGTAGCATTGTGCTATGGAGTCTAGATTTATATCCGAGATCTGAGTGCCTGTCAGAGAAAGGCTTGTCAGCATTTCGAGGATAGGCTTTGGGGCTGAAAGAGTACCACATAATGTGGTTCTGTCCCATCTCCCTTGGTCAGCATAACTGGTGGGAAAATGTGAGTGAGACTGGAGAGCAGACCTCCTTATGCCAGTCCCCTCAGACCCTGATGAAGCAGGTTTTCCCACCCCTAGCAAAAATATCGACGTGTCAAAAAAATGTCAGATGATGAGGACGATGACGAGGAGGAATATGGCAAGGAGGAACATGAGAAAGAGGCCATTGCAGAGGAAATCTTCCAGGATGGTGAAGGGGAAGAAGGGCAGGAGGCCATGGAGGCCCCCATGGCTCCTGCAGAGGAGGAGGAAGAAGATGATGAAGAGTCAGGTATGTAGCATTGGGCAGGGAAGCCAATGTTGGGGTAAGTGTTAGGGTTTCCTAGCCCTTAGGAATAGGATGGGGAACCATTCATCAGCCCTAAGCCCCCAGCATTTGACACAAAAAAGTTCATTTTTAGGAGATTCCCTGCTCTTCTCCTCACTGGCCACTCACATAGTAAGAACTAAAGCCACCTAGTCCTGGCTCTGAGCACTAATCCCTCCCTTTCCTACCCAGACATTGATGACTTCATTGTGGATGATGATGGACAGCCTCTGAAAAAACCTAAATGGCGGAAAAAGCTTCCTGGATACACAGATGCGTGAGTGGGGTGTGGTACAAGGTAGTGATAATGGCATCTGAGTGAATCCAGTTGAGGTTAGAGACCTCTGCCAAAAATGGGACATTCACAGTTCTCAGCTATTTCACTTTCCTGCTTCAAGTGCCATTTGCTAGGCAGTGATGTCAGCCTGCTCCTAGAAGCTCCTAGAGCACCGTCTGTATTGTAGGATCACTGTGGGATTGGGTGGGCAAGACTCCAGTCTCTCTCTTCAACCTGCAGCCCCATGTTTATTCATTTATATGTTAACCTTCTAAATAGAATTTTGTCGGAAGAAAGGTTTTGCCCTATGGTACTCAGTAATGCCTTAGCAGAAGACAGATCCACTGAATTGGATCTGAACACATTTGCCCTCTTGCTACCTGATCCCTGTCACTAGTATGTGTCGAAGATGGGCTTTTTATTCTCCATAAATAACATCCCTAGAAACATCCCTCAGCTAAGCCTCTTACCCACAGTGAAAACGCTTTCTGATTTGCCTTTCCCTTAACCTTCTCAGTTCCCTCGGGGCAAGTAAAGGGTCTGTTCAGGGGCTGCATGTCTCTCCTCTCACCAGAACCTGGGCCCACTGCCCCTTGCTCTCACCCACAGGGCCCTGCAAGAAGCCCAGGAGATTTTTGGTGTAGACTTTGACTATGATGAATTTGAGAAATACAATGAGTATGATGAAGAACTGGAGGAAGAGTATGAGTACGAGGACGATGAGGCCGAGGGTGAGATCCGAGTGCGCCCCAAGAAGACCGCCAAGAAACGTGTGAGCCGCAGGAGCATCTTTGAGATGTATGAGCCCAGCGAGCTGGAAAGCAGTCACCTCACAGACCAGGACAATGAAATTCGAGCCACTGACCTGCCTGAGAGGTTCCAGGTAAGAAACTACCCACCTCTGTCCTGCTGACCTGTCATCAACCAGCTCTGAGCCTCCTTGCTGCAAGGGTTGTAGCAGAGAAACCATCTTAACAACAGTGACAGCAAATGTGATTTAAGAAGTTTGCTGTTAGTGCCACCTGACTGGGTGGTACAGGGAGCCCAGCTCTCTAAGGAGAGGAGATCAATTCTTGTGCTGCTTCTGGTTCTTGAAATGGCACCTTTTTTTTTTTTTTTTTTTTATTGATTATGCCATTACAGTTGTTATATTCCCGCCCTTCATTCCCTTCCCCCCTGCATACCCCCTCCCCCACCATTCCCCCCTTTAGTTTATGTCCATGCGTCTCAAGTTCTTTAGATTCTGTATTTCCCATACTATTCTTCCCCCCTATTTTCTACCTACCATTTATGCTACTTATTTTCTGTACCTTCTCCCCCCTTCTCCTCCTCCCACTCCCCTGTTGCTAACCCTCCATGTGATCTTGATTTCTATGGTTCCACTCCTGATCTAGCTGTCCACTTAGTTTGCTTTTATTTTAGGTGTGGTTGTTAATAACTGTGAGTTTGCTGTCCTTTCGCTGTTCATATTTTTAATCTTCTTTTTCTTAGATAAGTTCCTTTAACATTTCATATAATAAGGGCTTGGTGATGATGAACTCCTTGAATTTTATCTTATCTGGGAAGCACTTTATCTGTCCTTCCATTCTAAATGAAAGCTTTGCTGGATAGAGTGATCTTGGATGTAGGTCTTTGGATTTCATGACTTGGAATACTTCTTTCCAGCCCCTTCTTGCCTGTGAGGTCTCTTTTGAGAAATCAGCTGACAGTCTGATGGGAACTCCTTTGTAGGTGACTGTCCCCTTATCTCTTGCTGCTTCTAGGATTCTCTCCTTCATTTTAATCTTGGCTAATGTAATTATGATGTGCCTTGGTGTGTTCCTTCTTGGGTCCAACTTCTTTGGGACTCTCTGTGCTTCCTGGATTTCCTGGAAGTCTATTGCCTTTGCCAGATTGAAGAAGTTCTCCTTTATTATATGTTCAAATAAATTTTCCACTTGCTCTTTCTCTTCCCCTTCTGGTACCCCTATAATTCAGATGTTGGAGTGTTTAAAGATGTCCTGGAGGTTCCTAAGCCACTCCTCATTTTTTAGAATTCTTGTTTCTTCATTCTTTTCTGTTTGGTCATTTTTTTCTTCCTTCTGGTCTACTCCCTTGATTTGAGTCCCATTTTCCTTTCCATCACTATTGGTTTCCTGTGCATTTCCCTTCATTTCAATTAGTTTAGCCTTCATTTATTCCTCTAGTCATTTAGTCATTTGTGACTAAAATCAACCAGTTCTGTGAGCATCCTGATCACCAGTGTTTTGAAATGTGCATCTGAGAGTTTGGCTATTTCTTGGTCGCTTAGAGTTATGGGCCCTGGGGCTTTGAGATCTTCTTGAGCCATGTTTTAGTCTGTTTGCACCTGTTAGGTACGAGGAGCAGAGCCTTAGGTGTTCACCAGGGCGGGGCCACCCAGGTCGCTGGGTTGTGACGCTGTATGTGGGGGCAGGGTCAAAGAGGGGCAATGGTGGTCCCCTCTGCTGCTTCCCGCCACTGGGGCCTGCAAGGTCTGTCTCACTGCTCGATCCTTTGCTGGTTTATCTGCGCGCAAATGTGTGACTGTGGTAAGCCTGCCGCCTTGTGCCCTCACTGGGTCTGCCCGTCGCAACCCCACACCTGGGATCTGCCAACCGCTGCTTGCACCTGGGTCGGTCCAGCAGAGTTTTCCTGTGCAACCCCACTCCACCAGTCGCTGGCTTCGCCCCTCTTACTGATCTGACTGAATGGTTTGTTGTTGTCGGACTTCGGTATAGTTCAATTTTCTGTGTTTTGGCTGCGTTTTTGTTACTAAAACTTTGTTGTCTTTAAACTTGGTTGTTCGAGGAGGCACCGTGTTTCCACCTACGCCTCCATCACAGCGGAATGAAATGGCACTCTTTCTTTAGTAACATGTGAAGTGCCTACTTCTTGCCACTCCTTTGGGTACTGGAATTGTGTGCCTGCAGAGCACACATTTTTGTCCAGAATGGTGTGTGTTTCTCCTACATGGGATGCAAGAGGAAGTCAGCCTCACTCAGTTGTCTTGTCCTGTGCAGCTCCGCTCCATCCCAGTCAAGGGGGCCGAAGATGATGAACTAGAAGAGGAAGCTGACTGGATCTACAGGAACGCTTTTGCCACACCAACTATTTCTTTGCAGGTACCCCCCAAAAAGGTCCTTGTGTTTGACATGAACCAGAAGTTGAGGAGCTGCTCCTCTGCTGCCCCAAACATTTGTGTGCCTGTTGAGGAACAGTGTGTGTGTGTGTGTGTGTGTGCGCGCGCGCACGCGCGTGCCCACCCACCCACAGATGAAAGGGGTTTTTCTCCATTTTCTGACCCTTCCAGGGTCATCCAGTGATATGAAGCAGTTTCGTGTGCAGTGAGACAAAGCAAGTGACAGTGCTGTTGTTGTTTCTTTTTTATTCCGACTGTAGGAAAGCTGTGATTACCTGGACAGAGGGCAGCCAACCAGCAGCTTCAGTCGAAAAGGGCCCAGCACAATTCAGAAGATTAAAGAGGCCCTGGGCTTCATGCGAAATCAGCATTTTGAGGTAGCACCTCAATCTCTAGCAACCCGTTTCCAGTGTTAGAAATTCAGCCAGGGTCAGCCCTGGCTGGTATAGCTCAGTGGATTGAGCGCAGGCCTGTGAACCAGACAATCGCAGTTCGATTCCCAGTCAGGGCACATACCGGGGTTGCAGGCTGGTTCCCTGCAGGACAGTTCCCAGCAGGGGACCCATGAAAGGCAACCATACATTGATGTTTCTCTCCCTCTCTCCTTCCTTTCCCCTCTAAAGATAAATAAATAAAATATTAAAAAAAAAAAAAAAGAAATTCAGCCAGGGGCTGAGGGATAAGATAACTACCTTAGTCGGGTGGGGATCCCCCTTTTCCTGTCCTCAGCAGGGGCCCCTAGACAAGTGTGAGGACTACAGGAGATTGGCGATCGGGAGAACAGTGCTGCCCTGTCTGCAGCATTTTCTTCCCCAGTGGCAGAGAGAGCATGCACCCTGGATAGGCCTGTGAGGGCGGCCAGTCTTCCAAACCAAGGAATTTCCTGGCAAAGGCAATCCATACCGAGCTTTCCCTCTGGTTGACTGTAGTCTCCTTGCCACCCCAGGTGCCTTTTATTGCCTTCTACCGGAAGGAGTATGTGGAGCCTGAGTTGCACATCAATGACTTGTGGAGGGTGTGGCAGTGGGATGAAAAGGTAATGTGGTTCCACGCTCCCCAGGGGGTTGAGGGCTGGATTGGACCCTGCTGTTATCAGGGCCCAAGCTCTTTGAGCAGCCCAAACCCCCAACGCCACCCCCAGGCCTGTTAGTTTTCCCCAGAGTCTCCTGGTAAGGAACAGAACAGCCTTGAGACTCCAAGGCTGAACACCAGCCCTTAACTGCTACCCTATCCTGTCCTAGTGGACCCAGCTAAGGATCCGCAAAGAGAACCTAACGCGGCTGTTTGAGAAGATGCAGGCTTATCAGTATGAGCAAATTTCTGCTGACCCAGACAAACCTCTTGCTGATGGCATCCGGGCTCTGGACACCACCGACATGGAAAGGTAGCATATGCAGGGTTCGATGCATGACACGGAGCCCTCAGATCAAAGGCAGCCCCACCACCAACCCCAGGAGAGCGTAACATTGCAAAATTCTCAGCCTGTGTATATGAAGTTACTTAGGAAACCAAATTATAACCAGAAAGTAGCTTAGTGAGCCTGAAGTCAGAGGGATGTGAGATGGGAGCAAATGATTTTAGTGGCCAGTGTTGTGAAACTGGGGAGCAGGGACAAGGACTGAACTTCGCTAGAGACTTGCTGCCTTGTCTTTCTCTCCCTTTCTGTTTGTACTTCTAACAACCAGCAACCATCATTTGTTTGTCATATTTGTCCTTTAAGATACCTTGGTTGTAATGAGGTCCTGGTCTGGGGGCACCGAGTGTCTACAGTAATTAGAAAATCCAGGCACCTGTCCTGGTTGGGATCTTGCCTGGTGGGAATTGGATCTCTTGTAGCAGAACTGGGGTATGCTCTTTCTTAGTGACAAGTGAGGTCTTACGTCCCTTCCCTTCAGGCTCAAGGATGTACAGTCAATGGATGAGCTGAAAGATGTTTACAGCCATTTCCTGCTTTATTACGGTCGTGACATCCCCAAGATGCAGAATGCTGCCAAGGCCAACCGCAAGAAGATGAAGCGTGTAAGGGAAGAGGGAGACGAGGAAGGTGAGTCCTGGGAAAGAAGCCCCAGGAGGTTTGATGGTCATGGCATGTCCAAGGATGCCCTTGGCTGAGTGCCTTTTGGGGCTGCTCTGTATGCATCAGATCCTTGGGAGTGATTGGAAACCAGCACGCTAACTCCTTTTTCCCTCCCAGGTGAAGGTGAGGAGGCAGAAGATGAGGAGCAGAGGGGGCCAGAGCTCAAGCAGGCTTCCCGTCGAGACATGTACACCATCTGCCAGAGTGCTGGCTTAGGTAAGAGCCAGCCATTAGGACCAGGGCATTCCAGCCTCGAGTGAGGCAGGGGAGTCCCTGATTGTCACTGGTGGGCGGGAAGAGCACTTAAGGAACACCTGAGTGGATGACCAGTTCAGCTCTGAGCACTTGCACCCATGTCCCACACTCACCCCACAGTCAATGGTCCAGCCTCTCCCTAAATTCCTGAAGGGATGGAAACACATGTTTAGAGGGAGACAGCCCATCCTGTCTTTGGGAAATTCTTTTATTAAGCTGTAGCTTCCACCTTAGTTCTGAACCCAGGAGTCACATAGAAAATTTCTACTTCTTCTGCCTCATAACAACCTGTCAGATATTTAAAGTCAGTTTTTTCCTTGCTCTTTGTAAGACACCCTTGTCCTGTTCATTCATGACCCCTTTACAGTCTGGTACCAAGAATCCCTGCTCTATACCCTTAAGAGTCTATTGCCTTACCTTTCACTCTCCTGGTTACTTTAGATGGTCTGGCCAAAAAGTTTGGCCTTACTCCTGAGCAGTTTGGGGAAAACCTCCGGGACAGCTACCAGCGGCACGAGACAGAACAGTTTCCTGCGGAGCCCTTGGAGCTGGCCAAGGATTATGTTTGCAGGTAGGCAAGCAACGGGTGGCTGCTAGGAGGAGGGGCCTGAAGCCAACACACCTGCATCCTCAGCTCCTCCATTTTCCCCACAGCCAGTTCCCTACGCCAGAAGCTGTGCTGGAAGGTGCCCGCTACATGGTAGCCCTGCAGATTGCTCGAGAGCCCCTGGTTCGGCAGGTGCTGAGGCAGACTTTTCAGGAGCGAGCCAAGCTAAATATAAACCCCACCAAGAAAGGTAGAAAGGTGAGCTCTGGATAAAGGGGTTTAACTCAGCATGTGGCCCAGCTCGTTGATTGAGCTGAATTTCCTGTAACTTAGCTTTCTGCCTGAGAGCAGAGACAGTCTTTTCTCCCATCACCAAGCCAGCCTGTAGGCTGATGATTCCCTCTTGATGTGTACAGGATGTGGATGAGGCTCACTACGCTTACTCCTTCAAGTACTTAAAGAACAAGCCTGTTAAGGAACTTAGAGATGACCAGTTCCTGAAGATGTGCCTGGCTGAAGAGGAAGGGCTGCTCACCATTGACATCAGCATAGATATGAAGGGCGTGGAAGGGTAAGCAAAGCTCTGGGGTGGGGGCTCTTGGGGAGGGCTTGGTGAGGAATGTCTTGGAAGAAGGGGTCCCTCAGGAATGTGAACAACAATTTCAAAATTGAGCAAGCCATTGTAGCGACTCACTTGCACTATCTGTGGACAGTTGGGCATCACCTGTTCTCATCCCTAAACCACAGTGTTGTCTTTTCTTAGTTACGGCAGTGACCAGACATATTTCGAAGAGATCAAACAGTTCTACTATCGAGATGAGTTCAGCCATCAGGTGCAGGAGTGGAACCGGCAGCGCACCATGGCCATTGAGCGAGCTCTGCAGCAGTTCCTCTATGTGCAGATGGCCAAAGAACTCAAGAACAAGCTGCTGGTCGAAGCCAAAGAATACGTCATAAAGGTGAGAACAGAAGCTCATGGTTTCCCCAAACTAGAGCTGAGGGTGGAGGAACCCCTTAACAGCTGAAGGAGAAACACTGGGGGCAGGCAGAGCAGAATTTGAGAGGGAGTACAAACAGGGCTTAGGTCACTGCAAGATCCCTCTACTGGAGGCACCTCTTCCCCCACTCCACCCCTACCTGCCAATCCAAATATTTTTTGTTTATGTTGCTGTCCTCTGTGTACTTTGCAGTTTCCCAAAGCAAGGTATGCCGTCCGGTTGTAAGCCCTGCCAAAGGCTAGGAACGTGTGCATATGAATACACACATGTGCCTGCATCTGTTTCCTTAGCCTCCTATGATGTCTGGTGTGTTTCCTCCCCAGGCTTGTAGTCGAAAGCTCTACAACTGGTTGAAGGTGGCACCCTACCGGCCAGATCAACAGGTAGAGGAAGATGATGACTTCATGGATGAGAACCAAGGAAAAGGCGTCCGAGTCCTAGGCATTGCTTTCTCCTCTGCCAGGTAACTCCCTATTTCTGCCCACCTGCCATCACCCTTACCCCTGTTCCAATCTTATTCTCTTATTCATATCCTCATATCGCTGAGTATCATACTGCTCTTTTCTTACTCGGCTGTCAGAGATCACCCTGTGTTTTGCGCCTTGGTCAACGGTGAAGGAGAAGTGACAGACTTTCTCCGGCTGCCCCATTTTACCAAACGGCGAACTGCTTGGAGAGAGGAAGAACGGGAGAAAAAGGCAAGTGGCTGGGGTGGGTCACCAAGTGTACATCTTGAGTATATCTTCTAACTCAGTGGGGATAAGTGCTTATGGTCTAAGCAACATCCCATACAAGACCCCGAATGTCTCTGACCTGGTTGCTTATCCTTCAAGTCCTAGGATAAGTCTCACTTCCTTGGACACTAGATGGCACTCAAGTTCTGGTGCAGAATTCACTTCTGGCTTGAGGCCAGTTCCTCAGCCTTGTGTGCTTGGGAGCTGCCCTTGACTGCCTCTGTTCTCACAGCATCTGGGTCAGCCTGTTCCAGGAGCTGAAAGCCACTGAGGCGTTAAGCCAGCCTTTTCTGTGCTTTAGTCTTTCAGTGTCTGTTTTTCTAAGGGAAGGAATTTGAATTCATCTCATGTGTATGCTTCTGATTTTTTTACCTAACTCTATCTTTCAATTTTGTTGAGAGTGCCCATTCTAAAAAGTAATTTTTAACAGACAACTAAAAAAAAAAGAGAAAAATCTTGAATTGGAAATCAGAATAGTCCTGACTGCCAGGCAATGGATTATTATATGTTTTTTTATTAATTTATTGATTTGAGAGAGAAAAGAATGGGGAGAGAGAGAGAAATCAGCCTGTTCCATCTATTCAGTCTATTCATGCACTCATGGGTTGGTTCGTGCACACGCCCTGACTAGGGATCACACCCACAGCCCTGGTGTATGGGGATGACCCTCTCACCGTTCGAACTACTCAGCCAGGGCAAACAAAGCCTAGTATTTTTAGTTAACCACAACCCAAGTGTAACCCAGAGTATAATAACCTCAGAAGACATTAACAAGTGTATAGTATTCCATCCAGAGAGCCTAGTCCTTCTGTTTTGCATTCCAGTTAGACAACATGTGATATACATCCTTGTTCTCTGGTTTTGTAAGGTCTTGAGCTACTTAGGGAGAGAGAACTTCTTGAAATCTCCCTATTTTCAGAGCCATTTAACTCCACTTTCTTTCAATCCAGGCTCAAGATATTGAAACCCTGAAGAAATTTCTTCTGAACAAAAAGCCCCATGTGGTGACAGTTGCAGGAGAGAACAGGTAGTTGGGCACCAGGGGATTGGGCCAGGCTTGGTTTAAAGTCACTCATCTTTTGTTGTTGAGTCTTGCATGTGCTTGTGTAGGTTCTTGGTAATATCCCCATCCCAAGGGAATATTCCTGGAAATATTGTACCTTGTCTTCACAGCTCTCTCCTCCCCACAGCCCCACCTCTTATCCCTCCCATGAGAAATTCTGCAGAAATAACCCTGATTAATACCCTTCATCTCTCCAGGGATGCCCAGATGTTGATTGAGGATGTGAAGCGCATTGTGCATGAGCTGGACCAGGGCCAGCAGCTTTCCTCTATTGGGGTGGAGCTGGTTGACAACGAGTTGGCCATTCTCTATATGAACAGCAAAAAATCAGAGGTAATGCTGGAGCCTTAGATCTGCACAGCCTAGAGCTATCATTCCTGGGGGACTTAGTAGGGGAAACAGAGGTTTTCGGGTCACAGGGCTACACCTGTTCATTTACCCATGGAGAGGTTTTCCATTTTGTCAGTCATGGTTCAGACTAGAAACCCCATAGATTAAATTGGTCCCCAGAAAAATGGTTCCAAAGGAGGAGAGAAGGTGACTTAAAGCCAGAACAGTTTGGATTTTCTCTTGCTCTTGGAGCCAGGGGAACTTTATGGCTCTGCTGACCCTCATTTGACTCTAGGCAGAGTTCCGGGATTACCCGCCAGTGCTGAGACAAGCTGTCTCCCTGGCCCGGCGCATCCAGGACCCTCTGATCGAATTTGCCCAGGTGTGCAGCTCTGATGAAGACATCCTGTGTCTCAAGTTTCACCCTTTGCAGGTGAGTAGGATTTAACAGGCAGGTCTAGGTGGGCAGAGTAGCACAGTAACCTTACCACCTGCCTGCTGTGTGTCGACAGGAGCATGTGGTGAAAGAGGAGCTGCTCAACGCCTTGTACTGTGAATTTATCAACCGAGTCAATGAGGTTGGGGTCGATGTCAACCGTGCCATTGCCCACCCTTATAGTCAGGCCTTAATCCAGTATGTGTGTGGCCTGGGACCTCGAAAAGGGACCCATCTTCTGAAGGTAGGATTGGGTTGAATCAGGGAATAGGAAAAGTTCCCATTTCCTTTAACCTTTATACCATGCCAATATGATTAGACAGGAAGACCAAACTCAGGAGTAAAGGGCCTTGTCCAGAGTCATCCAGCTAGTGAGAGTCGGAGTCAGACTTCATTCAGACCAGGTAGCCACAGCTGTGCTCTGCACTACTTTACCGTAGTGGCTCATGGAGAGATAGCGGTGAGCCATGGAGGAAAACAGATGGAGGAAGGCAAGAGAGTATCAGGCACAAACCTCAGGATGGTGGGATTTTTCCACTGGAAAGAAAAAGGATTTTAATCTGGGGGAATGGAGCATGCAGGGAGATTCAAAGTTATTGATAATAATGTTTTTTCTAAAGGTTAGTGATGGGTATTTGAATATATGTTTTATCATGACCTTTTAAGGTATATATTAGTTATATGTTATCTTTGGTGGGTATAGGTCATTAAAATCATTTTTCGGTAGCGGACAGTATGGTATAGTGCTCAATTAGACAGTGGGGCACAGGGACAGAGTTCCCATCACGGAGAGTTTCACAGAAACCTGAAAGCAGGCCGGGAAGTGGGGCCTGCCTCCTGCTCTGACTCACTCCAGTCCTCTCCCCTAGATCCTGAAGCAGAACAACACCAGGCTCGAGAGCCGGACCCAGCTGGTCACCATGTGCCACATGGGTCCCAAAGTCTTCATGAATTGTGCTGGCTTCCTCAAGATCGACACAGCCTCCCTGGGGGACAGGTGATGCCTCGCCTGGGTAAACCAGGAGAGATTCCCATGGGCTTTGCTTGGGGCTTCAGGGGCTTAGGGCTGCCACAGGGCCACAAGCTATTTAAATTAGGAAATGTTTTAAAACAAAGATGAAACCTTTGTTCAGTCAAGAGCCTCTGACCTATGGAAAAGATCGGTTCTATTATGGGAAGCTTTTTTTAGTGAGAGAAACATAAAAAGAACCAACTTAGGGCCCTGGCCAGGTAGCTCAGTTGGTTAGAGTGTCCTGCTACTCCAAGGTTGCGGACTCAATCCCCAGTCAGGGCACATACAAGAATCAATTCATGGACGCATCAGTAAGTGGAACAGCAAACTAATGTTCCTCTCTCCTTTTCTCTCTCTAAAATCAATAAATTAAAAAAAAAAATTTTTAAGAGGGAGCTTTCTGTTGAAGGACAGAAAACATAAGGTTTTATTCATTAAACAGAAATCTGTTGTTACGGTGTGTCATGGCTTATAAGGGTGGGTATAGCAGGGGCAGTGGAAAAGGAGAATGGGGTTTTGAGGAGATACGGAAGGGGGAAAGAGATTCAGTATGTTTTGAGATGATGTTATTGAGAGAAAGTTCTATTCACTTGGACTTTGGACTTCACTATTGACCTCTTCCTCTCCAGAAGTTATCAACTCAGTCTTTGGAGGATCTTTTCCACGGGCACATAGCTCCTCATTCAGTAATGGAAATCAGTGGGGAAATAGGCTTCAAGTTCTAAAACTTCATTTTCCACCCAGCTTTGCTGTAACACTCCACGAATAACATAGGTCCATGTGAGTGCACGGGCAAGACCAGCCTGGGAAGGCTTTATGGGGGAAAATAGTTGTCAGCAAATTTTCAAAGGTCTTTTTCCCCCTTCTTGCATTATCTTATTAAAAGACTTGTAAAAGTTCATTATATAAAATTCAACATACAGAAATATTATGCAGAAAGTGGATGTCCCCCATAATCCCACTCCCCAGAGATGACTACTATAACAATTTGATGTATACTGCAACTTTTCTAAATTTTATTTTTGCTATGCATTTACTAACTACCCATTTACTACAAAAATGGGATCATATGGTTCATAGTGTTCTGCAGTGCATTTTTCACGTATCAATATATCGTGGCCATTTTTCCATGTCAGCACACATAGATCTATTTCATTCTTTTTAATGGCTGTATAGTGCTCCACTGTATGGAGGTATCCTAATTTATTCAACCAGTTTCCTATTAGTGGATATTTGGACTAGTACCAGAAACTTTTCATTATATACCCTGCCCCTTTTCTGCCTTTCCTTCAGCACTGACTCATATATTGAAGTCCTTGATGGTTCTCGAGTCCATCCTGAGACCTATGAGTGGGCCAGGAAAATGGCAGTGGATGCTCTGGAATATGATGAATCAGCTGAAGATGCCAACCCTGCTGGAGCCCTTGAGGAGATCTTGGAAAACCCAGAGCGACTCAAGGACCTGGACCTAGATGCCTTTGCAGAAGAACTGGAGAGGCAGGTGGGTAACAGGGTAGAAAGCCTGGTGTAAACACCATCCTGAGTGGCCTAGTTGGGGGGAGAACCAGGCATCAAGGCTCCCGAGAAACCCCCAGTGCTATTAGTGTGAGAGACTTGATTTTCTCTTCTCCCTCCATCCACACTGGGTGTCTCAAAGAAGTTTTTATCTGCTTTTTAAGGATCCAAGGCAACTGCAGTCATTGTAGGGAGCGGGAAGGAGCTGGGAGGGGCTCAGTTATAGTTTCCTTCTGGGCCCTCCTCCTCCTTTCCAACATTGCAGCTTCACACTTGCCTGTTTTGTACATGGGGTTCTCCGAAGCCCTTTTATTATAGACCAGTATTCTACGGATAAAAAGTTTGAAAACCTTCTTTAGTTAATCCTGGGGGAAAGAAGAAAAGAAACCCTGACAGAAGCCATTTAGCCTACTGCTGTCATTGAAAGGCTTGGGGCTTGGGTTGGGGAGCAGTTGCAAGGCTCTTTTTGATGAGCTTCTTCCCCAGGGATACGGTGATAAACACATCACCCTGTACGACATCCGGGCAGAGCTGAGCTGTCGGTATAAGGACCTGCGGACAGCCTACCGCTCTCCCAACACAGAGGAAATCTTCAACATGTTAACCAAAGAAACACCAGAGACCTTCTACATTGGTAAATGCTGGGTCTACTCTTAGCTGGAGAAGGATATGTAGGGGTGGGGAGGATGCACTTACTGCAGTGATCCCCAAACTTTTCGGCATCAGGGACCGGTTTTCCACACATTGGACAGGAGGCTGAGCTCAGGCAGTGGGGTGGGGGGTGATCAGGATGCAGAGTTCAGGCAAGCTTTGTAACAGGCCACAGATCTTAGGGTCCGAGGCCCCAGGGCTTGGGGAACCAGGGTTTACTATATAAATTTAAACCAAGCAATCCAGCTTTGACTCCCTGGACTGGAATCAAAGCTGAGTTCATGGTCAAATTACATTTTAACCTGATGTGAAATCTTTTTAGATTTTACTTATTTATTTTTAGAGAAAGGTGAGGGAGGGAGAAAAAGGGAGAGAAACCACGACTGGCAAGAAAAACATCAATTGGTTGGTTGCCTCCAACACTCCCCCAACAGGGGACCTGGCCCACGACCCAAGTGTATTCCCTCCTGACTGAGAATTGAACCAGCAACCCCTCAACTTGCAGGGCAGTGCTCAATCTACTGAGACACACCAGCCAGGGCTGCTGTGGAATCTTTATGAATTCACTTTTATAAGCCTCATGTTTCTATGTCTGCAAATCAGGGGAAGATCCTCCTTGTCAAAGGCATAAGGGAAATCAGTGCAGATGCTGTAAGGCAGATGTTCTGTCAGCAAAAGGTTGATGGAAGAAGTTGCCTCTCTGGTTCTCTCAGTCGACTCCTGTTCTCTTTCCCTTCCTCCAGGAAAGCTCATCATCTGCAATGTCACTGGCATTGCCCACAGGCGGCCACAGGGTGAGAGCTATGACCAGGCGATCCGAAACGATGAGACTGGGCTGTGGCAGTGCCCTTTCTGTCAGCAGGACAATTTCCCAGAACTAAGTGAGGTATGTGCTGCAGTTACCATGGTCACTGAACTTCCTTGCGTAAATGGTATGAGTGCCCTTGAAAGGAGTAGGAAATAGGAGTGTTTCGATAATGCTTTACCAAAGGATACACAAAGATGGAAGAAGACTAGGACACAAACAGGTCTAACATGAAGTCCCTCCATGTGCTAGTGAGTGATGATCTGTGCACTTTCTTCTGTTCTGGCTCAGCCCTTACCCTGTTTCCCATTCTGTGGGCACCTAGCTCAACCAGATTAGAGACATGAGGACACGCATGTCTGACCTGCAGAGCTGGCACAGTTGCTAGTTAGACGAAATCTCTAGGCTCCCTTCAATTTTTTTTGTTCTCCAAACACATTTTAATTTTTCCCACATTCCTCTAGACAATCATCTGCCTTTCTCATAGTCAGAACTCCATTAAAGAATGCTTTTTCTGGGTCTTCAAATGTTAGGCAGACTGTAAATAACAGTTTTTTATCTTTACTCAATAAAAGAAATGGATGGGATCTGTCCAGAATATATAGAAAGCCAAGAGGCAACTGGTTCTCTGAGGAGACCGACTTTGATGTTGCATATGCCCACTAGGTCAGAACAAACTGGGAGAGGGGAGCCTCAGTTTTGGCTAGAAGGACATATAGGTTAGCATAAAACTCACAGTTGGCCCTGACTGGTGTAGCTCAGTGGATTGAGTATGGGCCTGCGAACCCGAGTATCGTGGTTCGATTCCCAGTCAGGGCACATGCCTGGGTTGCAGGCCAGTTCCCAGCAGGGGACACATGAGAGGCAACCGTACATTGATATTTCTCTCCCTCTCTCCTTCCCTTCCCCTCTAAAGATAAATAAATAAAATCTTTAAAAAAAAAAAAAACCCTCACAGTTGATTTGATGGCCAGTGGTGCCAAACGTGAGTTACAAGTGAATGAACATTGAGGATATTCACGTTCTTTGCCGGTGAGTGGCTGAGTCATTGTGTGTTCAGACCGTTTTACCAGGTGTTGATGGTAAATTACGACATCCTCTGCAGCTTTTTCCAGAATGTGTGATTTCCAGAATCTTTTTTAGTTTTGTTTCTTACTTTTTTAAAAAAGATTTTTGTTTTTATTTATTGAAAAGGGAAAGAGAAAGAGAGGGAGGGAAACATTAATGTGTGGGTGCCTCTCACATGCCCCCCAACTGGGGACCTAGCTCATAACCCAGGCATGTACTCTGACTGGGAATCAAACTGATGCTTTCGGTTTGCAGGCTGGCACTCCATCCACTGAGCCACACTTGCCAGGGATGATTTCCAGAATCTTAATGCACAAGCTTCTCTCCTGATGCCCTCTTTAGGTCTGGAACCACTTTGACAGTGGTTCATGCCCAGGCCAAGCCATCGGTGTCAAAACACGGCTAGACAACGGTGTCACCGGCTTCATCCCCACCAAATTCCTCAGTGACAAAGTGGTAAAGCGACCAGAAGAGCGAGTGAAGGTAGATGAATGACTGGGTTAAGGCACTGGTTTTCAGCTGCCTAAATCGGGTTCTCTTTAACATTGGGCTGCCCCCATGAAAAGTTAGGCTCTGTTCCCAGTGTCTGTTGGTGGGGAGAGAGTTTCAGGAGGGTTTATAACGAATTGAAAGAAGTCAGGGCAAGAAGCATCTGAATGCTTTTGTTTAATGCCTTGTGAAATTTCATTAAACTGCCAGCCCTGTGGGAGAGGGCTTTCTCTTCCTGTGTGGGAAGCTGTGGCTTAGCCCAGGGGGCAGGAAGCAGGGCCCAGCATTGAATGCTGGGAAACACAGAAGCCAAGTTCGCTTTCTGTTCCAATAGTCTCCTGCCATTAATTATGTGTAAATACACTAGATGTAGCACTTGACATTTATCTATGTTGTCTCTAATCTCACCACCTGAGGGGGAAGGAAATAGTACTTTCTTTTTTCAGAAAAATTCAAATGCCTCTTCCAGAGTTACCCAGTTAGTTTGTAACATGGCTAGTCCTGGTTCTGCCAAATTCTCTGATTTAAGTGTTGTGAACCCCGAGAACTCCAGACTCGGGAAAGCTGGGCAAAGACTCTTTGTTTCTAATAAATGAAGCTAGGGAGATTTTCAAAGGGAGAGCTGTGCAGAGTGACTGGCTTTTATCACTGTTTAGACAGATAGGCTCAAGTCAAGGGTAAAGTACAGAAAATGCCTATTCCTTCCCCCCCAAGAAAGGGCAACCAGAAACCAGACTGATACCTCCTAGGGGCAGTAACTAGGCAGCTTTATGGGAAAAGGTAATAGGCCCAGTGACAGGATAGGTCCAAATAGACTCCAGTTGGTTTTCCTGCCTAGAGTAGGAGGCATCAGGACAAGACATAGCCTGTAGTCTGCAGACCAGACTCAACCCTGAACTTGCCTGCCATCAGTAGCTGGCTGGCTTTGGGCAAGTCACTTCATCTTTCAGCCTGGACTTTTGTTCACTCAAATGCAAACAGGGCTTCGGGCTAGATCATCTTTGTCCCTTCCAGCTCAAATGTTCTGTGGATCTAGGTGGGAATGACTGTTCACTGCCGCATCATGAAGATTGACATCGAGAAGTTTAGTGCGGACCTGACATGCCGCACCTCAGACCTCATGGACAGGAACAACGAGTGGAAACTGCCCAAGGACACCTACTATGACTTCGACGCTGAGGCAGCAGACCACAAGCAAGAGGAGGACATGAAGCGGAAGCAGCAGCGGACCAGTGAGTATGCCCACCACCGTGCCTCTGCACCCCCAGTCTGAGCCTCTCTGCCCCTGCAGGATGTACATGCTGAGGGCAGTTTCCCTTGCTCAGCCTCCCTGTGGGAGTGAGGCTTGGCTTCGAGGTGCCAAGGCCCAGAGACATCAAAAGGGAGTCATTGGCAGGGCCGGCTCTCTGGGGTCACATTTTCTTTGCTAATGCATCGTTACTCTTAAAACTTCATTCTGTCAGCACCCAAGGGCCTCAGTGAACACATCTTTCATATCAGAGAATTGAGGCTCAGAGAGGGTGAAAGAGGCTCAGAATTCAATAGTGAGTCAGAGATTAAGCCATGGTTTGTGTCCCATTGCTGTTGGTCCCCAGTTTCATTTCCTGATCTGCTTCTTTCCTGCCCTCTTCAGCATATATCAAGCGAGTAATCGCACACCCATCCTTCCATAATATAAATTTCAAGCAAGCAGAAAAGATGATGGAGACCATGGACCAGGGCGACGTGATCATCCGACCGAGCAGCAAGGGTGAGAATCATCTGACAGTGACATGGAAGGTCAGCGATGGTATCTACCAGCACGTGGATGTGCGGGAAGAGGGCAAGGAAAATGCTTTCAGCCTGGGAGCCACTCTGTGGATCAACAGTGAGGTAAGAGCCAGGCCCTGCTCACTTCCCATCCCCACTCCTGCTTCCAAATGTCATCTGACAATAATGACTTGTGTGCATTACATGTATTTTAGCTACACAAACCAAGTAGGGGGTTGGTTGTGAAATGAGTCATTTGATACTAATTTTGTATATTTGGCCCTGTTTCCCCTGTCCTCGAAATTTTAAAGTAAACTACCTAAAGAGGGCCCATGGAAGAAGAAGAAATAACACAGGTGCTGGCGTAGGCACGCATGCACATGTCACATTTCTCTGTCCTGTTTGCATTGGAGTGACACTTTATGGCATTCCCTGTTCTCAGGCACCACAGGAGAATCAAAGTTATTTAAATGATTTTGTGCCTGTAAACTTTAAATACGCAATACGCGCACAACTCAAACAGATGGCTGAATTGAAGGGACTTTGCAGTACATGAGGCCACAGCAGGTCTGGGAAGTCTGCCCCCTCCCATGAGTTCTAGTCCGAGGAGATTTGATAAAGCGCCAGGAGTCTCTCAGCCCTGGACAGGACACACGAGGCCTTTCCCTTCTTCCCACAGGAATTCGAAGACTTGGATGAGATCGTTGCCCGCTATGTCCAGCCCATGGCATCCTTTGCCCGAGACCTTCTGAACCACAAGTATTATCAGGACTGCAGTGGTGGGGACCGGAAGGTGAGCACAGGGCCCCTTGAGGGATGACACCAGTCACTTGAGGATGTATGAGTTTCTTTTAGTGTAGGGGTCCCTCAGCTGGTGAAGGAGGTGTACAGCCATGTATGCGCCAGACATTGTCTACCAAGCATGCTGCTATCCCAACCTCTCCCCCTGATTCTACCCCCAGAAATTAGAGGAGCTGCTCATCAAAACTAAGAAGGAGAAGCCCACCTTCATCCCTTATTTCATCTGTGCCTGCAAGGAACTGCCCGGCAAGTTCCTACTGGGATACCAGCCCCGGGGTAAACCCAGGTGAGCACTGGTGCTGAGAAGGTGCTGCCGCCGGGGTCCACAGACAAGCTGGCAGGGGAGGCAGAGGCCCTGAAGAGTAGCCTCTGGTTCTGCCTAACTGCCTTTCTCCTTGTATCTGTTTAGAGTAGAGGCGGAGGTTGGAGGTGGGATAAGAGGATGATAATTTAGAGGCAGAAGGCAAAGCTTCAATAAGAAAGATGCCTTTCTCAACCCTGTGGAAACGAGTTCCCTTTGCCTCTCCTCCCCGTCCCAAGGAGTAATGGAAATCATCAGATAGTCTGTCCACCTGACTGGCAGAGGTGGGGGCCGGCACACCCATCTCTCCTTTCCACTGTGTGCTTCACCCTTGCCAGAGCTCTCTGTACACGGTGTCTTGCTGTTCTAGTGTGCTGACTTCTCCCTGCACAGAAGGGGCAGGTCAGGAGAGCATCTTCTTCCTACCATTGACCTTTTCTGCTCCCTTTCTGTGTGACTAAGAGGCCAGCCTTCTTTTATCTGGGTCCCTCTGCTGCTCACCCTGAATAGGAAAAAGTCTAATTTCCTTAGACCTATTTTCTTTGTGTTTGTTACCCAGACTGATAACCATACCAGCCTTCTCTGTGCCCCCATCGTCCCTTTGGCCCTTAGCCAAGGCCTGTGCATTTCTGCTCTGATCTCTTTACTGTCTGTACATGATGCACAGCATAGCCAATATTAGTAAGGGACTAAGTAGCCAAATGACAAGAGGCTCTAGACTCTGGCCCCTGCATAACTTGGGCACATCTGGAATGTCATGCTCATTTCTGAGAAGCTTTTTCTGACTCATCATCATGCTTCCAGGGGTTTGCAGTCAGGGCTCTGTGGAGGTTGTCAACTGTCGCATAGGGAACAGTTAAGCAGAACCTTCAACCAGGAGCAGGGGCAATGTGATAGCTTCTTGTGGAAAGGGGCACAGACTCTTGGGTTGCAGAAGGAACACTTGAGTAGAAAATCATTAAGCATGTTTTAGCTTAATATAAATGAGAGCTTCGCCACGCTTATATTAAGTGTTTTGTACAACAGCACCGTGTGTTGACAACTGTTCTTTATCAAGCACAGCTCTGTGTTAAATATTATGCAGTGAGTGCTTTACATGCACCGGCTCATTTGTTCTTCACGCCCACCCTGTGGGTTTAAGAGCTGTTATCCTCATTTTACAAATGAAGCTGAGATTCATGTTTTAGTAACTTTGGACAGTCATCTAGGTGATAAATGGCAGAGCCGAAACTAGAACTAGAACTGAGTGTGCGAACCCAGCGCCCATCCTCTTATCCACGCTCTGCTCTGCGAAGTGTTGAATTAGGGCAGACTGACCACCTTCCAGAAGTGATTCCAGATTCCAGGTCATGGGGAGTTGTGCTTTGCTGCCCTGGAAGCCCCTTCCAACCCTGACTCTCTGTGACCTAAGTTTCACCCTCACCTGCAGCCCAGGATGGTGGCCCAGCCCCCAGCAAGTCTTCTGGTGACCTGTACAGAGCACACCAGGGGCTACTGACTCCTGGCCTTGACGTACTCTGCTATGTACACCTCACCTCCCCAGAGTGCGGCCTCCTTTTACAGGGTCAGGGACTGGCTCTTTCATCTCTTCTTTCCCCTAGCACCCAGTGTGACTACTTCACATGGTGGAGATCTGTTCTGGCCGCTCTCTCACAGCTGGTCCCAAGTGGTATCTGATGCATGTTTCCTTCCAAAATCCCAGGATAGAGTATGTAACGGTGACTCCAGAAGGATTCCGGTACCGGGGCCAAATCTTCCCAACTGTGAATGGGCTTTTCAGATGGTTTAAGGACCATTACCAGGATCCCGTACCAGGTGAGTTGTACTCTCTGACTTCTGGGGTGTGGTTGGAGGGACACTTAGCCCCTGACCCAAGGTAATCACTAATAGCCTTCTGTGTGGGAGTGAAACATAGTCTGTCGTTTCAGCTCACTTACTCCTACTCCAACTTCGTAGCATTAGGAAGTTCCTGCATCTACTTTGCCTATTTATCTTCATTTTTTCTCAGTGCTTCCTTCAGTCCCCTAAATTATGAAACCAGAAACATTACTGACTCTGGCTATTTCCTGTAGGAATCACCCCGAGTAGCAGCAGCAGGACCCGGACACCTGCTTCTATCAATGCTACCCCAGCTAACATCAACCTTGCGGGTAAGGAGCTCGAGCCTGGGACTGTGGCTCAGAGGAATAAAGTTGGGAGGACTTTCACCTCTAATGTGCCCACCTTCCACCTCTTTGTGCTTACAGATCTGACACGGGCTGTGAATGCACTTCCCCAGAACATGACCTCACAAATGTTCAGTGCCATTGCTGCTGTGACAAGCCAAGGACAGAACCCTAATGCCACCCCAGCCCAGTGGGCCTCCAGCCAGTATGGCTATGGGGGCAGTGGAGGAGGCAGCAGCGCTTACCACGTACGTGGCTTGGGGAGGAAGCTCTTCGCAGAGGGTGGGGAAGAGTGACAGGGATTAGTCATCTTTTAGATGTCCACAGACTGGCCACTGCCAGTGCCCATCTTGACATGCACAGATGGGCCTTAGGAACTGTCTCCAACAGATGTTCTTTGTCCTCAGGCCCATTTGAGGGGAGAAGGGGTAAGAGAAGGCCTGGCCTTTCTACAGAGTCCTTTGGGGTCTTTGGAACCCTCAAGCCACTAGAAACCTCAAGGGGTCAGGACTGGGAGGCCCTATTGTCGTGCCCAGTCCCATCCCACTGGGCTGCCTCTGCTGCTCAGGAGAGGGTCGGCTGGAAAGCTCTGTGCTGAGCCCAGATTTCCAGCTTTCCAGAAGCTCATGGGAAGGATAAATGTGCCACAAGCCCATTCCCATTTAACTGTTCACCCTCCTCCAGGTGTTCCCAACGCCAGCCCAGCAGCCAGTGGCCACGCCACTAATGACCCCCAGCTACTCCTACACGACTCCAAGCCAGCCCATCACCACACCACAGTACCACCAGCTCCAGGCCAGCACCACCCCACAGTCTGCCCAGGCCCAGCCCCAGCCCTCCTCCAGCTCTCGGCAACGGCAGCAGCAGCCAAAGTAAGTACATGGATGGTGGCATAGAGCAGGGTCTCGGTGAGGGCAGGTTACATTGGGAGACCAAGGGACTTAGCATAGGCAGGTACTCTGGGTCTTCTGAGGGCCATGACCCAAATAAAGTTCCACTGAGGGCTGCTTTCTGCAAGGTGACAGAGGAGGGCATTGTGGCAGCTGGCCACGGCTGCCACCCGTAGGTACGAGGTCCATTTCTGCAAGGGTGGATGTTCACTACTGATTGGGAAGGCTTCCTTCTAGAGAGCCGCAGGAGAGTTCCGGTCTGAAAAGCCCCTTCTTCTCCCTCCCAGGTCCAACAGCCACGCAGCCATCGACTGGGGGAAGATGGCAGAGCAGTGGCTGCAGGAGAAGGAGGCAGAGCGACGGAAACAGAAGCAACGGCTGACACCTCGGCCGTCCCCCAGCCCTATGATCGAAAGCACCCCCATGTCCATTGCTGGCGATGCCACCCCGCTCTTGGATGAGATGGATCGGTAGGGGGCCTACTCCTAGGACTCTGGTTACCTGTGAGGCTGGGAGAGGCCTGCCTCGTTCCCTGCCCCTCCTTTTCTGTCCATAAAGTGGAGTGAATTGACGTTCTCCTTGGTGGTCAGCCTGGATGGGCGACAGGCTGGATGGCCTTGCAAACTTGAGCTCAGTGTATGCTAGGCGACAGTTCTCCCACACCAGGCCCTCACCGACCACCTCTCCTGGGACCAGGCTGGGAAGGGAGTGTGGCAGGGAGGAGGAGGAAGAGGATGAGAGTGAGAGTGGAACAGTTTTATATTCTACTCCCCTACAAGCCATTTGAGCTTCTGCCCTCACCTGACTCTGGGCTGTGACGGGGCAGCAAGCTCAGCACATGAGTCTCCCCCAGCTCTTGTGGAGAGACAGATGCTATTTATTCAGTTTGGGGCAGGAGGAAGAGGAGGGGAAGTGTTTCTGACCCTGACGCCAACAACTTGGGCGGCTATCAAAGCAGGATTGCAGGGGACATAGGGTTGCAGTGCTAACCTGCCCACCTGACTACCTTCACCCACCTGCCGCCACACCGCTTCCTGCCTGTCATTTGAATAAACAGTGTTTCTACAGAGCACTTGGCAAAGCCTCTCTCTCCCTCTCTGGCTCTTCAGGGGTGGTTTTTGGAGCAGTGCTTGGAGCTCAGAAGGGTTCCCGACTCCCTCAGAGAGGCAGTGACTCAGGAAAGCAGGCAGCTTCCGCATCAGATTGCCTGGTGTCATTTTCCTGTTCCGCTTCCCAGCCCCGTGACCTGGAATGCACTCCTATTATCTAAGCCAGTTTATCCGTCAAGTGGAGATGGTGATACCTACCTCATCAGGGCATCTGTGAGGACAAATAGAATGTGTAAAGTCCTTGGCCAGGTGCCTGGGACTTTATAAGGCCTCAGTAAACGTTAGCTGCTGTTACTTTATTATTTCAACTCCCACACAGCCACCCCCATCCACACTGCCTACTACAGATGGCCCCCAACTTAATGATGGTTCAACTTAAGATTTTTTCACTTCACAATGCTGTGAAAGCTACACATATTTAATAGAAACTATACTTCACATTTTGAATGTTTGTTTTCCTGGGCCAGCGAGGTGCAGCAGGATATTCTCGTCATGTTAGGCGGCGGCGGCAGCGAGCCCCAGGCACCAGGGTAGACTACAGATATTCAAAGTGTGTCTGTGTTAGATGCTTTCTCCCAACTGTAGGCTAATGTAAGTTTAAAGTAGACTGGGCTAAGTTTTGGTGTTCAGGTGTGTTAAATGCATTTTTTACCTGACGATATTTCCAACCTTACAATGGGCTTATCAGGCTGTAAACCCATTGTAAGTCAGGGAGCATCTGTGGGCTTCTGTGGCACATTTGAGAAAGGCCACAAGTGAATCTGGGTTTCCCAACATGAGCCTCTGCACGCTCTCTCTCCTTTTTGCAGCTGGGCCTTAGTCTGACAGTGCTTCTACTCCAGTCAAGCCTGTCCGCCCCAGGGTGGGCCTCACACTCACCTACTACCCCTGCACAGACACACTGGCCCCGGGAGGAGGGGGCGGGGCTGTTGCAGGGCTGGCCAGTCCCAGGCCCTAGTACTTTCCCGCAGCCCCGCTGGTCTTTTCTTCTGGGCTGCAGACCTCCCTGGCTTCTTCACGAGACTTTTGTCTCATAGCTCTGTAGTGCTGGGAAAGTGAGGCTTTCCCACTCCCTGTCCTCTGCCTGAGGCTCAGCAGAGAAGTCAAAAAAGGCCATTGCTGCCCAAACTTGGTGAGTTCTCTTCCTTGCTTTTCATTTATTTCTTTTTTTTTTAATATATTAATTTGAAAGAAAGAAACATCGATTTGTTGCCCCACTCATTTATACATTTATTGGTTAATTCTTGTATGTGCCCTGACTGGAGATCTAAGCCACAACTTTTGGTGCACTCTGACCAACTGAGCTACACCAGCCAGGGCTCTTCCTTTCTTTTCTTCCTTCAAGATCTCTGCCTTTTGGTTGGTAAGAGTTGGGGGGAAGTGGGGAAGGGACTGGCTTTCTGTGGGGAATCCAGTTCAGTTCGCTTTGGTCTAGAAGGGCCTAGCAGGAGGAAGGACACACAGCTGATAAGATCATGTTCCCTTTGGTCTACCAGCACCTTCTCCAGGGCCACTAAAAGGAGGGAAAGGCCAGGCACAGTGGCAGAGTGGGTTAAAAGGTTCAGTTTATTAGCAGTATCACTACAGACAGTCCTACATGTCCCTGAGTGGATTTAACAGAGACCAGTGTCCCAGTAGACAGAAGCCGCCTTCCCACCCAACCCAGCTATGCTCTCCTGCCCTGGGCCTAGGATGTTAGAGAGAGGGGCTGTTACAGTCCCCTACCCCTGCCCTCCAGCCTACCTTCACATGGGTTTCCTCTTGAAAGATGGATTGCCCTTTAGAAACCCCTGCAGCCCTGTAGCCCCTTTGTTCCAGCTATGCCCAGAGCCCACCCTCTACCCACAGAAGTAGCCAAGTTGGAGGGAGACAGGACAGCAGCAGGGATCAGCTACAGGCTTGATCGTATTTATTCTTCACCCCGGTCGCCCTGGCCTCAACCGAGGTTTGATGCTGGGGGAGATTTCCTCTTGTTGACCTTGACTGGAGAGGCCTTCGCTCCAACTTTCTTGGCCTGGACCGTGTTCTTCTCTCTCTTTCTGGGTGATGAAGACTCCACAACATCATCGCTAAAGGGCTCCTCCCGCCTTTGTTCATTGTAACTGTCCTCACTCTCCAGGTCCTCCCTGCTGTCCGGGCTGGACTCTGACATCCTGGCCAGTTCCCTTGGGCTTGCTGATCTGCTCAAGTCTGCAGGCGAAGGTTCTGATTTAACTGGGCTTTTCTTTTTAGTCAGCTTGCCTTTCTTGACTTTTTTCTTCAGCTTTGCCTTCTCATCTATCTCCTCCTCACTTTTCTCTTTTTCGTTTTTCTTCTTGACCTTCTTGACAATTTTGCTACCCTGGGACTTCCCTGTGGGACTCTCAGAGCGCCAGATGGTGATGGGAGCCGCCGAGTCTGGGGTACCCGTGATTGTGCCCATTCCTCTGCCTGTGTCGGTGGGTGCGGTGGCGGTGGGCCCCACCTGGATCGGGATGGGAGGCTTGCTCTCTTCTTCCTCTTCCTCTTCTTCATTTAGGTCGTCTGCCCCACACTCGTGGTGGATGGGATGGTGGATCACTGCCACAGAGACAGGCCTGTAGCTCTTGCACCTGGGAGGGAAGAGGACAGGGAAAGAGAAGGTTGGCAGAGAGCGAGGGCCTGTGCCCCGCAGAGCCCCCATCAGCCTGCCAGCACTCACCAGCCATACCAGAACCGCTCCACACACTCTTCCTCTGGGATGAGTTTTGCAAAGCAAGGGGTCTGGATGATGTTGAGACAGGTTGAGCCCACATCTCGGGAACAGGTTGGGCCTACGTCTCGGGAGCTGCTGCTATTTGTCTTCTCTGAGTAGTCCTTCACCCTGCCACACGGAACTCAGCCTGGCTCCCACGCCTCCAGGACTCCCCCGCAGCCCAGAGCCAGAAGCCTGAGGACAGTGGGCTTTCCCAGTGGTGACTCCAGGCTCAGCCCAGGCCGAAAAAAAGACCTCCTCCCCATTGCTCTTAGAGTAGAGCCAGGTTTGTAAAGCTGGGGCTGGGCAGGCAGCCTTCGGTCAGAGCTGAAGAAGGGAACCCCAGTGAAAGTTTGGACCTGGCTCTGCCCGGAGTTTCCTGGTCTGCGGGCCTCCCAAGGAGGAGGGTCCTTACCTGCAATCACAGCCGCAGTGGCTGATGGAGTGCAGGTGCAGTTTGTAGTGACCATAGTCGGAGGTGAAGGGGTGGATGAGATGCCCCGTGCACTGCTTGTGTTTCCAGCAGCACCTGTCAATGTCCTTGAATTCACCTGAGGGGTAGGAGTCTGAGTCACACAGGGGTGGCGGCAGTGGCAGCACATCAGTGGGTCTCCCCACAGCTCAGTCTGAAGGCTGCACCACGTTCACCTGCCACCACACCCCCCAGAGCTGTCTCTACTTCATGGTAGTAATTCAGCCCAGTAGTAACTCCAGGTCTCAGCACTGCTTTCCCCAGTCCCCTGCATGAATCTGCTGCCCCCTGCAAGCTCCCAAAAAAATGTCTCACCAAGGTCCTCACCAAATCCCCTTTGCTGTCCCGTGACACCTGCCCCTTTCCCTCCCCTCCCCAGTCTCCCATGGGAGCCTGCCCCGCTGGGGCCCTCCGCTGACTCTTGCTTGCCTTTCACCCAGCTGCTGGGAGTTTGCTACCTTCACAGGGCGCCTGGTAGGGGACGGATGGTTCTTTTACCATGGCAGACTGTGGAATGCCACTTCAGAGTCCCCAGTGATTAGAGCCAGTAGCAGTAACCTTAGTACCTACGAGGCCTTCAGCTGAGCCCTCAGAGCCTCTGAAGCTGTTCTGGCCCCAAGGCTGCCTGCAGCACGGTGGCTCCAGCCCGGAAGGCAGCTGAGGCCTGGCCTGCCACACGTCTTGTTCTCCTGACTGCTTCTCTTGACTCTGCTCCTTTGTTTTTTCCACCTCTCTTCTTCAAGCCCCTTCTCTCCAGACACCTTTCTCACTTCTCTCCCCTTTCCATGCCCACTCTTGATTCTTTCCCTGCTGTTTAATCATCAAATTCCTACTCCTCCATTCTTTCCAGTCCTTGGAGTCATGGACTTGAATCTAGCCCAGCCTGAGCCCTTTCTGCCCCTTGTAGGCTGCACAGATACTATGTCCCATTTCCCAGGGCACAGGGGAGAAGCTGCTGGAGTGAGAGTTTGGGATTAGGGGGAAGCCCTGGAGACAGGTCCCTACATCTTTTCCTCAACTGAATGCAAGTCTTGGACACACACTGGAGTCCCCCAGCCTCTACCTGCGCTGCCTCACCTCTGACCCTGCCCAAGGCTCCAGTCTATCTGTGGGTCTCCCTTCCTCCCACCCTCTAAAAGGTAAACCTGTGAAGTGACTCCACGTGCCCAGGATTTCACACACTAGGGTAGAGTGGACAAGGCACCTCCCTGCAGGTCCCTTTGGACTCTGGCTCCGTCCCCCTTGGGAGGAACAAGTGGGCAAGTACCAGTGACTTCCTGGCAGCCTGTAGTGGGCAGCCTGGCATGGGATCCTAGGGCTGGCTCACTGCCCCTTAACAGACCAGGACTGATCCAGCCCCTACGAGGTGTGACACAGGCATGAGCTCCTATAACCCAGGCGGAGGGTGTGTTAGTCCAGGTGGCCTTAAAGCACTTGAGGGATGAGTAGACCGCAGCTTGGTTTGAGCCTTGCCCCACATCCCGCCCCCACCCCTCCCCCGCAGGCTGTGAGGGCCCCAGGTGCTCCGTGCACTCTTGACCCACTTGGTGGCCTCCTTTTCTGCTTCCTCTCCCCTACCTCGTGCCCTTTCTTCACCAGTGTGTGAGGTGGGCCCTTGCAATACCACCACCACCTCCGCCTGCTTCAGCACTGCTGAAGTGGGACAAGGGGCAGTGATGGCAAGTGTCCTGAACCTGAAGCCAGGTAGGCCTGCATCCAAGTGTTCGCTCTATCACTAGCTGGGTGACTGAGGGCCGGTTATTTTACTTCTCCTGCCTTGTCCACAAAATGGGGGGGGTGGTAACACCTATTTTGCAGGGCTGTTGGGATGCCTCAGTTCACATGTCAAAGATACCCTGCCCCACAAAGTGCTATACAAAGGGGCGATCGTGGTCTCCAGAGAGGGGCCCTGCCCTCTCTGGCATGAATAGGTGATGGGGTGAGGGTGGGGTGGTGGGGCAACCCCTTCAGGACCAAGCCCTCCCTCCTGCCTACCACCAAGTGTCAACTTTCCCATGTCAAGGGTGGGGGGGACCTCTGGGGCCAGAGATTCCCCTGGACCCACCTTCAGAGGAGAAGGTAGATGCGTCAGTGCTAGACGCCACAGCAGCCAGCAGGTGTCCTCTCTCCCAGCTGGGTAACCTGTTTACATCTGAGAGAGTAGAGTGGCAGCAGCAGTGCCCCCTCCCCAGGCCTTTTATTCATCAAACATTTTCTGAGACTCTCCAGGTGTCAGGCCCCAGCCACGTCCAAGATGCCGAGGTTAAAAAAAAAGAAAAGTCCCCACTCTCAAGGGGCTGGGAGAAGGTTGTGGAGGGCATGCAGTTTGTGGGAACAGTTGGTGGCAGTGGTGTGGTGCAGAACAGATAGGGGAACGGTGGGTCGGTCGGCGGCCCTGGGGAGCAGAGAGCGCGGGCACCCACTGAGACGGGGTAAGATTAGGAAAGTCTTCCCAGAAAGAAGCGTAATGGAAGCTGAATCTGGAAGAATCATAGGACTGAGCCAGTCTAGGCAAGGAAGGGCAGATCGGGTGATTGTCATAGAGTGTGGAGCTGGGTCAGAAGTTGACCCAGCAGAACACCAGCTGGGACAGCAGCTGCGTCAATAACCACAGGGCAGAGTCTGCCGCTTTGCTGCTTCCCAAGATTAGCTTTATCCTTTGGGGCATCAGGAACTGAGTTCTGCTTAAGGAGGGGAAGCTGATTGCTTAGGGACTGCAGCTGGGCCTTCACTGGCACTTGGTCATCTTCCTGCAGTTCCCTGGTCGGCTCCTGTTTTCCATAGGACAGTAAGTACTCAGAATTTATCGAACGTTTGAATGAAGCCTCAGCACTTCCCTGGAAACTCCTCCCCTGCTGCCGTTCCTCTCAGCAGGTCATTGCACCAGCCTTCTCTGTGGCCACCGCCACCCCGTCAACTCGCCCCCAGCCTGGAGAAGCATCCCTCCTTCCTCCTGCCCAAGGCACCTGAACTCTAGGTCCCAGCCAGAATTGTCACTTTCTCCTTTAATGGTTGTTTTTTTCCCTACAGGCTATGAACACCTTTCGACAAAACAATCTATGAGCCCTATTTCTCCCTCTACCACTTCATATCGTTCCCTCCCCCTTTGCAATTCAAGTTTATCCACTCATTTAACAGACATGTTGAATGGCTTCTTCACTAGACCCAGTCAGGAGGCCAGGTCACTGCCTTCAGTGAGTCCAGACCCTTCCCTTCCCTTCTGGTCACCTACCCATGGCAGCCGTCCCAGGCCCTCTGTCAGACCAGCCCAGGCCGAGGCTATCAACAGTTTCCCACTAGCTAGACCCACTGGCCTCCTTTTCATCTTATCTCACTCACCCCATTAACCAGTCATCTCTTTCTCCTGTATACTCTGTTTCTTTGGCTGGCATGCAGACCTCTCTCATCCCTCTCTCTCTTCTCGGACTAGCTCTTCAGTTCTTTCTTTCGTAGCCCAGATGAAAAGACCAGCGGGGCTGCGGGAAAGTACTAGGGCCTGGGACTGGCCAGCCCTGCAATAGCCCCGCCCCCTCCTCCCGGGGCCAGTGTGTCTGTGCAGCGGTAGTAGGTGAGTGTGAGGCCCACCCTGGGGCAGACAGGCTTGACTGGAGTAGAAGCACTGTCAGACTAAGGCCCAGCTGCAAAAAGGTGAGAGAGCGTGCAGAGGCTCATGCTGGGAAACCCAGATTCACTTGTGGCCTTTCTTAACATCTTGGCTGCACACCTTAAATCGGTGATTACCAGGGTTCTGTCTTGGCTTTCCTTCTCAGAGTACAAGATTGTCTCACCTAACGTCATCCAAGTCCATGGTTTCAGTGTCCACCAATAAGATGACGCACAACTGGGTGGGTCTCCTGTCCTGACCGCTTTCCTGAGCACATGACCAATATCCTCTCTGACATTCCCAAACACCCTAGACCAACAGGTCCCACACAAGCCTGCCATCTTCTCCCCACCCTCCACAACCCAGCCCCTCTTGTCTCTTCCATTTCAGAGAACAGCAGCCACCACAGCTAGAAGTCCTTTCCCTCATCCCTACACCAGCTTGATGACCAATCTGCTCTCACTTCTGCCTCTGGCTTGGTTCACACGCTCCTTATCCCTGACCCAGATACTGCAGCAGCCTCCTGCCTGGCCTCCCTGCTTCCTGTCTCACTTCCTCCATCCAGTCCTCAGATGCAGCCAAACTGAGTTTTCTAGAATGCCAACTGGCCCACCATGTTCCTCTTCTTTAACAGCATTTTACTACCTTATCATGACGTAGCTCCTTATCATGCCCTCGCCCCAGAACCCAGGTCCTGGTTTCTTTCTCAGGTATCAGTTCCTCCCACTCATCCATCCCCTTCTCCATTCCTCCTCTCTGCCTTCCACTCCCCAGGAGTACCTGCTCATCGGGAAAGAACAATGATATCCAAGTAGGATTAGTCACATAGCTTGTTCCCCTTTACCCTGCCAGGGTTCCTCATGTATTTATAGCATCTTGAGAACAAGGCCCATAGTTCATCTGTTTCTACAGATCCTGGGACATGGAAAGTACTCAATAAATGTTGGTTGATAGAATAAATCAGGGTGTCAAACTTTTTCACCAGGGGCCTATTCTACTCATGCACTTATAAATGCATGAGTTAAAGAGAATAAACCCTCTATTGGAGCAAAGAAGCTATGGCAGTGGAAATTCTGCCCAGAGTTCGAACCTGGAGGCTTTTTTGGGGAAAAAGAATTGACCCAGGGTGAGCATCTTCACAGTGTCAGGCACTGTGCTGGGCTTTTAAAAGACACCTTTGATTCTAGGTGCTCTCGCCACAGCCCATTCTCTGAATGAGGACAGAGATATTCAGAATAAGTAAGTTGTCCAAAGACCCAATTTAATAGATGGCAGAGCAGGATTTGAACCCAGTCTTCCTGGCTCAATAATCTGTGCTGTTTCAGCTGTTTGTTTGGGACTCCAATCCGAAACCTGTGCTGCCAGATGTCCCTTCCTACTACACCTGCTCAGCCCTAACACAGCCGATTCCCCATCCTCTGGCTTTTCCCAATCCTGATTCCCACGGACTCCCTTACCCACAGCTTGGACCTAAGGTCAGGCCAGGGGGCCCTGAGCCAGGACTCAAACTCTGCTTTGTCTGACTCCACTTCCCTTGTTCTCTCCAGAGTCCCCATGGGAAGGCCTAGATGCAGGGCTGACTTGCGCCAAGCCCCAAGAAGCCCTGACAATCGTATCTGTTTTCCAAGGAGTGGGATTTAGTAACTCCTAGGTCTGAGGAAGGCAACCTGCTTTCTAGCTTCACAGACATCAGAGAGCTTCACTGAATCAGTTCAGAGCTCCAGCGGCAGAAGCAAACAGACACGTGGCAGGATGGGGTGGGTGATAGCTTGAAAGGAAGAGGGAGGCTTGTGGTCTCTTTCTCAGCAGGACATTAAACGGGGTACAAGGTCCTAACTCAAAACTCACAGGTGATGCTCATTTGTACAGAATCCTCCCAGTCCTGAGGGCCGAGGAGCTTCCCCGCCCTTGCAGCACAGACGGTGGGGTTCCAGGTTGGACACCAGAGCAGCTGAATAGGGGAAGGAGGGAAGGAAAGTGGAAGGGAGAAAGGAAGGGAGGAAAAAACCAGGAAGGGAAGGAGGGAAGAGGAGGGAGCAAAGCAGGGGTAGTGTGCACGGTCTCCTTGGAAATGCAGCCCTGGCCCCGCCCACATCTGAAGGCGATTGTGATGTCACGCGTGGAACCTCCAGACTCCTTTTGGCCCTCAGAGTCAGTAGAACTTTCCTCCCAAGCCCCGGCGGCAGGTTGGACGCTGGACCATGGGCTCCAGCCAGGCCCAGCCCTTCTCGGGCTACTGCACAGCAATGCCTCCCAGCTGTGCAAAGAGGAGTTACCGCTCTCACTCCAGCCAGAAAGCCTCAGCAAAACACAGAGGTTAAAGGCTTAAAGTCCCCAGTCCTGAATCATTGGTCTGTGGCTCCCCAGGAGCCCGTCCTCAGGCTCTAACTCCGCCCCATCCTAGCCCTGAGCCCCTCCTCCTTTGTCAGGCCGGCTGCTTCCACTGCCTCCTTGGGTCCCCCACACCCTGCCCAGGCCGGAGCTCTAAGCCCTCCCCTCATCTTCTGCCCCGCCCTCTCCTTACCACTGCTGCTTTCATCCCAGATGGTGGCATTGTTCTCAGTCTTTTCCTTAGTCCACCTTTCAGTCGTCATTCTCGTCCTGACCCACATAGCTCTTAGTCCAGTTTTTCCTCTACAAGACTCTTCCTCACAGAGGTCCAATTCTAGCTTGGCCGAGCCAACCGTAAACCCCAATCTCAGCTTCGCTCCCGTCCAGCCCTCAACAAAGCCTCATGCTTGTCCGGCCTCTCCACCTACCTTCCCCCGCCCCCCCCACCCCGCGTTCTAAGTTGTGTTGCCTTCTCAGCCCAAGTCTAAGCTTCAGCCGAGCTCTTCTTCCGAGGCACCCCAGGTCCTTCCAAGCTCTTCCCTCTTTGTCCCACTTTAACCTTAGTGCCTCACCTTTATCTCAGACATTAACCTTAACTCGGCCGCTCAGGCCCAGCCCTCAGTCCCATCCCTAGTTCCTCTCCAGACCTACCCCCAGCTCTTAACCCCACCCCCACTTTGGCCCCGCCCCTAGCCCTGCCCTTAGCCCCGCCCCGCCCATTCTCTCAACCTGACACTGCCCTCTGCTCCGGCCCCTCCCAATCCCTTCGGAACCCTGCAGCAGCCCTTAGCTCCGCCCCCAAACTACTCTACTACCTCTCTCCGGGTTGGGAAGAGACCCCTTCGAACCACTCCACCCGCCCATCCCGGCTCTTCTGAGGTTCCTCCAGCCCTGGAAGGCCGGGCTCAATCGCCCTCTCCGCCTGCAGGCTCCTCTGATGAGGACTTGCCAATTCTCAGCCGCCCTGTGGCGCCCAACCCCGGAGCCTCTTAGCAGCGTTCCCTTCTAGCTCGGATGGAGCGCCCTGATCCGGAAAAATACTGCGCAATAAAGATGTTAACATAGAGCTTGGGTCTTGGTCACTTTTTCCCAAAAGTTATAGTGGTTAAGATTTTTCAGTTCTATGTTTGTGCTTTCTTATTTCATTCCCGCAAATTTATGTGTCTCCATAGGCCTGCCCAGTACTGGGAGCAGTCCGCTCCATTAATCCCTCACACCATACAACCCTCACACCTTAAGTATAGCGTCCACGTTGCACATGCTTGTACCACACACGTAGTGTACCTAAAAAAATCTAGTTGCCACACAGACTGATACAATGTGCACACACACCTCACAGAAGCTACCCAGAACAAAGAAGCGTACCCCTGCTCCCTACATTTTTCTCAGCACAAACACTCCACAGCAGTGTTGTGGTGCCAACTACACACACACACACATACACACACACAGGCTCTGTGCAAGGCAAGGCAATGCAAGGGGTGATGAGCAGTCCCATGTGGGAGCAAAGATAAACAAACGAACAAAAAATTCCAGGAGAGTGTGAAAAAATGTTAGTGCCATATAACCAACATTCCCACATCACGCCCTTCAGTTTCTCTTAGCACCAGGCTCCAAAGCCAAGCTATGCCTCAAAGGATGAAAAGGAAAACATGGTATTTAAACTTTGTTTTCTCCAGAGAAATCAAGGGCCTCTCCCGCTGCTGCTCCACATGATACCCTCCTTCACGTTCCCCCAGACCCAGCAGCCTGTGTGGGGAGGGTCACCGCCCAAAACCTCCAGCTCCAGGAACAGCAGGGGAGGGGGGACAGGGAAAAGGGGAGTGTGCAGAAAACCAACCCTCCCAGAACAGAGAAGTGGCTGAGAATGAAAGCAGTCACAGAATGGACAGAGCACTCACTTGCTGACTGGGAGCCAGGATCTGTGTTCTAATCTTGACACTGCAAGGCCTCCCAGGATGATACCAAACCACACCTGTCCCGTATCCCTCCGTTGCTGGGCCAGATGCCTGAGATACTCCAGCCAATCTACTCGTATAGCTATGGGTCAGCTGTCAACAATGAGGCAGGTTCTTGCTCACTCATCCTATAGAGTTATAAGCCCTGGCTGGTGTGGCTCAGTGGATTGAGCACTGGCCTGCAAACTGAAGGATGTTGGTTTGATTCCCTGCCAAGGCGCATGTCTGGGTTGCGGGCCAGGTCCCTAGTTGAGGGCATGGGAGAGGTAAACAATGGATGTACTTACTGGTTTCTCTCCCTCTCTTTCTCCCTCCCTTCCCTCTCTAAAAGTAAAGAAATAAAATCTTTTAAGAAAAAGGTTATAATAGTTAAGGTTTTTGAGCCCTTCCTACATATGTGTTAGTGCTTTCTTATTTAACCCAGGAAATCTCATCGACATTATTAGCCTCATTTTATGGAAGAGAAAACTGAGGCACCCAGGATAAGTGGTTTGTTTGCCTGAGTGTCTTTTTTTATTTATTTATTTTTTTAAATTTTATTTACTTATCTTTAGAGGGGAAGGGAAGGAGAGAGGGAGAGAAACATCCATGTATGGTTGCCTTTTGTGCATCCCCTGCTGGGAAGTGGCCTGCAGGGAACCGGCCTGCAACCCAGGCATGTCCCCTGACCGGGAATCGAACCGCGATTGTCTGGTTCGCAGGCCCGTGCTCAATCCACTGAGCTACACCAGCCAGGGCTATGCCTGAGTGTCTTAAGAGGCAGTGAGGATTCGAGTGCAGGCCCTCCTCAGAGTACCTCTCTCTCTCTCTTTTTGAAGAGGGAAAAATACACACAGTACTTTTTATTCAATTTAGTTTAATCATGTTTTAAACTGTAAAAAGACACCGGTCATAATTTTATGTTTGTACCTCTAATATACTTCGATGTTAAACAGAATATCTTCTGAATAAGAGCCCAGCCCCTACCCTCCCTGGGCCACAGGTATCCAAAACCCAATCACTTCTGTGTTCCTCTCAGACAACTATCTGTTAAAGGAAAGGTGAGAAGAGGCTAAAAAAAATAAAGTATTATTCAATGATAGAAATTTTGCTCTAAGCACCGAGTAGGACACATTCGCAGGGAAGGAACCAAAGGAAAGGGCTCTCAACAACAATTCAGATCTGGCCCAATGAGAGTATGACCCCCCCCAAACCTGGTCCCTAAGCACCCAGCTTGCCTGAGGCCTCCCCCAGCGCCAGAGATGGCCAGCATCCCGGCAGGAGACTCCAGTTCCAAGATTGCCATACAGCCCTGCCCATTCCATATCCCTCATCCCCAACAAAGGACTCCAACCCCCAAAATGCTAATAACAGCGGGTTTAATGCATAAGGCACAGTGTAGGGCTGGGACCATTAAGCATCCTCATACCCAAAGGGCCCAGCAGGCGGAGCAAAAGCAGCAGGGACCATCTCTCCACTCCTGGGCACCCTGCAGAGCCCCCGAAGGAAGGGGGCATTCAGTCTTTGGTATGATGCCTAGGGGCAGGAAGTGACTAGCATGGTCCCAACTACCCCTCTGGGGGTACTGCCACCAAGGGGCAGCTCTTTGGTCTGTAACAGCAGTCAGTGCAAATGCCCAGGGGTAGAGGTCTGGGGGAGTCAAGACGGCACAGTGCCTCAGGGCTGAGCAACCCCTCACCCCTCAAAAGCAACATGTAGGCTTCTTCTTGTTGGTGGTTAGGTACAGGTTGTTGTCATCGCTGTTGATGCCTGAAGAAGAGCGAGGGAAATATGTGAAGCAGGGATTGGAGGCTCCCCGTGCTCTCTGCCACCCGCACCCAGGAGGGCACTCACGAACGACATCCCCAATGCTCCGGGCCCCCGACTTCTCCAGCTCAGCCAGCACATTGGCCTCAAAGGTCAGTGCCGCCACACGGAAAAAGAATTCCCGGACATTTTCACCTGACACGGGGAACAGATGGGTGCTTAGGGGCAGCTCTAAGCCTGGGGTCATTGGGCACAGCTGGAGTTGCAGGAGTGAGGGGCGAGGTAGGCAGGAATGCCACAGCAGAAGGCCTGAAGCCTCTTACCAGTGAGAGATGAGACCGCCCAGTATTCAGCCTTCATCTCTTGGGCCACCTTGAGTGCGTCTCTCTCCATTAGCACATACTGAGCAGGAGTCTGGAGGAAAGTCAGAGTCAGCCCTGGCGGAAGCTCAGTTCATTAAAGCATCGTCTCAAAACACCAAGGTTGTGGGTTGGATCCCCAGTCAGGGCACATACAAGAATCAACCAATGAGTACACAAATAAGTGGAATAAATGGATGTTTCTCTCTCTCTCCCTTCCTCTCTCTTTTTAAAATCAATCAATTAAAAATTTTAAAAGATTTTATTTATTTATCTTTAGAGGGTAAGGGAAAGAAAGAGGGAGAGAAACATCAATGTATGGTTGCCTCTCATGCATCCCCTCCTGGGAACTGGCCTGCAACCCAGGCATGTGCCCTGACTGGGAATCAAATCACGATTCTTTGGTTCGCAGGCCTGTGCTCAATCCACTGAACTCCACCAGCCAGGGCAAAAATTTTTTTATTCAATTGAGAAAAAAAAAAAGCCCTGGCCAGTGTGGCTCAAGTGGTTGGAGGGTCACCTGGTCGGGGCACACATCTAAGTTGCAGATTCGATCCCCAGTTGGGGTGCCTATGAGAGACAGGCAACCAATCGATGTTTCTCTCCCTCCATCTCAAATCAATAAGCATGTCCCCAGAGGACAAAAATAAATATGTAAATAAATAGCAAAATTAAAATAAGGAAGTCAGAGTTAGATGCGGGAGGGTTCTCACACCACGCTGGGAAGGCCCCCCCATCCACAGGCACACTCACACTCAGGTCCTTCTTGGAACCCACAAGGAAGAGAAGCACGCTGGAAGGGTCATTCTCCTTGAGTGCATCAGCAAGCCACTGCCTGCCACAGATGAAGGGCAGCGAGAGATGAGCTGGGCAGCCCCCCCCCACTGACACTCACACGCCCGATTATCCTCCCTCTGCTCCTAGTTGCCGTCTTCCCTTCCCCACCATGCCCTGAGCACTCCTCTTTTCTGAACTCTCTCTTCCCAGAGTCCCAATATATTTCAGCATCTCCATGTACCTGGTATGTTCCAAGGAGGCAACATCATTCAGACTGAAGACAATGATGATGGCTGAAATAGTGGTGGAAACAGTCCTGGGCTGATGGGGAAACACTACCCCCCTTTTCGGCTCATTTCCACAATCCCCTCAGTCCACAATTAGAAGCCAGCACCCACCTACCCCCCTTCACCCAGCCCCTTACCTTGAGCTCCTCGGTAGTAGGTTGATGCAATGCATTTGAATCTCTCCTGTCCAGCAGTATCCCAGCTGGGAGGAATAAGGGGTGAAACAGAGGCATGGGGATGGGAGTGGGGTAGGATGTAGGTGCTAGAGGAAGAAATGGCTGGAAGAGGTAGAGGAAGCACTTACAGCTGCAGACTGAAGGGAACGCCCAACACCTCAAATCGTTCCATCTCAAAGTCCACTCCAATGGTGGCCTTGTAATTCTTATCAAAGGTGTCTTTGCAGAACCTGAGGGGGCACCGGATGCTCTGGCCCTGAGCCCAGCTGATCTGGCTAGGCCTGGCCTCCCCTCCCCAGCCCAACCCAGCTCAGTCCAGCACCCTCTTACCTATTAATGAGACAAGTCTTCCCCACTGACAGGTCCCCCACCACAATGACCTTGGAGATTTTAAATCTGCTGGACACAAGAGGAGGCAGGAGGAGTGGGCCCTAGTTGTCTCACTCTAGGGAGTCCCAAAGTTCCCTAGTAAGTCTACAAAGGTAGCTGCATCCAGGCTGCAGTTCCCAGAGACACCAGGCCTCCTGGGCAGCTCTCCTGGACAGACAGACGTACTGGCCAGGAGTGTTCTGTGCTTCAGTGTAAGAGAGACATGAATTTGAATTCCAGGTACTTCCTATTCACACTTACTAGCTGTGTGACTTAGGACAAGTTACCTAGCCTCTCTGTCTCAGTTCCAACATTTAAGTGGGTATTTAAAATCTATTTTATCGGGATGTTGAGAAGGTTAAAATGAGATAAATGTTCTATATTGTGAAACATACCTCCCACACACACATACATTTTAACATCTCTGAAACCAGGATACATCTTAAATGTGATGTGTTTTCCACTGAATAAAAGGCAGTAACGGTATCCAACACAGTGCCCAGCACAGAGCAAACCCTACACTAATGGCGGCAACCATCACTATTGTTCCCTTTTTACTCACACTTGGACTCATACATGAAGACACAGTCCCTGCCCCGGGATTCAAACAGATGGTATGCGAGAAGCTGAGCCGGGGACCACATCCTTCTCTGTTAGAAACTGAACTGCCACTTTTCAGCCAAACCCGTTTCACTGGACTCACTATAAACTTGCTGGTTATAAATAAAGCGGTCGATGCAGGGTCATAAAAAGGGGGAATAACCACATAGCTGGTAGGCAGAAGATTCAAAGGAGCCCCCAGGGCGCGGACGTTACCACCGCCTTGACTACAGAGTTTCCTGGGACTTCCTTTCTGTATTTTGGGCGTCTCCAACTCACCCCACGGTGCCTGTCCGGTGCTCCTGGCAAGCGCAGGTGACCCGGGGGTGGAAGTCTTTGCGCATATGCAAAGCGGCTTCCCTCCTCAGGTACTGAAAGGAATAGAAGAGAATGAGACTCACCCACCACTGGCCCTGTCCCGCAGCCAAGCAGCCTGGGGCTGGGGGTGGGGAGGGGACCACCCAGAAGCAGCAGGCCTAGCTGGGTGGCAGGGCTGGGCCCAAGCCTCTAACTGGCCTGGTGCCGCCTCCTCCCCGCCCACACACCACCGCAGCCAGAAGCCCGACGTGGCCCCGATGCCTACCTGGGGCAGCTCCGCTAGGACGCGGTCCCTCCGCACGGGCGCCAGAATGTTCATCTTGCCTGAGGTCTTGTTGGGCGCCCTGAGAAGGCGCGGAGGCCTGATCCGCCTCAGCGACCCGGGCCCGTGAGGACCCGACAATCACCCGCGACCGAGGAGTCCCGACTATGACTCGGGGGCACGGGGAGCCTACGGGAGCCCGCGGCCTCGGGGATGCTACGATCACCGAGGGCCACGGAGATGAGACAGTCACGCGGGGCTGGGGTGATCCCACAATCACCCGGGGCCGGACCGTCCCGAAGACGACGCGGGGGCGGGGAGACCCCTCGGCTGCCAAATGGGGACTGGGAGTCCCGTCCCGGGGATCCCGGGCCCGCGCAGACCCTACGATAACTCGGGGCCGGAAAGTTCCTACAAAAACTCGAGGCCGCGGAGACCCGACGACAAGTCGGGGTTGGGGCGGCCGCACCATAACAGAGCGGTCCAAGGGCGCGGGCGCGGGCGCGGCCCCACCGCACGGGGTCAGTGTGAGCAGGGACCGCACTGCGAGGCCGCGGGCCGCGGGAAGAGGGGCGAAGGACCCGGCCCGCCGCGGGCCCCGCGTCCCACTCGACTCTCCCTCTGCGAGCTCTGTAACACGATCCCCGGAAATTCCTGGAGAAGGGCCGCCCCCTGCCCCTCTCCCGGCAGCTCCCTGTCTTGCAACGGGCCCAGGACTCCCCATCCTCTCCTCCCCACTGCACTGCCCTAAGCTTCCTCGACAGACACCTCAGCGGCGACCAGCACCGCCCCCACCCAGGCTGGAACGTGCCCAGACAGGGGTCCCCAGGTGGCTCTGCCCTGCACCTCTGTGCCGGGCTGCATCTCCACCGGGACCCTTACCCAGCCGAACTGGTGATGGGGAATCGGTGATTGCCGCGCAGCATCTGGCTGCGCCAGGACCGGCGGGGAGGGGTAAGGGGGAGAGAAGGGGCCCAAGGAGAGGCGGCGCTTCCCTCCTCAACTCCAGGCCCAGGACGTGACTCACCGAGTCTGCCCCCGCTTGCCGCCCTTCAGCCCTGGGAGTTGGGGGGGGGGGGCGGGGAGTAGCACAGAGGGGGTGCCAGAGGAGCTGGATGCCCACCGTGGAGATAGACGTCCGAGGTCTGTAGTCTTTTCCTTGAAGGCTACCGCGTAAATTGAGGGGTGGGAAGGCTGAAGACTAAGCCTCCTCCCTCGATGGAGGATAAAGGAGGGCTAGATGGATCGGGAACTCCGCCCTTGGGGGAGGTCACTGCTCTGGAGCACTGGGACTCTCCTCTGGTACTAGGCTTCTCTCGGACCCCTTTGGAACCTTCCCAAGGACTTTTCCACTTTGCAGTTCTTTCGGATAGTCAGGATAGCACAATTCAAATCTCACCGTTAAAGGGGAAAGCAGGTTCCAAGAGGCGAGGAGGAAGATAAAAAGGGAGGGGTGAAGGCGGAGTAGACGCCCGCCCTCTGAGAAGCAAACTAAAGCCTTACTGAACTTTGGTGTGTGTCCGGAACTGAATTTGAGGATGCAGGGATGGCCGGGGCAGGGAAGGCAAGACTACTTAAAGGGAAGGGGTTTGTGAATGGAAAAACTATAACAAAAGCTAGCAAATGCTGGAGAAATCTGTGCGCTGGGTGTTTGGAATATTAGCAGTTTTTCCAGAGTATTGTCGAGAAAGCGTGTGAAATCGACGTACGTGAAGAGGGGAGATGTGGCCACCTCCCACCTCCTCTGGTACTTCGTTCCTCCCCTCTCCCTGACTCGATTTTTTTCTGCCACAAAAATCACCCATATTGATAAGCCACGTCTCAATCTCGGGACATCAATTTCCACAAATGTTATTTGAAGTAGTTGGGCCTGACAAATTCTGCTCTAACGTTCCAGGACTTTGCGTCGCTCTCCCTGAGTCTATCTAACTATATCTATTACAGGCTGCAGCGTTACTGCCTCCTGGAACTGCAGTTCTTTTCTCTGAAGTTGCTCAGGATGAGAAACGCTCAGGACCAGACGCGAGTACCAGTCTGTTTATCCGCCGCAGCAGATAAACACGTCTCAAAAAAAAAACTACAACCCCCAAGAAGCTCTACGGTCTTACGAGGAGCTTCTTACAGGGGGAGGTGTGGCGCATGCTTAGTCCCTCTCCTGAGGGAATTAAACCTAACTACTATTCCCGGCGGGCGCTGCGCTACAGATCACCCAATCAGCTTTAAGTAAAAAAGCATCGCGAGTCTTCGGTGAGACTTAGTTCTACTAGCCCGTGGGAACGGGTCTAGGAAACCCTTTTCACGAAGATGGCGCCCAAAGCGAAGAAGGAAGGTGTGTGCTGGGGCTTGGGGGTAACATGGCTGGTTGGCCTGGGATCCCTAGACAGCGAACGAACAGAAAGGACAGTGGCTAACCTAAGACTTATGTGTCAGCTCCGGAGCTGCTGATCCTGTTTCGGCCAGGCTGCGGTGCGCGTGGGCCCAACCGCATGGGCTAGGCTTCGGTTGAAGGGTGAGGGGAGGGAAGCTGATAGCCAGATAGTGGACTTGGGAACTACACGCATCCGAAGATCACAGCTCCATGTCTCCAGACTTGTATGGAATCAGTTCCCTCAACTTCTCTTTTTTCCTTTTTTTTTTTTAACTTCTCATTTTCATTACAGACGACTATGTAATCTCCCAGGATGGCTGTGCGATAGTCTGTATAAAACTACTCGCATGCTTCCTGGCAAGTATCAAGCGTTTGAGCATTGTTAGTTACTTTTTTATGTGTCGGATACCTGGAGTTACTACTCCAAGTGCGCCCCATTACCGTGCATATGATGGAAAATGTTTAATCTGAGACTTGTGATGTCTTCAAAGGAACCACTGATGCACGTGTAGCCCGGGGCGCCCACTACCGGTGTTCGGGCCAGAAGTGATGGATTTCTGAAACCCGCTTCCACATTTTATTTTATTTTCTCAGCCCCTGCACCTCCCAAAGCCGAAGCCAAGGCAAAGGCTTTAAAGGCGAAGAAAGCAGTGCTAAAAGGCGTCCACAGCCACAAAAAGAAGAAGATACGCACATCACCCACCTTCAGGAGGCCTAAGACACTGCGGCTCCGAAGGCAGCCTAAATATCCTCGGAAGAGCGCCCCCAGGAGAAACAAGTCGGTACTGCCCTGTACTCTTCCTCCCCTGCCCCCCTCCCCTTTTATAAGAGAAAGTTTAGGAAGTAATAGAGGTAAGAGAAGTGAGCCAGGTGGCTGTGTAGGCTACCAGACTTAGAGCTTGGCTTCTCAAAAACCTGTAAGTACTTCACGTGTTTACTTAATGGGGTTGTGAGGAGATTGTTAATGCCTTATTTAAGAACAAAAAGAGGCTTTTCACTATTGGCAGGAATTGTTTAAAACAACCCATAGTTAGTGCCAGGGTTAATTAATTGTTAGGTTAATTATCACTTTATATGTTAGGGTCTACCTTCTTAGAAGTACGATGTAGGACTTAGATGTTCTCTGTTGTAGGGCTTCAGAGAAGCCCTCATACACCTCATATAGAATTCCTCATAGCACCTATTGCTGCAGGGAGTAATTGTTGAAGGTGGCAACGTGGGGTGATCTGGGTTGATAAAGGAGATTTACTCATACCTGTACTGGATAGCGAAGGCCTGCAACAGTATATGGAATCTTCCTTCTCATTCACTCTCAAATTTTTACACTTGGGTAATGGTTAGTGGGAAATTGCACAAAAGGTTGGGATACGTCAGTATTTTGGTGGTGTGCTTCTGTTAATAACTAACCTTAGGAACCGCAGATTAGAGACAAACTATGGTAGCAGAATAGAGTGGGTTGTGTCCCTCTGTGGAGGAAAGCAAGCACTTGACAGTCTTTTTACCCCTTTTGGACTTAGCATTTAGTGTAATAAGAGGTTGAGACCTGACTTCTAACATCAAAATGAGAAGGTAGTGTCCATGTGAATAGAGCGTTTCTTCTCTGAATTTCAGGGGGGAAACTGTTGTAGTTGTGTTCAAGTCACTGTAAGTTTAACTTGAGCTGTAAATAAAAAGTTGCTCTCAAGAATTGATGGTCCAGGCAGAAAACTGTACTTGAACAACAATGGGGGGGGAGGTGTTAAAAAAAAAAGAATTGATGGTCTTCAAGCCACCAAAGTGGGTGGAAATAGCCTCATAGTGAAGTAGCAACATTCTTTGGAACTCTAGCCTGGGTTTCAAGATGTTGCAGGCTGGCTTTGTGCTCTTCAGTTTTAACTTCTCAAGTCTCAATTTTATCCACAAATTCTCCCTTCAGAAATGTAAAAAAAGAAAAAAGGAAAAAAAAGCCACTGGCTTGGTTCAGTGGATTGACCACCATCCTGTGAACTAGGGGATCATTGGCCCAATTCCCAGTCAGGGCACATCTCTGGGTTGTGGGCCAGGGTCTCCAGCAGGGGGCATGTTAGAGCAACCACATGTTGATGTTCCTTTCTCTAAAAATAAATCTTAAAACAATAAAAAGGGATTTTTTTTTTTTTAAGAGAAAGAAATGGTGAGGTCAAATAAAGAATGAGGGGTTTGGGACTCAAGATAATTCTTTAATTACTTAAAGGATGAAAGCCCTTCAAGTGGAATAGAGTGCATATGGTTCTCCAGGTCCCTAGGTTTCAGGTTGCAGATGATGACACCTTTGGCGACCAAAGTCTGACAAAAATGATTGCTACTCATTGTCTGATGCACCTGGGCTTCAAAAGAGGTCCCATCCTTTCTTTTACTGGGCTCAGGCCAGGTGACCCCATTTTATCTCTCCCAGGCTTGATCACTATGCCATCATCAAGTTCCCCCTGACTACTGAGTCAGCCATGAAGAAGATAGAAGACAACAATACACTTGTGTTCATCGTGGATGTCAAGGCCAACAAGCACCAGATCAAACAGGCTGTGAAGAAGCTCTATGACATTGATGTGGCCAAGGTCAACACCCTGATCAGGTGAGTGGAGCTCCAAGGGCTGAGGAGGACACTAGGGCCTCAAGTTAGGAAGCCTGGATGGCATGAAATTCCTTAAAATTCCTTGATGCTGCTTCTGGGGTCAGAGTAGGTTTCAGAGTGTGCAAGCCTTGAGAAATGAGCCAGCCCCTGCTGTAATTACAGTCCATTGTGTGGACTATAGACTTTTGAGGCATCATCAGCTCTCCTGGCTGTAGGATTTGATTTATGGCACATGTGGCAAATAAGTCCCATGGGTCGAATCTCTCTCTCCACCTTGTTTCTGCCAGGCGGCAGCACTGAGCTCTCACTTAACTGTTGGGGAAGTTACATTTATACAGTCCGAAAATACATTCGGCCCTTTGAAGGTAACTAAGAGACTGATGTGGCCCCCAGTGAAAATGAGTTTGACACCCGTTATTTATGGGGTTGGTGCTCATTTTCGTGATTCCTATCTCTAGACAGGCCCTAGAATAAGAAAATTATGTCTGATTACCTTGATTATCCTGTGGTGTTTCCCAAAAAGACATCAGCTTTGTAGCCTAGTGGCTTCTTAACCTTCCCATGTCAGTGACAGGAAAATATAACTATTTGGAAAAGACTACATGAAGAAAGGAACCCCTGATGCCTCAGAAGACTGGGGGGAGGGGCAGGGGCACTGCAGGCAGCAGGGACTAAGGCTGCCTTCTCCACCCTAGGCCTGATGGGGAGAAGAAGGCGTATGTTCGACTGGCTCCAGACTATGATGCTTTGGATGTTGCCAACAAAGTAAGCCTCCTTTGTCATGAAACTCCTTTAACAGCTACCCTCTGGGTGCAGATGATGTGTCTGTTTGCGACCAAAGCCTGATGTTTGCTGATTAGCCTTAACTGACTGACTGCACCCCTCTCCTTAATAGGCCTTACCCTGTGCCCACATTATACTTTTTAACCATGAAATTCCGGCTTAATCTTTACATCTCAACTTCAGTAACAAAGCTCCCTTTTGTTTTTCAGATTGGGATCATCTAAACTGAGTCCAGCTGGCTAATTCTAAATATAAAAATTTCATACTATATGCTTCTTTATGTTGATTTCTGGTTGGGCTGGGAGGGCACCATACTGTGGTATATACACACTAAACAGTAGTTTGCGAAAGACTCCTGGCCCACTTACCCCATTGGAACATTCGGTGCTCTCATTTCATCATACCAGTTATAATCCTAGCAGCAAGAGTTCAGCAGATTTTTGTGATCCAGACTTGGGTTACTTGTCCTAGGACAACTAGAATTTGCCTCTGTCATAGGATTAAGTGAATAAGCAAGCAGTTTTATCAGAACCCCTTTTATCCCTGGAAGAAGAGGCTTTGTATGAAACCAATACCTGGATGGAGTTCATTAGCATCCATTTCAGGGCAGTGTGGGCTGGGTAGCACCTTGTCCCCACACCCATCTACCATGTCCAACCGGTCTGTCTGCTTCCCTCACCCTTGCCCAAGGAAGGACAAGGACTTCAGAGAGTGTTTTCAATAGTGGATGCAGGCTTGAAAGGTGGAGAACCCAGATGCCCCAGCTTTGGGTCTTAGTCTTGACTTCAGTTTATGAGTGAGGCTGTTCTTGGCTGTTTGCTGTCCTTGCCACAAGTTGCAGGCTCTGTGCCTCTCACTCTGTTAAGAACTTGTCTTTGTGTTGTGGGCTAGGCACACGTTCAGGGCAAAAGTCCGAGCGGAGGAGGCGGGAAAAGTAGATGAGGATCATGATGTCCAGCATGAGCAGGATACCCAGCAGGAAGGTGCCTTGGGTTCCCTGACCCACATATTGCAGGAAGAAATAGGTGAGGTAGGCCTGGGGGGCCAGTCGGAAGAGAAAATACATGATCAAGTTGACATACTTGTTGATCCGGTACAGGAGGTGATTCTGGGCATTGTTGATCTTCATCATCATGCGAATGGTGAGGAAAATGTTGCTGACCTCTACCAGTAGTGTTATGACACCCCCACCTACAAAACTGCTCCGAAAGATGCCTGAAAAGAAGGCACCCATGGCCTAGAGGGCAAAGGTGAGAACAGGTTAGGTAATAAACACCAAGGCTATCAGATTAAGGCCTGGCTGTTGTGGCTCAGTGGATCCAGCACCAGCCTGCAAACTCATGGGTCACTAATGAGGGTGGGTGCCTGAGTTTCAGTGGAGGCATATATAAGAAGTAACCAATGGGTGTTTCTCTCCCTGTCTCAAAGCACTGAGAAAAAAGGCTATTAGATTGAGACTGGAAAATCTTACCCTGTTTGCTTTCTTCTAGCATATAGTTTACAGTGAGTTAAACACAAATTTTGAACCCTATATGGAGTTAACTGCAGTCAATACTAGGTGAGGTTATGAAATGCTAGCCTTAAATAGTGAACCAAGGGCCCAGACTAGCATCTGAGGATGAAAGATGTAGGACACATGGTGTGAATGGAGTTAAGAGGGTGGAGAGTAAAGTTGATAGCGCCAGGCCTATACCACACCCCAACTTACCATGACATGATGGACCAGGTATTCCCAAGAAGCTCGAGCCTGACAACTAACCACGATGTCCACAGTGTCGTGGATGAAATAACCTAGCAGAGGGATGGGTGAAGAGGTCGTGAAGGGGACTGAACAAGAACCTCGCCCCCCCCCCCCGTTCCTCCACCTACTTAATGCTTAATAGGCAAGACTTACCTGCAGAAAAGCAAACGAGCAGGTAGCCAGAAAGCGACCATGCCGTCTCAATCTCTACTAGCAGTTCTGGGGTCTGCCACACACTGAATGGGAGGGAAGAAAGGAGGCAGGCGTTCATCTCCCAATTCCCAAAGACCTTCCAGCTCCCCAATTATCCTTGCCAGTCCAAGAGGAGTCTAAGCCCACTATATTAACTGGGAAGCAAGTAGGGGCTTGGCTGAAACTCAGGTGTCTTCCCTTTCCCAGGTGAGATCCCCTTCTCCCGGGGCCAGCTCAGGATTGGATAGCCTTCCAGACAGGGAATCATGTGAGACTGCATGGCCTCAGCCCGCCCGTGAGTGATGGGGAGAGTAACGCGGGATTCCCTGGCCACCTTCATTGCCCCGGTTCTTCACTCACCACAGCAAAGCCCAGATCCCTGACACAATGGAATGGGCGAACGAGACGAGTAGGTTGTGCCAGCGCCAGGTGCGCAGGGGGTCAGCACGCACGTGAGCGGGCAGAGGTAGGCGACTGAGCGCGCGCCGGAGTGCCCGGAAGGTCAGCGTGGCGCCCAGGAGCAGCAGCAGGGCGGGGTGCAGCAGTGGGGGCATGCTGGTCCTCCCTGCCGTCCTTCTGTCCCCCCTCTAGCCGGCCTCCTCGCGCTATCCGGCAAATGGAGTTCCCTCTCGGTTCAGTTCACTCCGGACACCTCTCCCGCCGGCCTCCAGCCTCACACAGTTTCTCCACGGAGCTCTCTAGGCCCCTACGCTCCTCTTGTCCCCTCCCAGCGGGCCTCTGCCCCCGCCCCTGGCCGCCCGGGCCCCTGCCCCGCCCCGCCCCGCCCCGCCTCCTTGCCCCCGCCCCTCCGGCGCCTCTGCTGAACAGAGGGCACTAGCCCCATTTCCCGGGGGCTTGGGATGGGGGTAGCTTCCGCGTCCCGCGTGGACTTCGGGGGTTGTCCTGGGCAGCCGCCACAGAGGCATCCTCCCTGGCGCCTCCCAATTCCCGACTCTCTTTCTGCTTCATTATCCGGCGTCCTCACTTTCTCCCGCCACTGGCTCCCCCGCCTGAGTGGGTATTGTGAGCACTCACTCCACCCTCAACTCCACGACTTTTAAACCCGGGATTTGGTTATAGGTTGGAGTCCTGCCTTGGTCTACAATCTCTGCCCAGTCCCTGTTCTTTCACTGGATCACTAGCTTTTTCAGGCTAGAGACAACCGTGTTTACCTGCCTCTACAGCACCCTGCTTAGAGACGGCGCCTAGAAACTGTTGATTAACCCATCACCACCCCTCTTTCCAGGCCGCTTTTGGGCTCCTGGGGCCAAGCGACTGTACCAATCTGCTTTCAGACAGGGCCAGCTCTCTTCTCCCGGCTCTTCGGAGGCTGGAGCGGGGAAGACAGCTGATTTTGCTAGGGTGACCCTCACTCTTCAGGCAGTGGCCTGGAGCACTTGCAGTTTATGGTCACTAGGTGTCAGTCTGTACTCACCATGGCGTGGGATTAACAACACCCCCACCCAGCCCCGCCTCCAAAGAAATGAGGTGGTACTTTAAGGGGAGAGTTAGCCAGCCAGACTCTACGGAACAGAGGAGCGGCTAAAAAGACAGTCTGGAGTAGGGGGCGAGAAAGGGGAGGTAGACGAGGCTAAGAAAGTTGTAGAGTTGTAGTTGAGGGCGAGGGAAAAAGTGTTGCGAGAGGGAGGAAAAGCCAGAAACCTGAGGCGTCAGAGACCTGGGGGCCGAGAGGTTTGAGTGTTTGCCTTGCTTCCTCTGGTGGCTCCAAGGTTACACATTAACCCCTGTGGGGCTCCTGGGTCAACCAAGTCCCTCTCGGTTTCTAGGTGAGAGCACGAGTGTCTCAGGTGAGCAGCTTTCTCCCTTTGTGCTTGCTTCCGCTCCCCTGGGCAGCTTTGTCTGCCGGCCAACACCGGCTTGAGCCCGCAAGGGGCCCTCCTGGGGCTCTTCTAGTGGTCATTCCACGTGAGCAGGTTTGGGCACCCTTTTGAGGGATGTGATGGGAGCAGAAGATAAACACCCCATTCCTCGTCCACTCATAAATAGGGACGCTACCCCTTAGCTAATCACCATCCTCTTGCTCCTAAAATGAGCTTTTATTGACTTAACGCAGAGCAGGAGGTGCCAGGAAGACACCTGTAATTAAACTCACTTCTGGTCTAGACCCTAAACAATCGTACTAACCTCTGGACAGAAACTTAGAACATATGGGCCGAACGCGAATGGGCCATATGAAGGAACGTTGAAAAATCGCAGAACGATGCGAGGTTTAAACCGACACCTAATTCCACTTGCAGCTCCCAGCAATTACTTTGCAGTGTAGGGGGCGTGGCTCTAGAGTAGGCGGGTTCGCGCACGCGCCGGGTCTGGGTGTAGGGGGTTCCGGAAATGTGACTGAGAAATGAGATGGAGAAGTACGAGCGGATTCGAGTGGTGGGGAGAGGTGCCTTCGGGTGAGCCAGGGCTCTGGGGGAGGCAATTACTCAGGGAGAGGGAAAGTAAACCCCAACGCTGTCCGCGAAATCGCTGCCCGGTTAGCCCCGCCCTGAGGCGTGAGTGCCCACTCTTCGGAAGCCCCGCCCAAGCTTCCGGTACAGGTCGGTGACTGCGAGACTCAACTTCTAAGGAGGTCACGCCTTCGGCAAGCCTTTGCACCCCCGCAGTTCTGGTGTTAGAGGACGGACTCATTCATTCAACAAATATTGATTGAGGCTTTCGACGCTGGGAATACAGTTAAGAACAGGCGTAATCTTTCCCCCCTCAGTTTACAGACAATAGGGAAAATGTACAATAAACAAGACATTGTTAAAGCAGTTATTAACAAGCTGCGTGAACAGGACATAATACCAGAGAAGTATTTTTCGGGGGGGGGGGGGGGGGGGTTGTGATCAAGGAAATTTCTCTGAGAGGTGAAGTTTTAAGCCAAGGCTTGAGGAATGAGTACCTGTCTGACGGTGAAGGCAGAGCTTTTCAGATCTTCACATGGGAAGAAATTCAAAGTATTCAAAGAACTAAGAAAAAAGTCTGGTGTAATTGGAATGTAGTGTGCAAGGTAAAGAATGCTATAAAATGTGGGGACGGAGCCAGAATCTAGCCTTAGGCTTAGTAGGTAAAAGGTGTTAAATTTATTTGCAGTGTAAAGGGAAGAGGTTTACCAGAGGATATGTTCTTGGTATGATTTGCATTTTAAAAAGATCACTCTGGCTGCTGTGTGGAATTTAGATTTGAGGGTGACATTTTGAAGGCTAGCACAGTGTTTTAGGCAAGAAATTATGGTTTTGTGAAGAGCTGTACCAAAGGACACAGGAAAATGAATCGGTTCACAACATTTTGGAGGTAGAGGCAGGATTTACTGATGTGTTAGTGTGAAATGGCGGAAGGATTCTGGCATGATTTTCAGGTGTCTGCTTTAATAACTGGGGAATGGTGGTGATATTTGATGACGTGGAAGAGACTGAAGAAGAGAAGTTTTGGGGACAGGAATCAAGAGTTATATTTTGAATTTGATAAAATTTAAGACGCTTGTGAGAGACATTCAGGTAGAGATGCAAAGTAAATAGTTGGATATGCGAGTAGTACTCAGAGGAGAGGTCAGAGCTAGAAATACAAAGTTGATATTTAGATGATCATCTTATAGTCCATTCATTCAGCAGATACTGGGCTCCTACTGTGTGCTGAGATATGTACTAGATTATGCACTGGGGATGTCATGGTGAACAAGAAAGAGCAAGAACCCTGCTTTAAAAAAAAAAAAAAAAGATTGTGCCCTGGCTGGTGTGGCTCAGTGGGTTGAGCTCGGGCTTTGAACTAAAGGGTCACTGGTTCGATTCCTAGTCAGGGCACATGCCTGGGTTGCAGGCCTGGTCCCCAGTGGCGACCACGTGAGAGGCAACCACACACTGTTCTTTCTCTCCCCCCCTTCTTCTCTCTCTAAAAATAAATAAATAAAATGTTTTTTAAAATAAAATAAAAATTTGTATTTACTTACTTTTAGGGAGGGGAAGGGAGGGAGAAACAGAAACACAGATCGTTGTGATGGGGGACAAACCCACAACCCGGGCATGTGCCCCAACACAGACTCGAACTGGCACCCTTTCGCCTTGCGGGAGGACACCTAACCAACCAAACCACATTGGCAGGGCAAGAACCCGACTTTTGTGGACGCCGACCATAGACTTGAAAGAAAAATGATATGAATGGCTTCCACTCACTGAGCATTTTCCATGTGCCAGGCACTGTCCTAAAGGCCTTACATGTATTTTCTTATTTGATCTCAACAACCCTGTGAGGTAAATTCTGTTTTCCAGATGATGATGTCACATAATCTAAGACCAGATCATTAGTAGGAGGAGGAGTCAGGATTTGAACCCAGACAGTTAACTTAGTGTCTATAGAAACTTAGAGAGATGAAGGCTAACTTTGCGGCATTGGGCCTGTGGTGAAACTGAGTCTCATATAAGCTAACTGACTTGTCTAATATCTCAGTTTGTGGTTAGTGCCCCCCATTCCTAATCTCAGTGTTCTGTGCACTCAGATGCCCTTAGTCACTAGCCAGTCAACAGGTCTTCCCAGCCTAATGCATGGCCAGAGGCTGACTGGTACCCACTGCTGTACCGTGTCCTCAGGATTGTGCACCTGTGCCTGCGCAAGGCGGACCAGAAGCTGGTGATCATCAAGCAGATTCCAGTGGAGCAGATGACCAAGGAAGAGCGGCAGGCAGCCCAAAATGAGTGTCAGGTCCTTAAGCTGCTCAACCACCCCAATGTCATTGAGTACTACGAGAACTTCCTGGAGGACAAGGCCCTCATGATTGCCATGGAATACGCGCCAGGTGGGCTGGCCTCCTGGCACTAGGCTGGCACTCAGGGCCTCTCACCTCTGGGACAGACAGACATAGAGTAGCCAGCTTTCCTCCTTGGAATGGGCTTGGCTGAGGGTCAGAGGTAAAGAATTCTGACCTCAGTCGTGAGATGCTGGGAGGCCCTTGCCTTGTCTGGGTATTTAGTTTCATAAAAGGAAAGTCTCAAGCATGGAAGAGATTGGATCCTGACTAGTCCCTGTGGCTGCAGGTGGCACCCTGGCGGAGTTCATCCAGAAGCGCTGTAATTCCCTGCTGGAGGAGGAGACCATCATGCACTTCTTTGTGCAGATCCTGCTTGCACTGCATCACGTGCACACCCACCTCATCTTACACCGGGACCTCAAGACCCAAAACATCCTTCTTGACAAGCATCGCATGGTTGTCAAGATTGGTGATTTTGGCATCTCCAAGATCCTTAGCAGCAAAAGCAAAGCCTACACGGTGCCTGGGCATGGAGGGGACCTCAAGGGTGTTGGAGGTTTTGAGGGCCAAGGCTCACTCTGTAATCCTATCTCCCACCCCGAGATTTTGGCTCCTTAGCCCCTGGCTGGGTTGTCTGTCAGGAGGAAGCACTTTGGCCTGCTTAGGGGAGAAGCTCTCTCCAACCGGCCCTGTGGGCAGAGCTCTTGGTCTTCCCCCCCTGGGTTGTAATTTTAGCTTCCTTCCTGCAGGTGGTGGGCACTCCATGCTACATCTCCCCTGAACTGTGTGAGGGCAAGCCCTACAACCAGAAGAGCGACATCTGGGCCCTGGGCTGCGTTCTCTATGAGCTGGCCAGCCTCAAGAGGGCCTTTGAGGCTGCGGTGAGTAAGCAACCCCAAGGGGACAGCCCGGAAATCTATCTCCCTCCCTCTGAAGTCCCAGGCTCCAACAGCTTCTGTGATTCTTCTGTGTCTGAGTCACATTTCCCTCATCAGACTGGCTGATTACACCAGGGTAGGGCTGTGGCTTCCTTCAGACTATGGATTCCTGAGGGTAGGGCTTGGGCCCCCCGCTTTAAACTGAGGGCTCCTGCCCTGGCCAAGTGGCTCAGGTGGTTGGACCATCATCCTGTGCACCAAAAGCTTTCAGGTTTGATCCTAGGTCAGGGCACATCCCCAGGTTGTGGTTTGATACCTGCTCAGGGTGTATACAGGAGGCAGCCAATCCATGTTTCTCTCTCACATGGATGTTTCTCTCTTTCTCTTTCTCAAATCAATGAACATATCCTCAGGTGAGGATTAAACTGAGGGCTGCTGAAGGCAGGGCTCCCCCATCAGCTTAGTGACCCGACTAAAGTCAAGACTTAACTTTCCCCAGCAATCTGGGGTTTCCGAGGACATAGCTCCCCTATGAGAGGTTCCTTTTTTTCTTTTTTAAATATATTTTTAAAGATTTTATTTATTTATCTTTAGAGGGGAAGGGAAGGAGAGAGGGAGAAAAATATCAGTGTATGGTTGCCTCTTGTGTGTCCCCTGCTGGGAACTGGCCTGCAACCCAGGCATGTGCCCTGACTAGGAATCGAACCGCTTTTGTTTGGTTCACAGGCCTGTGTTCAATCCACTGAGCTACACCAGCCAGGGCTGCCTATGAGAGGTTCTTGAAAGCAGGGTTTAGGTCCTGTAATCCCCTATCATTTTCGGAGTCCCCTTACCAGACTGAAGGCTCCTGAGCACAGGGCTCTGTGTCTACCCATCAAATGGGGGGCTGGGGCTGGAGCCACCTACATACAAGCCTGGCCTGAGGCTCTGGCTGGCCCCACAACTTGTACCTTCACAGAATCTGCCAGCACTGGTGCTGAAGATCATGAGCGGCACCTTTGCACCCATCTCTGACCGGTACAGCCCGGAGCTACGCCAGCTCGTCCTGAGCCTGCTCAGCCTGGAGCCCACACAGCGGCCACCGCTCAGCCACATCATGGCACAGCCTCTCTGCATCCGTGCTCTCCTCAACCTCCACACGGACGTGGGCAGTGTCCGCATGCGGAGGCCTGTGCGGGGAGTGGAGGAGGGAGCCCTGGGCAGCAAGGGGCACCCAGTGGGAACACAGAAGACTGGGGCATAGGGGCCCTCAGGACAAGTCCTCCATTCTTGTGTATGGGAGTACCAGGGAGGGCTGGTCGGTGTCCTAAGGCCCCCATTTGTCCCATAGGGCAGAGAAGTCCCTGGCCACTGGGCCACCCCTGGCCCCAGGCAGCACAGGGAGCAGGACCACCAGTGCCCGCTGCAGGGGTAAGTTCAGATGACGTTCTGGGTCCCTGTGGATGCCCTTCCATTCCCGCCAGTGTAACAGGCCTGATGAGCTGCTCCCACAGGCATCCCCCGGGGACCCGCACGGCCAGCCATTCCACCACCACTGTCCTCCGTGTACACGTGGGGTGGGGGGCTCAGCGCTCCTCTGCGGCTGCCCATGCTCAACACAGAGGTGGTCCAGGTGGCTGCCGGGCGCACTCAGAAGGCTGGCGTCACACGCTCTGGGCGCCTCATCCTGTGGGAGGTGAGCAGGCTGGGGTGGGCCTAGAGTGTGCCGAGGGTGTGCCATAAGGAAGGGGTGCCCAGGCTCCATGCCCTCCGCTGCCTCCTCTGCAGGCCCCGCCCCTAGGTGCGGGAGGGGGCGCCCTCCTTCCAGGGGCAGTGGAGCAGCAGCAGCCCCAGTTCATCTCGCGTTTCCTGGAAGGCCAGTCAGGTGTGACCATCAAGCACGTGGCCTGTGGGGACCTCTTCACAGCCTGCCTGACCGGTTAGTGGAGTCCAGAGACAACCCTGTGGGGACCCTGCTATCAGAAGGCCTCCCAGAGCAACTTCCCTCTTTGCCTGTCATTTACAAACTGCTCGATTAATAATGCTTCTATCTACTGTTTATTAAGCACCAGGGGTTTACTTATACTCTTTCACCCTTCACAATAGGCCTGGGGGGGGGGAGTTGCAGTAACCCATTTGACAGATCTGGAAACTAAGGCTCAGAGGCTAAGTCACTTGTCTAACGTCACGCACTTGGGAAAGGAGACCCCTGTCCTTATCATTCTCTAGCCTTGGCCTCCAACTAACTTTTTCTTGCTTCTCCAACCCAAGGTTGGACTGGTCCCTTTGGAAAAACAGCCTAATCTCTCTCCCTTCCCTTTGCTCAATTGCCCCCTCCCAAGACCGAGGTATCATCATGACTTTTGGCAGTGGCAGCAATGGGTGCCTAGGCCATGGCAGCCTCAATGACATCAGCCAGGTGGGTGCTGCATGTACCTTGGGGAGGAGGAAGTGGGGGAGATGGCAGGGAGCCTGTCTGAGAGCTGACACTCAGGTTGGGGGAAGGGGAATCTTCAGCAACCACAGGTCCCTCCAGCTCCCAGGCTGCACCTGTTCTGGGCAACAGTAGGGGAAGTACAGAGAGACCAGGCTTCCCCCAGTGGTTACAGAGGTGGTGGGGGCAGTTAAAGAAATGGGCATCTCATGGAAATTTGCAGCTTCCGACGGGGCCCTTACAGGGGATGCTGTGTCCGGATCCTCTGCCCACAGTTTCCTCTCTTACTCTAGCCCACCATCGTGGAGGCCCTGCTGGGCTATGAGATGGTGCAGGTGGCCTGCGGGGCGTCTCATGTGCTGGCTCTGTCCACTGAGCGGGAGTTATTTGCCTGGGGTCGTGGAGATGGCGGTAAGCTCTCCGCTCTGTTCCAGCCTTAGCTCCACCTCACACCTCCCCCATCGGTGCTTTGCTCCCCTTTGCACCCACCTTCTACCCCACGGCCTGTTTTCTCCTCCCTCTTCTCTCCAACCCCATTCATTTATCCGCTCAGCAAACCTTCACTGCACACCCACTGTGTGCCCACCCTGTGCCGGGTGCTGAGACAAGATGATCAAGATGTCAGTTCCTTCAGGTGCTTCTGAGGGAGAGTTCATTCACCCGCAGTTTTCACCGTGGCCCTCTCTGGGCCAGGCATCAGTCTGGGCATTGAAACTAGAGATGACTTAGATGCAGTTCCTGTCCTCTTGGAGGACTCTGATGGGGGAAGAACGACACATCATCATGACAAAGGACAGAGAGCATTAGTGCTGCACCCAAGGTCCAGAGATGTGGGAACTCGAGGACTGGCAAGGGACTCCACCTGGAGGAGCAGTGGTGGCACCCGAGCAGGACCTTAAAGGAGGAGTGCCACAGAGGTTTTTGACCACAGAGGGGCCAAGGATGGGCCTTTCAGGCTGTCACTCCCAACCCAGGGGTCCTCATCCTGGCATCACCAACACTGATGCTCCAACTAGCCCCACCCCAACTTCCCCTTCCAGGCCGGCTGGGACTAGGCACCAGGGAGTCCCACAGCTGCCCTCAGCAGGTGCCCGTGCCACCAGGACAGGAGGCCCAGCGGGTTGTGTGTGGCATTGACTCCTCCATGATCCTCACTGTGCCTGGCCGAGTGCTGGCCTGTGGGAGCAACAGGTAAGCAGGTGCCCCAGGATGACTTGACTGTCCCCTCGCCACCCTTGGCTGCTAATGCTCCATCTGTCCTTGCCTACCCTCCACCAGGGATTCAAACTCAGAAGGGCTGGGAGTGCTGTTGGTTCAACTCAGGGTGGGATCTGTCCCTTGGTGCATCCACTCCTGCCCAGTAAGTGGAGGTAGGAGAGTCTATACATTGTCATTTGGGCTTGGCCTCTGGCTCTGCCCTCAGATTCAACAAGCTGGGCCTGGACCACCTGTCCCTGGGGGAGGACTCTGGCCCCCACCAACAGGTGGAGGAGGCTCTGAGCTTCACGCCGCTAGGTTCTGCACCCCTGGCCCAGGAGCCCCTGCTGAGTGTGGACCTGGGCACTGCTCATTCAGCTGCTGTGACTGGTGAGCAGGACAGCCTGGACAAGGAGGCAGGAGGGGGGCTCTGCTGGCTTCTTCAGGACCTCAGTCGAGGCACCCTGTTCCTTCCTTACCCCTCTCTTCCCTTACAGCCTCTGGTGACTGCTATACTTTCGGCAGCAATCAGCATGGGCAGTTGGGTACCAATGCTCGCCGGGTCAGCCGGGCACCTTGTCAAGTTCAAGGCCTCCAGGGCATCAAGATAGCCATGGTGGCCTGTGGGGATGCCTTCACTGTAGCTATTGGAGCAGGTGATTCGTGGGCCCAATGGGAGCAGATAGGGGTATGGACAGGCCCATGGGCAATGCGAGTGGTATCATGCTCGGATCTGCTGAACTCAGCAACCTTGTACTGGGACCAGTACAGCCGTCTGGGAGGACCACTGCTCTCTGAGCTGTGTCCTCTGTTTCGTTCTTTGGGGTTTTCTTTGGCAGAAGGTGAAGTATATTCTTGGGGCAAAGGGGCTCGAGGTCGACTGGGAAGGAAGGATGAAGATGCTGGACTCCCTCGTCCCGTGCAGCTGGATGAGACACACCCCTACACAGTGACTTCTGTGTCCTGTTGCCATGGAAACACTCTTCTGGCTGTTCGCCGTGAGTTATAAGTCTTCCCACCTCATTCACACGGGGTTAACCCAGCTGGCTCCTGCCCATACCCCCACCCCCAGTGGTCACAGCCCAAATCACTAACAGCATCTTTAGTCCTCAAATGAATGAAAGCAGAAGCTGTGGGGTAAAACTGTTTCCTGCCTGGGGTGGGCACTTTGGGACCTCATTAAAGGGCTGCCTTCACTGCTCCCAGGGCCCGAATGCATTTTTCTCCTCCTGCCCCTAGTCCAGTTTAGTTTAAACCTCTATTTCTGGTGTGGCTGTGTGTGGGGTGGGGGGGTGGTGGGCAGCCGGTGCTGCTTGCTGGAGGTTCTGCCCACTGGGAGGCTGCAGAGGTTGGTTTCTCTTTTGTCCTCTCTAGCGGTCGCAGATGAGCCCATCCCCCCGTGAGGCAGCTGGATACACCTCTGCACCACCCTGCTATTGCTTCTCGGAATGTTCTTGAAAAGTACAGGTGCCTGAGGCACGACTGTCCCCACCCATGGCCCCTGGATTATGTCCAATGGGATATAAGAACTAGTGAAGCTTCTGAGCTGCTTTTGGCCCCGAATGTGTAAAACTCAACCCACCCCATCCCCCTAACACTTCTTTCCCCCCCTCACCTCTTCTCTTAAGTCAGTGCCCCCAGGGCCCAGCGTGGCCAGAGTTGGAAGCCAAACCTAACCTTTGGAAACAGGGTAGCCTTCAGAGCCTTGGCAGAAAAAGGCTGGAGATGGATGTGGCTCTGCCCAGACCCAGCCCCTTCCCCTGCCCTGGTAAAAAATGCGTCCCTCGCACCCACGGAGACTGCAGCTCAGTGCTTTGGAGCAGGACAGGCAGAGCCTGCCTGGACCGGGCATTCCAGCGGCCTAGCCTAAAGATTGCCTGGGGCCGGGAGGTCCTAGGGAGCTTATGTCAACTACATGTCACCTGGCATCCTTGCTGAAGGTTGCCCCTCAACCCTTGCCATTCCTCCAAAACAGGTTGGGGGAAAGGGTAACTGGCTGGAGCAGACCAGTTTCCAGCTGCCTGGGAAGTAGTGCCAATAAAAACATCAGCTGCCTGCCTAGAGTGTGGTCTTTTCAGGAGCGGGAGTGGCTGCCCAACACCCTAGAGTTGGGCTGGGTCCCCCATCTCAACTGCAAGGCCATGGTCAAGGAAAGAATGTGGGCGCAGCCTAAGGCTGGGGCCAAGTTTGCTCTGGCCCAGCGCCCAGCCCTGCCTCCCCTCCCCAGCTGAGCTCCCCAGATCTGGTTGCCAGGCTTCGGCTGCCTAGCACCTGGAAGCTGGAGTCCTGGGCTCCTGGGCGACACGTGGCCCTTGAGAGCGAGAGTGAGCAAGCTGTACACCCGAGAGAAGTGAACCTTTGTGGTGCGGCCTGGAGGGTCCCCTGGGGCCCCCCTGCCCCACTCCTTCACAGCTCTGGGAAGAAGCCACGATCTCCCAGCTCTGGGAGCCACGATCTCCCTTCCCAAGGGAAAAGAGGAGCCCCTGCATCGGGGAGGGAGCAAGCCTGGCCAAGTGCCGACCTCGAACGGCGTCCTCGCGGGTGGGAGGAAGGCGGGGCTGGCACTGGCGCTAGGACCCAGCGGGCGCGGCTCCGCCCCCTCTTCCGGCCTGCGGGCGGGCGGGCTGAGCGGCCGGCCGTGGCCAGCATTCGGTGCCGCCCGGAGCCGGGAGTGCGGCCCGAGCGAGGCGCGGGCTGTGGGGCCGCCGCGTGCCCGGCCCCGCTCGCCCGTGCCCGCCCGCTCGCCATGCCCGGCTTCGACTACAAGTTCCTGGAGAAGCCCAAGCGGCGACTGCTGTGCCCGCTGTGCGGGAAGCCTATGCGCGAGCCCGTGCAGGTTTCTACCTGCGGCCACCGCTTCTGCGACACCTGCCTGCAGGAGTTCCTCAGGTGCGGGGAGGGGGTAACGGGGATGGCGGGTTCGGGTGCGGGGGACACTGCATGCGGAGGGGCCCAGGCCGGACGCACACTGGGCCTTTGTCTGCACCTGGCCCCTGACCTCAGGGGCTTCCACCGTGACATCACGGGGCGGTGATGACGTCAGGCTCCGAAGGAAAATCCCGAACACTACTAATCCGCAGGGCTCCGGGTGCCATCGGCTCCCGCTCCCGGAACGAAGAATTCAGTGCTTCTCTGCGGATTGGTGGTGGGAAAAACCGCCCTTCCTGACCGGTAGCCGGCCCTTCCCCCCTCACCTGGGAGCCACAGCTGCCTCATCCTTGAACTTTGAATCCTTCTGGGAAGAGGAAGACAAAACCCTCCCTCCAGCATTGCACCTTAAACCTCTGGAGTTTTCACTCGTTTAAACTAATCTCTTTCAATTCTTCGAACATGTCAAGAATGGCAGCTATTGTTCTCCCATTTCACAGAAAGATTCAAACAAAGGCTATGACTTGCCTATGGTCACACAGTTTCTTAAAGGCTTATCTGGGATTTAAGTCCCGGCTGTGTGTGGTCACACAATAGAGGGAGGCCTGTGATGCTTATCTCCCCTGAAGAGGAAGCTTTTGGGTGTCCCTTCTGATCCCTTGGCGGTCTTGAGTGCCTTGGGTGGTCTACAGATGTTAGGGACCCAGTACCCCCTGGGGCTCTTGGCATACATTGGGTTCTGGGTGCCCTGTGGTCTTGAATCTCCTGCCCACGCTTGTAGCTGCTCAGGCCAGGTGTGGGGAGGTTGTGTCCCAAGATCACCAGGGAAGCCTGGGCCCGCCGCTGCCATGTGTCAGGAGGCTGTTTGCCGAAGGGTGTGGGCTGGGAGAGCATCTATGGGGCTCCTGCCTTTAGTGCACCCTCCCTTCCTCCCTCCCTCCTTCCTTCCCTCCCTCCTTCCCTCCCTCCTTCCTTCCTTCCCTCTGCCTGTCCTCTGCAGTTCCTAGGCTGGCGGAAATCTCAGCAGGCCCTTTGTTTTCTGTTCCCCGTAGCTTGGGCCGGCTCCTGCCCTCACATATGCTCCTGCACACGCTGCTGTGCTGCCCCCTCCTCCTTTTCCCTCACCCTCCTCCCTCCCTCCCTCCTGTGTACACACATACTCCCCTGCAACACACAGCCCCATTGTCTTCTCCAGTGCCCTTCCCCAGCCCTCTGGTTTCCAGATGAGGCCAGCTGAGCACCCCCCCCCCCCCCCAACGGAGCTGACCCACCCCCACTGCCTCAGGGAAGGATCCAGGAGGGGCCTGCCAGGCCCCTCTGCACTGCTTCTGCCCCTCCTTCCCCCGGAAATCCCCTCTTCCTCTCCCACAGCCCCCTCCCCCCATCCTGTCTTCTCCCCTGGGCCTGGGCCTCTACTGCACAGCCTGGAGCAGTCTCTGCCCCTGCCTCCCCCTTTCCCCTAGTGCCTGAGTGTTGCTGCCGAGGCCACTGGAGGGAGGAGGGAAGAGGTGGTTGGACGGGCTCTGCCCCTCACCAACACACCACCACAGGATACTGTATGAGGAAGGGTGTCCGCAGCACTGGCAGGAAACTTTGTCCTGGCGGGCCCCCAGCTGCCCAGGCTAATCTGCCCGTAGCCTGGGGACTTGCCTCAGTCCCCTCCTTGTCTTCAAAACCTGTGGTCAGCACATTCCTGAAGCAACCAAGCAGACCCCCTCCCCCACAGCCTACCCCTGTTAACCCACTCCTGCCAGGTTGGCCCAGGAAGGCTGGTTGCCCCGTGGGCGTGGGCACACCTCATCAGTGCCTGGACATGTATTGTTCTTTGCATTGTTGGCATGACTGATGGTAGTAGTGGGGTCCACGAGAGGAGGTAGGTGCCAGAAATCCTTTGGGCATCTGGGGCATGAACTGCCCAGGTCCTGCAAAGTACCATTACTGACAGGGCTGCTGCGTGGCCTCTGCTTCTGCCCCATTCCTGCCTGCTTCCCACATAACTGACTCAGAAACGCCAGGCCCGAGGGCTTCCAGTCCTGCTGGGTGAGCCCTTGTTCTGCCTGTGCCACGGCAGGCGTGTTCGACTCATCCCAGCCAGGGTCAGCCAGGCCATGTAGGCAGGAGGAGGCACGCCAGCAGGTTCCTTGAGTGCTAACTGCCTGATGGACAGGCAAGGCAGCGGGTTTCAGATGCATGCTGTGCAGTGTTGGCTGTCCTTGCCTTGACAGTTTGCCTTGCTCTAGCCTCTCTTCTGGGTGCTGTACGGTATAGCAGAACCTGTCTGAGCTGTGGAATCAGGCACATCCAGGTGCTGCTTCAGCTGTAGCGTCAGCTTTCATCTGCAAAATAGGGATATTCAGCCCCTTCTCAGAGACAGGTGGTGAGGACTGGATGGGAGTGTAGGAAACATAGTGTCTTGAAGTGATCCTTTCCTCTTCTTTGCTTTAGGCGACACGCCCTCATAAGAAGGAGGGAAAGGATGGGATAAGGTGGCCCCTAGCTGACCTTTGCCCAGGGTTCTTGGCTGGGCACTCTCACAGGGGTTGGGAAGCCCTGGCACTTACTCTCAGCCCATCCCTGTTCACCCTGCTTGCCCCCCCCCCATCAGCTTTTCATCCAGCCAATGAAAACTAACCTGGGAGGAGGGGATGGCTGGGCTGCCTGTTCTTTCCCAGTCCAGCTGCCATCCTGGGGGGAGGGGTGCCAGCTGCCACCTGTCGGCCAAATGCTGTCTGAGGCAGCTGTCTCTGCTGCCACTGGGCCCAGAACTCCCCTCCCCAGGACAAGAGCTGGGATCATCTGGGGTCCTGGGGAAGCCAGTACCCTCAGGACTCCGCTTGCCTTCTCAGGTGGGGCTGGCTAGGAACCGGTCTGGTGAGGGAAGGAGGCGGCCCTGACTGAGGGGGTGGAGCCTGAGGTTCTCCCTTCCCAGTTAGTGTGGGGAGCCTTGACCCTGTCCCCTCCCCTTTCACAGTGAAGGAGTCTTCAAATGCCCCGAGGACCAGCTTCCTCTGGACTATGCCAAGGTGAGTCCACTGAGCCAAGCAGAGGCCCAGGTACATGCTCTTGCCCTTGGTGGAGGGCGAGCTACTGGCAGCCAGTAGGCTCAGGGCCAATGTCAACCTAGTGTTTCTGAATCATGCGCCCCCCACAGAAGTGGCCTGTTCCCTCCCACTAGGCCAGTTTGCAAATGAGGCCCATATTTGCCCTGGGGGACAGGCACTATGCCCAGCCTGTGGGGGTGCCACAGAGGTGCTCTGTGCCCACAAGAAGTGCTCCCCTCCCCTCCCCTCCAAGTGGCAGGCCAGACCTGTGGCTGAGGGCCAGGACCCTTCTACCAGGGGAAGGGAAGCAGAGAGTGGGGGCTGCCTGAGACTGAGCAGGCTGATTGGCTGCCACTCCAAAAGGGAGTATCATGTGCAAACATGTTGGGGACCCCAGGTTCCAGAATGGAGCAGATACTGCCTGCTGTGCCCTTTATCCCTGGGCACGGAGGGGAACATAGCCCACGAGAGGCCTTATTGGCTCCGAGGCAGAGCTGGCCTCTCCGGCGGTGGAGGAGGAAGTGGGGAGTGCAGCAGGCTCTGACCCTGACAGGCTTCTCCCACTGCTCTTCCCAGATCTACCCGGACCCAGAGCTGGAGGTACAGGTACTCAGCCTGCCTATCCGCTGCATCCACAGTGAGGAGGGCTGCCGCTGGAGTGGGCCGCTTCGCCACCTGCAGGTGAGGCTCTGATGAGGGTGGGGACTGCCCTTCCCTCGGCAGGCACTAACCACAGCCTTTCCCACCAGGGTCACCTGAATACCTGCAGCTTCAATGTGGTCCCCTGCCCCAATCGCTGCCCCACAAAGCTGAGCCGCCGAGACCTGCCGGCACACTTGCAACACGACTGCCCCAAGCGGCGCCTCAAGTGCGAGTTCTGTGGCTGTGACTTCAGTGGGGAGGCCTTTGAGGTGGGTGGGGCTTGGTTGAGGGTAAAGGAAGAGTCGGGCACCCAGTGGCTCAGGGATCCCTTGACTCAGCACCTCTGGCTTTTCCACAGAGTCACGAGGGTGTGTGTCCCCAAGAGAGTGTGTACTGTGAGAACAAGTGTGGTGCCCGCATGATGCGACGGCTACTAAGCCAGCATGCCACCTCTGAGTGTCCCAAGCGCACCCAGCCCTGCACATACTGCACCAAGGAGTTCGTCTTCGACACCATCCAGGTGAGGCCCTTACTGAACTGGGCCATGGGGTAGGTAGCAGGGAGTCAGGCTACTACTGACCACTGTCTCCGCGGCCCTAGAGCCACCAGTACCAGTGCCCAAGGTTGCCTGTGCCCTGCCCCAACCAGTGTGGTGTGGGAACCGTGGCTCGGGAGGATCTGCCAGGCCACCTGAAGGACAGCTGTAGCACTGCCCTAGTGCTGTGTCCATTCAAGGACTCCGGCTGCAAGCACAGGGTGAGATGCCCCTCCTCCTTCCAGTCAGCCTCCTTCTTGGTCCATGAAGCCTCAGGCATGGACAAAAGGGCCTGAGCCCTTGGTGGTCCCTGCTCTGCAGCTCTGAACCTTTCAGTCCTTCCCCCTGCTGCCAGCCTCCTTTTCATTGAGAGCTGGATACCTGCCACCCTGTGTACCCACTCCTCCCCTCTGCTCTGGGTCTGTCCCTACTGATAACCCTCTCCTTTGCCCCATGGCCTGGGGCTTTGCCAACAGTGCCCTAAGCTGGCAATGGCGAGACATGTGGAGGAGAGCGTGAAGCCCCATCTGGCCATGATGTGTGCCCTGGTGAACCGGCAGCGGCAGGAGCTGCAGGAGCTGCGTAGGGAGCTGGAGGAGCTGTCCGTGGGCAGTGACGGTGTGCTCATCTGGAAGATTGGCAGTTACGGGCGACGGCTGCAGGAAGCCAAAGCCAAGCCCAACCTCGAGTGCTTTAGCCCGGCCTTCTACACTCATAAGTATGGCTACAAGCTGCAGGTGTCTGCATTCCTCAATGGCAATGGCAGTGGTGAGGGCACACATCTCTCGCTCTACATTCGTGTGCTGCCAGGTGCCTTTGACAATCTCCTTGAGTGGCCCTTTGCCCGCCGGGTCACCTTCTCCTTACTGGATCAGAGTGACCCTGGGTTGGCTAAGCCACAGCATGTCACTGAGACCTTTCACCCCGACCCAAACTGGAAGAATTTCCAAAAACCAGGCACTTGGCGGGGCTCCCTGGATGAGAGTTCTCTGGGCTTTGGTTACCCCAAGTTCATCTCCCACCAGGATATCCGCAAGCGAAACTATGTGCGGGATGATGCAGTCTTCATCCGTGCCTCCGTTGAATTACCCCGGAAGATCCTCAGCTGAGCACACACAGGGCTCCAGGAGAAAGGGGGGTGAGACACGACCTCTGTCAGGCACTGGCTGAGCCTGGGGAAGGGGGCAGGACCCTCTTTCGGCTGCTTCTGCAGCCTAGGTTCTGTTACCCTACCCCTCCTCCCCCTTCCTTACCACCCTCAGGTGCCTCCTATTGGTGCTTCAGCCCTGGCCCCTGTGGCAAGCAGGTCTTGGGGTCGTCAAGGGCTTGGAAACAAGTGATCCTAGGGCCTGTCTCCTCTCCTGGGCAGGGCAAACATGCCTTGGTGCCAGCCACACTCTACCTGGACTGAGATGCCTGCTGGTGCTATGTCCCACGAGCCATAGGGGGAAGGGGGAGTTGGGTAGTTAAAACAATCTGTCTTGAGATCTGATTTCTCTTCCCCTTTCCCCAGCTGTACCTTCTCTGGTTATTTATTTACTTAGTGCCAGGAGGGCGCAGCAGGGGAGCCCTGATTTTTAATAAATCCTGAATTGTATTTATTAATTTGGTTCCAGTCTGACTCATCTGTGTTGGTTAGGGTCCCGGAAGGCTGGGCCCGACGGAGAAAGCAAAGGAGCAGTCCGAGATAGGCTGCAGCCACTCTGGCGCCAGGATCCAGCTGCCCTGCTGGGTTGCCCTCTGGTGGACGACAGGGGAAGTGCATCAGGCTTTGTGGATGAGATGCCTGCGCTGTCCTCTGGTGGTTAAACGGCGAAGGCGCAGGTTCTGAACATTACAAAGTTGGAATCCCGGAGACCGAGTGCCTCTGCCCTGGGCAAGTCTTTCTTGGTCTAGTGATAATAGCTACCACTTATCTAGTACTTTCATGTGGCACACACTGCTAAGCCCTCTACCTCTGTTATTTAATACAACAGTGGAGTTAAATAGCTTTTATCACAATACAAGAGCCTACCTTAGTAGGCTGTAGTGAAGACTTAATCAGACAAACCATGTTTCCAGCACAAAATAAATGCTCGATGAATGTTAACCTGACTTCAAAGTCCAGCCCACATCCAGAGACTGAGTGAAGGGGCCTTCAAGGTGTACAAGGCAATTGGATTTTCCTCGTCCTTACTCACTTTGTTTTCCTGTTAAGCCTCGGTGAGTGCCTGTGATTATTTACTTACCTGATGAAGAGGAGTGAGTTGACTTTCAGTGGTCTTTAAGCTGGTTTTGGGCAGGGCCTGGGTTGTTTTAAGCTCCAGCAATCCTTAGAAATATAGCTCCTTTTAATTTTGCCAGTAGTTGGATTTCAGTTTGGACCCTTGCTGTGCTTCCTTTTTGACAGATTACTTAGTTATATGTGGGGCATCTTTGTTCTCACTGGTAAAATTAGAGTAATCCTGCTCACCTAGATTTGTTGTAAGGATGAGCCAGTCAATATAAAGCACCTTAATCTTGGCTGGCCCTGAGAAGCCCTGTAATGGAAACATCTATTGAAGGGAAGGTTCAAAGGCTGTAGTTTTTCTTGCCTTCACCACAGAGAGCTCAGGTGAAAGGAGCCCTTCTCAGAAAGTGACAGGAGAGGACAGCCTGTCACAGCCAGCCTTGGAAACCAGCTTAGCCTTTCAAAAAGTCAAATTCACTGATCTAGGGAGTGACTGGGGGCCCTGAGTGCCTTTCTGATCAAGACAGACCCTTCACCAGCTAAACCATCTTGGTACAGGGATGCCTGGAAGCTGGTGGGGTAACTATGGGATCTAGCAGAAGAAATGCCTTCACTTAAGCGCTTGCTCCAGGCAACAGGTGGAACCACCTTTCCAGCAGAATGTGCCTCCCACAGCTGTGTGCAACACGAGGGGATTGCAGTCAACCACACCCAGGCCTGGCCCTCCCAGCTGTTGCAGGCAGTCATGGTTGCCTTGTGAAACTCAGGCCAGGTTTTGCAACAAAGTGTGAGCTGCACTCTCACCTGTCTACACTACCTCTGTGACCTGGGGCTGACTGCAGTTCTCCTGGCAGGCGTAACAGGGCTTTCTTTCACAGGGGTGGCTTGAGTAGGGAAGGAGGGAAAGCCCCTTTACAGCGGGCAACTTGCAGATACAACTATGCCCACAAGGGGAGAGCGCTTCCCACTCCCAACAGTATTCTGCCAGCCATCGCTGACTCCTGCTACTCAGTATGACTCCACCCTCACTGAATCCCACATCTTGTGCAATCTTTCCCTTCCTCCATCATGCTGTGGCCCAAATCCATACTCAGCAGAAGGAAATGGGGAATCTAGTTGACCTCTGAACAACTAGGCTTGAACTGTGGATTTTTTCAATAAATACTGTAAATGTACTCTTGTAGTTAAATTTTCCCTCTTGCTTACTTTATTATAAAGAATACAGCATATACTACATAAAACATACAAAATGTGTTGACTGTCACTGGTAAGACTTCTATCAGTAGGTTATTAGTAAAGTTTGGAGTTATTATTTTCTACTGTGTTTGTGTACAGAGGGGCAGGGGGTAGGCCCCTACATTATTCAAGGGTCAACTGTAAATAGCTCTTTTGGATTTTCCCCCCTGCAGACAAAAAAAAGGGACAAGTTCTTCAGCTCTCAATCCTCAAGTCACCAAAAAGCAACTTTTCATGTTACAGATTAGAAACTTAATATCGCCTGTTAGAGGCCCTCAGAAATTCCAGTGCTGGAGGCAGAAGGAACATTTGGTCTTAAATAGCTTATTAGCAGAACACTCATTTTCCAATGACTTAGGGTCCTTGGAGTGGAAGTGACAGCACACTGCAGACCCCTGCTGAAGGTGGCAAACCATACTGCACCATCAGATCTCCAGGCACCAGCTGTCCCACCTAAGGAGAGGTCCAGCCAGCTGGGTACCTTTCTGGGGGCTAAAGAATCAACTTCTATGCCTTAGAATCCCCCCAGCACCTGGTCCACAGTATGGATTGGAAAGGCTTCTCATCAGATGAATAGGAGACCCCCACTTTAAAAATGAGAAATTACTTCCTTTCCAGTAAATGAGGCATTAGAAACCACTAAAAAACAAATAGGACAAGACTGAGAGGCTTTCTTTCTTTTTACTGGTTTATAATAATCTTAAAAACCCCATCACACCCATAAACCACCACAGGTGAGAAGATGAGGGAGGTGGAGAATGAATGCTACAGTATGTGGACAGCTGGGGAATCCTGGTATTCCCTAGGGGCAGTGTGGGACGGAGGCAGGGATTATGGGTAGGAGGCCCTGGTTTGGCCTCTTATTGCTGGTTGGGGGTTGGCTGGCAGAGGGGTGAGGGGCTCAGGGTGAACTAGGAAACATCTCACACCAAAGGCTGAGGGCAGTTAAGAGTGGAGGTGGGGTCACAGTACATTTTCCATGCAGATTAGGGGTGAGAGTGAGAGCTTCAGAGACTTGCACCCCCACACAGGAAGAGATGGGTTTGAGGTTTGATTTAAAGCCCCCAACTTGGTGTCTGGTCCAATTTCCTAAAATGGCAGCTCACCTTTCGGGGAGAGGCATTAGAAAAAAATCACAGCAAAAATATCTGGTTTGAAGCTCAAGCAAGGGATAAAGGGAGACAGTAGTGCTCTTTCAATTTAACTCAGAGAAGCAAGAACTGGAAAGGGGCCCTGGGTGAGATGGTGCCAACGCCCTGAGAGAAGGCGCTGCACCAGGAGCAAGAGGTGCTCCCGAGGGCTCAGGGAAAGGAGGTACCAGTGTTCACAGACGGCAGGAAAACAATTGGGAACAATAAATTAGGACTTCATGTTGCTATCATTTGGCATAACACAATCAGGCATTTTTTTTCTTTTTAAATATAAGGCAACTTGCCAACACATAATTTAAAAACTGGTCTTCAGTCACACTGCTTCAGATCACTAGAGAATTTCTGGCTAAAGAACAGTGGATAGTATATAATAAACAAAACCAAAATCTTAAATAAGAACATCAGCTCACATTCCCCAGAGATAAGAGGAAAAAGAAGGGCTTATTTGGTTTAAAAAAAAAAAAAAAAAAGGCAGAGCCCAACTATGCATCTTTAACAGAAGGGTGCAAAAATTACAAAAAAACATAATCTAAGTTCAAAGTTACAGGAAAGTTTAAATGTCTAGCCAACTGTCACTTGGGAATGAGATGCAGTGAGCATGGAGTGGGTACGAGTGAAGGATGGACGAGGGGCAGGAGGGGCTGTTTCCAATGAACGCCCATCTTCAGCTGTTAGAACCATGCTCATTTGGTAAAGGAAGAATTCAAAGAGCTTAAGGCTTTGTGTTTTTCTTTCTTTCTCATCAAACTGAGGGGTTGCAAAAGGAGGTGTCTAGGTGAATGTACCTGTGGGGCTACTCACACACAATGCTACTCAAACCCGCACTACATTCACACAGAAACATGACATTGAAAACTTACAGTGTAGAGCAATATTCTTAGCCAGTGTAGAGAACCAAAATGCTTTTTTTTTTGGTGTTTTTAATTTCAAACTCCAATGTGATCATCCCTTACCTAACTCCTCAAAAACAATTATTTGTTTTGCTCGCCTTTTTGAGGGGGGTGGGGGGATGAGGGCAGCAGGTGAATTAGGAGAGGACAGTGAGCAAGGGATCCTGGGTGTGCTGGATGGTCACTGAATTTCTCTCAGTTTGGAAAAGGGAGTCAGGAACCAAGACACCAACACAAAGATACATTCCCCTCCCCATCTCATGATGGTGGCTAAGTGCCTGTAGGATGCCCTTGAGAAAGGTGGCAAGGGCAAGTCAGTGGCTCTGGAATCAATGTAGATGTAAAAAAAAGCCTTGAAGAATGGAGAGAGGCTGAGAGGAGATGAAGACTGGTCAGTTTTGATTTGAAGTCTTTGGGGTGAATAAGGAAGTAGCTTCCAGAGCACTTGAGAAGTCTGGCTTCTTAGTCCAGATCAAGACAAACAGGGAGAGGCCTAGCTTAGGGGTCTGGGCACCTAAGGGCCCTTTCCTTAGCCCACCACAGTCCTAAGGGAAAGGCGGAGCAGGAAAGAACAGCAGATAGCTAGTGAGAAATGCAAGGGGATAGAAGGGTGTGGGCATGGCGCAGCACTGACAGGCGGGCAGCTAAGAAAAGAGCCTGGGATGGGACTAGGTCTTAACGTAAACCCAAAAGAGACCTGGTGGAGGGGACAGAATGAGAGAACAGAGGACCCCCCTCTGTTCTTAGACCCCACCAAATTACCTTTCTTAAACATCTGAGAATGATCACATTGGAGCAATAAAACTTTGAAACTATCCAATTACTCAAAAGTAAGACTAAACCTAGGAGGGGGTATATGATGTGTAGCTTGTGGAGGGCACCAGGGCTACCTATCTATACCCAGGGTGCTGAATATGAAGACTTCGACTATCTGTGGGGTCAGGGGCTCGACTGCCAGGGGCTCGGTGAGCCTTGCTCAGCATGGCCAGGCTCTGTTCTCGGAAGCAGGCCTGCTGGAAATCCCCACTTAGGTAATCCACGGTTTGCATCAAGCTGTTCTGGCTCGCCACTGGACCGCCCCCGGTCCCTGCTCTGTAGTGAGCCCCAGCAGCTGCCACACAGTCGAGGGGTGCACCCGTGGGCTGCCCACCGTGGAACGGCATGGTAAGGTCCTGAGACCCCGAGCTGTCACTATTGGGAGTGGGCAGGATGTTATTCCACAGGGGTTGGAAGTAGTGACCATTGGGGTAGGCCAGTGGGGCTGCCAGGCCGTTGACTGGTGGGGACGGGGTTGGCTTCTCCAGGGGTGGCTTCAGATGGAAGGACTGAGCCAGGCAGAGTTCCTGCGGGTAGGCAGAGGCCTTGCCCACAAAGCCAGGCCCTGCCAACTCACGTCCTGTTGCATGCTTGCCTGTCAGGCCAAGGGCTGGCGTCCCACCAGCCTCACTGCACATCTGTTGTAGGTGGGCCAGCTGATGCTGGTTCCAGGTGACTGGCTTGAGGTCGCTAGGGTAGCCAGTGGGGGCTCGAGGGATGCCCGTGGGCAGGTTGACAGGGCCTGCAGCAGGCAATGCGGCTGTGGCCGCGTGGGTGTGCTCCATGGGATTGACCACACATGAAGGCATTGGTGTGGGGACGCTGTGGGTCGACACCCGGGTGCTTGCATTGATGAGCAGACTGCGACTAATGGGGCTGGGGTTGGCGATCTGGCCCTCACACACTGAGGTAGTGCTGATGCCTGCCCTCGTCTGGCAAAACTGGTTGATCTGGTGCACAATGCTGCTCAGGTCCGGGGGCTGGCTGTGCTGCAGGGTGGCCGCCATTGAGAGGGGGATAGTTGAGGTAGACACGGTCACATTCGGGGGCGCATCTGAGTCTGGCATCTTCCGGCCTCCATGCAACAAGGGATTGGGGGGGTGCTGGAGACCTTGGTGAGACAGACCCTGAGGGTGGACCAAGCCCTGGGTTTGGACCATGGGCTGAGGGTGGCCCAGGCCCTGAGGCTGCTGGAGGCTCTGAGGGTGGGACAGTGCCTGGGGTGGCGGGATACCCTGAGGGTGCTGCAGCGTCTGGGGAGGGGCGTGGGCCAGGGTCTGTGCATGCTGCAGGGCCTGCTGGCGGGCCAGAGCCTGGGCCTGGGGGTGGGCTAAAGTGCTAGGTGCCACAGTAGCATAGGGTGCCACTGGGGGGTTCATGATGGCCTCAGGGAGCAACCGGGCTCGCGTGCCGTCAAAGTCCTTGAGTATGCTTTTGGCTGGCACTTTGACAATGGCAAGCAGGCCTGCCTTGGTGGCAGCCTGAGTCGGGTAGGGGCTGTAGCGCTGGGCTGATGTGTCGAGGCCGTTCACAGTACGACGAACGTGTTTCCGCTGGGGAACCTTCACACTGTTGGGGAAGATTTTTATAGTCAGTGGGTTGTTTGCGACCTTCTTAGCATACGCGTCCAATTCGGCTGGGGTAGGACAGTGAGCAGTTCTCATTTTCTGTGTAGTGTCCCCTAGAGAGAGAGAAGGGGAAGGAGAGCAAAGAAGGAGAGGGAGCTCATCAGTGCCAAGCCAACCAGTCCTTCTAGATTTCGCTTTTGCAGGCCTAAGGTGAAAGAGGTGAGGGCTAACTTCCTTGTCAATCCTAGCCTTTGTTTCAAATCTAGCCTCAGGCCGCACAATAGCAGTGGTAACATTTAGTCAGTACTTATAATGGGCCAGGGCTTGTGCTAAGTGACAGACTGTCTCAGCAAACACTTGCTACTGCTTTAGGAAGCAGGTACTATCAAGACTCTTCTTTTACACATGATGTCACTGAAGACAGGAATAGCAGAGCAACTTTCACAAGTGTGGTACCTGGCAGAGCCAGACCGTGGCCGGTCCTTACAGAGGTAATCAGGAGTTGTTATTCTCCTACGGGGGACTCTCTCCAAGTTCTTACCAGTCCATGCTGGCCCGCTGGTTAACAGTTCTAAGCAGAGCTGCTTGTCAGGGTGCTCAGTCCCTTCCTCTAGGACATCCTGATAAAGGGGGCACCCAGAGTGAAGACTCTTCAGTCTGTGAGGCAGAGAGGCATTAGCTTTCTGCTCAGCGTTGGCAGCTGGGGCGTCATGCTCACTGGGTGGGCAAACTGGCACAGCAGACAGGATGCTTCTTTTTCAGGAGCAAAGGATAAGCTGCCAACATCGTCCCCCACCCCCACGTCACAAGTTCACTTTTGTTTACAGCTTATTCTCAGCCTGACTGGGTGAAGATCAAAAAGCTTTATTTATTTCCTTGTGGGGGAGGGGGGTGACATTAGTGACAAGGCAGCAGGGAAGGAATTTAAGAAGAAAGGATTCAGAGAATCTTTAAGTCCTGAGAGCCAAAAATAGTCTGTATTGGCCCTTGTCAGCTGTCACTTTCCAAAACGAAAGAGGAAAAACCTGCCTTCCTTTGGAAACTGCGGAAACACCCACTCAATGCGTTTCATTAATGTTAACAGTCTCTTTGTTCCCAACCCCAGGCCCCTGTCAGGGGCTCCAGCGGATGCTGCGCTTCCAGTCAAAAAGGAAAAGGTTCTGAGAACGGAGCTCTTTCAGGAGGCCACGCTCCTGAGAGGGGCCTCTGCTCCGTTATCCCTCCCTCTGAGGGAGGGCCTCCCCTGAGTCTACACAGAAGGTGCTTACTAACGGCGTGAGTGAGTGCAGGAACAGCCCAAAGCAAAAGGAAAGGGGCTTGGCTGGGAGCCTAGGCTCTGCTAACTGACTCCCCCCCTACTTCCGCCCCTCGCAGAAGCGGCCATACAGACCAGGGACTAAGCTGACTGAATGCTCAGCTTGTGGCTTCAGCTGGCTTGGCTCAAGGAGACCCCACTTCAGAGTCACATCACTGGGCATCAACTGGAACAGAAGTAGGCTAGTGAGTGTGCTACAAGGCATAGGGCACAGCTGCCATGCTTTGGTGACACTGCTGGTTAACTGGCTGCTTAGAAATGGCTGCTCCTGGAAGGAGGAAAAGAAAGCTCAGGTCTAGGACGGGCAGAGATTTGGGTCCGTGTTAAACAAGGCAGAACTTAGCAAAAAGGGTAAAGAAAGGAAAAGGTTTGTGCTTTCCAGTACTGGAACAATGCTCTGAACTTAGGAGACAGGCAGACATATTCAAGGCTCTACTTTATTACTGGGTAAAGAATAAATGTTCTACCCATAAATGAAATGTTTGAAAGATGACAGACTTCAGGGGTTTTTTATTTACTGATTTTTAGAGAGAGAGGAAGGGAGGGAGAGAAACATCGATTTGTTGTTCCACCCATTTAGACACTCATTGGTCGATTTTTGTACATGTCCTGGCCAGGGATCAAACCCACAAACTTGGGAAAATTGGGACAGTGCTCCAACCAACTGAGCTACCCAACTAGGGCTGAAGAAAATCTCAAAACAATGCATGTGCTGGTGACAACTGAGGGCAGGAAGAAGAGGGAGGCAGAGAGGTCCAGAAATCTCCCCCACCCACTCAGTAGCAGCAGTTGGTGAGCAGGGTCAAAGCCCTGAGAGTAGTGTCTGGGTTGGTTTTTATAAGCCACTTAAAAGGCTTCAGTCTTCATAAAGTGGAACCATTTTCTGACCATTCTTACACTCTCCTGGACAAGAAGACACAAAAAACGTCTAGAATTGCCAACCAATAGTCTGTAAGCTCAAGGTGCCAGAATTCCATCAGAAGCTACCCCAGTCAGCCACTGTACTTACGTATCTGTTTGACTGGTCAGAATCATGTGACACTTCTAGCTCAGTGCCTTACCCAGAGCAAACCTGCAGTAGATACTTGGGAAGTGCTGTCACCATGGGTACTGCTTGGATGAATAACTGGGGCTGAGGAATAGAAGCCCAAAGCTGCTGAGTTTTAGTTCAGACAGGAAGTAAAAGTTCTGCCCCTGGGCTTTCTTCCATGTTAGTGGGCTTTTCTCCTCAAAAACCAAGAGAGAAGGATACAGTGACTTGTTGAATAATAGGATTTCTTTGCTCCAAGTGAGCACCAACTGCCAGTTTTTGTCTAGCAGAGGCAGAAGGGAGTTTGGCCTCACTCAGGGGTATGAAACAGGCCATTTACACTGATTAGTTCTTCTTGTCCTGCCTCCATTGATGTTGACAGTGATGATGAGGGTAGACAAATGAAGGAATCAGAATCAAAGGAAGGAATGTTGGGGAGGGGACGGTAGACAAAGGCTATAGTATTTTTGTTAAGGAAGAATCTCAATGATGAGATGAGTATGTCAAACAAGAGGACACATTCTGGGCCAAGATGGAGGCATAGGTGGAAACACTGTACCTCCTCACACAACCAAGTTCAAAAACAACAAAGTTTTAGCAACAAAAATGCAGCCAAACCACAGAAAAATGAACTACACAGAAGTCTGACAACAACAAACCCTTCAGCCAAATCGGTAAGAGGGGCGAAGGCAGCAGCGGAGCTGGGTGGGGCAGGAAAGATCCACCGGACCGACCTGGGCTCGAAACCCAGGCACGCAGACAGCCATGGGTGGATCCCAGGTGTGGAGTAGCAGCAGGCGAACCCACTGAGGGCTGACCGTGGTCACACATTTGCGCGCAAATAAACTGGTGAAGGAACGAGCAGTGAGACAGACCTTGCAGGCCCCAGCAGTGGGAAGCAGCAGAGGGGACCTGCATCGTCCCTCTCTGACCCCGCCCCTACATACAGCGTCACAAACCAGCGACCTGGGTGGCCCCGCCCTGGTGAACACCTAAGGCTCCCCACCTCATACTTAACGGGCACAAACAGACCAAAAATGGCTCAAAAAGAAAGATATCAAAGCCCCAGAGCCCATAACTCTAAGCGACCAAGAAATAGCCAAACTTTCAGATGCAAGTTCAAAACACTGGTGATCAGGATGCTCACAGAACTGGTTGATTTTAGTCACAAATTAGAGGAACATATGAAGGCTAAATTAATTGAAATGAAGGGAAATGCACAGGAAACCAATAGTAATGGAAAGGAAACTGAGACTCAAATCAAAGGAGTGGACCAGAAGGAAGAAAAAAATGACCAAATAGAAAAGAATGAAGAAACAAGAATTCAAAAAAATGAGGAGAGGCTTAGGAACCTTCAGGACATCTTTAAACGTTCCAAGCCCTGGCTGGTGTAGCTCAGTGAATTGAGCGTGGGCCTGCAAACCAGACAATCGCGGTTCAATTCCCAGTCAGGGCACATACCGCGGGGTTGCAGGCCGGTTCCCTGCAGGCCAGTTCCCAGCAGGGGATGCATGAAAGGCAACGATACATTGATGTTTCTCTCCCTCTCTCCTTCCCTTCCCCTCTAAAAATAAATAAATAAATAAATAAATCTTAAAAAAAAAGTTCCAACATTCGAATTATAGGGGTACCAGAAGGGGAAGAGGAATGGCCACGAGTGGAAACCTTATTTGAACAAGTAATAAAGGAAAACTTCCCCAATCTGGCAAAGGAAATAGACTTCCAGGAAATCCAGGAAGCTCAGAGAGTCCCAAAGAAGGTGGACCCAAGAAGAAACACACCAAGGCACATCATAATTACATTAGCCAAGATTAAAATGAAGGAGAGAATCCTAGAAGCAGCAAGAGATAAGGGGACAGTCACCTACAAAGGAGTTCCCATCAGACTGTCAGCTGACTTCTCCAAAGAGACCTTCCAGGCAAGAAGGGGCTGGAAAGAAGTATTCCAAATCATGAAATCCAAAGACCTACAACCAAGATTGCTCTGTCCAGCAAAGCTTTCATTTACAATGGAAGGAAAGATAAAGTGCTTCTCAAATAAGATAAAATTCAAGGAGTTCATCATCACCAAGCCCTTATTATATGAAATGTTAAAGGGACTTATCTAAGAAAAAGAAGATAAAAAAGATGAACAGTGAAAGGACAGCAAACTCACAGTTATTAACAACCACACCTAAAACAAAAGCAAACTAAGTGGATAGCTAGATCAGGAGTGGAACTACAGAAATGAAGATCACATGGAGGGTTAGCAACAGGGGAGTGGGAGAAGGAGAAGGGGGGAGAAGGTACAGAAAATAAGTAGCATAGATGGTAGGTAGAAAATAGATAGGGGGGAGGGCAAGAATAGTATGGGAAATATAGAATCTAAAGAACTTGAGACACGTGGTCATTAACTAAAGGGGGGGAATGGTGGGGGAGGGGTGTGCAAGGTGAAGGGGAATGAAGGGGGGAAATAGAACAACTGTAATGGCATAATCAATACAATATACTTAAAAAAAAGAGGACACATTCTGAGAATTTAGCACCACCAACCTCATATACCCGACTTACGCCTAACCCATGTAAAAAGTCAAGTCCTCCACAGTTTTGTTTTGTTTTTTTGAGAGAGAGGAAGGGAGGGCGAAAGACAGGGAGAGAAACATTAATGTGTGAGAGAAACATGGGCTGTCTCTCAAGTGTGCCCGCAAACTGGAGATCTGGGCAGCAACCCAGGCATGTGCCCCAATCAGGAACCGAAACAGGGCTCAACACTCTCTTGTCTCACTCCCCACACACAGGTACCTCGGAGCCTTTCTTTCCTCTGTAACATCTTCCCTTAAGTGCACAGCTAGCGCAGGTACCACGGCTTTGTAAGCAACTTATTTAAATACTGAACAGAGAGGGCCTGGCCAAGTAGCTCAGCTGGTCAGAGTGTCCTCCACAGTCAGGGCACAGGCAAGAAGCAATTGATGAATGGATAAGGAAGTAGAACAACAAACTGATGCTTCTCTTTCTGTCTCTTCAAGATTAAAAAAAAACCTACTAAATATCAAATATCAACGGTGTCATTAACTAAGACATAAGGCATTGAGCAGGAGCTGCAAACCAGAGTCGTCAGTTCAATTCCCCGTCAGGGCACATGCCTGGGTTGCAGGCCAGGTCCCCAGTTGGGGGCTCATGAGAGGAACCACACATTGATGTTTCTCTCCCACTCTTTCTCCCTCTTTCCCGCCTTCTCCTCTGTCTAAAAATAAATAAAATATAATATTAAAAAAAAGAAGACATAAGGCAGTATATAGAAGAGGAAATATGTGGTTAGATAAAAGAGATCCAGATTCAAGTACTGGCTTTACTATGTAACTACCCAGTCTCAGCCATTCCTCATTTATAAGAAGGAATGACACCTGCTGTCCTACTGCACAGAATCACTAAGATCCAGTGAACAGGAAAGCACTCTGTGGACAGGAACGATGACTGCCAATATTGTTTTAAGGATAGCAGTTTTGCCTGAGTCTGCCCACAGATGGGACAAAGTAAGCTGACAAAGGAAGCCCCAACTGCAGGGTGCCCTGAGCTTGAGTCTGAGAGTACAATGTAGCAGAAAGCACTGTTGTCCGTTCCAGGGACTAGGGATGAAATCTGCCTGAACCCAGGCTTCCCCACAGGGACCTCTCTGTGTATCCTTCTATTTTGAAGGTCAGACAGCATGGGTGGCATATGCAGCAGGAACCTCTATCTACAGGTGGAGAGGCACATGCAGTGTGTTTATAATGAAAGCTTTGGAGTCTGACCTGAGTGTGAGTTCTAGGCAAGTCACTGAACTGTAATGTGATGCTGGCAAGTGGCAAACACTCTTATCCTTAAACAAAAGATAAGAGAGTCTCCCATATGGCATTATTGAGAAATGAATGAAAACCTATATAAAAGTACTCAAGATAGTGCCTGGCACATGGTGAGCACTCAACAGATATAGGCTAATATTTCTGTTTATTCAACCATTAGACCAATTCACCATTTCCAAACCCTTCCACAAGGGGGCAGACAGGCATACTAAAAAGCAGCAAAAGATTTTTTGACATTTGTCCCAGGCCCCAAAAGGTACAATAAGAAAGGTCAAAGTTGTTATCTAAAAGATGATTTGAGAACCAAGGTCTTTTGGTCATTTTAACCATTCACTCAAAACTATTTATTGAGCCAGTACTACAGACCTGACCATGAACTTAGGAAATAGGAGCAGAGGCCTGGGGTTAATAAGGAAAAAAAGTCAAAAACACGTTTCCTGGAGGAATTAGGAGAAGATGGGTCAGAGGAAAACAGATTTTTAAGAACAGAGTTCCAAAATGGCTAGGACTGTCAAAGCAAGTGACATCATGGAATATATAATGTAGAAAAGCTCTAGGAGGGCATCCTCCTAACCCTAAATGGGGTCCTCTAACAAGTACGAGACCCACCCCAAACTCAGATGTTCTTTAATCCAGCCTGCCCTATTGCAAACTACACATCTAGGATGGAAAATAAAGTACATCCTCCTGTACACAGAGAAAAGGAAGAGGAGAAGAGAAAATGTGAAGTTAGAGGGGATCAATCCTGAGTCTGTTCATGGCAGCTCAAGGCTGGGGGTAGGTGACTGGACAGATGAATTACAGTGCTAGACCAAGAAGTCACATTTCCCACCTCCTGACCCTGATCCATTTCTCCTGCCTTTGCTGACTCTTAAAACATGAAGCATAATAATCTACAAACATCTGTATCCCATCCTTACCCCACCAGATACCAGGCTGTGTTTCTAAGGGACTTAGAAGACCCTTCTGAGAATGGGTGTGGAAGTAGGCAAAGGCTGAACTGCAAAGTCACGAAACTGGTTTTAAGGTTTTTATAACTGGTAGCCTTGGGTTCTAACCAGGCGTTTAGTTGCTGGTTCCCAAAAGAGATAGAGCTTATGCTCCATCTCACCTTAACTGCAAATGTTTAACACTAACAGCTCTAAGTCACACAGTAAGATTTTTCTTTTTCCTTATACATTTTGGGAGCGGAGAGAAGAAAGCAAGCAAACTTAAAAAGACCAACAGGATTCTCTTCTGCAAAAGTGTGAATTTAGTTAAGGATAGCAACCCGAGTGTCAAAGAGATTGTAAGACATCATCCCCCAAATAGACAGGTGGATCTCAAACCGAGAAAGAAGGATATCTTAATTCTTAAATATAGATTGGAGCAGGGGTTGGCAGAGGCTACTTAAGAGCTGCTTTCGGGGAAAAGGCAGTGGAGCTCCAATGTCAGCACCCAAGATAAAGCTGCCAATTTGCTTTTCCTCCCAAATGGCTCATCTCTTGACATCACATCTCTGGGTGAAGCTGTCCGAGTTAAGGAATCTAAAAGACAGGGAGTTGCTCTTTGACACGTTAGTGGATACTTCCAAATATACTCCCCTTCCAGTTGTGTCCTTGGAAGCCCAGAAACAGTCACAAGTAGTTGGCAAGTAGACTTGGGTGGCCAGGGAGCACATACACAACTTAGTCACCTAGTTGTCACTCATTAAGAGAAAGGCCAGGGGGAAAGCTGGTACAGCAGGGTTTGCCTGTTGAGTCAGGAGGCTGCAGAAGGAAGACTGTCACTTTCAGCTTTGTCATTACGCAAGCTGGATTCACTGGTCAAATCCCAGACCTGGCCAGGCTCTGAGTCTTACTCTTCCTCAAAGACAGGAAGTCAGAGGCTAGACCATTTTTAATTTCTGAAGATCTAACAGAGCAGGGGCTGGTAAACTACAGCCTGTGGGCTAAAATCCAGCTGCTGTTTCTCTAAACAGCTTAGTTGAAAACAGTCACACACATTGTTTACAAATTATCTATGGCCGCCTTTGCCCTACAGCGGCAGATCTGAGTAGATGCAACAGAAACTATGGCCTGCAAAGCCTAAAACCCTGCCAAACCCTGTCATGAAGGATTCAGGCAAGATACCGAAGCACCTTTTCTGTTAAAGGGTAAGCCTAGATGCTTCATTGATTTCCCCTTTTTGCCCTGAAAGGAAAGTCTATTCCAAATTTAAGGCCATTTTAACACTTGAAGATACTGTACATGGTAATGAGCCGGGAATAGAATCTTTTCCTTGCACATCATGCAATGCAAAGGTAGAAGGGAGGAATCTGGGAAAGCATGAAGCATAAAGCCCCAATTCCAGCCAGTTTAAGATGGGAATCCAGCAGACAGTTCTCAAAAGCTCAATCTTGTAGAAGTACATTAGCAGAAATACACCTAAAAAGAATGAGAAAACTAGCCCCTCATCCCTCTGAAGGTGAACACTTCTTTACTTGCTGTGAACTGAGGTCACTGGCTCAGAAGGCATACAGCAAAGCCAAAGAGAATCGTCTGTTTCCATGGTAGAGAGTGCTCAGAGAGTTCAAAACAACAGAACAGTGTACATAGATTCAGAGACACACATAAGTAATCTAGACTGTGTGTTTTCATTTAATTCCTCATGGGGGTTCACATTGAGAAACTTTTTTGAAGGGTAATATATATTTATAGATAGATAGATAGAGATATAGCTAGACAGATAAATAGATGTATCTATATGTATCTCCTATAAAATTCCTTATAGCTTTGTTGCTCAACAAACAGCTATCAGCAACAATTAAAATTAAGAAGCTACGCACTGTAAAATTCTAGTACTTTTTAGAGGACCTCGGTGGTCAGAGAAGTGTCTTATGTATTGCTGACAAGCTTTTGCAACTGCTTCCTTTTGTCTGTACTAAAGAGTATCTTGAAGGTACCAAAGTCCATGGTCAATACACTCCTCTGAAACAGCCCAAATGTAGGGACAAAATAAGTGAACACATCCTTCCCTGGGACCCAGATTACTTACATTTCTGAAGTCCAGTGTTCATCTGCGTGTGAGAAAGAAGCTGAAAGGACAGGTCACCTGGCCCTGGGAGACAGGCTAGCATGGCAGACCAGCATCAACACAACGTGAGGCAGTCACTCACACTGTAATGAGAAAAACAAGGTCATGGAACACAAGGCAACGCACTCAAGGAAGAAATCGGGGACATCTGATATGGGCAGCACAGGCCCAAGTTTAGATAGATAAGCGATTTAATTAACAGCATGTTGGCTGAAAATATATTTGTGTTTTTATCTGCAGTAACAATTTGCTCCCAACTATTATATTACTAAGCGTAAAACGATATTTCAGTTGGCACAGGTGAGTGGGTGGGGAAAAAACTGAAAAATACCTATCCACGCCACTAAATGAAAAATACAGGTACATCTATAAGGCCTTTTATGCTCACAAGCTCTTCGCCTCTCCCTGTCATGGGCTTTAGGAAAGGCCCAGGGCCATGGGGCTGCCAGATGAATGGCACACTGGCTCTCCTCTGTACTCAGCCAACAAAGGAGCAGAAAAGCTAGTAGGATACATTCCAATTGAGGTGAAGGGAAAAATGATTTCTCCCTGAAAACAGAACAGTGTTCCTGAACAGAGCTGGCCCTCATAGTCTCTGGCTCAGTCTATTTACAGGGCTGGTTGGGGGCCTGGAAGTCAGGCATTTCCAGAGGCAGTACAGTATATGAGTTACAGAAGCACCCAAAGTTTCACTTGTGACACTCCAGTAACCTGAACTCACTTGTAAAAGGAAGGAGCAAAGCATCCTAGGAGACAAAATTAACTACTGTTAAAGCACATTTTGTAAGTTTCTGGGGATTCACCCTTCCTATTGCCTGTCACACAATTAGACCTCCTGGATCCCCCCCCCACCCCGAAATTGTATTGCACCCAAGGAAATCAACGAAGTAGTAGGCTCCAGAAGCCCTCTCTGGGCAAGTTATCCTGACATGATGTCGAGATGGCATGGTTGCATCAGTGCTGTGTACCAACAAGACATATCGACTGAGGTGGCCTTTTGTAGGAAAGGAAACCGTTTCAACAATGCCAAGCAAGCTCTCTGTATACTGAACACCAAGCTTTTTCCCAAAGAAATATAATGCACTAAAACACATGAAATTCTTTTCTCATCCTGCAAAACCCAGAAATCAAAGTAGCACATTAAGGCTTTAGATCACAACAAAAGACTGGGGGGGATGTTCAAATGTTAAAGATCAAAAAACCTCTTTCTCTTACAAGGGCCCTCTCAGGGTATGTGAAACTACCTTGTCATGATGAATATCAGAGAGCTCCAGCTTGCATGCCCAGGTAGCTGAAAAGATACTTTGTACAAGAGGCTGCTCAAACTGATAGCAACTGCAGAAAGAACTGAAGATTGAATGCCTCAATGAGAACAGAGCCGCCCAAGAGTTCTGGCACAGAATCGGTCTTTTTAGGTCTCTGGTGGGTGGGACAACAGAATGAACACAGTGTGCCAACTGCAGTACCTCAAGAATAAAAAGTCTTCTGTTGGGGTCAAATGACTGAGGTACTAGTTAGAATCCCATCCCTGTGAAGGCTGACCTCTATTTAATAACCTCTCTCCTATGGTCCTAATATAGCTGAGGGCAAGTTCCAAGGAAACGAAGGGCATTAACAAATACTGAAGCCTAACACTGTGAAATGGGCTGTATGAGGGGCTTTTGTTGTTTTTTTCATTCTTTCTTAAGATTTTATTTATTTTTTAGACAGAGGGGGAAGGAAAGAGAAAGAGGGAGAGAGAAACATCAATATGTGGTTGCCTCTCGCACGCTCACAACCGAGCACCTGACCCTCAACTAAGGCATGTGCCCTGACTGGGAATCAAACTGGCCACGCTGTGGTTTGCAGGTGGGTGCTCAATCCACTGAGCCACACCAGCCCTGGCTGCTAATGTTTTCTTAATTAGGTCTCCCAACTTTGAAATAGGTATACGGGCAAAACAAAAGCCGCCCACAACCCACACAAGCCAGATTAAGGAAAAAACCAAAAAAAAAAGAAGAACCCTTAGGCGAACAACCTCTATTCTGTTACTATTACCTCTCTGGCCTCATCTTCTAACCACCCTGCCCCTCTTGCTGACTCTACTTCTAGCCACAGTAATCTCCCTGCAGCTTCTCAAAGGACCAGAGCACACTCCCCCCTCCAGGCCTCACACTTCACCTGGATAACTGAGATGATGTGGTGATGGAAGTACAAAGAACACGTTTACTCAACTGTCCGCAGGTAACATGCTCTCCCTGTACTCTTTGGAAGGAACCAGTCTACAAATGATCACCATAATCTAATATACCTATTAAATTTTAATGTCTGCCACCAAGAAGAGATAAATAGGGGTGTGGATCCAAAGAACTGACCATAACTTACTGCCCCTCAAGCCACAACTCCAGACTTCAACAGAACAGAAAAAAATTAAGCCAGCTAAACAGTGGCAAACAGGCATTGAAAGATTTACTGGCAGTAAACAAGGAAGAAAAATAAAAGGTGAATATAGTAGAGATTTCAGAAAGTCAATTTTTAGTTTGGGCAGGAGAGTGAATGATGAAAAAAGATACCAGAGCTTGGAGTCTGCCATGATTAATATATCTACAACAAAAACACAACTCAGCAAGTTCACAATATGCTTTCTTCGTTATTTTTTAAAGATTTTATTTATGTATTTTTAGAGAGAGGGTAAGGGAGAGAGAAAGAATGGGAGAAAACATTTATCAGTTGCCTCTCACACACCCCCAACCAGGAAACTGGCCCACAACCCCAGCACATGCCCTGACCAGGAATCAAACCCGAAACCCTCTGATCCGTAGAACGACGCCCAATCCACTGAGCCAACACCCACCAGGGCACATTTAGAACACTCTTGAGCTCTCAATGACATCATCTGGGCTGCTAACAGTACAGCTAAGTTGTGGCCCTTTCTTTAAAAGGTCAGGGATCTACCTATACTAAGGACGTCTTCAAGACCCTTGCCCAGTTTCACTCAAGTCAAGAATCAGATTCTGCTAGGACAATGACAACAAGGGTATGTGGCATGGTCATGAGGGTTGTGATGAAACAGGAAGTAAGCAATTTCCTTCCACAACCCATTCCAGGAAGCAGGGATACACAGCATAAAGCACTCCTCCAGAGGCCTGGCAGCGAAGCACAGGCCTTTCATTCAAAAACTTCAAAAAGCCACATATTTTGATAGCCATCTGACTTTTCTTAAACATAAATTCTAATATAATTTTACAGCTGGTATTTTCAGAAGCACAATTAGATCCAGAAATAAACGCTAGTACTACTGAAAGGGACTCAGAATTCAAGTCCTGACTGCTGAACAGAATCAAGTAGTAACCTGGAGCTCCAGCCAAGTGAGCTGCAGACATCACAGAGAAAGGAAAAAAAGATCCCCTTGGCAGGGCCTCTCTGTGAGCTTTCAACCACCTTCTCCTACTGCCAACTGCCGTCTAAGCAGCGGACTACTACTATCACAGTGAGGACAGAACTAAGGTGTTCAAACTCTCCTGGGACATTCATGAGTGCTAGCATTTCCCACACTACCTCTAATTAAGGGACAAAAGCCCTTGTCCCTACTGGGAAAACTCGAAAGCACTTTCATTTGTGCCTCTCCCTGCTTCAGAAAACTGATAGAGGTTTTATTAGAGTTGTGATGCAACACTCTTTTCTGGGTGGCATCTGATAAAGAACAACCATCTCTGCCTTGGGGTAGGCCTGTGAAGTAACATCACCTCACTTTTGTTTGTGCTGCTTGTCCCTGCTTTGGACCACTGAAGGGGAGGGAAAGGAGGAAGAGGAAGACTCCTCTTCATGTTTTTTGGTGGTAAAAGTGGGGGAAAGGAGATAAAGTCCTGGCAATGGAATTTCTACTTGGGGATGCAATCACTTTTTCGGCGTAGTCTCAGCACGCACAATCTAGTATCTTCCAGTATGCTCTTTTTTTTAAAATCCTCACCCAAGGACATGCTTATTGTTTTCAGAGAGAGAGAGGAAGGGAGGAAAAGAGAAAGGGAGAGAAAAATCGATGGGGGAGAGAAACACTGACTGGTTGCCTCTCACAGTGCCCCAACAGGGGCACAGGGGGCCGGTGGTACTCAACCGACAAACTAGGCATGTGCCCGGACCAGGAACTGAACTGGTGACCTCTCAGTTTATGGGGACGATGCTCCACCAACTGAGCCCCAGTACATTTGGGGGTCCATTTCTTTCTGCCAAACCTCCACATTCAAAAAGAACCCCCCCCCAAAAACAGTTGATTAAACAATTTCTCATTCATGTTGTGGTTCAACATTTTAAACCTGCCATTAATTAAAAGTGAAACTGAGATCAGTACCATCTCTGATATCTCAGGTAAAGAAAGAAAATGTTATGCCCCATTTTATCCAGAACTCCACTGAATAAAATACACCCAACAGTTAAAATACTGAGTACATGCATCTTGAAGAGAATATGATTAACACTGAGAGACTGTATTAATTAAAAGTGTCATCACTATCCCTGATTAAGCCTTCTTATCCATGAGCTAAAGGCTTACTAAAATGACTACTTTTTTAAAATCCTCACTTGAGGGTATAATGATTATTTCACATGTGTGCGCACGCACACACACACACACACACGAGAACCCTGAGACTTAATCAATACCTCTCCTATAGACTTCCTTTATTAAGAATAGTTTGGCCCTGGCCAGTGTAGCTCAGTTGGTTAGAGTGTCATCCCATAAACCAAAAAGGTGGCTTCATATATATACGAAGCTCAAGGGATGTGGAAAACATTACTTCTAACTACCCTTTAGAACCCACCACGACAAGTCCTCTTCCTATCTTGCTTCCCACCTCCACCAAGTCCCTAAAGGCATTTTCTTTGCCAGTGCTTGCCTGCTTTCTTCTTTTAAAATATATTTATTTATTTTTAGATACAGGGGAAGGGAGGGACAAAGAAAGGAAGAGAAACATCGATGTGAGAGAGAAACTTTGACAGGCTGCCTCTTGTATGCACCCCGACCAGGGACCCGGTCTGTAACCCAAGCAGTTGCCGACTGAAAACCAAACCACTGAGCTCTGCCTTTGTGGAACAACACCCAACAACTGAGCCACACTAGTCGGGGCTGCCAGTGCTTTCTTTAGCAAGGATGCTCTTTCCTGGATCCCTTTATTAATTAACTCATCTATGACCCAGTGCTTTCTCTTGAATTTGTTATTGCAGTACCAGGAAAATATTCTCCCTGGACATTCTAGCTTTTCAACTTGAGTGTGAACTTCCTAAGACCAGAGCCTGGCCTTTTACTTATCCATTCAAGTTACTGGGTCAGGAACAAGATTATTCACATAATAGATGCTTAATAAATATTACTGGTTCCCATTCCTGAAGAACAGTATATATTTTAATCCCAAGCTTTGAAATTTATCTAAATTTACACCCTTGAAATACATGGGGTAATACAAGCACCAACAAGTTTGTGCGCATGCGTGCAGGTACCTTCACTCTGAGAGGACAAATTTTAAAAAGAAGGAAAAGCCCAGGTACTACTTTTGCACTGTATTGAAAGTATCTTTTGGTTTCTGTACTTTAATCTTTAATTCCATTAAAGTAGAAATCCATGTTCCTAAAAATTTGAAAACTCAGGCTGTGTTTGTTGCAGGCAACTAAATCAGAATGTGCAACTTTTCACTATGGTATGTAATAGGCTTGAGTTTCCAAAGCCCTATCCCAGCTGGATCATTTAAGCTGAACCAAGGTACACTGGCCTCTGTATTTAACCACATTCATAACATTCATAATCGCAGGTGGAATTCTCAGACTCAGACTGAGTAGAAGTTGACTCATAAGTACCTGAGACTGTGCCCAGCAAGACAATGAGAACGAGAAACGAGAAAAAACTGCTTCCTTGAGATAAGACACAAATAACTGGATTTTTACCTTTTACAATTTCCTGTAAAAGCTTGTACTAAATTACAAAGTTTCAAATTATCATTCAGATGAGATGTATTTCAACAAATATTATAAAATTATGTGGCTATTTTTTAAAAATATTATTTTATTTACTTATTTTTAGAGAGAGGGTAAGGGAAGGAGAAAGAGTGGGAGAGAGACATCAATGTGTGGTTGCCTCTCATGTGTTCCCTACTGGGGACCTGGTCTGCAACCCAGGCATGTGGCCTGACTGGGAATTGAACGGCGATCCTTTGCTTCACAGGCCCGTGCTCAATCCACTGAGCTACACCAGCCAGGCTTATGTGGCTATTTTTAATCTGCAAAGTTCCAAGTCTTATCAGTCCGTTAAAAGCTGCCAGGTAATGGAAGTACTGATCTTACACCCAGATGAGGAAGCTGAGGCAACACCCCCAAATTATTGGTTCATTTGTTTATTTTTTTAATTTCAGAGAGAGGGAGAGAGAGAGAAACACTGATCAGTTGCCTGCTATACATGCCCAGACTGGGGACCAAACCTGCAACCTTTCTGTTTATGGGACAACACTCTAACCAACCACACTGGCCAGGGCCAAACTATTCTTAATAAAGGAAGTCTATAGGAGAGATATTGATTAAGTCTCAGGGTGTCTAGCAGGTCCTTCAACTAGTCAAACCACACACATACTCTTTCAGATAAAAATGGAAAAGGCAGTTCCCCAGTGTTGCTTCTGTAATTTTACAGACTGTAACTACAACATGAAAAAATAATTTTAAGAATTTAGCAAGCTGTTAAAAACTCCTGGCTTTGGCCCAGGCTGGTGTGACTCGGTGGATTAAGTGCCAGCCTGTGAACCAAAGGCTCGCCAGTCTGATTCCCAGTCAGGGCACACGCCTGGGTTGTAGGTCAGGTCCCCAGTTGTGGGCACACAAGAGTCAACCACACACTGATGTTTCTCTCTCTTTCTTTCTCCCCCCTTCCCCCCCTCTCTAAAAATAAATTAATAAAATCTTTTAAAAAAATACTGGCTTAGAAAATTGAACTTTTCGGAAGTCTGATAACAAATTCTTCAGCCTGACCGGTAAGAGGGGCAAAGCCAGCAGCTGGCAGAGCAGGGTTGCACAGAAAAACTCGGTCAGACAGACTCAGGTGCGCGGATCCCAAGCATGGGGTTGCAACGGGCGGGCCCAGCGAGGGCGAAAGGCGGTGGGTTGACTGTGGACCGCGCATTCGTGCGCAGATAGACCAGCGAGAGAGTGGGCAGTGAGACGGACCGAGCAGGCCCCAGGGGCTAGAGGCAGCAGAGGGGGCTGTCATTTTCTACTCTGACCCCACCCCCACATACAGCGTCACAACCCAGCGACCTGGGCGGCCCCGCCCTGGTGAACACCTAAGGCTCCGCTCCTCATACTTAACAGGCACGAACAGACCAAAAATGGCTCAAAAAGAAAGATATCAAAGCCCCAGAGCCCATAACTCTAAGTGACCAAGAAATAGCCAAACTTTCAGATGCACAGTTCAAAACACTGGTGATTAGACTGCTCACAGAACTGGTTGATTTTAGTCACAAATTAGAGGAACACATGAAGGCTAAATTAATTGAAATGAAGAGAATTGCACAGGAAACCAATAGTAATGAAAAGGAAACGAACTCAAATCAAGGGAGTGGACCAGAAGGAAAATAAAAATGGCCAAACAGAAAAATATGAAGAAATAAGAATTCAAAAAAATGAGGAGAGACTTAGGAACTTCCAGGACATCTTTAAATGCTCCAACATCCGAATTATAGGGGTACCAGAAGGGGGAAAGGAACAGCCACCAGTGGAAAACTTATTTGAACAAATAATAAAGGAGAACTTCCCTGTTCTGGCAAAGGAAATAGACTTCTAGGAAATCCAGGAAGCTCAAAGAGTCCCAAAGAAGGTGGACCCAAGAAAGAACACACCAAGGCACATCATAATTACATTAGCCAAGATTAAAATGAAGGAGAGAATCCTAGAAGCAGCAAGAGCTAAGGGGACAGTCACCTACAAAAGAGTTCCCATCAGACTGTCAGCTGATTTCTCAAGAGACCTTACAGACGAGGGGCTGGAAAGAAGTATTCCAAATCATGAAATCCAAAGACCTACAACCAAGATTGCTCTATCCAGCAAAACTTTCATTTAGAATGGAAGGAAAGATAAAGTGCTTCTCAGATAAGATCAAATTCAAGGAGTTCGTCATCACCAAGCCCTTATTATATGAAATGTTAAAGGGACTTATCTAAGAAAAAGAAGATAAAAAAGATGAACAGTGAAAGGACAGCAAACTCACAGTTATTAACAACCACACCTAAAACAAAAGCAAACTAAGAGGACAGCTAGATCAGGAGTAGAACCATAGAAATGGAGATCACATGGAGGGTTAGCAACAGGAAAGTGGGAGGAGGAGTGGGAGAGGAGGTACAGAAAATAAGTAGCATAGATGGTAGGTAGAAAATAGATAGTGGGGAGGGCAAGAATAGTATGGGAAATGTAGAAACTAAAGAACTTGTGATACATGGACATAAACTAAAGGGGGGAATCTGAGGGGAGGGATGTGCAGGGTGGAGGGGAATGAAGGGGGAAATGGGACAACTATAATGGCATAATCAATAAAATATTTTTTAAAAAAAGAAAAAAATACTACAGGAAAAACTATAAAGGACACATGGGCAAAACCAAGGGGGGGGGTGGAATCAGGGGAAGGAGGTGAGGATGGCTGGGGTTGTGGGGGGAGTTGTGGGGGGGGAATGCAGACAACTGTACTTGAACAACAATAAAATTAAAAAGAAAAAAGAATACTGGTTGTACTGACAGGTATGGCTCAGTTGGTTGAGCACTGTCCCACAAAATGAAAGGTTGTTGGTTTGATTCCCAGTCAGGGCATATGTCCAGGCTGCATGTTCAATCCCCTGCTGGGGCATGTATGAGAGGCAACTGACCAATGTTTCTCTCCTCTTTCTCCCTCCCTTTCCCTCTCTCTAAAAATAAATACATACAATCTTATTTAGAAAAAAGACTCCGGCGTTAAATCCCAGCTCTGGTGCTTACTAGCTGTGTGATCTTGGGAAAGACACTTAACTTCATCTAGAAAATGTACATACTTGCCAGAATTGTGAGGTGGGTTTACTGTCACTATATTCAAGTGGTTAGGATACTGGCGCCACATATGTAGTGAACATTATTTAAATGTTGGCTATCACGTTCCAAACCTATCAAAATCCAGGTCACTTTTTATTTTGCCTACAAAGCCAAACCACCACCTTGTATTTTACAGTTCTTTATACTTTGAAACATGTTTACATATATTATTTCATTTGAAATTTAAGATAATTTTTTAATTTACATGGAACAAGTACCATTCTCTTTCTATAGATTAGGAAGCCCAGGCTTAGAAACATTAAGTAACTTGTCCAACAACCTACTGCTAGAATATTGGACTTTCTGTCTTAACTCCTAGCCTTGCGACTCATTCCATTAGAAAAGTATTTTGTTATCCTCACAGTATGACCAGCATTTTTAAAAAGTGAATTAAAAATAATCGCAGAGTACAATAAGAATGCTTATTGTTTCCTGACTCTTTTTCAACTACATAAATTATATGTGTCTATTTACTGAGATATAATCCTTATTGTGGGCACAGACAAAAATGTTTGAAAAACACTGCACTACTTCAAGTTAATATTTACTGATATTTGCTGAGCACCTATCATATTCCTCTTCTTACACTATTATATACAACAAAAACATACCATAATGTAGTTTTTTAAGATTTTATTCATTCATTTTTAGAGAGGGGAAGAGAAAGAGAGGGACAGAAATATCATTGTGTCGTTGCCTCTCGAGCACCCCATACTGGAGACCTGGCCCACAACCCAGCCATGTGCCCTGACTGTGAATTGAACTGGTGACCCTGTGGTTTGCAGCCCACACTCAATCCACTGAGCTACACCAGTCAGGGACCATAGTGGGGTTTAAGTGTAAATATAATTAATTTTCCTATGGATTTGGGGAATTACCTGTCCCAGATCAGCACTTTGTACTGTAATTCTATTACACTTTGCTTGCCCAACACTTTGGAATCAGCTCTTACTAAAAATCCTTTTAAGGTGAACTATAAGCTAGCAACTATAATCAAGGTTAGAACAGATTGGGAAAGTAACTACAGAAAGGCAAAGAAAAGCTTTCAGTTTATATGGTTAGGCTCCCCACAGCCAGGGGAAAGCTGTATAATTCACATTGAGAAAACTATTTCAGAAAATAATACAAGTAATGATCAAACACAGTTATCTCTCATCCTCAAACAATCCTGGTACAGAAAACTCTTGCCCGCCTATCCTCATGCTCTTCTCTGAACATGGTAAGTAACCCCAACTAACTCTGAACTTACTCAACTCATACCTTTTCTAAGTCATTTCCATTTGGACCCTCAAGGGATTTTGGAAGCTGGGCATCACAGAGCCCCCCAAGGTCTCTGACAGAAAGCATCCCTCTGATCTGTAGGATGTTTTATTTTTATTTTGAACTTTATTTATTTTTAGAGAAAGGGGAAGGGAAAGAGAAAGAGAGGGAGAGAAACATCGATTGGCTGCCTCTTGCACATGCCGCAGCTAGGAGCAAACCTGCACACATAACGCACACAACCATGACTAGGAATTGAACCTGCGACCTTTGCTTTGCAGCACAATGCCCATCCAACTGAGCCATGTTGGTCAGAGCTGATCTCTAAGGTGTTTTAAATTGGGAACGCAGAGGGAATCACACTTGTTTTTAGTCATGCATCTGCTATATCCAGTATGTATTCATTTGGTCTGTTACCTTCCTAGAAGGAGTTCTCTGCCAGGTGTATCCAACCTGTGGCCTGCAGGACACACGCAGCCCAGGATGGCTATGAATGTGATCCAACACAAAATAGTAAATTTACTTTTAACCATTTTGCTTATCAGTTTTCGTTACTGTTTGTATATTTAATGTGTGGCCCAAAACAACTCATTTTCCAGTGTGGCCCAGATACATCAAAAAGTTGGACACCCCTGCCATACAATGCCTTGAGTTTATGTACCTTGTATTTCTAGGGAAGAGTTTCGAAAAGGCTAGTAAATTCAGTACAGGTAGGCAATGAAATTAACTGTTTACTTACAGTTCACACATTGTCCTTCACTGTATCTTCTAGTCTGTTGTCACCAAGAGTTAGTTTGGCAATAGGTTATGTACTAAGACAAGGCATGACTGATACACACATACATTGTGTTCATATAGGCCCTTCCTTCTCCATTCCCAGCCTGAGTAGAGGACTATAAGAATCCTGATATATAACAAAGTTCAGTGAGGGCTTCTATAGTCTTAGTGAAAATCAAAAGATTCTTCCTTGCTATGTCTCTGAGACTCACTGTAACTCGAGGCTTTATGGCTCACACTACACACTCGAAGGAATTACCAGGCTTCTGAAGCTACAGGGTCTCCGAAAGCAGTAAAAGCTACTAAACCTCAAAACGACCCAGGGACTGAAAGCCTATTTAGAAAGAGGAGGACCTTCTCCTTCTACATCCTGCAAACCACTACAACTTGGAATACTGGCTCAATCCACAGGAAGAATAAAGAACAGAGAGATAGTCCCTGCTGGAAGAATACTTTTATAGCGAGAGTAAAGTGAGAGTAAATACCCACTGAAGTAAGATTCTGAACTTAGCTTTAGGAAGTTTCCTCATTTCAGTAATTGCCTGGAAAACAAAATAAAACCTAACAAAGTGATCCTTTAAACCTCTCAAGGATTCAGAGTACCACAACTCACTCACAGATCAGCAAAGTGTTTTTGCCCTCTTCTGTGCCCCTGAGAAATTTCATAACCATTCGACATTGTTACTTATCAGTGTGTGAGCAGTTCTAACTGGTCAAATATGTGCCTAATACCACATTTGAAATCCTGCCTAAACAAAGCAATTTAACTCAAGATTATTCTAACATTAGGAAAAATCAGGGAAAATTACATAAATACATGTTTAACCCTACAGACATCCAAATTATTGCCTTCCTTTTATCTCAAAAGGAATGGCTAACAGTACTCAAATTAACATTTTTTGGACAACAGCAGAAAACAAAAATTCACAACTTGTCATTCCCGGTACAGGCCTCATTTGTTCAGTGTATCCTCTCACTGTCCTAATTTCTACTCTGTAAACTTTTCTCTCTGGGGCCTCCCTCACCAACTGAGTGTCCTTATCAACTTTCACCCAGTTACCTCTGTTAAATCGCTTCATTTGGTTAGAAATAGAAAGCACCCAAATAGAGCGAGCAGGGTATCCACAAAGGAACAAAGAGTGGGGGCTGACGTGAGGAGTCAGAACCCAAGTGACATGAGGAGAGCCCCCTCTGGGGATGCAGTGACTACTCCCTGTCAGATAACATAAATCCCAGTAGGGTCCACTCAGATCTTGGCGTCTAAATACTAAATTCTTGCCCTGCCTGGTATGGCTCAATTGGTTGGGCGTCGTCCCACGAAGCAAAGGGTCACTGGTTTGATTCCCAGTCAAGGCACATGCCTGAGTTGCGGGCCTGGCCCCCAGGTGGGGCACATACAGGAAGCAACTGACTGATGTTTCTCTCTCACATCTACGTTTTTCTCCCTACCTTCCCCGTCTCAAACAAACAAACAAACAAACAAACAAAATATTAAATACTGAATTTTCCACTAACAGAACAAAGGTTCATTGTAGAAATGGCCGAGGCAGAGAAACTACCAAATAAGTCTGGTACATCTCATTGTGCAGGAAAAAAAGGAAGTTCACAAAGAGTAATGGTAACACGTCGAAGGACCGAGAAGCTACAGTATGCTCAACTGGTAAGGGAAACCTCAGAAAGAGAAGTTTACACACTAAAAATTTAAAAGAACAGAGAATGAGTACATTGACTGAACGAGACATGTGCCAGGAATAGAAGAACTGTAAACTGGTTTCCTACCACTGTTCGTAAGATGCTACTTTGGGTAGTATCAGCCATTCCTTTGAAATAAAGATGGCAAATTCTTTCGGCATCTTTAGGGTTAAACATGTAACCCCCCCCCCATTTACTGGCAAAATATGTGTAATTTGAACATCAAAACAAATGATAATAACAGATCACGCCCTATTCAATAAAACAGAAAATCATGAATACTAATATAAATAAATAAACTGAAGGACTGAAGAGGAATAGGGTGTTTACATAGGTTCAAAGTAGAAATGCCTAGCAGACAACACCTTAATCAAGTGATCATATAGCACTAGTAATGGGACAAATAAAAATCAGCACATCCTAAAATGATGCAGTGAAGAACACAGCATCACTCCTGTGATATTCTTGCTGCAGATGCATTACCTACATTAAACATGAGGAACCATTAGACAATCCTAAACTGAGGAACTTTCTAGCAAATAACTGTTAATAGTGTCAAGGTCATGAAAGTCAAAGAAGGCCTGAAGAACTGTTTCAGAATGAAGGAAAGCAAAAAGACAACAAATAAATACAATGTGTGATTCTGAACTGGATCCTTTTTAAAATCCTCACATGAGATATGCTTTTATTGATTTTAGAGAGAGAAGAAGGAGTGGTGGGAGAGGGAAAGGAGAGGGAAGAAGAGAGAGAGAAATATCAGTATGAGAAACATTAATCAGTTTTCCGTAAGCACCCCGACAGGGGATCGAACCCGTAACCTAGGCATGTGCCTCAACTGGGAATCAAACCCACAGCCTAGGTATGTGCCCAGACCAGGAATCGAACTCACAACCTTTTTGTGCAGGGGATGACGCTCCAACCACATGAACCACTTAGCCAGAGCTGAAGTGGATCCTTTTTGCAATAAGGACATTACTAATACAACTGGCAACATCTGGAGGAGGGGTATCTGAGAATTATGTGACAGTGATGCATCAATGTTAACCTCCAGATTTTGATGTTGGACAATATCCCTGCTTGTAGAAGATTAACCCTAAGGTATTCAGGGATGATGAAGCCATCAGGTCAACAACTTATTCTCAAGTGATTCAAGGAAAAAAAATAATTCTTTGTATTGTACTTGGAACTTTTCTATAAATTTGTCGAGATTCTTTTCAGAAATTTTATTAGTAAGTCTCTGGTCGGGGCACATATAAGAATCAAACAATGAATGTGTAAATAAGTAGAACAACAAATCAATGCCTCCCCGCCCCTCTCTCTCTCTCTCAATTCAATACCTTTTAGAGGGGGGTGAAGGTGTGGAAGGGAGGGGACTGCAGATCATTAAGAAGACTTGGAGAGAATGGTCTGTCTACTGGTAACCATTCTCACTTTAACTTAATGCAAGTAACTCATCTCTGAATCGCTGAGCACCAACATTGGAGTTCTTGCCACCAAAAATAGGTTTCCTGTATATTTCTGCCTCATCAACTTCCAATTTCTTTTCAACACTTACCTGAATAACATTTTCTCCAGTGCCTATACTTCAAATTCTCTCTCAACCTCAACTCTATTCTGGCAATGCTGTGTGACCTTCATGCTTCCCTCTTACATTAAAGATGGAGAACTTCACCTTTAGAAAGGTTCCCAAAGAGATGTCTATCTTGAAGAAGATGTTATTAGTGACCTTCCCTTCAGGACTAACATTCACTAACACTGCCATTAAGTTCATGTTTTAAGAGGTCTTTTTAAAAAATTTTTTTAAAGGAAAAGGAAGGGTGGGGTAGACAAACATCAACTTGTTGCTCCACTCATTTATGCATTCACTGGTTGATTCCTGTATGTACCTTGAGCGGGGATTGAACCCACAACCTTGGCGTACAAGAATGACACTCTAGTCAACTGATATCCAGCCAGGGCTTAAGAGTTTTTCAAGGCTCTTCCTTCTAAACACACATACTGAACCTAAACAAGTACCATGCAAACTCCCCTATGCTATAAAGGAAAACCTAGTTATATATTCTGGAGTGTAACAGAGTTTTTGACACTCTTTTCCTCTCACTATACGAAAAGTTTCAAATAACACCACAAGCTTTATCTCCAGACTTCCTGAAAAGTACCAAGTATAACTAGCTTCTCCACTTTCACACCAAAAGCAGCTGGCAAGCAGGGTCTCAGTTATTCAACAGCAGAAAGGTTTTCAGTAACAATCAATGAAGAGCTTTGAAGTAGTGTAAGGATGATGTTTATCACTTATCCTTTCTTCTTCTTTCCTATTTAGTGTGATCACGAAGTTTTGGAGGAGGACCAAGTATATTATGGCCCTCCTCCAAGCAGCCATAAACTTTCTTCCCTTACATTAAATAAATACTAACAAAAACAGGCTCTTAAAATGTACTGCCATACATGAATGTATCTCAGGAGACTGATCAGTCCGTGGGAAGAAAGCACTAGCTACAAAGGACACTAAGCTGAGCAACAGCATCTGAAATGAAAGCAGCAGCAAGTCACCTGGAGATCTAAGAACACTCCTAGGAGAAATCAACTTCATTCTTTTGCAGGTTAAGGAAGTAAGATTTTGCTGACAAGACCATTTACTTTTCAGGTAACCATCAAACAACACTGAAGGGGATGTCTAAAGGGAAATGGCAAGGCATTTAGTCATCTTTAGAGGAAGACAAACTACTTATTTTCTTCCTTTCCCTTTTTTTCCACCTAGCAGGGACTGTTTCTAAATATATTATGTAACAGTTTATTAAAACAACATACTAAAATTCCCATAGAGCTAAAGAAACATGTTCTCAGTGTTCTACTAATTTTAAAAGTACCCCAAAACAAACGTTTACTTTTGCACTTTGAAGAGAATTTCAAATGCAATAAGACTAAACTGCACCTTGCCAATTACCACAGCCTTACAATCAGCACATGTTGTTATGAATGACACTTAATTCCATCTCAGTCTATTCTATGATAAGCAGCAATGAACTCAAGGGTATGATTATGATTTCAGAATATGAAAAGACACTACGGCAATTCCTAATAGATTCTTTTAAAATATGATCCTACACAGCTCTTCAAAAAAGAACAGTATGTTTTAATTGTAAAATGAATTTTTACATTTCTTTGACCTCCTGTCTGAAAGAGGTATGGAAAAAGAAACTGCAGGCCCTGGCCGAGTAGCTCAGCTGGTTAGAGAGCACTGTCCCAATACACCAAAGTGGTGGGTTTCATCCCCAGTTGGGACACATATAAGAATCAACCAATAAATACATAAATAAGTGAAACATCAAATCGATGTTTCTCTCTTCCCCCTCCAAAATTGTAAGTAAAAATAAAATTAAAAAAAAAAAAGAAAGAAATTAACTGCAGTGTAGGGAGGGCATGAAATGTGTCACTCTGGTTATTAAAACCCATCAAGTTCATACTTCGGTGTATAACTGCGGCCAAAAAACTGACTTGAAAGTAATTATCACCACTAGCTGCAATAAAAGTTAATTGGACATAATTGAACTAACGCCCTAATTGGAGGGAAGCTGCAACTGGCTAAGAGTACACTCCTGCTCCTTCAATCTACAAATGAAACTGCTAATGATAATTTGTGGACAAAACAGAAATTGCTCTCATGGTTTCCCCACTGCAAATCACTTAGTAATTCCAGCTAATGCCCAGGATGTTGGGCTAGGAGAAAAATCACTAAGCAATGCTTCCCTTTGATAAAGATGAATTTTAACAATAACCAAGTTCATTAAGGCTGTGGGTTGCTGAGAATTGTTCATTTCCCCTGGACACCCTAAGTAAGGCAATGTGGCCTGATCTTCATACCCTAGTACTATGCAGTAGATGTGCCCTGTGCCACTAACCTGTAGTTGTAAGAAGATATTATGCAAGCCAGGAGCTACGATTACACTAATAATTTATTCTCTTCTAAGAGAATCCTGGTTAATCTCATTTTTAGACAGCAGGCAAATGGCACTGCTGATCTGCTTCAAAAGCAAAGATTAAATCACTTCTGAATCAGTTTTGGAGTTAACAGGTTCCTGCTGCCTAACTCATTTGCCTTTAATTCTGGACAAGAACTGTGTGCCCTTTCCCTTGGAATTTAGTATCAGACTTTCTGCTCCTCAACTGTGTCTACAGCCCAAACAGCTAAGACTCCTAAGCATATAAAAAGTTTTAGGAAACCCTACATCTTGTGGTCTTTATATCAGTAGTGAACTATAAAGGGGGTGGGAAGCAGGTACCCTGCTGAAGTGACAGAAGGTAAAAGAGAAAAAAGCAGGTACAAAGTGCTATCTCTGCTCATTTTTTATCAGGGGATTTGAGCTTTTTTCTGGCAAGGAGATGGCTAGAAAATGATTTTTAAAGGTTTTATTTATCTTTTAGAGGGAAGAGAAGGGAAGGAAAGAGGTTGCCTCTTGCATGCTCCCAACTGGCCACCTGGCCTAACAACCCAGGAATGTGCTCTGACCAGGAATCAAAACAGTGACCTTTCGGTTCTCAGGCTGGCACTCAGGCCACTGAATCACACCATCAAGGATGAGATGGCTAGAAATTAATGCAATCAGAACCTTTCCCAAAGAGGCAGCTGGACCACCTACCCATTTGGTACACTTTTCAGTAACAGTTATTTTGCAAGGTTGCAGTTTACTTCTTCTAGTCGTTAAAATACAACACTTTCTGATGTGGAATGTGGAAAAGCCTAGGAATAGCTGAGTCAGGATGTAGAAACTAGAGAGGGACCTAGAAACTGTAATGTGGATAGTAAAGGAAAACGAGAGTTTAATTTGAAAAAGAGAACACTTAGTACGGACATCATTCACTCACTCCCTCATTCACTGATACCTGTGATGCAACAGGCACTGTGGTAGCACCATGAATTGAAAATACAACCGTGACAGAGAAAATCCCTAGTGAGCAATGCTATTATTGTGGTGATCACTTTGCTACACATACAAATATCAAGTCAATATGTTGTATACCTGAAACTAATATTATGTTGTATGTCAACTATACCTCAATTTTTTAAAAAGAAAAGGAAAAAGTGAGTAAAATCGTTAAAAAACCCAAATAATAAAACAAATACTTCCAGGGTACAGTGCGAAGGAAGGGAGAACAACACGGGTCACTGAAGGCCAAGCAAGAATTCAACAGATTGAGAGGAATGGGCCACTCTGGGCAGAGAAAACTAGCATAATGAAAGACATGAAGTTATGAAGCTAAATGGCATGTTTGGGGAACCAGAAGTGGTCTGTTGCAGAGAAGTAGGGCATTGGTGCTAAACCTAGAGGAGAGCCTGATGCTCCAAGTTATAAAGAGCCTTTTATTTCATACGAGAGGGAGAGGGTACCAAACCCTTTAGCCAGCACTCAATCCACTGAGCCACACCAGCCTAGGCAAATAAAATACATTTTTTAAATGATGGAGAAGAATTTATTTTCCACCTCAATTAATTCAATTAAAATTTTATCTTTAATAGCTAAAAAGTTGGACTAGATGACTTCTAAATCCAACTTCCAGATTCCATGATTTTAAGTTTTTTTTCTTTAACTCTTCACCCAAGGACATGTTTTTCATTGCTTTTAGAGAGAGAGGAAGGGAGAGAGAGAAATATCAATGTGAGAGACAAACACCGACTGGATGCCTCCATATCCCCCCGACCAGGAGCAGAAACTGCAACCCTTCAGTTTACCAGACAACACTCCAACCTACTGAGCCACACTGACCAGGGCCAGATTCCGTAATTCTAAATCACTAACAAAGGTGGTTTTGTAAAGTCATTAATAAATTACTTACATTTGTAGAGACCTTTACAATTTTCAAAGTGTTTTCACACTGATTCTGTCACTTGATTTTTTCAAATGCCCTATGAGAGACAGTCAGGGCAGGTATCATTAGTCTCATTTTCACAGATAAAGAAACTAGTAAAAGCTAGTAAGTGCACAGACTACAGCCAGGTTTTCTGACCCCTGGCTCTGTGCTTTCTCCTCACACGATTGCCTCCAGAATGTTGCTAGAACTGAAAATCCATTCTGAGAAACCATCCCCCTTATTCACCTGTTCCAGTGTTTATTCTTAAAACCAGGAAATTCTTCTGCATGTCTCATATCCATTGTTCAGGAACTTCAGCCTATTCTTTTGTCCCCTTCAAGGTGAATAAAAGCTAGTCATCTATCTTTATATAATGTTCCTTCATATCTGCATACTATAAAATGCCTGTCATTTCTTTACAATCAACTAATCAATTGCAATTTCTCAATTTTTTTCACATAAATATTCTTTCCCTTAAACTAGGTTAAGTAATCTGATCCTAAATATAGTACTAGCTCCAGGAAGACAATAATCTCTAATGCACTTTCTATGCATGCCAATCCTAATACTAAGCTATATATTAAAGAATACCTCTCCGATTAATTCATATCAATATTTACTGAGCACCTGCTATGTAGCAAGACATTGCTCCAGGAGCTAGGAACTCAGCAATGAACAAAACAGGCAAAAACTCAGTCTTCACTGTGCTTCCATTTTTACACGGGATAGAGTGGGCAAGTCAGATAAACTTAACAAACAAGTACACTACACACACTCTTAGACTGTGATAAATGCTGTGAAAAAATAAAAACAGTGTAAGAAGATGAGGAGTACTGAATGGGGTAGTGACTTTTAAGATTTTATTTATTCATTTTTAGAGAGAGGGGAAGAGAAGGAGAAAGAGAGGGAGAGAAACATCAATGTGTGGCTGCCTCTTAAGCATCCCCTACTGGGGACCTGGCCCAAAACCCAGGCATGTGCCCTGACTGGGAATCAAACTGGCAACCCTTTGGTTGGCCCACACTCAATCCACTGAGCTACACTAGTCAGGGCTAAGGTAGTGACTTTTCAATAGTATAGTCAGAGTGATCCTCACAGAGCAACTATAGTTTCTCCATGGTTTATCTGCTAGTTTCTGTGTAAGGGAGCAGTACAGCTTTTAATTATATAACAGCTTTTTAAAAAGAAAACTATAACTAATATAGGTTTTTTCCCCTCTCATTTTAACTCTTAAGCACATGCACATTTAATAAAATGCAATTTGTCAGCGTGTTCTGAAGAGTGGAAACCTTGTTTCTGTAATGTAGAAATACTCTTCAAGCAATAATACAACAAAGTAATGTAAGCCTGCACGCAACCAAAGACTGCTGTTATATTCAACTGTGACTTTGAAAAATACTAGCATTTCCCTGGTTGAGCAATGCCACTTCCCTAACTAGTTGTAGGGAGCCAAGAGATGAACAGATGTAGACAGACGGCAGGGATGGAGAGAGATGGTAGAGAATTTTAGAAAGCTACAAAGTTGATGTGCAGGCTGAAGTGGTACCAGCCTCTCACTTCTAGATGCACTAAGCAACAATCTCCCCAAAACATATTATGAATGATTAGGACAATACATTTCACTTGGGAAGTGTGTTCAGCATGGAGAAGAGGCATAAATTAAAATAAAGCTTGCTAAAAAAGCAACCTGCTCATACTTACTTATTTTCAGTAACAAGGAAATATTTATTAGTACTTCATTACTCTTGTTCATATGCTTCTCCAGAGTGTCACCTTCACAGTAACAAGAGTGTTAGTATAAAGGTAATGTGTGACATGGACCCAACACCCGCCATCATATGTGTAAACAGAATCCTAGGAAACACTTGTTGCTGGGAATTACAGACGGTGTGGCGTTGTTTCTAAATGCACACGCTCCCAGGTTTCTTTGGGCACTACCCAAGAGATCTGATTTTGTTATTAGTTGTACTCTTACTGTGTCCCTAGAAAAGATAACCACTCGACTCTTGAATTTTTTAAATCCTCCCCTGGGGATATGTTTATTGATTTTAGAGAAAGAAAGAGAGAGAAACACTGATGTAAGAGAAACACAGATTGGTTGCCTCCCTGACCATGGATGGGGTCAAAACCACAACCTAGGTATTTGCCCTGACTGGGAATCAAACCCACAACTCTTTGGTATACAGGATGACGCTCCAAACAACCCAGCCACGAATTTTTAAGTCTGTTTTTTCATTGTTCCAATCTAATTTTGCCTCTATGGAATAGGCAAAGGACTTTTCTTAAAAGAAAAGGTTCCTTTGGTCTCTCTGGGAAAATGTGCTAACACAATATCATACTCCAACTGCACTGCCATACCTGACAGGGATTTAATAAAGCCTAAGTACTAAAATCCTTTGTAAGGCCCTCTAGTGAATGTACCATAACATCTGGCAGAACAGGTTAAAACCAAGATATGGATTCTTCATTAACCCATTGGTCCCACTTTCTGTTGAATGAAAGAGGTCTAGAAGAATAAGATAAGCAAAAGCCAAACAGTACCTTCACAGCTAAAAAGTTAATGTCTTCACAATAGTAAAACCACTTTCAGCTGAATAGTTGGGTAATACAGAGACCCATTCACCAACCCAGGAAATGTGACTTTTCCATTCTTATACTGTGACCTGGGATAAGCTGCCTTTTAACTTCTATAGTCTTGATATCCCTTTCATTTCAAAATAGACTTAAGTCCTATCTAATAAGTAATGAAATGCCAATGGTAGAAGCACTTCAGCTTCTCCTCTGAAACAACAGGGATGCTGGCTAGATCATTTCATTCCTCTAAGTAGCATAAAAACCTGACTTTTACTTAGCAACTGATCCTCAAAATCACTTTGCTGGTCAACTGGTCATAGAAACCTTGCCTTTTAAAACTGCTACACTAGGACCTGGCTGGTATAGCTCAGTGGATTAAGCACAAACCAACACTTACCAAAGCACTGCCAGTTCAATCCCCAGTCAGGGCACATGCCTGGGTTGCAGGCCAGGTCCTTGGTGAGGGGCTGCCGAGAGGCAACCACACACTGATGTTTCTCTCCCCCTCTTCCTCCCTCCCTTATCCTCTCTCTAAAAATAAATATAAATATATAAATACATAATCTTTTTAAAAAACTGCTATAATAGAGACATATGAACATCACTAGCCATCAGAGAAGTGCAAATTAAAACCACAATGAGATACCATTTCACACCAGTCAAATGACCATCGTAAAGGCGAGGCTGTGGAGAAAAGGGAACCCTAGTGCACTATTGGTAGGAATGCAGACTGGTGCATCCACTGTGGAAAACAGTATGGAATTTCCTCAGAAAACTAAAAATGAAACTGCTTTTTTAAAACAAAGATTTTATTTATTTATTTTTAGAGAGAGGGGAAGGGAAAAAGAAAGAGAGAGAAACATCAATTGTGTGGTTGCCTTTCACGCATCCCCCTTCTGGGGACCTGGTCTGCAACCCAGGCATGTGCCCTGACTGGTAATCAAACCATCGACGCGACCCTTTGCTTCACAGTCCACTGCTCAATCCACTGAGCCACATCACCCAGGACTGGGAAGTGCCTTTTGACCCAGTGATTCCACTGCTACGATTATACCCTAAGAATCCTAAAATAGCAATTCAAAAGAAAGTAGTCATCCCAATGTCCATAGCAGTGCTATTTACAATAGTCAAGTAACAGCCAAGTGCCCATCAGTAAATGAGTGGATCAAAAAACCGGTATATTTACACAATATAACACTATGCAGAAGAAAGAAGGAACTCCTATCCTTCTGACAGCTTGGGTAGAACTGGAGAGTTATTATGCTACATGAAATAACTGGTAAAAGACAAATACCATATGATTTTACTTGTAAGTGGAACCAAATTCAACAAAACAACCCTGGCTGGTGTGGCTTAGTGGACTGAATACCATCCTGTGAACCAACAGGTCACCAGTTCAATTCCCAGTCAGGGAACATGCCTGGTTTGCGGGACAGGTCACCAGTTGGGGGCGTGCAACAGGCAACCAATCAATATATCTCTCACATATCAATGTCTCTCCCTCTCTTTCTCACTTCCCTCTCTCTAAATAAATAAATAAATAAATAAATAAATAAATAAATAAATAAAACCTTAAAAATGAAACAAAAACAAGGGAGCAAAATAGAACCAGAGACACGGAGAGAAAGAACCAACTGACATTAACCAGAGGGGAGGGCAGAGGGGGATAATGAGGGAACAAAGGGGAAGAGTCAAGTCCAGGAACATGTATAAAGGACCCATGGACAAAGACAACAGGGTGGGGGGAACTGGCACAGAGGGGAAGGACTGAATGTGGGAGGTGGGGAGTGGGTAGAGGAGGGGGGAGAAACAGGGACAACTGTAATTGAACGACAATAAAAAAAGTTTAAATAAAATTGTTGTAATATTCAGCAGCTCTTCCACTAAAAAGAGAAAAGCACATTAACATTTTCCCACTAAACAGCACTTAAAAGAAATCCTCAGCTTTGAATTTATAACTTGCAGTACTTCTTTAATCTCAATCTGACTTCTAAACAGATGTCATTTTGGCCAACAGCCCTCATCATTAGAGTACATACAGCCCAGCGTTAGAAGAGGGGTTTGCTTGGGTAACAGTTCTTTGGCTTGGCACAGCTCACCCACATGATGAATGATTTGCATATACTGTGGAGCCAGAAGATGCCGACAAAGAAGATATACCAGTCTCAAGAACTAGTTTATTTATGATTTCCTTGGGAGATCTCAATTATCCACAGGAACCCAGTATAATTAGGTAACAAACATCGAGGAATAAAATATTAAATAAAACTGTCTCGAGGATACTAAACTGAACTTTTCTAGATCTAACACTGAGTTATAATACTTTTGATTATTAAGAAACTAATACAACCCAATCACATGGCTATCTTGCTTACTAATCTCTGGAATGACCAAAGAAAACATTTCTAATCAGTTTGTTCAGCTAGAAAATCCCAGTTAAAAAGTAGAGGAAGTTAACCCTGGTTGGTGTAGCTCAGCGGACTGAGCACATGCCTGAGAACCAAAGGATTGAAGTTCGATTCCCAGTCAGGGCACATGCCTGGGTTGTAGGCCAGTTCTTAGCGGGGGACAAACAAGAAGCAACCATACATTGATATTTCTCTCCCTCTCTCCTTCCCTTCCCCTCTAGAGATAAATGAGTAAAATCTTTTTTTAAAAAAGTAGAGGAAGTTAAAGCTAGTGTGTAAAAATGTGGCCTAGGAGTAACTTTACCTTTTACCTATACTTTGCCTGTTTTCCCTTCTGCATGAATAATCAAGAATGGACTATATTTTCTGATCAGGAATGAACCCTTAATTAGAGTTCTGCACATTTGCTGGTAAAGATGCCCTCTGCCATTTTCAGCTAGGCTGAAATTTAACAAACTAGTCCTTGACTAAATTTGATCTGTATAGTCCAACACTCCCTCCCTGGGATCCATCAGTACCAAATATAATAAAATTTCAACTTGGCCTTTCCTTTACATCTCTATCTTGTATTCCTCCTACACCTCATCCTGAACTTTCCTCCCTCTCTTGACTAATAATGGCATCTTGGTCTTTGGGTTCCCTTCCCACTAGAAAAATAAAAACAGCAGCTCAAGGTATAAAGAGAACATTTTTAAATCATTTCACAAATAGGGATCCTGAAAGGAATTCTTGAAAAAAAAAATCAGAAATTCAGAGAAGGAAAGGATTTAGAGTCTTTGGCTCTGAGTGTGACCTCACTATCAAATCATTGTCTAAGTTATTTAGACATTCTTGGGGCACTGGTATTTCCTACCTCAAAGAAAAGCTGAGACCACTAAGAGACTGTTTATTTAATTAATTGGATAAAAACTAATCCAAAAGTAAAAATATTTACATTAACACTGGAAATGACTGTTGGGCTGAAGAAACTCTTATCTTAACCTTCGGAGTTGTTACATTATTATACCCTATAACCCCACATTTACTTTCAGAGTATACTAGGTATTCAAGATACCAAAGAATTCCTTTAAACTGGGATTAGGCTTTCTCTTTTTAAAATTTCACTCCCATATGTATTTACAAATAATGAAATCTCTAATAAAAATTCTAAGATCTGAGCCCTGGCTGATGTAGCTCAGTGGACTGAGCGCAGGCCTGCAAACCAAAAGATTGTGGTTCAATTCCCAGTGAGGTTACATGCCTGGGTTGCAGGCCAGTTTCCAGCAGGGGACCCACAAGAGGCAACCATTCATTGATATCTCCCTCCTTCTCTCCTTCCCTTCCCCTCTAAAGATAAATAAATAAAATCTTTTTAAAAATCTAAGATCTGGCCCTGCCTGCTTTGGCTCAGTTGAAGCATTGTCCCATAGCCCAAGGGGCCACGGGTTCGATTCCTAGTCAGGGCACATGCCTGAATTGTGGGTTTGGTCCCTAGTCAGGAGCATGATAGATATTTCTTTCTCACATCACTATTTCTCTCCCACTCTTTCTCCCTCCCTTCCCTCTGAAAATAAATAAAATCTTTTTAAAAAACCCAGCAAAATAAACAAAAAGATGGGTTAAAAGCCTGTATCTAAAAAACAATTGTGTTTTGAATAGCTCTAACAATCCCATAATAAGTGCAGTATCAAACACAGTGAGGGTAATTAATTCAGTGGACCCTCCCTTTCACTGACAGATTGAACAGCTCTAAGGATTATCTCCTTCACTCTCCCAAGGCTCAGCTGGAAGATTCATTATTTATGCCCCCAATTGTTTACTCTGTCCTATTTTTCTATCCATCCAGGCCCAAGGGCAGTTTTATCACTGGCCTGTTTCCAACTAACAATGAATGTGTTCGTTCACAACCTTACTAGTTACAAAACCAAAGGTAATCAAACAGAGTGGTGTCTTAATATTGGAAAGCTACCCCCACCATCACCACTTGATGCAGGAGAAATGTTAATGATAATGCTGATCCAGGTTACCAAAAGGTAAGTAGATGGATGAAGTGATCTCCCTAAATTGTCCAGTCCTTTTTTTCCCCCAGCCACTGAGCAACATAACACACATGCACATCTGAAAGGATTCTTAAAGGGCAGTATCATTAAGGCAGCTCTGGCCATCAGCAGCAGCAGACCTGTAAACTATTGAGGATTAAACTGATTGAGATGCACTTTGCCTAGCAACCATTCATTAGGAAGAGTTCAGTAATTCACCAGCAACCAACTCCAAGTCCTTATCTGGGTCATAAACAGATAACAGACTCCACCAAGTCCTCTACCCTCTGGATTCAGACTCACAGCAAACAACTTCCTCAAAAGATTCAGCTGCCAAGAGTCAACCCCTGGGACGGGGGTTATGCTTAAACACACACAAAATATTGTCTCAGACATCTGACTAAGCTGAAAAGCTAAAATCTACCACCAGTGCATCTCCGTATGAATGCATTCATCTCCTCCAAATAAACCTCTTATAAGCAACATTCTCAGGTCTTTTTGCCTCTAATATGTTTTCACCTTGAGTAAGCTTTACCCAATTCCAAACATGACAACACTCAAGCTTATTATTATGAGACTCAAAACAAAGCCAAGGACTCAATCTTGCCTTCACCTTCTCAAGGGGATCATTTTATACATCTTATGTGAATGGGGGATTGAGCTTGAGTCTCCCTTTAGGAAAACATAGGGCCCTTTTCCTTAACACACTCAAAGCTGTGTTTCACAAAAATGAGCAGAATCAATAAAAACAGACTGCTAAGAAAATTAAATCAGCTACTTTATCCTCACAGTAGCACCATGTCTGCTCATAAGTCATAGTTTCATGTTTAAGAAAACAGGGGACTAAATCTAAGGATTTCCATCTCCCTTAAATGATATTTGGAGACCAGTGTAGATAGATATACCTATGATTAGTTCTATATATAGCCTTTTGTCTCCTGGGGAAAGTTCTTTGGGGAAATCACTGTACCATAAAAAATACTGATTACAAAAATCAGTCAAGACAACAGAAATATTAAAAAATTAAGTGAGCAAAGTGTAATATAACTTTATAAAGCTGTACTAACTGCTCATCCATGGGTAGACAAAGAAAAAACCACCTGGGATATCAAATAGGAAGACAACTTGTTTTCTGGTAAAAGCAAGATAAACTGGTGGTATATGCTTTAATATGTGTTTTTTTCTGTCACTCCCTTGGCTTGCTATAGCTTATCCAAAATACATTTCATTTTGTACTAGGTTAACTGTCAAAGCTTCAATCAGTGATTTTTAATAGTTCACTATCAGTAACCTCTGGGTAAGAAATCCTCTTTGCCTTTCAATTTAAACATTATTCATGGAGTCTCAACGAATAAATGGGTAATGAAATAAAAACACCAAACCCAAGAAAGGTTTCCTGTGAATCTACTTTTTTGCACAATTCTACACTGTCTACTTAAGAATTAAAAAAAGTATATTAAGTTTTCTGATCCCTAACAAGTTTCCACAACTGAGGTGGTCCCGTTTCATCGTCCCTATTCTTTATAATACTTGCTTTCACCCCAAACCACTCCTTATTGGTGAGAGAGACAATAAATCAATGCAAAGAAAAAAAAACCAACACTGATTCGCCCTGGCTGGTGTAGCTCAGTGGACTGAGTGCAGGACTGGCGGTTCGATTCCCAGTCAGGGCACATGCCTGTGGGTTGAAGGCCGGTTCCCTGCAGGTCAGTTCCCAGCAGGGGATGTGCGAAAGGCAACCATACATTGATGTTTCTCTCCCTCTCTCCTTCCCTTCCCCTCTAAAGATAAATAAATAAAATCTTAAAAAAAAAAAAAAAAAAGAGAAAGAAATACTGTGTGAGCATGAAAGTGTTGTTGAGAACCAAAGTTTTGGGGGGAAAAAAAACCCCCACTAATTCAGCTAAAACTGTAAAACAGCTCCGGCATACCAATTCTGTCAACACTGAACTCCAGTTAAAACAATCTCTGGAAACTGAGCCTGGATTTCAAGAATGAACTCTCAATTACTTCAATTAATATTTACCCAGGAATGCCCTTCTAGTTGCTAGCTAGGATGCAGCCCAATTCATGAATTGCTTAATAAAGCCAATTAGACTTTCCAAACATTTTTTTAAACTAAAGTGTTGCCCCAAAATTAATGTTTATCCCTTCCGGCATTCTAGCTAATCAACATTAACATAAATCTGGTCCAAACATCTTTGGTAAAATGCCCAGTTAAAACAAGTTTACCACGAGGGAAAGGGGGGTGGCGCTGAGTGAAAGTGGGCAAAGGAGGAAAAAGAGAAGACAACTGTAATAGCATAAACAATAAAATACAGAGAGATGAAAGAATGCTGCAGCTTTTTATCTGATTAACTTCTCCCCTGAATTCCAATCCCCTCCCTGCACTTTTCTTCTCATAAAAAGGGTTGGCTGAAAATGGAATTTAAGATGGTCTCTTAGGGTACAAACCCACCGTCTTCTCAGATCACTGACCATCTGAATAAAGAGCCCATAACGATTCAATCCCTGTCTCTGCTTGTTTGATCTGGTAGGTGACAGGCAGCATGAACACTGGCTTTTCCAGTTTCCTATTCCAGGGACTCTGCGCCTTTGGCACTCTCTGTCGTTGTTTCAAGAACTGAAGGTATGACCCACTTTGACTCCAGGAGATCATAAGCAGTCCCACCTTTGTGAGACCTCAGGAGGTCTCAAGCAATCAAGATGGCATCTGAGCCCTTGTACTCCAGGGTGAGACATCCACTACCCAGGACACTGATAAAGACCACCGTCCAGGGCACAGATGAAAGAATGTGGCAGCTTTTTTATCTGATTAACTTTCCCCTAAATTCCAATCCCCTTACCTATACTTTTCTTATCCTTACAAAAGAGGTTGGTTGAAAACAGAATTTAAGATGGTCTGTTAGGGTAAAAACCCACTGTGTTTTCAGATTGCCAGCCATCTGAATAAAGAGCCCATAAATATTTTTTTTTAAATAATAAAATACAACACAAATTTTTAAAAGTTTGCCATGAAAATGCCACTCAACACAAACATAGGTGCAACACATACGCGCACACAACCCCTTGTTTCTATTATAAATTTGGGGTTTCCTATCAGCTGATAACTTTCCTCTCCATTAAAAACCTATAAAGAGGTTACTGACTTTTGCTGAAGATAGCTATGTGTCCTTCAGAAAGAAGGAACCAGAAAGTTATAGAAGCAAAGGAACTCAAAACAGAAAAACAGAATTCAAATTGTAATGCTACTGCCACTCAAATTCATAAAGTTGCAAGCTGGGGTTAAAAAAAATAAACGAATTAAAATTCATCTGGATACTTTTTAAAGTTTGGTTTTGGTTTTTGACGACCAAAAACTAATTCCTCTGAAAAACCTATGGATATAAGAAACAGACCAGTGGAAAAAACAGATTAAGACTTTTAAGTTTCAGTAACAGCAAGGTAAGTTTGCTCGCTCTAGCTAGGATTCTACAGCAGGGCTTGGTCCTACACAAAACCGCTGAAAATGTACTCGGGAAGAGACTTTAGTGGAGTTAATCGCTAACAACTAGCAGGATTTCCTTTAGCCAGGGGGCTCGCCCTCCTTCCACTAGCACCTTCTTCCTTTTCAGATAGTTTTTGCTGATTAAGGCAGTCCCGAGAGGGAAAACGGTGAAGGCAGTTTTAATGGACAAAATGTAGAACAGTTCCAAAAACCTATTCCTAGCCTTTTCCCCCCTTTTTTGCAGTTTACTGCGTCAGATGCCAATAAGAAAGGGCTCCTCTTTTCTTCTATTATTTCACTACGCGACCGACATCGACGCATCAGTAAAAAGAGATGAGTCCTGAATCTCCTTACCCTGCTGCAGGGGTGAGATGAAGGAGGGAAAGAAGAATGAAGGGTAGGTAGAATTAGAAAATCAAAATAAACTGACAGGATGTGGAGCTCTTACTTCACATTCCATTCCCCTCAAGGTTAAGTCGGCAGAAGTCAGGGTAACGTTAGAAAAAGCACACACACACCTTGAGCCCTGGAAGAGAGGTGAGGTTCGCTCCGCAGCGCTCGGTGGGGCTCCGGACTCCGCCCCGCCCGCCAGGGGCAGCTCAACTCTCCTTGCCCCGCCCCAAGAGAATGAAAGAGAAGGGGCTTCTAGAGGTCCTGGCGGTGGGGGGGGGGGGGGGGGGCAGGCGAGGGGAGGCGTCTGCTCCGGGGGAGAGGCGGCTGGTCCGGGTGCCAGGCTCTCAGAGCGCAGCACTCTGCGGTGCGCCGACACCCCCTCCCCCAGCCGGCTGCCGCTAGCTCCCCTTCGCCGCCGGAAGCCAGCCCCGCCCCCTCAACTCCGTCCCGGCCCTCCGAGTTCCCCCTCCTGTCCTCAAGCCAATGGCGAGCCAGGAAGCCAGCAGAGCGACTCGCCAAGCAGCCAACTGGGGAGGCCCACTGGGAGGTCAGCCGCCGGGGATAGGCCAGTTACCCGCGGCCCCGGCCCCAGCGCGGCTCCTCTTTGTTAGAGCTGCCCCCATCTCTCTAGATCCCCACTCCAAAGCCGGGAGCCTAGTATCCCATAGCTGGACCAGGTGATACCGCACCCCTTTTTCCACTCCCCCGCCCACCCTCCGCCTGGATACTAAAAGAGACCCTCATTTAAGGCAGTACCTCCCAGACTACCTCGGACCTCCAATTGTCACTGGGAAACACTCAACAGTAAAAAGATGCTCCCCAGGCCTCTATGCCTCGCCCTTCTTTTCTCAGAGTAATCAACTCCACTACTTCATAACCGTGAATAGATTTAGGTTTGCATGATGATCAGCTGCATACATCTACCCACCCTGTCTGAAACTCCTGCTTCTCCTGTTGTAGAAATTAAGGGATGGGGAGGGGGGCGGGCTTATTGGGAAGGTATGTACCTGGAAGTTGGTGGTGGGAAGAGAGGGAATACATTAAATCATAAGCAAAAAAGAACACCAGAACACACACATAGCTCCAGCCCAGCTCAGACACAAGACAACTACATCCAATTAAACCCATGCTAACCACTTCCTTAGCAGGTTTCAGTAAAAGCAGGAAGCAAACATCTTAAGTCTTGTTCAAGCCATACACCTAATAGAAAAACTCTCTGCAACTGCCATGCCAAGGCATAAAACTGGCAGGTTGCATCAACACTTCAATTACTAATGCCAACATTAGGGGCATAACACTGCTGAGATGTAATATGCTAAGGACTGTAGGATATTTGCTTAGGCGCAGTGGGGCTCACTTAAGAAAAAAGTAAAAGGGGCTGAGGGAAGGCAAGCTATTACCCACAATGTCATTTTTGCCCACAGAATTCTGGCAACTAATATTACATATCTAAATCACACTACAATACCTCTTAGTTCCCCCCCAAGTGCTACTATAATTAAAACACTACTACAAAATACTTTAAACTTAAATAGACCTTTCTTATATGAAGCTTAGAACATTTCATATATATATAAACCTCTGTCTTCTTGAAGATGAAAAAGGAGTGAAAACATACCCATTTTAAAACCAGCTCATTTTTCTAAGCAAATTAAAAGACTCTGGTTTAAGATTTATTGAGGAACTTCATTGGTGTCTCACAGGCTAGCTTTTATCAGGGTCTACATGAAGAGAACCAAATGTGAAAATTTTTTTATTTTAAATTCTGCCCACAAAAGTCTGCCAGTTCAGCTAGCAGGTGTGTCCAGTTCCTTCCCATCTTCTACTGACCTAAAATAAAAATTCTCAAGAGCACAAAGCAGTTACAACTCTCCTCCACATCACTTAGCAATCCCCTGGCATTTTCCATATTAGTTATTTCCATATTAAAATAACTAAATAATACTACAAGAAGCTACTGTTTGTTTGTTTTTTAAAGATTTTATTTATTACTAGAGAGGAGAAGGGAGGGAGAAAGATAAAGAGAAAAACATCAACAAGTTGCTTCTTATAATCGCCCTGACAGGATCAGACCAACCAGCAACCTAAACATGTGCACTGACAAAGAACTGAATGAGAGCCCTTTCACTTTGAAAGATGATGCCCAACCAACAGAGCCACACTGGTCAGGGCAACAATACTGTTCAAAATAGCTTATTCCTGATGTCTATGGAAAACTTTTGCTTTAATATTTTTTGTCTACAGATTTGAGAGAGAGACAGCCATTTGTTGTTCCACTTATTTATGCATTCATTGGTTGATTGTTGTATGTGCCCTGACCAGTAATGGAACCTGGAACCTCAACCTTGCCATATCAGGATGACGTTCTAACTAACTGAGCAATGTGACCACAGCTAAGGAAACCTCTGAGGCAGTACTTTCCCTCAAACTCTAGCCTTCTTGATAAAGATATTTTTTTCTTTAAGGATTAAAATCCTCCAGGATCACTCATGTGTCAATTCTCCAAGACATCAAAAACAAACAAGAGCTCTAGTTTAGTAGCTCAGGTGGTTGGAGCATCATCCTGATACACCAAGGTTGGGGGTTCAATTCCAAGTTAGGGCACATAAAAATGAATGCATAAATAAGTGGAAAAACAAATTGATGTTTCTCCCCATCCCTCCCCTCCTGTCTCTAAAAATCAATAAATAAAAATTAAACAAACATACTTGTTTTGCCATTACTGTAACAAATGTTGTTGACAACTGGATAATTCAGACAAAACTTCAAATATCCTCTTTTGAAATATAAATTAGAATCTCTTAAGGGTTTTCAAATACCTTAACTGAAATTAAAAAGTCAAATATATCTTGCCAAAAGTATCTATACCATCCAAGAAACCACAGAGGAATTACAACTGCTTAAGAAAAAAAAAATCACAGCTCTGGCCTAGTAGCTCAGTTGGTACGAGTGTTGTTCAGATATGCCAAGGTTGGAAGCTGTTTCCTAGGTCAGAGCACATACAAGAATTAACCAATGAATGCATACATAAGGGGAACAACAAAACAACTCTTTTCTCTCTCTCCAATCAATAAATAAAGATTTTTAAAAGAAAAGATCACAAGAACACCCAAAACATTTCCTTCTGAACAGGAATTTAAGTCCAATTTCTTTTCATGTCCCTCAAATGTACTCTTTCTATATTACTACCACTACCCTAAAAGAGATCCTTACCATATGTCTGTGGGGGCAACTATAACTTATTTCCAGTCTTTGTTATTCGACATACCACTGCTTTCATCCATTGCTCTTAAGAACTACAAAAACAGTTCAATTTATTGCACATTAACTAGGTACAAAGCCCTGTGTCAACACACACACAGTTTATTATTTTATCACCATAATAAACCTATAAAATAGAAATTCCCCCCATTTTACAGATAAAGAAACCAAGGTCCAGAGAGGTTGAATTATCTGCTCTAGGTCACACAGCTGGTAAGTGGAAAAGTCGGTATGAGAACTTGAGTTTTTTGGCTCCAAATCTAATACTCCTATCCACTAAGCCATATTATGCCTTGATGGTACCTCCGTCGTCCAGCCAAGTTTCCACTCCGTGGCTGTTATATATGGTCTATAACCTGGCACTGGCAAATGTCATCAAACTTAACTCCCTACCTTTCCTCAGCAATTTTTCCCCACACCAGAGAGGCTGTTCTGCTTGCTCATTATCTGCGTATCATGTTCATCCATTTCTACTTTCTTGCCATGACTTGTGAAGTTATCACCATTCCATTCAAATCCTACCCATTCTTCAAGGTCCAGCTTAAATTCCACCTCCCCTGTGGAGCAGCCTTCTTTGATGCTGTCAGCAATGAATCCTTTTTTTGAATCACTACTATACAGCTTGGTACTTAATTATTTGTCTAATGTAATTTGTCTTCCTAAGTTAGACTATAACTCAGAGCTAGTATTATGTTTGCCTTTATTCTTCTCTTGTCCCAATTTTGTACAGTAAGGCATGCATAGTAATAGTTCTCAATAAATAATTACCCTGGTAAACTTTATAACAAAAGAATGGTCCAAATCACTTAAATGACCCAAGTTCTCATTAATAGCCACCAAAGCTGAAATCATTAATAACTTCCTAATTTATTTTTCAAGATAGAACAGATAATGAAGCTCCTACTCTGCCACTAGTAAGTACTTGGCCACTCTGTGCTTCAGCAGCATCACGGTCAAATTTATAAGAGGGGCTCCAAAAGGGTAACGTGTTGTGGACTTTTTGGTAATGTTTCTTGATCTGGAGACTAGTTATTGTACCTACGTAGTTCAATTTGCAAAAAATTCATTGAGCTATCCATTTATGTATGTACATTTTTTCTGGAAGTATATTTCATCTCAATAAAAAAATTTAAAATACCAAGTTTCAGATTGTATTATAAAATAATCACATCCACTTTCTAAATTTTTATTTACAGATTTCTAAAGAGAGGAATGGAGTGGGAGAAGAGAGAGAGAAATATAAATTTGTTGTTCCACTTATGCATTCATTGGTTCATTCTTATACATGCCCTGAATGAAGATGAAACCTTCAAAGTTGGGGTATTAATACGATGCTCTAACCGACTGAGCTAGCCGGCCAGGGCTCACATCTGTTTTTAAGCATGTATGAATATATATGTCTATAGGGTCCAACAAAATATCTGATGTCTATATATATATATACCCCCAACTGGTCAGCAGCAGTTGTTACCACAGAGAAAGAGGCAATCTCACCCCCAATAAATTCAATAAAAAAGGGGAAAAAAAAGGATAGGAGGGGTAGAGAGTGGAGTTATTTTTAATATTTATTTTATTTGACTTTTTACTACTACTACTACTACTACTACTACTACTACTACTACTACTACATCGTCTTATTATTATTATTATTATCCTCAGCCAGGGATATGTTGATTGATTTTAGAGAGAGAACAAAAAGGGCAGAGAGAGAAAGAGAGAGAGGGAAAGAGAAACATCAAAGTGAGAGAAAAACATCGGTAGGTTGCCTCCTGTATGCACCCTGACCAGGGTTCGAGGGTGCAGCCTAAGTATGTGCCCTGACTGAAGACCAAACCCAAAACCCTTTGGTCTACTGGACAATGCTCTAATTGAGCCACCTGACCAGGGTGGGGTATTTGATCTTTTAAAAAGTAAAAAACAGCCCTGGCTGGTGTTGATCAGTGGATTGAGCGCCCGCCTGAGAACCAAAGGGTTGACGGTTAGATTCCAGTCAGAGCACATGCCTGGGTTGCCAGCCAGGTCCCCGGTAGGGGGCATGTGAGAATCAATCACACACTGATGTTTCTCTTACTCTTTCCTTCTCTTCCCCTCTAAAAATAAATAAAATTTAAAAATAAAATAAAAAATATTCCCTGACTAATGGCATCCTCCCGCAAAGCAAAAGTCACTGATTCTATTTCAGGTCAAGGAACATATCTGGGTTGTGAGTCTGCTCTGAGAAGCAATCAATGTTTCCCTCTAACATCGATGTTTCTTTCCTCTCTCTCCCTCCCTTCCTTCCTCTCTAAAAATAAATAAGCCTTTTAAATCTTTTTAAAAAATAAAAAGGCATTTCCTCCTTAAAGACCTGCTATGTGACATTTTACAGAATTCAAATACCCATGAGACAGAACACAAACTTTAATAAGAAACCTTATTATTCACTAGACTTACAGAGAACAGAAGGTCTGAAAAAATAATTGTTAAAGTTAAAAAAAAAAAAAGGCAATGCCCTGGCTGGTGGGGTTTGAGCCCTAGCCTGCAAACCAAAAAGTCACCGGCATGATTCCTGGTCAGGGGGTATGCGAGAGGCAACCAATCTGTGTCTCTCTCACATGTTGATGTTTCTCTCCCTTTCTTTTTTTAAAATTCTTTTTTAAGGTTTTGTTTTATTTATTTTCAAGAGAGGGGAAGGGAGGGAGAAAGAGAGAGAGAGAAACATCAATGTATGGATGCCTTTCATGTGGCCCTCACTGGGGAACCGGCCTGCAATCCAGGCATGTGCCCTGACTGGAAATTGAACCGGTGACCCAAACAGTCCCCGCTCAATCCACTGAGCTACACCAGCCAGGGCTTTCTCTTCCATTCTTTCTCCCTCCCTTCTCCTCTCTCCAAAAGTAAATAAATAATATCTTTTTAAAAGCAAAAAATGTAAAAAAGGTAATGCTTTGAACTATTATTTCAATGCAGCCAGGTATCTTTTTTTTTTAAACTGGCTGCACTTTCTCTTTCAGACACTAGAGGGAAGTATAAAATCTATTTACTGTATATTTGAGAGTTCTGTTCATTCATTCACCCACATCACCTCATATTTATTGCATTCCTATATATCAGGAATTCTACTAGACCCAGAGACAAAAAAAAAAAAAGCTATAGTCCCTGACTTTAAGGCACTCAGTCTAGTGAGAGGGAACACACCAGTTAAAAAAGAAAAGAAAAAAAGCCCTGGCAGGGTAGCTTAGTTACTTAAAGTATCCTCCTGAAATGCCAAGGTGGCAGGTTTTATCTCTGGTTTGGGCACATAGAAGAGGCAACCAATGAATGCATGGATGAGTGGAACAACAAATCAATGTTTCTTTCTCTCTCTAAAATCAATCAAAAATTTTCTTGAAGGTAAACTACAACAAAGAAAGCACATGAGAACCAAGCCCCAACTTTTGCAAGACTGAATTTTGGGCAGAAAAAAGAAAAGAAGCATTTCTGGCAGAAGGAGAAAAATTCCTGTCCACATAATTCATACTACACATACCAGCTTATCCAAACTAACTTATTCTATTAACAATCTTCCCTGACTTAATCTAAATGAAAATAACCTATACCTTGAAGCTATCTTTAAACAGTTATCTATGGAAAATAGAAGCATAAGGCCCTAATGAGTGTGGAAGATTTGCTAAAATATGTAGTTGGTTAGGATTCAAAATCAATTGCACACAGTTTAAAAAGCATGGAGGGTAGCACACAAATGGAGTTAAAACTGCTTACAATTCTTGAAATCAGGATAAACTATGCTACAACCATCTGAAAAGAATGTGTTGAGGGTAAATGAATACACAGAACTTTCCTAAATGTACTCTGCATTATCCAAATTAAGTTTCCAAGTTAAGAAAGAGAGTACTCTGGCGATTAGCTTTCACTCTTGCCTTTGAAAAGCCTCTGTAAAGAGACATGTTAGTTGGCAAATCATTTCCATACCTAAGTATTTCTAGTCTACATAGAAAAGACTAAGACTTTAACTGATAAACTAGAATTAAAGCTCCAAGTCACCACAAGGGCAATGGAAACATTTGTGTGGTGTCTTTTTCCCTAATCCTCAAATGATTGTTTGTGTTATTTGCTATAGTTTGAGATGCTTGAATTGTGGGTGTTGGGTGTGGAGAGTTGGAAAGAAGGAATGAGTTGTTGATTTCTCATACCAATGGGGTAGCACATGGTAGAAATAAAAGCCGACGTCCTAAAAAAGTTTCACACACATACACATACACAAAATGAGACAGCAAACTTGTGAATTGAGCATGATCTGGCATCTTTAAATGCAGAGCCAATTCTCTTCTAGTGCCAAAGCCAATGGCTTCTGTAGATAAATGGCACAGTTCCTGAAAAAGCCCTGGACGCTGTTTCCCCACAATCCTATAATCTGTCAGAAGACAGAAACAAAAAGGAGGCTCTGCCAGCCGGAAAAAGCAAATTATAACCAATACAGAGCCAACACTTTACTTCAAACAGAAGGAGCTTTTCTATGCATCTTTGGAAGGAGGGAAACAAAAGAAGCTTACCACTGCTCAGATAACCAAGGCAAACATTTTATACAAATACCATCTTCGATAAGCATTTGACAATTATTTGCTTTCTCACTTCTTATTCATAGCCCTAAAGAATATCTGCAACATTTATGAAAAAGAGTTGATGGCCACAAAATACAAAGAAATTCTACAAGGCAATAAAAAAAGGACAAATGCCCTAACTGGTATGGCTCAGTGTGTTCAGCATCGATCGATTCACAAACCAAAAGGTTGGGTGTTTGATTCCTTGTCCAAGTACCTGCCTGTGTTGCAGGCTTGATCCTAGGCCAGGGCATATAGGTACAGGAGACAAACCACTGATGTTTCTCTCTCACATGGATGTTTCACTGTCAGTATTTCTCTCTCTCCCTCTCTTTCCCTCTCCCACCTTTCCTTTCTAATATCACTAAATGTACCCTTGGGTAAGGATTAAAGAAAAATACATAAGGTCAAATATTACATATAGTCCACATTGTTAGGAAGTGGTGGAACGTGCTTTCTCTATACAGTCCTACAGGTATTTTTCACTTGACAATAATGACAACTTCCAGAAAAAGCTTCCAGAGAAACCTGGCTACTAATGAACAAAACAAAAATAGATAAGGGTGCCTAAAATCATGTTGTACACTTTAAATATCTTACTATTTTGTCAATTGCACTGAATATGCTGAAAACGTTGCATGTTTTCTTCCATTTTCAACATTAAAATGGCTATACAAAAATTCACCAGTTTGGTAAGGCTTATTATTTCCTTTTTTAAAAATTTTTAATTTTTTCTAATTTTGATTATGCCACTACATTTGTTCTATTTTGCCCTCTCATTCCCCTCCACCCTGCATACCCCTCCCCCACCATTCCCCCTCTTTAGTTCATGAACACGTGTCTCAAGTTCTTTAGATTCTATATTTCCCATGCTATTCTTGCCCCCCATCTATTTTCTATCTACTGTCTATGCTACTTATTTTCTGTACCTTCTCCCCCCTTCTCCCTCTCCCACTACCCTGTTGCTAACCCTCCACATGATCTTCATTTCTATGGTTCACTCCTGATCTAGCTGTCCTCTTAATTTGCTTTTGTTTTAGGTGTGGTTGTTGATAACTGTGAGTTTGCTGTCCTTTCACTGTTCATCTTTTTTATCTTCTTTTTCTTAGATAAGTCCCTTTAACATTTCATATAATAAGGGCTTGGTGATGATGAACTTGAATTTGGTCTTATCTGAGAAGCACTTTAACTGTCCTTCCATTTTTTAATGAAAGCTTTGCTGGATAGAGCAATTTTTGGTTGTAGGTCTTTGGTTTTCAGGACTTGGAATACCTCTTTCCAGCCCTTTCTTGCCTGTAAGGTCTCTTTGGAGAAATCAGCTGACAGTCTGATGGGAACTCCTTTGTAGGTGACTGTCCCCTTAGCTCTTGCTGCTTCTAGGATTCTCTCCTTCATTTTAATCTTGGCTAATGTAATGATGATGTGCCTTGGTGTGTTCCTTCTTGGGTCCAACTTCTTTGGGACTCTCTGAGCTTCCTGGATTTCCTGGAAGTCTATTGCCTTTGCCAGAATGGGGAAGTTCTCCTTTATTATTTGTTCAAATAAGGTTTCCACTCATGACTGTTCCTCTTCCCCTTCTGGTACCCCTATAATTCGGCTGTTGGAGCATTTAAAGATGTCCTGAAGGTTCCTAAGCCTCTCCTCATTTTTTTGAATTCTTGTTTCTTCATTCTTTTCTGTTTGGTCATTTTTTCCTTCCTTCTGGTCTGCTCCCTTGATTTGAGTCTCAGTTTCCTTTCCATTACTATTGGTTTCCTGTGCATTACCATTCATTTCAATTAGTTTAGCCTTCATATGTTCCTCTAATTTGTGACTAAAATCAACCAGTTCTGTGAGCATCCTGATCACCAGCGTTTTGAACTGTGCATCTGATATGTTGGCTATTTCTTGATCACTTAGAGTTATGGGCTCTGGGGCTTTGAGATCTTCTTGAGCCATTTTTGGTCTGTTTGTGCCCGTTAAGTATGAGGAGCGGAACCTTAGGTGTTCACCAGGGCGGGGCCGCCAAGGTCGCTGGTTTGTGATGCTGTATGTGGGGGCGGGATCAGAGAGGGAGCAATGGCGGTCCTCTCCGCTTGCCTGGTCTGCCTCACCGCTTGCCCCTGCCTGTTTATCTGAGTGCAAATGTGGGAGACCACCACCCTGAGCCAGGGCCTGCGAGGTCTGTCTCAATGCTCGTCTCTTCACTGGTTTATCTGTGCGCAAACATGCGACCTCAGACAGCCAGCTGTGCCACGCCTTCCCTGGGTCTGCCCGTAGCTACCCGTACCTGGGATCCGTGCCCTCACTGCCTGCGCGCTGCCCGGGTCAGGGATCATTTTTGCCCGACCTGCTCAGCTGCTGGCTTCACCCCTCTCACCGGTTTGCTGAGTGGTTTGTTGTTTTGGACTCCGCATTGTTCGATTTTCTGTGATTTGGTTGTGTTTATTGTTATTAAAACTTTGTTGTTTTTAGATTTGGTTGTGCGAGGAAGCAAAGTGTTTCCACCTACGCCTCCACCTTGGCGGAAGTCCCTTGTAAGGTTTATTTTTTAATGCATGCCGATATGACAGCTGTTACAATACAATCTAACAAAATTATTTTGAATTAAATTGAAGAGAACTAAGTACTCCTAGAGCCATCATACAGAAAAAACATAACAGACTCTTTGGCCAACCCAAAATAAAATTATTGCTCACTTCGGCAGCACATATACTAAAATTAAGATGATACAGAGAAGATTAGCATGTCCTCTTTGCAAAGATGAAAAGTGTGTGTGTGTAAATAAAATGAAACTTTACCTATGAAAATAAAACAGCTGAAGCTGATACCTCAGTCTACAATGAACATGATGGCAGATAATGGAAACAAGTAACAAAGTCTAAATACAACCACAGAAGTGAAGCACTTCCAAAAAAGTAAGTTTACTCAACTATCTCTGCTGTGGAAGCAGGCCATTCAAGGATTCCTTTATCACCAAATGCAAAAGTAAAGCAAATAATGTCTGGGTGCTACAAAAGCAAGTAGTCTTCCCATCACAGAGGAAAAGAAACCTAAGCCTTTTGGTCCTTGATACAAACAGATAATGGATCGTGGGAGAACTTAAATTCCAGAAAAAAAAGATTCAATTCCAACCTATGTAAAGCTAAAAACCCCATGTCACTTTGTTCTAAAGTTAGTAATACACAGGTGTCTATTGAAAAAGCAACATACAAGATTGTAACTGACCTGTCAGCCAAGTGAAACTTCTGAGCATGTCAGCAGACTGTTGCTTACCCATTCCAGTTTTCCCCTATTGGTTTTAGACATCAAAAGAACCATATCCCAATTTCCCTCTGTTGTTGTTTTTTATATTATTTATTTACTTATTTATTTTTAGACAGAGGGGAATTGAGGGAGAGAAATATCAGTGTGTGGCTGCTTCTCGTGCACCTCCTACTGGTGACCTGGCCCACAACCCAGGCATGTGCTCTGACTAGGAATCGAACTGGTGACCCTTTGGTTCTCAGGCTGGCACTCAATCCACTGAGCCGCATCATCCAGGGCCAATTTTCCTCTATTGTTAATGCCACTTTAGAAGCTGAGGAAAATTTAGTTCATCAGATTAAAATTTAAAGCATTTTCTAAGTACATGATATTACTCATTCTATACTTAGCCTCAAGTATGCAACGAGAAGTGCTAACTTTGCCTGAAAGGGTACCATGTTCCTCCTCAAAGTCTAACTGCAGCCGTCACCTCAGCATCCATTTGGTGTCACCTGAAATAAATTAAAAGGCTTTTTCTATGCTTTTTTGTAAGTGGTTCTATTGATTGGCTATGATGCTTCAAATAAAGATAATAAATCACCTCCACCATACACCGTAACTAGCATAATGAAGAACAAAAAGGCCAAGATGCTAAAAACTCTAGTGTTTCCAATCCTTCAAAGTGATATTATTTCCTTTTTTAAGGTTTTATTTATATTATTTTTAGATAGAAGGGAAGAGAGGGAGAAAGAGAAGGAGAGAAACAGCAAATGGTTGCCTCTCATATGCCGCTGATCAGGACCTGGCCAGCAACTCAGGCACGTGCCCAAAGTGATATTAAAAGAATCTTTTGGGAGTATTCTAATAAAAAACTGTTTCATTGTGGTTCTATAATTGTTACATTCTAAAAATGGGGGCAGGAATATCTTTTCCCAAATCCTGAACTATGTTTATAAAAAGATATCACCTTTCTTACAGCCCTGGCTGGTATGGCTAAGTGGATTGAGCACTGACCTGTGAGCCAAAGGGTTGCCAGTTCAATTCCCAGTCAGGGCACATGCCTGGGTTGCAGGCCAGGTTCCGCAGTGTGTGGTGTGTGAGAGGCAACCAAATATTGATGTTTCTCTCCCTCTCTTTCTCCCTCCCATTCTCCCTCCTTTCCCCTCTGACTAAAAATAAATAAAATATATATTTTTAAAAAGATATCACCTTTCTCAAAAAAAACTTAAGGCCTCTAAAGACACAGCATGTTGCTAATTTTCACAACATCCCAATAAAGAACTATTATTTAGCATTTATATCACACTTGCTAAAGTGGTTTACAATTATTTTCATTAGTAGTCATGCCTCACAACCACTCACTGAGCTAAACTGGTCCTGTTATGCTCATTTGACAGCTGAGAAAACTGATGTATCTATCACAAGGCCAAGGTCAAGCCGGTCTGCTTTTCCAAACCCGAGACTCTTAAAATCAGTTTCATTTGCTCAGCATTTTGTGTATTTTGCTTATAACCCTACTTAAAGTAGGTTTTTAGAGAACTTACAGAAATCCACCTAAAATGATGGCACTAAAACATTAAAATATTTCGACACTTTGACAAAAATATGTAACATATTTGGGTTGAATAGGGAAAAAAAAGACTGATGAGACTAAGAAGATAGAGGAGGTAAGAGAAAAACCAAGACTGGACAATATCAGTTTAAAGAAGCAGAGAGGCAAAATAAACTAAGGGCTGAAAAGCATCATCTGAGTTTGACAATTAGGTCATTGAACAGAGCAATTTTACTGGAGTGGTGGAATCAAAATCAAATTACATGCTTGAGGGAAAAATAGGCTGTAAGAGAGTGAAGAGAGCAGGGGGGCAGACGACTTTTATGAACAGGGGAGAAACTGAGCAGTAATGGGGGGAGCTTGGGTAGGGACAGAGAGTTGGGCAAAAACAAATAAAGACAAAGACCGACGATTCCGATAAAAGACACAGTGATACATCAAGGTCACAGAGAGATTAATAGTATAGCAAGAAAGGAAAGGCCAATGTGAATATGAATGCAGTAAACTCTGTAGATATAGAAAAAAAGTAAAATTTCCACTTAGTAGCCTTTGGGAAAAAGGTGGGAGAGAATAAATTAAAGGATTAGCAATCAGCTGAAATAACAATTTACCCAGAACAGATACATATTTAGGTGAGACACAGAAGTCTAAACAGACACCCAGCAATTCCCTACTAACAGGAATAATCTTACTTTACTAAATAAAAGTCCTTACTTAAAAATTGGAAACCTTGTGGAAAATCAGAGTATTTAGGGTAGAGATATGATCCAGAAACACTAGCAAATAATTCAAATTGCCTCTCATGAGAAAGTAGCAGGGGGAAGGAAGCAGATGGATGCCAACCAGAGGGGGAAATGCTGTTAATCAATATTGAACCTGGTCCAGACGTCTAAAAGTCACAGCCAATTTTCTCAATGTCTTCCCAAATCTGAAAATCCACACTCACCTGGAAACTGTAATACACAGCCTCCAAGAATATTAAGGATGTCTCCTGCCACAATATTCTGAATGTCTAAACTTCAGTCCATTAAGTAATCTCTGGGAGAACAGACAGCTTGGCTAGACTCTGGATGAGATCCACATATCCAATTAACTTGATAAATCTCACTAGTGAATACTGTCTTACACACTGAAGTGGAGAACATATCTTTAGGTAACACAGTAGTATCCTAGGATAGGAAGAAGAGAGTAAGGAAGAAAAGCTAAGTAACACAATACCTGGCAATAAGCAAGCTTAACAACTAAAGTAGAAGGCAACTGCCCTGGCCAGCTAGCTCACTTGGTTAGATCAGTGTCCCCATATACCATGGTTTTGGGTTCAATCCCCTGTCAGGGCACATAAAAGAATCAACTGATGAATGCACCAATAAGTGGAACAACAAATCAATGTGGTTTTTCCCCCCTCTCTCTCAAATCAGTAAATTAAAAACAAAAAACTGGCAACACAGTCTTGAAATCTTACAAATCAGAGGAGACAACTGCATTTCAAAATAAAATAAAGAAATTCTAAGGATCTAATTTACACTCAGAGACTTTTCACTATGTATCTTTTAAATTATTTAAAATATATCCAGCCCTGGTAAATGTGGCTCACTGTAACCACACTGGCTGGAGATTCATTCTGTAACCAAAAGGTTATGGATTAAATTCCCAGTCAGGACGCATGCCTGGGTTGCAGGTTCTGTCCCCAGTCTAAACACTTATGATCCCTGGTTCAGCACATACAAGAGGCAACCAGTTGATGCTTCTCTCTTGCATCAGTTTCTCTCTCCCCCTTCCTCTCTCTCCCAAAAGCAATGAGGATTATACCCCCACAAGAATAAAATTAAGTTAAAAATTCAAATATTTTACCCTGCCTGGTGTAGCTCAGTGGGTTGATGCCAGCCTGAGAACCAAGGTATTGCTGGTTCAATTCTCAGTCAGGGCACATGCCTGGGTTGCAGGCCCAGTCCCCAGTGGGGGGCGTGCACAAGAGGCAACCGCACATGGATGTTTTTCTCCCTCTCTTTCTCCTTCCCTTTCTCTCTCTCTAGAAATGGATAAATAAAATCTTTTTTATAAATTAAATATTTTAGGAAATTATATTTCTGGAATTCTTCTTTAAAGTCTCCCTCTTCTGCCCTCAGACTTAAAAAAAAATATTTTTACAGAGGAAAGTTCATTTTTCAGTGTTCAGTTCTAAGAGTTCTCATAAATGCATTAAGTTGTGTAACCACAATCAAGAAACAGAACAGTACCATTGTACCCCCCCAAAAAAAATTTCCTCGTGCTACTCCTTTGTAGTAAAACACTTCCCTTACCCTTAACTGGAGACAATCATTGATCTGTTCTTCACTGTCCCTATAGTTTTGAGTTTTCCAGATGTCATATCAAATCAATCATGTAGTGAGTAGCTTCGAGTCTGGTTTCTTTCACTTAACATAATGCAGTCGAGATTCATTTATGTCATTGCATAATATAAATAGTTGCTTTATACAGTTGAGTAGTATTCCATTATGTGAATATATCACAGCTGGTTTATTCAATCCAAGCTGAGGGACATTCAGGTTGTTTCTAGTTTTTAGTGAGTAAAAATAAAGCTGCTATAAATATTCATATACAGGCTTTGTGTCATAAGTTGTCCTTTTACTTGGTTTAACACTTGGGTCATATGTTAAGCATATGTTTGACTTTATAAGAAACTACCGCAGTATCACTTCCAGCCAAGATGGAGGCACAGATAGATACACTTTGCCTCCTCGCAAAACCAAAAGGACAATAACAAATTAAAAAACAAAAAAATAACCAGCACTGCCAGAAAACTGAACTGTATGGAAGTCCAACAATCAAGGAGTTAATGAAGAAACATTCATCCAGACTGGTAGGAAGGGTGGAGCCAGACAATGGGGCAGAGAAGACTTGAGGTAAGGCAGCGGCTGAAGGACCCAGGCAGGCGTTACAGCTGGGGAACAGGGCAGTCCTACATTTGTTTGTAGATAAACTAGGAGGAACAACTGGGGAGTGAGACAGATCACACAACCCAGGGTTACAGTTCAGGGAAAGAAAGCCTCAAAACCTCTGACTGTAAAATTCTGTAGGGCTGCAGCAGCAGGAGAAAATCTAAGCCTCACAGGAGAGGTCACTGGAGAGACTCACAGGGTCCAAGAATGTAAACAAACCACCCACCCAGGAATCAGCACCAGAAGGACCCAATTTGCTTGTGGGTAGTGGGGGATTTCCTCAAGTGACTGAAAGCCAGCCAAGAGCCCAGCAAGAGGCACTGTTCCCTCTCTGACTCCTCCCCCACATATAGTGCCACAACCTGGGGGAAACCTTTCCTTTCATTAAAGGAAAGGACCCACATCCAAGATTGCTCTATCCAGCAAAGCTTTCATTTAGAATGGAAGAGCAAATAAAGTGCTTCCCAGATAAGGTCAAGTTAAAGGAGTTCATCATCACCAAGCCCTTATTATATGAAATGTTAAAGGGACTTATCTAAGAAAAAGAAGATGATCAATAATATGAGTAGTAAAATAACAAACTCACAACTATCAACAACTGAATCTAAAACAAAGAAAAACTAAGCAAACAACTAAAACAGAAATAGAATCACAGAAATGGAGATCACATGGAGAGTAATCAGTGTGCAGGGGGAGAATGAGGGAAAATGTATAGGGAATAAGAAGCATAATCGGTAAGTTAAAATAGACAGGTGGAAGTTAAGAATTCAGTATGGGAAATGGACAAGCTAAAGAACTTATATGTATGATAGATGAACATGAACTAAGAGAGGGGAATGCAGGTGGGAAGGGGGGTGCAGGGTGAAGAGAAATAAAGGGGAGAAAAGAATGAAACAACTGTAATAGCATAATCAATTAAATATATATATAAAAAAATGAAACCAGTGTTCTCCAAAAGTCCAGTTGTTCCACATCCTTGCCAGTCCATAATCTAGTCAGTTTTCTTTTCTTTTTCCGTTTTTTAGCCTTTCTAATGACATATATCATCATGATTTCAGTTTGCATTGCTCTAATGACTAAGATGTTGGGCACATTTCCTGTTCATGTGCTTGTAAAGTTTGATGAAGTCCAATTTATCATTTTTTTCTTTTTTTTTCAAATTTTATTTATTTATCTTTAGAAGGGAAGGGAAGGAGAGAGGAGGAGAAACATCAATGTATGGTTGCCGCTCGTGCGTCCCCTGCTAGGAACCAGCCTGCGACCCAGGCATGTGCCGACTGGGAATCGAACCGCGATCTTTTGGTTCGCAGGCCCGTGCTCAATCCACTGAGCTACACCAGCTAGGGCCTTATCATTTTTTTTCTTTTAGGGATCTTGCATTTGGTGTTGTATTTTAGAACTCTTTGCCTAACTCAAAATAAGAAGGATTTTTCTCCTGTTTTACTCTAAATATTTTATAGTTTTCTATTTTACATTTAGATCTATGATTGAATTTCAGTTAATTTTTACATAAGATATGAGGTATGGGTTAAGGTTGCTTTTTTCTTTTTTTTTGTATGTAGATAGTTATTCCAATACCTAGTTGTTGAGAAGATTATCCTTTCTTGACCTGCCTTTGTATCTCTGCCAAAAATCAAATAGCCATATTTAATAGTGTGAGCCTAGTCTATGGCCATACCACATTAAACGTGCCCAATCTTGTCGAATAGCGTGAACCTATGCCTGGATTCTATTGTTTGCTGATCTTGTATGCCTAGCTTTGTGCCAGTTTTTCAATCTCCCCAAAAGTGTCCACTTTTATATAGGAATTAGCTGCCTACATTTACCTTAATAAAAATGATGAGGGTAGCCCTAGCTGGTGTGGCTCAGTGGATTGAGCGTTGGTCTGCGAACCAAAGGGTTGCCAGTTCAATTACCAGTCAGGGCACATGACTGGGTTGCAGGCCAGGTTGCCAACAAGGGGCACTTTAGAGGCGACTGCACCATTGATATTTCTCTCCCTCTCTTTCTCCCTCCATTACCCTCACTAAAATAACTAAATAAAATCTTTTTTTAAAAAAGCAAAAACACCATATATATCTTTCACTTACTACCAGGTATATTTATTTCAGTGTTTTCATTTTCAGTTCTTATATTACTGGTGAAAAGGCTATGAGAGAGCACAAGACTGGACAGAGTTAGTTGGCTTGAGTTCCCAAACCCAACTCTGAACTAACTTGGCATCACTGGTTCAAAATTGTCCGTGGTCTTCAAATCTTCTGAGGTTCTGATTCATAACATCTAGTTTCTAATTTGAGGCATTCAATGGAACAGACTCCTCCCCGCTCCCTGCACCCCGCCATACTGATGTTAGAAAGGCAGTTTTTCTAAGTCTGGTAAACCACTGAGAATAGGAAAAATAACATGTACAGCTTATATGCACTTTATTGAAAATTTTATAAACCTGTATATGCTTTTGTTTTAAATATGAATGGTATCCTTATTTAATTAAAAGTAATACCATTCTTGCCCTGTCGGGTAGCTCAGGTAGTTTGAGCATTGCCCAGATATGCCAAGATTGTGAGTTCAATTTCCAGTCAGGGAACACACAAGAAGCAAGCAATGAATGCATAAATAAGGGGAACAACAAATAGATGTTTCTCTCTCTTTCAAAAAAATAAAAATAAAAGCAATACCATTCTTTCCATTAAGGTGAGAGACTCTGTGTTTTATTTCTTTTATTCAGTTTTTATTTGAGAGCAAGAGGTGGGGGGAACATCAATTTGTTCCCCCTATTTATGCATTCATTGGCTGGTGTGCCCTAACAGGAGAGCAAACCCGTAATCTTGGTGTATCTCAATGATGCTCTAACCCACTGAGTTAGCGGGCCAGGGCTTGTGTTTCATTCTTGTTTGAAATCTAAAAACTGCTATTTCAAGTCAAGTATATAGCACACCAAAAAATAGAAAAATAAAGAAAAGGATCCGTATTGTATGAACTATTATAGAGAAGGAACTTAGAAACCATATTTCCATAAAGCCAATCCCTCCAGGTGATGTGAGTGAACAACACGTAGAACATCCAGAGCTTAGACACATAGGGTCATCATGCTGGCTTTAACTATTACTTATACCCTAATGATTTCTCAACCCGCATCTCCATTCTAAACCTTTCTACTGAACTCAAGACCTGAATATCCAGAAATCTATTGGACACTTGTTCCTAGATTTCTGAGATACTTCAAATCTAATATACCAAAATCAAACTCATTTTCCCTCAAATGTTATGGCAGGAGTGTCCTACTTTTGGTGTCTCTGCACCACACTGCAAGACTTGTCTTGGGCCACACATTACATACACTGTGACACATAATCACAAAATAATCTCATGACGTTTTAGGTAAATTTAGAATTTTGTGTTGGGCCCCAGGTTGGACAACCCTGTTTATGGCTTCTTACTCCTGGATTCCCTACCCTGGTTAATGATATCACCATCCACTTGTTTGCCCAAGCAAGCAATATCAAATCCATCTTTGACAATTCCTTCTCCCTGACACACTATCCAACATAAATCAATGAAATCCTTTGAACCAGTCTCCCAAAAGATCTTTAATCTGTCTATGGCTCCACCATTACCACTGTAACTGAGATCTTCAATATCTCTCAAATGATTATTATACCAGTCTCACAACCAACTAGTCTCACTGCAGCCAATCTCAGCTTTTAAATCTAACTTCCGCGCTGTCAACAGTGTTGCTTTTCTTAAACAGTGATCTGGCCCTGGCCAGTATGACTCAGTCGGTTGGAGCATAGTCCTATAAACCAAAATTTGCAGGTTCCATTGCTGATCAGGACACATGCCTAGACTGAAGATTCAGCCCCTGGTCAGGGTGTATGGGAAAGGCAACCAGCCAATGTTTCTCTGCCTTTCTCTCTCCCTCCCTCCCTTCCCCTCACCCTAAAAATTAATAGGTATGTCTTCAGGTGAGGATAAAAAATGTTTAAATATAAATAAATAAGTAGTGGTCTGAACACATTCTTTACCTAGTTTAAAACTCTCCTATGACTCCCTCACACCTGCAAAATAAAATTCAGACACCTCACCAAGGCCATCCATAATCAGGCTCAAGCCCGTATTTCACTTCACTTCCTTCCAGTATTTCCTCATACCCCATGACCCAGCTGCATTAAACCACTGACCCACATGCAGGTCCATACTCTTACAATGCTGCACCCTTGTGCAAGCTATTCTCCACATTTGAAACACTACTCTCTTTTATCCTTTTTTGCTGAAGCAGCCAAACTGTTTTCACCCTTCAAGCTCCCACTGACTCCCTCTAGGAAGCCTTCTCCAACCTTCTCCTCCTCATACCACACTGAACCAGTGTTCCCACAGCACTTAGTGCAGATCTCTACAACAGCACTTACTATACTGACTCATAATTATTTGTTTGTCTGCAATTAAAATGTGAGCTCTTTAAACACAAGGATTATGTCATTCATATTCCAGTGCCTAGCACAATACCCAACACACAGTAGGCACTTAAATGTCTGCTGAATTTGACTGCTAAAAGAATCAACGGCAACACTTTTCAATGAGATCAGGGTCCAAATAGTTTAAGAGACTCAAGCCTGGTTTTGGCTCACTGGTAAAAATAAAAGGCACTACATGAATTCATGTTTATGTTATTTCTAGTTTTTCATATTGTTTTTCTACTAGCTTCAGGGTTAGTTACCAGGAAATTAGTATCTGAGTCTTTTACATTACTCCTTAGATGGCCTACATTTTCCCATGAAACAGTACAATCCTGTGCTGTACCAAACCACAATTTTATAACTGAGCCATCAAATCTGATAACTTATTACCCACCTTGTATTAAATGCATCTTTAATAAAGAAAACTTAACATTTTTCCTCTTGAGTTGTATTCCTCTTCACTCTAAGTCAAAAAGCTCTGAAAGGGGCATAATCAAGACCTTGATAGGCAGTGAACCAAGACATAAATATTAAACACTTCCCTGCTGACAAAGTAGTCACCTCTCACCAACAGTACTGTGACTTCACACTTATTTCCTGCTCTGGTCAGCTGTAGAGCTACAGCCCTTTCCCTGGCCACTTTTTTTCTCACACTCACTCTCACTTCTCAATTTATTACATTTGAACCATCTTTTTAGAGTTGCTATAATGTTTTAGAAGTTTAAATCCAAGAATTAGGCCTATGTCTCTTCCGAAAATGTTCTGAGCTTCCTGTCCTACTCTGCTGCATTATACAATGTAACTCTGCCAAAGTCTTAGCTCATTTCCTCCTCCTGCTTGTCCTGATATGCTACACATCAATAATGCCCTCTCCCTTCCTATTTTCAGACTTTTCGGTCTACTTGGAATGCCCCCTATCATCCTTGTCCATCTGTGAGGGCCTATCATGCAGGTTCAATGCAGGAAGCCTTTACAAACAATACCTGCACCCAGCCTTCCATCAACACTCATAAGTTGTACCTCCCATTAGTACAATACTTACTGTACTCCATCAGTTCTAAGACACACTCCCCTCCCCACATTTCTTTGAAAACAGGATATATCTTACAACTGATGGCATGCCAGTCTCATTAGCGGCATTTCCTCTTTCTTAGTGGTAGGTAAAATAATTGTGAGCCTTACAATCACTGGCACCACAGGTTTGATGACAAAAGGTACTACATTCTCTTGCAATTATTAGTATATTTCTGTTTCCTCTACTAGACTGTGAACCCCCAAAGGGTAGGGGCTATGTCAAAATCATCTGTGACCAGCATAGACTTGGGCACAAAAACAGAGTGCACCCAATAAATACTAATAATAATTAATTTAATAAGTAAAAGGTACTATTCTAAACACTTCATGTATTAACACAGTTAACCCTCACAACAACCCCCTGAAGTAAGTACAATTACTATCCGCATTTACAAAGATAAGTAAACTGAGGTCAAGACACACTGGTGAGCTCATTCAAAGATACACAAAGTTGCAAAAGATTTGAGCCCATATTCTCTGATTATGATTCATATTGTTATCAGTTTTCCATTCATCAAATATTTAACAAGCAATTACTCTATATCATATACAACTACTGTGCTAAACACTGGTGAGCAAACCCTGGCTCTCAGGAGGCTAGTTCTCAATTATAGGTTCATTCCCTTTTTTTTTTTTTTTTTTTTTAAGATTTTACTTATTTTATCTTTAAAAACAGGGGATGGGCAGGCTGGCGAACCAGAGGATCATGGTTTGATTCCAAGTCAGTGCACATGCCTGGGTTGCAGGCCAGGTCCCAGCAGGGGACACACGAGAGGCAACCATACATTGATATTTCTCTCCCTCTCTCCTTCCCTTCCCCTCTAAAGATAAATAAATAAAATCTTGGAAAAAAATAAATAAATAAAAACAGGGTATGGGAGGGAGAAAAAGAGGGAGAGAAATATCAGTGTGTGGTTGCCTCTAGCACATCCCCAAGTGGGAACCTGACCCACAATTCAGGCATGTGTCCTGACTGGGAATCAAACTGATGACCCTTCGGTTCACAGGCTGGCTCTCAATCCACTGAGCCACACCAGCCAGGGCACATTCTTGAATCCTTTACCCTCCAAACATCAGAACTGACCCATAAATTCACTAAATTAAATCTACTCTCTCTACTTTTCCTTTTTAACATCTTCCCATATAGTCAGTCTTCCTTTAAAGTTATTAGCACTCTACCAAGAACCAAAACAAATGACAATAAAAACTTTTTGGGGGCAACTGTAATTGAACAATAAAATAATTTTAAAAAACTGTTTTGCTCTATTATGAATTAGCAGCTATGAAAATATCACAAAAGAGACTTAAGGGATGGGTGGCAAGATCAGAAGAGCTCTTAAGAAACAAAGATTCTATTTGCAAGTAAACATTATCAGTGAAAAAAAAGAGAGGGAGGTAAAACACCATATTTTTGTCTTTAAATAGACTGGATTAAAAAGCCTGCCCTGATGCCCTGACTGCTGTGACTCAGTGGACTGAGAACTGGCCTGCAGACCAACAAGTTGCCAGTTTGATTCCTGGTGAGGGCACATGCCTGAGTTATACTCCAGATCCCCAGCCAGGGGTGTGCAAGAAGCAATTGATTAACGTATCTCTCATGCATTGATATTTTTGTCCCTTTTTCTCCCTCCTTTCCCCTCTCTCTAAAAAATAAATAGCCCTGGCTGGTGTGGCTCAGTGGACTGAGTGCTGGCCTGTGAACCAAATGGTTACTGGTTTGATTCCCAGTCAGGGCACATACCTGAGTTGTAGGCCAGGTGCCCCGTAGGGGATATATAAAAGGCAACCACACATTGATATTTCTCTCTTTCTTCCTCCTTTCCCTGTTCTCTAAAAATAAATAAAATCTTTAGAAAATAAATAGAAGTAAATAAATACATTTTTTTTCAAAAATAAAAATAAATTTTTTTTAAAAAGAAAGAAAGGCCCTGGCCACTTAGCTCAGTTGGTTAGAACATCATCCCCATGCATCAAGGTTGCAGGTTCAATCTCCAGTCAGGGCGCATACAAGCAATAAAAAAGTGCAACAAACCAACCTCTCTCTCCCTCTTTCTATCTATCTAGCTTTCTCTCTCTTTCTCTTTCCTTCCTCTCTGTCTCTAAAATTCAATCAATGAAAAAATTTTTTTAAATTAAAAAAGAGCCCTGGCTGGTGTAGCTCAGTAGATTGAGCACGGGCCTGAGAACCATGTGATCGCGGTTCGATTCTGTCAGGGCACATGCCTGGGTTGCAGACCACATCCCCAGTGTGTGTGTGGGGGGGGGGGCACATGAGAGGCAACCACATATTGATGTTTCTCTTCCTCTCTTTCTCCCTCCCTTTCCCTCTCTCTAAAAATAAATAAATAAAATCTTTTAAAAAAATAAACTCGTAAACCTTATTCCTTTTATTATTTTTTAAGATTTATTTACTTATTTTTAGAGAGAGAGGAAGGAAGGGAATGAGAGAGAAACATCAATTTGTGTGAGAGATAGAGATACACTGACTAGTTGCCTCTTGCACACCCACAATGGGAGATCTGGACCACAATCCAGCCACGTGCCCTGACTGGGAATTGACCCAGCAACTTTTAGGTTTGCAGGCTGGTGTTCAATCCACTGAGTCACACCAGCCAGGGCTTATTCCTTTTTTTTTTTTTTTTTTAAGATTATTTATTTGTTTATTTCCAGACAGAGGAAAAGGGAAGGAGAAAGAGAAACACCAGTGTGTGATTGCCTCTCACACACCCCACACTAAGGACCCAGCCTGCAACCTAGCCCAAAACCCATGCATGTGCCTGGACTGGGAACCGAACTGATAACCATTTGGTTTGTAGGCCCGTGCTCAATGCAGAGCTACACCAGGCAGGGAATGGGTTTATTCCTTTTATTTTAGCCCTCACTATGTAAGGGGTTCATGGGAAGCCTTTATATCACCATTTTATTTTATTTTTTTTAAATTGATTATGCCATTACATTTGTTCTATTCCCCCCTCTGTTCCCCTCCACCCTGCACACCGCTCCCCCACCATTTCCCCCCTTTAGTTCATGAACACGTGTCTCGAGTTCTTTAGATTCTGTATTTCCTCTACTATTCTTACCCTCCCCCCCTATCTATTTTCTATCTACTGTCTATGCTACTTATTTTCTGTACCTTCTCCCCCCTTCTCCTTCTCCCACTCCCCTGTTGCTAACCCTCCACATGATCTTCATTTCTATGGTTCACTCCTGATCTAACTGTCCACTTAGTTTGCTTTTGTTTTAGGGGTGGTTGTTGATAACTGTGAGTTTGCTGTCCTTTCACTGTTCATCTTTTTTATCTTCTTTTTCTTAGGTAAGTCCCTTTAACATTTCATATAATAAGGACTTGGTGATGATGAACTCCTTGAATTTGGTCTTATCTGAGAAGCACTTTAACTGTCCTTCCATTTTAAATGAAAGCTTTGCTGGATAGAGCAATCTTGGTTGTAGGTCTTTGGTTTTCAGGACTTGGAATACCTCTTTCCAGCCCTTTCTTGCCTGTAAGGTCTCTTTGGAGAAATCAGCTGACAGTCTGATGGGAACTCCTATGTAGGTGACTGTCCCCTTATCTCTTGCTGCTTCTAGGATTCTCTCCTTCATTTTAATCTTGGCTAATGTAATGATGATGTGCCTTGGTGTGTTCTTTCTTGGGTCCAACTTCTTTGGGACTCTCTGAGCTTCCTGGATTTCCTAGAAGTCTATTTCCTTTGCCAGAACAGGGAAGTTCTCCTTTATTATTTGTTCAAATAAGTTTTCCACTGGTGGCTGTTCCTTTCCCCCTTCTGGTACCCCTATAATTCGGCTGTTGGAGCGTTTAAAGATGTCCTGGAGGTTCCTAAGCCTCTCCTCATTTTTTTGAATTCTTGTTTCTTCATTCTTTTCTGTTTGGTCATTTTTTCCTTCCTTCTGGTCCGCTCCCTTGATTTGAGTCCCAGGTTCCTTTCCATTACTATTGGTTTCCTGTGCATTACCATTCATTTCAATTAGTTTAGCCTTCACATGTTCCTCTAATTTGTGACTAAAATCAACAAATTCTGTGAGGATCCTGATCACCAGCGTTTTGAACTGTGCATCTGATATGTTGGCTATTTTTTGGTCACTTAAGAGTTATGGGCTCTGGGGCTTTGAGATCTTCTTGAGCCATTTTTGGTGTTTGTGCCCATTAAGTATGAAGAGCAGAGCCTTAGTTGTTTACCAGGGCGGGGCCACCCAGGTTGCTGGTTTGTGATGCTATATGTGGAGGCGGGATCAGAGAGGGAGCAATGGCGGTCCTCTCTGCTCGCCCAGTCTGTCCCACCGCTCGCCCCTGCCTGTTTATCTGAGCAGAAATGTGCGAGCCCGCCGCCCTGCGCAGTGCGGTCTCAATGCTCGTCTCTTCACTGGTTTATCTGCACGCAAATGCTCAACTGGTTTATCTGCACGCAAATGCTCAACCGACCGCAGACAGCCAGCCAGCCGTGCCTCTTCCCTGTGTCCGCCCGTAGCTAGCCTACACCTGGGATCCGCACCTTCAGCTGCTTGCACACCACCCCTGTCAGGGATCTTTTTGGCCAACCAGCTCCCCTGCTGGCTTTGCCCCTCTTACCGGTTTAGCTGAGCATTTCGTTGTTTTCGGACTTCATATTGTCGATTTTCTGTGTGGTTTGGCTGCGTTTATTGTTGTTAAAACTTTGTTATTTTTAGATTTGGTTGTGCAAGGACACAAGGTGTTTCCACCTATGCTTCCATCTTGGCGAAAGTCCCCTATTTTATTTTTTTAAGATTTTACTTATTTATTTTTAGAGAGAGGGGAGGGGAAGGAGAAATGGAGGAAAGAAACACCAATCTGTTGGTTGCCTTTTGCACATACCCCAACCAGGGAACAGACCAACAACCCAAGCATGGAACTGGCAATGTCCTGCTTTTCAAGACGACACCCAACCAACTGAGCCACACCATTCAGGACACATCCCCACTTTAGACAGACTGCTTGCTCATACAACAGGCAATCAAGGCACTTACCATCATCTTTCTCTCCCCCAGGGAAAGACTCCTCATTTAGTCACAGTCATATACTACATAAAACTAAACACAAATAGGAAAGGGAATAGAAGAGGGACCAAAGGACAGGAAATTCTCAACACATCGGAACAAACCTCTACCATTTTAGTGTAACACAAATGAAATTTATGGACTTATTAGAACTGATGGAAATTTTCCATAGATAGAAAAATTAGTAAAATTAAAAACAGACATCCAGCCCCGGCTGGTGTGGCTCAGTGGACTGAGTGCTGGCCTGCAAACCAAAGTGTCACGGTTCAATCCCCAGTCAGGGCAAATGCCTGGATTGCAGGCCAGGGCCCCAGCTGGGGGCATGCAAGAGGCAACTGATCAATGTATCTCTCACACATTAGTGATTCTCTCCCACATTTTCTCCCTCACTTCCCCTCTCTCTAAATAAATAAATTATATAAATAAATAAATAAATCTTAAAAAAAAAATAGACATCCGATTATTGAAAATAAGATGGCTAGGCCAGCTCTAACATTTTATACACCTATCACATCTTCCATGTGGTAGTCAAAGACAGAATAAATTTGTGTTCTCTAAATATCCTATGATAACAGTAAGAAGTGCTTCCTTTTTAAAGCTATCCTCAAAAAAAGATAATCAGTGTTATGGACAGAGTACTTATCAAGAGAGCAAAAAGTTAAAAATGATATATCCAAAAAGAAAAAAAGATATATCACTGTCTATTTTCAAGCAAGAGAATTAAAACACATTTTACCAGACAGAGAAGTTACAGACAAACCAGGGTTCATTTTCCTTACCTGTGAATCTTCAAGGATCTAGTACAGCTACTAGGTTGGCTCAGACAAAAGACGAATCACTTCCCAATTTCCAAAAGGCCTCCCCATTTCAAGCTCTCAATCTTCAGAGCCAGCAAAGCTGAAGCATCAGTCTCTTTCAATTCTTTTGAAAGGAGCTTCACCTCTCTCTCAAAAGCTGTGGCTAAAAAGCCATCTTCTTCCTCTGGAAACACACAGTATAACTCTGTCCTCTGCTTTGTCTACTCTAAACAACAAGCACAACAAAGCCTCAGGAGTGCTCCCTCAGCCCATCAGAAAGAACCAGCCACCTCTTGGGCTCTTGTACAGCTGCTTCTGTCTTTCTCTGAGAGACACTCCACCCTAGAGGTTCCAAGGGCAGGGTAACAAAGAGTGGAGCTGGCAAGTTGCTATATGCCTATGTGACCTCAAAAACAGAGACAGGGCCATGGGACAACCAGACTCCTTTGCAAAGGAAACAGTTTTTTATCATTAAAAAATAATAAATTGTGTTTGCACATCCCTCACTGTGCAGCCTTTCCAGCTTGTTTCAAACTAGTTTTCTCAACTCATAATTAGGCACATTAGTATAAAACGTGTTACAAGGGAACTGGATTATTGGCCCTTCATTCTCTATTTCCTTTCTCTTGGGTAAGAAGCTTCACACCATTTCTAAAAATGTCTAAGAGTATGGTATTTTTCCTACACAAGTCTGATGGAGAGTTTGTCACATTACAGAACTGTTATTTCTGCATATAATCTGCTGTGCCTAGACACGAAGCACAAATGTGCCTATTGAGGTTTTGCAAACAATATGCTTCACCTTGACAAAGAAATCAGTCATAACATTAATAATGGTAAGGTCTAAATCGAATAATACTGTCAGTGATATAATAAGATCAGCTTACAATTTTCAATTTTCATAAACAATCTCAATCACATACATGATGCTTGCAATAGCCCATTGTATTACTACATCTCCCAGAGGTTCAGAAAGGTTTAGAGGTGCCTGCCCAAGATTATCGCCTTTAATCAGTGGTGGACGTGGGTTGGAACCTGTCAAACTCTATGCCTAGCCTAGCTCTTTTCTCTAGATCCCTACCAGTTTTAAACAGAGGGCTTCCGACTTCCATTCTCTACCAGACCACCCTATTGCTCCAACCAACCGGCCCTTCCCTGCTAGGATCAGAGTTGGCTTCTTCAGCTCCAACGGGCCTTTCATCCTCCCCCCACCCCACCCCACCCCACTCCCGCGACCATTCTCTGAAAGAAGCGGAAAGGGAGAGGCGACCGAAAGCTCCTGGGGGAAGGGACGATGACAAATGGGGGAACACGGCACACTGGCCCTGCCATGGCCTCCTTCACTCTGCAACGCGCAACCCCTTTCCTCCACCAAGCTGCCCAGCCCTTCTAACAACCATCTGCACACCCATGCCCCAAATTCTCCCTTAATTACTTCAAACTGTCCCTCCCCCACGCCCCTTCGCTTCCGACAGGCAGAGCCCCCACCCCATAGCTGGAGTATCCTTCCACCAAATCACCCCCTTCCCTCGCTTCACCACCACTCACTGTCGGTGACTGGGCCCGGCCTTCATGGCTGCTCCGTTGCTGCCCGCCACCAGCCGCCCAACACCGCTGCTCCACACCCCAGCCCCTCAGTGTCGCCGCCGCCGTCGGCTCTCCGGCAGCTGCTCCTGCGCCTGCGCGGCCTGGAGTGCCCGGACCTTCTCAGGCCTCGCGCACCTGCGCAGTCCGCTTTGGGGGCGCCTTAGACAGTGCCTGATGCCCTGGAGCCCTGTAGACATGGCCGCTGGCCTCGAGAGTCCATTAAACTTGGCTTTGGTAGCTGTCGCAGGATCGAAACCTCTGAAATATCTTGTCTACTTACTAAAGGTTTGAACCCATAAGGAGCCATAGACTTAATGGCCCTACCAGGATTCTGTATCCCACTTGCACCTGAAGGCCTGAAATTACATGCTCTGAGGTGAGCTCTGAGAATAAATTTAGGCCTTCCTTCCTTCTCTTCCTTCTCTTCTTTTCCTCCTCTTCCTCTTGCCATGCTAATCTCTGTATGGGTCCCATCTTAGTAAATGTGCTGCCGATGCGAGCACTCTGTTTGTTTGTTTAATTGATTTTTAGAGTGAGAAGAAATATCAATTTGTTGTTCCACTTATATTTGCATTATTGCATATGTGTGCCCTGACTGGGGATATAATCCGCAATGTTGGCATATCCAGAAGATGCTCTAACCAACTGAGCTATCCAGCCAGAGCTAGGTTTCTTTCCAGAAGATGATTGAAAGGTTTTCTTAGGCTCCACTGAGGAAGAAATGCCAAACAGCCACAAAGTCAGGCAATAAAGAGCTTTATTGGAGCTTGCACGCCCAGGCGAGGTTCCCCAGTCCACAGAGTAGGGCCAGGGAAGTGGCCCCTAAGCAGGGAATATGGCAGGGTTTTACTTTGGTTGGCTCTCTTCGTGGAAGCTGGGGATCTGTCCCCTTTGAACAAAGTGGCAATATATCATTGGTGGCCTTCCTCAGGCTCAGGTTGCTATGTGGATATCCATTTTGGCAAAGCCCGCCCTTTCAGCTCTCTGGTTTGATGTCAGGCGTCTTTTCCGGGTTGTAGTTCAGCCACCATTTTGTCCTACCCCGCCCATCCTGACAAGGATCACATCTATCGCAGAATGCATTGGGGGTAATTGTGTAAGAGGCAACTTTGACACCCCAAAATACACTACTAGCTAGGAGGTGCTCAGAAGCCCCGGGTCCTTGTCTAGGAGATGACTACACCTAGAATGCACTGGGACACTGCTAAATTCAGTGTTTATCAAGTGCATACTGTTTATTGGATGACAATGTTCTAGGTGTTTCATGTGCCACTGAGGGACTTGCAGGCTAATAGTCCCCTACTTTCCAGCTATCACTCTAGAGCCTGAACCTTTTGCAAACTAGTAAAGGAAACCGGACTTTTAGCCCAATGAGGCCCAACTATCAGCCGGTAGACTACTGTGCTGCCTTGGCATAGCCCAGTAAGAGACTAGGCTCAACTGAGTCCCGGAACTGAACAACAAATCTGAATGCCACAGGCAACAGACTTCAGTCAAAGGGAAGAAGAGGTACAGGACTAAGTTCTCCTTATCACTGTGACTCCAACATCCCACCTCCAGCCCACTCTCCCTCTACAATTCAGCATCTGGAGAGATAGGGACCAAGATATAACATCAGGAGAAAAGAAGAAGAAAGCGCTTTTTTCTTTCCTTTTTTTTTAATGAACAGTGTTAAATTCTCTCTACTTCTAGGCCTGGTCCTAGAATGAATGTTTTAACTCCTAATCTAAGATAAGGAAACTTTTGCTATTTTGTAAAAGAAGCAAAAATAGACCCTAGGCCTAGAAAATCGTTGCCTTTGAGTAAAGGTTGAGAATGCTGAAAATGAAGTATCACAATGATGCTGGAGGCAATACTGCCTGATTGTCATTAATGTTACTAATTACCAAGACTGGGTTGGGCATTGTCCCACAAACCCAAAGGTGTCTGCTTCAATTCCCAGTCAGGATACATGCCTGGGTTGCAGGCCAGGTCACCGGTTGGGGGCATACAAAAAGTGATCACAGCCCCGGCTGGTGTGGCTCATTGGATTGAGTACGGGCCTGTGAAGCAGGGGGTCGCCTATTCGATTCCCAGTCAGGGCACATGCCTGGGTTGCAGGCCAGGTCCCTGGTGGGGGACATATGAGAAGCAACCACACATTGATGTTTCTCTCCCACTCTTTCTCCTTTCCTTCTCCTCTCTCTAAAAATAAATAAATGTTAAAAAAAAAAAAGTGATCACGGTACATTGATGTTAGTCTCCCTCTCTTTCTCCCTCCTTTCTACAAATAAAAAAAATAAATTAAAAAATACTACAAATTCTTCTATAGAAGGAAGCAGGAAGATATAGGCAAATACACATAATGGAATTCTCAGGTCACTAAGATACTAAGGGTTATTCCCTGAAGCATATAGGAAAATGAGGATTTTTTTTCTTATCAAATTCTTGTGATTTTTACATACAGAACTATATGTTGCTGTGGGGATACAGTGTATAAATTCACATAATCCTATCTCAAGAAAAGGAAATCTACACAAAGATACAGTTCTCATGTATGAACTGCCTCCCACCAAGGCAATTATATCTTAACATATGTAAAGTAAAATACAACAGCTTACTGAATAGGGTGGTGGGCACTAAATAAGACATTCTGTGGGCCTGTGGGTAGGGGCCCAGGACCAATCCCAGAGGCTAGCTCCTGGCTTAGAAGAGTTGTCATTACTTGCAAAAGTATTATCCTTTGGAATGAGAGCACATTTGGCACCTTAACAATTGCAAAGCCAGAAAGGAGGAAGAATTAATATAGACACTACGTTCTGATGAATCAATGACTCAAAAGAAGGCCACAGCTGGCCTTGAAGCTTCTGGGAACTGTGTTTTCCTACCTTCACCACCACATGCAGCCCCCAGGACGGCCTGCTGGAATCTATATGATGACAGCATTATCTTCTTATGTTTGAACCATAAGGGTCTCCTAACCTATTCCCCTACTTAAATTTCTTTTTCTTTTTTAATTGATTTTAGATAGAGGAAAAGACAAAGAGAAAGAGAGAAGCATCATTGTGACAGAGAAACATCCATCACCCTTACACGCCCTGAGTGGAGATCCAACCCTCGACCTACAAATGTGCCCTCACCAGGTATCCAACCCACAATCTTTTGGTGTATGGGACAACACTCCAACCAAGTGAGCCACCTGGTCAGGGCTTGAATTTCTTACCAAGGACAAAAGAGTGCAATTTTTTTTCCTACCAAGCATTCATTCACTAGATCCAATGAAAATCATTCAGACAACCACCCTTACTCCATTTTCAGACCATGTGGATAAGCACATGTTGGCACATAACCCACACAGAGCCAAAAATGCACAAGGAGAATTTTCTTTCTGAGAAAGTTCTTTCCCATTAAAACTGGATATGAGAAGATGTAATATCCAGAACTGCTGCAACCATCTCGATGCTATAAAGGGTGAGCCAATCCAGAAATATAATTTATTCACTCAACAAACAAAAATCTATTGAGTATCTACTATGTACAAGATACTGTCCTAAGTGCAGGAAATACAGTACTAAATAATATATATTCCTTGTTTTCATAGAACTTACGGTACAGGGTATACAACAACAAACACAAAGCATTTACTATGTGCCAAGCACCGTTCTAAGCACTTTACACATCAGTTATTTTAATAATAAATCTTATCAGCATATTATCATTATCCCTATTTTAAAATATGAGGAAACTGAGGTAGAGAGGTTACTTGCCTCAGGTCACATAAAAAATAATGGAGCTGAGAATCAAACACAGGGTGTCTGGCTCAATCTGTTTGCTCATCTACCATATTCTAAACTGCCTTGTCATAGGAGGAAAGAAGGGTCCTATGAGAGAATTTAACCAGTCTTGCAAGTAAAAAGTAAAAGAAAGACTTCTGGCCAAGATAGAGGCATAGGAAGATACACTGTGCCTACTCACATAACCAAAAAGACAATAACAAATTTAAAAACAAAAAACAACCAGAGCTGCGAGCAAATCGAACTGTATAAAAGTCCAACATTCAGCTGCAGGCTGTCTCCCTGCAGATGGCCAAAGGGACTTTTCTCAGAAAAAAAGGCTTTTGGGTTTGACTTTAATTAAAAAAAAAAGTCCAACAACCAAGGAGTTAAAGAAGAAACATTCATCTAGATCAGTAGGAGGGGCAGAGCTGGGCAGCCGGGCAGAGAGGACTCTCATCAAGGTAACAGCTGGAGGACCAGGGTGGGTGAGGCAGTGGCTGGTGGAGTGGATGGTACCACATTTGCATTCAGATAAACCAGGAGGAACAACTGGGGAGCAAGACAGACCACACAACCCAGGGTTATAGCATGGGGAAATAAGGCCTCAAAACCTCTGACTGAAAAAACCTGTGAGGGGTGTGGCAGCGGGAGATAAACTCTCAGCCTCACGGGGAGAGACCCATGGGGTCCTAGAACATACACAAACCACCCACCCAGGAATCAGCACCAGAAGGGCCCAATTTGCTTGTGGGTAGCACAGTAAGGAACTGAAAGCCAGCAGAGAGCTGAGCAAGCAGCATTGTTCCCTCTCAGACCCCCACCCTGCAACCCATACCCCACCATGGGTTGCCCTACCCTGGTGAACACCTAAGGCTCTGCCTCTTACAATGTAACAGGCACAATGTGACACCAAAAAATGGCCCAAATGAAAGAAATGATCATAGCTCCAGGGAAAACACAACTGAGCAACAAAGAGATTAGAGATTAGTCAACCTATTAGATGCACATTTCAAAACACTGGTAATCAGGATGCTCACAAAAATGGTTGAGTATGGTTGCAAAACAGGAAAAAGCGAAGGTTATGAAAAGTGAAATAAAGAAAAATGCACAGGGAACCAACAGCGACGGGAAGGAAACTGAGACTCAAATCAATGGTTTGGACCAGAAGGAAGAAATGAACATTCAACCAGAACAGAATGAAGAAACAAGAATTTTTAAAAATGAGGAGAGGCTTAGGAATAACTTTAAATGTTCCATCATCTGAATCATAGGGGTGCCAAAAGAAGAACAGGAAGAGTTAGAAATGGAAAACTTATCTGAAAAATTTATGAAAGAGAACATCCCCATCTGGCAAAGGAAATAGACTTCTAGGAAGTCCAGGAAGTTCAGAGAGTCCCAAAGAAGTTGGACCCAAGGAAGCACATTAACAAGGCACATCATAATTACATTACTCAAAATGAAAAAGAAGGAGAGAATTTTAAAAGCAGCAAGAGAGAAGGAGACAGTTACCTTCAAAGGGGTTCCCATAAGACTATCAGCTGATTTATCAAAAGAAACCTTGCAGGCAGGAAGAAGCTAGAAAGAAGTATCCAAAGTCATGAAAGCAAAAGACCTACATCCAAGATTACTCTATCTAGCAAAGCACAAAGCTTTCATTTAGAATGGAAGGGCAGATAAAGTGCTTCCCTATAAGGTCAAGTTAAAGGAGTTCATCATCACCAAGCCCTTATTATATGACATGCTAAAGGGAACTTATCTAAGAAAAAGATCAAAAATATGAATAGTAAAATGACAACAAACTCACAATTGTCAACAACTGAATCTAAAAAAACAAAAACTAAGCGAACAACTACAACAGGAACAGAATCACAGAAATGGAGGGATATCAGTGGGGAGAGACAGGAGAGAGAATGAGGGAAAAGGTAGAGGGAATAAGAAGCATAAATGGTAGGTAAAAAAACAGACAGGGGAGGTTAAAAATAGTATGAGAAATGGACAAGCCAAAGAACTTATGTGTACAACTCATGGACGTGAACTAAGGCGGGGAATGGGGGTGAGAGGAGGGTGCAGGGTGGAGGGGAATAAAGGACAGGAAATGGGACAACTGTAATAGCATAATCAATAAAATATATTTAAAAGAAAAAAAGTAAAAGAATACCAGGTAATTGGGGGACTGAAAAATTCAACTGAACTGAAAAAGTTCACTTGAATGGAGTGGCAAAAATGGGACTGGCAAAGTAAGCTGGAGACATATTAATTACCTTGTGCTTTATTCTCAGGGCAGTGAAGCAAAGGAGTGATTTAGTCAGATTGGGGCCATGAGGAGTTTGCTAGGATCAAAGATCCTGAAGACCCCTGAGTAACCTCTGATGATCGTTGCTGTGAAGAAAAGCCTCTCTGAGGAAGTAACATTTAAACTGAAACCTGAATGGGGATCAGAAGCCAAATGTACAAGAAGACATGAGGCAGGAGTAACAGATGTAAAGACCATGAAGCAGAAATGAGCTGTGTGTGTGTGTGTGTGTGTGTGTGTGTGTGTGTATAATTACATTTGTTTTTAGAAAGAGGGGAAGGGATGGACAAAGAGAGGGAGAAAAACATCGATGTGTGAGAGATACATTGATCTGTTGCCTCTTGTGGTCCCCAACTAGAGACCTGGTCCACAACTCAGGCATGTGCCCAGACTGGGAATCAAACTGGTGACCCTTTGGTTCTCAGGCCACTACTCAATCCACTGAGCCACACAGGCCAGGGTGAGCCTAGTATAATTAAGAAATGGAAAGAAGCCAATGTGGCTGAAGTCTTGGGAGTAGACGTAAGCACAGGTTTTAATGCATGCAAGGACTTAATCCAGTTGGAAAAGGAAGCCATCAGAGTTTTAGGCACCATCTCCTTCCAAATCCATCCTCTTAAATCTTTGAAATTTATCTGCTTCTCTCCACCATCTTGATTGGTCTATTTTAATAAGATAAAAGTTGGAACAGGATTTGGAATAAGGAAAGGTTTTTCACTTTTCAGATAGAAGCAGTTAAGCATTTAAAAAAAATAAACACTGATATAAGGAAAACAGTACAGTATATTCTGTAGAATATATATTATATAGAATATAGAAAAGAAATTGTCTATACAGAAAAGAAATTTATGGAAGAAGTTTGCAAAACAATTGCCCTTAAGATAAAAACACTTGCTGAGAGCCTATATTGTGTTAAGTCCTAGATTCAAATTAACATATATTTCATTTTACAAATGAGGAAACTGACACCTGAAGAGTTTAAATAACTGGTTCAAACTCACATAGCTAGTAAACGGCAAAATGAGATATCAACCCAGATAATCTGCTTCATTTGATTAACCTCTTCTAACTTCACACAATACAAAAATTCCCCCACAATATCCTTTGAGGGGAAATTTCTGGGAAAGAAGAGAATTAACAAAGCACTTTGATTAATTTCCCCTAAGTTTTGTGTCATCCCTGGGATGCTTCCACAGTACTCTCTGTTGCCAGAACTGTAGTATTCAGTATGTGTTCCATAGGTAATTTTATATTTATGTAATTAAACTCTTCATTTGCTTTTATGTAATTAAAGTCTTTATTCACTGTTTAACCTGTGATTTCCTGTCACTTTAATGCAGTTGAAATGCATTTTACCTTACTATCCATGAAAGAAGATTCATATTTTCCTAATTGCTGACTGTCCTGTACTTTGTGGCATCTCATTTGGGGGGCATATGGGATGCCCAAAGAACATCCAGAATATCATGTTCCAAAAAAGCTGTTCCTTCTACTAACAGAGAAGGCACCCTGAAAGCTGGAGCATGGTGACATTTGCAAACCATCAGCGCATTTGGGTTCTCCAGCTTTGTCAATCCTGTCATTCAGTTTCCCTGGACACTCAACCTCCATTCCTACAACAGCAGGCTGGCCAGCTGGTTCTCACCATTTTCCAATATCCCCCCACCTCCTTCCTGTATCATCAGGTTTTCCGTCTCTGTTGGGTCATTGCCATGAACAAACACAATCTCCCATCTTAAAAAAGAAAACTCCTAACCCCACTCCTCTTCTGCTCTGCTCCCCTGGGAAGAATTGTATATACGAGTATATTCTGGCTATCCTTAATTCCTGTCCATTCTCTCTTAAAAAACCCACTCCATTTAGGCTTTTACCCAGACCACTCTACTGAACTGTTCCTGTCAGATCACTGACATCACAAACACAAACACGCATGGCCCCCAGGATGCAAGTGATGGAAGAATTTTGTCCATTTTGTTCATTGATATATCCACAGCATCCTGGCAGGGCCTGTACATAGTATATGCCTAATGAATTCCCATCCCTTCAGTTCCTGCAACAATTATCTCTCAATATCAAGAGTCTGATTGAGAGCGTCCAAAGGATGAAAGGAGCTTTAGGCCACAAATTGCCCAAGGTAAAACAAGTTGCTCAGGCTGCTAAGGCAGTCTGGGAGATCCTGGGTGACTCAACAACTTCTTCTTCCTATGAAGACCCTCTCCTATTTTGGAACAGAGGGTCTACTATCTCAGGCAAGAGATAGTGGCCAAGATTTAAGGACGGAAATCCGGATCGGCTGCTCATTGCTAACACCGACCCACGGATCACTCCATACAGGAGGCTCGCACAAAGTGAAGAGTGCAGCCTGCCGGAGCTGCTGCCAGCCGCTAAGGCTAATCCAAAGTGGGACTCCATACGGAGACCATTGGAACAGTGCCGGTTCCCACGCCCACCCACCCTTCAATACTCAGGTTTTTCCAGCTGGGTGAAGAAGTCAGGCACTAAAAGAACGTTTTCTCCTGCTTGGTCTCGTGGGAGATGTCGTTTTTCAGGAGGCTGGGCTACAAGGGCCTTTTACAAAACTTTAGCAGGAGAAAACACGACGAATACAGGATTCCAAAAAAATCATCATGCTCACACTCTAAATACTCATTTTCCCTTGTTCTTGGCCAGTCCCCAGAGTAACTCTTCCGGCACACCCCTCCAACGCCGCTTACGTCTCCGCTCTCTGGGCCAGTCTATCTCTCTTCAGCTCGCTAGTCTTTCTGCTGCTGCATCCAATCGTAGGTGAGTTCCGGGCCAGCTCCCGGAGTGCTTTGCGGCTGTCATGGCTTCCCCCAGGCAGCGCGGCGTTGCGCTCTTTCGTACTGCATTAGGGTTTTGGCAGCTGGGCCTTGTCGCCACGAGGGAACGAGCGACGCAGTTTCCGTCACTCTTGGGCTGTCAGCGGAGGTGCGTGTCCTGTGTCGCGGGCACTGCTTTCTCTGGTCCCCTCCTGGCCTCGGCTTCTAGGTGTTGTGGCCAGAACTCCGCACTGGACCGCTTGCTCGGAATCTCTCAGCCTGACAGTTCGTTGACACCTCGCGTCCCCGCCGTGTCCATTCACAGAGGTAAAGGGCCCAGACAGATATGCCCGGGACGGTCACGGTTTTTAATCATTGAAAGTTCAGTATTGGGGAAACCTCTCAGTCTGGTGATAATGTTTTTGACCCGGCATTAAAAAAACAATCTAAAGGCCACGAGAAAGGTGAGCAGTGAAGACTCATCTGGTCACAACTAGAGACGCTCACGAAGCACGAGACTGAAGGACCACAGGGCAGGCAAAGGGACCGAAGCTGGTAGGGAGTCCGGACACATAAACTGATCATTGCAGTGCAGTGTCATAAGAAGCTAATACAAAAAGACTGAGACAGCTTTCAGAGCCTTCCTAACACTCTCAGTAGAGTGAGACTGTCAGGGTTGGAGGGATTCCTGGCTTTATCTGGTCTATCTGTACTCACATATTTACCAGGCACAACTACACAAGTACAGTTCCACTCAGTAACTGAGTATTAAGTTACTCAGTTACAGGGATTGTTTCCACAATTACCAATTGTCAAAAGAAGGTTATTTTATTCCTTAGTTTTCCCTTAGTTTTCTCATTTTACATAAGAAAACTAAGGAATTTAGAGAGGTTAGAGGACTTGATAAAATTATATAAACCAATTAATGGGGCCAGAGGCAAGAGAATTTAGGCCCTTGAGCTTCCTTCACAGCACCCAGCTCCCCAGAATATTCCCGTTTGGGCCAGAGAGCAGGGAGGAGATTACTCTCGGCCCCTATCCTGAGCTGGAAGGGCCAACATGGCCCCAGGACCTATGACCCTGAGCCCTGCCTCCCCCACAGGGTCCCACCTTAATCACAGCAAACATTTCAATTCCCTGTGGCCTTCAACCAGTAAGCAAACAGCCTGTAACAAAAAAAAAAATTTTATATAAACTAATTAATGGACAAACTAAGTCTCAAAACCAGGTCTTGGCTTCAACCTGGTACACCAACCTTCTATCCGTACTCCCTGTGTGGGTGGGTAGGGCTTCGTACCTGACAGGATCTAGATTGTACTCCCTCTCATTTCCCTCCTGCCTCCACACACAGATGAACAGGATCTTCTCTTGGTCCATCGTCCCGACATGCCTGAGAACTCCCGAGTCCTACGAGTGGTCCTCCTGGGTGCCCCGAATGCAGGGAAGTCAACACTCTCTAACCAGCTGCTGGGCCGAAAAGTATGCTGCACCCTGGACCCACCCCTCAACACACAGCCTTTTCATCTCTCCATGTATTGTCTTGGAAGGATCTGGGACCTCAATGGTGACTTCTTTGTTCCTGGCAGGTGTTTCCTGTCTCCAAGAAGGTGCACACCACTCGCTGCCAAGCTCTGGGGGTCATCACGGAAAAAGATGCCCAGGTGGTGGGTACCGGCAACAGGACAGAGCATGAAACTTAAGGGCCTCTCTTAGCGTTAGACCTGAAGAAAATGATGTTTAGACTCACTTCTCTGAGGAAAGAGGAGTTTCTCCTCCTTTAGGCCTAGATTATCTCTCTGGCATTAGTCAGAAAGATCTTATTTTGTCTTTACTGCTTCCTAATCTTCCATATATCTCCAGTCATCATCTTCCTCCTGGATCCCAGCTAGAATTTAAACAAAGCTAGAGTGTAAAAATCTAGTCAGTTTAACCAAGAAGTTGGGGGGGTGGGGGGCATGGGGGAAGCAGGCTCCTGATGTCAAGGATAGCTTTTCTCTTGCTCCCAGTCATAATCTTTCCTCCTGGTGCCCAAGGGTCTGGGTATCTCTCTTTCCTCATTTTAGATTCTACTTGACACACCTGGCCTGATCAGCCCTGTTAAACAGAAAAGGTAATACTTATGGAAACAAGGGTTCTAAGGGCAAAGGTGTTGAAGAGGGGGTGGGGAGATTCCATCATAGGATCTAGAAAACCCCCTTTTCACACCGCATCCCTTATCAAGGGTGCATCGGTCATAAGGCCCTGCCTGAACTCTGTATGTCTGTCCCTCAGGCACCACCTGGAGCTCTCTTTGTTGGAAGATCCGTGGAAGAGCATGGAATCTGCTGATTTGGGTTAGGCTTGAGATGGGAATCTGAAGCCCAACTTACACTGTCATGGCTTCTTATTCTTGATAGTTTGGAAGGTGGGGTTTGGCCAGAGCCCGTACCATTAGAAGTTCGTGGGGAGTTTAGGAAGAGAGTGGTCATATCTCTGCCCTCCCTACCCTGCTAACTTCCAGTTGTGGTACTTGTGGATGTCTCTGACAAGTGGACTCGGAACCAGCTCAGCCCCCAAGTGCTCCAGTGCTTGACCCAGTATTCCCAAGTTCCCAGCGTCCTTGTCCTGAACAAGGTGAGCGCCACGTATCTGAGGGAGGGGTCCGTTTTCCTTCAAGGCCCCCATCTGGCTGACCACACATCCTCTGCCCATCCCCCATGTCCAGGTAGATTGCCTAAAGCAGAAGTCAGTTCTCCTGGAGCTCACAACAGCCCTCACTGAAGGTACGGTCAATGGCAAGAAGCTCAAGATAAAGCCAGCCTTCCGCTCAGGGTCAGGCATCCATTGCCCCAGCCCAGAAGCTAAGGGCCCGGACACACAGTCTGTTGGAGGCCCTAAGAGGATCGGCTGGCCCCACTTCCAGGAGATCTTCATGTTGTCAGCCCTAAGCCAGGAGGATGTGAAAACACTAAAGGTCTGTCAGCCTTGGCCATAGCCTGGCGTTTGGCTTCTACCGTGGGAAGACAAGCCTCAGAGTTCCTCCCGGGAGTGAGAGTAAGTAGGAAAGTTCTGGTTGGGACTGAGGTGCTCACCCACTCTCTCTGTGCCCCCAGCAATACCTCCTGGCACAGGCCCGGCCAGGGCCCTGGGAGTTCCATAGTGAAGTCCTCACTAGCCAGACACCTGAGGAGATCTGCACCAACGTCATCCGAGAGAAACTCCTCGAGTACCTGCCCCAGGAGGTGCCGTACCATGTGCAGCAGGTACAGGCCCAGTGAGAGGATCTGGGGGCTCTCTACCAGGGACACACCCAAAGCAGGACAACTGGGTCCCAGGGTGGTTGGGGTATGGATCTGCCTGACTAATTATGTTTCCTTGTGCAGAAAACAGTTGTGTGGGAGGAAGGGCCAAGTGGGGAGCTAGTGATTGTACAGAAGCTTCTGGTGCCCAAAGAATCTCATGTGGTAAGCAGGGGTAGGCTTGGAGGAGGGGTTAAGGCTCCATTAGGCAGGGGTTCTTCCCCACCCCTGCCCGCCTCACTGCTTGGGATCCCTGAGAGCCTGCTCACGTCCTTCTCTTCTGTCCCACCCTCAGAGGATCCTGATTGGTCCGAAGGGGCACCTGATCTCCCAGATAGCCGAGGAGGTAGGCCGAGACCTCATGAACATCTTTCTCTGTGAGGTTCGGCTCTCCCTCTCTGTGAAGCTCCTCAGTTGACCACCCACTGCTGTGCCTCCTAAGACATCCCAGTCCAAGCTTTAACAGAAGCCACTGACCAGAACTGCCCCTGCCTGAGGCCTGCAGAGACTGGTGAGGGGCATGGGTACTGACAGACTGACTCTGGCTGGCCTCGCTTGCCTAGGCCCCTGCCTAGACATGTCTTGTGTTGGAGGAAGGAACCTACCGTAGCTCATTCCCCAGGTAATTCCTCCCACTGGGGCCACAGCTACGTAGGTCTAGAAGTTGGCCCTTTGGTGGGAGCAGTGCCACCCTACTTCCTTCTGGCATTGGGAGCAGAGTTTCTCCCTGAGTTGCCAGTTGTTAGCAGAGAGAAGTTAGTCCTTTCTCCCCTCTCCGATCCTCTGCCTTGAAGCCATGTAAGGACCTGCGTGTACTGAGTGAGATGGTGCCTCCCAGCTCCTACCCAAGTCTTTGATCCCTCCCAGCCCATCATTCTCATTATTGGATGCTAATAAAGTTAAAAGACAAGCATTCTGGTTCTCACCTTTATTTTTTTAGAACAAGAAAGAGAAAACTTACCAATTCCTCACCCCCGCCCTATCGTCTGAACCAGAGTCTCCCTCCCTTCCAGTAGTCTGCTCCAGGGTCCTGAGGTCTCTTCTTGGCACGTTTTGTGGGCACAGCAAGCTAACCGTTACCATTACTAAACTCAGTAATGGTAACGGTTTCCTAGCCATTCCCAAGTGCCCTGTCAGCAGGCTGTGGTAGTCTGATGGGTGAGTGTGGTGGGCTTGTGGCATCCTCTGCCCTCCTCATCGGGTTCCAGAGCTGGGGGTGCCCGGACTAGTACATCATCTATACTGTAGTGTCTCATTGCAAACTTACAGTATATGATGATATCCCAGCCAGGGCCCTGCAGAAGGGCACAAGGAGCATGGCTTGGAGACCACTGTGGCAGGGAAAGCCAGGGTCTGGGGGCAGAGCAGGACAGACCAATGCTGGACACCCAGAACTCCCCGATCCTTGCTCCACAGCTCCCAGGCTAGCATCTTTTTTATTTTTAGAGAGTGGGGAAGGGAGGAAGAAAGAGAGAAACATGGATGTGGAAGAGAAACATCAATCAGTTGCCTCTTGCCCACCCCAAACCAGGGGCCTGGCCTGCAACCCAGGCCTGTGCCCTGACCACAGTGACCTTTAGGTTTGCAGGAGTACGCCCAACCCACTGAGCCAGATCAGTCAGAGAGCATCTCACTTCTGTAGTCAGGGGCTTCCCAAGTGGGTTAGTGGAAGGGCACTGGCCCAGAGATCTCTGCAAAGCAAGGATCTGTTGAAATCACCTTAGGCAGGCGTCCCCAACATCCAGGGTGCAGGCTGATGTGGTCCGTGGCCTGGTAGGAACCAGGATGCAGAGCAGGAGGTGAGCTTGAATATAATGCGCTTGAATCATCCTGAAACTATCACCCTCCACCCCGGGTCCCTGGACAAATTGTCTTCCACGAAACCAGTCCCTGGTGCCACAAAAGTTGGGGACCACCGACCCTAGGGACCCAGCACCAGAGTTAAGCCAGAAATCACATAACAAGGCCTAAATTTGCCTCTGGCCCGACCAACAGACACAGAGGAGGGGCACTTACCTGGAGCCCAAACTGCTGGCTGGGGAGGCAGAGAGGCCCTGTCCCTGCTTCTCCACTGAAAGTGCTGGCCTTTTAATCCACTGGCCCCTCCCCTGGGTGGGGCACTTTCCTGGGTAAGGCCCTGCATCTTAACCCTTTCCTTGCAGGATACCTTGGAAGGAGGGTCACTGACCCCTCTCTCTTTTAGGCCCTTTCTCACACACTCTTAGGGACCTTGCTAGGCCTAAGATCCAGTCTTCACTGTCATCACCATGAAGCTGGTCTTATATCTGCTAGGCCCGGGAGGAAAAAGGACAGCCCTACCCCATCCCTTCAGGGCTTAATTGTAGGTCATCCCTGGTGGGGGGTTGGGTTGTTTTTTTGGTGGTGATAGAATTATTAGTTGAATCTCTATAAGGCAGAGATTTTCCTTACAGCTGTATCTCTGGATTCCTGGGGCAAGCTCTGGCCTAAATTTCAGTTCCCAGGCCCCTGTCTGCATTTATTGCTGAGCTCAAGGAGGCCAGACCTCAGCAGGTGGACCCCCTTGCCCACCTATGCCATGACAAGGTTCTCTTTGTGGAGGGTTGGGGGTAGTCCTTTGCTGAGAAATTTGAAGGGTGCTAAATCCAAAACTTTTGTGGAGCCAGCATAAGAATGGGTGGGTTTGCCCTGGCCTGGTAGTTCAGGTGGTCGTGGTTGGAGCATGGCCCCCACAGCCAAGGTTTCGGGTTCAAGCCCTGGCAGGGCACATACAGGAATTAACCAGTGAATGCGTAACTAAGTGGGACAGCAGATCGACATTTCTCTCTCTCTCCCCCTTCCTCTCTCTCTAAAATCAATAAATAAAAATTAAAAAGAAAGAGAATGGGTGGGGCCTGTTCTTCACAGAACAGGGCAGTATTTTGTCCTCTGCCTTTGGAGAAGATGAGACTCCTTTCGCAGAGACTCCTTAAAGCAGGGCTTCCATTATTTCAGACCCCTATTCGGGGACGGGGGGACATCTGCTTTTCCTTTTCCTAACCTAGACAACCTGGTCTGTGTTTTAGGAAGCAATTACACCCCTCCTCTACGGGCAGATGAGGCCAGGATGGGGAGTGGGAGGAGAGACACAACCTTCTTTTGTCCCTTGCAGGTGGTCTACTTCCTGATGCAACAGAACTTGGCACATGTTTCCTTATGTTTGGCATGGTCTTCATGCCTTTCTTGTCCCACTTCGGATCTCTAAGTGTCACCTCTTCAGGAAGGGTCTTCCCTGGTTAGTTAAATTCTCCCATTATGGGCTCATTCTTTGTATGATTATTTGCATTAAGTAAATAATGCATAATTGTGAGAGTCTGGTTTACTCACTGTTGTTTCTCTGCTGCAGGGTAGTAACTGAATGTTCATGTTGAATGACTGACATGGAGCTGAACCCATTGTAATGTCGGGGATAAGAGAGTCTTTGACCAGGGAAGGCAGATGGACAGAGGTGTAGCTCTTGCAAGTCATTTTCTCTCCTGGACTGTCCCTGTTTTCCTTTGTAAATAGCAATAATAACAGTCCCTAGTTCACAGAGTTTGTGAGAGCAAGGTGGTTGGCTGCTAGCAAAGCACTTAGCACAGTGCTACTGCTGGCCCTCAGAAGGGGCTCAAACAGGCTAACTCCTACTTCACCCCTTTCCCTTGTGCTCACTGAAGGCCACAGACAGGCCTGTTGTTGAACGTCTGAAAGCCCATGGAATATTCTTTTTTTCTTTTTTGTCTGTTTATTGATTTGAGAGAGAGAGGGAAACATCAGTTTGTTTTCCTGCTTTTTTATGCATTCACTGATTGATTCTTGTATGTGCCCTGGCCAGGGATCAAACCTGCAGTCTTGGAGTATTGGGATGACGCTCTAACCAACTGAGCTGCCCAGCCAGGGCATGGAATATTCTTGAAAGCAACTTGAGTCCCTTGACAGAACCCAGATTTAGAGGTAAACAGGACTTAAGTGACAATCCCAAGTGTTCCACACCCATCTCTGTGACTTTGGGCAAAGTGCACTCAGCTTCTGTTTTCTCAAATATAAAATGGGAGCTACTCATACCCAGCTCATGGTTACTAGGATGATATGAGCATTTTTCAAGACATGCCCCAAATCATGTCATTCATTCTAAAAGCCCATGATACTAAACCTAGATGTATTACCTGATCTAATTGCAGTCTCAATCTTTCCCAGAAATGTAATAATTGAAGAGTCTGCAATTTTCTGGTCCAGCACCAGTAAGGTGATGTCATGTGGGCCCCTCTATCCCTCACAGAAAGAAGAGGCAATCTGCTTGATAAAAACCCTTTCCATTCCCTCCCCCCCAAAAAAAAAGTTAGGGTCCCCAAATAATCTCTGCTTCTGTTAATAATTCCCTTGCTCCATCTTGCTTCCTATAAAAAACCTTTTATTTTGTATAACTCCTGGGAGCACCTTTTGGGAGCAACCTCATCCTAGTTGCTAGATGAGATTCATGAATCCCTTAAAGCCCATTAGACCTTCAAATTTACTTGGTTGAATTTTGTTGCTTTTTTAATGAATTTTTTTCATGGTATTTATTGATTTGAGTGAGAGAGAAACATCAATTTGTTGTTTCACTATACTTATGCATTCATTGGTTGATTCTTGTGTGTGCCCTGACAGGGGATCAAACCCACAGCCTTGGCGTATCAGGGACAACACTGTAAACAACTGAGCTATCCAGCCAGGGCCTGAATTTTGTTTCTTAACAGCACTCATCTCAAACCCAGATCAGTGCCCGCCATGTACAGAACCAGTGTCAGTTAGTTCCCTCTCTTCCTTTTCTCTGTCTCGTGAGCTGTATGGCTGGGGGCAAAGTGCCAGTACTCTGAGCTTTGGTGGCAATATATACTTCACCAAGTTGTGAGAAATAAGTGTGAGAAACCTGTATAAACCAAGGTGCTCTAATGGAGTGAGGAATCACGATTACATCTGCTCTTGCCTCCCTGTGACCCCTCCTGCCAAGCCACCTCCACTCAGAGACCCTGCAGATCAGGTCCCTTTGCTGGAGTACAAGCTTTGTGCACCAAGGCCAAACTTTGTGCCTTTCACTGTGTAGGTTTCTGCTTAATCTTTGGGAGTCAAGTCTAAAGGTGAACATAGACAGAACCCAGGCGTCCTGGAGGTAGAGGAGAGCAGTATCTCATCTAACCAGAGACCCTGTGGTGGTGGCCCCTGAGTGGGGTGGAGGGGGCTGAGCTCAGGGTGTGGGCTGGAGGAGAGTCTGAGCCTGGGTGGAGTGGTCTGGGGCCCTGATAAGCAGACTTGTGGCTTTCAGGGTGGGGGCTCTCCTGCTTATCAGGAGCTGGCAGGGGCCACAGTAGGACCTGAGCACACTTCCCGCCATCTCCTGGGTAGCTGCTTTTTAGCCCTGTGCCTCCTTAGAGCCCTAAGGGGGCTTAGGATGAGAGTCCTTCTCCTTCTCTCCAAGTCACAAGGAGGTTCTGCCCATTGCATGGCTAGCGCGGGGGTGGGGTCCTTCAGGTCAGTCTTAGATTGCAGCAGCTTTTGCTTCAGACCGGGAGCCCCATGGCTCTGCTGAGGCCAGGATGGGATGGTCTGGGACCTTATCCTTCTAAGGTGTAATTCTAGTCCCTTCTAATGCAGCTTTTAGCTCTTGGTGCGCGCTCTCTCTCTTTTTTTTAAATGTTCACCCAAGAATATGTTTATTCATTTTAGAGAGAGAGGAAGGAGGAGAAAGAAGAAGTGAGAGGGAGAGAGAAACAGAAACAATACTGTGAGAGAGAAACATGTAACAAACATCCGTAGGTGCCCTGACTGGGGATCAAACCCACAACCTATGCATGTGCCCTGAACGGAAATTAAACTGGAGATGTTTTTGGTGTAAGGGATAATGTTCCAGCCAAGTGAGCCACCTCGCAAGGGCTCAGCTCTGACTCTTATTTAGACCTTCCGATGAAGTCCTTAGACCATATGGCAAGTGATGGAGTGACGGTCCTTTAAAATCATGGAGTTCAAGTCCCTCATTTATATAGGAGAGGAAACTGGGGCCCAGAGGAGGGGAGAGAATCATTCAGTGCCTCAGGGTTCCCTCCACCTTCAGCATCAGAGGACTCAGGACCCTACGAGGAACAGGTAAGCAGCAGCAGATACCCACAGATCCACAGACACACACACCCAGGACACACGTATGATGCCCACATAGACACACAGCACATGGGGTACACACTAAAAAAATACTCAAAAAATTAGATTCAGCTAGTGAAATTATTCTTAATTTTGTCTTGGTTAAGTAAATTACTTTTTTTTTTGTAAAATTACTCTTAATTTTCTCTCAGTTACTTTACTACGTTTCATGAAGTTGTCAAAGACAAAAAAAAGGCTAAGGTAAATAGCATTTGATGCCTCATTCATGGCCCAGTTACCAGCAAAACTCATCCTGGAACCGAGGACTTTGAGAAGTTCTGGGAATTCCTTGCTGCCCTGTTTTGTTTTAGATACAGAGGACCCAAAGCAAGTGCCTGGTATGGTTCTAGAAGACTAAGAGATGTGGAAAAAGAGGAGCTGGAAAATTACTCTAATCCCTTCTCTCCATGTGATAGACTGGATGGAGCCTGAGACCCAGAGGGTTTGTCGGAGATGACCGCTGGTGATTGCCTTTTATCCCAGCTTGGTTTCATCATGACCCGCCTAGGGAGCTTCTCCTAACCCTTCCTGACACTTGCCTCTATGTCCAGACTTTGGACCTGCTCTGTTACTGCCAGAATTCATCTTTCTTACTAGTCTCTAACTACTCTGTGGCCAAGCATCTTGTGGGATTCCTTTCTGTGGCCCCAGCACCCTTCCTGGGCTTTATTCTGGGAGGTGCTCAGAGGACGCCTTACACTGAACAGATGCTGGCCCTGCAGCCAGTGCCCAGTGCTCAAGTACTTTCAGGCTCTCAGTGCCTTGTGGCCCATGAGCAAGTGCACGTGCTGAGCAACGAACCCAGGTTCAGTGGGGTCCTTGGGGGCTTTGCCCATGTCCATCAGTCTCTAAAAGGTGACCGAATGCTGATTTTATAATGGAAATACTGGGGCTCCTGGAGGAAATGCATGGCCCTGAATTGCACAGGGAAATTAAAAAGAGGTAGGAATACAGCTCTGCTCCCCAGACCCCCCACCGCAGACTCTGTGCACAAAGCTGCTGTGCATGAGGTTGATTGTTTGTGTGTCTCTGTGGGGACTTTTTGAGTTTCAGAGACAATGGAATCAGACCTGAGTTTTGCCACTTACCAGTGATGTGATTCTGAACATATTGCTTATTTTATCTGAGTCCCAGTGTCCTCATCTCTCAAGCGGGGATGACAATGCTCACCTCACGAGATCCTCGGAAGAGTCAGTGGAAGTGTGGGAAGCTGCTGCACAATGCGGGGATTCCATCTTTGCTTCCAGTTCCTTGGGTCCTCCCACCTGTCTGACGCCTTTTATTTATTTGATTGATTGACTGAGTGATTTTGAGAGTACATTTGTTAAAGCTGGGGACAGCAAAACAAGAAAGGGCACAGGACAGAAGAAGCAACAGGTGTGAACCAAGGCAGGGCTGCTTCGGCTCACTGCAGAATCAGAGGAAAGGGGGCGGTGGAGACAGGTCAGGGGTTAGCCAGGACAGGCTGCTGCTGCTCATTGCTCCCCTGGCTGCAAGTCTCCTGGGGTCCCTTAGAGTTTGGGAGATACATGTCTGTGGGGGAAGAAGAGAGGAAAGGGAAAGGTGCAGGGGTGGAAGGAGAGCGTCTCTATCTGACTCCTTTTAAAACCTTTCCCACACCCTGCTCTCAGCCAGTTCCAGCCAGGTGACAATTCTCTCTTTTCTCTGACTTTCTGCAGCTTGCGAGTCAGGCCCTCACATGGAGCTCACAAGCCCTGGAATCATGGGCCATCTTTGGCTTGAACCAGAGCCTTAGCCTTCGTGGTTTGTGGGTTGTGCCTTAGAGTTACTGCTTTTCTTCTGGGCAGCCTGCCTGGAACAGACAGAACCAGAAGGGAAAAGCACAGCTTTGAATTTGTCCGAGCCTGGGCTCCACCGCTACCTGCCAGGTGGGCCAGGCCCTGCGCCCTGCCCTGCTCGTGGAGTCCTGGCTTCCTTATCCATAAAATGGGGTTTAAAAGCTTATTTTCTGTGATGGTTGCGTAGATGAAATAAGATAGTAGAAGTTCATATGCAGGGTCTGGCAGAAGTAACGCCTGCTTGAGTGTGGTTGGTAGAATCATAAATAACATGGGTGTAATAATTTGTAATTTTAATGTGAACATTTCACCTAAAATGTCATATAGTGTGCTTGAGAGTGACATTGTTATGTTACAGAATTACATGCTTATGATTTTGTAATAAAAGATTTTATAATAAAAAAGGGGGGGTGGGATGGGAGAAATAGATTAAAAAAATGTACTTGAAAAGTAACTAAACATAAATAAATAAATAAATAAAAAATTAAAAAGGGGCCTTATTTGTGCTGGACCCTGCACTATAGGAACTCAACAAATACAGGCTTCTTCCCTTCTGGCTTTGCAGAGGGCTTTCCCTACTTGTCCTCCCTGGGGGGCCGCGTGTGCTCACTCACACACCTGTGCGGATGCACAGGATAATGCATATCTGCCTGGGAATCTACTGAGTCAGAAATAGAGACTTTCTAATCAACATCTTCCTGGGTCTTTTCATTTGCTTCTAGTTCCTGTTCTCTGGGTCAGTGGGAACCCCCATGTCCAGACTCAGGTAACGACCTCCCCAGGCTCCAAGCACAGTCCTAAAGTCACTGTTGGTTGGGAAAGGATTCTCGGTAGCCTGGGTGTTTCCTCCTCCTCAGATCCTTCCCGCCATCAGCCAGGCCCTCACCTCCGGCCCTCCCTGCCAGGACCACCTGTCTGCTCCACAGCTGCTGGAGAAGAGATAGGCAGCCCGGATTATCAGGTCTGACAAGTCTCCTAGTGACAGTTCCCTGCCCCCACACCCTTTCAGGCAAAGGTACCAGAGCCTTTAACCCTCTCTGTGCTGGGCCCTGAGGCCCAGGGACTGGAAATAGCAGAAAGGGGAGGTAGGCCCATGTCCCCCATACAGCAGAACCTTCAGCAGTTCTGAAGGTTGGAGCCATGTGCACAAGGAAGCAGATGGCAGCATTACTGTGTCCTCCAGGAGCCCATTCTGCACACTGGGCCTTCTTAAGCCCCATCCTAGGTCCGTGACGGCCCAGAGTGAGAGGGGTCAGTCCGAGCAGGCCTTGAAGGGCTTAGACAAAAGGCTCTAGACCACCACCCAGTCTCCCTTTCTGAGGTTCCAGGCTCTTGGGTTGGGGACCTGAGTCTACAGGCTTTAGTGCAGATGTATCACTCCTCTCTCCACCCCCAAATTATTGCCCCTTTCTCCTCTCCAAGCCTCTTTCAGCAAGGCCCCCTGCCTGTTTTCTTGCTGCCTGCCTTCCCCAGGCCCCTCTGGTCATTTCCTCTATTTAACCATTGTCCCCAATGTTTCCTAGTTGGGCCCCATGCAGCAACTCAGGCCTCCCTTCCCTGAAGGTCAACAGGAACTAGTAGAAGGAGCAGGAGTCTGAGAGTCTGGGAATCTGGCTTCCAATGCTGGTTCTGGCTCAGACACTGTGTAGCCCTGGGGAAGTTCCTTCACTTCTATGCTTTTCGTTTCTCGGTTTCCTCGTTTTATAACATAGAGGGCAGTGGCTCTTTTCACAGGGTTGACTCAGAGATTAAATGAGTACAACATGTATATCATTTTAGTAATATTTTAGTAGTCACTTGGAAAATAAAATTTAAATTTTTTAGAACTTCCGCCAAGATGGAGGCATAGGTGGATATCCGTGCCTTCTCACACAACCAAGTTTAGAGATAACTAAATATTAGCAACAGAAAACACAGCCAGAACACAGAAAATTGAACTTTTCGGAAGTCCGTTAACAACAAATTCTTCAGTCTGACCGGTAAGGGGCAACACCAGCAGCTGGTGGAGCAGGGTTGCACAGGAAAACTCGGTCAGACGGACCCAGACGCGTGGAATCCAGGCGCAGGGTTGGATCTAGTGAGCGACCAAGCGAGCGACCAAGCGAGTGACCCCGGGGAAACAGCGAGGGAGCAGGGCTGCGGGTTGACTGTGGTCGCGCATTGGTGCGCGGATAGACAAGCAGACAAGCGAGGGAGTGGGCGATTGGACCAGGACCCAGCGGGTCCCCCCCGGCAAGCGGCAGGGAGGGCGCCGCCATTTCCCTGCTCTGACCCCACCTCCACATACAACGTCATAACCTAGCGACTCTGAGTGGCCCTGCCCTGGTGAACTACCTAAGCCTCTGCTCCTCACCCAGCGGCAAAAAACAGCAGAGGGGAACCGCCATTTCCCCGCTCTGACCACGCCTCCACATACAGCGTCACAACCCAGTGACCTGGGAGTCCAAGGCGCCGCTCCTCACACTTAAAGGGCCCGAACAGACCAAAAATGGCTCAAGAAGATCTCAAAGCCCCAGATATAAATCTAACCGATGAAGAAATAGCAAAACTCTCAGACGCACAGTTTAAAACACTGGTCATCAGGATCCTTACAGAACTGGTTGATTATAGCCACAAATTAGACAAATATATGAAGGCGAAACTAATTGAAATGAATGGAATTGCACAGGAAACCAATAGCAATGAAAAGGAAACTGGGACTCAAATCAATGGAGTGGACCAGAAGAAAGCAAATAATGGCCAAACAGAAAAGAGTCAAGAAGCAAGAATTCAAAGAAATGAGGAGAGTCTTAGGAACCTCCAGGACATCTTTAAACGCTCCAACATCCGAATTATAGGGGTGCCAGAAGGGGGAAAGGCACAGCCACCAGTGGAAAACTTATTTGAACAAATAATAAAGGAGAACTTCCCCAATCTGGCAAAGGGAAATAGACTTCCAGGAAATCCAGGAAGCTCAGAGAGTCCCAAAGAAGTTGGACCCAAGAAGAAACACACCAAGGCACATCATCATTACATTAGCCAAAATTAAAATGAAGGAGAGAATCCTAGAAGCAGCAAGAGATAAGGGGACAGTCACCTACAAAGGAGTCCCCATCAGATTGTCAGCTGATTTCTCAAAAGAGACCTTACAGGCAAGAAGGGGCTGGAAAGAGATATTCCAAGTCATGAAATCCAAAGACCTACATCCAAGATTGCTCTATCCAGCAAAACTTTCATTTAGAATGGAAGGACAGATAAAGTGCTTCTCAGATAAGATCAAATTCAAGGAGTTCATCATCACCAAGCCCTTATTATATGAAATGTTAAAGGGACTTACCTAAGAAAAAGAAGTTAAAGAAACATGAACAGTGAAAGGACAGCAAACTCACAGTTATTAACAACCACACCTAAAATAAAAGCAAACTAAGTGGACAGCTAGATCAGGAGTGGAAACATAGAAATGAAGATCTCAAGGAGGGTTAGCAACAGGGGAGTGGGAGGAGGAGAAGGGGGGAGAAGGTACAGAAAATAAGTAGCATAGACAGTAGATAGAAAATAGATGGCGGCAAGAATAGTATGGGAAATATAGAATCTAAAGAATTTGAGACACATGGACATAAACTAAAGGGGGGGTAATGGTGGGGATGGGGGGTAGGGTGGAGGGGAATGAAGGGGGGAATAGAACAACTGTAACAGCATAATTAATAAAAAAAATTTAAAAAACAAAAAAAAAGAAAAGAAAATTTAAATTTAAAAAGTGCCTGCAAGAGGGCTTTATAAGGTAGCTGCCAAGCAAATAATATCAGCTGATAGATGCTAAGTGCTCACAGAATGCCATGCTTGATGCTAACATTACCTCTGTCATTTAGTCATTGTAACATCCCCAATTATACACAGCCCCAGGCTCAATCCTTGAACCTCTTCTCTTCAATACTGGCATTCACTCCTTTGTTGACCTCATCTTGTCCCACAGCTCCAAATGCTATCTGCACACTGGTGACCAGACCAAGCCTCTCCCTGTCTCCTAATTTGTGGAGTGAATCTCCTGCTTACTAATTTCTCCAATAGGCACCTTAGATTTAACACCTCCAAAGCCGAGGTCCTGATCCCACCTCAAATCTGCTCCTTCAACTGTTTTTCCCATGCATGTATAAATAGCAGCTTCATTCTTTCAGACAGCCCCAAAACCTTGGAGGCAAGTTATTTATTTTAATTTTATTTTTCAATTGTGGCTTGCATTCAATATTATTTTGTATTAGTTTCAGGTGTACAGCCTAGTGGTTAGATAGTCAGATACTTTACAAAGTGCTTCCCGATATTTCCAGTCCAAGTACCACACATACTTATCACAACATTACTGACTACATCCCCTATGCTGAACTTTACATCCCCACGACTCTCTGTGGATACCAATATGTACTTCTTAATTCGTTCATCTTTTTCATCCAGTCCCCCAACACCCCTCTCTGTATCTATGAATCTGTTTCAATTGTTTGTTCATTTATTTTTTTAGATTCTATATATGAGTGAAATCATATGGTATCTGTCTTTCTGTGACTGACTTATTTCACTTAGCATAATACCCTCTAGGTCCATCCATCCTGTTGTAAACAGTGACTTCATTGTTTTTTATGGCCAAGTAATATTTCACAAGACTGTTTTTCAAAAAACGTTTTATTTATTTATTTTTAGAGATGGGAGAAGGGAGGGAAACAGAGGAGGGAAACATCAGTTCCTTCTCATGTGCCCCCAACTGGGAACCTGGTCGGCAACCCAGGCATTTGCCCTTATTGGGAATCAAACCGGTGACCTTTTGATTCATAGGCTGGCATTCAATCCACTGAGCCACACCAGCCAGGGCAACAGTTTATTTTTGAAATAACTTTTATTTTATTTTTCTTTTCTCTTTTTTTCCCCCCAAGTGTCAGACCATCAATCATCCAGGCGCTCACGCCAGAACGCTGGGCGCGTAGACAGGCTTCTCTGCTCTCTGCCACCTGACGACACAAATGGGACACAGCAGCCACATCTACAACACCTCCAGGGGCAGTGTTTCTGGGTTTTTTTGTTTTTGTTTTTTGAAATACCTTTTTTTTTCCAGCAAAGCTTTCATTTATTTTTATTATTATTTTTAATTTTTATTTAGTTATTTTTCAAGTACAGTTTTTTGTCTATTTCTCCCATCCCAGCCCCCCCTGAAATAACTTTTTATTGAAGTATAATATACATTCAAAAAGTACATAACTTGGAAGTGAATTATCACAAAGTGAACACACTCATGTAACAAATTACTCAGATCAAGAGGGTGAGCCCTGGCTGGTGTGGTTCAGTGGACTGAGCACGGGCCTGTGAACTAAAAGGTCACTGGTTCGACTCCCAGTCTAGGGCACATGCCTGGGTTGAGGGCTGGGTCCTCAGTGGGGTGGGGGGTGAGAGGCAACCACATGTTGATGTTCCCCTCCCTCTCTTTCTTCGTCCCTTCCCCACTCTCTGGGGAAAAAAAAAATCATTAAAGAAAAGAAAGAGAACAGGGGCCTGGCCAGGACAGCTCAGTGGCTTAGAGTGTTGGTTGTCCTGATATGCCAAGGTCGTGGGCTCAGTTCCCGATCAGGGCACATACAAGAGTCAACCAATGAACACATAAATAAGTGGAACACCAAATCGATGTCTCTCTTCCCCTTCTTCTCTAAAAAATCAAATTAAAAAATATAAAATAAAATTAAAAAGAGAATATTCCCAGACGTTCCCAGGAGCCTGCCGTGTCCTCTCTCAGAGCCCTCCTCTCCATCGGCAACTTCTCTCTGGACTTCTGATGCCACGGGCTAGTTTTGCCTGCTTTTCTGGACTTTATAAAATGAACTGATATACACGTACTATTTTATATCCTCCTGCTTTCTCTCAACACTGTGAGATTCATTCAAATTGTTGCATATATCAATGATTTATTTTCATTATTGCAGAGTATTTAATTTTCTGAATATACTATGCTTTATTCGCCCCACCGTGGGTAAATATTTGGGTTCTTTGATTTGGGGCCGTTATGCATAATATTGCTGTGAATACTCGTGTATGCATCGTTCTCCTGGAAATGGAACGGCTGGGTCAAAGCCTGTGCTTATGCTCAGCTGCATTACACTTTGTTAAACAGGTTTCCTAAGTGGTTGTGTCAGTATATACACCTCTGTGAACACTGTATGAAAGTCCCAATTGCTCCACATCCTCATCTGCACTTGGTGTTACTTTTTCCCGTTTTAATCATTCTGGTGTGTGTGTAGTGATATCTCATCCTCGTTTTCATTTATATTTCCCTGCTGACTAATGAAGTTATGTGAGCTATTCTCATTATCCACTGCTGTGTGATAAACTATCCCCAAACATGGAAATGGAAACAATGAAGAGTCTTTTCACCATCTTCCAGTTTTGGGGGTCAGGGTTTCAGGAGGTAGGCTGGGCAGAACTGGCTTGGGGGCTGTCACGCAGATGCAGTCAGATGGTGGCTGGAGGTGCTGAGGGATGGCCAGACATCTCTCTCTCTCCCTGTAGGTCAGGGCCTGTCTGCTTGGACTTCCTCACAGCACAGTGGCCTCAGAACAGTCAGACTACTTGTACAGTGGTTGAAGCTTTAAAGACAGTACTCTTGCCCTGACTGGTGTGGCTCAGTGGATTAAGTGCTGGCCTGTGAACTGAAAGGTCGCAAGTTTGATTCGCAGTCAGGGCACATGCCTGGGTTGTAGGCCAGGTCCCCAGTTGGGGGCATGAGAGAGGCAACCAGTCAATGTTTCTCCTGAACATCAATGGTTCTCTCCATCTTTCTCCCTCCCTCCTTCTCTCTCCAAAAACAAATAAAATTCTCAAAAAATAAATAAAATCTAAAAAAAAAAGACAGTATTCCAACCACAAAGCACAAGTTACACTGTCATGATCTAGCCTTGGAAGCCACATACCATCAATTCTATCATATTTTACTTAGTCACAAAAGTCCACTGTTTCAAGGGAAGGGGACATATGCCCTACATCTAATTGGAAGGACTCTCAAAGTCACATTGTAAGAGAGACAGGGTGGGCTCCGGCTGGTGTGGCTCAGTGGGCTGAGTGCTGGCCTGTGAACCTAAAGGTCACTGGTTTGATTCCCAGTCAGGGCATGTGCCTGGGTTGTAGGCTGGGTCTCCTGTTGGGGGTGTTCAAGAGGCAACCAATTAATGTATCTCTCACACATGAATGTTTCTCTCTCTTCCCCTCTAAAAATAAAATCCTTTAAAAAAGCAGTATAGTCATTAAAGAAATTGTTTGACAATACAGGTTATTTTAAACTTTATTATTATCATTGTTCTAAAGAGTTCACTTATTTTTAGAGAGAGGGAAAGCAGGGAGAGGGAGAGAAACATCAATGTGTGGTTGCCTCTCATGCGCCCCCTGCTGGGGACCTGGCCCACAACCCAGGCATGTGCCCCAACTGGGAATCATTGGTTCACAGGCCCAAGCTCAATCTAACTTTTTTTTTAGCATTACCTTCTCAGTTAGGTCTTCATTCAACATCCTAAAATTTCAACACCCTCCTGACCTTCCTAGTTCTTTCAGTTTTATATTTCTTAGTACACACATTATCTAAAATACTGTACACATATTTCATTTTTCTTAGTTTCCCCCACCTGAGTGTAAGCTCTGAAAGGTATGGATTTGCTCTGTTCATTGCAGTCTCCCCAGCATTTAGGACAATGCCTGGCATGTAGCAAGCATTAGATAAATCTGTAAAATGAACAAGAATATTGAAGCCCAGAAAAATGAAGTCACTTGTCCAAGACTTCATAGGTAATAAATAGAGCTAACATTTAAACCCAAGCAGATTGATTCCAGAGTTCATGCTCTTAAACAGAGAAGTGGACTCTGTTACTGAATGGAGCTCAGGATGGGTGGAGAGGTGCAGTGAACCTGAGAGCCTGCTCCATCGCAGGCAGAAGATGGAGCCAGGTCTCCCAGGGTTCAGGTCTAGCCTCAGCAGCTGGGCCAGTGGCCGCCCTGCCCCAGCATACTACTGGAGGCAAGGCCAGTGTGCTGATACCCCCCAGTGGCTAGGGTGGGAAAGACAGGCAAAGTGTAGACTTCAGGCCGAAGGGGTATATGGAAGGGAAACCTGGTTGGTTCTTGGTTCCGGGTCTTTCCCCTCACAGAAGGAAGATACAACAGGGGATGTGAGCATAACAGATCTTTATTTTACCAGAAGGGACAGGCAGTGGGGCAGTGCAACATCCAAGCCCCTGACCAAACATGCAGCATCCACATGCAGGAACAGGCTGGGGGAAAGCCCAGGCCTGGGGTGGGGGACTGGGATCAGAAGACAATCAGAGCACCCTTGCCAGGATGCTCGGGCCCCGGGCTCTTCTGCCTCCACTAGAGTGAGGAGAGAGAAGACTGGGCTGCTTCCCCATGGCTGGAATCCTATCATTCTGGCCAGGAAGAAAGATGGCACGAGGAGTATGGAGCTTGGCCAGTCTATAGCACTCGGTTCTACAGGGGGTTGGCACAGCCCTGACCAGTGGAAGGGCCCGGCCCAATACCCAGGACAGTGCAGCCCTTGCAGGAAGAGGATCTATAGACTTTCTAGTTCCCAACAGGGCTAAACCCTGATCCCAGAAAGGCTTAGCAGAGTTGGGACTAAGCCTCACTCCACCTAGTAGGGGCATGTCCGTGAAGGGGCTTCCCTGAGCACAGCAGGGGCCTCCTAAGGCAGTAGTAAACTGAGAGCTGCTATAGACAGGAGGCCTTGCTTCTGTGCCTCTGGGGTGGGGGAGAGGTAAGGTACGACAGCAGGCCCAGGGCTGGGAAGAGGTGAAGTAAAGGGCAATGGCCTGGGCCTACAGGCCACTGCTACCTAGGCCTCGAGGGGCTAGAGCGGGTGAGGCTGGGGGCTTCCCAGAGTAGGGTTTAGGGCTGGGAAGACCAGGCAAGGAGAGGGGTGGGTGACCATCCTACCCAGACCCCCTGTGCCCATGCAGAGGTTTGGCCAGGGCCACAGGGAGGACGGACAGATGAACAGGGAACTTCAAGGCACCAGGATTCTGAAGAGCAGCAGGGCCACCCTCCACAGACAGTGATTATAATAAACATTTTCAGCTTAAACTACATGACGTGTGTGGAGGGTGGGTGGGAGGAGAGACAGAAAGAAAAGCACAAAGGAAAAGACACATGTACAGGAAGATGAGGGTGGAGGACACACACCAGGCGAGCACGGCAGTGAAAGTGAGGGTGCTGTACAGAGAAGAGGAAGGACACAGAGACTGGGGAGAAGGGCAGACGCCGGACAAGGCCTGAACACGCAGCATTTCTGGTCCCTACAAAATAAGGCACCAGAGTCAGTACATTCCTGTTGTTCCTGTGGTATCCGAACAGGTGCTGAAGGGCAGAGCGACTGGCTGCTGAAGGGCGTGGGCCTTCGGGAGCCTCACACCTGTGCACCGGTGGCTTTCTTGATCAGGGGGATCTGCAAGGGTGGGAGAAAAGCCGTGAGGCCATGGCTCTGGGGCCCACGACTGCTCCACCTGGGTCAGTCTAGTGGGCTACCCAGGCAAGCCCACCACAGCCGGTGAAGTACACACCTTCGATAGGTCCACGCCTGTAAGGGCGTGCACGGAGGCAGGCAGCTCGGCCAGCAGTCGGTTCACTTCTGATGTCACTTTATTGTCGTCCCCACTGAGGACCACAATCTCATCGACTTTGGTCAGTGGGGCAGCGACTTTGGCAGCAATCTAGGAGATTGGATGGGAGACCAGCTTGGTTGATCCTGACTCCGTCCACTTGTCCAGTCCAGGATCCCTCCCTCCCTTCTCAATCTCACCTAAACCCCAAACAGCCTGGGTGGCCCTTACTTGAAAGCCACAGCCTGGGTGTCTGTTGTAGGGTTCCTGCCCCCTGCCGAATACTCGCCCATTTAATTCTTCTAGCCAGCCTGTCCCTGAGCTCATGACAAAGTCCACAGAAGTTCCTGCATGTGTCCAGCTAGTCCCAGCCTGGGACGGGAGCCTCACCTGGGGCAGGGCCTCCAGCACCAAGGCCATCTTGGCTGAGTCCCCATATTTCTGGTAGGCCTGAGCCTTGAGCTTCATCCGCTCAGCCTCTGCCTTGCCCATCGCCTCGATGACGGCTGCCTCCGCCTCGCCGATTTTTCGGATCTTCTCAGCCTCTGCCTGAGCCAAGAGGACCTGCTTCACCCTGGGGGAGTCCAGGCGAGTGGGATCAGTGGGAAGTGCCAGGGGCCCCTCAGGCCTTGCCTGGAGGGCCAGCAAGCCCTTAAGCCCTCCGTTTGGGCAGGTGGTGACAGCAGTGGTGGTGGGGCCCTGGCACTCTGGCTCTAGCCAGAGATTATGGGCTCCCAGATGGAAACTGAAGATGGGATTACCCAGGACACCCTCTCTACCAAGGGCCATACCAGGCCTTCAAACCTCCTTTATTTAATTCAGTCTCCCTGACAACAATGCCATGTCTTCACAGTGAGGAAGCAGGGACGGAGGAGAACGGGCTTCCCAGCTGTGATCAGGAGAGTGGAGGAGTGCATGCAAGGGGGAGGGCCCGACTGATGCCCCAGCCCCTGGCACCCAGCAGCACTCACTTTTCGCCCTCAGCTATCTCTTGTATGCGGTGTGCCTCTGCCTCGGCCGGGCGGCGCACCGTGGCAATAAGCTCCTTGTCTGTGCGCAGGATCTCCTGCTCCTCCACTGCAATCTGCTTCTTACGCTGCACGACCTCGATCTCAATCTCTTCTTGCCGGATCTTCTGCTGCTCACGGGCCCCTTGTAGCTCATAGGCCAGCTGGGCCTCAGCTGTCTGTGGTGGAAGTAGTCAGCATGAGGCTACTTGCCAAGTCTTGAGCCCTGAGCCCCAGCCCAGGTGACCTATGCTGTCTCACCTTAATATTGACTTCCTCACTGAAAGCTGACTTTTGTAGCTCAAAGGCTCGCTTGGAGTCAGCAATTTTGGTGTCTGCCATGAATTTCACATCCAGCATCTCCTTCTTGCACTCAGCTTCCTGGGAGCAGGAGGGGCAGGTGCTGAGGGTCCTCTGAGAAACTACAGTCCCACCACCCCTGAGCTGCCTGTCCCTGGGGGCGAGAAGCAAAGCCCACATACCCGGATGCCTGCATCCCGCTCAGCCTCGGCCACACCAATGTCAGCATCTCTCTGTACCACAGCCGTCTGCGTCTTGCCCAGGGAGCTCAGATAGTCCACTTTGTCATACACATCCTGGGGAGGGAAGAGAAGGATCCCTAGGAACAATTTAAGTACAAAGGTTCCCCTCCTGTCAAGTGCCCCCGCTCCCAGATGGTCATGGGGGCCATAGCCTTTCCATAGACTGCACCTTGATGGTGAAGCTGAGGATCTCAATGCCCATTCGGCCAACATCAGGAGCTGCTACCTCCCGCACCAGCTTGGCAAACTGGTCCCGGTCCTGATAAATCTGCTCCACAGTCAGGGTCCCTGGGGGTAGAAGGATCATGAGCTGGCTCCCCAGGGACCCAGCCAGCTAGGAAACGGAGGCGGCATGCAGGTTGAGATCTGAGTGTATGCAGGGTTGTGCAGTCTAAGCTGGGTCTTCTGGTTTCTTCTTAGTGCTTAGCGCCACGTTTCCTTCTGTAGAGTCCAGGCTGGGTGAGAACAGTCTTCCAAGTAGCACTAGGTGCCTGACCAGGCTCCCAGCCCCTCACCCTCCTGCCCAGTGCCCTCCCCTTCACTCATGTCACCTGAGGTTTTGCACGAACTTGAAGGAAAATGTTTCAGCTTTCCATCTAGAAACCTCCGTGGGCCTGGAGGACACCCCCTGCCCCCCTCCCTGGCCCTGGCCTATGGACCCTGTGAGTTTCCTCGAAGGCAACAGAGGGGTCCCCAGGTTGGGCAGGGTCTCACCGAGGATGGAACGCAGGTGCCCCTCCAAGGTCTGCAGGACGACATTCTTGATGTCCTGCACATTCTTGCCCAGGAACTGCTCACAGGCTACGGCTAGGAGCTCCTTCTCTGTCATGATCTTCACCTGCCAGTGGGCACAGAGGTGCCTGAGCCAGGCTGGAGGGAGGCAGACACAGAGTCCCCAGACCCAGGTGTGGAAGACGGTGTCTACGTCCCTCCCCTCCTCACTCAGAGCTGGAGGCCTAGTGGCTGTGGGAGGGGGTGAAGTCTGTCTGAGGCCTCTAGTGCAGACAGCACACAAGAATTTTCACACTTAGAAGTTTCATCCTCATTGGCAGCTCCAGGCCCTGATATGGCCTCTTTCCTGGGCATGTGGGGCTTGCCTCTCCAGCCTATTTGCTATTCCCTCATTAGCCAATTCCTCCCTCACTGGGTCCCCACAAGTGGGAGACCTGAAGACTGAGGGGCAGAGAATGCAAAAAGGACAATGAGCAATAGGGACAGAGACAGACAGACTAGGAAAGAGCACCTAGGCAGGCAGGGGATAGGTCCAGGGGGTGCCACCCAGGGTGGGTATCCTCTTGCCTTTCCTTTCCGAGGTAGTAAGCCAACAATCTCTGCACCAGAGGCCTACGACACTGTTGAATCTCCCAGCCTGTGAAGTTGAGAGGTGTACTAGGGCAGGAAGGCCCTCACCCAGGCACCGAGCTAGGAATATAACACAGCCTCTGACTCTGGAGTCCAGAGTCTGACCCACATGGCCTCACCCTCTGGTCCCCACACCTCCAGACCCCTACCCAGGGAACAGGATAGAGTCTGGATTCTGGGGCTTGGCATTTCCAACACCTGCAAAGAACGGGACTGGGTTAGTGAGACAGGAGCCCCAGCACTGGTTCTGTCCCTCGTGGCCCGCTGAGGAGAAAAGGGGTGTTCTGTTAGTTCTGCTGAGTGGCCAAGAGAACATGATCCAGTGGTGATGACTCTCTTTTGGAAGGGGGGGGGGCAGTGGTGCTGGAGAGAGACTGCCCCTGGCTGCCATCCTCTCCTCCCGCCCCAAATCCCAGCACAGGATGAGGCAGCTCAACGGTCATGCGCAGGGCTGCTGAGTTACTATACCTGGGCGACACCCGTCACAGTTAAAGCTACCCCCTCGGCCGTCTCTACGTCCTCGCAGCGGGGCTGTAACGTCATAATCTCTAGGGAAATCCTGCCAAGAAATGCAAAACAGGGGCATAGGTCTGGGGCCTAGGGCCTGGGGTGAGGGGAGAGTCCAATACCTCACTTCTCCGGCTGGGACTGGCCAGGGGTCTTGTTGCAGAGGAAGGTGGGGAGGATTCCCCAGGAGTCAAAGCTTGGAGTGTGTGTGAAAGGGATGGATGGGAAAGCAAGGCAGGGTGGTGCAGGTGGCTGCAGGGGAAGGAGTGTGAGTGTGCTACCTAAGTGCATTCATGTCCTCTGTTGAAATCGGCCTGGCTCGAAGAGTGGGAAAAAGAAGCAGAGAAGTGATTATGGTCATCTGGGCTGGTAGGAGGGTGGGAAGAGCCCAGGAATAGATGTGTATGTACATCACAGGACAGCAAGTAAGTGCTAATACTCCAGGCTGTGCTATGTAGGTTGCCCGTGGGTGCCATCTGAACCTCCCTGAGGGGCCCTCACCTGTTCCCTGGGTCTGCTCAGTACTCCAGGATGTTCTAGTAGGCTTCCTGGAAAGCCCTGCCTGGTAGCCTGCCGGCTGGGAGTATACCCTCTGCTGGGCCAAGACCAGGGGATCCTGCGTCTGCCCCTTGCTAGGGAAGCCCTGCCTGATCTCTCCACCTGCCAACAAGCTATGATGTGAAGCCTACCCTCTGGGCTGGGCCCAGGTGGTTCAGTTGGGAATGGGGTCACAGTGGAGCTTCCAGGCCCAGACAATCTGAAGCCTCAAGGGTCCATATCCCCCAGCTTAAAAATGGACCTGGGCATCTGCAGTTATTTCAAGTACAGCAGTGGATCTGGAGGTGGACGGGGCTGTTCTCGGCTAGATGTTGAGGGAGGCCAGAGCCCTCCCACTCCACATAAAGTGCTTCTCCGGCCTCTGCACTGAAGCCCACCCTCTCAAGGCTGCAAGGGGCAGATGAGACGGGGCTGTCCCCTCCCTAATCAGAGAGGGCAGGATGGGCGAGGAAGGGACTGCTGGTACAGCTTTTGCCTTAAAAGGCTGAAGGGCACTGACATGCAGAGGGAAGGGGATGGGTAGGACCACACTTAGGTCTCTTCTAGCCTGGGGACCCAGCAGCATGCAGGCTCTGAGGGGGCAGGGGCTCTGTGATCTATATTTTTTTCTTTCTTTTTTTAAACAGATTTTATTTCTTTTTTAGAGAGAGGAGAAGGGAGGGAGAAAGAGAGCGAGAGAAAGATCAGTGTGCAAGAGAAACATCGATCAGCTACCTCTTACACTCCCCAAAAATGGGGACCTAGCCTGCAACCCAGACATGTACCCTCACTGGGAACTGAACTGACAACCTCTTGGTTTTGCATGCCGGTGCTCAACCCACTAAGCTACACCAGCCAGGGCTCTTTTTTTTTCTTATAAAATTTTTTTCTTCAATGTATCTATTAATCTTAGAGAGAGAGAGAGAAACTTTGATTGATTGCCTCCCATAAGTGCTCTGACTGGGGATCAAACCCCCAATACTTTGATGTATGAGATAATGGTCCATCTGAGCCACACTGACCAGGACAGGGGCCTTCTGATATTCGCTGCGGCATTCACAGTGCCTGGAACCAAAAAGGTGCTCAGTAGCGAGCTGGTGAATGAAGCAATGAAGATGGGAAGTTGCACATTACAAAGAGAGTACTTGGGAGTTACTAAATGCTCTGGTCTAGGAAAGAATTTCATCAGCTACACCTGCATGGTAATGAAGAGTGAGACACCATGTCACTTGCTTTTCAAAGTGAGATTGTATTCATAATAAAGCTTGAGTTTCTCTAGCACTTCTTTTCCAAAAATCCCAAAGGGCCCTCATACTGTTTTATTTGCTTCTCCACTACCCTGACAAGGCACAGAGAGGGCATGATCCTGCCCATTTCACAGATGGGGAAACTGAAGCCCAGTGACAAGAGATCTGCTCAAAGGCTTTTCAACAAAGAATTAGAGGCAGGAAATGGCCAAGGGTCTTTTTGCCCAGGCCTGTCAAGGAGATTGAAGGGGACCGAGGGCTCAGTGAATAGCACTCCCCGGGGGACCCATCTTCTGGCCTTTTAGGACAGGGGTTTAGGGCTTCATACTAGGGTGCCAGCCTGGAGAAGCAGCTAGCAAGGGGCTCCCTGGACCTGGAGGACTAGGACTTCATCCTCTGCAGACAGGACTGCACCTGCCCCACCCAGACAACCCAACTCTGTCACATAAGGGCCTGTGTCTCCTGCCTCACCTAACTCCCACTTTAGGCTTGGAATGTAAGGACACTCACTGGCAGACTTTGGCAGAGCTTCCAGCATCCCTCGCTCTTTTCCCACTAGCATCCCCAGGGGGAACCTATCCTGGCACCCAGGGCAGCAGAGGTGGGTGCAGAGGGGAGAGAGGCACACTCTCAAGAGGGGAGTCCATCCAGCTCTGCCTACCAGGCCCCACAGGGCATAAAGAGAGAAAATTAGACACAGAGGAGGAAGCAGGTGGGTTATTACCTGTGCAACCCCTGTTACGAATAGCGGGACCCCCTCCGACGTCTCAATATTCTCACAGCGACACAGGATGGTCATAACCTCCAGAGACAGTCTGAGAAGCAGCCAGGGGTAGGGAGAGGTAGGGACCGGAAGGGGTGGGAGGGGACACAGCAAACACACAGTGGTTACCAGATAAGCACGGATGCCTGATGTCTAGGGGCAGGGTTGCTCTCCATACTTCAGCCCCCCACTGCCAGTTCAGCCTAGAGCTGTACGAGAGCAGAGATACCCACTTGCTGTCCTGAGGCCTCTGGGTCTCTTCTCTAGCCCCTACACCCTCCCAAGGAGTTGCTGCTGGGCTGGGGACAAAGCCTGTTTTGATGCCCTCGACCTATGATCTGAGGCTTGTGCACAGGGCACCCAGTTTGCTCACTACCTGTTCCCCAGGAGATTTCTAGCATGATCTAGAAGACTTGGCCTCAGCTCCAAACCTTAAACACAGGCAAACCTGTTTTCCCAGAAATTGGGAGGGGGAGGCCACTAGGGATTAATGAGCCACAGCAAATACAAAATCCTGCTTGGGGCACATACCCTCAAGGTCGGTGCTACATATTACTAAGAAGGCAATTTAGGGCCAGAAAAGCCCAGAGAAAAATTTGGATTTTCTTATTTGGGGCTGGGGTGGAAGTGTCTAGGAAGGCTGGGGGAGAAAGTACGCCCCTGTCAGAATATTCACAGGGAAAACAGGGAGATGGTAGAGCAATTCACTTTGGAATTTCCAATGTTGGGCATAGGAAGAGAAGAGTCGTGGCGAAGAAAACAAGGCACCTGGAAGCTACTTGGCCCACCCTGGCTGGGCCTCCTTGGGGCGGCGTGTATGCGAATGTGCGTAGGGCAGTGATCGAAGCAGAGGACAGGCTGTGGACAGTGTGGAAGGTTTCCCTCAACCAGAGGAAGGGAGGACAGAGACTGAGGCTGGAGGAGCAGAAGCAGGTGGGCTGGGATAAGGGGTGATGGGGAGCCCCAACCTCAATTCTCACATGCCAGCCCTGGGGGCTCCAGCCATGCAGATGTGCAAAGGCTGCTTTCTTTCAAGCCCCTACATCTAGCACCCTTGGGCCTGGAGAAGACTCTAGATCTGGCTCAGACAGGAACCCACCAAACTCTCTTCTGAGGAAGGAGGAGAGAGGAAGAGGAGGGGGAGGGGAGGAGGGAAGGAAGGAGGGATGACAGGAGGCTGCAGCTCAGATGCCAGAGTTGGAGGAATTGCTCAGGTAAGGAGCGAGCTGCCTACACCATGACAGTACAGGACGTGGCAGCAAAGTGCAGCAGGAGGGACTTTAACTGAGCAGCCTGGAGAATAAAAGCTGACACTGAGAGTCAGTGACATGTAGGATGGCTGTGGAAAGTACCTCAAAAAGGACGCTGAGGATGCAGGCTAGCTTAGAAGCCTCTACTCTGACCTGAGAGGCTCCTGCTGGCCTAGGGAAGTGAAGGCCTCATCTCATGGAGGTGTCCCTGAAGCAGGTTAGGGGTCGGGGAATGGGATGGTCCCAGAACAGGGCCCAAGGAGAGGGGCTACAGACTCAGACTGCCCAGAAACTGGGACCACAGAGAGGATGCTGAGCCTGGATGTGTGAGATCAGTTTCCTAGGACAGAGTACAAGGCCCTCCACCCCTCACTTCCAAACCTGCTGTCAGATAAGCTTGGCCTCTGTCTTAGGGGAGGGCACCAAGAATGTGGAGAAAGAGCTGCAGAATTGTGGCCCCAGCAGTGATGCCCACACGGGACTGGTTTCTGGGCAAGTTGAAATTCTCTGGGTCTGGCCATACATGGAGGTGTTCAGACAAGATACTCTATTGTCCCAGGACTGCATGGCATATATGGGATAGGCTGGCAGTGTCTCTAGAAAGGACAACCCATGGTTTCTGGCAGGCCACCTAGAGGCCAGTCAAGAGTGCCTAGGAGCCTCCTGAGAGAAAGCTGTGACCAGTATTGATTATTATCTGACACTTTTGGACTTGGGCCAGCAGAGTACCCCAGGATCCTACCGAGGCAGAGCAAAGTGAGGGGAGAGATGGGAGAGTGGAAGCGGTTACTAGGCAATCACTTAAGTTAAAAAGCTGTGACATGCTTCCCATGCCCCTAACTCTAGCCGACACCCTCAGACCCCCCGGAGCCCTACACAATGATAGCTTGGTGCAGCCACAGGACTTCTCTTTGCTGTCTGGGAGGCTGGGGTGGAGGGGGATTTCCACTGGAATCTGCACCACTTCCCCTTCAGGATGACATCCCCTGCCCCTGTATGCCACACCTTCACAGCTATGCTGCCCTTGTTGCCTGGGTCCTGGCCTGGAAGGATCTGGGCCCCTACCCCAATCTCCCACAGTCAGAAAGGGAGTGATGGCGGAAAGGTGGCTGGCATGCCTCATCTCCTTCTGGGTTGGCAGTGAGGGCGGCAGGAAAGGTCCAGGTCAAATCTGGCCCTGCCAGGGGGTTGGGGGGAGCCAACAGGTATAGTCTGATGGTAGCCCCTCTGGGGAGCTGAAATTTCCCTTCCTCTAGTCTTTCCACACTGATTTAGGAGGTCCAGACCTGTCTTGCCTACCCTGGCACTAATTCCTTAGATCTCCATCCCTCTCCAATAAACAACTGTCGGAGAGCCACTTCGGACTCTACATCTATTCTCTGCTATTTAGCCCCTGCCTGCACTGTCCTGTGGCCTGCAAAAGTGATGGTGCACGTAAGGGGTCTCTTCAGCCTTTCTCCCCTCCCTAGACCCACTCGGAACGGGGTGTATAATTAAGACTTCACAAATAACTTTGAGCTAGAATCAGGGCATTAGGATTCTCCCTGGGTAGGACCCTGAATTCTCTGGGACAGAAGTGATACTTCTGGGAAAAAAGCACATCCACTAAGGAAAAGGTGCCCATGGACAAAGGTCCAGCATCCCTCTGCAACCCATTTTGCCTGTTTCTTAGGAGATCCCCCATCCCCAGAATGAAATGTGGCAAGTGGTAGATGCCCTAGCTGACCTGTGGGGTGAAAGAGGAAGGCTGGAAAGGCCTTTGCCCACCAGATTCCCTGAGCCCCCCAGCCCTTACCTCTGAGTGTCGGAGATACACCACCAGGCCCAGGCCCAGCCGCCAAACACGTACTGCTTATAGTCGGAACCACAACAGCCCCCTGGAGAGCAAAGCAAAACATTGTGGGTCAACTGGCTCTTGGGTTTGTCTACCCTGCTCCGTCCAACAGCAACCCTGGACCTTTACCTGTTAGGACACTTAACAAATCCCACTGTTGGATGCCAGATGCTGAGGTCACACCAAATGGGAGACATGCCCTTAAGGGTCTTGGAATCTCATTTGGCAGACAGGCAATTTGCATAAAAAGGAGGCTATCCAATGAGTATGTCAGAATGTAAGTGCTTTCAGAGAACAGGTCAATGGGTAGGAGTGAGCAAAAGAAGCCTCCATCTCCCATTCAACCATTCATTTAATAAAGAATCAGAGCCCTGGGTGGTGTGGTACAGTGGACTGAGCCCCAGCCTGCAAACCACAGGGTTGCCAGTTCGATTCCCATTCAGAATACATGCCTTAGTTGTAGGCCAGGTGCCCGGTAGGGGGCACGAGACAGGCAACCACACATTGGTGCTTGTCTCCCTCTCTTAAAAAAAAAAAAAAAGCCCTGGCTGGTGTAGCTCAGTGGATTGAGCGCGGGCCTGCGAACCAGACAATCGCGGTTCGATTCCCAGTCAGGGCACATGCCTGGGTTGCAGGCTGGTTCCCTGCAGGCCGGTTCCCTGCAGGCCAGTTCCCAGCAGGGGACGCACAAAAGGCAACCATACATTGATGTTTCTCTCCCTCTCTCCTTCCCTTCCCCTCTAAAGATAAATAAATAAAATCTTAAAAAAAAAAAAAAGAAAAGAAAGAAATGAGTATTCTCTGTGCTAAGAGTACAGAAATGAAGATAAGTCCTGCTAAGAGGAGGGACCTTTTCCTGAAATGACTGTAATACCATGCTCTTCACCTATTATCAGGGTAAGTGCACACAGACAGGGAACGCAGCTCCCGACCCCCCCCACACACTGGGAGAGGGAGGGAAGGAGGGAAGGAGTCTCGGGCCAAGACGGGAGGCTTGCGCAAGCCTGGCAGACACATCTCACTGAGGCTGGTCCTCTATTCCCAGAGTTTCAGAATGACTTTATTCCTCTGTGGGAGCAGATGGGGAAGCAAGACCTCAAAACAAAGGCACACTCACAATACCGATGGGAGAAGTGAAGAAAAGGGCAAAGGTTTAAAAAAGAAGTAGTTGGCCTTGGCTGACCAGCCTGGAAACCAAAGGCTGCTGGTTCGATTTCCAGCCAGGGCACATGACTGGGTTGCGGGCCAAATCCCCAGCTGGGGGTGTGCAAGAAGCAACCGACTGATGTTTCTGTCCCTCTCTCCCTCTAGATCTAAAAAAAATAATAAATTGCCCTGGATGGTGTAGCTCAGGGGATTGAGCAGGGGCCTTCGAACCAGAGGATCACAGTTCGATTCCCAGTCAGGGCACATGCCTGGGTTGCAGGCCAGTTCCCAGCAGGGGATGCAAGAGGCAACCATACATTGGTATTTCCCTCTCTCCTTCCCTTCCCCTCTAAAGATAAATAAATAAAATCTAAAAAAAAAGTTAAAAAAAATAAATAAAATCTGAAAAAATTTTAAAAAAGGAAGCAGTTCTTGGAAACTATGTATCTACATATCAACTGTAAACAGAATGTTGAATCTGGCCCTGGCTGGTGTAGCTCAGTGGATCGAGCACAGGCCTGTGAAGCAAAGGGTCGCCAGTTCGATTCCCAGTCAGGGGCACATGCCTGGGTTGCAGGCCAGGTCCCCAGTAGCGGACACATGAGGGGCAGCCACACCTTGATGTTTCTCTCCCACTCTTTCTCCTTCCCTTCCCCTTTCTCTAAAAATAAATAAATAAATAAAATATTTTTAAAAAAAGAATATTGAATCTGGCCTGGATCTAGATCCTTACTGCAGACATGTTTGGCATATTGTCTGTACAGAAGTGAGAAAAATCAGTTCCTGAATTTTGCTGTGAACCCTCTAGCAATGTCAAAGTTATTCAAGTTCATGAAAACCTTTGTAAAAGCTAAAAGGGCAGTTCACTTGTAGTGCAAATATATGTATGGGAAACATGACTCAGGAAATGTGATTTGTATATTTGAAAACAAAACAGTCCTGGCTGGTGTGGCTCAGTGGATTGAGCACCAGCCTGCAAACCAAGGGGTTGCTGGTTCTGTTCCAGGTCAGGGCATGTGCCTGGGTTATGAGCCAAGTCAGGCCCCGGTGAGGGGTGCCCTGGAGGTGACCACACATTGATGTTTCTCTCCCTCTCTTCTTTCCCTCTCTATAAATAAATAAATAAATAAATAAATAAATAAATAAATAAATAAATACCAGAACAAAACAAAGGAAATATGATTTGGGAAAAAGCCAGTGGATGTCATTATTTCCATGTTCACCAACTGGGGCTTTCAGGACAGCCTTAGGGTATTGCCTTCCAAAGTCAAAGGTCAAGGATAGTTTCCTATAGCTGAGTTAGTGTCTGTGAGGATTCATGGCAAGAGACAAGGTGGTGGTAGGAGAGGGGGGCAGATCAGAGGATCACAGTTTTCAGGCCACGGAGCCGTGTCTGTGTATATGGGTATGTGTGTGAAAATGCCGGGGGCCACATAGGAATTTAAACCAGGGAGCAACAATACCACATTTGCATTTTAGAAATACTACTTTGCATGAGGAAGAAGATACTGGGGACAGGGAGATTGAGTAGAAGCCTTTTGCAGCAACCTAGGCAAGACATGGTGGCTGAGGGGACAACTGCTAGAGAACTTTCTGTGTGAGTGGAAATGCTCTCCAGCTGCACTGTGCAATAACAGCAGCCACTAGCCACAGGTGTCTATTGAGCACTTGAAATGTGGCTGCTATGACTGAGAAAATGAATTTTAATTTAATTTAAATCGAAGTGGCCACATGTGGCTAGTGGCTACAATATCAGTGGAGTTCTACAGTCCAGATTTGGGTAGGTGGTGAAGCCAGAAACCAAAACAGAGAACCTCAAACTGGAGAGTTTTGGATGAGTGAAGGCGAAGGAGCAAAGTCTCCAGGAATGCAGAGGGCCTGTTAGGTTTGAGAACTGGCATCTGAGACCATTCACTAAACAGCCAAATCAGTTTCCGGGGGCTGATGCTGTGCATAGTGGGAAAGTGGTTAGGCCAGAGGTCCAGGGAGCAAAGATCAGCCCCTGCGTGAGCAGAGGTGGGAAGAAGAGGTCTTATGTCTCTGTTTCTCTGTGGAGAAAATAACTGCTCACAGGGCTGCTGTTCAATGGAAGCTGTTGCAGTGGGGTACAGAAGCTCTAAGGACAAGCAGTCAGTCTGAAACCTAAACCATCTCAGGATTCAGTGAAACTGGAAGCGGGTCAAAAACCACAGTTTGTTTCACTTCTGGTCTGGTGGGGGCTTAGGCATGCTGCCTCCAGCCAGCTCCAGGGCACTTTTCAATATGCTAGGGGTAGGAGGTGTTAGTGCTGACCCCTAGTGGGCTAGGGGGAGGCAGGGGTGGAGGTTGGAGGGATGGCCACCCTTTCCCTTTAATTTAGTTTTTGACCTTGGGAGCAGGCTGCTACAGCTCAAGCTGGGTCCTGGCCAAGGGCAACATGGCTAGGTTCCCTGGGGTAGCAACAACAGGAAGTTGGGATTGCCAGACTGCCCTGCCCCCAGAAGCCTCTTCTTCTGGAAGGCATCTTCCTCCCAGCTTCCTGGTCACACTGAGCCTGAGCACCACTCCCAAAGCAGGACATTTGGGTGCCCCTTCCTTGCCTGCTTTAGCTCCCACTCTCTTCAGAACTGAAAGTTTTTCCTAATTTTATGTCATTCTTTCGAAGCCAACTTGCTTTCTTTTGTCTGTCCTCAACCAAGCTGAAGAATCACAGAACACCCCTAGATAACCTCTACCCAACTCTGAGCCCCTCTCCAGACATACTTTGCTTTCTCAGGAAAACTCCCTTCCCCTTCTTGCCATTCCCTTTTCACTTCCTCTTCCTATTAGTGCTCATTCAATGGGGGGGATCTGGCCTTTTTTTGAACCACAAAAGCCCTCAGTAGTCCAGCAATGCTTGAATGTCCATAAATGCATAAAACAAAATATATAAGAAACAAATTATATTAAGTTACCAAAATATTAGCCCTGGCTGGTATGGCTCAGTGGATTGAGTGCAGGCCTACAAACCAAAGGGTTGCTGGTTCGATTCCCAGTCAGGGCACATGCCTGGGTTTCAGGCCAGGTTCCCAGTAGGAGGTACACGAGAGGCAACCGTACACTGATGTTTCTCTGCCTCTCTCTCTCTCTAAAAATAAGTAAAATCTCGCCCTGGCTGGCATAGCTCAGCGGATTGAGCATGGGCCTGCGAACCAAAAGATCGTGGTTTGATTCCCAGTCAGGGCACATGCCTGGGTTGCAGGCCAGTTCCCAGCAGGGGCCAGTTCCCAGCAGGGGATGCACCAGAAGCAACCATACATTGATATTTCTCTCCTTCTCTCCTTCCCTTCCCTTCTAAAGATGAATAAATAAAATTTGAAAAATAAATAAAATCTTTATACCACCACAGGCTGTCACTGACATTCATAATCATTGAACATGCTAAATATAAAGGTACTTTTCTCCCCATCCAAATGCACAGATCTCTAAATTCTATCCACAGTCTCTAGGTTAGGAACCTCTGACCCGCCCTGGCCGTGGGTCAGTTGGTTGGAGCACTGACCTGCAGCACTGAAAGGTCTTGAGTTCGATTTCTAATCAGGACACATGCTTAGGTTGTGGGTTCAGTCCCTAGCTGAGGCATTTGAGAGGTAAGCAATGTTTCTCTCTCATGTCAATGTTTCTCTCCCTCTCTCCCTTCCTCTCTCTCTAAAATCAATATGCATGTCCTCAATATGCATGAGAGGATTAAAAGAAAAAAAAGGAATCTCTGACCTATTATAGAAATGAGAAAAAGATGTATGATATTTGGATTCACCTTTTAAAATCTGAAAATAGAAATAGAATGAAAGATTCTGCAGAATGGAGGAGGAAGGTTAGACAAGCAGAAGGACCTCCAGACTTCTCTGGTGAGAAAGATGACCACGAGCCCTGGCTGGCATGGCTCAGTGGGCTGGGCATCATCCTGCAAAGACTTGCTGTTTTGGTTCCTGGTCCCTGGTTAGGGCACATGCAAGAGACAACTGATTGGTATTTTTCTCTCACAGTGATGTCTTCCTTTCTCCCTATCTCCCCCTCTCTCTAAGTAAATTAATAAATTCTTTAAAAAAAAAGATGACCATCAGATATATCAGCATCCTTCTTCTGAAATTGGGCTTACTTAGTGAGATGCCATTGGACTCAGATATAGGACCAGGGCAGGCAGTAGTCGCTCTGTTCTACTGGGAGTCCATGTGGAAGAGGGAGCTGCATATCACTTTGGTCATCTCAGATCCCAAGGTAGTGTTATGCCAGGCATCATCCCTCCCTCTTCCCTTGCACCCTTCCTTGACTCCAGAGCCCTCAACTTTCAGCATGGCCTCCTCTCCCCATCCTTAAAACAGCGTCCAAACTAGCACTGCACTGGCCTTTGGCAAGAGGACCAGGTTTTTGACAACTATAAGGTACAGAGCAGCCTATCTCAGGGGTTCCTTTCACCCCTCTCCAAAGATTCTGCAAACCGTGAAAGATGGCCAGTTCAATTCCCAATCAGGGCACACGCCTGGGTACAGGTTCATACAGAAGGCAACCAATCAGTGTTCCTCACTCACACCGATATTTCTCTCCCTCTCTTTCTCCCTCCTTTCCCCTCTCTTTAAAATAAAAATAATAAATTTAATTTAAAAAAAAGAAAGAAAAACAAAGGGCAGATTCAGTTTCCAAAAGACTGTTTTAGGAGTGGGGGCTGGGAGACTGGTCCAGATCTTGCAGAGGTAGGTGCAAGTTTGGCCTCAGTGTTCCCTGGGGATCTACCTCCTTATCTCAAGTCAATCTCAGGTGTTCAGTAAAGTGAAGTAATCTTATCTCCCCCACAGGAGTAAGATCCTGATCAGGGAGATTGGGTATTTTCTATCCCAGTGGAGAGACTTATTTTTCGATCCAGATTAAGCAAGAGACCATTATTTTGGGGTAAAAGTTTCCAATGGATTTATCAGTCCTCCCCAAGGGTGGGCAGCTACAATATACATCGTTTAGCCTGGCAGCTTCTACACACTTCTGTAGCCAGCCCTAAAACTCTGCACACAGGCTGAAAATTGGCATTGAGAGTGGAAAGACGCCAGGCCTCCAAGCTGTCAGAAACCACGGAGCCTCCCCAGCACCTGCGGAGCCAGGGCTGTTGCACAAACTGGTGCCTCGAAAGGCTTCAGCCATCTTCCAAAAAACCTAAACATACAATTAAAAAGGCAGCCTTAAAACAAGATACCTCTTGTGCCACTCCCCAATACTGCAATCCCCAAGCCCCCACCTAAGCGCATAAAAATTATGGAGCCTGCAGCATTTTGTAACGGGAGTGGCACAACCCAGAACACCGTTTCTCAACCTTTAGAGGCCGCCCCCGCGTCTCCCGGAACACAATGCCAGGAAACCCCAGCAAGAGCCAGCAAGAGCCAGCAAGCGCCAGCAAGCCCCAGCCAGCCCCAGCCAGCCCCAGCCTACTGGGGATTAACTGGTCAGATAGAGCCCGGAGAAATGGTGTGTCCCAGGGCTCCTCCCACGGTAGGCACTTGCTCTCCAGAGCTGCACGACCCAGTCTCGGGTGCTGGAATTCAGCCAAACCGCCGTTCCACTCCCTCCCGGAATCCCAAGGCATCAGTTTGGAACCCCGAGGCCACGAAGGGGGTCACCCTGCGTAGAGGGAAGGCGCGGAGGAAGGAAGGGATAAACAAGGGAAAACACACAGTGAGGGAGGAGCCGCTGGTGATTGCCGGGAAGCTCGGAGCACCAAAAACGTGAGTATGGGGGAACCCTCCCGGAAGGGTCTCAGATGCGGCCCGGAGCGCGGTAGTCTCAGGCCCGACACTTGGCGACCTCTCCGCGACACTGCCCTCCACCCTCGGGGCCCTTCTCTGGCCTACCCTTCCCCGTTGGCTCCCCAGCCGTAGCCTCCGTTCTCATCCACCTTCCCAGGCACAAACCCCTACCCCCTCCAACACCGTCTGGACTGCGCAGCCCCGACCCACCTCCCTTGCTGCCCCCTCACCTGAAACCACCAGCGCCTCGTTGGGCCCCACCGTGTGGCAATTGCCCATGGCGCGGGCGGGACGGAGAGCCCTGAGACCTGGGCAGCAGCAGCCGACAGCCCGCACGGCCAGCCGCACCTAGCTTATCCCACCACCCCCCGCGGCGCCCCTCCGCGGCCGCAGCCCCGCCGGAAGTGTGGCCACGGAGGGCGGGGCCCGCACAGTGAGAAAGGCAGCAACGCGCCGAGCCTCTGCAATCGACGCGCTTTATTTCACGCGGGTCGGGATCGTGGGGCCCAGTCCTAGAGTTCGCCGAAGGGATCCGTCTGGGTCGCCTCGATGACAACCGCCCTACCCTGCCTCACCTCCCAGCACCATCTTTCAGCAGCCGGCCCAGGAGGCGGACTGCCGGGGTCCACATCTTCCCTGTGAGGCCTTGGGCGAGTCCCTCACTAACACCTAACCCTGTTTCTGTAAAACAGGGATAATTTAACTACCTAACTACATGGTTGCAAAGGACCCAGTTTAGTAATTCTTAGTGTTAGCAGTACATCAAATGACCACTTCCCAGGCCTTCATCCAGAGTTGATTGGCATCACTAAGGGTGGGGCCTAGAAATATGAAGAGTGGCATGTTGCACACACACATACACATCCTCAAACTTGGCTGTCATTTTCAGCAAGAAATAATCACCCATTATTTCCTTCCACTAGGAAAAAAGCTGTCCCAGTCATACCTTGAAGCCTCAGAAAGTAACCGCAGAGGTAAAAATTGTACACTCCTCAATGGCCATGGACTGGCACACAGCTAAAGTTTTCAAGGGCCACCAAGTGCCATGGAAAGCATCCCAACCTGGGGGTGAGGAAACTTGGGGCTCAGATTCAGCTTCAAACCAAATTCAGTGTGTGACCTTAGACAAGTCTGGTGGGCTCTGAGGGCTAGGGTAGGGTTCAGAAACTGTGGGCTCCTCAGGGTGGGGACTGCTCTGGTGGTGTCCCTAAGTCCTCAGGCTGGGAGTTTTCATCAGATTCAGCATCCTCCCCTGGCCCAAGCCCTGCCAGCCTTTTGCTGGCCTCCCATAGCCGGTGGGCTGCCCGGTCGTCTCTGGCAGCTGGAGGCACCTCTTCCACATGGCAGTTGGCAAAGTATCTCCCACTGAGGGGCTCAATGCCCTCCTGCAGAGCGCAGTACAGAGGGGTCTGGGCACCCCCTCCTGGTGCCCGGAGCACCAGCCACGCCAGTGGGCGCAAAACTGGGCGCAGCCATCCAGGAATGTGGCGCAGGAACAACTCTGAGTTCACGGGCCCTGTGGACAGGAGAAAGGAAGGAGTGGGGAGAACAGTGGGTGAGGGCCCAGGGTAAGAGCTATGAAAAAAGGGTTAGAAGGGACTGGGGAAAGAGTCTAGTTTCAGAGACTAGGGTAGTAATATACTGGGCATATTCAGGGCCCTCCAGAAGGTGATCCCACTTGTTTCAACAGAAAGCCACTTTTTTTCCCATTCACTTTTTAAAGTTATTTAATTATTGTTCAAGTACAGTTTTTCTGTCAGAAAGCCACTTCTGTCTCCATCCAAACTCCTTGTATATCCCCGTCTCCCAGATTTTGCTCATGCTGTGTCCCCTGTGTGGTACAATTCTGTCTCTCTACATCTTCTAGCCAAATCCTTTTCCTTTGTCTAACCAAAAAAGATTCATTAACACATATGATAGACCAAACTATCTTTTGGGCATTAGAGATATGGAGTGTAATAAAAACTTGATAAAGATTACTTGTGATTATTATAATTATGGATGAGCCACAGGCAATGATCATCTAAAATATAGTATCAGCCCTGGCTGGTGTAGCTCAGTGGATTGAGTGCGGGCCTGCGAACCACACGATCGCGGTTCGATTCCCAGTCAGGGCACATGCCTGGGTTGCAGGCCGGTTCCCTGCAGGCCAGTTCCCAGCAGGGGACGCACAAAAGGCAACCATACATTGATGTTTCTCTCCCTCTCTCCTCCCCCCCCTTCCCCTCTAAAGATAAATAAATAATAAAATATTTTTAAAAAAAAGTTCAAAACTATGAACAATAAAATGGCAATAAATACATATCTACTTACAATTGAATATAAAAAACAAAAAAAAATAAAATAAAATAAAATATAGTATCATAACATGGTTAGGGCAGATTTTGTTATCCTGTAGACTATTCTCTAAAGGCAGGGGTGGGTCTTATGACCCAACCCATCTCTGTACTGCATCTCTCGTCATTTTCCTGGTCTCACTCTGCTCTAGCTACACCAGACTCCCTGGACTTTCTTAAGCACACTAGACACTTCTGCCTCAGGGCCTTTGTACTTGCTGTTTGCTCTGTTCTTTGCACACTTCTCCCCAGAAAGCCACATGGCTCATTCTCTCATTTCCTTTAGGCCTCTATTAAAATATCACCTTTTCAGAGATGTCTTCCTTGACTGCCATAGATAAAATGGCACCCTGTCATTTAATATTCCCCTTAACCTATTTTATCTTTCTCCATAGCACTTTATCACCACCTGCCACTGTGTATTTTTATTAGCAGTCTCTCTCTCCCCTAAACAACAATGTAAATGTTACAAGGATAAGGTCTTTGTTTTGTTCACTGCTATATTCCTAGTATTGGGATGAATTCCTAGTACTGGGTACATAGTAGGTACTCAGTAAATGCTTCTTGAATGAATAATCATTAGCTATCATCATCATCATCATATTATAGTCAGTTCAGCCATATGGATGATTCCTTGGGGTGAGAACCTGGGCCTTATTCATTGCTACACCCTACCCATTAGTCAGCATCCAAGCTTGTGGTGTAAGAATAAGAACCCAGACAAAGACAGCCTGGTTCTGGGGTCATGCTTGGACCATGCTTCCTCCCTGCTCCGAGATACTGTAACTCAGTGAGAGGCTGCAGGGAGCACAGGATGGGTTAAGGATAGGGGAGAGGGAATCAAAGCAAGGCAGAGCAGACGAGCCAGGACTCACCTGGGTGAGCTGCATAGCAGGTGACGCCAGTGCCCTCAAGCTGATTGGCGAGCTCCCGGGCAAACAATACATTGGCCAGCTTACTATCGGCATATGCCCGCAGCTCCTGCTGCCAGCCCACTACAGGGCGGTCCAGGTGTGTGAAGTCGAGGCGCCCCCGCCGGTGGGCAGCTGAGGATACTACCACCACACGGCTGGGGGCACATGTCTTCAACCGGGGTAGCAGCAGATGTGTCAGCAGGAAGGGGCCAATGTGGTTCACTCGTAGCAGCAGGTTAAAGGGCTCACGGGTCCGGCCACAGGAACTGATCCCTGGGGCAGGGACTAGGTGTGAGCAATTTCTTTGGAGAGATCTCTGTTGGCCTTGGTGGCCCCATCTGTGATACAGTGGTAGGGGGCATCCTTCCCATTTGTCCACTGGCCCCCAGCAATGCCTGGCTGGAAGGGACGGCTGCCTCTAGCCACCCACCGCCCCCCTGCAGGGCCTGCTGCCCCTCACCGGCATTGTGGATGAGGATGTCCAGCCGAGGCTCAGAGCTCAGGAAAGCAGTAGCAAAGGCCCGCACGGAGGACAGACTGGCCAAGTCCAAGGCCATGAAGATGACCTCATTGTTTCCACTCTCCTGTGGAGCAGCAAGGGCTGGGCTTGTTACCAGACGACTCTCTCCTCTCTCTTCTCCCCAGGCACTAAATTCTAAGGATCTACCTCCTACTATTACTAAGATCTGTTTCTATCCATTAGAATGACATGGATAAGAGCCAGAGGTGTCCAATCTTTTGGTGTGTCTGAGCCACACTGGAAGGAGTTGTCTCGGGCCACACATTAAATACATCGCAACATGTAATCACAAACAGTATCTCATAGTGTTTTAAGTAAATTTACGATTTTGTGTTGGGCCACATTCATAGCCTTTACCCCTAGTAGACTCTGGATTTAATCTCAACTATGCCTTTTACTAGAGTGTGGCCTTGGGCAAGATACTTAATCTCTCTGAGCCTCAGTTCTCTCACTGTGAAATGGGAAGCATAATAATTGTGCTTATCTCATATAGTTGTTGTGAGGATTAAATGAGTTAATACATGTAAAATACTTAGAACATTCCCTGTCACACACCACTATGTAGGTACTTGCTATTATTATTACTGTCCCCTTTGCCTTACCCTAAAATCTACAACAGACTTCTCACTAGTCTCCTTTCATCCACTCGTGGCCTCTCCAGACTAGGCACAGCACAGCCATCAAAGGTGGGCTCCAGAAAGCTATTCGAACAGTCCAGAGCCTGCTGGAGGACTTTCACTGAATCTCCACTGCCCATCCTATAAAATCCGAGCTCCTCAATAAGGTCTATAAGGGCCTCCTGAACCCGGACCTGGCCCCTTCATTTTGCTTCTTTCCCCCATACTCTGCTCCAGCCTCGTTAACCGCCCCACCCCAGTTTCTTAAATCAGATTAGCTTCCCTGTCTCAGGGCTTTTGCGTATGCTGTTTCCCCCCTGCTGTTCCCTTCCCTACTGTCTTTCAATAATGTGTAGCGTCTACCGATCCTTAAACGTCTTTAGAACAATTAACTTCTTCAGGGAAGTCCGTTCCCCAGCTTGGGTCTGATGCCCCTTCCCTGTGTGGGGCAGGGCAATCTCTCTTCCATACTTAAAGAACTGAGCCGCACTCTCAGGGACTGAATCCCCTGGAGACACTGCTCAGCCCTCTGTGTCCCGGTGTCTCTGTCCTCTGTGGTGTTTCTGTTCTCCGTGCACCGTCCCATCCGTCCCTGCCATCCCTCACCTGGCGGAGGTCGAAGGCTGCCGCCTCACCGCGCTGTCGGCTCCTGCAGGCCAGCACCACACGCGCTCCTCGGCGCGCTAGTTCCAGCGCCGTCATCTTCCCGATGCCGCTGTTGGCGCCTGCGGAAGGCAGGCGGGAGCCTAGCTGAGACTTGGGGGCCGCCGCCGCCGCCGTCCCGGCCTCCCCGCCGCCCGCCCGCACTCACCGGTGACCACGGCCGTGCGGCCCCGGAGGCTCAAGATGCCGCCGCAGCGCGGGGCCTTCACCAGGTTGTAGTAGATAAGCACGTAGGCGCCCAGCAGCAACCCAGCGCTCAGCAGCAGAGTCTCCATGCCGGCCGCGCCTCCGGATTTCCGCCCAAGCCCTGCGCTGCCCTGGTACACCGCCTGGCAGCTGCTGATCCGCCCCGCACGGGCCAGGAAGGGCGCTGGGAGCGCCGGGATCTCGGAAAGGTGGAGGTGGAGGGTGAGGCTGGCGGGAGGGAGAACGGAGGTGTGTGTGCGTGCTGGTGAGCATGGGCCCTGCTAGCGCCCCCTAGGCGTGCGTCTGCGTCCTCTGGATGTGTGCTTGTGCGAACACCTTCTAGGTGCGTGCGTACATTTTGGGCCCTGGGAGCGCCCTCTAGGTGTGTGCCTCGGTGAACTGGTTCTAGATGCGTGTATGTGTGCACCAGCACCCTGGGAGTGCCTTCTAGGTCTGTACATGCATTTACATACCGTTTGTGTGAATGATTTTTTTTTTTGGTATACAGTGTGCCTGTGGGCCCTGGGATCACCCTTTGTGCCTTTGGATCCTGTGTGTGAATGTTTGTGTCCATGTCACTGAGAGCCACTCCAGGTGTGTGCATGTATCCGTAGCCTCTGCTTGTATGTTCTTGAATGAACATCAAATGTACCTGTCCTCTGTGTGGTGCCCTGTAGCCAAGGGCTTGCAGGAGAGGCTAACAAAGGGTGTGTGAGTCCTCTGGGTGTCAGTGTGTTGCAGTGTCCTTCCCTTCTGGAGAGGTGTGTGTACATGAATGCCCTGTGTCTGAAAGTGAGTTCTGTGCTGGATACTTTGCCCTCGATAAACAACTCCTTCCATTCCTGTCCTCATGACTCGTCCTCAGTTTCTAGGATTCTTCCTTATTCTTTCCATAGAGTCCAAGGAAGTGATGCGGTGTTCAGTGTGGCACCATCAGTTAGGAGCTGTCAGGATTCACTTTCCTTAGCTGTATCTCCCTGCCTCTGTTCCTCACCCCCTCCACTTCTGAAGGGAAGCAGGAAGAGAATGTAACATTTATGATTTCCAGGAGGGAATTCTGTGGAATGGTTCTCACAGGTGGTAGAAATGGTGAAGCTCCACCATTCAATGGAAGAGACTATCGGTGGGAACAGCTAGTTAGGCAAGGGTAATATTATTCCTGTTCGAGTGACTTGTCAGAAAAAAACAACCCTGCCTGGGAAATCTGGAACAATTTAGTATCCATTGTTTAGCACTTAACGGTGTGCCCAGCAGTGCGGTTAACCTTGGAAATATGGAACAGGGAGTTCAAGAGGCCCTTAAGGACAAGGGGAAAGCTAGGCAGATGGGTAGAAGACAGGGACAGACCTGATTCCTGGGGAAGTTCCCTATTTAGCTGCACTGTAGATTCAGGGTTCAATGGTAGATGCTGTGGGATGAGGCTGGGGACGGAATATATGAAGGAAACAAATGCATTCTCCACCCTCAAGGCAAAATCCTGACAGGTCAACAGGTACCACCTACTTGAGCAATGCTGGATAGGCAGACAGGTGCTCTCTAGCTAATGAGTCGGAGGCAGTCTTCAGGAAGACTTCCAGGGTAGTTTCTCATATAAGGCGTTTGAGGAGGAAAGGATGGAATTTGGTTTAATGAGGGCTCACTCAGGGCCTTTCAAGTAAGGTAATGCACTAGACTTGTCTTTCAAGGATCGGCTGTTGTAGGGAAATGATTGATGTCATATAACCTGTGGCACATCTGGTTTTCAAGACTGGGTTTCCTTTTCTTCATGATATTCCCCAGAGGCATCTGAATCGAGAAATTGCTCCACACTAGATTCTAAGCTCCAGGAGGCAGGGGCCACATCTGCCTTGTTGACTACTCATGGCAAGTCAACAAGATCCAAGTCCTAGGAAGGGCCAGACACAGAGGAGGGTCAAGTGGTACTTGAATAAATTAATTACTCCAGGCCTAGTTAAGGCCGACATGGACAGAACAAAACTAGGTGGTGGTATTACTTTCCTCAGAATACAAAACTAAAATAGGATAGCAAATAACTGGAACCACAGGCAGCCCCAGAACCTCAGTTAGAAGCTTCTAGACTGAAATGCAGAGATCTCATGCCAGCTCATTTTAATGTCTTGATTTTGGAGCCAATAGGAGTGGGGGCTTGCACACTCTTGGAATCTTGTGGACTTTGATCATGTCAAATGCTCATGGCCTCTGAACCCCCTTGAGTCACCTGTAAAGCCATACTGACAGCTCCCCTGAGCAGATGCACCTTTACCCTTCCACTTCCATCCATCCACCTACCTTAGGCTTACTTTTCTCCAACACCTCCCCTCCTGACTTCCCTTGGGGCATGTGACTTGTTCAGTGAGACTGGGACCAAGACCTTGGGGAGCAGTCCCTTTCAAGGGTGATGACAGGCAGGACAGACAGGCAGAAAACATAATTTGAAGTATTTTTGCTTTTTTATATACAGAATACAGGAAAGTTTCTGTAAAGTCTAAAACATTACAATTACTATGTACATTGGTACTAGTTGTGGGGTGGGAGAAGAGGAGGGAACCAGGGGTGGGAAGAGGAGAGTAGTGGCAAGAGAACAAAAAAAGGAGACACAACAGGTTTACGACAAAAACATTTTTGCTACAATAGACAATTTGAAGAAAACGCTCTACCACATGTAGTACTGTACACAGTTTTTAAAAACATTGAAAAAATGTCATCACTAGATGTATTTACACAAAATCCAAATACACTTTTCCTTATTTGAAATAAAATAGATGGACAGCCAGAAAAAGGATTCATTTCTCATTTGTCCATAATACACAGTAGCTACCTGTAGTGCAACCGCTGCAGAAAGGGAAAATAACTTGGAGGGTGGGAACCATGGAAGAAGGGTGGGTAGCGATCTTTATATTAAATAAAACAATGATATTGTATAGATTTTGCTGTATGAAAACTGTATTTTTTTCTTTTAATATAAAACTATTGTCACTGCCACAAAATAGAACAAGTTTCTGATTATTTTACAACGGCGGGCGAGGGGGAGGGAGCAGGTGGGTGGGGAATGGTTTTGTGTTGGAGGAAGTGTCCAGACCATTGGCCTTCCCCTCCCTGCCCACACTGTTCCTCAGCTCGGGTCTGCCGCTTTCCCGTGAAATGTTGAGTACAAATATATGTGCAAATGCCCCCTAGAACTTGAGAAAAGAAAAAGGATTTTTAAAAAACAGTCAAAAGGTTTTCTTCATGTCATGCAAAGATTGTAGTTGAAGGGTTTCTGGTGGAGTATAGAAAAAACCCGGGCTTGGTTTTTGTACATTTTTGCATTGCAGGAGTCTTGGGTTGGGTGGACAGGCGGGTGACAGGTTGGCCGCCAGTCCTAGGGAACGGAGTTGGAGCGCAGCACAGGGCCCTGGTGGGGCTTGAGAGAGAGCTTCTCTGCCAAAACCCCATCTTGCAGCAAGCTGGCATCACCTTTGGGCTGTTTGGTCGCAAACTCAGTGATACTAAAGACAAACTGCAGACACCCCAGCTTGATGTAGCTGCCGTGGTGCAGTAAGGCTGTGCCTTCCCAGCCGGCCCCACTGCCCCCAATCAAGCTTGAGCTGCTGGCTTTGCAGTTGCAGGGTCTTCGCTGTGGCCCCTGGGCCTGGGAACTCATCATGGCTGCCTCCTCACTTGGCTCTTCATTCTGTTTCTGGTGCCGCCGGCGCCCTGGGAACAAAAAGGATGGTCACTGGAGAGGAATAGTGAGCAGCCCAACCATCTGGGCTGTTTGCCAGATGGGTCTCTGCCCCTCCCCATTTTAAGTGCTACATAACTGGGGTGAGGGATGCTCACAAAGACTGGTGGAGTCTGAAGTCCCCAAATAGGTGTGTACACATAAGTGGGTGCATAGCACTTGGTTCTCCATGGCCTTCCCTGGACCCAGGAGTAAGAACCTGGCCAACAGGACCAGGAAGGCAAGAGACAGCACATCACTGGCAGCAAGCCAGAGCCACCCTGACTAAAGCCTTAGAAAATGTGCCCCCAAATGGCAAGCTTTGCAGCCAGAAGCCTCTGCTCCAACTTACTGATGACACTCTGCACTTTGGCAACAATACTGCTTGGGGGTGTTGGCGGGGTCTTCTCAGAGAAGTCACATGAATACAGCACATTGTCCACCGTTGTCCCATGCTCACTGTAGTTTAACAGCTCATAATGTTTGGTATTCTGAGGAGGAGGAGGGAAGGTAAGATGTGTGGTCTGCTGCGTGGGGCCTGAGGCTAAGGGGAGAGAGGACATATGGAAAAAGCTGTGCTGTTCTACCTGGGGAGTTCTCTCTTCTCCAACTGTGTCTCCCTTCTCTGTATCTCTGAATAGGGCTCAAGATTCACCTCCTGATGGAAGCCCTCCTTCTTAGTACCCCCCCCCCAACTCCTTTATTCTGTCTCTTCAGCAATGGCATATGGGATGATGAAACTCACGAGGTTGCACTGAGGGCCTGGCTTCCTTCTATGCTGTTCCCCTTCCCTGCTTTAGCCTTCCCCCCACCCACTGAGCCTGTGATCAACCTCAGGAGATATGGCAGCCCTGTTCCTGGGAGCAGGTAGCCGTAGCAGAATGCCCTTTTCACACCAAGACACTCCTCCTCCCTGGATGACAGGGAGGGAAGAAAAGAAGAATATCCTCAACACTCTTCCCCTCACCCAGGGCACTGAACAAAAACCCAGCGCCTGTGAGAGGTCTGAGGTTGGGAGAGCTCCCTCCTGCCCCATCAACACCCCTCACCTCATCATAGAATATGCAGGCGTGTTTCCCGGACACGTAGTTACAGTGACCATAGTTTGTAAGGCACACGTCCATGTCAGCTCCTGCAAGATGGCAGGAATAAGAGGAAAAGGTGGGTGGAGAACGGATTGTAAGGTGTATGTGCAGGGGAGGGAAGGGGGGAAAAGGTTAGCTTCTGGGCAGGCACTAGGAGACCTTGAGGGACAGGTAGTTCAGGGCCCCCTCCTTGCTAAAGAATAGTTGTCATGAGCTGATCTGCTTTAGCAACAGGTGGCTGCTGTTCACAGGGGAACAGTGAGCTACTGAAGAGGAAGGGGTATCACCTCCAGTAAGGGAAATGTCTAGGCTAAGGGCTAATTCCTGACTGTCCCTCTGTACAAGAGAGAGGGCTAACTAAAGCTCAGATGTGTGAGCTCCATAACTTTTTCAAAGACCTCCAGGGATAAAGCATTTGTTCTCTCCTGCGTAGTTTCTTGCAGTGTTTTAAATGCCTCACTGAGTAGCAGCAGAGCTTTGAACTCTCCTGATGCCACATTAGACACAAAGCAAAAAGGCCTTAGACACTGAAGACAAGCAGTTGCCAGTCTCCTTTATAGCCTCTGAGGATAAGAGGGTAGGCAGTCTCTAGGGCTGAACAGACTTAGTACCCACCCCCCCCAGCTGGCTCACCTGTCCCGATGTAGAGGGTTCGATAGCACATGTTCACAGCTCCTCCCAACCCTAAGAGTGGGTAGAACACAGCTCGGGCCTGTACCTCCTTTCTTTGTACTACAAGACAAGCACAGGGACAGGATCATTCAGAAACTCAGAACCTGGCACTCAAACACAAGCCAACAGAACCTGTGGCTCAAACATTAAAGAGAACTTGGACCTTTGGGTTACAACCTGAAGAATATAATCTCACTGTATGAGTAATTTTTCCAAACTCACACCCGACTTGGCTGCTTCAGGGTGAGGCTCTCTCTTACCCCACCCACAGTATTTCCCACATGGGATAAGAGGGACCAGAGCTTTGACGATGGTCATAGAATTTAAGGATGATAGTACTTTTAAGTTCTTGGTGCTGGTTGATTTGTCAGGGATATATTAGCTGGTACTACAGGGAGGCTGTGCTAAAAAACAAAACACAGACCGATGTTTTTCAACTTTACGGTGCATATAGATTACCCAAAGATCTTGTTAGAATGCAGATTATGATTTTGTAGGTCTGAGGTGAGGCTTGAGTTCTGCATTTCTAATAACTTCTCAGTTGGTGCTGATGCTGCTGGTCTGGAAACCACACTCTTAACAGCTAACGCTCAAAGGGATAACCTAAGCAGAGTCAACCTCTTGTGAAGAATTTCCAGGAGGGTAGCCCGTTAACTGTTTCTCAACTTTTGGGAAACCTTCTAACTTGAATATTTGAAAACAATTGAGCAGAAAGCACTACATATACCAAAGGGCACTTGTAGCTGCTGTTTGTGTCTCAAAGTTGACATATGAAAGTAGGTTACAGCGGACTTCCTGGAGTCTGAGCTGAAAGCTGTGGGTGCTGTCTGATTCCTATTTCCTGAGAAAAGAAACAGGATCGAAGTACTGAAAGCTGAGATCTCCATGAAGGGAGATGGCCATTCACACAGAGAGATCTGATGGTACGGTGTGGTGGCAGTTGTGTATGCGCACCTTCTGTGTGGTGCCCTCCAGAAGCCAGTGGATGTGCCCCGACACTGCCCGGTGAAGTCTGGACCCGGGAGGGGAAAAGCTGATGTATTCTCTGCAAGGCCAGAAACTTGATCAGCTTCTCGTCCAGCATATTTATCTCGATTTCTATTAATCAAAGAGAAAGATTAAAAAAGCAACTGAGGAGGAAATGGGATGCAGAAGTAGGCTAGGGTCACAGAGCAAATGGTTCAACATTTCTAAAGTCCAGCCAAGTGCTTTTTCTCAAATAGCATAATGTATGAAGTGGTACAAGAATGTTGGGCTGGGCATCTCACTAGCCATTTGCAGTGAGACGGGTCCCAGTGCAGCCTATGCAGGTGCTTCCAGTTTGGAAGCTGGGTTTTAGGTGAAATGTCCCAGAAAGGTAGAGCAAGACAAACCACTTGCCTGTGTGAGGCGGAGGGCCTGGATGTCTCTCTCATACGGGGGCTTGATTTCTACCCATCCTCTGTTTACAAAGATGGAGTCTACCCTGGTTCACCTTGATTTTAGGAGTGAGATCCCTCCTGGTTTTATTCTTCAAGCCCAGGTGATCTGCCTATGGTGATTTTCTTCTCTCCTCACTGGTCAGCTTGGCTTTGTTCTCCCTTCATCTTTGATTATGTGTATATGCATAAAGCAAAGATAGGAAAAGGAACTTTCTTTCCTACACCATACCCTTCCCCAGCCCTCTGAGGTCAGGAATCCCTTCTGTCCCTTTTTAAAATGAGCTAAATGCTGCGAGGGAACAGCACCTTCATCACAGCAGCTGGTGGTATAACAGCAGCTCACTCACTCACCTCCATTGATGTCCATATATGCTCGAAGTGAGTTGGTGAGGTCCACCATGGCAGTAGAGTTGGCTGGGAAAGAGGGTACGGTTAAAGCGCTTCCTATGGATAACGTGCCGGGGCTGACCTTGCCATCTGGGGACGGAGCAGGAAGACTGTTACTTACGTTGCCTGAGGGAAACCCACCAGTCCAATCCCTCACTGCTGAGACAGGTCTGGATTTCGGACCCAAGGTGATGTTCCCTTCTTGATTCTCACCCCACAGGCTCTGGAACTCCTAGAGCTAAAAACGTGTGGTGAGGAAGGGCAGATGGAACCCAGGCATGCAGGAGTCTCCAGTGCACTGAGACCCAGTGAAGTCCACTGCTCTGGGGAACACGGGCAGCTTCATTCTCTGGGCCATGACTACTTCCCTGCTGCCTCTACTCATGCGAGTAAGTGGTGCCTGCCCCTACAGTTCCTGACTACTGAAGTTCGACCCAGAGTGCACAATCTGCCCAGGGTGGTATTAAGAAATAAATAGAGATGGGAAAAGCTGGAGAGGAGGGGTCATCCTGGGACTGGGGAAGTCGGTCACCTTGTTTCTAAGACAGGAAAGACTACAGAGGGTTTCAATAGCATCTGAAACCTGGTTCAGATGCCAGGGCCAACAACCTCAAGGTCCCAAGTGCTGACTGGAAATAGCTGGGAGAGGTCCACGCTAGGCCACGTATGATATAAAGGGCTGCTTTTTGGCATGTGGCCAAAGGGTAAGCTTTTGGGCCAGAACTACCTCTGAGGGCATCCCACTCTGTAGCTATTCAAAAGGCACTGTTGCTTTCTAGCCCTACTTTTCCTGACATGGAGATTCCTTCAAATAGCCTGGCTCCAAGAATCCGGATCAGATCTCTGGTATGGATCATGGAATACTGAGGCCATTACCCAGAGATTCAGGCTGACCACAGTGGTTCTGGAGCACGTGTGCCTTCCTCTAGGGTGATGGAACAAAACAGGCAGAAGACTAGGCTTGGAAGATGTGGGAAGGTGGAATCAGGAGACCCAGGTTTTAGTTCCAAACCTGCCACTGACTTGGTAGATCATCTTTCACTTAAGCTTTCAGCCTAAGCAGTCCCACTGATAAAATGAAGACAAGTTAACACGTGCTTTTTCTTCTATCACAGAAACGGAGGCGCAAATAATATTGAGATCAAAATTCTCTAAAGCACAGGTGACAAACACAAGGCTGTGGGCTGAATCCAGCCCTCCACCTTGTTTCTGCCCAGCACCAGCGCTGAGCTCTCACGTAACTGTTAAGGAGTAGTTAGTTACATTTATACAGTCCTAAAATTACATTCAGCCCTTTGAAGGCAACCTCATGGCTGATATGGCCCCCGTGACAATGAGTTTGACGCACCTGCTCTAAAATATTCAGAGACATGCAGTGTTTTTTTTTGAAGCTTAAGTCTTATTTGCTGCGAAGACTGTAAAATTACTCCAAATCACCCTAAGGCTGAGCAGCACTCACCTGATGATGGCGCTGGTGAGCAGAATCGTTGGTTGGCTCCTGTGGCCAAGATACCGTCTCCTGCTGCTTGGGGGGGAGTAAGCACCCGGGTGGCATTTGGGGGTGAGCCCAGTGGCCTTGAATCTGTCAATGGAGGTCCTATTTGTGATTGGACAGTCTTTCTTTGCAAAGTGCTGGTGTTCTCGATGCTGGCACAAGAGCTGGGAATGGAAGGGGGCAGGCTTGGGACAGGAACCAAACTCCTTTGGGGACAAGAGCTGGGACCAGTGGCATTCTCTGTCTTCACAATGATGCCGACGGTGTGGTTCTGAAGCCCCCCAGCGGCTGGTGGTGTGAGGGGCCGGGGCCAGCCTTGTCGGTGTGAGAGGCCTGGTAGGGGGGTGTTGGCGCCTGGAAGTCGCCGGGGGTCCGTGGAATCAGTGGGGCTGCTGTAGAGGTGTGGGCCATTGGCTTTCACCTCTGTGTTCATTGGCCCGTTGGCAGTCCCACAGGGGGTTTTCTTGGATTTTTCCGCACAAGAACTGCAGCTGATGTCCTCTAGAGCTGGGGGTTGGTGGGGTGGAGAGCAGCTCAGGGAATTCTGGGTGCTAATCCCTGAGGGGCAGGACAAGGGATAGTGGGAAGGTGTAGGTGCCTTGTCAGCTGTTTGCAGGGAGGTGGTGATTGAGCTGTCAGTCACAATAACAGGCTTAATATCAGCCTTCTCTGTCTGTTCAGAGTCCCAATGCGAAGGCATCTGCTTAGCAGATAAATGTTTCAATATGCTGCACTGGAGCGCAACAACACTACAGAGCCACTGTAATGGAAGGAGAGGAGAGGAGAGGAGGGTAAGAGGCCTGGGAGGCGCTGGTCCTTTCCTGCCACAGCGGCCAGGGCTACAGCAGAGCTGATAAATACTGTTTCCGAGGTCCCATCTCGAATGCCCAGAAAGGGTGTGCTTGACTCCTGATAGGATTCCATTTCCATTCCCAAGCAAGACTCGTTGGTATACTCAGCAGACAACACCCTGGTCAGCAGAGCTTGGGATTCCCGTTCTGGCTCTGCCCCTAAGGCTCACCTTTTGACCAATATTCAGCAAATACCCTAAGCATTGGCTGTGTGTCCAGCATTATCACCTAGCCTCTCTATGGGTCTACTGGGCTCTTTCTATAAGACAGTTTTGCCCATCTCATAGCGCACTGGCAGACTGATGGAGAGAGCAGACTGGCTGATTCTGTAGTTCTCTTACTTGCCTCAAGAGCTGAGCCAGAGGTTCTCCCTGAAATATTCAACTCTTGGGGGGGTTGTATGTGGGGGGCGGGGGGCAGATTGTAGAAGATAGGGCTGGGAATGAGGCTACTTCCAATAATAGATGCAGAGAGATGGAAGATTAGATTTGGAATCCCAGCCCTGCCTTCACTCACCTCTTGCTGCTCTGCCTGGGTGGCTAAGTGCTCAGAGTTCAAAAGGTGCATCTGTGATTCCTCAGGGATCCCATTGCAGATCAGCTCCCCATCCCGAATGGCCGCGGGTGCAATGAGTGGGGGTGGAAACTGGTACTGAGATTTTATAGCATCAGGAACCTGTTTAGGACAGATAGAAGGAGGAAGGAGAGGAAGGTAGTGTCAAAAAGGCCAGTTGATTCTGCTGACAATCATCTTCTGTCCTTGGTGCTACTGTCCAAGAGACTACCATCTACTCCGGGTTTCACTGAGGACAAGGTGGCTCAGTGGGCTGCAACGGCTCTGTGCCATCATCTCTTTGCCAGACACATATACACACTAGCCTGAGAAGGCACAGAACTGGCCACAGCAGGTATGGCCTCCACTTTTCTTCATTAAGGTCTAAGGCCTTGAAGAAGCCAGAAATTACTGCATTCTGTCTCCGCTTTGGTCTAAGAAGTGGAAGACTGATACCAAACAGGGCTCCAGAGTGGTACTCTAGGCTCTTATTGCTTAGGGTCAAATTTGAGAAGTGACTAAACACTATCTGGAAGATAAAACGTTAAATGACATCACATTCATTGTAGGAATGCTCAGCATGAGGCCTGGCTCCAGATAATCACTCAATCAAAGTCAGTTTTCTTCAACTATTCACTCATGACTCATGAAACAACTGAAGACCTCTTTGATGCACAGAGAGAGGACACACTCTTAATCACACCACCTAAGAATGAAAGAGCCAAACAAGCAAAGAATCATTCATACATTAAACCAACATTTATTGAGCACTCCTGAGTCTGAGCATTGTGCCAAGTCCTAGAGATCCAGAGATAAAACTTATGCCTTGCCCTCAAGGAGCTCACAGTCTAGTAGGGGAGATAAACATAGAAAAATTACAATGAATGTAATGGATCCTAGAATAAAGGCATGTCTAAGTAGCTATAAAAACATGGAGAAGAGTGCTTATCTTTCTCTGGGTTCAGGAGCTTTGGATTAGAGATTTTATAGAAAGGCAGTATTTGAGCTGAGACTCAAGTTAAGAAAAAACTCTTAGGCAGCACTGGCTCATGTGCTCAGTGGATTGAGTGCTGGCCTGCAAACCGATAGGTTGCCAGTTCAATTCCCAGTCAGGGCACATGTGGGTTGCAGGCCAGGTCCCCGGTGTGGGACGTGTGAGAGGCAGTCAGATGTTTCTCTCCCTCTTTCTCCCTCCCTTCCCTTCTCTCTAAAAATAAATAAATTAAAAAAACAAACAAACAAACCTTCCAGGCAGACCAAGGGGAAATAGGGTAGGAGAGCACCACATAAGGTAGAGATGTAAATCTGGAAAACATTTGGAGAACCAAGATATTTGGTGACCAGGTCCTTAGGGAGGATAAGGGAAGAAGAGCTGAAAATGGTTCCTGGACCTTATTTCACTCTCAAATTGTACAAGTACAACATACTTTTCAGGCAATTCGTGCCCTTGGATTTTCTTCAAGAATTGGGAAGCATTTAAAAAGGAAGTATCATGTGCTCACTTTGGTAGCACATATACTAAAAGAAAGCATCATAAAATGACAGAATTTTATCAAGGCCTCTGGGCCCATTCATTTCAGCAGCGAGGCTCTCTGCATATCTACATGAATTGTACGACTAGATTTATTTTAGATTTGTTTAATTAAGGTATGAAGCATGCCACCTCTAATATATGCTACCATCAACTAAAAACACCTTAATTTTGGGAAACTGGTATTTCCACTGATGTATAAATATTTACAGAGTTAAGAGTTTGCTATCCAATTTCCAACAGTTAACGTCTTGTTGGTGGTGACACTCAGTGAAAGTGATGGGAGTGGTGTGATTTTAAAGTATGGCTGCCACCAAGTGGCCACATTTCAAAATTGCTGGTTTCTGTTGGCACTGAGGACAGTCTGTGAGACTAAATACATTTTATATGTAGGTTTATAGTGCTGGGCTCTCTAGGTGAAATGAATGAGGGGATTGAATGGTTTATAAGAAAATTTTTGCCAAATTCTCTGGACACACTTTAGCAACTGTCAAGTACATAAAATGTATTGGTAATATATGAACGGGAGCCTGGAAAAATAGATTTTAACTTTTCCTTTATAGACATTTTCCTCTTAAGTTCCTCAGTTGGGAGAGCTCCTAACTTTCCACATGGTTTCTGCTTCAACACCTCACCAGACAGCTCTAGGAAAGGGGCCATCTAACAGGAATACACAGCATGAGTGCCAGGCAAGGGGCAGTAACAGCAGGGCACATGTAAATTAGATGGAAGGGCTAAAGGGCGTTTATCCTCAGGAGAGCTAGAGACTTGCAGTTTGAAGGCCTACTTTGAGGTCTGGCACTCATAATCCTGACCACCCTCCTCAAGTATTAAAACATACAGTCATGCCCTGACTGGCCTGGCTCAGTGGGTTGGGCATCATCCCGCAAAGCAAAAAATCATTGGTTCAATTCCAGGTCAGGGCACATGCCTGGGTTGCAGGCCAGGTCCCTGGTTGGAGGCATGCAAGGAGCAACTGATTGATATTTCCCTCCCTCCCTCCCTTCCCCTCTCTTGGGTGTGTGTGTGTGTGGGGGGAAATCTTAAAGAAAAAAAAAAAAGTACAGTCACATTCATTACTTGCTGAGATACCACAGACAAGTCTCAGGGGCTTCAGCCTCCCTATCTGTAAAAGTGGGACCATGACTCTCTGTCTATCCCATGAAGGCAATCAGAACCTATTCTCCTGGACCAGGATGTGACTCACCTTCAAGCTTCTTCTTTTGACTGATTGGAGCACGCGTCGGTTAGGAGGGTGCTTCTTGTGAATTCGGTTCAGGAAGTCCACCTTGACGACATGCTGCGAAATGGTGTCCTGAAAACGGTCAAACACCTGGCACCGATTACTCAGCGTCATATTCTTCTGGTTCAGCTAGGGACAAAACAGAATCACCCTTGCAGTGAATCTCAAAAGGCATCCCTTTCCCAACTAATTATTCTCTAGGTTTAATGGACCAAATGAGGTTTTCTGTCAACACTCCTGTTAGAGGGCTGAGAATGTACATGAGACTTTCTCCCTCAGCCCTACTGAGTAAAACAAGGGAAAACTGGCAGTTTCCATTCCCTGAGAGGCTTGGGGGGGGGGGGGGGGCGGGAAATAGGGAATTAGCCAAAAAATACCCTTCTAATTTCAGTCTCTGACAGTCTTCTGTCCAGCTCGGACTGCCCTTTGTTAGTGTGTCCTAACAGAGCATAGGTTTCTGAGGAGAGGCAAGCCCTGGCCCCTAAGAGGCCCAGACTCCACTCCCAGCAAGAGACTCTCTCCCAGAGGAAGCAGGACTGTTGTCTATACAGGAGTCTGACAGTTGGGACAGACCAGACTCCTGTGTGCCCTGCCCTATTCCTTTCCTATGGTGCTGGGGAGCACTAGGGAACCCAGATGGATATCATAGTCTTGTTCTATAGGAGGCAAAACAAAAAACAAAAAACCCTGGACTGCTCTAAAAGGCCAATAATAATAAATTACCCAATTAACTTCTCATCTGCTGGAAAGGTGTTCTTTATGACTCATACTTGGGTAAACTGCCCATGGTTCTTTTTTTCTGGTTCAGTAGGATGCAAAACAAGGTATTCACACTGAGCCTCAGAGAGAAGCTTACCCCTAGATAAACCTTTCTGAGCAGCATTAGTCAAACAAAGAGGGCAAAGCAACTATTTTCTTCCATGTGTGCAAGCCTGTAACTGAAGTTCTCAGTGTAAAGTGAGGAACACCCTGTCGCACTGAGAGCTAACATTCCACGGCTGTCACCATTTGATAGATAATGTCTTATGTAGTAACATTTTTTTTTTAATTTAGAAAGGCTGCCCTGGCTGGTGTAGTTCAGTGGATTGAGTGCGGGCCTGCGAACCAAAGGATCGCGATCTGATTCCCAGTCAGGGCACATGCCTGGGTTGCAGGCCAGTTCCCAGCAGGGAATGCATGAGAGGCAACCATACATTGATATTTCTCTCCCTCTTTCCTTCCCTTCCCCTCTAAAAGATAAAGAAATATAATCTTCTTATAAGGGAGCTGCTCCTCCTGAAGCCCTCCCCTGTTCAATCTTGTGAGTGACTATTTTAAGTGCCCAAGGTCTTAAACCTCCTTTGGAGGTAAATGACAGTTCTGTTCCAGACCTAGGAAGTGGTCTGGAAAGTGTACCCAAGACTCCTGGGAAATAATACCTTCACATCGCTCACTCAACAACTTACTCAACACCTATAAGTGTTATGACAAGGTGATCGTAAAGAATCAAAGTAAAAGAAGGGGAAAAGAGCCTCATTTGGTACCTAGGACAAATCAGGTGTTCAATAAATGGGTTGACTGTCAGGAGTACCACTATAACCATGTCAGTGTTTCCAAAGTTACTGAGCAATTAGCTAATACCTGGAATATAAAAATAAGTATCTTAGAATTTTGTTACTTTGTTCTCTCTAAACATAAGGGGCAGGAAAATACGGAAGCAACCACCACAAAAGCATGTATTTCCTTAAGGTTGGATCTAATGTATCCTGTTTCAGGGCTGTAACATCAACTGCTTAATTCACTGTGGAAGAAATTATCCACAAACAACCAAGTCTGCTTGCGCAGCTAAAACAAGGCATTGTGAGAAGGGGCAAAACGCACAGCTGAGACATGTCAAAATAATTGAAATTGAGTAGGATGGTCTTCAGAAACCAGCATCTGAGAGATTATAGTGAATTCTTGTACACAGCTGACCTTACTATGGTTTCTACTGAATGAGTCCATGCTCTAGCTGTGCCCAAAGAGGACGGAAGGGACACTGCTGTTCTTACCACCACATGTTCGATGTGATTCGGACACATCCATCTGCCCAGGGGCATGGCAGTGAGTGGTGGCTCGAGGCAGTCCATGTGGAACAGGAGGGGACAATAGTCACACTGGATGAGAGGGGCCACACGACAACTCCTGCAAAAAAGAGATGTAGGCCATTTCTGTGGCAAGATGTAAGAATTCAAACCAACTGCACTGTGGAACAACCTCCCCTCCTTAATCCTAACAATGTTCTCCCACATCCTCTTCCCTCAGTGATTCAGTTACATTAATGATTAGGAAGATGGATGAAGTTGGGGGCTACCACAGGTTCTCCATTATTCTCTAAGAGGGCTGTGACTTGTCAGGAAGTAAATGTTTACTTGGAGTACAGCTAAAGTGGCTGTTAGAATATGATTGATCAATGCACAGTACCCACTGCAGGAAGACAGCCAACCTAATCTGGTATTTCTAGTCCTTATTTAAAAAAAAAAAAGCAACTGGTTCATTAAAAAAACAAAATTCGCACACATACAAGCAACCTTTCTAACCTACCACAGCAAAAAAAATTTTGTTCTGCGTGAGGCACCTGGAAAAACGGACAGCCAGAGAGCTGTGCTGGGATTTTTTAAATGTATTCATGTAAGTATAATTAAAGGGATGGGGCTTAAGCAAATGCCAATTATAATTTTTAACTATGATATTCCTTGGGTCCTCAAGATGCATTGGAGCCACAGTTTGGGCCTGGCTCGGAGTTCTGCTGTTCTATCTAGTCCCCTAGAGCTTTTGCTGTGGAATATTTCTTTTTCATATTTTTCTCCTGTTATCTTGCCCTTCTAACACATTTAAACAAGTCCATCCTAAGTAAATGAAGCAGCTGGTGTCTGTCACTGAGGAGATCTTATCTGAAGAAAACCAGTGTCCCATGAAGCTACAACTGGGGCAACCTAGAGGCTTTTGGTTCACAGGCTGGCACAGAGGCTTTTGACAGTCATCCAGTCTGGTACATATGAGCCACCATGCATACCTGCAATACTTTAAAAGTCACCTTTAGTACCTTAACAATTATTTACTGTTTCTAGGGACTTGTGTCTCTGCTGGCCAGCATTCTTCCTGATAGCTAGTCTGAATATCTCACACTTCAGTTTAAGTCCAACTCCTCTTATTCTAGCCTCTATAAACACAGTTTACAGTACTTTGGTACTGTGGTTCTTCAGGAAGTAACTCACATGGTTTGAAAGAGGGGAGGGACAAGAGAAAAATACCATTTGCTGAATATGAGGAAGAGCCCCTTAGTACAGAAGAAAAATACCTGTTACACGTGAAGCAGACTTTGACTGGTAAGGGCACGAGACCATTGTGATCTAACTCATGCTGTGTCTTCTTAACATTTTTCCCTGTGGTTTCCTCCTTTCTTCTTCTCTTGCTAGAACCTAGAAGAGAAGTTGGTGGTGCTAAACTTTCTCTAGGTGCTGTGTTCCTAGCCTGAGATATGGAAACAATAGTTAAGTGAAAGAAAGAGATCTTAGTAAAAGCAGGTATTATGGCCTAGAGATGGATCTCTTTCTGAGGCCCCCTGGGCAGGTTTCAAGTGAGAAAAAGAATTAGAAGGGAGACTGAGAAATAAGTCAGAACTTTGATCAGAAGTTACCTGTTCTGTGGCAGAAATATATCTAAATGTTTTTACAAATATAAAGTGGCCAGAAGCCTAAGTTAGATACTGAGAACCTAAGAAATATAAATAGGTCAAAAAGCCTATTCTATGGAAGTGGCTGAGGAAAAAGCTACAATTTCGCTGAATTTTAACTCAGAAATCAGAAAAGCTTTAATCTCATATATATCCTACAGGCCAGTAAGTTTCTCAAGCCTGCAATTTCACTTTCTCTGGAAGAACAAAATAAGATCTAGAAGCTTCATGGTATCAAGCAGAAGTCATGACTTGATTTGTTTTTATAACAAAGGGCAATTTGGCAATATTTATCAAAACTATAAATTATATTACAGGAACTAGTATAAAGGACACATGCACAACAACTAAGGGGGTGGAAATGGGGGGAGGTGGGGAGCAATGGGGGATAGGCTGGGATGGGAGTAAAAAAACAAAACTGTACTTTAACAATAATTTTTTTAATTTTTAAAAAATTTAAACAAATCAAAACTATAAATTATAGTTTTAACCCAACAATTCTAATATTATTAAGAATTTATCCTACAGACACACAATCACATGTGTGTACAATGACAGAATTATCTGTTGGAGCACACTATCTATAGGAATAAAAGATTAGGAAAAATCAGAATAGGAAATTAATAGGAAATTAAATACATCTATATAATGAATACAACTATATATGACTTCTAAGTGAAAACAGAAATGTCTACATTAATTTGAAAAGCTCTCGGCCCTGGCTGGTGTGGCTCAGTGGATTGAGCGCGGGCCTGCGAGCTGGAGGATCGAGGTTCGAGCCGGGGCACATGCCTGGGTTGCAGGCCGGTTCCCAGCAGGGGACACATGAAGGGCAATCATACACTGGTGTTTCTCTCCCTCTCTCCTTCCCTTCTAAAAATAAATAAATAAATAAAATCTTTAAAAAGAGAAAAGCTCTCTATCTACAGGACACTGTGGCCAAAATTAAAAAAAAAAAGAAAAGAAAAAAGCAAGGTGTAGAACAGTATACCAAGTACACTATTTAGGGAGAACTAATGAGCATGTATCTGTATTTGCTTACATACGCACAAAGAAACTCTAGAAGGAGACACAGAAGAACAAAACAGTGGTTTAGCTGCGAGGGGTAGGAAGGTGCAGACCTGGCAAAAGGCAGACAGGAGTGGAACGGAAATTTTTCATTGCAAGCCTTTTTATATTTCTTGATTTTTAAACCATGTGGATATATTAGCTATTAATTTTTTAAAAAGTAACCCTGGGAAGTTTGAAAACTAAAAAACTGAACAAGAACTATCAAAGCTCAAAGCTTCAAAGATCTCTCTAGGATGAACCACGGACAGCATGAAACAGTGGCTACATAGACAGTAACCTCACAGGTAGCACTGCCCTTCGGCTGGACAATAATCCTTTGGGAAAGCTGGGGTGGGAGAGGGGAAATAATGGTTTGGCTAACCTGGTAGTGCAGTGGTACAAGTCAGTTCATTGGGCAACTGGAATTGGGTGGGGTTCCGCTCCATGGCGGCAGCAATCAGCAGCTCAAAGGGCCGCCTCAGCTGGGGCTGCACATAGTCCGGCTCTGCTGCCACTGGCTCCTCATCCACATCAATGATGTCCTCGTCAACGTCGTTCTGCTCAGAGGTGGGGGTCTCTGTGCTGGCATTGGATGTGGGTGTGCCAGGCCGGCTGGCTCTCCTCTCCAGGATCCGGGCATGGGCAATGGCCTTGAGTTCAGTTTTGCTAGCTGATCTGTCCAACAAGTCAGTGTCACTGCTGGGGGATGTAGTCCGTTTGCTGGATTTGTCCACCAGTCCATTAACATGGCCCAGCTCCTTTTTCTGCTCTCGCTTCTGTGCAAATGAACAGGTGGGCCCATCACATAAAGTACCACAAAACAGAAAGAAATGGATGCTACAAAGTCCTGCTAGACTAGTAACCAAAATTATTAAAGTCACAGACTCATTCACTTGGGAACACATGTCTGTTAAAGTTCACAAATTAAAGCTGAATTAAACTAAAGCTGGCAAAACTATTGCAACAGAGAATCACCAAAAAGTACACAAACTTAGAAACTATACAAATTTGGTTGGACATCATTTACTCTAAGTCATTAGAATGACTAAGTCATTCTAAGTCAACTCGAGGCCTGCAGGCTGTATGTGGCTCAGGATGGCTATAAATGCAGCCCAACACAAAACTGTAAATTTACTTAAAACATGAGATTTTTTTTGTGATTACACGTTGCAATGTATTTCATGTATGGCCTAAAACAACTCTTCTTTCAGTGTGGCCCAGAGACACCAAAAGGTTGGACACTTCTGCTCTAATAAGTCATCATATGATACACAATATCTCTATGCAAAGTAGAGGTGTAAAGGGATGAAAAATTAACACAGTGAGAATAAACCAATGAGATCATGGTAGTTTGCCTTGGAGTGGCATCCTGACCTGAATGGTTTTTAAAAGAACTTTGCTTAAAATAAAGTCTGCAAAGCAAAGGTAAGAGATAAAACAGGCAAGCAGAGCTCCCTGTCCAGGGAGATTGGGTGCTGGCCTGGAAGGTAACCACATTACAAAGTGGAAGGGTGGTGTGTGAAAGGTAAAAACTCAGCAGTTTTTACCTCATGGTGGCTTTCAATATTTCCAATTTAACTAGCACTCTGAAAGCGACGCTTCTTTGGAAAGGTGAAGAAATGGAAAAAGACCAAGTGTATGCAGTAGGTGACTAACAATACACTTCCCTCCAGGACTCCAAATATAGTGATCAAATGAAAGTTTAACACTGGTCTCCAGTCAGGAGGCCTGGGATCTTGTCCTAGTTCTGTCATGACTTCTTATGACCTTGGGAGACGCAGGTTGTTGGGCAGGAATTTCTCTATCTGTAAAGAGAGTCTAGTAAAACCTTTCCTCTTCTCTTCTCAGGGACACGGTGATGATAAAGAGGGTCACATATATGAAAGGGATAGCTCTGAGTTGGGAGAACCTAACCTCCATTATGAATAAAACCTGAACATCAGAGGTGGATGAGGCTCAGAAGTATCATTTCAATCTACTTCAGTGTCACTACAGGAGGCCAAAGTGGGGGAAAAGCTATGAGATTCAGCTCTGGTAGGCAAAGAGGACCATTTGAGAGCAGGTCAGAGTAGCATTTCAAAAAAAAAGCATACTGTCCTGGCTGGGTAGCTCAGTTGGTTAAAGTGTTGTCCCAATAGGCCAAGATTGTGGGTCAGGGCACATTCAAGAAACAATCAATCAAAAAATATAAATAAGTGAAACAACACATTGATGTTTTTTTTCTCCTTTCCTTCCTTTCTCTAAAATCAATAAAAACAAAGAAAAAGCAAAAGCATACTATGTCAGAAAAAGGCCTACTATAATCCCCAGCAAGTAGCTGTTTCCAGAAAATTGATGCAGAGCTTCAATTGATAGAGCTCTGGAGTGAGGCAGAATTTGGTTCAAATCTTGGCCTTGTCAATTCCTTTGAGCTCTTGGAAAAGTTATTCTGCACTTGTAAGCATAAGTTTCTTCCTTTCTAAAATGGAGATACTACCACCAGCACCCTCAGATGGCTATCCAGAGTAAATGAGATCATATTTGTAAAATACCCAGACGATGGACACTAAAATAATGCTAGTTCCTCTTCTCCACCCTCTGTTCCTGGCTTCACCTCTTCTCCCTCAGCTATTCCCAACTCTTTCACATCCAGCTTTTTTGAATGGTAAATTTCTGAAAGGCTTTCTGGCAGGCGTTTCTAATTGGCCCTGTTCTAATCTAAATGAGGATACACAGGAAGAGATCCTGGGAGATGAACAGGCTGGAGGACAGCCTGTTTTATGGACTTGAAGAGAAATCAAACTACAGCTATGGTTAAGGGGCTGAGTCGGCCTTGGCTTGCTTTTTGAAAGGAACCATTGTGAACACACTGAAAAATGTCTGCCTAACTGTTTACCTTCTTCCTAAAGGCTGAAAACTGTTACACACATAAACCACAATCTCTGAATCATCTCATCCTGTTTCTGCAACCAAGGAAGTCATCATTCATTGTGACATCATGTTCAGGGGCCAGGAAAACAGAAGTGATGTCACAACAAAGGAAGTTACTTGGTGTATAATCAGTGTGGGGGAAGGGCAAGGGGCGGTTTACAATTTGCAGACAAACTGTAATCCACAGCCTATAATTTGAGGGTTGACTTCCTCATAATCTGGGTGGAAACACACCTACTTCCTTTTTTGATAAGGAAAATTTAGTTTTTGCATCCCACAGAAGCTCTCTCAAAGTAGAAATAACATTCTAAGACAGTGCTGAGTTACCAAAACCAAGGGAAGGGAAGCTAAAGAGAGATTAGGCAATCTGGGGTACTTGTGGGTTCAAATCTCCCCTCCCCCACCACAATACACCTGGCTAAGCCTTTGAATACCAGTGAATTATTTGCCTTGGGGTAAGAGAACTCCTTTTTTCATCAAGCTGGAGAAGCAGCCTTTTTTCTTCAGCTACTTTCAGCCATGGATATAGTTGCCACATTCAGGCCACTTACAGGAGGCCTACAAGGAGATTAGACCTCTCCTGTGCTACTGAGTGAACATGGCTTAGTTAAATTAACACACCTCTTCTGCCCATTTCAGCAGCTCGTGTTTGGATTTTAGGCCCTATTGGATTCCAAAGAGTCACCGTGAGAAGAATATGGGTGATTCCAGGGCTGGAAGAGACAAGAAGAAGGGATGGAAATGCCTTCAGGACCAGGCCAATTTAGCTCTGGAATATAAGTGCTCTAGATCCGGCATTCTGAGAAAGCATTCAGAAAGCAGCATTATTACCTTTCGACGAACAGTGCACCGGTGACACATCCACTCCCCAGGAGGCAACATCTCTTCACTCAGTGGAGGGTTACTGTAGGGAAAAGACAAGGGTAAGACTAAGTAACTAACTGACCCTTTGCAGCAGCAGGAAAAAGCCTTTTAGCTATAGGTCTGTCACAAAGCTGCATGGCCCTCAACTCCTATTTTGACTAGTGTTGCAGCACTGCTAGGCTCTCTCATCCTTCAAAACTCTTACTTGGCATTATTTACAATAACCTACAGAGTGAGCATCCTTTCCCACATCTTAGAAAGAGAAGCCAAATCCAGAGCTATTATCACTGATAACAGGGAAAGAACTGGTTTGGAACCCTAAGAGTCATTCCCAAATTATGCACCATGCTAATAAAATCATTGATAGGTCCTCTACACTCTTTTCAGTCTGTTAGTGTAAGTCCAAGCTCTTCAACCTGCTGTTCAAAGTCTTCCTAAACATAGTCCCATTTCATCTTCCAGGCCCCTGTTGGGTACCCTTTCCCCCTAGTCAGATTGAAGGCTTGCTATTTCTTCCTCTAGAACACTCTTCCCCTAGAAAGTGATGCCTGTCAAAACCCTATTTATCCTGTAAGGTCTGCCTCAATCAGCCTATGGTAGATTAGAGATGATTGCAAATTCTTTGACACTCCTTCCACCCACAGGTAGTCGATTTCCTTCTTGAACTGGGTTTGCCTTGTGTCTTGTTTTGACCAACAGAATGCAGCAGGGGTGATAATGTACTTTCCAAGGCTAGGTTCTTAAGAGACCTGTAGATTCCATTTTTACATGCTTGGAATGTTCCATCTCAGAGCCCTGCTGTCATGCTGTGACAGGTCACCAGAGGAGACAAGACATTCCAATTAACGACTTCTGCTGGACTCCAAGCCAGCACCACTACTGCTATGTGACTGAGTCATCTTGGACCATGCCAGCTCAGTCGAGCTTCCACATGACTGCAACACCAGGCAACAACACACAGAAGAGAAAAACCACTCAGCCGAGCCCAGTCAACACACAGACTCCTAAGTGATAATAACTAGAATTTGTTTTAAGGTAGTTTGTCATGCAACAATAGGTAACTGAGGACAGCCCCTCCATGTGTTCTTCTGGGATTACTCAGACATCCTAACCCCTTAGCTGCATGGTTTTACCTGACTTCTAGTACCTTTCCTGATTTCCCTGATGTGATAGTTCTCTTATTTCTTTTATTAGAGGTAGCAAGACAAGGAGTATCTTCCCGATTTGTAGCTTTCTAAGAGATTACACATAGTAGTCACTCAGTAAGTCAATAGTGAGTCAAAATTAAAGCTGTGTATGGCTTGCCTTATGGATTTGCCAGATCATTGATTTCCATTAAGGCCACACTAAGAGCCATGTGAGACTTTATTAAATCCTTGGGACACTTACAGTGTCTATACAGCAGTTGTTCTCAAAGTGTAATCCATAGAGCATCATCATCTGGGAACTTATTTGAAATGCAAATTCTAAGACCTCACTCCAGGACCTTTGAATCATATATTCTGGGGATAGGGATCAGCAATTTATGTCTAACAAACCCTCCAGATGATTATGCTCAACACCAAAATTTGAAAACCACTGCTATAAAGACCATATTCATTTATGCTTAAGAAATTCCTAAATGTAGCCCTGGATGGTATGGCTCAGTGGATTAAGCGCTGGCCTGTGAACCAAAGGGTCACTAGTTTGATACCTAGTCGGGACACATGCCAGGGTTGCAGGCCAGGTCCCTGGTTGGGGACGTGCAAGAGGCAACCACACATTGATGTTTCTCTCCCTCTCTTCTCCCTCCCTAAAAATAAATAAATAAATAAATCTTTAAAAACAGAAAGGAAGAAATTCCTACATTTGCCCTGGCTGGCGTGGCTCAGTGGATTGAGAGCAGGCCTGCGCACCAGAAGGTCACCAATTACATTCCCAGTCAGGGCACATGCTTGGGTTACAGGCCAGGTCTCCAGTAGGAGGTACATGAGAGGTAGCCACACATTGATGTTTCTCTCCCTCTCTTCCTCCCTTACCATCAATCTGAAAATAAATAAATAAATAAAATCAAGAAAGAAAAGGAAAGAAAGAATGAAAAGAAAGAAAGAGAAAGAGAAGAGAAAAAAAGAAAAGACTGATTCTTACATTTGGCCCTAGCTGGTGTGGCTCAGTGGTTTGAGTGCCAGCCAGTGGACCTGCAGGGTTGCTGGTTTGATCCCCACTCAGGGCACATGCCTGGGTTGTGGACCAGATTCCCCAGTAGGGGGGTGCGTGATAGGCAATCACACACTGATATTTCTCTCCTAGTCTTTCTCCCTCCCTTCCTCTCTCTCTAAAAATAAAAAATAAAAGCTAAAATCTTAAAAAAAAAAAAAAAATCTTATACCTGGCCCTGGAGTTATCTTAGAATGGTAAGGATGAAATTTTTCTTCAAAAATATGAGAAAATACTAAAAATACACTTGAAGGTTGAATATATAAGAACTCTCCTTTAAGTCCCAGGGCTTAATGCTATCCTGCTTTATCATTACTACCTAAAACAACAATGGGCTGGCAAATTTCCCTAGCTCCACGCTTCCCTGGAGTACTGAGCATGCATGTAAGGATGCCCAGCAAGCCCTCACAACTCATTGCTCCCTTTCCTCCCCGTCTCCTTGGAGGAATCTGAGGAGGATCCTAATTAGGAAGGAGAAAACTGGAGGCACACTGGCCTGTGGGGATAAGTCTTCAAGCTCTGGAGGACCACAAGCAAATGTCACCTGTAAAGTCTACCTTTGTTCTCTGCAATATAAATCTGCACTAATGCAACCCAAACATTAAAACCCAAACTAATGAAATGCACTCATGTAATTTGCAAAGACTCTGTTATGCTTCAGCAGCTGTCATGTTAAAATTAACTCCAAAAAGGCTGTCACTTTTTATTCTGTTTTTCATCATTTCTTTTCATCTGTCCACTGGCTTTGTACCAAGATATCCTACACCACATGTAGAGGAGAGAAGGGTGAGGCAAGGTAGTACAGGCTTAGATCTTTTACCAAAATGTGAATGGCAGCCTGGCCACCCTATTACGTCTTCCCCAATCTATTCCCAATGCTGCTGGCGGGATGATTTATTTAAAACACGGTTCTGATCATATCACTCTCCAAATGAATAAACCACCATCCATTATAGGATAAATTTCAAGTTTACTAGTACTATAGGTTAAGACCCCTGTGGCCAGAAACCTGCCTCTTTCAACAGCTCCATTAAGACCACTGGCTCCCTACATAGCTCATACTGTTTCTCAACTGTTCATTTTACAGCCACTACCCACAACCACAAGAGCCTTCCCCTACTCCTTCGCTTGGTGGATTGCTCATATTTTGGGGGCTTAAGTCAGGTGTTATCTCCAGGAAGACTTAATTCTCAGCCCCCATTCTCTTATGGCACTTGTGGCCACACTGTATTGAAACTATATCATGTATACAAATCCCTTCTCTATGCCTCATTGACCTTTATACTTCCACACTCTGCACAATGCCTGGCACAAAGTAGGTACTCAATAAACCCTTAAAGAACTAGGGAACACTACAAAGAATGGGCTTCTCGGAAGTGAAGGTAACACTTCTAAAGTCATGAGGCAAGGCAATAATACAATTTGGGTAAGTGCTTGTTTTGGTGGTTAATCACACATAAAATTACTTATGTCTTCCAAGTCACAGAACAGTTAAGACATCAAAATCTGCACTTGCAAACCTAAACTTCATACTAAACCAAGCCTGCCTACTCATTTAAATCTCCTTTATTATTTATTTATAAATCCTCACCCGAGGACATATTTTCATGGATTCTTTTTTTAAGAGTGAGACGAAGGGGCAGGGGACATCAATTTGTTGTCTACCATATGAGCCCCAACTCTCAGTTGGGGCTTATATGGTAGACAGCCTACAACCTAGGTATGTGCCCTGACCAGGAATTGAACCAGCATCCCTTCGGTGCATGCAATAATACAACTGAGCCATGCAGCCAAAGCTAAATCTCTTTTAAACAATTTGATTTTTTAAAATTCTTTTTAAAAAAATTATTTATTTATTTATCTTTAGAGGGGAAGGGAAGGAGAGAGGGAGAGAAATATCAATGTATGGTTGCCTCTCGTGCGTCCCTTGCTGGGAATTGGCTTACAACCCAGGTATGTGCCCTGACTGGGAATCAAACCTCGATCCTCTGGTTCACAGGCCCGAGCTCAATCCACTGAGCTACATCAGCCAGGGCTACAATTTGATTTCTTGTTTTTCTCTCTTAATATAGAGGTAAAATGCTTAAATTTTTTATTTTATTTATTTTTAGAGAGAGGGGAAGGGAGGGAAAAAGAGAGAGAGAAACAGATATATATGAGAGATACATCGATCAGTTGCCTCTCACATGCCCCCAACTGGGTACTCAGCCTGCCTCCTAGGCATGTGCCCTGACTAGGAATGAAACCAGAGACCGTTTGGCTTACAGGTCAACATTCAACCTACTGAGTCCCACCAGCCAGAGCTAAAATTTTTATTAAGAGGCTCTTAAAAGTAGCTCCTGGTTGGTTTCTAAACAATCACTTTTAGAGATAAGTTGCAGAACACATATTTTTCAAAATTCTACATAATGGCCACAGGCTCCTCGTCTGCCCTGAAGGGTATGAGTTTAGGGTCATCTCCAGCAAGAACACATAAAAGAGTAAGGCCTTGTTGGGATTTTGCTGCTTTCTTAGAGATAGAAATAAATTTGAAAATGTGGTTATCTTGAGAGTAGGCAGTAAAATCTAAGATGAGACTGCAAGGGAAAGTCTGTGTTTCTAGAAAATGATCATCACAGGCATAGCAGGAACACAGGAACTGCCCATCATAGTGCTTTCTCATTAATGCTATTTCCACTTTGCTCCTAGCAATTTCTTTCAAGCATTTTAGAAAGCAGTTGCCTCCAGGAAAGACAGACTGTCACTGAGGTAAGAGGCACAGAAACTGGTTCTTGAAAAAGGATGTTTTGCAAATAGACTAGTTTTGTTCCATATCAAATACTGCCAGCAGGGAAAGGATTGCAGGGAGAAAGGAGATTCTATAGCCTCAGGGAACTCAAGTACAAATCCTGAGGACTTCTCTACCTTAGCAGCCCATCTTAAAGCTCCTCTCCCAAAAATGAATGTACCCATAAGTTTAGTGTGCAACTTTGAAATAGCTACAGGCATACCTCAGAGATACTGCGGGTTTGATTCCAGACCACTGCAATAAAATGAGTATCACAATAGAGAGTGCAATGCAAATATTTTTGTTCCCCAGGGCATATAAAAGTTATGTGTGACTACACTGTAATCTCTTAAGTGTGCAGTAGCACTGTCTAAAAAACAATATATATATATATATATATCTTAATTAAAAAACTTTGTTAAAAAATGCTCACATTATTTCAGCCTCAGCCAGTTGTTAGGTTTTCGCTGCTAGAGGGTCTCAACTCCAATTTGTAAAAAACATAGTGTCTGTGAAGTGCAGAAAAACAAGGTATGCCTGTACATGCACCACAATCTTTCAAATCATGATATGCCTGTCAAAAAAACCTGAAACAACAACAAACCAAGGCTCTGTTCCCTGATCATATATCAATGAAGACAGGGTGCTGAGGGCCATTCTCTACTAAAGGAAATCATTTAAAAGCTAAAAGTCAGGTAATGCTGAAATTATTCTACTTGAGTTTTCATTGCTCAGCACTGAAAACCATGAAAATACTATAACAAGTCAGTGTGGCTTGTAAAGACAACAAAGCTTCCTAATCACTAAAGCTTAGAAAGAGCACAGTGATAATCTCATTTTACATCTACATAGCGTATTACAGTTTACAAAGTGTTTTCACAGATGCTCTTATTTGGCTTTCACCACCGTACTGTGAGAATTAACTCTCATTCCCATCACACAGGTAAGGAAACTGACTTATATAAAGCCATGGAGCCAGGAAGTAGCAGAATTAGAACCCAAATCAATTTCTTGGCTCTATCAAATCTCGAGTCCAAACTGTTTTTAAAGAACCATTAGTAATTATTTCTGGGAAACAGTAGTATATCCATCAGGGTATCTTCCTTAAACTCAAGTTGGGCATTTTCTTCTTCTTCTTCCTTTTGTTTTTATTTAAAGATTTTATTTATCCATTTTCAGACAGAGGAAGGGAAGGAGAAAGAGAAAGAGAAACATCAACTTGTAGTTGCCCCTCACGTGCCCCCACTGGGGACCCAGCCTGCAACCCAGGCATGTGCCCCAGCCTGGGAATTGGACTGGCGACCCTTTCGTTTGCAGGCCAGCGCTCAATCCATGGAGCTGCACCCGCCAGGGCTGAGCATTTTCTTCTATATCAGTCAATATTTACGAAGTTTCCACTGCTTCCTAACTAATGCCACACAGGAGGTATCACATTGAAGGAGGGACATAAAGCCAATTTATGATCTACTCCATCAAGACACATAGCCTTTGGGGAGAGAAGATCAAATTCAATTGTACATTCAAGTACGTATTGGACATTTATTTTATGCTAGGCAGTACACTAAGTGGTGAGATTTCTGACATGGTCCTTGCTCTCAGGGATCACAGGCTGGAGATGCGAAAAGGACAGGTGGCAATGAGACCACATACAATTAACTACAAACTAATTCTTGCCACATAAACCTATATAAGACTCAATTGCTCACAGATGCCAAACTCAGAAGCCCCAAAATTTGGTCATTAGGTACCTGACTGTGACAGTGGCCTTTTCTCTACTCTCTTTCCACAATCTAGAGCTATTCAGCAAATGGTAATCCAGCCAGTGATCTCTTATTTATTTATTTAAAATATTTTATTTATTTATTTTTAGAGAGGGTAAGGGAGGGAGAAAGAGAGGAAGAGAAACATCAATGTGTGGTTGTCTCTTGAACGCCTCTTACTGGGGACCCTGCCTGCAACCCAGGTATGTGCCCTGAGTAGGAATCGAACCAGTGACCTTTGGTTTGCAGGCCAGCACTCAATCCACTGAGCCACACCAGCCAGGGCCAGCCAGCGATCTTTTAAAAATGACAAAGTTAAGGATCTCAAGAGATTCAGAAATAAACTATAGTTTTAATAGAAGCAGGTGTATGCCTGCATTTTGAAAAACGCCTGATGAAAGGAAGGTTCTGAGAGTAGGCTTTTCCTAGGAATAGATGTTTAAATCTATCAAGCACACAATAGCATTTGAACCTTTAGATTACTTCTAAGAACTGTCCAAGTCCTGAGAAGGAAGGTGAGTCCTGGAATAGTTGTCTTCAGGATGTGAGCAGACTTGTCTTGGGAAACTAGCAGCTCTTTAGTCAACAGGCCAGGGACCTCTATTTTCTGGCTTCAAAAGAATATGGCTTGTCCTACTGTAAGACGGGCACTCTCCTCCACAGCAGAGAGGACAGTGCCCCGTGAGGATGGAGCCCCTTCCCATCTTTACTGCTTAGGGATGTTTCCTTCAGATTACTTGTTTAAAAGTGCTGGACTACAATTTCTGGCTACAAAATAACTGTTCACGGCTTTCCAACTATATTTATTTATTTAATTACTGACTGCTTTCCTTCACTATAATATTCACTTAGAAAGTGGGAAAGGGAAGAGAAAAAGAGGGAGATGAGTTGCCTCTCCAACACACCCCTACTGGGGACCCGCCTGCTGACCAGGAATTGAGCTGGTGACCTTTTGGTTTGCAGGACGATTCCCAACCAACTAAGCCATGCCTGCCCGGGCTCACTGTTTATTTTAACCACTACCTGATCTTAAAAACATTCTGTTAGCTATAAAATAGTCCGTAACGAGAGAGCTCATCTTCAGAGATGGGCCTCTAAACTGTTAACAGAAGTATCTGTGTACAAACCAATTAGAAAGCTGGTCAAGGACACTGACTATTCAGAACTAAAACTCCTAAGGCCAACCTCTGCAGTAGGTCTTCAGCATCTAGACGAATCCAAATAACCCATCTCCATTGCTGATGAGGGTGTCTATATAGGTTCATTTGGAGAGTTATCAAAGAGAAAACCACAAATATACACCCCTCAACTAACTGTAAAGCCTGTACTGACAAACCTCTCCATGTCAAATATTTAAAGCCAGTAGCCAGATGATCCCAACTACAGCCAAAAAAAACAGACCCCAATTTTAAGTTAGAATGCCTCTTTCATAATTCACTAATGAGGCTACAGTTCACTACTGCAGGTGGAAGATACTGGTAGTTGTCATGGTTCTTGGCTCTAATTAAAAGGATCTATTTCAAGCCATCCAGTAGCATGGCTGATCAGAGTCTAACCTCACCCATCTTCCTTGCCTATTAATGCATGTGAAGCTGCACATTAACATTTACTTCAGATTTAGTCCCTGCCAGTGGGACCTGTTGCTCTGCATTAATTATCCATCTAGTGCAGTTTTTCAGTATGGAATTGGAAGGGAAAAGGGGGAGGGGAACACAAGAACAAAGAGAGGAGGGACAAGGTGGAAGGAGAGAGGGAAACAGGGAAGCAGAAAGACTGCCTTTTATTTCCAAGACCTGTTTTTTACATTGTAGCATGCAGATAAAAATGGTGTTTGTGTTCTGGACTTGTTTTAAAAATACACGTTAGGTTACTGATGTATAGCTTACAAGTATCTACCCAGCTAAGTGACACTGACATTTTAAAACTTGAGTCAAAGGCAGCCAGAGAGACATGAAAATATCACTTAGCCAAATTAAAAGCTTTGGTGTATGTCTTAGGACAAAAGGAAGCAAGTGGATAAAAAATATTTTACGAAAAAATATTCTCAAGAAAGAACATACTCCATTTTCTCTTTCTGGACTGACAAAATATTCTATTTAACCCAAACACTTCATAGGAAAACTATGTAAACAGCATATCTGTACAACAATATACCCGCAGCCTTCCAGTCAGGTTCTCTTCTAAAAGAGGTCAGTTGCATAAACTGGTAGCATCCCTCCTGTCATAACACATCCTTCTCCAAGCATCAGATGCTCTCTAGCTATACATGGAAGTTTCAGTTGAAATAAAATACCAGTTTGACTAAGAAAGATCTCCCTGGCCCCCTAATATCATCGGTATATCACCTCCCTTTCTGGGTGGTGGGATGTTCAGCAAGCAAATAGCATTGAGCAGTTTTGAATTTTAATTTCACAGTTCACAGGTCTCATCTATCTATCTGAGGTCCACTACTAGACAAAAATCCTACAATTATATTTAATGGCATTGTACAGTATCAACTGCAAAAGACAATACATGTTCAGAACAGGAGTACTCCCTCAGACTGGCACTGCTATCCTCGGCTAGCTCAGGGAATGTGTTAGTACTAGCCAAAACAGGAGTAAAGGTGACTACTAGGGGGAACCACAATCAGGTCTCGGCCTCCCAGCAACTGTCCTGATCTATACAGGGACCTATGAGTACAAAAAACAAGCCTTTTAAACATTTTTAAAAATCCTCACCTGAGGATATGTTTCTATTGACTTTTTTTTTTTGAGAACGAGAAACATCAATGTGAGAGAAACATCAACTGGTTGCCTCCTGTATGTGCTGCAACCAGGGACTGTACCCGCAACTTGTGGGTATACCAGACGATGCTCCCATCAACTGAGCCACCCAGCCAGGGCCAAGTCTTTTATAAATTGAAACCAGCCACTGTCCTGGAAAAGCTAAAAGATACTGGGTAAAGTATGACTTAAAAATATCCTTTAAAATTTAAATTTAAAGCTGTACTAATATATCCAAATTTAATGGTCTATGTTTCGAGGGAACAAAATCTAATGAAATTTAAATGTTAGCAGAAATAGTAAGCTTCCTCTGGATACTTATATGGCCATCAGTTTTTATCTCTGAGTATGACCTACCTTTCAAAGGCAGGGAAGATAGTCATATTGAATACAGGAGAGATGAAAGCATAAAGTTCATAGGGTAGGGGTCCTCAGGACCTTAGTCCTTTACCATCCTTTATCCCAGCTACTGACTCAAATACAGTTAATGCTGCAAAGTAAAAAGTACAAGGACTGCTGATTTTTTCATGCAAAGCCTCAGTAGCAATGTTAACAAGGAGTCCAATGAAGTGCCAGGCCATTACAAATACCCCATTGAGAAAGTTAGCTAGTTGCATCATTTCCACAGGCATACAATCCTTTCAAACTAGCTGACTGTGCTCCCAAATTTAATGCCTACTAAGTAGAGCTGGCCTGTGCCATCCTCCCAGTGAAGGACATCTAGAGAAGAGGGTTAAAAGTCAGTGCAAGGAAAAGAGGGAGGGAGGGTAGAACACCAACAGTTATACCAGGTGTTTGCTTCTGCTAACTTCCCTACAAGCTGAGCCCAGGTGCTACAGGGTCTGACCTATTACTGGTTTGGCTATTCCTGCAATACTGGCTTCTCTAGGATGAAAAATGGGCTGGCCACAGGCATTTTTTAAGATGGACTCAATTCATTCACTTCATGATAGATGTAGGAGCCCACCTTTTCTGGAAAAGAATCAACCTTCTGGCCTCAGCAGTCACTTTTAACACTCCCAGGAAGCATCCCACTGGGAAGAGGAACCAACGATTACAATTGTGCATTCTGGAAGAGTTCAGACGTATAGAAAACTGCATACAGTTCTGTGGCCAAATTTTAGTGGACTATCAAGAACAAGGTAATAGCCAGGGCATACTATTCTTGCAGACACAGCTCAGGAAACCTGGACTAATTTACATCTTACTAATACTGGACCTAAAATTCTATAAAGGCTGGGAAAAGTAAAAAAATACTAACAATGTCTTTATTTGAAAGCTAACTAAATACAGGGTGGGGAAAAAGTAGGCTTACAGTTTTGAGTATATAAAAGTTTATTCCTGTATTATTATTTATAAGTTATTGTTTTCCACATGAACAACTGTAAACCTACCTTTGCCCCACCCTGTATAAAAAGAGCAGGTTCCTACTTAAGACCCAGCTATTTTTCCCTAAGGAGGATTTCTGCTTCATCTACCCTCCTCTGACAAGGTCATCTATTTTTTTTTTTTTGTTTTAAAGGGAGGGAGGGAAAATAATGCTCTACAGAATAGCATAGAAGTTATTACCTCCTTCTTTTACCCTTACCTTCTCCCCTCCTCCAATTTTACTCATAAACCTCAAAGTCCCGCCCCCTGCCCCCACATGACTGAAGTAATCTCCTGGGCATGCTGTCAAACTGCTGTGGTGGTTTGAAGCCACAGCTAAGTGCTGACTTGGACTCCTGAAGCCTTCCAGTTATACCTTCAGTGACCTATTTAGGAGTTGAACCTACTTCTCAGAGACACAGCACCGTGATTTTTCCTTTTGGTTCAATTTTTTTCTCAGATGATCCCTGATCAAAGAATGATTACCCTAAAGACCTGAGTATATGCACAGGCACATGCACAAAAACAGCAATATTTGAGGAAGGTTTGTATGCAGTAAGTACACAAGCCTCTGAATTGAGCTCTTCCCCATAACTTAAATTGCAGACATTTTTCTTACAATTCAATTTACTTCAACACCTACAAACTACAGCCTGCAGTCCAATGTCTAATAATATGGAATTAGGCATTGGAATTAAGTTAGAATGGCTAAGTGTCATCTATGCTGCGCAAAACCACAAGGACTACAGAGGGATAAAGCAAAACAGAAAACAACATTTATCAAAGGGCCAAAATTAGTGAAAGAATTCTTCCTAATTTAATATGCTCTTCCAAAAACTCACAAGCAAAATCAAATAAGGTTTAATATAGTAATCCTATGTATAAAACTACAAAAAGTTACAGGTTTACACATTTAATGATTAGTGGTGTATAACTTTCGTAATGTATTTTAACCAATAATCGATGATTGTCAATGGAAAAAGTTCACTATAGGGTTTTCCTCTAATGGCTTCAGAGTTTTGATAAAGTCAAGAATCAGTAAAAAGCCATCAGCTCATCACAGGAGCCTATGACTGCGGGAAAGCAGAACAAGAATAGCTCCACACTGCCCAGGTTTGTAATGCAGAGACTAATCTAAATTTACTTGAAGTTCTGTAAATTTCATTAGACTCTCTGCTTTGTTCTTTGCACAAAGGCAGACAGGAGGAAAACAGTACTCAACATCCTTCTGAATATTACAGCTGAATAAAAGCCCATAAATGTGCTTGTGTTGCCACAAACAGAATTCCAATCTGGAACTCAAACTTGCTAGTAATTCTGAGGTTTCCCCATCCCTGCCGGGTATAGAGGTGAAGTGATGTCTTTGGGTTACAGTTAAATTCAAACCTGTGGAAAGTCCTCTCCTGCTCACTCAAGCTTATTTCAAAAAGAGCCTCCTGCAGAGCCCAAATCAATGGCAAAGACTGATGCTTGGTTCAGGCATGGAGTTTCCTCCACCTGGCAGTTACTCTGTCTTTTGTTGTTTGAAGACTGGGAAACATTCTCTGAGAGTTATGCTTTATAATTTGTCAGAAAACAGGGGAAGGGCAAAGATTAAATACCAAAGCTATTAACACACAGGAAAGCAAATGTAATTAAGGGGTAAAGGAATGGTCACTGTGTGTTTGTGTTAACAAAGGTGCCATCCACTTGGAAGAACCCAGACATAGTTTCTGTTCCCCAAACAGTGTTTATCTTTGCACATCTCTCATTAGTAACACCACTAGGTATTACGCAGCGGTGAGCAGAGGAAATAGGTCAGCCTCTGGCTTTCAAGTACAGACACTCCTTGACTTAATGATGAAGTTAAATCTCAATAAATCTATAGTAAGTTGAAGGTACTTTAAGTTAAAAATGCTTTTAATACACCTAACCTACTGAGCATCATAGTTTAACCTACCTGGTTTCTTTCTTTTAAATATTTTATTTATTTATTTATTTTTAGAGAGGAAGGGAAGGAGAGAAGGAGAGAAATACCAATGTACGGTTGCCTCTCGTGCATCCTCTGCTGAGAACTGGCCTGCAACCCAGGCATGTGCCCTGACTGGGAATTGAACAGCGATCCTGTGGTTCGCAGGCCTGCAGTCAATCCACTGAGCTACACAACCTACCTGGTTTCTATTGAACGTGTACTGCTTTTGCACTACTGTGAAGTTAAAAAATCGTAAGCTGCCCTGGCTGGTGTAGCTCAGCAGATTGAGCACGAGCCTGTGAACCAGAGGATCGTGGTTCGATTCCCAGTCAGGGCACATGCCTGGGTTGCAGGCCAGTTCCCAGCAGGGGATGCATAAGAGGCAACCATACATTGATGTTTCTCTCCCTCTCTCCTTCTCTTCCCCTCTAAAGAAAAAAAAAATCATAAGCTGATCATGGTCAGTCAGGGACTGTAGTTTAGTAAATTTAGTACACTAATGCAAAAGGGAAAGGAGTTCTTTGAATGAGGCAAGTCTTTCTTTCATTACTTAGAATATTTTTATCAATCTGCAAGGTATACATGGAATTTACTTACATGGGATACGTGGAATATTGTGAATTCACCAACAGCTCTATGCAGTAGCCAAGATCCTTTTTGCTGATGGGTGAAACTAATGACTTCTCATATTATCAGTGTCTATTGTACCCCTCATTGTCTTTTGCCTCCCACACAAATGTGCTAAAACTTCATCTTTGTTCTTATTTGCTAAGACCTAGATTTAGAAATAACTTTAGGCTTAAAGGATGAGAATTCTGATACCCATAAATGGTAGGCAGAAAAAGGAGTCACCTTTTTATTCTTTTTAACTGTTCTTGAGTCATGGGAAAAGCAGTCAGCTAGTGACCTGTGCATGCGTCCTGGGCATAGTGACAAATCCGCAATACCAAAGTGCCTTTCTGAAATTTGGTCTGAGACTTGCACTGAATACAATGTCCTCCTCTTTCAGGAAACTGGCAAGGAGACAGCTGTACTCCTGTCCTGTCTCTTGGGAGGATAGCATTATGCAGAGGTGCTCTTATAAGTGTCATTCATTGAATGGCGATGCAGCTGGCCATGTTGTACTCCCTGGGGACTCTAAGTCAAAGGAAAAGCACAGGGGAGGTGGGAACCACCCCCCCAAGTGACTTTAAATTTTGGCACCTTAAAGAATGCATTTCCAGAAGCTTGGGCCACATTATCATAGAAAGTGCCATCATAACCTCAACCAGAATCGTCCACTAGGGTGGCCTATTCAACTAAACTCCCAAGGAATTGTATATATGCTAGGGGTGAGATAAGAAAGTTCAGAGATAGATTTCAACATTCTTACCCATAACCAAAAGCAAACAACATTCAGTTTTATCTATATCCTATTACCCCATCACTTACAGAAGTGAAGATGTACCCATTTCTGTTAAGAAGTATGACATCCACATTTCTAGGTAGCAAAATCCTCTTGGGAGCATCAAAATATACTGTTTTTACAAATATAAAACCTGTAGGTAAACATTCTCTGCACTCTCTCCCTATTTACTGCTACCTGGACTTACATGGACACATATAGCCCTGGCCGGGTGGCTCAGTTGGTTGAAGCGTTGTCCCCGCACAAAAAAAGTTTGCAGGTTTGATTCCGGTCAGGGCACATACCTAGGTTGCAGGTTCGATCCCCATCTGGGGTGTGTACAGGAAGCAACCGATCAATGTTTCTCTCTCACCATCGATGTTTCTCTCCCTTCCTCTCTCTTCTAAAAAAAAAAAAAGAAAGTCAATAAGCACATCCTCCTCAGGCGAGGATTAAAAAAGGAAAAAAAAAAAAAAAAGACATATAAACAGCTATGTTCACTGCGGTGTACAAAAAAAACTTTTTGTCCTTGTTAACCAGTTCAAAAGACAGCTCACTAATTGATCTGGAGTTATTTCTACCCCAAGTTGTTCTCAATCAAACTGAGGCAATCAAAGTCTTCCTCCTTAAGCCCATGGCCTCCAAGTATGAAAAGTGCCTACACGTAGAAATTTTCTGTTGTGGCTGGTGAGTGCTGGGTGGACATCCTGCTTTAAGGCAGGCGGTGGATTTTTTAGCACTTCTTCTAGGGCAACTTTCAGCCTTAGAATTCTTTGCTGAGAAGGGTCACTAAGAAAAGTTGAAATAGCAACATACCAAAGCACATTGTAAGGTTCTTTCCACTGAGATGCACCATCCTGACTGGAGTTTCACAGAAGAAACCCTTTACTCACTGCCATTAAATAGATCATATAGGCATAGACATTCAAGTGTGCTTAAATCACCACCTTCTTCTAGGTAAGACTCAAAAACTGAAAAATAAAAAGATAAGGGAAGTGAAAAGAAAACCCACAGAATGAGAGAAAATACTTGCAAATCATGTATCTGACAAGGAATTTGTATCTAGAATGTATAAAAACTTTCACAACTCAATGATAAAAAACCAGCCCTGGCTGGTTGGCTCAGTGCATTGAGCACTGGACTGAGAACCAAAGGGTCACAGGTTTGATTCCCACTCAGGGCACATGCCTGAGTTGTGGGCCAGGTCCCCAGTTGGGGGTGCACGAGAGGCAACCTCATGTTGATGTTTCTCACCCTCTCTTTCTCCTTCCCTTCCCCTCTCTAAAAATAAAGTCTTTAAAAAACAATAATAAAAAAAACAAATAAAATTAAAATTGGGCAAAAGATCTGAATAGACATTTCTTCAAGAAAAATATACAACTGGCCAATAAGCACATGAAAAGAACATCATTAACCAGTAGGAAAATACAAATCTAAATCTCAATGATACAGTACTTCATGCCCATTGGGTGGCTTTAATCAAGAAAAACAGTAATAACAAGTGTTGAAAAAGATGTGGAGAAACTGGAACCCTGATATGCTGCTGATGGGAATGTAAAATGGTGCAATCGCTTTGGAGAATAGTCTGGCAGTTCTTCAAATGTTAAATGTAGGAGTTACCTAGCAATTCCATTCCTAGATATACTACCTAACAGAAATGAAAGCAGATGTTCACACAAAAACTTGCACACCGATATTTCTGACATTAATATTCACAACAGCAAAAAGTAGAAACCACCCAAATATCTACCAACTGATGAATAAGTAAATGTATTATATCCATACATGGAATAGTATTCAGCTATAAAAAAGTAAGTACTGATAAATCCTACAGGGATGAACCGTGAAAACCTGCTGGTCCTTTTGTTGTTTTTGAAAAGATTTTATTTATTTTTAGAGTCAGGGAAGGAGAAAGAGAGGGAGAGAAACATCGACTGGTTGCCTCTCACACAGGTCCCGCGGGGATCAAGAGCGGATGGTACCAAGGACTGAACTGCAACCCAGGCATGTGTCCTGAGATTCAAATCAGTGATCCTTCACTTTGCAGGATGTTGCCCAACCAAGTGAGCCACGCCAGTCAGGGCTACTGAGCCCTCCTGAGTATCACTCATACTTTCACTCAGAGCTTAATAAAAACCAGTGTTTCATTTAATACAGGAGTGACTATTTACATCCCTTCTCGGGTCAAATTAAATAATTCATCTTTACAATTTGGCTTTCAAAAAATTTTCTTGGAGATAGTTGATTTAGGATTTAAAACAAACATGAATCCATTTCCATATTAACAATAAAGGCTGTACCTAAGCACGTCTTTACATATTTACATATGTAAAAACACACAAGTCATTTACAAAGGCCAAAAATGGTCCTAATATATTAGCACATCTGTAAAGTACTTTGAGAGACTTAAGCAACAAGCAGGAGATCAATGAGGTTACAACTGCATCTTATCTTTCACTGAGTATGGTAATTAATTTTAGGACAGGCCCAAATTGAAAAATTTCGCAGAAGAGTACCACAAAGTCCCTGCCTTAACAAAAACTGTTACTTTGAGTATTACCTCCTTTTTCACTTTTAATAATTTTCACACTTCCTTTCTCTCACTCTCTCTTTTTTTAGATTTTACTTATTTATTTTCAGTGAGAAAGGGAGGGAAGGAGAAAGAAGAAGAGTCATGCTTCCTTTCCCAATCAAACCCGTTTGGGTCACAACATTTTGTGAGTAGTAACTTATACCAAATATTATTCTTACATTTTTAAACAGTGATTATTCTTTATCTTTGCATTAAAGCACTGATATCACAGGAATTAGCTGGTGAGCCCCACTTTAGGTTTACAAATCATGCATGTGAAGCTGAGTTAAAGTGGGTACTGAACCCTTCCTGTTGAGTGGACCCTTAACAATATTACAAACCCAGCTACTAATGCAACAGGGCAAATGCAAAAGTACATACATAAAACTTCATAAAACAAAACAAAATTAGGTTTATTGTTTAATCACTTTACTACTGAGAGGGCAGGGTGAGATAATGCTGCCACGTCCAGTTCTTCAGTGCCAGGCTTCCAAGCACTTCCAATGTCAGAAACAAAAGATTCGTAAGATAATGTTAACATAAATCTACTTTAATTCATCACTTGCCTGACACTATTCCAATGAGGAGCTAAACACAACAAAATCAGAAAAACTACCTCCTTAAAAGTTCACACAGCAAAGATTTTCTGCAAGGCAGTTTTTCTACTCTATGTGTGAAACCTTTCTTGTTATGACTCACTGAAAATTAAATATGCAAAACTCCAAGCTGAGCTTAATTTTGCCTGTGCACAGAGACCTTTTTACTCTGATTCTTCGAAAACCTCATTTTGGATCTTGCTGCCAACACCAGTGAGAGGAAAGCTGGCCAACAATTCCAAATATAACATGCGGAGGCAAATGCTACAGAAATCTGTCTGACGGGAAGCAACCATGCTGAGGTCTGCTGAGGTAGACACACTTCTCAATCAGGCCATTTTGGTCCCTCAGTCTGGAGCAAAATGCCATGAGAAAGCAATCAGAGGCAACCATCCAGTTTCTAGTCAGCCTCATTATCAATGCCTTATCGTGCCTACTTAATCAGTGAGAACAATTCTATCCATTTTGAGAATAAAGGGTCAGCAGCAACTAGAGCTCTACCAGTTATTCTAATTTTTAAAAAAACTGATTACCATGTGCCCTGACCAGAATCAAACCCACAACCTTTTGGTGTACAGGATGATGCTCTAACCAACTAAGCCTCACCAGCCAGGGCTTTACCTGATTTTTGAAGAGACCAGTCCATGAAGACCAATATTTTGAGAAGGCTCAACTTATGGCATGACAATTATAATAAAATTCGAGTTCACCAGGGAATATTTAAAAACATCTTTCTCCAATTCTTCAGGGGCAGGTTTAGTAACCCCTGCTACCACTCTAAGTAATGGATAACCAGTTAAACTTGGATAAAATGATTACACTACCACTTAAACAAATACAAAAACATCATTAGCTCAAGTTTAATTCTTTTGTGAGGTAATGGTACTGAGCACAGGAAAATTCGTTTCCTCACCCAGCTCATTACAGAAAACCCAGAAATAGGACCCCCGGTCTAATTGGGAAGAGGTCTCCCAATATATAAAGCACATCATATAAAGCACTCACTCCTGAAAAAAGACAATTAAAAAACTTATTTGTCCAGTCATTTCCTCCAGTAGTTGATCTTAGAAACCCCCCCTGTAGTTGTGAATGTCACCAAATCCAGGAGGTTTGCCTAGAATCACCTCTGGAACGTTTTACTAGATCTGGTTCACTGTGAGGCAAGCTGGCAAGGCACACAAGCGACTGAAAAAGGACTCTCTCAGAGCTTTAAATGGAGACCCACAGCAGCACTGCAGTTATGACTTCCAGGGCTTGTAAAATTCCATCTTCACTCTTGTACATTCTATGTCATGAGGAAAATTATCATACTATGCTTATCTAAATAATCCAGTCTTAGCTAGTTAAAAAGGGAAGCAAGAGAAAATACAGCCATACCTGAGGTTAGAATAACCTCACTCCCACATGGTACGAGAAAGCAGTAATAGGACAAATTAACATGAGCACACTCAGGAATCAAAATTCTCTGAGACGATTAACTGCTTGACTTAGCCACTCTGGTTGAGATGGTTAATGAAGTACTTTATTTGTGCTGGAAAGAGTGCATGTAGGGTAGGAGGCAAGAAAGTGGGATAAGCTATACTCGAAAGAAGGCTTCCTGCCTTTGTATCAGTATCTAGAATGTTTTGTGACTTATATAATAACTCAGATAAGTTAATGGTACACTCAGTACCGGCCTCTTCAAAGGGGGAACTAGAGATGTGAAAAGCCCTGCCTCATTTACTAGGATTCGCAAATCTCCGATTACCAGTTTTCATTCATGGGCTTATGAAAAGTATTCAATGAAATGCAGAGTATGGGCAAGACTGAATTTCACCAACAGCTAAAAAAAAAAAAAAAAAAGGTCCCTCCCTCTCTCCTTCCAGCTAAAACGGAAATTGCTAATTGTACGACTTGACAAGACTTAGATTCATCTAATTAAAAGATTTAGAGATTAGATTTTAGAGTTTAAAAGCCCAATGTCAGGAAAAACAGTACACTTTTTCCAGGCCTCAAGTTTCTAATGAACATTTTCAGCTTTATTAAACAAATGAGACTGAAAACAATACGGAGCTTACAAAATTATCACTCAATATGGGACCACTATTCTTGGTTAACACTAACCAAATGTTACTGTTAGTAACCAAATATAGGTAAAACATTAACCTATATTTAAAATCAAGCAATCTACAATTCAGTCCTGGTATATGTAGCACATAAACACAATTTAAAAATGTAAGCAACTGGAAATAGCTGGTGAGAAACTCAACATATTCATGTACAAACTGCTTCCATTCTCAAGAACAGCACAGGAAACTTGCAGAGATTTTTTCCTGCCAGGTAAAATTACACCTTATAGAAAGCAAAGGATAAAATCCACAGACCCTCCTGCTGGTATTAGTCATTTTATAATAAAATTTTTAAAGCTACCAGCAAAGCTTCCTCCAGGATAGTAATTTTTGTCCCTGCAACATCACAAGCCAACATGGGTGCCCTCCTGGGCAAAAGTACCTTGGGAATGGTAACCAGAGCTTCCTACATAACTTCTGACCACAGACTTAATTTGCCCAGTATCAATCATCTGTTTAATAAGTGTTCTAAAACCTGTAATTAGTACAAATATACAGTAGGCACTATTCCACAAACGGAGAGACAGAATTTGAATGAAACCATGTACAGTGCTTAAGTAAAACCTCACCTTTTAATTTTTTAAACAAAGGGCTAAAAAAGACAACACTAAAAAACAGGTGGGAACAAACCAACTGCCCCTTCCTGCTCTCTTGCAGCTTGTCTCCTTTCACAAACACTCCCTGCCCCACCAGTCAACTGTTGCTGAAAGACAGAAGGAGACACAATCTGGGTTCTCTGTGCAGATGTGGGATTTTTGTGGAGGGTAGAGGTGGTATCTCCTGGCAGAAGCTGGAGTATAAACTCCTCTTGATCGATTAATCGTTCAGGGCTGAGCTGCTGAGGAGGATCAAGCATCGGGGCCATCAACCCAGGTCCCTCCCTCTCTCATCTGTGTCTCCCTTTCCCTCTCGTTCACTAAGAGGAGGTGGTTTAAAAAAAAAAAAGCGCATAGCTTTCCAGCTCTCCTCTCCTTAAAAATGCCCTCGCGGAGCCACTGCATACAATCCAGCCCCAGCAGGAAAGAATTTTACAGCGAAAGGCTCGCCGATCCAGAGCGGATAAGTGAAATCGGCGCCCAAGGGCAATTTTAATTGTCTAACCCGGCCCGATTTCCTAAGAGGCGGCAGCACCAGGTGGGGAGAGATGAGAGGCAGCTCCGAAAGGCAACACGGGGCAGGAGGTGGCAGAGAATGGAGACCAAAGCAGCGAGATCCCAGTCTCCCGGCATCCAAGAAGCTTCTGCAGAAAGGACTCCGGGGCTACCCCCACAGTTTCCCAGGAGACGTTTGCAAATCATATATGCAGCCAAAATGGCGCTGAGAATAAAAATATAATTTAAAGGCAGGTCGCCATATTGTAAACAGAGAGGCAGTGAAGAGGCAGACTCGAGAGACACCCTCCATGATTTCTTCTACAACCACAAGAGTCCAGGCGCCAGTCCCTGGGGCGCGGACCAGGGCAGCTCCGGAGGCTGAAGGTTCTGCGCACCCACCCCAAGAGAGCCCAGCCCGGCCGGAGCCTGAGGGCGGCCGGCGCGCGGGTAGGAGAGCGGCACAGGGCCCAGAGCTCCTCCCCTTCCTCCCCCGCCACCTCGGGCCATGCCCTGTCGGCTGAGTCCCGGCTCCCAAGCGACTTCCAGCCCCAAATGGGGCTCTCCTTAGTCCTCCCAATCCCCACATCGGGGTTCGGACCCATTGCTGCTCCTCCCCATCCCAATGGCCAGATCCCGGCAGACACCTGGGGGCGGGGAGGCGCTCACCCTACGGCTACATTAAGTCGGCTAGCGGCTGCAAGCGCCCGTTATTTTGGCAGGCAGGGGAAGGCCGGGTGAAGGAATGGGCCGACAAGGTTTCACCAAGGGGCTCCAAAGGGGCCCGCAGACCTTACCAGCACTGGAGATGGAAGGCGGCAGGGCAATGGTCACAGCACAGAAGATCACCACCTTCTTTGCAGCTATCGCAGCTGTCGTGGTTAGTGGCCCTGCCGCTTCTCCGGGGTTCCTTCTCAGGCTTCCGACTTCGCTTTTCTGCCTCGTCCGTCTTAGGGGGAGCCAGCAGAGCTTGGATTTGCTGCACACACATACAAACGATGTGTGTGCACACTCGGAGCTCCCGGCCCGCCTTCTCCGTCACCCACCCTTCTCCCCGCTTTTGTCCTTCTTCCTCCCATCCAGGCTGTTCTCAGAATCTCTCAGCCCCCGGAACCAGGGGGAGCCCACCCTAACAGTGTTCCTGCAGCACAACACCGAGAACAGCTTCTTCCAAAAGGGGAGAATCAGGGTAGGGGGATGGGGAGAGGGTGCGCGGCTCCCTGCTCGCCACTTCCTTGTATGGACAGTGGGGGACTCCAAAGCCAGGCTCGGGAGAGGCCTGAAGCCCGGTACCCGGACGTGCTGGGGGAAGCACAAAGGGGCCAAGAGAAAGGGGGTGGGGAGGCCCGCCGGTGCAACGAGATGGAGTGGGTTGGTGCCTCAGGAGAACAAATCGAGGGCGGCGGGTAGGTAAAACTAATGCAAACGTCCTCGGAGACTAACTCGGCCCCCCCAAACTGCAAAGATGGGAGAGTCTGGGTGAGAAAGAATCCCCCCTCCCCCGGCCCTCTTGCGCTGAGAGCTTAGGACCGGCTTTGTGGAGCGGAGGGCGGAGGTTCCCTCCTGGCGTTGGGGGAAGGGGATGAGGAGGGCTACTCTTACCTCCATCAGCCCCCCTGACGTGTCCAAGTCGTACACGATCGTCTTGGTCTCCATTTTCTCCCACATTCATCCACCTCCCGGGCTGGGTGCTTTCTGCTCGGGCCCCCCCAACCCCGGGGGGAGGGGGGGGAAGCGGGAGGAGGGGGTGCTCCTGACCCCGGCCCCCCTTCTTTTTTCTCAACACAGGTCCCGACTTCCTCGCCCTGGCTCCCCCCCACCCCCCGGCCCCCAGTCCCCGGGACGGCAACGTCCTCCCTACGGGCCGTGAGGGGGGAGCGGCCCCTCAGCCCCGGCCCAGCGGCTGACTGCACGGTGGGTCCCGGCTCCGGGGGTCAGGCCTCGGTGGGGCCTAGTCCCACAAGCTAGAGCCGGCGCTGGCGACCGCTGGTCCAGCAGGGAAGACTGGCGGGCGCTGCCATCCCGGGGTTGAGGGGTTCGGAAGGGGGGTGAGAGGTTAGGTGAGGTTGTGGTACGTGAGGTGACTGCGGGGAGGGTGATGGGGGGGTGGTCCCCGGGCTCCGCCTCTCGCCGCCGCCGCCGTCTGCGTCCCGGCTGCCGCGTACTTGGCGCAAACTTACCGCGAGCGCCCGCAAAGCCACCCGCGCAGGCGCCCGGGGATCGCCGCTCGCCGCGCGCAACCGCAGTGACAGCCGGCCGCCGGGCTCCTGCGCAGCCGCAGTGAGAGAGTACCCCCCAGCGCAGCCGCGCTGGCACTTGTCTGAAGCGCCGAAGCCCTGGCCTTTCTGTTGTGCGCCAGCGTACTGAGATAAAGGGGGCAGGACCTGAGGTGGTGCGCAGGCGCCCGGTAGAGCTCGCTGGGGTCACAGCGCAGCCGCAAGAACAGGGGGACTCTTCTTCCATTGCTGTTTGTGTATATACCGGGAATACTGTTCTTGCGCAGGCGTATTGAATACGTTTCTCTCCCGCCCTACAATACAGCCCGCTCTCGCGCAAGCGTATTGTCATCTGTATACCCTAACAAGAATGCTTCTCCTTTCGCCATTTTGGTAATGGGATATAGGCTACCACGTCCTTGGAGTCCTCGGGCATGAACAGGAAGGATTAAAATGTGATGTTGACTGGAGCTGGTACGCTGTCAATGACAGCAGTATTCCTAGGGATGTCCTGCTGGACTATTTGGTTCTAGCGTCAGGTGTGTCTGGACCAGGCGCCATATTGGTAAAGAGAAAAGAAAAGCACTCGCAACAGAAAACGATGCTTTTGGTGTCGGGTAGGATGGCTGGTGTCCCCACTTCCCTCCCTTTCCCAACAGTTCATTTTAGCTCCAGCATCTCTGCCTTGCGTAGTGATGGATGACACAATGGAGAGTTTCGCTGCATATTATTATCCTCTTTTGACCACTGTCACTCCTGTTCAAGAGGAAGCCAAAAGCAGAGTTTACGATTTTGACAACGCCCAACTACCTGTCTACAGTAGACTTCAACTCCCAGTTTGCAATGCTCAGCTCAAAAGGTCCAAAGGGCTGACGGGAGCGCATTGCACCCTGGGAGGAAGACTTGCAGTGGGTCTGGAGGATTGTGGGAGCTGTAGTTCCGTGTGCGTGCGAAGCAGTGTACGGTAGGATGGCATCGGGCAAGAGTGATTTGCCGGCTAGGAAGGGATTTGAGAGCTGCAGTGCTGTATGCTAGGATTTGTAGTCTGAGGCCTCACCTCGAGTTCTGGGAGGGCCTTCGTGCTACCTCCGGTGCGCCCGCACCTTCCCTTGGTATCGCCTTCAGAGATGGCCAGTTGTGTCTGCTTGACTGTAGATGCAGTGAAAAAGGAAATGGTATCGTTATGCTTGACAGTAGGCGCTTACATGGCATTGTTAACACCAGGTAGCGGTGTCCTGCTCACTTTTGATGTTAAGGTATACTTAGGATTCTCAGAAGGGTAAAACTGTTAAGGGTTTAAAGACCTCCTATATTATTACCATCATTTCCAGGGGCACAGAGGAGAATAGTGATTTCCTTAATTCAATTTTTGGCAGACCTAGGAATTAAACACATTTCATTTTTTTAAAAAAGTGTTTATTTTTACAGAAAGGGGAAGGAAGGGAGAAAGAGAGGGAGAGAAACAGCAATGCGTGGTTGCCTCTCGTGTGCCCCCTGTTGGGGACCTGGCCCACAACCCAGGCATGTGCCCTGACTGGGAATAGAACCAGTAGCCCTTTGGTTCACAGGCTAGCACTCAATCCACTGAGCCACACCAGCCAGGGCACATTTCATTTTTTAAAATAAGAGATTTATTACTTTGCTTTATTTTTAAAAAGATTTTATTTATTTTTAGAGTGAGAGGAAGAGAGGAAGAAACAGAGGGAGAGAAACATCTCCCGACCCCCAACTGGAGACCTGGCCCCAACCCAGGCATGTGCCCTGACTGGGAATCAAACCGGTGGCCTTTTGGTTCACAGGCTGATGCTCAATCCACTGAGTCACACCAGCCAGAGCTGAACACATTTCGTGATTCCCAGGCCACAACAGTGTCTAAACTGCTTGTGAGGAGTTGCTGTTGCTCATTTAAAAAAAAGATTTTATTTATTTATTTTTAGGAGAGGGGAAGAGAGGGGGGAAAGAGAAACATGGATGTGCAACAGAAATGTCGATCTCAGTTGCCTCTTGCACACCCCCAACCGGGGACCTTGCCTGCAACCTCAGCTTGTGTTCTGACAGGAATCAAATCGGTGGCCTTTTGGTTTGCAGGATGATGCCCAACCCACCGAAGCACACCTGTCAGAACAGGGAAGTGAGGAGGATGAGTTAGATAGGTAGGCATAGCAGAGTGTGGTCTTTGGTTTCTGATTATCCTCTTGGTGCCTGGGAAGAATTGTAAGGTCATGGGTCTTATTGTTGGGTTTGGAGGGGGTTCTCTCTTCTCTCTGCCATTCTCAGCAAACATGAAATTATAGTGGCTGTGGTCCAGAGATGTGGCCCTCAGAGTGGGGACTGCTGAGCTAGAGGTATGGAAGTGGCCAGACTTCATTTCTTCTGGGGCTGTATTTCATGCCTTCAGAAATCAGAGCCCTGTATGCCCTGCTTTACTGGCTTCCTTCATACCACTTAGGGCTCAGCTGTGTTGCTGTCACAGCCTGAAGGCATTATGGGGTTAAGCCATGGGCACAAGCCCAATGAGCAGAGCTTTACTTTTACAACAAACATTAGTTTCCATTGAGAATTGGGACAGGCTGTGGGCTAATGAGGGGATTAATACTTGGCTCTGTTGACAAGTGCCAGGAGAACTAATCACTCCACACACCTCTGAACTTGGAAGGTGAGGTCAGCCTAGTGGGGTCAGGAGTTGTTGCCACCTTGGAGAGCTCCAGCCCTGGCAATTCTAAGAGGATTGAGGGGAGAGAGCAGGTGGGATACAGATGCCTTTAGAAGTGACCTCTTGTGGCTAACCTAGGCACTGCACTCTGCCTGAACTAGAGCCTCTTCATCCTTCAAGGTGGCCTGTGCTAGAGCCAGGAGGTGGACAGCCATGAGTGGTTAAGACCTACCTGCTGGAAGACTGTAGAAGCGGAAGGTACTGGTTGCTGTTGTTATTTCCTTCAGGTATTTAGTCTTTTGGCTCCTGAGTTCCCATAATTCCCTGTTGCTTATTTTTTGCTTATACTCTGGAGGGCAGCCATGAAGGGCACTCTCTACATGTGCATGTGCATGCTGGGAACCAAAGCTGGCCAAACACTTTCCTCTCATGAGGCGCTGGGGGCCACAGAGAATGGACAGGAGTCTGGGAGGGACCAGACTTGGCAAACTTAAACAGATCGCACACAGCCACCTCTTTTGGGAGTCTACAAATAGGGCTTTTAATGAAGTAGGAGCCAAGCCCTTAAACTTCATTGTCCCTGCTCCTGACAGAGTATCATGTTTAGGGGATTGTCTCTGATTCCTATTCCAATTTCCTTAGCCTTGTTAGTTGGGAAAAAAAGGGAAGAAGAGTTGTTCCAGGCTTCCTGGGCCTTGTCAGCCATACAATGACATTAAGAAGAGCCTTGGGAGTTTGCCATCCTGTAGTTCTGGACTAGCAAAGAGGGGAAAATGAGGCATTGAGGTGGATGAGCAGTTGGATTCCTGGGCTCCCACACTCCTGTGGCGCTAGGCATTTGGACCTCACATTTCACTGCCATCTATTGTACTGAGCTTGTTGGGACAGTGATTTCCATAGCATCTGTAACTGGTTTTTTGATAAAATCTGGGGATTACTAGTTGGTGTGTCCAGCGTGCCTCATGGTCCTGATGTCCACATCCCATTTATCTCCCACCTTTCTTCCCTTGAAGAAAGTACCACCCACCTGGCCAGTGCTTGGTTTTTTCAAAAACACCATTTTAATAAGGAAACAACAGAAAAAGAAGTTTGTTCTCTGGCTGGAGGCCAGATTCCATATAAGACATTACATGTACAAAGTGACCTGTAGCCAGCTCCTGGGGCTCTCTGAGGCCCTGTTTCATGCCAAATTCCTTGACCCTTAGACCTCTGCTCCTCTACAGAATGTGAATGCCCACTCCCTTTATCCCAAACAGGGGCGAGGAGGGGAAGTCTGGCAGATGATTGGGGTTAAAGGAGGGACTAAAGTGGGGTTAAAGTGGGACTAGTGTTTGTAATAGCCAGACTGGCAATCAGAAGGAGGCCTTTCTCCTCAGGGTGTAGGGGAGCAGTGGGGTTTCCTGCTTTGGTGTGAAGCATGAGTGCCAAGGGAAGCCCAACCTGAGCCTGGGTAGGGTCCCTAAACCCCTTGGATCCCTTAGAATTATTGCCTCCACTGGCAAGGGACAAGAGCAGAACTCTCCATTCCTGGGGCCTTGGAAATGGACTAGAGACTTCCTCCAGGGGCTGATGCTGGCATGTCAGGACTACCCAGAAGTCACTATGGAGAGCAGTTTTAGCCAGTATTGATGGCCCTGCGAGGAACACCCTGACGGGGTTTCCACCACCATCAAGTTAGCCCTGCTGCCAGGTACTACATGCCAGGGCCAGATGGTGGTCACATGGAGAAAGGTGTCCCCATTCTGCCTGTGAATTCCAGGACGGAGGCGCAGGGCATGAAGGAGGGTCGGGAGAACGCTCATTCCTGATGCATATGCTCCAGCTGTGTTCTGCCCAGAGGCAGATGCCCCCTGACTTGGACCCAAGGAGGGGCCCTAAGTGGTCAGTGGTACCAAGAAAATAGGCCCTGGGGGGCACTGCAGGCAGGGAAGGGCACAACTTCTTGAGGGATTAGTGGCGTCTCTTCCCAGGTGGTATGTACAGGAGGTGGAGGGACAGCTGGGAGCTTTGCTGCTGGGCTGTGATGCAGGGCTGAGCTGGCTTTCCCCGCCTAAATGGATACTTCATATTCTCTCATCTCCTGCAAAGGAAAGAGACTGCTGGGAGTTGGAAACTTGTATAAAGTTTGCCAGCCCATAATCCACCTCCCCAAGGAAAAGGGAAAGAGTGAGAGTGCTTGATAGGGCCCTCAGGGGTAACTCCCAAAGGGAGCACGGAACTGGGTCCTGGATAGGGTCTCAAGGCCAGCATGGGTACTTACTCCAGTCTCATAAGTTGGATTGTCAAATGCTGACTCCACGGTGATTCGGTCATAGGGGCGGGGTCGTGTTCGGGACAGCTGCAGGGGGCTTTTCCCCTGGAGTCTGTGGGGCAGAGGAGCCTGTGAGTCCGGAGTGCTAGGCAGGAATGAGTCGGGTATGGGGGATAGGAAGAGAAGCCAGGTTCACCTGGTGAAGTAGAGGTACACGCCTCCCACCAAGAGTGCCATCGCCACCAGAGGCAGGAAGATGGCAGCTGCGATGTGGGCAGCATCCAGGGTGCTGGAGGCAGCAGGTGCCTTGGCAACTGAAAACACAGAGGGTGGGATTGGGGCAGAGGTCCCTGTCGGTTACAGCCCTCAGCCTCTCACCCCTTCCCAGGGGCATCCAGCCACCAGCTGCTTCTAGTTGGCTGGGGGCAGGGAAAGGGCTTTTTTCCCTGCTCGTCCCAGACCTCTTTCTCTACCCTCCCTCTTTGAGGAACCCATGGCCTGGGAGCTGTGAGAACAAGCGGAAGAGACTACTTCCCTGGCCCTCATGAGTGGGGGCTCACCATCCAGGCTGCGGCCGCTGTAGAACCCATCCAGAGAGGCTGGAACAAGAGGGAAGGGCCAAGGGCAGTGGGTAAGCCCAACAGGCCAAACCACTAAGGCAGGGAGTGGGCTGGTCATGGGACGGATTTGTTCAAGGAGAGCCCACATTTGTCTTGGTGTCACCAGCTCAGAAAAATCTGGCAGAGACTGGGGAGACCAAGTGTAACATGAAGTGGGTGTGGGCAGGGGCTTCTGGTTCTCAACATTTGACATCTTTGCCAGAGCAGTCCTGTGGGCCAGGCAGAGGTTTAGGGGTGGCAGAGCACTCACCAGCCCTACAGATGGGCGGGGGATCACTCCAATGCGAGGGGTGCCCGGGTACACATTTGATGCTAGCCTGACCCTTCAGCACATAGCCAGGGGCACATGAGAAGTGGACAGTAGCCCCTGCTGGGTGTAGCCGCTTTTCAGGACTGCAGGCACCATTCTCTGGGGCGCTGAGGCCATGGCATGGCTTGAACTGTTCCACTGCAAAGCAGACAGAGCCCAGTGAAGGTGCCCCCAGCCTCCAGAGGCAGCGTTCTTTATCTCCTACCAGACCCTTCCCCTCGACCCATTTGACACTTACAGAGACATTTGGGGACCCGGTCGCTCCACTTGGGGCTGCTGGCTTGGCGGTCATGGCAGGTGAGGACAGCACTACCCGTCAGCATAAAACCCTGGTCGCAGATGTACTGCACAGTGGCCCCCACAGGAAACTTGGGGCTAGATACCAGGCGTCGGCTGTGCTCCACGTCCCCAGGGTCATGGCAGGAAGTCACTATGGATAGGGAGTGATGAAGAAGAAGTAGCTCAAGTAGAACGCAAAAGTCAGTCCACCCAGGCTTTGTTCCAGGCAGGCAGCATCCTCATGCCATATAGCTCTACCCTCTGGTTCTCTGTGACTATACCATTTTGCTGGTGTATCTCCTCATTTGTCCCCTTCCAATCCATGGGAGTCAACAAACACTAACTGGCCATCTACCAGGAACAAAACACTTGGAGTACTTGGCAGGTAACCCTATGGAAGGGTATTTCCCCGTTTCACCGATGGGGAAACTGACGTTATGACAGGTGAAGGAACTTCAAGGATACCAGTTTATAACAGCTGGTTCATAATCTGAGAGGCTTGTAGGTTGCATTGGCAATGGGAATAGGGGGAACAGGAACACTCACCCCTCTGGCAGAAGGGCAGGTCCTCACTCCAGGTCAGGTCCCACTGGCACATAAGGACACTGGATCCCACCACCTGGTAGCCAGGGTAGCACTGGTAAGTGACGACAGTGCCATGTACCAGCTCAGGCTGTGACGGACTCTTCCAGCCATTGGGGATCTCGGGCAGCTCTGGACATGTGTCATTGCGAGGCACCTCTAGGGGCATGGGGGTGGCAAGATGCAGACCCTCAGCCAATGCCAAAGTGACCGTGCTAGCCTCCCTCCCCCTCGGGAAGTTTAGCTCTTGCCAGTTTGTTCTGGGCCTGGCCAGGGCAGGCTCAGTGATTTATTCTCCCTATACAAGGGCCCCTCCTTGCTTGCCCCTGATATGACTGTCTCCTAGATTCCCAGTTTATCATCTAGGCTTTTAACTTTATTTCCAAAAACATGTTGGCTAGTTTCTCACTACTGAGAGGGGGGCCTGGTAAAATGGGGAAAATTGTCACTTCTATCGAAGGTTATCCGAAAGGTACTGTATAATAAAATTCCTTTCCTCAGTTCCCTATTTTTTTGTTATGAAGTTCTTCCTGCTGCCTACCAAGTCCTTCTTGCTGCAACAGAAGTCTCCCTTGCTCCCACCGGGCCCAGGAGGATGATGGAGAACAAGACTGGCTTTGGTGATACCCAGAGTGTTTCCAGCTTTTTTTCATTGTCAGATAAGAGCACTCAGGCTCCTTGTTGCCCTGGCCTCTCTGATTTGCTGAGTTTGGGGTCTGCATTCTGGAATCTCTTCTCCCTCAGGCATTGGGGTGGGGCAGGGGCAGGCTCACCAAAGAAGTGGATGACGAAGCCCTGCTGGTAGCCCAGCACTGAGGTCCCAGGGTCTGACTGGAACTGGATGGTGACATCGGCCATGGAGGTAAAGAGCTTGAAGTGACCTCGGGGCCCGGAGTACTGGCCCAGGACTCGGGCTGTCAGGTCATCCCCATCGTAGAAGGTAAGTACGTCACCGGGACCTATGCGCAGTCTGTGGAGGAGGCCCGTCAGTGAGGCTGGGCCCAGGGGCCCCAGGATGGGCTGGGCAAGGGATGACTCCATTGCTTAGGAGCTGGCTTGGCCTAGCCCATTGAACACTTACACTCGGATGTCCAGCATGATGCGCTTGTCCTCCTCCACGTGCACTCCCCAGATGCAGTCTTGCCCACGGCCGTAGGGCTCCGGCCAGTTGGGGGAGAGCACCACACCAGCTGAGTCTGTGATCTCCCCGCTGCACACAGCTGGAAGGCAGGGGAGGCCCAGGAGGAACGTCCCCTCCATGTTCCCCCCCAGGGCCATGTCCCAGGGCTGCCATCTGCCCACAGGAGTGCCTACTCATTGTTGGGAGTCCCCACCTCTTCCTCAGGGGGAAGATGAACAACACATGGCACTGGGGCCACAGGCTCTGTTGCTAGCTCCCTGGTGTCCACCTTCCTCCCTGCGCCTGGTGGGCCCATCTGCTGGTGCCTACTGACCTCGACAGGCTGGTTCCGTCTCATTCCATTGGGGGTCATGGGGGTCAACACACTCAATGATGATGGAGCCTTGCTCTAGTGTGTAGCCAGGGTCGCAGCTGAACTCCACAGTGGTACCCACAGGGTAGGAGGGTGCGCTGCTGCTGAAGTTGCCATATTTGACAAAGGGCTCATAGCAGTGGCCCTGCTGGAAGGCTGTAAACCACAGGGCCCAGGCAAGCTCAGCCTTGACCGGGACAAACACGAGGAAAATGTCCTCCTATTTCCCTCCCCAGGGCTTTTCTCATCCTGACTACAAGTGTATGTCCTGGGCTTGGAGCAAGGGACAAGAACAGCCCAGAGCACCCATCCCTGTTATGCTCAGGAGGCTGTCTTGATCACCATTGTATTTCTAGCTCCTAGTTTTGTACTTAGCACATAGAGGGCACTCAGTAAATATTGTTTTGAATGAATTAATGAAGTAATGTCTAGCAGCAATTCTCCCTCCCTAAAAATTAGGGACTTTTTTGTTCTTCATACTCTAGAGAATTCATTCACCTGGGCCAGAGGGCCTGAATCCAGGCAGGGGTCTCTTGCAGATGGATAGGAATCCTAGACTCGGGAGGGGTGAGAAGATATGGCCTCAGTGCCAGGTGAGCAAGGGCTGACCTGGAAGGAGTGATGATGGAATGGAAGGGGACAGTGTGCGAAGAGACTCTGGGCCCAAGCCCCTGCTCTAGCCCCTCACCCCTGGTTAGGCCCCATTAGGCTCACCCTCATAGCGCAGGGCCATGCCTGCAGCTGCCCCGCTGCTGTCAGTGCTGAGCTCCACAAAGAAGTGTCGGCCAGAGCTGAGCAGGCCCTCAATGGGCAGGTACTCCACCTCATAGGAATCATACACAGGCGGGGCCTCCACGTTGTCCCCATTTCGGATGATGAGCCTGGGTCAGCAGAGCAACAGCTTCGTGGCTGGTTGCTGACCCAAGGGGTGTGACTTCATGCTTGTGTACAGCTCCTCTAGCAGGATGTTACCAGGTTGGGCACCCCCATCCCACCAGGACGTCCCCTCACCTGTCGTCATCCTCTGCCAGGGAAACCTTCTCAAAGTGCAAGTGCAGCCTCTGGCCCTCCGGAGCCTCAAGCAGCCAGTGGCAGGTGAGGTTGTTGCTGTAGTTGCCCGGAAAGCCGGGAGAGACGATGCGGCCAGTGGTGGCATTGCGGATCACTCCACCACAGGCAGCTGGAAGACAGGCAGAATTGTGGGCCCCTGGCTGGATCCTAGGCAGCCTAACAGGCTTTCCTGCCCCTCACAGCTCTGCACCCTGTGCGTGGGGCAACAGGGATCTGCCTTCATGGTGCTGGAAGTCAATCCTTTGCCCCTGTGACCCTGCAGCTCCAGGCAGTCTGGACTGTAGAATCCTACCTAACCTTTCACACTCCGGGGAGTATTCACATGCTGCTCCCCTGACTGGTAGGTCTGCTGTGGCCTTGCTGTGTGGCCCTGGGTCAGTCACTTTCCCTCTCTGCTGCCCCCAGGTGGACTTTATTAAAGCCTCCTACCCAGGCTCCAACTTTCTTGGGTGTATCTGCTACTTCTACCTCATGCCACTTCCGAAAAACGGTTATTGTTTGGCTATATCCCTTTAACTAAGGCCCCCTGGGGCAGGGGCTAGTGTTTTTAGGCCAGGCACAGAGTTGGTATTCAGTATTTATTGAATAAAATGCTTGAATGGATGTAAAAAAGAGGGTAGGACTAGATCAGGAGTGACATACATGTAGTGTGCATGCCATTCAACTCCAAATCTTGTGGCAGACAAGATTACTGAGCAGACATTACTAGCCAGGTGATGGCCTCAAACACTTTCTGAAATAGCATCACTGCCACTGTCATTCCTGGGCTGAACCTTTCTGGCCTTTCCAGCACTGAATCCTCTGGCCTGGGGTTGTCCTCTCTTTGTAAGGAGAGGTAGAGTGGCTCACTTGTCCCCATCACTGAGGACTGCTGACTTAGTTGGCCAAAAACTCCCGTAAGTGGGGCTGGTGAAGCAGTCTCAGGCAAGAGGCGTACGGCTGGTTCCAGGCAGCACTTTCCTCTCCTGGATCTACAGCTTCAGATCCTGCCAGCTCTCCGAGACAAGCCTGCCAAGACAGTGTCTTTGTGTCCGAATGTTCAGCACAGCAGAATATTTTAACCTAATGAACCTCCTGGAGAGAAGATTGTGGTTTCTTCTCTGCTTCTCTGCAGAGAGGGCAGACCTACCTTTTTGCTCAGTCTTGGAATGGAATACCCTTTAACTCTGGTCATGCCCCATCCCACATTTAAATTCCTCAGTAGTTCCCTGTGACCCTCCAGATAGAGTCGAAGCACAAGATGGCTGTTGAGCCCTGTATGGACCCGACTCTTGACCTGGCCTCAGCCTCTCCCCATACACCCTCCCCTTGAGGCACACCTCACCGCAGCAGGCAGCTTCATGCCGCCGCACCTCTCTCTGCATGTGCTGGTCAGGAATCTACTCCACTACCGGCGTGAACATTCTCGCTGTACTTCCATGTCATCTTGGAAAGCTTTCCTTGACTCTCCTCATTTTGCAGCAGCACTTCCTCCCTCGGATCCCCTCACACCCTGAGTTTGTCCCATCACAGCACTATCTGCGCTGGCCGTGCTGAGTTGTTCGCTGGTCTCACTGGGCAGTTCCCTGAGGGCACAGGCCACATCTGGCTTATTCACCTCTGCTTGTGCCTGGCACTCGGGAAGAGTGGACAGAATGAAATAAGGTTCAAAAGCCCAAGCTAAAAAAAAGGAGAAAGGGAAAAAGCCCAAGCTGCCTTTCCTACTGCAAACTAAGCACTCCATCTTTCTTCTGCCAGCAAGCCCCTGGCAGCAATCCAGACTCCCCGTCACTCATGACCAGGACTTGGGAGTCTGTTACTGCTTTCCCCCTTTCTCATCCGTGTCTCTGGAACCACTTTCCTCCTCTTTATTCCCAGAGTTACTGTCCAAGTTCAAACCCTCTTGCCTGGCTGGCCTCCCAGCTTCCAGACACCACCTGACTGACTTTCTCAAGGAGTAGTTCTGAGCTCCACCCTCCTCCTCTTCAAAACCTATAGCGCCCCGCCCTAGTTTTTGGCTGATATTCAAGGCCCTCCCCCTTTCCCCTCCTCAAGTCTCAGGCCTCAGCCAAAACTGGCTGTCTTCTCTGTCCCTAAATACTCCTTTACCTTGCCTCTGTGTCCCTGCCCATGTTGTTGCTTCCACTGAAATGTCAAAACTTCAGCGCCACTTCCTCCAGGAAGCCACATAAATGCCCAACTAAGAATGATTGCTTTCTCCTCCCTGGTTGCTTTAAGTCTCTTCATTGGTATTTTCTACTTCCTGCTGTGAAAGTTGATACTCAAGTGTTTTTCTTCTTCCCCCACTTCCTGGAAGGGTGGGCTCTTCGAAGGCACACTCCTTGTTTAATTCAGCTCTGTGTATCTGTGGCGCCTCCACATAATAGGAGCTCACTAAGTGTGGGTTGGATGAATGCCACTGAGGTGTGTAGCCATTGTCTGGCTTCTTTCTGGAGAGCCTAGGAAGGTACTACATAGCAACAGAGAGCAGAGATTAGCCCCCAACCAACTCCCCTGTTCAGCACTACTGAGTCCCCTGGGGCCACTCACCGATGCACGTAGGCTCCTGGGAATCCCAGAAGGGCTGGGTGGCATTGAGACAGGTAAGGAGCCTGGCCCCCTTCAGCTGGTAGCCAGTGGCACATTGGAAGCGGGCGCTGCCTCCTGGGTGGAGGCTAGTGACAGTCACAGCTCCATAAACTGGGCGTCGGGGAAAGCGGCAGCTCAGGAGATAGGCTGCAGAGAGAGAATGGGTGTCGTGTGCCTGTGTTTGTGTTGAGGGGGTTGTTGAGTCATAGCCAGAGCAAAAGGGGCTGCCTCAGCCTGCCTGGGGGTGTCATCTGGGGCCAGAGGAAGTGTCAGGAGTACTGGAAAAGAGACTGATCCTTCCCCAAAAGATGCCTGTGACATTTCCAGCAGCCTGGGCTGGGTAGTGGAGCAAGCAGAGTTGGAAGTTAGGAGGCTTGGGTTGTAGCCCAAGCTTTCTAACACTTTGGGCAGGTTACTTAGCCTTTCTGTGTCCCGGTTTCTTCATTTGTTAAATGAGTGTTAAAATGCCAGTCCAGCCCTGGCTGGTGTGGCTCAGGGGATTAAAGTGCCGGCCTGTGAACCAAAGGGTCATTGGTTGGATTCCCAGTCAGGACACATGCCTGGGTTGAGGGCCATGTCCCTAGTAGGGGATGCTTGAGAGATAACCACACATTGATGTTTCTTCCCTTTCCTTCTTCCTCCCTTCCCCTCTCTCCAAAAATAGATGAATAAAAAATTTTTTTTAAATGCCAGCCCACCTACAGGGTTATTGTGAGAACAGATAGGATAGTGTTTTTATTCAGCTTGGTATCCCTGGAATCCAGCTGATAGTACATCTTCAAAAAATGTTACTGAAAGACTTGTAAGTGTGAAAGCACTTGAAATAGTGAAAACCCTATACTGATGTATTTTTCCCATAGGAGACAAATATGAATTGCAGCAGGAAAGATTGAAGCCAGACAGTAAAAGTTTCCCAGTGTTCATTGAGAAGTACCGAAAATCTTGAAGGTAAAGGCAGTGGGCTTTTTTAAAGACAGGATGGGGCAAGGGTAGGGAAGCAGAGGATGCCTTCAGGGAAGTTTGGGGGGAGGGGGACAAATTACCCTGGGAAACTTGGTAGCTTTTGAAATGGTCATACCAAATACATCCGGAAGGTGGCAGCAAATCCTACAACACAACCTGGCCAATCCCAACTTGGGGCCAAGCTGAGGTAGGTGGTAGCCAAAAGTTGGGCGTCAGGGTTTGGATCTGAGATGTGAGGAAGAAGACCTGGAGGGGTCAAGGAGAGAAGCCAAGAGAAGGCTTGGGCTACAGAGTCTGAAGACCCTTAGGGGTGGTGGGAGGGATGGGGACTGTCTAGACTGAAGAACTGCCCTTGGGTCTTGGGGTAGGGAGTGCAACCCTTACTGTTGGTACCAGGTGGATGGAAAGAGAGGGTCAGGCAGGGACTCTGCTGGCCTCTGTGGGCCCTTGTGTAAATAGGAAAAGGAACTGCCTGGGATCAAGTTCTGTGATTTTTTTTTTTTACCTGTCCTGGCCTCAGTCATTAGGTCTGTGAAAGGGGGAGGATGATACCTACTTTTCCCTTCCAAATAGGGTCCTTAAGAGAATGACCAAGGAATGGTCACTTGTGATTGACAGGCAGCACAGGGCAGAGTTTAGGATGTATGCTCTGGGGTCAGATGGCCTGGATTTGAACACAGGCTCCCGCACTTGCTGTGGCACCTTGGGCAAGTTACATAACTTCTCTGTGCCTATTTCCTTGTTTGCCCACCTATCTAGAGTATTGCGTACAATGTTGTTACATGAGAGGTTAAGTGAGAGGACAGATGTGCAGTGCCTAGCACAGAGTGAATACTGAACGCGCCAGCCTGCTATTGTTTGTGATTTTGATGAAAAAAGCACCTCACATCGGAACGCACCATCCAGCTTCTAAAATGCTTCTTGCTTGATGCCTATAATATACTTGGGAGGAAGGCAGGCAAGGTAGCGTTTATCAATTCACTTTCAGGTGAGGAAAACTAAGGTTTAGAGAGACTGAGAGACTTGTCCTGATCACACAGCCAGTAAGTGGTAGAGTGGGCACACGAAGCTCCTGGCTCTAGAGCCCACTTGCTTTGCATCCCCCTTCTCTCATCCTCTTCCCCAGGTGAAGTAGAGACCTGGGCTTAGGAATCTGAGAACCTGAGAGTAGTAGGCAAGGTTGACCTGGATGGTTGTTCAGGGTGGCCACTCACAATGACCTGGGAAGAAACTCTAGGCCAGGCTGGGATGGGCAAAAGGGTATAGGGCACTTTACCCAGAGTGGAGGGTGAGCCATATGTCATGCTCATCACTTGTACCTATATCTTCCCTGTGAGTTATCACAACTCTGTTTCACAGATTAGGAAATTGGGCTGGGATAAAGTGAGCAGGATGCTGGGAGCAGACGACACAGCCCCCAGACTCCATAGTGGGTAAAGTGCCAGCTCCACAGGACAAGCTTCATCCTGTTGTCATGACGACCATTCCCGGAGTGCCTGCACCACTGCAATCTGTTGAGCTATTTTCTCCCTGGCATCTGTTTCTGGAGCCAAGTCCAGTGCCAGGCATGCTCAGGCGGGAGGAGGGGGCTGCCTGGCAGGGCCCTCTGCCTCCTCACCCTGCCTGAGGCTGTAGGAGGGGAGTTGGAACTTGGTTCTGCAGGTGAGGTCCTTGCGGGGCCCCATGTTAACGATCTCCAATGTTATGTTGGACAGCTCCAGCAGGAGTGTTGGTACTAGGACCCTTACTTCCTCTTCTGGCACCCTCTTTCTCCAGCCCAGGGAGACACGTGTGTGAGCACATGCTCTTCCTGTTCCCATCTCTGGGATCAGGGCTAATTACAGCCTATAATTAGGGGAATTACACTCATTAGGGAAAGAGCTGATCATTGACAAAAACTGGGCTGAGGAGGGAGGGCTTCTGGGAGCTGGACTAGCTCTCCCAACACCACCCCCACCTGGGGTCTGCTCTGTGTTTCAGGGCCTTCAACTTGCTGCCTTTCAGCCACCTCTGGCCCAACAGAGAGGAGGTCCTGGGTTTTGTGCAAAGGAATTTGCAGCAAGAGAGGTTACCATGGCGTGAAATTATGCCTGCTGCTTAGGATTGATGGGCCATTAGGGAGGCTGTCTGGGCCGCCTACATTTTCACCCTTCCCTCAGCTCACCTCTTGCCTCTGTCAAGCCCCTGGCCAGTCCCACCACCATACTCCCTGCTGCCATGCCAGACTGTTCCCCTAATTTGGGTAGTGAGGCCAGAAAGGGGTGAGTGAATCCTCCTTAGTGGGTACTAAACATCCACATCTTCAGAGGAGCACCTGCCCTCCTCCCTAGGCCGTAGCCCCCCCTCAGGGCTGAGGAAGTGGTGCGTGACAATTCAAGGCAATCCTGTAGCTGTTCACACCAATTATTTCTTCATTAGCACTCCCAAATCTGAACTGTTACCCTGTTGTATCAGTGCAAGGGATCAAGGAGGCCTTGCTGGGGGTGAGAAGGAGGGCAGGGCGGATGCTGATGGGAAAGGGGCATGGTCCCAAGCCCCTTCTCTTTTCTCCATCCTGCCAGCTCTTTAATACTAGTTTCCTTTATGGAGCACGTACTAAGCACTTGAGGTGCACTATTTTGCTTAATCCTTATGACTTTGTGAAGTGTCTTGGTCTCACAGCAGAGGAATAGCAGAGTTAGAGAGGTCAGATGATCTGTGCAAGGTCAACAGCCAGTGGGGAGGAGATTCAAACAGAGATTTGCCGAACTTCTGAGTCCGTGATTTTACCGTTACGCAATGCCACTTCGCTACTTCCAGAGGTGTTCTGGAGCCTGAGCCATATCTGTGGTATGTTCAGGAGGCCAGGGTCAGGAAGGCCAGGCTGGTAGCTAGGCACCTCTGCATACATTGTCATTGTGAAGCCCCTCGACCTCTACCCCTTTGCATTTGGGGAGAGAGCTTATATCATTATTTCCTGTTTAAGTATCTATCTCCCCCTAGATTTTGAACTCCTTGAGGGCAAGAACTTGGCTGGTTCATTTTGATATTGCCAGTGTCCAGCACAGGCTCAGCAAAGAGCAGATGCTTAGGAAAAGTATACTGAATGAATGAATGGCAATAGGCACATCTGGGGGGTACTCAATCCTGTGTAAGTTCCTCTTTAAGACCAGTTCTCTGCAGGGTGGTAGGGAAGAAGGTTCTAGAGGTGTTAGGTGTTCAATTCTCACCTCTAGTTGTACACAGCTTCACCAGGCACCTGTGCTGTATATTATTACCCTCTCCCTCTTCCCCGCCCCCATATTTCAACAGCACCAGAGACTCCAGGATGGCAGCCAGTCTGGGCTGGTTCTTCCCTCTGCTGCCCAGTCTTACCTTGGTAGTGGAAATGAAAGGTGCCAGGCCCTGCAGGTGGTGGGAGACTCTGGAACCTCAAGGCTGCTTGGTGGGTGGGGCTGCGGATGACTTGGCCCCTCAGCAGGAAAGACTGGTTGGCCAAGGGCAGTGGGTCAGGTCCCCCCAAGCCCTCCACAGTCACCATCTCCCCTTCCCGAAGGCTGATGTTCTGGACCTGCCGGTGGAATAGACAGAGCAAAGCAGAGCAGTCAGGCTTTCTCCTGCTGACTGGGCCCTGCTGCCCTTAGGTTCCTGCAGGCCCTAGGCCACTGGCATGGCCAGTCCTCAGGGTCCTTTGGGTATTGGAGCCCCCAGGCCCTGAGCTAGGCACTTCAGTGCAGGAGGAGCTCATTTTACCTTCCCAGTAATCTTGTGAGATGAGATCTGAAGTTCAGAGAGAGTGAGTAAATTATACAAGGTCACACAGAGATTATTAGCAGAACTGAAATTTGTAAGCATGTCTATCTCAAAGCTTTTCAACTACACCAGCTGCTTCCTGCTTCCTGTCCCTTCGCTTTTCTGGGCTCAGTTTTCTTGTCTATAACAGCAGTCCCCAATCTTTTTGGCACAAGGGACTGGTTTTGTGGACGACAATTTTTTCACAGGGGGTGGGGGGTGCAGGACAGGAGTTGGAGCTCAGTGGGTAATGTGGGAGAAGCTCTTCTTGCTGGTCCGCCACTCACCTCCTGCTGTGCAGCCGGGTTCCTAACAGGCCACGGACTGCTACCAGTCCTGGTCCATAGCCCAGGGGTTGGAGACCCCTGATCTATAAAGTGGAGATGGAAGAGGTGAGTTGAGCTAGATGGTGTCCAAAGGCCTGGCCAGCATTATGAGACCTCAGGCATCAGATCCGCGTGCTCAGCTTCCACTAGACATCCCCTATAAGATGCCTCCCAAGCACCCCACATCCATCCGCCTCATACTGAGTCACCCTCCTGCGACCAGCAGCTCCCCTGGCTCCCCATCTCGGAATAACCTCACCATCCATCTGGATGCCCGAGTCAGAAATTGGCATCCTGCCTCCTCCCTCATACCCTCCTCTCTCGATCCAATCAATCATTCAGTTCTGTGAATTGGACCCCAAATCTGTTTACTGCTCTTCACTCATACTGCCAGTTCCCTGGCACCTCACTATTATTGCTCACCTAGATCTCTGCAGGAGCCTCCTGGCTGGCCTCCCTGCCTGTAGGGCTTAACCCACTCCTCACTCCACATCAATATTCTCTGAACTACAGCCAGTTCCTAAGCCCCAGCCTGTTGCTGAGCATGGTGCTTCTTTGTTTAAATCCTCTAGTGGCTTCCTGTTGAGCCAACAAAGCCCATAGTATCTGATTCAGACTTCTTGCTGTGGCCCCTGGAGGCCCTATCCAACTTGGCCCTTGCTGACTGCTCAGCCTGGCCGTATACCATGAGCCTCCTGGATGTGCTGCCACCATTCTGTTCTCTCTTCTACTCTCAGTAACTTCTTTTTCCAGTCCTTCCCTCTGGCTGTCATGGGTCCCTCTGTCTCCACCCCAGTCCTCAAACCCTTAATCCCTGGTGCATCCTTCTAGGCTCCATGCCTTCATTCAGTTAAACAAGCATTGGACAGCAACAGACTGTACCTAGAGGGGAAATAGTAGTATGTCCTGGCACCAGAAGCACTGGATTGGGATCCCAGAAATCTGAGACCCCTATACACTTGGATAACTATGCTGACTCTTTGAGCTTCAGTTTCCTCATCTTATAAAATGCCTTTGCTGCTCAAAATGTGGTCCAGCAGCATCTGCACTACCTGAGAGCTTGTAAGAAATGCAGAAGCTCAGACCCCACCTCAGATCTATTAAATCATGCTCTGCATTTTAATGAGACCCCTGGGCGATTCGGAAGCGCTGATCTACATGATCTCCAGGGTCCCTACCATGTTGCTGTGAGGCAGGGCCTTCGAGGGTTAGCCACCTGGCTAGTTAAGTGGCACCTAGTGAGTCACCAAGTCCCTCCCAGTCTTACCTCTCAAATATTCCAGCTGGTTCCTCCTCTCTATCCCTTCATATCTGTCTTGGCTCAAATCTCCCTCACCTATTGTTTCTCACCTGGAGAATGGCTTCCACACCTCCCAACCCCAACTTGTCGCCTAGGTCCTGGCTGTCTCAGATCTGACCATGCCTCTCTCTCACCCAAATGCTGTTGGTGGCTTCAGATTGCCCAGATGACAAGGTCCAAACTTCCCTCATTGCAGTTGGCCTCAGTGGCTTCACCAGCCTCACATACCTGCACTGCAGCCACAGACTTGCCTCACTTCCACCCTCTAGGTATTTACCTATGCGGGACCCTGCACCAGGAATGCCTTCCCTCTTCTCCTGGCAAAACTGGTCATCCTTTCAGATCTCAGGACCATCACCTTCCAAGCCAGGCCAGTCAGTTCTTTGCCTCGGGCTCTCCCCACCTGTCCTCTACCCATCTCTCTATTAAAGCCCAGGGTGGCATTTTGGGTCACAACACCTTCTTCACTGGCAGTCTCAATGAAGATGCATGGGGAGAGGAAATGTGTGGGCTGCTGCAGGTACAGTCCTCTCCAGATTCCCGTGAGCTGAGAAGCCAGAGGAGGCTGAGCCCAGCCATGTACTAGGCTCTGGGCCCTTCAGACCATGGATGCCAAGAACAGATGTGCCCTGAGGACTCCCCTGACTTGGAGAAAAGAGCCAGTGGGTCTTTCGGGCTGAAGAGAAAGCTCAAGAGAGCATGCTGGGCCAGAAGTGCCCCCTCTCTATGAGGAGCTCTCCACCATGGCATATTTGGGTGGAGGCTGCCTGACCATCTGCTGCTGACATTCTTCGGGGAATTCCTGCTGCAGGCGGAGGCTGGATGAGGTCCCTTTAAACTTGGAGATTCTGTGATTCTGGAGTTGGGCAAACAAGACTCATACACGTGGAATCTGCAATTATCGAGAGATGCCAGGCAGCATATAATTCTGCCGTAAGTGGTGCTGAATGCGTGCAGCCGGAATCCTCTAGGGGGAAGTGGAGGGGTGGCAGGCTCAGGAAAAGTGCACAGAGCAGGTGGGTCTGAGAGCGCCTTAAGCAGGCAAGACTGGGAGGAGGAGGAGGAAGTGAGGAAATCCCTGCTGAGAAATTACTAAAGAAGCAAAGGCAGAGAAGTAGAAATGAATTTAGCATTTTCCTAGTTCCCACAAACACCCTTTTGACCTCCAGCTTCCAGCTCCTGACCCTGCTGCTCTGCCAGCAGCAGCAGCAGCAGCAGCAGCATTGCAACAACCATTTACAGAGCACCTGTAACTGCCAGCCTTATACTACTTATGGGTATTATTGCATCCTCACCACAGTTGTATAAGGTAGGTGGTAAAATCTCCAGAAGTAAACAGAGAGGCTAAGGAGCTTGCAAAAGGTCACACACAGGTGTTAAGTAGCAGTCTTGCTTTGCTGGGGGCAATGTCGCTCCTTTCCTATCAACCTCACGGGGCTGTCACCTGCAGACTGACAGACTTCCAGACATCTTTATTCCTAGGTCCCAGGCCTGCCAGGTGTAGCAAGAAGGGGAATCTTGGCCTGACCTGGCTTTTTCCAAGATGTTGACATTTACATTCCCACCAGCCATCTTCTCCTCCAGAAGCCTGTCAAGGTGGGAAAACGGAGCTGATCTGGGGAAGGCAATGCCCCTTTCAGCTAGCCTGACTCCTAGTCCAGCCTGGTGGTAAGGTTTGTGATGAGCACATGGAATTGAGTGAGCCTGGATTGCTTGGGGACCACATCCAGAAGGTGCTCTGTTCTTAGCCAGAGACTGCCTGGTCCTTTGGGTTTCAGGGATCCACTTGCAGGCCTGTTGCTGTAGCTGGAATGTAATTTGTTGCTTGTTTGAGGGCCAGGCCTGACAGGAGCCAGACAGGGCTGGGTGTTGAATAAGGCTGGTGGGAAGTCTTGATGCAATTTTAAGGCACCCGAAGAACTTGGGAGACAGATTGAAATGTCAGCTCTGCTCATGAGGGCTGTCTTCCCACACCCCTAACTAGTGACAAGAGGGGAGCTGGGGCCAGGCAGGGGGCAGACAGAAGCAGAGGGAGATGAGGACAATTCCCCCAGGACTCTGAATTGTCTAATACTAACCACTGGGTCAGTTCAAGGAAGGAAATGTAGCAACTTTGAGGGGACTGACTCCTTCCTGGATGGGAAGTGGGGAGATTTCAGGTTGCCCTCTGCCAATCCCTGGATTATCACCCTTGACTGGCCTGTCCATCTCCAAGGAAACTGCCAGTTGGGTCTCTGGAACATGCCTGAATGGTGTAACTCATAGGCGGGATAGTGCCACAAGTCTTTGTACACAATTGCCCTAGTACGACTACACACAGCCGTATGAGCTCAAGGATGACTTGTGTGTGAGCCCCACTCCGAGCACCTGGGCTCCCCAACGCTGGAGCTGACCCTGCTCCGTTACCCTTTCCTGGTCACCAGCACACACCTGTACTCTGACATAGGCCCACTTGCATTCACACGGCCCCCTCAAACACATGTCTGGCATGAGTGTGTTCTCGCATATGTGCGGTCCCTCATATTCATGTGCTCCTTCTTGCCAATAGTAGTAAAATCACGATTTTTCCCATGAGACCCTTTATAGTTTTCAAACCTCTTTTACACCCATTATCCTCTCAAATCTCATAAAACCTCAATAAGGGGTGCAGGAGAAGCTGTGTTTACTTCAACTGTGTAGATAAGTGAAACAATCAGAGAAGCTGAGACATCCTCTTTGGGGCACACAGTAATTCCGAGGCGAAGCCAGAAGTCCAGGCTGGAACTCCTGGTTCCTGGCCCAGTGTTTTGCCTTTACGCACGGCATCCCAGGTCCTTCTCCCAAACTGGGAGAATTCCAGGTGGGTGTCCTACAGGAGCAGGTAGGGCTGGGCCAAGAAAAGGGATCAGAGGCAGAGCCCCCACAATGTTCCCACCTGAATTCCTCTTTGGATTTACCACATCCAGGCTAATCTGGGCCAGGGAAAGGACAGGGGCTCTTAAGTCCTGGGATCAAATCCCAGCTCCATCACTGACAAGTTGAAAGATCCTTGGGCAAGTCACATGACTTCTCTGAGCCCAGTTTCATCTGTGAAATGGGATAATCGTGTTCACTTCATGGGGTTGTGAGGATTCAGTCAGATCCTGCCTGTAAGGGGCTCAGCACAGAGTGGGCACAGCATTAACAGTTTCTTCTTCCTTTTTTTTTAAAAAAAGATTTTATTTACTTTTAGAGAGAGGGGAAGGGAGTGAGAAAGAGGAGAGAGACATGTGAGAGATACATTGATAGGCTGCCTCTCACAGGATCCCAGCTGGGGACCTGGCCCACAAGCCAGGCATGTGCCCTGACTGGGGATCGAACCAGCAACCTTTCAATTCTCAGGCTGTTACGCAATCCACTGAGCCATACCAGCCAGAGCTGTTTCCCTTTTTTGAGGAGACCTGGGCCCTACCCTGGTAAAACCTGATAAAAACGGTGAGAGCTGGCTGTGGACCCACCCCACCCTCAGGTCTGCCAGAGCTCTGCCTGGGAAGCACTGTACCTGGGAGCCACCCTCTCTCAGGCCCAGGTTCTGCAGCTTTTAGGAAGCAAGAAGCAGAGTCAAGGGCCTGATGTGCCACTGCCCAGTCTGGCCTATGAAGAAGGTTTCTGAACCGAGAAAAGGAGCCACGCTCAGGACTGGCTGGGAGGTGCCTTCTGCAGCATCTGGTTCAATCTCCTTTTACAGAGAGGGAAACTGAGGCCCAGAAATGCCAGGCGCTTAGCCCAGTCGCCAAGAGATGGGTACGGAGCCAAGACTGGAACTTCAGTCCCACGTGACAGCCTCTGTGCTGGCGTCTGAACTAATGCTCCTTCACAGAGCCTTATGGGGTAGGGTCTGCTTTAAGGATGGAGAGAGGGGCCTAAATGTATGGGGTTGGAGCTGCCTGTATCCCGTGAGCCCCCTCAGATGGACTTTCCAGGAGCCAGAAAGGAGGGAATTGCCGGAAATCTCACCTCACTGACCTACCACCCTACTCCTGGTGTCTGCATTGGCACCAGTCCTGATCTGGCCTAGAAGGGCAGGGTGCTTTGGCTATCAGACTGGCAGCTGGCCTGGCATGGGAGAAGTATGTTCACTCCAATAGGGCCGCCTGGGGCACTAGAGCAGGGATGGTGGGCAGCTGTGCCCAGGCTCCAGATGGTACAGGGAGCAGCCAAACCAAGATGGGGGCTGGCAGTGGGAAAGCTCCTGGAATGCCAAGCACAGTGAGAGGCATGCACCAGGCCCAGAAAGGCCTGGAGCCCTCAGGGGAGACTGGCTGCCTGGAGAGGGGGTGGGACCCGCATGGCCTTGTGCCCACCAGTCCTAAAGGGGCCTCTCTGGATCTCTCAAGAAAGAGCCCAGCCCAGTGCCTGAACCCCGGCTGAAAGAGGCAAGACTTTTCTGACCTGCTGTCTTCGCTGCAGGCAGCTCAGACCCTGGGTCTCAGCATGCACAAAGAGCTGCAGTAACCTGAGAGGAAGTGGGGGACAGGGGACGAAGCAGGTTATGAGGGGCTGTGGTCCAGAGCTGGATTGTTGGAACCCCTGAGGCTGTTCCTCAGGAAAAGGAAATTAAAAGGGTCTTGCCCAGGGCCCCAGGCTTTAGCCAAGGATGTGGTTCCATGGCAGGGGCTCAGCATGATGTTAGGCTGACCTGCACAGGGGTGCGATTTGTGGGCCCTTAGGATAATCCTCTCCTCCCACGGTTCCTCCCATCCCTCTTGTCCGGACTCCATCCCTGGTGCCTATCCTTAGCCATCCTTGCGAGTTCATGGAGGGGAAGGCTGGGACTGACTCACAATGTGCAGAGGTCACAAGCCTTTCCCCAATCCTGAGGGAGCAATGGGCTGCCTTCCAGGCCTTCCAGCTGCCTCACCTATCCCACCTCCAGTGCCCGGCATGGCCTAGACCCACACTGCCAGCCTGACTGGGCAGGAGGGCACTGCTCAGGCCTAGCCTCCGGTGGGAGTGTAATCCAGAAGCCCTTCCGCCTACTTCCTGCTCCTTCTAAAACTGCTCTGTGGCCTTCAGGGGTCAGTCTACCATAGCTGTTGCCTTCCAGCCCAGGCTTGGCTGCTGGCCTCTCTCCTTCAGGTCCTAGAGCAGGTTTTGTCACCTCCTGAAAGCCTTCTTTGGCGCTACCTCCAGGCTGTATCCCATCTGGAATTCCCACAGTTCCCTGTGCTTCCCACCCCCACCCCGATTCCCAGCAGCACGGAGCATTCTGTGGTCATTGTTTACGACTTCTGTCACCTCCACTTACTGTGAAGAGCTATGTTCCCAGCCCCTAGCAGAGAGCCTGGCACCTGGTAATTGCTCAAGTTATAGTTGCAGAATAAATTCATTCGTAAAAAACATTAGTCAATGATTAATAGAGTGACCTTGGACATTACCCCCCCACTTTAAAAAAAATATTTGTTTGCTGGTCTTGGTTTTTCCAACTAGCTTTTTGGTGTTGGTGTAGAATGTCACCAAGTGGCCTGTGTAGTGAGGCCAGGAGGCCTAAGTAGGAGTAGAGGTTGCCTGAACCGGCCCTGAAAGAACAACCTTAAATCCTGCTTCAGCCTGGCTGATTCTGTTCTTTCCCCTCTCAACCCTCCCTGCCTTGGCCTCAGACTGTCTCTGGCCACCAAGACCCACAAGGTCCCCAAAGCATCTGCCCCACGGTGGCAAGGTGGAGGGCGGGGCCTGCTTCGCCTGCCACATTTCCTGACGGCAATCCAGGGCTGTGGCAGGTCTTCCTCTCAGGGTTGCCTGGTAACGGCTTTTGCATTCTGATGATAAAAATATGGCAGCAGACGACAACAGACATGGCTTACATGAGAGGGTGGGCATCAACGGGGTGGGCTTGTGCCCAGGCCAGGGCCGGGGCAGGCAAAGCCAACATCTTGCTCCTTTGTGGAAAGTACCAGGACTGAGCCCCGCCCCGCCCAGTGGGCTCGGTGGGGATGGTAGACTTAGGGGAAGGCAGAGCTAGCCTGAGCCTGCAGGGGTCGCCGCCAGCCTGGCATCTGCCCCTCCAACCCCCTTCCCCACACCTGCAGCTGGTGCCTTCCACCTGGTGATCCACAGCCTGTGCTACCTCTCATTAGGTGATGATTTTACATTAATTACCTTAATTAAGCAGCACTGAGTGCTACTGGCTCAGGGTAATGGTGGCTGTTCCTAATTACCCTCCCAGTCAGCCTAGAGTGGGGGGGCACAGGGCTTGGCAGAGCAGGATCAAACAGTTACAGAAAGAAGGGGAGGGGCCCGCTAGTGGTGGGAGAGGGCCCTCACCTCTGCAGAGCCTGCTCGGAGACCTGGACCTGACACCCCCCGTCGAGAGGGCTGGAGGTGCTGCCCCAGGACAGGTGTAGCTGGCTCTAGGCCCAGATACAGGGGCTTTGGGTGCACGGGGAGCTGCTGGGGAACGGGGAACAGGTAGCGCTGCCCTGTTCCCTGGACTCCTCCCCGTCCCCTTTCCCTGTGCTCCTCAGTTCCTTCCTAATGTGTCAGCTGTCACCTCCTGCTTTCCTTCCTTCCTGTATTCAACTGTCTACTTACTCAGTCTGTGGAGAACCCATTCTGGGCCCCTTATTCCAAGGTACTGCTCAAGGCTCTCACAGCTTAGCGGGGGAGACGGACCACTATAAACAGATTGACAGAAGGCAGAATAATAAGATCTAGGATGGGGGATGATGCCTCAGGCTTTGGGGATCAGGAGAGAATTCCCAGAGAAGGCGATGCAAGTGTTCAGTGCTCAGGGAGGGGACAGTAGGATAGCTCTTCCAGGCAGAGGGTTCAGCACGTGCAATTGGGGCCTGAGGAGGAAGTGGACTTGGCCCATTCAGTTAGCTGCCAGCGGTTTAGTGCAAAGGTAGAGTAGAGAACGAGGGAGGAAATGGCTCAGGATGGGCCCAGAGGGACTGGCCTTGGGGGAGGATTGATTGCATTTGAGAAAAATGACTGCAGTGTAGATGAAGGTAGGAGAGTGGGGACATGCATGCATAGGGTGACCAGGAGGTGGTCACTATGTGGTCTGGGAGAGGGTTGGTGGAAGCTGGAGGGTACAGCAGTGGTGGGGAGGGAGGGGAGAAGCAGGCAGAGCTGAGTTTAGGGGAGTGTCATGGTGACAGAATGTGGGTTTGAGCTGAGGGGACTGGGGAGGAGGGAAGGGCCAAGTTGACCTCACGTTGCACAGTTCCAGGACGCCATCCACAGTGCACTGCGGTGGCCCTGCTCTAGGTTTCTGATTGGTTGGGGTCAGTCTCTGAGGACAGGAGTTGGGTTATAAGCAGGTTGAAGGAATAAAAAGGAAGAGCAGGGTTTGGGGCATGTGGAGGGCAGGGAGCCTGTGGCACATCCAAGAGGACCTACAGGTTTTGGGATTAAGAGAGAGTTTGGGGATTCAAAGGGACGAGGTGGCTGAAGGAGGTGGGGGCAGGAGGCTGGGGCTGGAGGGCTGACTCCCTCACCAGCTGTCACCTCTCTGATGGTGTGGCCATGTCTGCCTTCCCCACCTCTGCATCCCAGCAGCCAGCACAGGGCCTTGCCCAGAAGAGCTGCTCAGTGAGCATCTGCTGAAGGAATGACTGAGTAAGTGAGGGGATGGCTAAGCAGCCCCGTGTTCTCTCTACTCAGTTACATGGGCTCAGACACTTACCCAATGCCCTGTCCACTGAGATAAGAGCCCCTTCCTCAGGTTCTCCTGAGCCCCTGATCAAACCCTTTAGGGACAAGGACAGGCATGCTGCGGCCCTCTCAACCTAGCACACTGCTGACGGGGAGCAGTAGCCTCTTTGCTCCCTGGTCCAGAATTCAGCCGTGTTTGAGGCCCATGGCCTAGCCCTGGCCTAACGCCCCTCTCCAACTGATGTCCCTGAGCATCCCCACCTCCCCATAGCTGGTACCTTTCTGTAAAGATAACACATTAGCCCCAGCTTTGTCCCTGCTCAGTCCAGGTCACTCACCTTAATTTCCACACCGTAGCCAGGATAGACAGAGATGTAGTAGAAACAGTCCAGGCCGACATCATGGGGTGAACTGGGGGCCGTGGGGGAGTCCAGAGAGCCGTCTGGGCCTGAGAAGTTCCAGCTACAAGGGCCTGAGAGGCAGGAGGAGACACAAGGCTAAGCCCAGTCCTGGAGAAGTGAGTCCAGCTAAGGCTGACTTGTGTGTGTGTGTGTGTGTGTGTGTGTGTGTGTGTGAAGCCCACCTCTTAGGACATCTATTTCCTGTTGAAAGAAGGGGACCACCTTCTCTTGAGCACCTATTGTGTGTGATCTTATCTTAGTTCTCGCAAGGGCTCAGTGAGTTAGATATTCTTAGTGCCATTTTACAAATGAGGCTCATAGAAGTTAAATAAATTCCAAGGGTCTGGCATAGTTGCTTCCAGTTAGGGCTTGAACCCAGGTCTATCTGGTTCCAATCCACATGCATCCTGCATTCTGGCCCTTGGTACTAAAGGGCAAGGCCAACTGGCACAGTGATGGAGAGAGGAATTTGGGCCCCACAGCCACCCCCCTTCTCATATCCAGATCTGCAAGGCAGCAAGTAGCTGACCTGCTGGCTGGACTGTGGTGATAGTGGTGGTAATGATGGTGGTGGTGGTGGTGGTCTCCTCGTCATCCCCTGAAGCCGTGGGGGTGGCAGTGGCAAGGCCTGTGGTCTGGGACATGACCTCTGGAGCCCATGGCCGGCCCATGTCTCCAGGACCCTCTTGGGTTGGAGTCCATGTTCTGCTAGGGGGCGTAGTACTGGGCCTCTCCCCTGGGCCTGTGGTGGGCACAGCCATGCTGGGCCCTGGAGGTAGGGGAGCTGTGATGTGAAGCACAGGGGGTTGCGACTCCAGGCTCCAGGGTCCTTCCCTGGATTGGGGCTGAGTGGGTGCTGCAGCTTCGGCTGGAGTAGGGCTGGTGAAGACTGGGCGGCTGTCCTGGTTGGCCAGGCGGGAAAGGGGACTTGGGGTATATGGCGTAGGTGGATCAGGCTGAAAAGGCAGTGCTGGCCTCAGCTCCTCGCCTGTCTTCAGCCCCTCCTGTAGGAACTCCTCGAGCAGTGGGTGATGGTTGAGCAGCTTCAGGGTGGGGGCCGTTGTGACGAAATGGATGCCTCGTTCCGGCTGGTCAGGTGTGGGGGCCGCTGTCAACTCCCCATACGTCTCCTCCATGCCTGGCACCTGGCCTTCCACCATGGTTGGGGCCTCTGAGGAGAGACCTGAAATAATAACGGACGATCAGAGGTTCCCCACCCTTCGCCCCATGGAGAGCAGCATCACACCCAGTCCAGACAGTAGGAGAGTCATCTCTTTTGACAGCCTTGGGGAGTGTGCTCACCCTTGAGTGTCAGGGAACCATAGACTTTTAGAGCTGGAAATGAGATGTTATCACATACTTCAAGGGTGACACATGAGATATCCCTTCCCCTCCGGCACCAGAAGTGGACATTACTATCTATTTATTATTGCACTATTTTCTGTTCTCACTTTCACCTCAGAATCCTTCTCAATAAAGCACTCTAGGCAGCCATGCTTAGTTCCTCAGACTGACAACAAGTAAATATTTGCCATGCCTAATGTAGCTCAGAGGCCTTATTTGACTGATGTCAAAGAACAGGCCAGAGAAAGAAGGTGACTTGTTTTGAGTCACATGACCAGTTAGTTGACCTGACATGGTGTCCTTGGCGAGAGTGCTGCCTCCCTCTGCAGTGACCGGTCTGCCTGAGATCAGGGGTCATTTTCTGTTCTCAGTGAAAGTGCTCTCCTTAGTCTCAGGAAATGTGTCATATGTTTGGGATTTTATTTTAGATTCCTTCATGTGTATATACATGACATCTTTGTCAGGGTTCCATTATGTCTCACGGTCACATTTCTCCCGCTTCTCAGTTATTTCTTTGGTGTCTCTCTCTCTCTCTCTTTTTTAAAAAATATTTTATTTATTTATTTTTAGAGAGAGGGGAAGGGAAGGAGAAAGAGTGGGAGAGAAACATCAATGTGTGGTTGCCTCTCCTGAGTCCCCTGCTGGGAACTGGCCTGCAACCCAGGCATGTGCCCTGACTGGGAATTGAACTGCGATACTCTGGTTCGCAGGCCCGCGCTCAATCCACTGAGCTACGCCAGCCAGGGCCTTCTCTCTCTCTTTTTACCTTGTCCCAGGACAATCGTGTGAGCAGAGTGGGAAGGGCTAAACCCTGGAGTACAGCATGTGTGGCTTCACATCCCGAATCCATCGCTGTGGGGCTGTGTGACCTCAGGCAAATAACCTAAGCTCTCTGAACCTTAGTTTTCTCATCTGTAAAGTGAGGTTTCTTTTTAGGATTAATTGAGATAATATTACTTCCCTTCACCATTTGATATGTCCCTCTGAATTCCCTTTATCTTTCTTGTGACACTAGCCAGGGTCTACCTAGGGCAGGGTCCAAAGCAGGGATGGAATGGTCAGCTGGCGAGCTGCCTATCCACTTTCCAATCCACAGCAGACATTGTTAAGCAACTTTGGCCATTTCCTGCTGAGGTCACATGGGACTTCAGAATCCTTCTAAGAACAGGCTTTTCCAGGTGGCCACTGCCAATGTTTCAGATAGGCTATGGAAGATGAAACTTATTTGCTGTTGCTGGTCTGAGATTGCTCTGCTATTGATTATATTAATTTATCCAACCACATAGCTGGAGAGATGATGCATGCTCTGCTTGTGGCCCACTAGACTCCCCAGATCCATAACTATTAGGAAAAGGTCAATGGATGCTGGCTCCAGATTCAGCTCCTGTGGAATTTCGCCAGCTCTGGGAAGGCTGGGAGGATATTTTGATTCTAACATCTCTCAAAATGGCTACATGAAGACTTGAAGGGAAACAGCCAGGGCGAGATAGTTTGCAAGGAGAAGGTCGGTTCCTCTGCATGCCTGGGGGTGGGTGTCGTTCCACAGGCTCACACCCACCCCATGGACTGGCAGGCGTGAAGAAGCGGCAGATGGCCTACATTCTGTTCGAGAGACTATGGCAGCTCTGATGTGTCAGACAAATGGGAGGAGGGAGGAAACCGGGGTGAGGAAGGTGGATACAGGTCAGGGAGCTCGCCATTCCTCCAGGCGAGAAGGGATTTGGTGCCTCGAATCCCTGAGAAACCAGAACCAACCCCTATCTCCTGAGTTGCCCACTAAAGCAGGCCATCTGTGCCTTGGCATTCTGTGCCAGACTGACAACACAGTGCCCACATTAGATGTCCAGCCAGGCCCAGGCCCCCTGGAGCAGATGGTCGCCAATGCCCTGTGTCTTTATCTGAGTCAGTGATGGAAGGTCTAGGCAGGGCCATACCAGAACAAGGCTACTGTTTTTACCAGCTCCCCAGATGTCACGTGGTCTTTGCCAGGTGAGCTAAGACTGACCTTGGCATGGCACAAGGAAGAGGAGCCTTTCTCCCAGCCTCTGGGGCTCCAGGGTCCCTTTCTAAGATTGCCCAATAAGAGGCGGGGCCTGTGGCTCCCAGGGTAGGTACCTGTGGGATGTTCACTGGGAGTGGGAGTGCAAAGAGATCCTCTTCCCGAGGAAGGGACCATAGCGGGCACAGCTCCTCCTGCTGGCTGCCAGGTGGGTGCTGGGCAGTGGAGTCGAGCTAATAGGCACCTCCCATCACTGTCGATTGCACTGATTGTGTTATCTGGGGGGACTGAGAACTTGGTTAAATGGGATCGAGATAGCATATCAAACGAGCAAATTGATTCTGCAATCAGCTGCCACTTGGTCCCAGAGAGTGCCACCCACTGTCAGAGATGGTAAGATAATCTTGGGGAGACAAGCCATTTCCAGCAAGAGGGCATCTTCAGACACTCTGGTTAACTCTGGTGGAAGCCTCAGGCCCCGTGACACTCCTCGGCGTGGGCTGACTGAGTTCAAAGGTGCAGAGACCGACAAAGGGGCAGAGCGTGTGATGCAGGGGACAGCTGAAGGAGATGTCAGGGATCCAGATGCCCCGTCTCATCAGGTACCTATTGTGTGCCAGACACTGAGTCAGGCTGTTCCCAGATCTTGTATCATTTAATTGACACTACAACTCCACGAAATGAGATTCTTATTCTCACATTACAAAGAACCTGAAGCCTAGAGAGGTGAGGTGAAGACTTGCCCTGTGGCATAGTGGTGGAGCTGGGATTTGAACCTACACTGATCTGGCTTTAAAGCTTTAGTCTTTCCACACCAACCTGTCTTACAAGAGAAGAGCCTGGAGCTACCCAGCAGAGAACATTCTAGCCAGTGGAGGAAAAGCCTAGAGAGAGGAACAGACTTGTCCAAGGTCTCATGCAGGTTAGAAGTGGAGAGCTGGAGCCATCGTTTCTGGGATCTTGGACCTGGACTGAGCTAGAGCCAAGCTGGGTTGAGACCCAGGGAGCCCCCACCCCATGCCCATAGTACATCTGAGCCTGGGACCCAAACCAGAGACCCTGCAACACTGCTCCACAGGGTTGGGGCACAGAGTCGCACATACCCGGGTTTGTTCAAATGACATTTCTGCCAGTAGAAAACCAGAGAGCCTGGGCAAGTTTTTATGTCACTGGCTGTAAAATGGGCGCCTTAGAGAGGTTCCAGTGAGAATCTGAATGCTCTAATAGCAGTTTTGCAGGGGCGCTGAGGGAGAGAGGCCATGCTGCAGGCTGGGCAGTCCCGTGCCTGGGTTATTGCTGACAGGCAGGCCTCTGGAGGGGTTGGGGAGGGTGCAGGCCCAGGGTAAGGCCTCTTCTCTGGGGACCACGTTCCTTGTGTGGCTGAGATGTGGAAGACAGTACTGCACCATCCCTGCAAAATGCAGCCAATGTAGGGCTGCAGTGACCAGGGCCTTGGCCAACAGCAAGACTGTCCCCATGAAGATTCCCAACTGCCCAGTCCACCTAGTACCTGAACACAGGGATGTACTCCCCTTTTCCTCCTTGCCTCACAGCCTCCTCAACCTAACCACCCCCCCTCGCGCCCCAACCCAAGGCTGCAGTGCCCATGAAGGTGGGTCTGGGAAACACCATTCCCCTCCCCCCGCCGCCATTCGCACTTCAGAGGAGGCTCAGAGCTTTCCTGCAGCCCCCAGCCCCCAGCCCAGGAGTGGCCTCCACTGCCTGGGCCCTCCCCCTGCATTAGCTCTTAAGCTATGCAAATAGACATCGGAGGGAGCCCTGTTTAAAGTGTTTAGACGAAATGAAAAAAGGCTTTCATCGGCACTAATGAGCCATTCAGGATGCCTCCCCGGTGGATTCTCTCCCTCTCCTGCCTCCTGGCCTGTGCCATCCCCCTGTTGCCCCTCTTGGCACTGGAGGCCCCCTCCCCCTGGCTCCAGCCGGGGCCTCCCAGGGAAGACCTTCTGCTCTGCCCACCTCCTCCCCAGGGCCACGCTGGGTAAATGTAGAGATGAGGGCCATGTGTCCCGTCGCTGCCAGACTCAGATTGGAATGGGGGGAGGGGTGTCTAGTCAATGTTTAGGGGAAGCTGAAACAACTGGGACTCTTCTTCAAAGCATCCCACTAGGTAGATGTTATTGTCCTGGTCTTACAGATGGGGAAACTGAGGCTCCGTGAGGCTCCGGAGGCTGCCTGGGGGTCACAGTGCTGTGCAGCCAGAACTGGTCTGTCTGGAGGCAGTGATGGAGGGTCGGGGTCCTTCCCCAGTGTTCCTGATGAGGGAACTGCTGCACTAGGTACTAGTTTAGGACTCCAGATGCCATCTCAGGGCCAACTGGCCTGTCCCCGTGGTGCTATTTTTCTGCAGATCTTTCTGCACCATACAGCCAGAAAAATCTCAGGTTCCAATGCTGAATCTATGCCTCACTCACTGTCTGACGTGCACAGGGGGCTGTGTCCACACTGGCCTCTGTTTCTTCATCTGTGGAGTGGGGACATCTTGGGTTTGGTGAGGGCCACCTAGACAGGTGTGTGCTGTCTCTCATCTGCCAGCCCACCCCATCCTCTGCAAGGGACAGAGCGGCCTCCTGTCACTCTGGCAGCCCCTGCAGAGGTGTCAAGCATTCTCTTTCCAGGGCCTCAGCTGCAGGCCCCTGGGAGGTAGGCACAGGAGGAAAACCCAGAACTCTGAGATGTCAGACTCGGTTCCCTCCTTCTGACAGCACCAGCTGGGGGGTAGAGGTGGTGCTGACAGCGGGTGGGTACAGGGGGAGCCCGGGGGGTACAGTGGGCAAGGAGCCCACCCCTCTGGGTTCTGGAGGTTAAGCTGGTCTAGCATAGGAAGAATGAGAATTTAATGGGATCCATTTATTAGCCCATAAAAGTTAATGAGTTTATTCTGGAGGTTCCCTGGCCCCTTTCAAGTTTTAATTGGGGATTAGTGAGGTCCCAGCCCTTACAGACCCCCATTATCCCACGGCCCGGGGTAGGGAAGAGGGGCCCCGGGTATGAGAGTGACTGAGCTCCCCTGAGCCAGAGCCCGGTTTCCACAGCGACAGTTCCACCCGGCCGGCTGGGCTTGCTCGGCTGAGGGGCCCCAGCTGGAAGCTGGCAGGGCCCCAGAGGATCTCTGAGGCCCTAGGTGAGGTCCAGTTCTAGAGGCTTCCAAGTCCATGTGCTACTGAAATAATTCACCCTACAGCATCCCTGCGTCTGAGGTAAGTTTGCTGCTATCTGACTACTTGTATTAACAAGGAAGGCGATATAGGGTCCATGTGACAAATGGGGAAACTGAGACCCAGAGCGGGGATGTGGCTTCTCCAAGGTTACCTACGAGATACAGCAGAGCCGGTGGACTCACTCCTGTGGTCTGAAGCAGGGCAGCTGGGGCTGGTAACAGTTGCTGTTACTCAGTGCCACCTGTGTGCCCATTGTGCTCTTAGCACCTTCATGTGTCATCTTTTATCCTCCCCTTAACTCCAGTGAGGTTTGGGTTATTATCCTTGGAGGTAAAGACACTGAGGGCCAGAATGATTAATGAACTTATCCAAGGTTGTGTAGCTAATAAGTGGCAAGCCTGGGAACAGAACCCAGAGCTGGGCGGCCCCACAGCTCAGCTCTGTCCACTGCTACCCCTGGCCCTCAGCTGCAGCTCCTGGGGCCTTCGGACCATCTCCCCACCACCACCGAGGGCGTTTGTGCTGGGAGCCCTGTCTCCCGGGTGTGGTGGGGAAGTCCTGATGGTGCTCACAGGGGCAATGGTTGGGGTGGGCCAGAGACTCACCCAGAGGGAGCTCCTCTTCCCCTTTCTGGCCCATTTGCTCACTACTTTGTCTCTTCAAACCCTGCCCATCCTAGCAGGCCCACCCCCTACCCACTCCGGGGAGCCATCTCTGCCTGGTCCAGTGAGTGACAATAGCTCCCTCCTCTGACCTTCTGGTGGGACCTCCGCACACCTATAGCTTGAGTCCATGGACAAGGATCCAGCCTCTGACGCACCTTTCTTCCCACATCTCTCTTCACAAATGCTGGCCCTTGGTGCTAAACACAGTGAATTGTGGACTTGGGGCACACATTTTCCAGGCTTGGATTCTGCCCTGTCTGCACACTAGGAAGGCTCTCTGCTCCCCAGTGGGCCTGGCTCTTGGCCAGCAGGGGTGGGTAGGGGCAGGCAGGGGCGGGTCCTGCAAGGAGAAGGTGGGCAGCCAGCCCTTGGCGGTTTCCCATACAGCCCCGCCTGCAACCAATGAAGAGTGTCTCTTGGCACAAGCTGGTGGGTCTCCTGGCCCCAAACTAGTCTCCCTTCCCCTGTCACTGACCACCTCCCATCACTACCCCCTTACCACCCTCTCTTGGTCAGCCCCTGGCAATCTGGTCAAATCTGCAGTGCAGATAGGAGTGGGGTCATCTCCTCTTCTCCAGGCTCCCAGCAAGGAAGCGGTTAATCCCAGAATCTGAATCCTTGTAGCCTTTGTGAGCATCTCATCCCTCCCTCATTTATGCAGGAGCAAACTTGAGTTCCAGGTCACACAGCAAACACAGGGCGGTGGGCAGGGCTGGGACTCAGGATGTTGGGGCTGGAGAGCATCTGGCCCAACTGCCCTGAAGCATGAGCCCTCCAGGCTCCCCACCACCGGTGGGCATACCTCCAGGGCTGCCAGGGCAGCTACCTCCCCCACCGTGCTCAGCCGGGGTGGCAGGTGACCCTGGGCCACTGTGTCTCCAGGGTTGGGTTCTTCTTGCCAGATGGAGAGGGCATGGGTGGGGGTGGGGGCAGGAGCCAGGGAGCCGCCCACTCTCCCTGGTCCTGCCCCTGATAGTCTAGGTCTCCCTGTGCAGATCACTTCCCCAACCCAAGCCCCCATGTCTCCAACAGTAAAACGGATTAAGTTTCTAAGGGTCCTGCCACCTCTCATATTCCAGGATGCTATGCGCCACAGAGGACTCTATGAATAAAATGAACGAATACTACTGTTCACTGAGAATTTACCCCATGCCCAGCACCATGCTGCATTTTACCAGAATTAACTCATTTAATCCCCATAATATCTCTATGAGATGTAAGCTTTCTTTGTGAGATATGAACTTTTTAAAAAGATTTTATGTATTTATTTACATTTAGAGGGGAAGGAAAGGAGAGAGGGAGAGAAATATCAATGTATGGTTGCCTCTTTTGGGTCCCCTGTTGGGAACTGGCCTGCAACCCAGGCATGCGCCCTGACTGGGAATCAAACCATGATCCTTTGGTTTGCAGGCCTGCACTCAATCCACTGAGCTACACCAGCCAGGGCCGAGATATGAACTTTTATTATCCTATTTTACAGATGGAGGAACTGAAACCCAGGGGAGTGCAGTTCCCAAGTTACCAGTTGGGTATACCAGATTCAAACCCAGCGGCTGGCTGGCCCTAGAGTGGTGCTGTCTAATAGGACTTTCTGCGAGGATGGAAATATTTTATATTTGTTCCCCCAATATGAGAACTAATAGCCACACATGACTATTGAGCATCTGAAATGTGGCTAGTGAGACTGAGAAACTAATTTAAAATTTCATTTCATGTTAATGATTTACACTTAAATAGCCACATGTGCTTAGTGGCTCCCATGACGGAAAGCTCAGCTCCTTAACAGGACCTCCCCACGCCTGTGGCATTCACCACCTCTCAGAACAGCTGGAGTGGGGGTCCCAGAGAAGAGTTAAGGTGGGGTGGCAGTGTCTGCTCCCCTCTTTGAGCCTGGGAGAGATAACAGGGAGCCTTGGGACTTCTGCAAGTTTTTCATAAAGGCCCCAGGGGAGCTGGGCCTATCAGCCACTCAGTCCTCAGGGGGGATTAGTGGTTCCCACCAAGGACATTTGCTTCCTAGCCTTGGCTCAGCACTGGTGTTTGAGGGATGGGATATTTGTTGGGCTGTGTGGGGGCTCAGGCAGAGCCAGTTGAGGGGGACTTTACGCTTGAAGGACAGCCAGAAAAGCTTGGCCTGGTGTGGTTTGGCCCAGCATCGGGCCAGGGGGTGTGAATTTCGAGACAATTCCCACTGTGCCCTGTGGACTGGCCCCCACCTCACTGCCCAGTCAGGGGCACAGGAACCTGGTCTGGCCACCACCCCAGGGGTCCTGGGGCAGCTGCCTGGCCTTGGGGCCAGGGAGGACACTCACATGTATTAAGTACCTGCTATGGGTGCACCCAGAGCATCAGACTTTTGCACTTGTAATCCATATTTTACATTTTACATGTGAAGGAACTGAGGCTGAGAGGCAATGTTGATCATCCTGGTTCATACAGAAGAAAAATGGCAAATAAGGAGTTTGAACTGGGTCTGCCTGTTTTATAGCCTGGGCTCAAAATTTCTACCACACTCCTGCATGAGTTGCTGCTTCCCATGAGTGTGTGTGTGAGCATGTGGGTGTACATGTGTGAGCATGTGGGCCTGTGTGCACATGCATGGGCCACAAGTCATTACCATTTGTCCTTGCCTGTGTTCACCACACCTTGGAACCTGGCTTCTCACAGTCCTCAAGCCCTGAAGGGGCCTAGCTCCCAGAACGGATGCACTTTCCCCCAAGGCAATTGCTCAGTTACCTTCTTTTTCCTCTGCCACCTTCTTGAACCCTAACCTGACCCTTCCTGGGGCCATGTGGCCTGGACAACACCTCAGCTCTGTGTGCATAGGGGGATGGGGAATACAGCTCCGGACTGTGGCCAGGCCGGCCCTCTTCTCCCCACTGCCCCTCCCTCCCACGAGGCTGCAACCAGGGCCCCAGGGTATAGGGAGCTCCCAGCTTGCTGCCATGTTCTTCACTTTCCAATTTAAAATCTAATATGGTCTTGCCACTGCAGAGCTAGGGGCTGGAGAGGTGATTAATGAGGCCTCTGCTACAGCGTCATGGCTCCACACCTTCCCCTGTAGCTCTGTGTTTGTTTTCCCCTCCTGCCCACCGGCTGGCCCTGGGGACCTGGGGGCTCTGGCCCTGCCTGCCCGCAGTTCCTGAGGCTAAGCAGGTGGCACAGAAGCTGGAGGCCTGGAATGGGGGTTAGAAGAGAAGGGGGCTGGCCTTGGTGGTTGGAACAGTAGAATTGACCCCCACCCCTGGGCAGGCAGGCTAGAAGGAGTGACAGCAACAGCAGGACTCCTTTGGCACCACCTCCCTCATTGGCCAGGTAACTAATCAATCTGCCCTACTTCACCAATTATGCCAACTCTCAGTAGTGTGGCCAGGGCAGGGGAGAGAGAAGGCCCCTGAGCTGGTGCTCAGGTCAGCTCTCCCCTAGCACCAACAGTTCCTGCCACCACCTCATCAGCAGCAAGGACCATATTTCCCTGAATGAAAAATCTTGGAAACGTCAGCGGGATGAGGAAGGCTGTAAAGACAGGACCTGCATGTTCCCTGGAGCTAGTACCAGGGCCAGTTCAGCCAACCCAGAAAGTTGGGGACAGGGGGTGATCTAGAGGGGAGCAGCCATCCCCTCCATCCTCTGTCCCTGCCCAGCTCCGAGCATCTGCCAGTGACACTCCTTCCCAGCCACTGAGCCCAGAAGGCAGGGCCATAAGGTGCCAGGGCCTGAGAGCAGGAGCATCCTGGGCCCTTGACCAGCAGCATCTCTGTCTCCTCTCAGCCCCCACCCTGAATTTCAAAAGCCATTACCACCGAGGTTTTCCCAGCACCTGAGTCCACCTTTGAGATGAAATGACCAGCCCAGTAGCCCCAAGATTTCTGTGGTCTTTATTTAGGTCAGATGAAGATGCCTGTTCCATGCACCAGGGCCAAAGTCATCTCCCTGACCTTATGACCTTTGCTCTGGGGCTCCTTCAGTAGCTGCATTTGGGAGGAGATGGAGTGGGGGAGTTGGCTAGGTATGCAGGGGCCCTGAGCTCAGACTCCCAGGCTGCCCTGGTCCTTAATGCTGAGGTGGGCTCTCTGTTCCCTGGAGGTCACCAGAGTGTCTGTCCTCAGCTGTGGAATCCAAGGAGCTTGGCGAGCCTTGTCAGAGCCCTGACTCCTGCAGGCCAGTAGCTCTGCCACTGCCAAGCTGTATGAGCTTAGGTTTTTCTGCCTTCTCTGGGCCTGTCTGGCTTTTTACTCAGATTTTTTAGAAAGTCTTTGGGTGGGTGGAAAAGAGTCGTAGCCCCTCTGTTATCAGCGCATAGCCCCAGGGGCTGATGGAGCCTCATGGTGAGTAGTGCTAAGGGTGGAGGGGGCCTGGCGAGGCAGGGGACTGACTGCTCTGTTGACTTGCTACTTTCCTTCTGTCTGGTACTAGACTCCAGTCTCAAATCCACCTGCTGGTCAGTATCTGCTGAGCATCTGGTAAGCTTGTCTGTCTGCGTGCATGCACATGAGTGTGCAAGGGTGCCTGTATGTGCGTGTGGTTGGGGGTGGCATGATGTGGAAGGTGGGGGGCGGGGGTGTGAGGAAAGGAGAGATTTAACATCTTCCAGGTTACTGTGTGCCAGTCCTGCTGGCCACTCATCTACACTATCTGATTAACCTTCCCCATCCCACAGATAAAGACAGGGTCAGAGCTGAGAGAGGGGGTCTAGCTGGGCCACCGTCAGCCCAGCAGACTAACCTGGGGCTACCCCTGCCCTGCTGAACTTAAGAGACAGGAGGACAAATGAAGAAATAAAAGACTTCTGAAAGCAAGGGCAGCCTGAGGAGCCCAGAGGGTGGACACCGGCTCCGAGGGGGCCAGGGCTGCCTTCCTTCTTGGTTACTAGGTTCAGGCCCCTTGCACTGCTGTACTCTCCCCCTCCCAGCTGGAGCTAGTTTTCAGACCAACTGGGACAGTGATGGGGTGGAACCCAGAAGCCTCAAGGGTCTGGAGGGCAAGGGGCTCTAATGGTGGTCTTTGGCAGAGTTGGGCTGTAGCAGAGATATAAAAGCCCTCTGGAAAGTGTCAAGGCAGTACCAGAGGTCCCTGGGGGTGGGGGTAGGGGGGGTGGGGTAATAGCCTCATCCAGGTATGCCTCCCTCCCCCGACTCCCTGATAATATGAGCCCCTTTCTGCCTCTCTCCCATTTCTATGGGAGAGACCCAGGAGGTCCTGGGGAAGAGCCAGTGGAGGCCCGAGCTCTGCCCTTAGGGTCTTGGAGGGTGCAGAGGGAGGACAGCCTGGGATCTCCTCCCAGCCTCACGCAGTTGGAATGGAGCCTAACCTGCCCCAGTGTGTGGGCCTTGCACTTGCAGACTCTCCCAGGCTCCCCTTGCCACCATGGTCTTGTTGGACTAAGGGGAAAGGGCCAAACCTGCCCAGCACCCCAGCCTGTGACACTCCCCAGGCTTGGTCTGTCCCCCCCCCCCCCACTTCCCTAGCAAGCCTGAGTGGGGGAGAGGAGGGGCGCAGAGCTGCTAAAAATAGCAGCTGCAGTTCCAGCTATGAATCTCCTTGAGGGGTCAGTAGAGCCCAGCAGTGGGGAGGAAGAGAGTAGAGGGGACTCTGGGGAGGGGAGAGAAAGGCCTGAGCTGGGGTCTACTGTGCCTACACCAAGGGCCACAGTCCCAGGATGCAGAGACAGAAGGGCACAGATATGAAGGGACATATGGACACAGACACTCAGGCATAGATGGACAAGCCAGACGTGTGCACAGACATGGCTACCCGAACACCTGGGACTTCTCCCCAGACCCCTAGGAACCCTAGCTGGGCTCAGCTGTGCATCCGCAACCTTTGTCTTCTCCCTTTCCCTAACCTTGCTTTGACCTCCAAGGACCCTGCCACTCTGGGTATGTGGACACCTTGAGTTGAGAGGGCCAAGTCATCTTACCCTGTCCCCTCCAGACTCCTCTGCTTGAGGCCCAAGGCAGGGAAGGACCAGGGGGCCCAGAGGCAGCATCGGGGATGCAGATGCAACAGAGACTAGACTCAGGGCACCACCCAGGTGGCTGGGGCCTCAGGAGATCACCCCAACCTGAGCAACAGGCCTCTTCCTAGACTGGGCTGGGTGGGCAGCAGGCAAAGGGGGAAGTGGAAGGGAGGTGGCCAGACCTAGTAGGGCATGGGCAGAGTCTGCCAGGAGATCGGCAAGAACTGAGTGGGCAGTGAGGGAAGGAGGACAAGGGAGGCTGAATAAGCAAATGCACAGATGATCTCTCTCGTGCATGCCTTGTTCGGTCTCACCTTCACACCTTTGCCTGGAGGTGCCAGGGGCTTTTCCATCCTCGGAAGAAGGTGACTCCTTCATCTCCTCCATTTCCCCTGACCAGCCAGAAAATAGGGCCCTACAGCAAGAGGGCCTGCCAGCTGTCAGAGCAGATGTTGCAAAGTACCAGCACATCCCCTTGCTGGATGTAAATGATATCTAAGACAATGTCCATCAGAGCAGCGAGCCAGGGCGGAGGCCCTCAGAAGTACCCTGAACCCAGCCTTCATCCCTCTGCACTGCTAGTCTCATCTTCCTGGTCAGATCTGGACCAGCATGCGCACCAATCCAGCCTGGGCTCCCCCAGCTGCTGGTGCAGCCCCTCCGGTGACTGACTGAAAAGCCACGACGCCTCCTGGTGCTGGACAGCTCCGGCTGTCGGCTGTCCCCTCCCCTCAAGCAGAGCTTCTTGTTTCTTTCCTGTCACCACCCCCTGTGATTTCCTTCGATTCTGATGCTGTTCTATGAAAGAGGGGGCACAGGCACCATGAATCTCAAGGAAACTGAGGCACAGGAAGGTGACACAACTTGCCCAAGGTCACCCAGCCAGCAAGTGCCAATATTAGGTTTAAACCCTGGGGACCCTGGCTCCCTGACTAGTACTTTTCTCGTTATGTTCTTCCTAAGGGGCTGCTCCCTCCTCCCTGAGCCACAGTTTGGCTCTCTACACAGCCCCCTCCCAGGCTCTGGGACTCCCCAGGCACCTGCTGGCTGGTGGGACCCAGGCCAGACACTCAGCAGGTGGCTGCTTGGGGGACAAAGGAGCTGGTGCACAGCTGCTGCTGCTGGGAGGGCAGGGGGAAGAAGTTACGGAGCGGAGGAGGGCTCTGGGCTAGGAGTGAGAAGGGGCAGGGTCTGCTTCTGTGCCTTTAATAAGGAGCCAGCATGCAAAAAGGGGTAAAACAACATGCAAATGAGCATCTGTGGGGGGTGTTAATCTGTGGTTCAGGCACATTTCACAGTTCTGCCCTCCCAGCCCAAAGAACATCTGGAAAGAGAATCCTGAGGGTCCTGAGGGGAGCTTGTGGGGAGGGGAGGAGTGGGGGACAGGGGAAGATGCTAAGGTTGATGCTGGGGTGCAGGATCCTGGCTGGGCTCCTGGGGACTACAGTGGGGGAGGGGAAAGACCCACTGTTTGGATTCTGCAAGACATGTAGTTTGGAGGCAGTAGGGGCTCCGAACCTATTTTGCCTTGTTGGGAGATTGAGGGGACATGCAGACCCTGCAGAGATGGAAAGAGCTATGATAGAGAGAACCCAGGATATCCTGGTCCAGGGGTCCCAGAGGCTTGCTGGGCCCTCAAAGACCCAAAGGGTAAGCCCTGTTGCTACAGATAAAAATCTGAGGCCCAGAGCAGTCCCTGGCCAGAGATTTCTTGTTCTTAAGAAGGATGGTTGGACCATGTAGTGGTTGGCATCTTATTTGAAGCTCATTTAGGTAAAAATCAGACGGTCCCTGGTCTAGCTGGGGAGGCAGTCACAGCTGAGCTTATTAAGAAGGCAACTCCCTGTCTAAACTGAGTTCCCGAAGGGCAGTGATTATGTTGTATTCCTGCCTGTCAAAACACCTGATAGGTGCTGAACAGAATGGAGAGTGGAGGGGGGGGGTGAAGGATGGACCGGCTGAGTTCCTGATGGGAGATATTCAGAGTTCAGAGGACAGAAAAACCCTCCAGATTGAACAGTCAGGAAAAAGGGCATGGCTAAAACTGACATAAGCTGAACAACCCAGGATGGCATTCTAGGTACGGAAAAATGTCTGAGCAAAAATGATATATGTAAAAGGAATACACAGGGTCTGGTGTTCGCCCTAGCATCCTCACCCAGTCTCTCTGTTGCCTGTCTTCACACGTCCACTCAGTTCCTTTCAGTCTCCTGGAAGAGCCCCTTGTCCCTGCTGGGCCTAGCTGGGACACTCAACCTCCGCCCCTCCTGCCAATCTGCCTGCCAGCAAGGCTGCAGACTCTGCAGCCAGAGACCTGGATTGTTGTTGGAGAAGCGGCAGGTTTGTTTGCTCCAGAGCCTGCCGAGAAAGCTCAACAATCAATGGCCAGAAACACCGCCGGCAGCTTCAGCATCGATCAACCCTCCCGTCCAAAGCTGGCAGTTGGGTGCAGGTAGGCAGGTGAAGGGAAACTGGGGCAGACTGGCACCCACGTGGTCTAGGAGCCGAGCTTCAGGCAAGTTTGGCCTTTCCACCTCAGGGCTGGGCCTCATGGGTGCCAAGGGGGTCGGGGAGCAGCCCAGCATGCCAAAACTGAAGTGACTGGTCCTTTCTTTCATCAAGGCCCCCAAAGGGTGAGAGAATGAGCCACCCAAGGTCACTGGCCTCTGGGCCAAGATTCAGGATTTACCTGATTCCCAGCAGCCCTGTGCTCTACCCTGATATCCAAGTGTTGGAAAAGAAGTTTTATTCTTTTGCTACTAAGGGCTGAGCAAGATAACATGTCTCCGATTTAGAGCAGTAAGGAGTGAGGGTCAACTTCAAGAAGAGCCAGTGTCATCACCAGAAATGTGCTAGAAAACAGTTAGGGGCCATTTATGACTTGGTCTGTCTGACAAGATGGGCTTGAACTGGCCCCTGAAAGGCAGATAGTAGCTGCCATCTCACAGAGATGGGTTAGGACTAAATGAGCTAATGCATATTAAGTACTCAGTACAGTGCCTGGCTCACAATTGGTGCCTAATAAATGTTTGCTATTATTGTTTCTATTTTCTTTGTTGTTACTGCTATTATTAGGATGGTGATGCTCTCCTGGGTTCCCATTTGCCCCTCCTGAAGCTCTGCCTCAGGCTGGAGTGTGGGTACAGTGCTGGCCACAGCCAGGTTTTGCAAAATGGGCAGGCAGTTTGGGGTAGCCTTATAGCTTATTGGCTGTGAAGCCCAGGGTAACTGACTTAATCTCTCTGGAACTCAGTTTTCCCATCTGTAAAATAGGGACAACTAGTCTCTTGTTATATTAGATTTAAAAAGCATGTGGAAGACTTGGCCCTTGTGGGTTCTGGGCTGTGCCTCATACCTGAATATGTTTGTGAAATGAATGAATGAACCGTAGATGGGTGTACTCCAGGGACTGCTCTTACAGGATATGTGTAAGAGTTGTGGACAGGAATTGTGGTCCTGGATGGTGCCTTGACCCCCACCTTTTTCTTCATGAGCACGACAGGCTCAGGGCAGTCCCTGAGGTCTCATGTGGGTCTTTCCGAGCTCTGTGAGGGTGTCTGAAACTGAGACAGACGAGGGGGCTGTGAAGCCAGATGGCATGGGGTCGCCTCCTCCTTACCTCAGTCCTTAAGTTCATGTAGGACACCCCTCTCAGCCAACAGAGCTGGTGGCTAGGTATTAGAGGAGGGAGTCAAGAAGCTGGGGCTACAGGCTTAACTCTGCCTCTGTCTGCCTGTGCACCTCTTGTGAATTTGTTTAACATGTATTGAATGTCTGCCATATGCTAGGGGACTGCCACTGGGGACACAAGCAGTGGTAGCAGTAAGAAGTGTCTGAGAGAGGTTTTAGCTCTCTCAGAGTGACCATCAGCAACCCCCCCGCCCCCCGCAAGCCACTTCAGGCTGACAGCATGACAGCTTAATTTGTGGAAGGAAAAAAACTAAGAAAAAGCCATAATTTACATTTGGCATAATTGGCCAACCGTTAGGAAAGGGGAAAAAATCCTAACATACAATCTGTGTAAAAATAGTGTGCTTTTTATGCAAACTCAGCCTCAAGACGGAGTCTCAGCTGCCACGCACCCACCTCTCCTTTCTGAACAGGCAGCTGACCCTAAATTTCTTCCAGATAAGAATTCTGGAGCTGCCCCAAAATAGAGGGTGAGCGGAACAGACTTGGTGGCCTCCTTTCCGAGTTCAGTCTTGCTTCTGGAGAGGAGCATCCAACAATCAGGCACTCGTGACCCAACAAGATGTACCTTCATGTGGGAAGCCAGGAGTTGGTGGGAGCACACAGGGTCCCCTGGCCCACATTGCAGCCAGGTGAGGCTTCCCTTGAGAAACCATACAGTAGATGTCTCATAAATATGTGCTAAAGAATTACATGAAGTGCCAATTAAGCCAAGACCTGAAGTATGAGGCGGAGTGAGGCAGGTTGGCCCAGCAGGAGGAAAGAATTTCAGTCAGGAGGAATGGCAAGAGCCGAGATGTTGGGAACATGCCTAGTTTGAGGAACTGCTTGGTCTGGCTGGGTGAGTTGGCTCCCTGCTAGAATTAGTCTGGAAGAGGCCTTGAAGACCTCCTACTGCCTGCTGTCTACCTCGCAGCTGATGACCAGGGCTGGCAGAATTTCTTTCTACCCACCCCTTCCCCTCAGCCTCTTACATACAGATCTTAGCTCTTCCTCCATGAGAGGAAGCTGAGGACCCAGAAATCTGCATGGCTTGACAGCCCTTGGAAGCCCTGATGTGGTATCAGGCTTGGCAACCACCAGCTTGGTGCAACCTTACATGGAATGTTCCAGAAAGTGGAGACCAGGAGAAGACAGACCAAGCCTGAGGCCACACAGAGAGCCTGGGTTCTTAACCATCTGGCTGAGAATTCCCTTCACTAAAGTGATCCCTACCTATGGGTCCTTTTCCACATGCTCTTTCTTGTTTGGTGGGCGGGGTGCTTAGCTCTGATGGCTGATGCTGTGCTCTGTCCAGGTGGGGGAGCAACATCCCTGAGCTGAGCTCAGCTGGGCAAATGGGGGGCCTGAAAGGGTTTGGAGAGTTGGGAACAAGGAAGGTGGGAGGGAACTGGAGGGATCGGGCACCCAGGGCTGGGTGGAGGGAGGGGCTAAGGAAACAGGCTTTCTGATATGCCCTTAACCATTCTGGCAGCCATGTGGGAGGGGTAGTGGAGCTCTAATTAAGCCCAGTTTCTAATTAAGCCCAGCTCCTGTGTCTCCTCGATCCCCATTAGCTCCCCATGGTGTCCCCAAGGCATTTTAAGCTGCCACCCTGCTGAGGACGCTGGGACCGCCGCCAGGACCTGCCAAGCCTGATGAGCTTAGGCCTGTGAGGGGCAAAAAAACCCCCAACGCATAATTTCCCACCAGTCCATGGCAATTTCTAAGCCCTCCAGTTTCCTCGGAAGCACAGGGGAGCCTCCTGCCCACCATGTCAACCTCTCGGGCCCTGAGTGGAATGTAGATGGACTGCCGTGGAGCCTTGTCCCAGCACCCACTTCCTGGCTCTGAAGTGCCAAGCTGGGGGACCAAGGGGCGGGGAGGTGGAGCAGGACCTGGTGTTGGCTTTGGCTGCAGCCCCCAGACTCAGAAAAGTACATTCAGAACCCTGCACCTAGCACAGAGTCTGCAGGAAGCGGCAGTTACCATTTTAGGTTAAGGGTTAAGGCAGTCCCAGTTTGTTAACCCCTACAGCGCTGGGGCTCCTAGAGGCCAAGACCTTTCTCCTCCTCCTCTCTTTCCGCCTCGAGGCCTTGCCTCCCAGACACCATCCCCCAGCTCTTGGTGGAGTGAGCAACCCCTACTTGCCATCCCTTCCCTCCCTCTTTCCACCAGATCCTCAGAGTTCAGAGAGGTGGAGCACCCAGTTTAGGGTCACACAGCCAGGGAGGAAGCCTCTACCCCTGGGGACTCAACCACACCCCAGTGTCTGCCACTTCCACCTTCATAGTCTCCCCAGGCCACATTCACACATGCAGAGTTTAATTAACTTTATTGATATTCAGAAATTAGGAGAATGACTAAAGGTAATTGCTCATTAAAAATCATTAAACTGACACAGCAGGCCCCGCTCACGCTGCCCCTCCCACACCGATTCCCTCCCCACTTGCAGCAGGATCTTCCAGGCTCTATTCACAGGTTGGGATTATGACCGGGGCCCCCTCACACCTGAGATCGGTCAGCCCAGAAGCTGCAGGGCGGGGTGGGGGTGGGGGCAGGGTGGAATAGGGGACTGAATTCGCGGGGTTGAGCCGGGCCCAGTGCAATCTCTCCCTGGCCCCTCGGCCTCCACCTCCTCCGATTGTGGGCTGTTCCGGCTGTATCCCAAGGCCCGAATCTCTGTATGAGCAAAGCTTTGAAGGCCCTTCTTCAGGCCACGAGGCTGCGGAATGCTCTGCCTGGACCGCAAAGGCTCACAGCCCTTCCACCTTTATGGCTTGACGCCTGCCTTCTCTTGGCTGAAGGCCCCCAGGAGCCCAGAGACGGTTAAGTGCACTGTCTCCCAATGAATCCACTCAGTAGCCCACTGATGGGGACCTCGCAGCCCCGCTGGGAGGAAAGAATGTGCCAGGGCAAGCCCAGGTGCAAGCCCTCTCTCCTCAGGCCTGGCACTGCGGGGCTGCCTACTCTTTTGCCTTAAGGAGGGAAAATGAATATCTTCCCCAGCAGACATTCTCCTATCCCACATATCCTTTGGGTGGGTGACCCCACGGGTGTTGGGGAGGTCAGGGCAGGACACTGGCAGGCAATACACAGGCCCTCGGCCACAGAATGTACACTCACATCCTCAGCCCTAGGAGGGCTCCCTGGACTCCTGGCCACACCAGCCACACCAGCCATCCTCCTAGAGACCCGCCTGCAGTCTCACCCCAGCCCTGCAGGGAGCTCTCTGGCAGAGACGGCACTGTACACTAGCAGTCTTACACACTCCTCACACTCGCTCACTGTAGAGCTCTCACCTAACATCCAGACCTTCAGAAAAACAGACATGCTTAAAGCCCTGATTATATTCACACTCAGACTTACACACTCACACACAAGGCTCCAGACTACACAGTGGGGGGTGTGGGGGTGGCACATCCAGCCCCCGAATCCCAGGGAGCTCTCCAGTGAAAGGTCTTGGTCGGACCCCCAAACAGGTCCTGAACTCCGAGGGACATCCTGGGACACCTGGGCTAGGATGCTGGCTTCTCCTCTCCCACGCCTCAGGCAGGGTGCGGTTTATGGGACTGCGACACCCCCCACCCCTGCCAATGAACACACAGTTCTGAGTTTTGGGTACCAAGTATGAACCCAGTGAGGTCAGCTATGAAGTGGGGTGAGGACACCGGGCTGAATGCAACCGGCGTCAGAAGCTCAGAGATCGGCTTCTGTGCCCCAGGGAAGGCAGAGTGAAGAAAACTGCTGCACAGGGGCCCATTCTGGCCCCATCCTCACTACCCTGACCTCCAACGTGGCTTGGAAATATTGAGCAAGGAGGTTTAGGAGCTTCCACATTCTCCCCCTTCCACATCGGGTACTGCAAAGCACGCTGTGTGAGGCAGGGAGCTCCAACTTCCAGCAAGGTCCCAGCCACCCCAACAGCCCACCCAGCTGCAGTGGAAGGATCTGGGCGTCGGTAGCTTTGACGAGTGCCTGTCTGAGCTGGGGCAGCAGGTTCCGTGTAGACTCGGAAACCTTTCTTCCCAAAGGCACAGAACCCCAGCCTCTCCACAACACTCCCTTACTGCCCACCCCAAGGTCCCGGACCGATGAAGTTGGAGATCCAACTGCAAGCGGGGGCCTGGGGCGGAAGGGTAGGTTGCAGGTCTTCCCGGGAAGAGTCTTCTCACGTAGGGCAGGAGGGCGCTGAGCAGGAGGACTGGCCCCGAAAAAGGAGCTCTGGACGTGTGCGGGGGGTGTGCGTGTGTGTGCTCGCGCGCGCGCATGGAAAGGACCTCCGGGAGGACAGAGTATCTATCCCAGGACTTTAGCCGCTGCAGCCTAAGGCAGAGAGAGGAGCCCGGCAACGGGTCCCGGATCTCCCGACTTTCCCCTGGACTTGTACTCTTGGTTCCGATTCCGGCGTGGCAGCGCCAAGACCCAGGGAGATGAGCGACGTCCCAACTCCGGGTCCAGCCGCCTTCCTGCCCCGTATCTCCGCAATGAGGACGCGAGAGTCCCCGGAACGGACGGCAAAGTCGAGCGAAGTTTGGAGGCCGGCAGGAAAGGCGGGACCGCCGGCCGCGAGCAGGACCGGCCGGCCAGACTCACCGCACTATGGCCTCCCTCCCAGGAGTGTGGCGAGGTAGCGCGCGGGTGAGCGGGAGAGTGTGTGCGGGTAGGGGTTGGCGTGATGAATTGCAGCAGAGAAATCCCATTAGATCCGGGGAGATGATTAAAGGCGAGGTCTCGGCCGGGCGCGAATGGCGGGAGCGGCAGCAGCTTCCCGCCCGCGGAGCCCGCGCCCCGCCCGGCTCGGCCGGTGCGGGGGCAGCGCAGCCGGCGGAGCGCAGTGCCTGGGCTGGGAAGCCAGCTGCGCGGAGCTGGGCGCCGGGATAGTCCTCCCTTCCCACCGCGAGACCCGCTGTCCCCTGTCTTGCCGCCGGACGCCGGGGTCCCTTACCGTGAGCCAGAAGCGCCAGCAGCGAGGGCAGGAGGAGCAGGGTTGCCGGGAGCATCCTGTTGGTTGTAGCCGCGCCCCGGGTCGGGGCCCGGCGCGAGGGGGGCGCTGGGTGGGGCGTGGGCACTGGAGACAGAGCTGGGTCCGGTCGAGGAGAGAGAACGGGGCCGCCGCCGCCAGCGCCTGACAAAATCAGCACCACGGCCAGCGCCTGGCGTCGGCGCCGGGGATCGCCGCGCCGGGCTAGGGGCGGGGGCGCGGGAACGGCTTACCGTAAACTCTCAAGCAAAGGCGCAGAAGACCCAGCGGCCAGAGCGCAGGCTCCCACGCTGCCGCCTGCTCAGGGGAAGCGCTGCCCTGCTAATGTGGGCACACGGCCCCCACCCTTCCACGCTGCCCACGCCTAGCAAAGCCAAGTCTCTTTTTCCTCATTAGCAGCCTGCCAAAGATGTGGGATTCTAACCTGATTCTCCATGAGAGAGCCACTGCTCCCCACCCCATCCTGGTACCTGAGGGCGCCAAGGGTGATCTGGGAAGACGTCCGCGAGAGAGGCAGCTGGTGAGGCCCGCGTGCCCTTGTGACAGTCAGTCCTGGGCCGGTAACGAAGATGGATTTTGAGCATACAAAGGACAATAAATTATTACTTTGCGCTCAATAAATGCCAGGGCTCCAGGCAACTGCATCAGCAGCAAACTGTGCTCACAGAAAAGCTTAATTATCCTGATACTATAGTTAAAAGCCAGCGGTACTTGTTTCCTGGGAAGACCTTCTTTATTGGGCAGGAGGTAATGTGGGCCAAGCTGTGGTGGCTGAAGGTAGTATCCTGGGTCCCCCTGCAGCCCTGGATCTCCAGAACCCTTCCTTGACAACCCCCACCCCCTCAGCACCAGAGAAGCCACAGTTCCAGCCATTGAGAGCAGAACCTTGGTGTCTATCCCTGCCCATGTTCCTAAGGCTATTTTAGATAGAGATGTGAGGGAGACTCAGGAGAGTAGTAGCCTGGAAGATTGTGCCACTCAAGGGCATAGAAAAAATAAGCTTCCAGGGCTCCGCTTGGGCTGAGGAGCCCCAGTGAGTCACAGGGCAGCAAAGAGGACAGTCACAGCTGTGTCATCTCAGAGGCTGATGTTTAGGCCCACAAATTTTTAGCTCCATGGATGGGTGCACTCGAAGAACCTCCCTGGGGTTCTTAGGGAGGACGGCTTTCTGTTTAGTTCTTTTCACATGCACTTGGCTCCTTCCCAGTTTCCAGACCTCAGTCATTGTCCAAGGCCCTTCCTGACCTCATCCTGAAAGCAGGTGGCAAGTCTCTGGCTCTTAAGTCTCATTCCTCAGAGAGTCTTCTAGTCCTCACCACCTCCACAGTCTTCCAGCTCTGCTCATCAAATTCTCTCTAGATCCTCTCCCTGTGCCAGGCAGCAGGCTGGTGGTGTGGAATTATCTGAGGGAGTCACTGGGAAAGGATTTCTTCACAGTCGTTTCAAGAAGCTGTGAAAAAAGGGCAGTAGCGGAAGGATGGCAGAAGGTGGGGGTGACAAAAGGATCAGCGGAGAGGAGAGGAAGCGAGAAGGGAATGTGCAGAGAGGGAGAAAGCATTACCAACAGAAGAGGGGGGTGGAAGGTTCTACAGCCCAGGGGAGTTTGGGGAAATACTGGCAAATGGCACAAGATTCCCCTCCATTCTTCCTTAAAGGTGTTCCCCTGCTCCTCCTTGATTCCTGGACCCCTCTAGCCTAAGCAGCTTGGGCAGAGGGGTGTGTGTCATGACCCAGGGATGAACCTTATATGCCAGGATGATTCGTGTGGATTTGGAGGTTGGTGGCAGGCTTGTCTCCTGGCAGTTGGGCTCCTTGATGGGCTGAGCACTCACAAGAGGGAGAGCGAGGAGCCACCCAGGACCTTGCAGTATCACCCTCCTTACCGCCCCAACAAATGTAGGCTTTTAGGAGGGGCACAATGGAGACTACAAGTCCCGGAATGCGGCACTCTGCCCTGAGCTCAGAGGATGGGTTTGTACTGGATAATGGGAAGAAAAATGCACCTGGGCTGTCCCTTCCTTCTAAAGATGGTCAGTGTGGTTTCTGTAGAATGGATTCCCAGTTAGGTTGAGGCAGAGCCTGCACCAAACTGGGAAGAAGAAGAGTTTCTGTCAAGCACCTGTCTCATGTTCTCCAAAGGGTTCATTATGCCCAGACCTCAGCATCACCCATAAATTAAAGACAGTAAGGTGCCCTAGGGGACATTCAACTATATGCTGAAGACTTATCATATACACATTTGAAAGTGGCAGCCTGGGGAGACTTGCGAGTCTTCCTTCACTGGAGTCATTTCTTCCATTCTCTGTGTGTCTCACAACTGGCTCTTTGCCCCCAAGGACCCTGCCTTTCCCATGTCTATGTAATTGCTTGCTTTATTTTTGGTCTTCTCTACAAGTTGTCAACTCTGGGAAAGCACAGAATATGTCTATCTCCTCCACTCCCAACCTAGCCCACTGCCCAGCACATAGTAGATACTTAATAAATATTTGTAAATAAATGACGGCATGTGGGTTGTCTAAAGCCCAAGGCAGGTTATTGGTGCCAAGTGTATGTCTTGAGGTAATGGAGAAGGAGGCAGTTGCTTCTTTTGGAGCTGAGGAGAGCTCATTGAAAGCTTTGTACAGTAGGAAGGCAGACTGGATTGAAATCTTAAATATGTTTTAGGTTTCAGTCAGTGGAGAGGAAGAGGGAAGACATTCAAAGTTGAAGGAGTGGCTTATGCAAAGCAAAGCAGTGGAAAATGCAAGATAGTGTGGGATCAGTGGGAAGGCTGGTTTTAGTGGAGCAGGGAGTCCCTGCAAGGATGAAGGAGGAAAGGCTGGAGTAGGCTTTGTGGTCATCCGAGCTGCGGCACATCCTTGGTGGCTATGCTGAAGGGGTTACCCCATCATAAAGATATTTGTACTAAAACAAGGGGGTCTGTGATTAAGGTGAATTTCCAAGCACCATGGCAATTGAGGGGTTCATTGCTGACTCAGAAGTAGGGCCAGGATCTGAGTTACAATGGCTGTGTTAGGACTGAGAGCCAGAGAAAGGGAAGAAGGGGCTCTCCAACTCCAGGGACCCTCATAGTCTTCACCCAGACAGTGCCAGACATTAGCCTACAACCCTGGAGAGGCCAGCCTCACTCTCTCAGTTTGGGGTCACAGGCACATTGGTAAGTTATTTTAAAGTCTCTGCCAGGATGACACTTGCTTTCTGAGCAAAAGGAGAAGAAAATTAGTAATTCTCCAAGATTTCAAACCAGAGCTTCATCTTCTGTGGAACCAGGGGGATTTGGGGGATTTGGGGGAGGAGGGGCAGGGGCTGCTTCACCCCAGAGATCCTCAGGGACACAGAGCTGCTTACTCATCTCAGTCCACTCCTCAGAGGTGGCTCCCAGACCCCGGAGAACCTGGAACAGCCTGGGGTGCCATGACTCCAGCTAGGCTTCTTGGAGTACCCAAAATCAAGCCTTTGAATTTAGGGGCAAGAGGAGGGCCCTTCCCTGGCCAAGGAGGATTGCTGGCTCCTGAGCATCTGCTCCTGCTCCAGGAGCAGGGCCAGAGCAGCTGTGGATGGAGACAGCAGTACAACATGGTTTGATTTGAGCTGCTTTCCATCTCCAAACTGAGGCCTCCAGCCTGCCTACCACCCCCAACCGAGGCCTTTGATCCTCCACAGCTCCATATATGTTTAATGCCACTGGCTGGGCAGAAATGAGGCAACAATTGGGTTGGTGGAACAGAGAGAATGGGGCTAGGACCTAAGATCCATGATGTTGGCTGGATTATTTTCATGTAGGAGCCCTAGGATGATGGGAGGAGGCCGTCCCCCTCCACGTGACAGGAGAAGTGCCAGGGTTCAAGTTTGTGGTGCTAATAAAGGAAACTCTGAAAACCACCAAGGGGCTGAAAATAAAACAATAATCAATTGTAGAAACCCAATACCTGGTTTGATTGAAGGAGAAAGATGAAAGTTAAATGATAATCAAATGCAAATACAGCTCAACAAGCACCACAGCAATTACCAGGTGCAGGAACCACATGGTGCTTGTAGGCTGTAAGGGTTGGCCGTTTGGAAGCCTGGGCCTGTGCAGAGGTGATGGAACGGGGCCACTTTAATGGACAGTTAAATAGATACCATCCGCCTCCACAATACCCAACACCTACTTTGCATACACTGCTAATGAGCAGAGAGCCAGAATACTGTCATCAGAAGGAAGTCATGCCACATTCTATGGCTGTCTCTGTGTCATTTTAGAGTGGAAGAGGACCTGAGTGCTTGGGAGGTGAGACCAGAATGAGCTCTTGGACCAGAGGACCTTGAAAGCCTCATGCCAGCCTCATGGGATTCTTCATGCCAGCTGGTGCTGAAGGGACTGAAGGGATGAGGGCTGAAGTTGAAGGGAGCCTGTAGGGTCCTCTGGGAAAGGGCTCAAGGTGCTGGCCTTCTAACAGCCCAAAGGCCAGGGTGACAGCAGCCTTCTCTGGATTTGCATAACAATTTGCATCTCATTTGAATGCTATTAATTTGGTGTCAGGCTAGGTTGGCACAGTGTAGGAAAAAGAACAGCTGGCCTTCTCCTTCCCCTTTGTACCCCAAGGCTCATCCTGAGCATAGCCCCCCTTAACTTGGGGGGCATGAGATATCCACTTTTACCACTCTCAGTGTTCCCCAGCACTGGAGAGTCTCTTGGTGAAGCTAGCTCCTAAAAGCCAAGGCTGCCTGGGCAGTGGGGCAGAGTTATACAGAAGGAAGAAGAAAGGGTCACCTACAGTTGGTTGCTTTCACCAGACCCAGAGAAGACATGGAGGATGCTGGCAGCCATCCCCCCAAGCAATCAGTCGGCTTGGCTTGGAAAGGGTCCAAAGATAATAACCCAGAGAGGCAGGGAACAAAGACAGGTGATAATCCCAGAGAAATATAGAGGGCTCTCTAAATAAAATTCTCTGAACTCAATATTTCCAGTGCTTGAACTTACATAAAATACATTTGTCCAGATGCTTTGGTTTTATGGTGGTGCGGGTCTGGGGCTGGGGACCTTGTAGCAAGATGATGGCCATGTGGTGAGGGACTAGGTCATCAGCTGGGGTAAGCTCTTGAGGAAGTAGGAGGCCCCTGGTGCACCCTATGGGTTGCCCCTAGCAGATGTGACCCAGGGGGCTAGAGTAAGCTGGGATGCGGTAGAGTGACCTGGCAAGGGCAAAGCGTGCCAGGCTGGCTCGAAGGCATCTGAATTCCTTCCTATGTGGATATAGTTAGGATGGCCCATTGGCTTCTTGCCTGAGTGGCCTGATCTGGAATCTTGGCCAGTAGATCTGAGAATATTTATGCATAGGATAAGCAAGGAGGAGCTGCCAATGACCAAAAGCTGGTCTCCTTTTGTCATGAAGAGCCCCTCCACCCTACAGAATTCCAGGGCCAATTCCACCCAACTCTGGAGACCAGGGCAGGATGCGAAGGCATGAACACATATCCCAGGCAGATTGAATTCATTCCCCTGTCCCTGATTGTACTCACTCTGACTCAAGCTGTGATTGGGGCAAAAAAAGGTCCCTTCCTTTTTTATGTCTGAGACGAGATCAGGGGATTGCTTTGAATAATGTGAGAGGATAATTGAGTTTTCCCTTTGAGCAAACCCAGCTGTAAAATTTCAGAATTGCATAAAGGATGGACACATAGCTGGTTTGTATTTTACAGAAGGGCTTTAAATATTTCCTTTTTAAAAAGATTACCACATACATTTAAAGAAGACTCATAAACACTTAGTATGTTCTCTGTGTTTTTAGAATTAGCCCCTGAATCCAGTGGACTGTCCCTGACCTTTAAAAATAAGCATAATAGCACCATTTATTATTTATTGTTACTGGGCAGTGAGCTGGGGGATTTAACTACATCCTTACAACAATCCTGTGAGGTAAGTACCATTATTGTCCCCACTGTACAGATGAGGAAACTGAGGATCTAGGAGGCTAAGTGATTTGTAGCTAGTTAGTGGTGAAGCCAAGGTATAATACCAAGAGCAGAAGGGCAGAGGCTCCTTGCAGGAGCAGATGTAGGAGGGATCTCCTCTGGCCTCTGCCCTAGCTTCACCCCCAGGAGGCCTGTGCCCTGATGCTCTGCTCTGATGCAGTCCATGAAGGGCAGGGTTAGTTACTTATTCAATTATTTACTAGACAAATATTTATTAAGTATGCAAAGTGCTGGGGTTATAAAGATCAGTGAAACACAGACACTGGCCTTACCTACTCATAGCTCACAGTCTAGAATGGCAGACCTCGTACAGAACCACCTGGCTAAATGCAAAACTGCAATAGAGCAGGTGCTCAGGAAAGGCTCACAGGGTTGTGGAGTCCTACACTGGGGATTTGAGCTAGTCAGGGAAGGCTTCCTGGAGGAGGTAGTGATTGAGTAGAAAGTCAAATGAGTTATGTGGTTGAAAAGGAAGGGAAGTTCATGCCATGCAGAGGGAATAGTGTGTGTGAAGACCTGTGGTAGGCAGGACTAAGAGATGGTTAGTGTGACTGGGTCACAGGGCATGAGGTATGGGGTGGGATGCAGCTGGAGGGGTAGGTGGATGTATAGCTTTAAAGCTTAGGGGGCTGTACATGATCTCTAGGCTCCCCACCTGCCCATCTCTCCATCCGTTCATCGATCCATGCATTCATTCATCCTTCATACCACCACCTACCCAGTTCTTTCCTCATCATTTCATTTGTTTACTAAGTGACGAAACATTTATTGAGCTCCTGGAATGTGCCAGGACATGAGTGGGGCCCCAGGGAGGCAGAGCCCTCAAGGAGCTCCCAGACCAGGGAGGGGAGACAGAGTAGTACAGCATATGTGTCACAACAAGGTGCTTAGACTGGGTGATGAAAGCCCTGGAGGCTGAGTCCCCCATGGTTCAAATTTCCTAAGGCAAGGCAACATCATCTCTTCCGGGCCATCTTCCAGCCATGCAGTTCCCTCTGGCAGCCAGTCTCATTCCTTTCTGCTGCAAAGATAGCCCACTCCTTACAGCCCCAAAGTAGAGAGTGCTTCTGATAGTCCTTTTTTTCACTTACCCTTTTGGGGGGTGGGTCTCAGAGGCATCTCAGTACCAGGAGGTCACAGGGAAACTTCATCAGGTCTCCCTGAGATATCAGAATCCAGCTCCAGACATTTCCTTTTCTGGGCATGAAAGTAGGACAGAAATTTCAAATGCTCCTCAATGGCCTAGCCATGTATTCCCACTCTCTACTCCTCCTTGAACTGCTTGTTCTCTGCTGTGACATCACAATGGTATCTATGGCAACCAAATGTGAGGTCACTAATCCTTACAGCAACAGGATCTGTGGGGCCAGACAATGGCCTGGAGGAAAGAGAATGAATGTAAAATGGGGCCTGAGAGGGAAACCATGTCCCACTGGGGTGGAAATGGCACCCCGGACCTATGGGGTCAAGGAAGATGCCAATTTTAGCCCATCAGAGAAGGGTAGAAATAGCATCTTGGTCTTATGTTTCATTGAAAAGATTCTATGTTGACAATGAACCCCTTCAAGACTGCCTATGAAGGGAGAACGTCATATAATCTGACTCAGAAGGGCTGAGTAGCTTCCTGGGATCACTGACTCAGCCCCATGCACTAGCGGGAAGGGAAGGTAGAAGTGTGGTTTGGTCTGAGCCCCACCAAGGGACTGGCCCTTGTTGAAGCCTTGATTTCCCCATCATAGAAGGAGTGAGGGTCTTGTTTCCTGACTCCCAGGATAAGCAACAGACTGGCTTAATGCTGTTGGGACTGCCCTGTGTCTCCTGTGAATCAGCAGGGGAAGTTGCCATGAGTGGGAAGGGTGGAGCTGGGCACGTGCCGGGTGTTCTTGGATAGGGCTGGTCCCTCTGAGGCCCTGCTGGTGGTTTATAAGAGCCAGGCCTGTTGGGAAGGGAGACTGTGCATCAAGAGGCTAAGGGGTGTCCTGAACAGTGCCCAGGCTTCAAATTCAGGTCTGGGTTCAAATCATCCCAGCCTTAAGCTTTCCCTGGGCAAGTTTCTGAACCTCTCTGGGCTTCTACTTCTTTACCTATGAAAAGAAAATGGTTGTACACAATGGAATTCTATGCAGCAGAAAGAAAGAAGGAGCTCCTGCCCTTTACAACAGCATGGATGGAACTGGAAAGCATTATGCTGAGTGAAATAAGCCAGGCAGTGAGGGACAAATACCATATGATCTCACTTTTAACTGGAACCTAAACAACAAAACAAACAAGCAAAACAAAAACAACGACACTGAAATAGAGAACAGGGGGACAGCGACCAGAGTGGGGAGGGAGGGAATTTCAGGGGAAAAAGGGGAAGGATTTAGAGGAACTAGTATAAAGGACACATGGACAACAACTAAGGGGGGTGGAAATGGGAGGGAGGTGGGGGGCACGGGGGTGGGCGGGCTGGGAGTAAAAGACAGAATACTGTAATTGAAAAATAATTAAATTAAAAGAAAAAAAAGAAAATGGTGCAACTTGCCTTTTAGAGAAGTATTCAGTGAAATAGCCTGTAGGAGGGTTTGGTATACAGTAGGTACTCAGCAAATGCTTGTTATGTTAATTTTTCTATCTTCTCAGTCCTTAGCTTTAAGCTTTGCATATTACATGTGCTTTGTTAATGCTTGTGACTGTAAGTGCTGCAAGAGAAATAGGGGACTCAGTTTAGAGCCAGGGAAGCCAGGCTTTGGACGTGGGTTCAAATCCTAGTCCTTACCAGCTGCACCCTCTTTGTGCCTCAGTTTCCTTAACAGTAAAACGAGAGATCATGATATATTGTCCTTGTAGGGTTGCTGAGGACTAAATGAGGCGAACAGAGGTACAGCTCAGCACACATGAAGTGCATGCCCAGAGGACGGTGGCCACTGTGTTCTTGAGTGGGGCTGTTTCGGCACATGCCGCAGAATTTCTGTCCACTAGCAGCTTTAAGGAAATGCGAGTTAATCTGTGGGATGTCCAGGACTGGAGAGCGGGCGAGAAGAACAGGATGGCAGCCCCCTTCCAGCCCAGGAAGGGGTCGCCTCTCCCTCTCTGGATTCCCTCAGTGTGAATACCAGTAGAGCTGCCCAGCTCACTCCAGCCACAGGGGCTGGGTCCCCCGCTGGGTCCCCAGCTGGGCTGCCGTGCCTTGGGGTCAGGGCCTGACTGTGTCTCATTCATCTGTGAAACCCCTGCTAATGCCTGACACGTGGCAGAGGCGCAGCAGCAGTTCAGGTGCACCAAATTAGATGATATCTTAATAATCATAGATTGGCTTCCGTATATTCTGCACGTGCTACGTGCCAGGCTCTGTTCTGAGTACTTTATCAGTTGTGGATCCTCCCAACAACCTATAAAGTGTTAGATATCATCCATTTTCAAAATGAGGAAACAAAGAGGCTAAGTAACTCGCCCAAGGTCACACAGCTAGTAAGCATTAGTGGGGCTGGGATTTGAACCTAGGCTACCTGGCCCTAGAACCCGTACTCTTAATCCACACAGTACCCCCCTACTCATGGGCCCTGCCCGTCCATTTTGCCACACTGGCTACCACGAGTTTCCTCTGCCAGCTCTGCCTCCCGCCCCTCTCTTCTTCCAGCCGAGCCTGGGCCCACTGCAACCCAAAGAGTGGAAATTCTTCCCTGACCCGCCTGCGCCGTCTGCCTCCCTCTCTGCTGAAATAGAGCTGTGGCTGCCCAGCCACCTCCGGAGCCGAACCACCTCTGGATTCCTTGCTTATTTCACGTCCTCCTAAAGCTTGTTGAGTTCTTAACTTATTAAAGATAAGCACATGGAAATAGGGAGCAAATCTCTTTATTTATGACATAATCTCCAGCCCAGAAAAGCGGCAGGAACAGTGTTGCCTATATTAGGGAACCAATAGGAAAAAAATCAATTAGATCTGCCGAAGCGTTTCCCTATTAGCTTTCTTCTGATGTTTCTCTTAATGCTGGCCGTGGGGTCTCCGCCAGCCACGGAGCTGGGGGAGAGCGGCGCTCCGCAGGAACAGAGGAAGGAATGTCACAAGGAAGGCAGCAGACCAGGCTCCCAGACAGACGGAAGTCCATCCCGGTGCCCTTCACTGCTTTCCACACCTCAGCCAGGAAGTGCTTACATTGGTTTAACTTCCATGTTTTTGCTGCAATTTCAACTGCTGTCTTCAGGGGCAGTGGGAGTCAGCTGCTTGGTGTTTGCTTCTTGCAGACCTGAACCCCAAGTCTGATCACGTTTCTGCTAGATCCGTTGAGGGCAGGATCCTCTTCTTCCTGGAAGAGCGTTATTCTGGAGGGGCTCTTGCTGGCTGATTTTCCATGCAGTTGTCTTCTACTGGGTAACTCTGTCTGTGACCTGCAGCCGTCCCATGAGGTCCTCCCGTCCACCTGCCTGCCTCCAGGAGCAACTCCCAAGGCGTCCCCCAGAGATAGGACTCTCTCTCATTCCTGAGAGCCTGCAGCCAGGGGGATGCCCTGGCTCCTATAGAAACCCAGATTTCATCTCCTCAAAGGCAAGGGATCACATCTTGTTCCCTAGTTTTTCCTCAGGGCCAGGCATGTAGCAGGAGCTCAATAAATATTCATTGAATCAATAATTGTTATAATAATAGCTCCATTGATTGAATGTTCACTCAGTGCCAAGACTGAGAAGGGCAGATGCTTTGTTACCCAAAGTAGGACTCCTCTGCTTCTCCCTGAACTAGAAGGCAGCCTAGAAGAGGCCCCCAGTTTTGTTTTGTCTTTTTTTTTTGGTCAGGGCCACACTAGCAGCGGCTCTGAGAAGTATTACAATCATCACTTTACAGGGGAGGAAACAGACAGAAATAACTTGTCCAATCTAATAAATGAGATGCTCTATCCATTCACTTTTGGTCATTAGGAAGTCCTTCTTGAGGTCTAACCTAAACCTTTCACGTTTCAGCAGCACCGGTTCCTTTTTTGCCCCATAGAAGCAGAAAATAGCATCACCACTCATGCAAACTTCCTTCAGCTTAGGAATGTCCGTCAGCTCTTTGTATGGGTTCGCCTGCAATGAATACTAAACACCAGACTTCACAGAGGCCAGCCCTGCAGGGCAGGCAGTGAACCAGTCCTCCTCATGCCTGTTCATTATTATAATTAATATCGAGCCAGGGTTGGTGGTGACCTCGCCCTCACCAGGTATTTGGGCTATTTTAGAAGCTTATTCAGATCAATGACAGACAGCTCCAAATAGATAAACTCCCTGCCATCCAGACGAATCAATTGCAACACTGCCGTCACAACAAGCCCAAGAAATCAATCTGATTTCAGGCGACATGGTAACTCAGCGCTGGGCAAGCTGGTTTTAATTTCCGTGCGGCTAAGACCCAGCTTCCTCTGCTCACTGGACCACCCCTCTTTCCCAGCTGGTGTTCCCTGCACACGGGTGCCCAGGGCCCTCAGAGAGTTCAGGCCAAGGGGCAGTCATATAGAGGACGAGGTGACTGGGGGGATTGTGTGACCTTGAGGATGGTTCTGGAACCCCCAGACCCAGGAGGAGCTGACTCAGACCTGCTGCTGGAATCCTTGTTATGCTGGCTTCAGCTCCCATTTTTCCGCTGCCCTCTGCAAAAAAAGACAAGCCTGGAGGCCTTTCTGGGCTGCCTCCCAAATCGGGGAGCTGCAGAGGTAGCCTGCCTACCTCAGGCACCAGGACAATGGCCCTTCTTGGTTTTGGAGAAAAGCTTTTCTAGCAGGACAGTAAAAAGCTCACCAGAAGAAACATAACTATTTACCAGGTGCTTACCTCATGCACAGGCACTCTGCTAAATACTTTACACACCTCATTTTCACAACATCCAAGAGAAATAGGGAATAATTATGTACATTTTGCAGAAGATGAAACCAAAAGCTCAGAGGAGTTAAGTAACTTGTTCTGAGTCACACAGCTTGCAAGTGGTAGAGCCTAGATTTGAACCCAGGACCCTAAGCCTTTGCTACCACCCAGTCCTAAAGGTGACATTGGAAATACGCTCTGTCTTCCCCTGTCCAGATCCTGTCTGGTTAAATGAAGTCATTGCTTTTCCTCTAGTCTGCCAGGGAAGGGAACCTCTCGGGAATTGTCACAATCAGCAATTGTTCCCTGCATGTTCATTTGGATGCTTTAGGTACTGAGTGGAGGGTGTTCAGGAGGCCATGCTGGCTACTCTCCCACACCCCCTCCCTCCAGCCCTGATAGTATATCTAGGCGGTACCTGGGACAGGCAGCAGGGTGCTGGGAGATGTTGCTTCTGAATCAGCTGCACTGGGTTCAAATTCTAGCCCAGTCACTTAGTAGTTGAATTATCTGGGGCGAGTCTCCTAACTTCCTGGAACTCCCCGTATCCGGTCTACCCAGGGGATAGTATTACCCAAACCACAGGTCGTGAGGATTAAAATGAAATGCTGTAGGTGAAGTGCCTGGGACAGTGCCCAGTGTGGAGCAGGTGCTCAGCATGTGCCGGTCCCTTCCCCTCTCTTGCCCCTGCTCTTTCTAGAACGCCATGCCTTGGGCGCCTGTTTCCAAATGGCCAAGATCAGGGCTTTTCAAATGTTTTTAGTTAAGAAGCTCTTTAATCAGGAGACACCTTAGAAGGAAGACAAGGATACCAATAAGAAGGGGAGTCAGTCAACTGGCACTCGGTGCCTGGGGGCCCTCCTGCTCCATCTCCTCTCTCACCCTCAGGCCCGTAGCTGCCCCCAGGTGCTTTGGCCCAGCCCTGGGTCTGGCTGATTATCCGGTTCCAGCACTCTCTCTCAGCCATTGGCTACATTGAGTCTGTTCTGAATTTAAAGTGCGACAGTTAAGGGGCTAAGTGGGCAAAACTGCCTTTGGCCAGAGGGAGGCCACAGATATTTATTTCCTTTGTGGACTGGGGTTAGGGATTGTGGCTGGGGAGGCACAGATCTGGGGGCCAGATGGCCCTGGACTGGGAAGAGGGTCTTCTGTCAGTCCTAGGAAGCAGTGGGCCTGGGCTGGCTCTGGCGGGAGGTGAATACCTCATCATCAGGCTCAGAAACTTACGTCGTCGCTGAGGGAGGCAGGGACACCCAGACTCTGAAGCCTAACAGTGGAGAGTGACATACAATAGCACGCAGCTAGGGCTGGACGGCTTCCTCTCTCTCTTCTCAGCATAGTGGCTGCCCCCACCCCCCACCACACATACCTTGTTCTGCATAGAATGATCCATCAGCCTTTTCACCTACCAAGTACAAAACACGAAGAAAGAAACTAAAATTATAGCAGGAGAGAATGGGATTAGATCCTGGGAAGGACTTCCTGACTCATCAGCTGGTTTCTAGGATAGCTTGTTAGAGAGGCAGTGTGTTCTCTCTGGGGTGACCTCAGTTCAGCTGTACCCCCCGTGGCTCCCAGTTCCTGAAAGCTACTGAGAGACAAGATGACGACCTCTGATGCATGTGGCTTTGTCTTTAATTTTTTTGAATAGGTAATGCCTGCTCATGATTCAAAAAAATAAGGATGTGGAGGAAGCCTGTTCAGGGAGAATTCTCCCAGTTATCCTCCCCAGAGGCAAGCAACACTATGCATTTCCTGTCTGGACATACACGAGCAAACAGGGACACATTCTCTTTCTTTAGTCCTATTTTTAATACACAAGATGCGGCATACCCTGCACACTGCTCTGTGCCTTGCTTCTTGTCACCTGACAGTATATCTTGGAGATTACTCTCCATCAGTACATAAAGGGCTGCCTTACTCTTAGGTGTCTTTTTATGGTCCCAGGCTTCTGGGAGCTCAGAAGTAATCACATATGGTTTGATTAGCTTCACATTTCCATTTATGATATCCCTGCCCAGAGAGGGCAAGAAAGCTCTCCAAGGTCACGCAGCAAGGACTAGGAACATGCGGGCTTCTCCTCCTCTGTCCCCAGCTGCCCCCAGCCACCTCGAGGATGAGTTCTGCCCAGAGGGGGAAGGGCAAGGAAGGGCGTGTCTTTGATCGGAATGTTCTCTGCTCTGTTCTGCACTCTCCGCTCGCTCTGCTCGGCTTGCAGTCGGCGTGGTGGCCAGGCCTGGAGAGCCGGGTGCGGACAGTGGTGGCGAGAGCCCACGTGGGAGCAGGGGAGCGGGGAGGAGGGAGGCGGGCGGCCCGATTTCTCGGGAACCCCGCTCCGCATGCTTCCCGGTAATGAGCTCCCGGCCCGAGGTGAGCGTCCCCGGCTGCTCACACGGCAGCCGCGTGCCACTAAAGAAAACGAGTCCTTTTTTTCTTCTGTGCCTGACAGCTCATTAGAAGAATTAATTTACTCCTGCGTTTGCAGTTTAAAGGACATTATTTACTGGTTAATTGTTGTTATTACAAAATGTTAAATATCATTATTTATTTCCCAGGCCCTGACAGCTTCTCTGACAGGAATTTATTAGGTGAGGCGGTAGCACCGGTGGGTGTCCCAGCGCAGGGCAGTGTGAAGGTGGCAGCAGTGTGAAGGTGGCGGGTCGGCCCAGCCCGGTGTCTGGGTAAGACAGGCTCTGAGACGGGCAGAACGTGAGGGGCCGCCCCCCTGCTCGCCCCACAGCAAATGACCACTGGCTCCTCCTTATCCCCCATTTCTGCCCCCTGTGTGTTTTGGGGGTGAGGCTGGGGCAGGAAGCAAATTGGGGACAGCACTTGCATAGAGCTGTAGTTTGGGGGTCAGAGTGGCCCTTGCCAGAAGCTCTGTGTCCAGAATGAGGGCTGAACTTTGGGTCTTATCTTTAAAAGGTCACCCCAAGAACATGTCTTCAGGCTACTTTCTTGCACTCACAGAATTTAAGAGCTGGAAGGGAGGTGAGTGGTTGGCTGGTGCTCAGATCACAGACTGGAGGCCTTCCAGGCTACAAATGGCCTATGAATTTTAGTTTGACCTGTTCAGGAGACTTCACATAAAATCTAGATTTCTGGCGTCTCCTGAAAAACCAGAAAGCCTTGTCATACTTGGCAATGACCAGCTGGCTCCGAAGGGCAGTGCCGTGCAAGGGCAAGCCTGACCCCTAGCTCCCATACTCCCCACCCTTTGCTTCCCTTTCTACATTCTTTTCCTCTGTAGGCACCTGAGTTTTCAGCTCCTGATCAGGTCTGATGGTTATGATGATGAAGAAACAGCCGGTGCAGTCAAGTCCCCCATGGCCAGGAGCACGGCTCAGCCTGCTCTCCGCCACACGATGCTCCTCCCTCCCCACCAATCTCTCCGCCTTCTCCGGGGCGGGTTTCCAATGAGTCTGGGCAGGGAGCTCAGATCTAAGGGCAGCCTCTGGGCCCAGAAGGAGAGGCAACCTCAAAAGAATTCACGAGGATCCTGGCTCCATGAAGAGCATTCATTTCTTCAGTTGGCAAATAGTTTCTTAGGACCCACACTATGTGACATGTAAAAATGATTTGGACATAAATTCTGCTCCCAAGGAGCTTTGTCTGGAGAGACTGACTGTGTGCATCAAGCAAGTACACAATTGCAACACAGGGAGGTGTGTGAGTGGTAGGTGCAGAGGGCAGCCCAGAGGAAGAAGGGGCGACTGGCAGGGCTGGAGGGGGTCCAGGGAAGAGACTTTCCAGGGAGGCACGTTCTAGGCTGGGCGGGCTGCCTGTGTCCTCATACCCAGACCCACGTCCTCTTACTGCTGTTGAAAGTGCCTGCCATCGTTTGATAAACAGCAGCTACTCCAAGCCTCAGAGAGGCCCCACGCTCTGTCTGGATCCTCCCTCCAGCAGGGCGGATGCCTGAAATCTGCTCCAGCTGAGGGGACCCTCTATCAGCTGTCACCCACATCTTGCAGCCAGGCCACGGGGCAAGGCTGATTACCCTCATTTTCCAAGTTAGGAGCCTGAGGCTCAGAGACAGGATTTGGGAGCTGGGTGCTGGCAGATGAGCTGGGTCCTGGGAAGGAGGTGGAGAGGACGGTCCTGAGACCCATCACCCAGACCTGGGAAGTGTGGATCTTTTGGGCAGACGTCCAACAATGGCCCTTTCGACAAGGTCTTTGGCCCCAGTCTCCTCCTGCCCAGGAACCTGAAGGCAGCAGGTAGCCTAGAGGAAATTCTGGAGAACCAAAAAGGAGATGAGAAGTACTTTAGGGAAGTATGACAATGAGCTCAACTGAGCTGTTACTGTACTTTGGGAAAGTATGAAAACGAGCTCAACTGTACTGTTGCTATGCTGTAAATTATTACAAAGTTATTTCTGGCTGGCAGCCTGGTTTATTTTAGACCCTACTTCATTTCTTCCAGGTTATAGGCCCTAATTACTTGCCTGTTGACAAAGAAAGAAACTAGCACTACTTTTTTTTATTGTTGTTGAAGTACAGTTGCCTGCCTTTTCTCCCCACCACTCCCCCTTACCCTAGCCATCTCTACCTCCCTCCCCTGATCCCACACTCCTTGGTTTTGTCCATATGTCCTTTATAGTTGTTCCTAAAAACCCTTCCCTTTTCCCCCACATTGTCCCCTCCCACCTCCCCCTGGTTACTGGTTACTGTCAGTTTGTTTTTTTTAAGATTTTATCTTTAGAGGGGAAGGGAAGGAGAGAGGGAGAGAAATACCAATGTATGGTTGCCTCTAGTGCATCCCCTGCTGGGAACTGGCCTGCAACCCAGGCATGTGCCCTGACTGGGAATGGAACCGCAATGCTTTGGTTCACAGGCCTGCGCTCAATCCACTGAGCTATGCCAGCCAGGGCCAGTTTGTTCTTAATTTCAGTGTCTCTGGTTCTATTCTGCTGGCTTGTTTTGTTGATTAGGTTCCACTTAAGGGTGAGGTCATGTGGTATTTATTTGTCTTTCAAGAGACTAGCACTATCTGAGTGAGTCCTGGGAAGGTTCAGAGATCATAACCGCCACTTGAAGGGTTTTACACATTCCAAGAACATCAGGGCTTGCCATCCTTCGAAGATCCACCAGCCCCCTCATTTTATTTTATTGCCCTATTAATTTTTTAAATAAAGACTTGTATTTATTTATTTTTAGAGAGAGGGGAAGAGAGGGAGAGAAACATTGCCCTGCAACCCAGGCATGTGCCCTGACTGGGAACCGAATCCACAGCCTTCTGGCTTGGAGGCTGCTCAGTCCGCTGAGCCACACCAGCCCGGGCAGCCCTATTAAATTTTTAAAAATTATGCCTTTTTTGAATAGGTAGTATGTGCTCAAGGCCCCAAATCAAAAGGCATGAAAGAGTGCACGGTCTCCTCACTCCTCAGAGTCAGCCAATGTTATCAATTCCTTACTTTATTTAAAAATAGCATTGTTCCCTGGCTGGTGTAGCTCAGTGGATTGAGCGCGGGCCTGTGAACCAGACAATCACGGTTCGATTCCCAGTCAGGGCACATGCCTGGGTTGCAGGCCGGTTCCCTGCAGGCCAGTTCCCAGCAGGGGATGCACAAAAGGCAACCATACAGTGATGTTTCTCTCCCTCTCTTCTTCCCTTCCCCTCTAAAGATAAATAAATAAAATCTTTTAAAAAAATAGCATTGTTACTGTTTTCTGTTTACGTAGAAAATACAATAATTCCTGCAGAAGGAAATAAAAATCATATATAATTCCACAATTCAGAGCCAAATACTGTTAATGTTTTAGTGTATCGTCAGCAAGCCTTTTGTCTTTATAGAAACACATGCATTTATAGTTATAAATTTGAATAACCTGTTTTTATTATTTGTTTATATATTAAACATGATTCTTTGAAAATAAATGAGAGGAGACATGCTAAATTGCTAATAATAGATGTAATTCTGCAGGATTGGGTTATAATTTAGAGAAAACTTTGATTTACTTATTTGATTTTTTGAAGTTAAATTAGTATTTTTTAAAGATTTTATTTATTTACTTTTAGAGAGGGGGAAGGGAGGCGAAAGAGAGGGAGAGAAACATCAATGTGTGGGTGCCTCTCATGTGGTCCCCACTGGGGACCTGGCCCACAACCCAGGCATGTGCCCTGACTGGGAATTGAACCAGCAACCCTTTGATTTGCAGCCCGTGCTCAGTCCACTGAGCTACATCAGCCAGGGCTATCTGGTGTTTTTTAGAATAAAAATATAATAGTATATTATTTCCCCCCAGTATTCCAGAATCTGATTTTGAAAGACAGCAGAAGGCTACTATTCAACTAACCCTTTAGTATTGTGGTTTTAAGATGTTCACAGGTTTTGCTGGTATCAGCAAAGCTAGGGTAGACGTTTTGTACATCTTTGCACACTTGTCTAATGCTTCTTTGGGGACAGTTTGTCAGAAATGGAACTGCTGGGTCAAAGGGTATGTTCACTTTAAGGCTTTTTGATCCTTCACATTAAATATCCTTCTTTCTGGGCTGTTCCAATCTCTTGATCCACCAACAGTGCCTGCTCCTCACCCCAGTTTCTGGTTTGTTGGGCACAGCCCAAGTGTAAGGTCTGTGAGACAGAGGGGCAAAGTCATGGGAGGCGAGGCCATTTCTTCTCCCGATACGGTTTAAGAAGGGGACAGCGTCCAGTATGGGAAGCCTGCGCTGGTGCCTTAGACCCCGGAATGCCAGCAGGGGCCCAGAGGGGACCTCAGCAGCCACAGGGAAATAAGGAGGAGGAGTAAGGAATAACTGCAGAACCCTCAGGCCAGTGGGGCAAGCACCTCCACCAGTCCAGATCACAAGGCCTCTCCGAGTTGTGCAGCGCACACCTGGGTCCGGATCCAGGTCCTCCCACCAGGCGTCCAGCTCTCGGGTCAGTGCGGCTCTACCATCTGAGTGGAAGACATGGCTCCTCGGACAGCTCCTCCAGCCCGTAGAGTTACATCCCCTGAAACTCGTGTGGCACGTGGAGGACCTTCCAGGGTCAGTGTCTCTAGCTCTTGCTTTCTCTAAGTATCTTCTCTTGGGTTCCAAGTGCTTGTTGCTGCCCAATTCTTGTGGGTCTCATCTGCCACCTTGGCACCCGTAGATTCTCTAGCAAGGTGACCCATCTGATTTGGAAAGCTTCAAGCGGAACGAGAGGGACTGGAGACAGACTTGTTGACATAATTCTGAAGAGACGGTGTTGTGAAAATGTTCCCTCCTCCAGGAGCCCAGCATCCACAGTAGCTGAGGTTTCCTCTTGATGGGGTGAAAAGAGAAAGCCCAAGATTGCATCTCATTGGTGAGATGAATAATACATTTGAAGCATCTCGCAAACCGTGTTTGATCCGCCTAAAGCTTCATCTGTTAACGTATTTCTCTTTATCCCCAGGCAGGGAGGGCTGGGAACTGTCAACATTTCCCTTTCTGCCTAATTTGTGTCTTCTCCCGTCAAGAGAAAAGCAGGGGGAGGGGGAGGGAAGGAGGCAGGGAAGGAGGGCGGCAGCACACGCTCCCTAGAACAATGCAAAGAGCCAGGGGACCCCTGGGCTCACCAGGTCAGAGCGGGGGAGGGAGGCTCTGGGGAAAGGGGCTGTGCTGTGGGTGCTGGAGCTCTTCAGGACCGTTTGTAGGACTGTGAGCCTCTAAGAAGTGGATCCCTGGGAGGGCCCATCTCCAGTGTTTCTAGTAGGAAACCAGAGTGGGAAGTTGAGGCTTGTCGGCTGTCAAGCACGGAAGATGCTCCCTTCCTCTCATGAGAGGCAGAGAACAACATTAAGAATTGCCACTGGCTGAGCTCAGGGGCCAGGAACTGTGCCAGTGTTTTCACCTACATGCATTCACTCTGAACATCTCGCTGAGGGGCGACCTTAAGTTCTAAGGATTTTATCCAAGGTCACACTGCTGGTCAGTGCCTGGCTGTCTAGCCCCCAAGTTCATGTTCTTAAACACAGTACTGTTCTCCCTCTTGACTAGCTTCTGGCAGATTGCCAAAACCTGTATTCTGTACTGAAGGGGGAGTAGAGAGAAATTTGCAATCCTGGCTCTGCCCACACACCCCCCCGCCCCCCCCCTCCGCCATGCTGCCTCAGTTGCCTCTTATTTAAAGATGGAGATGTTAAGGATAGCACCAACCTCAGAGGACTGTAGTGGGGATTAAATGAGTAAATATCCTCAGGTCCTTCCTACTCTCAGGGCATAGGAAGCATTTTGTATATTGCCTCTTCCCCCAGTTTATTTTACTCCACAGTCAAGTTGCAGGCACTCGCTCCCAACTAGCTTTGAACCTGCTCCATCTTCCCTCTTGGGACTGCCCATCTCTGCACCATCCGCCTTACTTCCCAGCCCTTCCCCTTCTGCTCAGCCTGGTTTGGGGCTCCACTGTCAGACTCCTCTGGGTCCTGGTGGCTACAGTAACTCCGCGGAGTTCTGTTGACACGGATCAGATGTCACTTGGTCTTTGCCTAATTCGGAGGTCCTCTCATTCCCATGGACCTTGTTGAAGTTCATGCCTCTTTTCTCTTCGGTGGTGGCTCGTGGCCTTGGAGGAGGCGCCCAGCGGCACACTTTTGCAGCGGCAGAGCACCTAGAGAGGGGGACGGAGCAGACAGCTCCCACTGGGGAAGGAACAAGGGACGGAGGATGGAGAGCGATTTTCCTAATACGTAACAGTGTGTTTCCAACCTGAGCCATTCTTTCCTGTACTTCCACAGGCTTTGCCCCTCCCTAAGGGGGAGGTGTGCCCACTTTGACCCCTCCGACCGCAGCAGGGAACTGAGACTTAGACAGAGAACACCAAAAAATTCTCAAGCATGGGAAAACAGGAAGGAGTCTGTGTAAGCGAGGACTGAGACTAGAATCTAAGCCTGGGTGGTGAGAGGGTGGGCTGGGGGAAACAGGGCCTCTCGCTGCAAGGCAAGGCAGGCCCAGTGGTCTCCAGCGGCAGGGCCTTTGTGCCGTCCCAGTGCCCCGGAGCCCTTCTGTTTAGGCTGGGCATCCCACGGAGGTGGCATTCTGCTCAGCAGCTCAGAGCACAGATGGGAGGGCGGGCATTGCCGAGAATCGATTTGCAGGAGCAGCGGGGGCTTTCTCTTCCTCCTTACTTCCCAGGTCTTTGATCTCCTGTCCTTCCTCCATAGTCCTGTTCCCCACCCCACCCCCTTTCTTCCCTTGATCTCTCCCTCTTTCTCTCCCTCCAGCCAAATCAGAGCAGCTTCCTTGAAGGAAAGGGGTGTGTGTGGAGGAGAGGGGGTGGGAAGGCAGTCCTTTGTCCTCTTGCTACCTCTGACCGGTGGGGACCTCACTGCCCAAGGTACCAGCCTCCTACCCAAGTCCCGAGAGGCGGGGTTCGGCTTTGGTGAAAGGGCACACACACACACATGCACACACATGCACACACAGTTGAAACGCAAGAGCGGAAACGGAGACACCAAGGAAGAGGGAGAGGTGGAGGGCGAAAGACAGATACAAGATCAGAGCATCAGAAAGAGAGTGAAAGACAGAGATGCAGAGACTCGGGGACAATGGCAAAGAAGAGAATTCAGCAAATTAAAAATTTTACAACCATCCAGCAAGTCTGCAAAAATGATCTTCCCTGCGGTCTTTCATTTATCTCATTATCTGACTCCTAATGTGCTTTTTCCCCCTTTCTTTTCTCGCCACACTTGGTACAAAACCTTATTAGCTTTTTTTTTTCCTGGCAGGGGCTTCATATAGTCTTTTTCATTACATTTCCTAATAAAAGCAATCACGAGGACGGCACGGCTGGAGGATTAAAAAGCCACCTCAGCAGCCTCCTGGCCAGCAGAGCCGCGGCTCATGTCGCCTCAGTCAGGCGTCCAGGGGAGTGGGCCGGCCCGGCAGACCCGCTCACAGAGACCCAGGCTGTGCCCCGGACTGTTCCAGGGCTGGCGAGGCCTTTCAGCAGCAGCAGAGGCGCCTGGCATTATGGGAGTTGTGAGAACCGAAGACCTGGAGGAGGCGGCCCCTTCCCAGAACTTTTCTCAGAGCAGGTGTGAAGGTCACCTGCCTGACCCCAGTGCTCTGGTTTTACTGCAGAGGAAATAGTATTTTGGGCCTTTCTGTTTGGAATTTGGCCCACACGTTTCATTTTTTTTTTTTAGGGGAACAGAGAGAGAAAGAGATGAAGAGAAACATCGATGGGTTGCCTCCCACAGCTGCCCCAACCCGCTGGGAAGGGGACCACCATGAATGACCCAGGCAGGTCCCCTGACGGGGAATGAAAGCCGAGACCCTGGGCTTTGCGGTGCGATGCCCAGCCAACCGGGCCATGCCGGTCAGGGTTTCTTTCTGAATAACACTGGTGACGTCAGGTCTTCACCTTTTGAGAATAGGATTTTTTGATTTCGTTATCCACACTTTTTATTTTATTGTGGTAAGATTCATGTAACATAACACTTACAATTTTAACCGCTTTAAGTGTAAGTTCGGTAGCATTAAGTCCATCCGCACTGTTGTGCCACCGCCGCCTCCGTAATCTCCAGAATTTTCCATCTGCCCAGTCTGAACTCTGTGCCCATGAAACAGTAACTCCCCTTCCCTCCACCCCCACCCCCAGGTCCCCGCCACCACCATTCTACTTTTGTTTCTGTGAATTGACTACTCCAGGTACCTCATAAATGCTGAATCATATAGTATTTTTGTGTGTGTATGTCTGGCTTATTTTACTTAGCATAGTATCTTTGAGGTTCATTCATGTTGCCTCACGTGTTAGAATCTCATTATTTTTTATTTTTTAAAGGTTTTATTTATTTATTTTTAGAGAGAGGGGAAGGGAAGGAGAATGAGAGGGAGAGAAACTCAATGTTTGGTTGCCTCTCATGTGCCCCCTACTGAGGACCTGGCCTGCAACCCAGGCATGTGCCGTGCCTGGGAATCGAACCAACAACCCTTTGGTTTGCGGGCCCGTGCTCAATCCACTGAGTCACACCAGCCAGGGTAAAATTTCATTTTTTTTAAGGCTGAATAATATTCCATTGTGTGAATAAGTTGTATTTTTTATTCCACTTTTTAAAAATGGAAACGTTTTTATCCACATAAGGTGAGTGAAGAGAAAACTCACCCAGATTCAAATCACATTCATGGTTCTCCTCCCTCTTTTGTGTTTCCTTCCTGCGTTAACGGTTGTATCTTTCTTTACCCGCCCCCTGAGCAATCCCGTCCTCCAAGGCTGTTCCAAACCACTCTGCCAAAGCAGCTCGGCGGCGGATTTGGTGATTGGGAAGGGCCAAAAGTTACCAGGAAATAGGTCTCTGATAAATCAAGTTAAGGGAGAGAAAGGAACCCCCATAAAGTGACGTGCCACTCCACTGCCCGGGTTATAAACTGGTCCCGGGTCTTCCACGCATCTCCTTCCCTGACAGCTGCGGGCCGCAGCTCGAGCGCCGCTGGATTAACTGTGTGGTCTCTCAAGGGGGTGACTTTGAAGAGAACAATGCTCCTTTGGAAATATTTGGTTTAGTATGTTTTAAAATAAAGGTACAAAAAAATCAAATTAAAAGTGACTTTTAAATGTCTTGTTGCTTTGGGGAGCATGGAAGCCACGCCTGGCTAACTGCTGCGTCCTCCCCTGCTCGGCCGGGCCTGTTTGGGTTGGTTCCAACACGCACTTCTCAAAGTGCAGGAGACCTGCAAGGGACGGCGCTGTGGAGAGGTGTCCATGTCAGCGCCTCTGGTTCCGCAGCTGCTCCCAGCTGGGCGAGGAGGGTGTTCCAACCTCAGCCACTGGTTCAGTTAACAGCAACGGTCCCTGTATCTGTGTGGCCCTTTGGGAACCTTTTACCTTTCATTCCTTTCACTTGGCCTCCAGGACCCCTTTGCTCTAAGTCTCCGCTGGCCTCTGTCCCTGGCCCAGACCCCAGAAGACAGCAGGTTCTGCTTGGGGGGAGTAGGACCTGGCAGTGACAGAGGCAACCTCACCGATGCCCTTCCCTTCCCTTGTTTTGTGTCAGAGCTCCTGAAAGGAACCACAGATTGTGCTACTTTCCCACTCTGTACACGAGCAGAAAGTACATATTTATTTTCCCCATGGTCTCCAAAACTGGATCTTTTCCTTCATGCGCACAACCACATACACACACACACTTCACACACACGCCCTCTCTGTTTCATCAATATGAGCCTTTTCTAGATCACTCCCTTTGTCTTCCTAGAAGCGGCCCCCTCCCTTCCACCAGTGCTCCTAGGGGCTTTTATTTTTCTTTTATTTTCAGCTCTCCATCAATCAAGGGGAGGGGAAACACTTTCTCTGAACCCTTGGTGAGCAGTAGCAGTAACCAGCAGCTGCCAGGGCAGGGGGAACTTCATTTCTGGCTCTGACGTTTATAAATGTGGCCCAGAATACCAGTAGGGACTGGAATAAATCAAGCCGCTTCTCCAAGTTTCCCAGAGGCTGCTTTAGAATTTCTTCCCATTGGGGGTAATGTTCCTTCGCTTTCTTTGCAGGGGTGGGGGTGGGGAGTGCTGTTATTAGCGACATGGAAGGAACCGCATTCTTGCTCATTCTCCATGAAAGCATTGAGCTGGGACCCAGTGTGCTCTGGACTGAGAGCCTTGGGCTCATCTCTGGATGTAGGGAAAGGCTTGGGGTGTGAAATCCTGGGTGTGGGGTTGGAATGTTGTCTCTGTCACTCACTAGCTATCAGTTTTCCCATCTGCAAAATGGGGATAAAAGCGCCTGCCCTGTCCATGCCTCGGTGCTGTTGTAAAACTGGATTGAGGTTCTATCCCGGGTGAGTGCCCAGAAACCTTTGATAAGCTTGTGTATTATGGTGAGGGGTTATTAAGGAGTAATGATAAGGACCAGGGTTGTCCGGACCCCCAGGGTGTTCAGAAGGTTTTTGGATAGACTCCAGGCAGACTTCCCCCACCCCATTCAACAAACCTCTGCATTTTTTTTTCCCTTCAAGAATTCTGGGCAAGGAGTACTGATAATCTGTTCCAAAAATAGCTGGACTCTTCCCAATGTTTTATCTAAGCTGTTCCTTCTTCTGCCCCTATAAATATTGAGAAAATAAAGGTGGGCAAGTATAATATGGAGGGAGAGAGAGCGCGCACTCGAGCTGCTAAGGATGAGGCAGGAAGCAGGGAGCTGGCTGTTGGCTGTACTCACCATGGGACTGCAAAGCAGACTCGGCGTGGATGCTTTCAGGGTTCTGTGTAAGAACCCCACTCCGTGCAATGAGATCCAGCCTGGGCCCTGCAATCCCACTCCCTCTCTATTCCCTACATTTCCAGATGCTGCACACCACCATCTACCTGCTTTCTGGCCTTTCTGTCGATTTCATCCCTGCAAAGGCCCAAACCCTGGCTGAACCTGGGAGCCCAGGTGCAGGCACAATGCTGATGATGCCCAGAGTCTGCCCCTGAGTCCCTCAGGACAGCAGTGATCTGTACAGTGTTTTCTTCCAAGGCCTTTTGTATATGTAACAAGATTCCTCCCAGCGTCACTCCCCAGAGGCAACTTTTGTTGCCAGTGTTTTGCTATTCTTATAGAGAGAAAACTGATTTTATTTAAATATTTGTTCAACAATTTTTTAAAAGAGATTAGGTCCTGCATAGAGGGAGGATGAGCAGAAGACTACGTTTCTCTATTGTTCTGAGCAGTGGAGCTTTGGTGGGCAACTGCACGCCCGGTTCTTTAAGACAAAGGCTGTGCAGCGAGCTGGACCCACTCTCAGCTGAGAGCAGTTAATGGTGGTGGAGGCACTGGGAGCGTGGGGGTCGTCACAGCCCACACCTGCACCTTATCAAAATATTCATGCCTCCTTTTAAAGATTTTATTTATCTATTTTTAGAAAGAGAGGAAGGGAGGGAGAAAGAGAGTGAGAGAAACATCTACTGGTTGCCTCTCGAGTGTACCCTGACTGGGGACCGAACCTGTAACCCAGGCATATGCCCTGTCAGGGAATCGAACCAGTGACTTTTCCCCTTGCAATAAAACGCCCAACCAGTTGGTCCATACTGGTCAGGGCCTCATGCCTCCTTTTAAACAAGTACAATAGTAATTACCTAAGAGGTACCTTGTCAACAAAACTTTCTTATTTCAATTCATGATAATCTTTAGGGTCCTATGTATAATGACACTTCTGTTTCTGGGGACCCGTAAGTCTGGTCCTAGGGTGGCTAATAATGTGAGATTCCCACTCTTGCTGCCCTCTGAGGGAAGTGGTCATTCTTACTGACAATTGCCATTCCTCCCCACAACACATACACTCTTTGTATCTTAGGAGGAAGAGGACAGGGGAATATAAATGGAGGATATAGTGGGAAGCTGATGTGTTTTGGGTATTAGTAATCTGACTGCAGCCGAGGTTGGAAGCCTGGTAATGGCAGGCTGATTTATTTGGACCAACTACCCCAGTAAAAACAACTGAAAGTGCTAGATAATATATCAAAAACATCTTAAAGGCCTGAGGAGTTGATAAATAACAAGGAATTAACGGGCCAACATGGAAGAGAAAACCAGAACCTAGAAACCACCTAATAAATCTGACCTTTCATTCTGATCACCTGGAACAGGGAGGGGCTTAGAAACCCCAGCTCAGCCCCTGCATATGGTGGGGCGCCTCACAGAGGGTCCTTGCCTCAACACACCGAGACCCTAAATGGCTATGCCATCAGGGTCAGGGCGGATTGAAGCACACGGCCCAGGTTTGCATTGCCTGGGTGATCCAGGGAAGCTTAGACTGTGAACTTGATCTAAGTAACTCTGGGCTGCTCGTGCCCTGGTGCCCGGCAGCAGTAAGACAATTGTCTTTACATGGAGACCCCTTTGTGCTCAAGTTATTCCTGTACCTTGGCTCCAGCGCAGGTACCAGAACAGGTGAGAGAGCCATGCCCACAAGAAAATGAGTCTGCATGAGTGAGAAAGAGAGAAGCAAGAGACAAATGAAAAAGAGCTGGGAAGATTTCACAAGTCCAAGTGATCAGAGAGACTATAAAACAGCCATGCTTATTGTGGTCAAAGAAATAAAAGACAGGCTTGAAAATAGTTTCAGGGAATAAGAAACTATGTAAGGTGACAAAACGGACTTTGAAAAAACAAGTGTCCCCTGACTAGTGTGGCTCAGTGGGATGGGCATCATCAGGCAAAGCAAAAGCTCACCAGTTCGATTCCCACTCAGGGCACATGCCTGCATTGCAGGTTCAGTCCCTTGGGGCGCGTACAGAACGCAACCAATAGGTGTTTCTCTTTCACATTGATATTTCTCACTCTCTCTCTCTCCCTCCCTTCTGCTCCCTCTAAAAGAAAAAAAATATTTTAAAAATAATAAAATAAATTACAATGTCATTAAAAATAAATAAATAAAATAAAATCTTAAAAAAAAAGAAAAGCAAGATTGTAAAAATTAAAAAAAAAAACCTAGAGGACTTCCACCAAGATGGAGGCGTAGGTGGAAACACTTTACCTCCTCGCATAACCAAATTTAAAAACAACAAAGTTTTAATAACAATAAATGCAGCCAAGCCACAGAAAATAAAACAATATGGAGTCCGACAACAACAAATCGCTTAGCTAAACCAGTGAGGGTGGGGAGCCAGCAATGGAGCGGGTTGGGCAAAAAAGATCCCCCAACCCAGGCACCCAGGCAGCCAAGGGTGCAGATCCCAGGTGCGGGGTAGTGACGAGCCAACGCAGGGAAGGCTTGGGGCAGCTGGCTGACCACGGTCACACATTTGCACGCAGATAAACAGGCCGGGGGGGGGGGGGCAAGTGGTGAGGCGGACAGGGTGGGAAGGAGTGGAGAGGACCCATATTGCTCCCTCTCTGACCCCGCCCCCACATACAGTGTCACAAACCAGCAACCTGGGTAGCCCCGCTCTGGGGAACGTCTAAAGCACCTCTCCTCAAACGTAACAGGCGCGAACAGATCAAAACATGGCTCAAGTAGAACTCAGAGCCCCAGAGCCAATAAATCTAAGTGAACAAAAAATTGCCAGCCTATCAGAGGCACAGTTCAAAACACTGGTGATCAGGATGCTCACAGAACTGGTTGATTTTAGTCACAAATTAGAGGAACATATAAAGGCTAAACTAATTGAAATGAAGGGAAATGCACAGGAAACCAATAGTGATGGAAAGGAAACTGGGAATCAAATCAAGGGAGCGGACCAGAAGGAAGGAAAAAATGACCAAAAAGAAAAATATGAAGAAACAAGAATTCAAAAAAAATGAGGAGAGGCTAAGGAACCTCCAGGACATCTTTAAACGCTCCAACATCCAAATTATAGGGGTACCAGAAGGGGAAGAGGAACAGCCGCGAGTGGAAAACTTATTTGAACAAATAATAAAGGAGAACTTCCCCATTCTGGCAAAGGAAATAGACTTCCAGGAAATCCAGGAAGCTCAGAGAGTCCCAGAGAAGTTGGACCCAAGAAGGAACACACCAAGGCACATCATAATTATATTAGCCAATATTAAAATGAAGGAGAGAATCCTACGAGCAGCAAGAGATAAGGGGACAGTCATCTACAAAGGAGTTCCCATCAGACTGTCAGCAGATTTCTCCAAAGAGACCTTACAGGCAAGAAGGGGCTGGAAAGAAGTATTCCAAGTCATGAAAACCAGACCTACAACCAAGATTGATCTATTCAGCAAAGCTTTGATTTAGAATGGAAGGACAGATTAAGTGCTTCTCAGATAAGATCAAGTTCGAGGAGTTCATCATCACCAAGCCATTATTATATAAAATGTTAAAGGGACTTATCTAACAAAAAGAAGATAAAAAAGATGAACAGTGAAAGGACAGCAAACTCACAGTTATTAACAACCACACCTAAAACAAAAGCAAACTAAGAGGACAGCTAGATCAGGAGTGGAAACATAGAAATGAAGATCACATGAAGGGTTAGCAACAGGGGAGTGGGAGGAGGAGAAGGTAGAGAATAAGTAGCATAGATAATAGGTAGAAAATGACAGGGGGGAGGGCAAGAATAGTATGGGAAATATAGAATCTAAAGAACTTGAGCCCTGGCTGGTGTGGCACAGTGGATTGAGTGCGGGCCTGTGAACCACAGGATGAGGTTCGATTCCCAGTCAGGGCACATGCTTGGGTTATAGGCCAGTTCCCTGCAGGCCAGTTCCGAGCAGGGGACACACAAAAGGCAACCATACATTGATGTTTCTCTCCCTCTCTCCTTCCCCCCTTCCCCTCTAAAGATAAATAAATAAAATCTTAAAAAAAAAAAGAACTTGAGACACAAGGTCATAAACTAAAGGGGGGGGATGGTGGGGGAGGGGTGTGCAGGGTAGAGGGGAATAAAGGGGGGAATAGAACAAATGTAATGGCATAATCAATAAAAAATACAAAAAAAATTTAAAAAAACCTCGCGGTAACAGCAATAAAACTCAACTCATTAATTTAAAAGCAACGGAGATGCAGCGGAATAGAGAATTAGCAAAGTAAAAGATAATAGTGAAAAATTACCCAGGATGCAGCACAGAAAGACAAAAGGAGGAGGAGGGTAGAGAAGATAACAGATACAGTGAATAGAGGTCTAATGTATGTTTAATTCATGTCCCAGAAAGAGAGGAAAGCAAATAGGGCAGAGGCAAATGCTTGAGAACAGATAACGGCTGAGAGTTTTCCAGAACTCATGAAAGACGCTAGCCCAAAGATTCATTGAAGAGGCTGGTAAATCCCGAGTGTGAAAGTCCTGTCTAGACCAGCAGCCAGATGAGAGAGGAGAGAGGGGTACAGCTGAGAGTTGCCTTCCTGGCCCCAGCAGGCTAAACATTCCCCCCTTAAGGAGAAACAGCAGGAGGCTTCTCACTAAGAATCAGGGCCAGGTAGGTGGCTTTGACGTCTGAGACTCCCAGCTGCCTTTTCTCTCCCTCCCTCTTAAACTGCCTCCTCCAGCCAGGCCCCTGTTTCTTCCCATTTGTTTGCAAAGGCCTTCCCTTAAATTTCTCTCTCTCTCTCTCTCTCTCACACACATACACACACACACAAGGGAAGGAGAGGGGCCCAAGGCAGAAACAGAAAACGCAACAGGAGAATTGGCTAGGTGACTCAGTTGCTTGGAGCCTCATTCCATACACCAAAAGGTTGTGGGTTTGATCCCCAGTCGGGGCACATACCAAGGTTGCGGTTGGATCCCTGGTCGGAGCACATATGGGAGCAGCCAATGGCTGCTTCTCTCTCACACATCAATGTTTCTCTCACCCTCTCTCTCTCTCTAACATCAATAAACATATCCTCGGTGGAGATTAACAAAAAAGAAGAACCAGTGAGAAAGCAGGGTCAGAGATGAGTCTTGCAGGCACGGTGGGCTCAGGAGGTGGGCTAACCTGGCTTTGGGGGCTGGTCTGGAGGCAACAAACAGAAAATGGAATGGAAGGGGTCTTGGGTTGATACCCAGAATTCTGCGTCCCTTCCCTCCCTCCTTTCTGTCAGTCTTTCCTCTGATCCTCTGCCTCCACGACCCTATGCCTGGCAGGGTGGTGTGCTCCCGTGCCTGTCTCCATCCCCAACAACAGCAACGCCAGCAGTCCGGCTGCAGGCGGAGCAGAGGGGCGCACCACATGGACCTGAAAACTGGAGAACACCAGAGAATCAGACCCCTGGAGTCAATCTTCCTGCATGCTACTGAACTTTGGTTGCTATTTGTCACCTGTCAAGCCAGCCCAATCCGTGAAAGGTACTTTACTTTTCCTATCCCCACGTCTTACTCCTCCCTGCAACTCCCCGCCCCAGAGTGTCCTGATATCCAGGCCATGAAGCATGGGAAAGACAAGTCTCTCCGGGGAAGGGAGCAGAGGCTCCTGACAGGGGGTGCGGGTGCCGTCTCCACCCCAGACACACCCTCACCTGAGGATTGGGACACCAGTCCTCAGCGTTCTTTGATCTGTCACTTCTCCCAGTGTCTGCTGAGCTTGAACAGGGCCTTCTCAACAGCCCAGTGGTGGAAAGGTACCCACTCAGATATACGTACACGTGAAGACACCCACTTAGTGAACACCTAGGTAATCTTAGGGCACCACAACCAGATGAGGGTGCAAATGTGCTGAGATAAGATGAGGGAGTTTCCGGTGTTCATCTTAAAACAATGAAAATGCTGCCTCCCTCATTTTTCTGCCTTTCCTCTTGTCCCAGTGAGGTCTGAGAATCTGGAAGGTGCACCCGCCCTTCCCAGGCTAAATGATGATTTAATATTTTCTTACAAGTTTCAGTCCCAATTTCCAGGACTTTCCTTATTGTTCTCCCTTCCTCTGGAGACTGCATAGCAATTGAATCCTTTCTTTAAAAATTTTTTTAATTTATTGATTGTTTTGAAAGCAAGAAAGCAAGCAAGTGAGAGAAACATTGATTTGTTCCACTTATTTATGCATTCATTGGTTGATTCTTGTATGTGCCCTAACCGGGTATCGAACTCACACCTTGGTGTTTTGGGACGATGCTCTAGCCAACTGAGCAACTGGCCAGGGTAACAATTGAATGCTTGTACCTTGAGGGAGCAGAGTTGACCTTAATATCTGCCATTTAACAAATGCAAAAATAAAGGCATGGCAGGAAGCAGAAGCCAGAGTCTCTGGGTGTTCCACCTCCCCGCCTCCTGGCCTGAAGGTGTACTGCCCTCAGCAGCTCACAGAAGGCACGGTCAGCCTTTGATGTAACTTGCTGAACCAGCTCAGACGGACCTCTCACCTTCCTGAGCATCTAATGCCAGACAGCTAGAGAGCCATATGATTACAGGGTGCCTATGACAGCCAGAAAAACCCACCATCCATTCAGCAAACACATACGAGTGCCTTCTTTGTCTCAAATGCCTCCTCTACCATGGAATACTATGCAGCATCAGAAGCAATGTGCCGGCTCCATATGACTCATGTAGGAGCCAAGATACAGGACATGGAAACAGCAAGGTACTATAGTATGCTCCTTCTGAGATTAAAAAAAAAGAAAATACCATATAAGTATGTGTGTATGCCCACAGAGCATCTCAGAAGGATACAAAAGAAAATAGTAACAGTGTTGCATGTAATGAACTGAAGGAAGTAGCTGAGGACAGGGTGGGAAGGAGACTTCTTTTCAGTCTGTATTATCTATGAAAAAATGACAATCAGAAGACCCCCTTCCCCTTAGAGAGCTTAAGGGGAAGACAGCCATGCAAACAAGTACAATGCACTATGCTCATTGCAAAGCGAGAAGGAACTGTGGGAGAGAGGCCATGCTGGTGGGCTTGGGGGTGTCGGGGAATTCGGTGTCTTCATAACAAATGCTGGAACCTCTCTCAGCTCTGAGCGGCCAGGGCCTGAAGAGCACAGTGGGAAGAACCTGGGGGAGACGGCAGGAGCAGGTGGAGGCTAGAATGCAGATGGCCTTGTGTGCCAATTTAAGAGCTATGACTTCGTCATCACAGGAAATGGGCAGCTGTTAAAGAGTTTTCAGCAGGGGAGTGACGGGTTCAGATTTATTATTGAGAGAGAGGATTCCGGCAGGAACGTGGAAGGATAGATTAATAGGGGTGAAGATGGGGCGGTGGGGCAAGGACGCCCGGTTATGAGGTTAACGCAAGGATCTAGGTGAGGAGGGTGGTTGGATGACCTGGGGAGAAGGAAGCTGGATGCAGGAGAGGAGGTGAAACCTGAGACGTTCAGTGGGTCCTGTGTGTCTGGAGACCTAATACGGGTCCAGCCGTGTCCCTCTTCATTTTCTCATGTGGGAGTCCTCTGCACATTCAGGGCCCCAAACTGCCCTGGCAGCTGGCAGGATGGTTCTGGAGGGGCCACTTCCTCCAGCCTGTCTTCTTGTTCCAGGCTCCTGCTTGGTGAAGAGGTGCAGAGGAAAGACAAAAGAAGCCCCTCTCCCTCCCCACTCACCTCCTCGGTCTGTCTCTCTTCTCTCTCTCTGTCTCGTTGTGTCCCTTCATTTTTTCTCAGCTGTACAGCTTGCTGCTTCCCTGGCTCGGCTCTCCCACCCCCATCTGTGAGGTGTCAATCAAGCCATCAGATGAGCAGTTCAGCCTCACATCTTCAGTGGCTCTGCCCCAGGACACGAGCCACAACTGCTGGCAGGCAGCAGCACGGTGTGGGGCTGCTGGCTCTCCCTCTCACAGACTTCCCATCCAGAATGGGTGTCAAAACGGAATTTGAGGGGGAGGATCGTGTCTCTCTCTGTCCCTGTCCGCCAGACAGCCACAAGGACAGACAACCCTGAGATAGAGGGGAAACTGTCAGAGGTCAGTTTGCTTTTCATTTCAAGGTTGGGCCATTACCAACGTAGGGTTTCGGAGGGGCCGCTTGAAATACTTAACAGGCAGCAAAATGCTTGAGTCCAGGAATCCAGGACAGGCTTGTAAAGTGGGGATGGGGAAATGGAATTGTCATTTTATCTCTGAAGGAATGTTATATTAAACAAAGGAAGGGGGGGTGGGTTACCAGCGGCTTTGTAGCTTCCCCGGAGGACAAAGAATAAGAAATGTCAGGGGCAGCAGGAAGAACTGAGATTAGAAAAAAGGAGGAACGTGCCCGGCCCTGGAACCAGTGACCGGGGAGATCTAAAGCATCTGCATCCCAGGGGATTTTTTCTTCTTTTATAAATTGTCAATGGAAGCGCAGTTTTTCTAGAACACAGAAACTAATGAGCATTAAGCTCAATTACCTGGCCAAATTCTCTTTAGAGCTTTTGATAACATACACACGTAACTGGTGATGGTGATCCGCATGTCTATTTGTGTTCTGCCTCTCTTTGTCAGTGTGATTTCATACACACATTTCTGCGGAGCCCACGGGCCCCACGCTTGTCACTGTGAATGGCTACATAGCATTCCATTGTGTCACATGTCAGAGTGTGCTCACCTGTTCCCTGTGGCCCCGCTGCTTCCAATTTTTTATACTATAAGAGCACAGACATAAGTGTCTGTGTGCAAATGTCTTTTTCTCCCCCCTTGGATGTTTCCTTGGGGTACAGTTCTCCAACTCAGATTTCTAGGTCAGAGGGTCGAGACCATCTTCCTGTTCTTGCACACGGCCCTGCCCTCTCCGGAAGGTCTACTCTCGACAGTCCGAGGGGACTGTCTCTCCATCCCCACGGCATTGACGACATCAGATTTTAAAATATTAATTTTGCTCATTTAATGGGCACGTCATCGTGCCTCAAAGTTATTTAATTCCCATGTCTTTCATTGCTGGTGAGACTGGGCACACTTCCATGTGAGGATTTACTATCCGATTTTCCTGGTGTGTAAACTGTTTATCTCCTCTGACATCTTATCAAGAGAAATCTGGGGGCTGACCTTATATATTTATATCAAACCTTTATGTACTTATATAGTACATTTTTCTCAGTTACGTTTGCCACTTTTTTATCCTACGGGAGCTTTCCAATTGTGAGGTGGATATTATCTAGTCCCATGTGGCTTGGGGTGAGGTGGGGCTAAAATGACTTATGGATTCTAGAGTAATTTTTTTATTTCAGAAGAAAAAGGAAAGCCAGTCATATGGCACTTCCTCTCTGGGCTCCTATATTCCTAGAAAAGGAAGGGCTGGGCTGAGAAGACAGCTCATTGCCAAGGTCAGTCTGGGGGAGTCTTTGCTGAGGGCAGGCCACTGAACTGAGGTTGTGTAGCTCCTCGTGGCCACACGGATTTCCCAGTCTATTATTTTCTCCCACTCACAGTATGGCCATGAGAGAAACAAAATATTCCAGTTAGAGTCATCAGTACAAGCTCTGACAATCCCCGGTGCAGGACAGTGGTTCCGGGGACAGGTGTGCAGCAGACAGGCCTGGCTCCGCCTCTCGGCGCTCGAGTTTAGCAGATGCGTGGCATTGGGTGAGTTACAACCTCTGCGAGCCTTAATGTCTTTGGCTGGAAAGTGATATTTTGCTATGGCAGCATAAAAAACCACCCCAAAACTTACTGACTAAAAACAACAATCGTATTTATTCTGTCATAATTTTGGAGGTCAGGAATTCGGATGGGGCTGCCTGGGTGATTCTTTTGCTTCATGTGGTGTAAATGAGGCCACTCGTATTTAGGCGGCGGTTGCACTGGGCTGGTGTCCGAGGTGGTGTCACAGCCGACTCTCCGCACTGTCTCAGGGCCTCCCCACGTGGTCAGGGCTCGGCAGTGAGTGCTCCAAGGCGAGAAGAGGAAGCTCTCAGTTGCTTACACCCGGGCCCAGAACACGTTACCAGGATCACTTCTGCCATATTCTATGGGTCAAGCAGTCACAGAGCCTGTGATATGAAGAGTGACAAGGACTTTGGGGCCATCTTTAACCTACCGAAAGTGGGGATGAAAACACTTGTGCTCAGGGCTGTCAGGATTAGATGAGATAGTGCATGCGGAAGCAGTTTTACTGTGAAGCTAATGAAAGTTCAACCGCGGGACTCCTTCATTGCACAGTCTCTTCCAAGTCCTAGCACCTAATTTTGTATTCATAATGTTTCTTTTCCTTTTCTTAAAGAGGACCCCCCCAAATCCTATAAGAATCAGGCCCTGCCAATCCTGCCTCTGCCTCCAGGGCGTGTGGAAGCACTCATTTAGCGCACTGCCGGGCACATAGGAAGCACTACAGGGGGCCCCTCCCCACCCTAGGCTAGCGCCTGGGCCCCTGTCTGTGCCTCGGGAGAAGGCTCCTCCTCTCACTCTGTGCTTTCCGTTTGTTCAGGATTATTTCTTTTCCTCCTTTTTAAAAATAAGAGTGAAACATGCTGAGAATAATTTCATAATCACAGGACTGCCCTCTCAATTGACCTCTGCGTTTACCCCCTGATCTCACCACCCACCAGGGAGGTGGACCTTACCCTGGGCATAATGCCAAGTTCTTAGCTCGGAAGCTCTATGATCTCCAAAGCAAATCAAGCTGAAGGGAGGCGAGCCAGCGGGCAAGGTAGTATTCCTGGTGCCCAGCTTGGTCTAGGAGGCATTGAAATTCCAGGGCTGAGGTCCTGGAGACAAAGATCATAATGAGACAGGAAGGTGGCAAAGGAAAGGACCCATTTGCATGACAATAATTGAGCCAAGAATAGAAAGCTAGAGGGATGCAAGGGTGAGGCTGGCAGCTGAGCTGGCCTAAACCTCACAAAATTGGACTGCTCAGCTGTGCTGTGCAGAAGAGTCCAGGCTAAACCCTGTGCCCTTTGGGGGAAGGGAGAAGGACATGGCCCCAGAGGACTGTGGGAAAGCTGGCCTGGCTGCACTTTGCCCTTCTCCTCCTCTGTAGGTCCAGAGCCCCACTTTGCTCTCCTTCTCATTTGTGTGTGGGCGCTGTGGCTATAGGGCTAACTGGACATCATGGCCACTCAGCAAGATCTCTGGGATGCCATTGTGATCGGGGCAGGTATCCAGGGCTGCTTCACTGCATACCACCTGGCCAAAAACGGGAAGCGGGTTCTTCTGCTGGAGCAGGTACTATGTCCCCTCTACACCCCTGACCTTAGGAACGTCCATGTCTCCTCCCCCAGAGATAGGTTTCCAGAGCTAGCAGGCTATGGGGCCAGGCTAGGGCCAGATCATCACGAATTCTGTGCAATGTGTATATAGCTCAGCTGCCTGGTATGTTTCGGGATAATGTAAAGAAAGTTCCACCCTCCCTAAGACCCACATTGGGTTTCTAGGTGCATTTCCTCCTTTTACTGCGCCGGACCCCACCCTCAGTTCCTGCCCTGGACCAAGAAAGTGTTCCAGGCCTTGTTCTCTTCCTTCTTGCCACCATTCTCTTCCTTCTGTGTCAAAATGACTGATCCGACCCAGAAAAAGAATCAGTTCTGCTCTGGGTAATGATAAGTAAAGATAATTTGCTTCAGAGGTAGGACTCTTCCTTGCACATTCCTGGCCTCTCACCCTGGAACCCAGCAGAGGTCTCTGTTTTTTTTTTTTTTTTCCTGCTATCTCCAGATAATAGCAACCTGCTTGTTTGATACACAGGAAATAAGACTTTGGTCCCTTTTTTCTTATAGAAAAGGTGACCCTGTGCAGGGCTGTCTACAGGGACCACGCACAGGTGGGTGGGCCTGCGTGTCTACAGGGTCCTTCCCAGGACACGTCCACCCAGCCTGCCTTCCAAAGAGTTCGACCCTCTGGTCCTGACTAAAGCTCTCCAGGCTTTGGTTTCTTCTGCTTGGCAATGCGCTGCATGGGTTAGAACACTTTTTGATTTCTTTATGAGTTTTCTCAAAGCCTGAGGGATTCTTGGTTTAACCTTGCTGGTAACTCTACATCTTTTGCTAAATCCCAAGTGGTCTCCTCGTCCCGAGTGAGTTGAAGCCACAGGAAAACAGTCAGCATCGGTTTCCTTGTCCACAAAATGAGGGGCTAGACTAGAATGCTCCCAAAGATTCTCTCTAGTTCTGCTTCTCTGTGAGTCCAGTGGGATGGGGTGGCAGCAGGGTGGCTGAAGACAAAGGAACAGAGGGACTCTGGGATGCAAATGATGTTAGCAGAAAAGGACTCGCGGTTCATGCTACTGAAGAGCTTCTGTTCTGATAGGCAGGTCCGGAACTTGGTCATAAAGCGGGAGTGGAAGCAAAGGTTTGGAGTAAGTGCTCCTGGTCGGCAGCTCCTGGCTGACTGAATGAGCTGGCTCCTCAAGGCGGGCAGGCAGTGCCAGGGGGAACGGCCTCAGCTGTCTCTCTGGCTTTCCACTTCTAGTTCTTTCTACCACACTCCCGAGGAAGCTCCCATGGGCAGAGCCGGATAATCCGAAGGGCATACCCTGAAGACTTTTACACCCAGATGATGGATGAGTGCTACCAGATGTGGGCCCAGCTGGAGCAAGAAACCGGAACCCAATTATACAGGTTGTATTCAGGGAGGAATTCCTTAAATCTCGGGGATGGCGCCCAGAGATGATTCTAGTCTGTGAGGGAGCAGTGCCATGAACACGTGAAGAACGTGGAGGGACACAGGGCCTAGGGAAGTGCAGGTACGTGGAAGCATTCTACTCGCCGTCATGGCCACCCCTCAGGCCCCGCGGCTCCAGCCAGGCTCTGAGTTCCAGGACTGGGCTCAGACCATGAGTTTGAGACCAGCAGAGGTTATATCTATGTCTCTTTGAAGCCATCTGAGGTTCTTGTAGGGCAGGGATTGTTACAGAAAAGGAGCCTGCTGTCTTGATTCTTTATATTCCTACCAGTATCATAACTTTCCATGCTGAGTGTACCTCCCAACTCCCACCCAGATCGACCCCTATAAATCCATTGCATTTTCTCTGAATACCTCCTCCCATAGGAATGAAATAGGGGTTCTCCTCAGACCCCATGGCTTGCCAGGCAGTGAGCCTGCAGCTCTTTCCCTCTTGCCTCTAGGGCTCTCTCTGACCCTCAAGGCCCCTCCTCACTGACCTATCAAACACTTCTGGGGAAGAAAGCAAACAGCCTGTGACGCAAAGAGAACCTTAACCACTCACCCCACCTCCCCTCCCACCTTCTCTGCAGCTCTTAACTGAACTTTCTACAAAACCCCAGCTCTACCCTACAGGGTGGCAGTTATTTTAATGGCCAGGAACCAAGAGGTTACTGTTCTGTTGCAAAAACACCATTAACTTAAGAACAAAGTGAAATCCATTATGCAAATACAGCTAGGGCAGCTAATTACAGATTTATTCCAGAGGCAGCTAATGCACCCAGCACCCAAATAAAGAAGTGTGTCTTGCTGAGGGGTGGCCTGGCAAAGGGACCCCTCTATGTCAGCCATCTGTGAATAGTGCTGAGTCTCTTGTACTAAAGGAACTGCTGAGACCTTGGAGGGCACCCTTCTTCCTAGCAGCCAGGGAGGCAACGAAAAGAGATGTGAGAAGAGTGTCTAGAAACTTTCATATGGAGGATGGTTCTGGTGCAAATTTGCCTTTGTGCTGTACCTCTTACCAGCTGTGTGAGCTTGGGAAACTTTCTGTACCTCTCTGTGTCTCATTTTTTTTCTCACAGTGTTTAATGGGGATTAAATGAGACTCTTATGAAATACTTGGCACAGTGCCTAGTACCTTTCAATATGTGGCAATTCCTTTTACCTGCTCTGGGTCAGCAACATCCTATCTCAATTGAGCAAGGGAGGAAGAAGAGCAGGAGGAGGTAGACAGGATGCAGCAACCAAGAATATCAAGAGGAAAGTCTGCTGGAGAGGGAGAGAGGGAAAGGCACCCTTGGATAGATTATAATCTTCCTTGGCAAGCAGGCAGGCCTGGTTTAAGAATAAACTCTGACACATTTAGCTATGTGGTTTGGTCATTATTGTTTAATGTCTTTGAGACTCAGTTTTTTAATCTGTAAAGTAGGAGGGATAATATCTATTTCATGAGGCTATTGGGAGGATAAGTATGTAAAGGGCTTAGACAAATCATCATCATCTTCATTGTCATCATCATCATCACATATTTAGTGCTCATAGCAAGAAAGTAAGGTTGTTCTCAATGTACTTGATACATATTAACTCATTGAATTCTCCCAAAACCTCATTAGAGGGTTGCTACTGAGTAGTCAGGGCCTTAACCTATTAGTGCAAATCAGAGGATTCCTGTAGTCTAGAGCAGAGCTTGGCAAACTTGTTCTGTAAATGGCCACATAACAAGTATTTTCGGTTTTGCATGCTGTATGGCCTTTGTTTGAAACTATTCAGTTTTTCCAGTCACTCAACTCTACCGCTGCAATGTGAAAGCAGCCACAGACAACGAGCGAACAAATGCGCATGGCTGTGTTCCAATAAAACTTTATTTATGGACACAGAGATGTCATCTAATTTTCATGTCATAAAATATTCTTCTTTTGCTTTTTAGCAACCATTTTAAAATGCAAAAACCATCTTGGCTTGTGCAACAGCAAGAACAAGTGTCAGATCTGATTTTGTCCCCGGGTCCTAGTTTGCTGGCTCCCTGGTTCAGAAGATGCCACAAAGTGGTTACTTTGTCTACCCCCCATTTCCAGACAAGGTCATTGCTAACTCATCCCAGATCAGAAGGCTGCTGATGTGCAATCTTTTTAGAGACAAGGACATATCACAGCCCTTCTTAAAAGACCATTCTGATGTCTCACAGCTTCAATTATGAAAAAAGGCAGAGTAAAGTGAATGTGCTTTGAAAAACCTTAAAAGTCCTATTGAGTGTGAGGAGATTATTATTATTATGATTATTATTATTATTATTAAAGTCTTTCCTATGGCTAACCTAATTTACTTAGACACACTAATTTATGTGGTTTCTTTACTTAGTAGGGACACAGAATGGACACTTTCCATCCCAATTCCTTTAGCTTTTATTTTTCATTTTGATTTTCTAAATGACCCATCATCCTTGTGGTTCTTATTCTCCGAGATTCTCCTGGAATAACTAGCAACATATCATAACCTGACTCACAGACAAGAATGTATTTACTTAATGCTATTGAATGATGATTTTAAAAAATAACACCTTCAGGAGTTGATAGGTAAGGTGGTTGTCCAATTCCTTCTATTCTCTTCTGCCACTTCCTGCGACAGGGGCATACTAAACATGGGTGTGCTCAGGATATTTGCATATATTCTGGGAACAGACGGTGACACATGTGTCAGATCACAAGGTCTGAGTCTTTTGTGATGTGTACAGCCAGGACGTTAATAGAAACGGCAAATCCCAGCTCCGTGTCCCCGCTCTTTCCTGCCCTGCCTTTTCCCTTTGAGTCCTACTATCTAGCTCCTGACCTGGGCTGCCCCTGCTTAGCTGACAATATCAGACAAGATCACAGCCGTAGGCAGTACAGCTGCTGGCAGAACCTGCTGGCCCCCTCCGCAGCTGCTGCTTCCTGTGTCGGGGAAGTGTCTGGCTTGTCAGCCACATCCCCTCCCTGGAGCAGTCTTTGTTAACCAATTCCACCTCGGCCCAGTGCACGGAAGATGAAACCCCAGGAGCTCCTCCAAAACCAACAAAGACAGCAGCCCTTACCAAGTCCCTCCCCCAATCCCTTCCTCAAGGTGACTCTGAGAGCTGGCGTGCCTGGCACTTTTAACCCAGACAGGGAAAAGCTGGAGGCTGGGATAGGGGATGGCAGATGCAAGGAGAGATGTCTGCCCCTCCCAAATCCTCCCCACTTCATCCTGCCTCCTATTCTATTCTGCTGTAGTAACTGTTGGAAATCCCTAATCACCAACTCCTTACATCATGTCCGTGGTTTTAGAGGGGCCATAGAGTCAACAAGACCCTTGGGAGGAATCTCTGATTACCTCTTCCTCGTGCCAGATCCAGCTAGGGTTGGAAGGAAGGCACAGTTCGTATCAAATGCTTTGCACTCCGCTGAGGACATTCGGGGAGGTGGGAGCTGCACCCCTTCAGGATTTCCTGACCACCCAGTCTCACTTCAAGGTGCTTTCTTTCTAGGCCAGCCCTGATCAGTCATTTCCTGAGCATTTCTTTTTCCTGTGATGCCTCCCCAAATTTTGCAGCTTAGGTCTGAGCAGAAAAAGAGGAGAGGAAGGCCCAGAGCATGGGGGTGAGAAATTGAAGCAGAATGAGCGGTCTGTTTATTGGGATCTAGGAAAAGCCATTAAGAAAATAAGCACTTAAATGATTTTCAATCTGCCCATGGAAATCATCTATCTTCATTCTGGGGGCAAAGACGCATTCTCCAATCCCGGTTTTGATTGACTGATTTCCAATTCTCTAAGCATTTCCCACAGGAGCTTCTCACCTATCTCCCATAATGACAGGCCTTTGCATTTCCAGGCAGTGTTTTACATTTATTTCTGATTTGCTCATAATGGTCAAAAATCTCTCTCCAATCCTAGGCGTTTCTCCAGCAATGCACGGTTTCCCTCAGGCCAAATAGCTCAGCTGTGATCCACGGAAAATGAGAATTTCCCAAACGCATCTTTGGACTAGGGGAGGGTCCAGCATCACAAATTCAGATGGAAAATTTCCCACTGTTAGATCAATATCTGGGCTAAGAAATAAATGCCACAGGGGCAGAGAGCTGGAGCAAAATGATTATGATCGGCACAGTTACATTCACGGGCAGCATCAGCTCACTGATTACTCCTCGGGATGGGGAGCTCCCGCTTCATCCACCACAGGACGGCTTGGGAATGAGGACGTCACTCAGCATTGCATAATTCAACAGATTGGCCCATTGTCTTGGCATGAGTTCATCTTCCCTGTATAGTACATTCTTGTAAGAGGGGTTCTTATTTTAAGGAAGAAAGGAAGGAGGGAAGGAAGGAAGGAAGGAAGGAAGGAAGGAAGGAAGGAAGGAAGGAAGGAAGGAAGGAGAGAAGATGAGAAGGAAGAAAGAAAAGGAGGAAGGAGAGGAGGGACAGAGGAAGAAAGGGAAAGGCAGTAAATATCAGAGCATATGAGACACCAAGTTTGCCCGTATTGCAGGCAGGGTTAGGTTCTGCTGCTCTATTTCCAGGCCAGGGATCTGACTGCTGAGGTGAGGCTTAAGTCAGGTCTTTCCCAGAATTCTATCCAGTTACAACTCCATTGGGTAAAAAGGGCTCAAGAAATACACTTGGGCAACTTCTTAATTATCCTGTTGACCAAGAAGTTTCCTAGGCAATTTTTTATTCTCTGGGAACCAATCTGAAGTTCTTTTGGGGGGCCACAGGAAAAAGTCTGCTTGCCGTCTAGTGGGGATTTCTCTAGCTTCCTTCTGCTGAGCTTTGAAGAGGGAGAGAGGCACCTCTTTATTGCTTTCCCACCAGTGGTGAATGCTGGGTAGGCGGGTGCCATAGCAAATGAATTGGGCACGCTGCGCGGCTCTGTGTACTGACACCAGCCCCGGGGCCCGCTGTGTCCCTAACCCCTCCCCGTCTTCTCTTTAATCCCCCCAACAAGATAATGTGGGATTTGGAAGCATGTAATATCCATGAGACTCCATTATAGGCTATTACGAGCTTTATATGCAGTACCTGGGGTATGTACCAGGCTGATGCTGGTCACTACGGCTGCTGGAACTGAGGGGGATGACAGGAATGGTTCCCAGGCCCAAAGTGACCCCCCCTCCATTGTTTACACCAGTTTCCACAAAAAGAGATCTCTGGTCTCTTGTGACAGAAAGACAGAAAGCATTAAAGGGAAGCAGCTTTCAACTTTGTTAGTGAGTAAGAAGCAGAGAGGGATGCATAGGGAGAAACAAAATTGTAGAATCACTAAATTAATTGGTGGAGTCCTAAGGAACATCTACTGGTGCTTCTGCATGAAGATGCTATGGGCATTTGGGTGGGATCTTCCTAGCAGCAGGTTTAGCATCCCTGGTCGCTGCCCACTAAATATGAGTGGCAACCTCCAGGCACTGTGACAGCTGAAAAAAAAAACGGCCCATCCTATTTCCACATGCCCTGGGTTGGAGATAGTACCACCCTGGCATGGAACCACCAACAGTCCAACAGTCGTTGTTGCAGAGGAGGAACCTGGGGCCTGGGGAGTGAGCGACCAGCGCAAGGTCCTGGAGGGGGTGCCAGGACGGGACCCGGAGCCAAAATTCCCCATGGAGGACACAAAACGGGCAGCTTCCGAGAAGGAATAAAAAGACAGGCAGACGCACAGAACATTACATGACAAGAAAAGGGACAGAGGAAAAAACAGCAGGGGTGGGAGGAAAGGGTAATGAATAGAGACAAAAATAGTGAATGGGGTCAGGGGATGGGGGAAAGGGGAAGAAATCACATCAAACTCACTGAGCACCTGCCCCTCTCGAGGTGTGGAAATAAGGAGGACTTAGGGTCTCTGCCCTTAAGGACAGGAGGGAGGATGGAGGGACAAGCAAACCTGTAAGTAGTGAGAGGCAACAGCAGACTTGGGAATGGGCTGGAATCCGGCTCAATAATATTGGGACTCTTGTGACAGAATCAAGATAACTTTGCCTGTTTTTTTTAATGTGAGGCTGGGACTCTTCTTGATGCCTGGCCCTGGGACCCCTGCCGGAGAGTGAGAGAGAATGGCCCAGAGCCCTGATACACGCCTTCACCCAGGTGTCTTTTGTGTGTGTGTATGTGTGTGTGTGTGTAACAGGCAGACTGGACTACTGCTTCTGGGAATCAAGGAGGATCAAGATTTAAAGACAATCCAGGCTACTTTGTCTAGGTGGGGGGCGAAACACCAGTATCTTTCGTCTGAAGAACTGCAGCAACGTTTCCCCAATATTCGGTTGGCCAGAGGAGAAGTGGGGCTCTTGGACGAGTTCGGTGGAGTTCTTCATGCATCCAAGGCCCTCAGAGTGCTCCAGGTGATGTTATGCAGAATTAGGGGCAATGCAGCTCCTGATATGGGCATCCTGGGTCCCAGTCAGCCTTGCCCCCACCCCTAACCTCCACTGGGTGAGAGTCTTTTTCAGGCTGGCTTTATTTAGTCTTGACCTTTGGGCAGGGCAGTTTTATACACCCTGCTAGGCCTTGTCAGTATGGGAAAGGAGGTCTAGAATCTGCACTCTCTTTTCTGCCCTAAGTGAGGGACTCTTTGTGAGTTCAACCAGGGTGAACCACATATGTAGTCTTTCCCTGATCCTGTCCTTTCAGGATGCAATTCAACAACTAGGAGGCAAAGTGTGTGATGGAGAAAAGGTGATGGAGATAAAACCAGGACTACAGATCATGGTGAAAACCACCTCCAGCACCTACCAAGCCAAGAACTTGGTCATCACAGCAGGTCCTTGGACCAACCAGGTCCTCTCTCTCCTGGGAATTGAGCTGCCTCTCCAGGTAGGGGAGCTGGATGCCTGAGAGTTGGTGCTTAAGAGCCAGATTAACTTGAGTTCACATCCGGGATCTGCCACTTGCTAGTGGATAACTTTAGGCAAATTTGTTTATGTCACTGAGCCTCAGTTTTATAACCTGTAAAATGGGGGTTTTACAGGTTATAAACAACCCTATGGTTGTTGGAGAATTAAATGAAATGATAAAGTCCGTGGGGATGATCTGGCTAGTCTAAGCACTGAATGAATATAAGGTATTATTTATACCTTATATTTAATAGAGAGAAAGAAGAGAAAACTGGGTGCAGTTATGGGAGAAGACTATGAGTTAGAGAAAGAGATCCAGAGATTTTTGTGCATCACAACATAATGTAACATGCAAATGACATGGGAATGGGATGAAGAAAGGATAGAGGAATTAAGTGGGGCATTGGGCTTATACTGAAGGGCTATAAGACCCCAGAAGAAACTGTTCTCGTTGTCTTTAGAGTCCCAAGGCTTTCCTCATTCATCTTCTACTTTTTCTCCTTGCTTCAAGACCCTGCGGATCAATGTGTGTTACTGGCGAGAGAGGGTTCCCGGAAGCTATGGCGTGTCTCAGGCTTTTCCATGCTTCCTGGACCTAGACCTCAGTCTGGCTCCCCACCACATCTATGGGTTGCCCTCCGGAGAGTACCCAGGGCTGATGAAGGTGAGTGAAAGGCAGAGAGAAAGCTAGAAGGGGTACACACAAAATTGGGGCAGCTGCCCTTACTTCCCTGGGCAGACTCCCTAGGATTCCAATGGGCAGCGTCAGAAGTCTACTCCACTATTCACTACTTGCAGTACAAGACTCCCAACTATCCTGAGGCCCAGCAAAGGGAGCTCTCCCTGTGTAAACAGAGGGTTAGCGAATGAACAGCTAGGGAATGAACAACTAGGCAACCTTGCCTGGCAACAAGCAGCATCTGTCAGGACTGGGAAGCCTGGAATGATGGATGGGGGTCTTGTGTGTACGAGCCTGTCCCCTGGGCTGGGTGGGTGTGCAGGAATGCTGGCCCTGGCAGCTCACACTGCTCTGATTGGGAGCCAGGTCAGCTATCACCACGGCAACATTGCAGCTCCCGAGGACCGGGACTGCCCTGCAGCATTCTCAGATGTCCAAGACATCCAAATCCTGAGCTGCTTTGTCAGAGACCACTTACCCGACCTAGAGCCCAAGCCTGCCATTGTGGAGCACTGCATGTACACGGTAAGGGTGTGGGCAGCCCTGCGGGAGCGGGAGGCGGCAGCTCACCCTGGTGCTCCTCGGGCTCGACTTGACTCCTGACCTAGTATGTGACTTGAGACAAATAAGTTCATTGCTGCGGGTCGGTTCACCTCCACCAGAGAGGGCCCGTTAGGAGTTATTCATATGCCTTTTCATTAGAAAACTAGGCTTATGCCTGGTAGTCCTTTGCTATGTCTCCCAGAAGGGCTCTAAAAGATTTTTTGGCAAGATGTTCTAGTTGAGCAGGCCTTAGGGACAAAGAGAAGAGACAGATGTCACCAGAGCCTGAGGCATCTTGGCCAAGTTAGTTTATGCGCATTAACTGAGCACCTACTGTGTTCATAGCTCTGTGCGAGAAGAGAGGCAGATGGACAAATGAGAAAGACTGACATACCCAAGGGGGGCACTGGCGCGCAGAGAAAGTTCCGGGCCGCATTTCCATTCTTTCTGGAAAGAAATGCAGCCTGGTCCCCTCCTTTCTGAGCCTGCGATTCTTCCTCCTCCCTTTAACTTCAAAGGACACGGGTGTGGTTGTTTCTTTCTAGAACACCCCTGACAAGCACTTCATTCTTGATCGACACCCAAAGTATGACAACATTGTCATTGGCGCTGGATTCTCCGGTGAGTCTGAGGAGAGGAGATGGTGGGTGCTTTAAAGCTGACCTACCTCGGTGCCAGGCAAGATGCGTTTTTCCATGCTCTTCGCTGGCCAGATAGTGCCCATCGCCCGGACGCGGAGTTGTCAGGGGCCGGGCAGGGTGCTTGGAGAAGAACAGGACTCGTAGTGGGAGGCAACTTCTGGCGTTGGGATGTGACCAAGAGAACTAGCTCTGTCTGGGGGCTGGGGCGGGGGCTTCCTCTCTGAAGATGCCGGACAACCTGCTCTTCTTTCTCTAGGGCACGGATTCAAGCTGTCCCCTGTGGTGGGCAAGATCCTGTACGAACTAAGCATGAAATTAACACCGTCCTATGACTTGACACCTTTTCGAATCAGCCGCTTCTCTGGCCTGGGCAAAGCTCACCTTTAACCCCTGGCCGGCAGCCTCCCTTATCTCCTTCTCGGATGAAGGAAGTGGCTGTGAGACGCCATCCCTGCTCCTGCTCTCGAGTTCCCCATAAACACCAGATGATTTCATCTACCTTCTTTCCCTATCTAGCTCCCCAGTGACTTCTCAGCTGGATGTCTGTGTGAGGAGGGGGCACAAGGACTGGCTCAGGAGACCAAAGCAATTGTTAAAATTCTCTTCACTGGGACAGTTGATGAATTTGAAATGGATCTGATTAAAGCTGCTTGGGGGAGAGTGAATAAGATGATGTGTACATGACTGCTGCTCTTGAAGTTCCTTTCTTAAAACTAGAGCCACCCTCCATTTACAAACTCCGGTAAAATCTGGCTCACCGTGCCCCGCCCCATAAATGTTTGTTGGAAAAAAATGTGTTACATAGCTCTGACTTTGTGGCTCAGTTGGTTGGGTGTTGTCCCACAAAGTGAAAGGTTGCTGGTTCGATTCCTGGTCCGGGTACATGTTTGAGTTGTGGGTTCAGTCCCCCAGTTGATGTTTCTCTCCCTCTCTTCCCATCTTTCTAAAAATAAATAAATAAGATTTTTAAAAATGTGGTGAATAAATAAGTAAATAACTGCATGGCATTAAAGTCTGTGGTGGGTTTTATTTTCCATGGGACCTCATTTTTTACAGACTTTACCCATCTAAATCAGCACCACAGAATCCATTGCCCCAGGAGTCCTTGGGGGCTGTATCCCCTTGGTGCACTGCACCCTTTTCTCTGGGTTCTTTGTCTGGTTCTCATCCTCTGTCTGGTTCTGTAAAGATGCTCAGTTCCCCAGTCTCTCATTAAGGTGTATTGTCAGGTCCTTATGAAGATGGAGCTGTTATACCAGAAAGAAAGAGAGAGGCACACTCGCTTAGAAACCCTGTTCAGTGTTTGAATGTTAAATGTGCCATTTTATTATCATTAGGATTGCTCCCACTTAATGAAACGGCATTAGCACCAAGTCGGCTGGTCTCCTTGCACTAATTGCTTTGAAAGGGAGCAGGCTCGTAGCTACCCCAGGGTGGGAGGAGGGGTGAGGGGTGTAAACAGGGACTCAAGCAAGGCTTAATGCACCCAGGTGGGATGATCTCCAGACCAGACCAGTCTGACCCAAGAGAAAGGACTTAAAGTGCTCCGGGGAGGAGGAAACTGGCACGGGGTGGGGGTGTGGAGGGGGGGGTGGTAGTGCAAATGTTAGGAGTTACTGAGCGTGGAAGAGTGGGAAGTGGGAATGAGAGTGAAAATATTCCCAAAGGGAATTCAACACAGAGGAAATTACTCTTCAACTGCCATACAGGTCTAGGCTCATGGATTAGCACTGATTTCTCCAGGGAATTATAAAAGCCAGCCAATCCCATCAATCCTGCGACGAGACTGCTTTTCAGGTGCTCTCAGATGGTCTCCTGAACCTCGTCCTGTGTAAAGTGGGAATAAAAATAATCAGCGTATCTGTAAAATGGGCAGAATTCTACAACACGGATGAACTTCAAAGATGTGATACTAAGTGAAGTCAGCCAGACAGGACAAGGACACACGTTGTATTCACAGAGACAGGAAGTAGGATGGTTGTTGCTGGGGGCTGTGGGAGGGAAGGATGAGTGTTTCATGGACACAGAGTTTCCGTTGGGGAGATAAAAAAAGTCCTGGAGATAGATGGTGATAGATGAGGCTCTCACAGTGTCCTAGTTCAACACGTCACAAACACATGGCTTAAGTGAATGTGCTTAAGGCCACTAAACTTAAATGCCACTTAAAAATGGCTAAAATGGTGCATTTTATGTTATGTATAGTTCACCACAATAAAAAAAGGGAATAATATCAACCAACTCTACAGGAGTGTGGAGTGATTGAGGTCATTCATTCACTTATCCATTCAGTACACAAATATTTATTGAGCTCCTACTGTGTGTCAGGCGCTGTGGGTGCCTCTGTGAATGAAACAGGTGGAAATCTCTGTTCCTGTGCCGCTCGCTGTCCACGGAGGGGAAGAAATGTAAACAATACGTATACGTAAATTATATTGTGTGTTAGAAGGTGACAAATGTGCTGGGAAAAACAGAATGGGGTGAGGAAGATGGAGAGTGTGGGGGGAGGGACTGCCTTTTTCCACGGTGGTCAGGGTAGGACCCACTGAGGAGGGAGCCGTGAGGGGGCTCAGAGGAGTGTGCCAGGCAGGTATCTGGATGTATGTAAGACAACGTGATAAATTGTAAAGCAAGGTATTGTGTGCGAGAGAGAAAGAGAGAGAGAGAGAAAATGAGGCACAGAGAGGGATCCATGTGAGATCCCGCCAGCTCCCAAGCTGGCCACGTTGGGAAGAAAGGTGTCGGGCGCGTTTCCCTATCATTCCACGCTTGCCCGCAGTCCCCTGCCTCTGCCTGTCTGTGCCACCCTCCTCCCCCAGCCAGCTGCAGCCGCCCTTCCAGAATATCCAGTCTAATTCAGCTTGCTGGTGGCAGCTGAAGGAGGGGACCAATGTCTAGAGGAGGCTAAGAAAGGACAAGTGGGGGATGCTGACAAGCCCTGCCCGAGCTGGCTAAGGCCCGTCACAGATGAGCCGGTGTGTCCCAGAAACAGAGTGCACGGAGGTGCCGGGCCAAGGGCGCAGGGGGCAGGACGGGTGTGCGTGGGAGGGGTGAGATCAGGGAGGGGTGGAGAGAAGCAGGAATCGGCTAAGAGGATACTGGCAATGTGCAGGCCAAAAAGGCAAGTACAGACCCCCCCAGGAATGCTGCACACTCCCAGACCTAAAGGAAACCGCCCAGAATGTCCAAGTGATGGAACTGAGCACTTCTTATTGGGGGAGAGGCGGGGTCACAGAAGGGGAGAGGAGGCGCAGAGAACAGAGTCTGTGGGCACAGAGAAGAGGACAAGCCATTGTAGACAGGGTTGGAGGACACCTTGGGTTGAATAACACTGAAGGATTTGCCCAAACACACCCGCCAGCATTATCTCCCTGCTTTCCTTCTGCCTGAGCGTAGCCAGGCATCCCCTTTCAGGCAGACCCGACATATCTTCAAGATGGAAGAGAATGAAAATAAATGGGGCAGGCAGTAAGACCTCCAGAAGGGCAGCTGGGGTCTGCACAGGCTGCAGGGGAGAGATAAGGGCAGTGAAGAGAAAGAGGCCCTCTGGTTGCCACCCAGGCTAAAGAAAACAGAGGCAGGCTAAAAATAGATCGAGAGTAGGGAGGGAGGAGAGCCGGTCCAGAAAGGAAGGGAAAGCAGAGGCAATCGATGCTGTTGCGCCTCTGACCCAATTCTTCATCTCTCAGCCTCATCAAACTGAAAAATTAGGGGGCGATGGGGAAAAGGAAAAGATTGGTACAGAGCGAGGAGAGCCAGAGGAAAGTAATTGGAGTCTTAAGACCTAGGCAGTTGTGGGGTACGAATCAGTAATCGTGATGCAGAAAAGAGGGGGAATACAGTGTAGTTGGTGCCAGTTAAACTGTCACCAGAGTTTGGCACCCAGAACAGGCTTAAGAGTTTAAGCAGCGTGAGTATGACATAGAAGAAAGGTACAGGAAGGAGGCAACAAGGATGAGTTAGTCTGGGGACAGCAGGCTGGACTGTGACTTGGTGCTTGCATTCTATTTCTTTGAAAGGTGATTAAAAAGAATTTGGTAAGTGGATATTCTATTTCACTGGCAGGCTTCCAGTGCAGCCAGAGCTGTTTAGGTTAGACATCAGGATACCCATCCCGCTAAGTAGATTTGTGAGATATTAGAACATGTATATAAGCACTCTTATGGTCTTCTTTTCTTGGAAGTCTTTAAAAATGAGAAGCTCATCTCTGTGGGCCTATAGTCTTGCCTGAAAGCCAGGACCTCCCCACCAACTGTTGGAAGACTTCTGGCTAGAGAGGAGATGGTTTTTTTTTATCAACCTGGAATGGATATCTGGGCCAGGGCCTATGGCAGGGTGAATGACTGCACCTAAGGGTGGGAGAGAAGGGGATGCACAAGGCAGGCTGGGTCTGCCAGACGGGGAGGAGTAGCAGGGACAAGGGGCAGGATTCTAACACAAAGGGCCCAATGGTATTTACATAACTTTGAATAATGAATAAGCCCAGCTCTGGGGCTCTTAGTCAGCATGCTCATCTGCATCTTTATTAAGCTTTATAAATGATTCAGCTCCTTACCCCTTCCCCCCAGCCCCTGCCCAGCCTGCCCCAAGCATCAGGGTAGTTGATTGCTCATTATTTTAGACTACGTTTGTTTCACCAACATTCAGTGAGGCATGGAGCGGGGGACACAGGGAAGAGGAACGAATCCAAAGGCAGGCCTAGTGGAGGGGTAGGGGAGCGAATGAAAGCAGCAGCTGTGGGAAGCCAGGCAGCTGGCTGTGAGCTAGGGACACTGGTATCACTCTCTAAAATACTCTGGGGGACAACATTCTCAGGAGAGAAGGTTTCTTAGATTCCCTGAAATGTGCTGGGTTCAAGTGCTACTCAATCCCCGGATTCCCTTACATCTACGGCGAAGCCCCGGCAGGCCCTTCGGTCAGCTCGGCACAGCCGAGACCCACTTGAGCAGCCAAATGAGTACAGCCCGAGGGGAAGTTCTCATTTTTTTCCTGAGGTAGGAATCTTGCTATTTTCACACAAAAGCCAAAAAAAATCTTTTTGCTACACTTGCAAGGTGAGAACAGGCACCAGGCATATTAGAGGAGAAAGAGATAGGAACAGGTGCACATGGTATGTGCACATGTAGGGAAAAGGAATGCTCGTGTCCACAGAGAGTTCGAGCCCACCTTGAAAGAGGAGCCTGGAGAAGAGGGGCATCCAGGTAGGCATGCGAGTGCCAGCTGCTCTGGTTATCTGCCTGCTCTTCTGGGTGGAGGCGGGGGAAGCATTTAAGAGCCTGGATGAGGAGGAGTTGGCAGGAAGCTGGGAGGCGGAAAGGGAGAGCATTTCTTAACCTCCGCTGCACATGAAAACCATCCAGTTAGCTCTAAAAATACATAATGCTTAAATATATATATATATATGTTATTATATTATATGTGTGTGTGAATATACACATATATAATGCCTGAGCTCCACCCAAGGCCAATCAAATCAGAATCCCTGAGGGAGAAGGTCCTGGACACTATTTCTTAACAGTGTTGCCCTGGCCAGTGGCTCGGTTGGTTGGAGTGTCTTCCCACACACTGAAAGGTAGCAGATTTGATTCCCAGTTAGGGCACATACCTAGGTTGTCAGTTCAATCCCCAGTTAGGGCACGTATGAGAGGCAATGAACTGATGTTTCTCTCTCATATTGATGTTTTTCTCTCCCTTTCTATCTAAAATCAAGAAACATGTCCTCGAGTGAGAATTAAAAAAAAGGTTCCTCAGTGTTGTATGGATACCAATTCAAACAAACTTAATACATATATTTATTAAATTATTAATATAAAATCAGGGAAACTTAAACATTGGCCGGATATTTGGTATTAAGGAGTTTCTGATAAATTTTTTAGGTTCGATGAGAGTATTGTGATTACATTTTTTAAAAAAGATTTTATTTATTTTTAGAGAGGGGGAAGGGAAGGAAAAAGAGAGGGAGCAAAACATCAATGTGTGGGTGCCTCTTGTGCACCCCCGACTGAGGACCTGGCCCACAACTCTGAATGTGCCCTGACTGGGAATCGAACCTGCAACCCTGGTTTGCAGGCTGGCATTCAATTCACTGAGCCATACCAGCCAGGGCTGATTACATTTTTAAGAGTGTCATTTTCTTTTCTTTGAGGAATAGACACTAAAGCATTTATTAATAAAATGATGTATCTGGGGTCCGCTTCAAAATAATCCAGTGAAGTGGGGAAGTGCATAGGGGCGTACGTAAAGCAAGATTTTCTCTGTGTTGGTAATTGTAGGAGCTGCTTGATAGACAAAGCAGTTCATTATACTCTTCTTTTTACTTTTTGTATACAAAACAAAACAAAAACAACAGCTCTTTGAGTGTTTCTAATATGCAGCAGGGTGTGAGAAGCACAGAACCAGGCACTCAGCAGGACAGGGGCCGCCATGGTACCTCTGTGAGCACACCGAGCTGCAAGGAGAAGAGCAGGACCCCAAGTGTGAGGGGAGGCCCCTGTCCCCCAGTGCCTTGGGCCTCAGGCGTAGCTGCTGGATACAATGTGTGGCAGTCAGAGATACAAGTCCAAGGGCTCTGCAGCCTTCTTCCCTGGCCAGCACAGCTTCTGGGGACTCGGAGCCCGTATGCTCTGTGCACCAGGCCAAGCAGCTGGACCAAGGCAAGCTGCCTGCCTCAGGCACCCAGAGCCAGCAACCAGCCTTGCTCTCTCTCAGTCCCTGATGTCTCCTGACTGGCTTCACAGGAGCTGGACCTCCATCTCAGCTGGACACCGCCGTCACCACTGCTTCCCTGCCCTGTCACTTCCCCTACAGGCTCATCTCCCTCTGCCAGGGAACATTAGCCCAGGTGACTTCATCAAGGAGGTGAAGAGAGGCTGAACACAAGTCCATGGAAGTAGGGGCACCCAGGACCCAGCTTCAGTGGTTACTGGCAGAGCTGTCTGAACTGCCCAGAGATTCACTGGTAGCTTGATCTCATTTGCATATCACTTCTTTAACGAATAAATTCAAATGAATCTCAAGTTTTCACTTTTATACTATCCTCAACTGGTTGGATCTTCTAACACTTGTCCCTGACATGGACCAACCATTCTCACATTTTCCTGCCTTTCCAGGTGAGTGGTCCTCCACCTCGCAACGCCCTGCAACACTCAGCCCCTCCCCCTCCCCCACCCCTGGGCACCAGCAGCTGAAGCATCACGCTCCGTTTGGGGCTCTATCTGTCTTCTCCGCTCCATTACCTTCCTCTGATGGCCTCTAGGGGCTGGGGAGGAGAGAGGGTTTAGAGGGGGTCTATTTAAGAGATTTTTGGAATCTGTGCCCGCACATCACCCGCTGCCATGAGTTATTTCAGCGCCGATGTTTGTCTCGAGCTGATTATTCCAGCCCGAGAACAGGTGGAGCAGCCCGCGGTGGCTTATTCGTCAGCCAAGGCCATCTGTTCCCAACAAGCTGAGATTTGTAGCTGATTTCTACTGGGGAGCAAGGAGAGGGGGAGGGGAGGGAGATGAAGATCACCCCCAACCTCAGGGGACTTAATCCTCCCAGAACTTCTGTGATGTCTGAACCCCCAGACACCCCCTTCAGACACCCATACCTTCTCATTTTCTCAGAGAACTCGGTGGTCACTTGACTGCGTGAAACAGCAAAAGTACTTTTTCCTAAAGGCACTAAACCTTCTTCGATAGAGTCAGGTATGAGAAACACAAATCCATCAGCCAGACACAAAGTCTGGTCATTGAGCCGTGTCCACCCTTACAGATCTTTCTTTTAAAAAGTATATGGCCCCGCCGCAAATATTCTAAATGACCTTCTTGGCAGTTGGCTTCTCCTCACCCTGATCCATCACCAGTCCCTTTACCAACACGAGTCACCTAAACCTGTCACCTGCAGGGCACCAGGCTACACGAGAGGGCACCGTCTAGATGCTATTCTCTTCTCCCTGCTGCTTCTCTACCCGAAATACCCTGTTCAAGTTCCACCCTCCAATCTGTTCCTCTTCCAGCTTCCACTGTCAGCCATGCCAAGAGATGCCTGCTGCTTTAAGAACGGCTTTCCCTGGGCGAGGGATCGAAGCAGTTTCTCAGCAGCTTCACCACATGGCTTTCCCCTCACAGCTACTATTTCTATATATAAAATGCCAGGAAGAAGCTACTCTTATAGTCACACTATAGGACAATTTGGGGCCATCTTTCGTGTTTGGCACAGACATACATCTATATTGACTTTTTTAAAAAAGATTTTTATTTATTTATCTTTAGAGGGGAAGGGAAGGAGAGAGGGAGAGAAATATCAATGTATGGTTGCCTCTCGTGGGTCCCCTGCTGGGAACTGGCCTGCAACCCAGGCATGTGCCCTGACTGGGAATCGAACCATGATCGTGTGGTTCGCAGGCCCACGCTCAATCCACTGAGCTACACCAGCCAGGGCTTTATACTGACTCTTTAAAAAATGCATGAAAATTGTATATTTTGAGCACAGCTACTTCATTTATAACTCTCCATGCCCAAATAAGACTAATATTCAGTGGTCCCTTCTCCTATTTATTTACCTGGTACTTTTCACAAGTACTTTTGTCATGGGTACATGTTCCCTTAAGAACTCATTCACAGAGCTGTAAGACCACCTCAGTTTCTAGTTGGTTCTCCAGGCTTATTTTGCCAGTTCCTGGGAGCAGAAGCTCCCTTTCTACTAAAACAGCTTGCCCAGTGGCTCAGGATGTGGTCGAGAAAGAATAGCTCCACAGATGAGCTCCAGGACCCTCGAAGGCAAACCATGAGGCCCGTGCCTCCAGTGCAGAACATTCTGGGGCAGAGTCACTCACTAGGGTCATTCTCCCTTGCTTTGCAGCGGAAGATATTCCCGTGGGGGCCCCAAGCAAGAATGCCAACCTGCAACTGATCCCAGTCCTGTAAGAAATGTGACCCATGAGGACTGTTTCTCCATCTGCAATTCTGTATCTGTCTGGTTACCAGTCTTTCAAAGACCTAATGTTTCTGAAACTATTGGCTGCATCTTCCCTATACCAGGATTTTTTTTTAAACGGCCCCCTCCTTTTTTGTATTCTTCACTTGCAAATTCCCTAGCGTCCTCTCTTCCCCAAATCCATTTGCTTCTTTTCCTAATCTAGTCAGATCATAGATGTGGCACAGAACATATCAAAATTTATTAAAATGTGGAAACTCTTTGACTCTTAAGCCACCTCAAATATAATTTGCCTGAATAGTGTCAAAACTCAATATCCTTTTTGAGGTTTTTTGGGTAAAACTGTCATAGCTGACTTTTGATATCTAAAGCAAATTCCATCTGCACATTTGAGTATTCCACTGGGAGATTTATGTCACTGACTTCAATCGCAAAGCACACAGCCTTTTGGAATCTCCCTTAAGTATATGACCCATTACTGGGGTTTACACTACAGAAGACTCAATTTCTCTGTAAAATTTCTTCTAAACAAATCTAGCATTCTTGTTAACTCCAAAATAGCTACTGCTCTGGAAATCACTCCTCCCAGATCAAATCCCAGAGAATGGTCTGGATTGTTGGGCTGTACTGTAATGAAATTAGACTGAAGTGAAGATAGCTTAAAATATGCATTCTGGGCCACGTGGAGCTGTTATTCATGCTGTTGGCACAGTGTGTGTGAAGCACAAATGTGATAATGTATGGAGGATGCTCTGAAATTGTAAGGAGCAACACAAATGTAAGGTTGACATTTCCCCCTAAAATTGCCAAGAAGTGTTTCCTTTTAAGGCCAGGCGTTGGTGGATATCAGGCACACAGCTATTTGAGAGGAGGAGGATGACAACGACTCTTGGCTTTCTTGCCTGCCGCTTCATCCTCTGACAAAGCCAGAATAGCTCAGAGTTGCTAGGCCAGTTGCTACAACCAAGCCGAAGACCCTGCTAAGGAGGGACATTACTTCTTCATGGGGACAAGGACACTTCAGAGTTGTGACAAAGGTTAAATGAGATTATGTAGGCAAAGTGCCTAAGTACTGCGGACACTGTAAGTGCTCAAACAAACGGGAACTATTTGGTTTTATCATCATTTTCACCTCACAGATCATCATTGACAGGCTGGGAAGCTCCAGGGACCACATCATAGTTCCAGGAGCCCTTGAAAGAGCCAGGAACAGTATATATTGCTGGGTTGCTGAGCAAAGAGAGGTGTCCTTATGCCTCTGAAATCCTTAAAGGGCAACAACGTTGGACTTCTCCTGGTCAACTGCTTTTGAATATGTAAAGAGGCGTGGCTTCCTGGAAGGGCGGGAATAACCTCCAGGTGGGGGCTGAACCAGAGGCCCAGCACTCCAAAGGCCCGTCATGCAAATAAGATATGAATATGCTAATATACCCCGGTTTCCCCGTCAATGGGAGAGCACCTATCTCGACTGGCAGAGCCCAGTAGTTAAAAGAAGACGACCACGCAGAGGCTCAATTTCTGGAGTGAAACAAACCCGGCAGGCCTCGCGCCAGAAGAAGACGTCCCTGCACTAGCACCGGGGTCTCGCGGCCTTCCTAACACTACGTTTGGTCCCTCGGTTCCTCGCCAAGGTAGGTATGTTGGCAGCATTGAGGGGCTCCTTCCAAACTTAGGAGCCAAAAGGCTCTTGCTGGCAACATCACCTTGTTTCACAGATGGGGAAACTGAGGCTCAAGAGGTTAAGTCCCCTCTCCAAGACCTCAGTACTAGCGGCAGAAACACTCAGTTTAGCAGCTTTTATTGATCTGTTTTGTTTTCACTTTCACAAATGTGTAGTGAAAACAAAACGTGGTGCACATGGACCCCACTCTGTAGGTGAAAAAGCAACCCCCCCAAATGAGGCAAAACTTGGTACTTTACCAGGCAAGTCCACGAGTGCCCCCCAAGCTGGAGGAATTAGAAAAGAATACATCCTGGGGAAGGATGAAAGGAATCGGGGTAGCAGCCAGCAGCAGTAACAACCAAGGACAAAAGAGCACAGACTGATCTGGAATGTGTTGCTATGAAGCAGGTGATGAAGTGTACAGGTTCTCTGAGAACCAGCTCAGAGGAAATGAAAGGGGAACAGAAAGGATTAGGGTTAGATTTAAGACAGCATCTTCTCCCAGGGATGATAATGGAGCCCTTTATTTGGTGATGAAGGAAGGATGTGGACTGGGTCACCCCTCTTGCTCCCACTTCTGAGGCCTCTGGGAATCCATCTTTCCACTCCCACTCAGGCCTGCTTGCAGGATAGGAATGAGCAATTTCCTTCGAAAAGTCCCCACCATTCAGGTAGGAGATCCTTCTCCTGGACGGGCCTCCTGGGCTCTTTGCTAAGGGTGAGGACAGCAGACATGCTGGCCCCAGGGCCCTGTGGAGAGAAGCAGCAGCCATGGCATCTCTCGAAATGCGCTCCCTGCCAAATTGATTCAAATTGGCTTGGATATGAACATATGATTAAAGGAGCAGTGTGATTCATTTATCAGGAGAGATTAAAGAGCAGCATCTGCGCAGCCTAGCTGGGGGACAATTAAGGAGCAAATCGCTAAGTGTCTGTGCCACCAGGCATAGGGGCGGGGCATGGGGGGAAGGACAACTGGTATAATTTGCCAAGAGGACACAGGACAAAAGGCGGTAGCTTGGGAGTCACTTTGTGCTGCTGTGGTCTCTGGGCATAGACTGGGTACCATGGGAGCATCACAAGGCTTTTGTCCTCACCCATGCTTCTTATCCAAGAGTCGGAGCAAACAGGAGGGCTGAGATGAGAAAGGAGGTGGCTTTGAGCTGGGCACAGGGACAGATTTGCTGTCAGTTTTGTGGGAATCACATTTTAGGGACCAGAGCTACTTCGAGTGTACAGGTGAAGGCAGGCACACCCAAAATAAAGATGGGCTTTGAGGGTCCTGCAGGTCCCTGGACTCCCCTGGGAAATTGGTGCCGAGGGGATCCCTTCCTTCCCAGCCTGGAGCCCAGCACCATGGCTGAGCTTTGCTGCAGCTTGGAGAAGCGCTGGCCATGTGCAGCACTGTGAGGCAATGTTCGGCTTCCCTGGACAGCCTGTGGAGTTTCCTACCACCACCTCTTTCCTTGCCTCAGAGCCTTTGCTTAAGCTCTTCTTTCTTCTCAGCACACCTGCCCCAGCAATATCTACCAGTGGAAGTGCCTTCCTTTCTTCATACCCTAGCTCAAAATACCATGTCCTTTTAGAAGACTCCCCAGCTGTCTCCCCTCCTCACAGTGTCTTTCCTCCTAATACACCCAAAGCAACATTTTTGTCCTGTTATGTCCTATATAATTATTTCCACATGGTTCTGCCCTAGTCCTTATCCACCAGCCCCTGGAGGACAAACACTATGACTTACTACTTTCTACTCACCCACAGTTTGCACACGTTTGTAGGTGCAGTACACAGTTTGCGCCCAACTTCTCCGTCAGAATATGCACTTTATGAATGAAAGGACCTCATCCATCTCCAGCACTTAGAAGAGTGCCTAGCCTATAGCAGATAGATGTGAAATATTTGTTGAGTGGATAAATAATATAATTGATTGTTGCCCTGGCTGGTGTCACTCAGTGGGTTGAGCACCAGCCTTCCAACTGAAAGGTCGCCAGTTTGATTCTGGGAATCATGCCTGGGTTGGGGGCCAGGTCCCCAGCTGGGGGTGGATGAGAAGCAACTGACTGATGTTTCTTTCCCTCTCTTTCTCCCTCCCTTCCCCCCTCTAAAAAATAAAATAAAACCTTTAAAAAATTGACTGTTGCCCTTGCTGGTGTGGCTCAGTGGATTGAGCACTGGCCTGCAAACCAAGGGGTCGCTGGTTTGATTCCCAGTCAGGGCACATGCCTGAACTGCAGGCCAGTTCCCAGCAGGGGACGCACGAGAGGCAACCACACATTGATGTTTCTCTCCCTCCCTTCCCCACTGTCTATAAATCAATCAATCTTTAAAATATTGACTGTTGAATGGATGAATAAATGAATAATGTAAGGGTTTGTTTTTTTTTTTTACTTGAACTAAGTCCTCTGCCCTAGGCCAGGATATTGGAGATTTATGTTGGATTTCCCAGTTTACCAGAGGCCCAAGTCCATGTTGAACGGAGTGAGTTGGGACTTTGTCTGCAGGTAGCAGGAACTTTGTCATACCAGTTCCTGAAAACAGAAAACACACACCAACATACCTGACAGCAGGAGTAAAAGATCTGACAGAGCATGAGGAACCAGCAGTTTTTTTAAAAATGTACCTTCACTTTTACCTCCTTCTCTGTTCAACCTTGGGGGAAGGTGGAGAGAGGCAGTCTCGAGTTTGGGATGGATCGATTTTACACTTCTCTCATATTCATTTTGGGGGTGACTTTTCTCCCTCCTTTCTTTTCTTGACCCTTTCTGGGGAGCCAGAACCTCAGCATTAGAGAGAGCTGATATTCCTTTTACTTCAGGGAGCCCAGTGGACCAGCTGTAAACATATCATGCATGCAGGGATTAAAACTGGTCGCATTACAGAAGGTAGAGGACGAGGAGGAAGAGTGAGTCATTTGTTTCTAGTCCTTCTGCATGAACTGCTTCTTGGCTTCAGTGAGGAGACCAGGCGTGGACAGGGGACTGAGAGTTCCGTCAAATTTTAAAAAGTCTTTGGAATGACTAAAATTAAACTTAAAAAAATTCTAGTACAAAGGGCTTGCATTCCTTAATAACAGCAAAGAGAGCAGACAGGATCTCCGTAATTGATGGGATTTAACAGAGGGAACTCAGCATTTCAAGTGGAGGCGGGGTGGGGGGAGGGAGGTGGGAAGAGGCCTGGTAGCTGTGCCAACCTGAGTTACAATCCATAGGCTCTTAAAGGCGGGACTTGTGTCTCCTTTGACTAGCCCTCTCACCCCACTGCCTCTGCCTGCCCCGAATGACCTGTCAAAGCTCTTTGAGTGGCTGTGGTCTAATGTGGGAGCAAACCAGGGTGATTCTCCCAGGTCCTGACCAGAAGTCTGAGTCTGCTCCCTTATGGCCACCCTGGACTTCATCTCAGCCTGAAGGAATGGGCAGGAAAACTGGCAGAGCCAGGAGGAAAAGGACATTTATTTCCATACATCGGGTAATCAGGGGAGAGAGAGCACAACCCAGTGAGTACAAACCAACTGCAGGAGAGGAGAGGGAGCAGCAGATGGGAGCAGCACCAGGCACTGCCCTTGGGCCCCCAAATCTGTCGGTGTTGGAAGGACGACCTTTAGGGTTGGGGCTGGGGCTGTTGGGCCACATGTTTATCATGTCTAGGTTGGGGTGGGGCAGGGTGATTGGAAGAAGAGAATGAGTCAGGCTCAGGACACTGGGTGAGGACGAGTGTCTGGTACATTTTAGTGCTGACCCAAACTTGTGTCTTTAGTTTTTCTGATCACAAGTCCTCAACTCAAGGCCTTCCCTCTCCAGTTGAGCTTATGGTCGAGGAAACTTGGATAGAGCAGGACGAAGGCATTGCTTGGATAAACCCCAAATTGGCATAGGTGGAATGGTTTTACTTTTAAATAGGTCATTGCACTTAACAGGCTGATGAGCCAAAGAGGGGTAGGGGCTGGATGGTCTGGATGATACATATGCACCCGTCTGTGTAGTCTTGCTCAGACCAAACTCAGAAGCACCTGGACCCAGCTCTGCTTGCCCTTCTCTCCAGCTGCACAGAGAAAGGTCTGCTCTCTGCAGAGTGAACATGGAGATGAAATTCCCCTAGTCGTTCTGGGGCCTCAGCTGCCACCACGGCCCCCTCCCACTCTCAGGGATGCAGCTGTGATGGAGAGGTTGGATGTTTAAGTTAAAAAGTAAAAAGACAGCAGGCACTGAGAAGAGAAAGCCCTCACCCCAAGCCAGGGGGAAGGAATTGCTGTTCCAGCCCCCAAATCCTCCCCCGTGGACCCGGCAACCTAGAATGTCCCAGTAGGCAATCTGTCCAGCGTCCCTGAGCAGAGGGCTGAGATGGAGGTCAACTTGCTGGCTCCATACAGTGCTAAGCCACCTGTCATTGCCCACAGTGGCCCAGAGTGTGGCATTTTGAAGGCAGAAGGAGCAAAGAGTTCTCTTATCAGAAACTCCTCTTCCTCTACCTCTTCCACATGAGGACATCAGACCCCACACTTGGAAAGCGCCCTGACCCAAGACAGTCAGCTGTTTCTCCTGCAGATCAGCAGTCAGGTGGGGGGACCTGTGCCCCACGCTTATCTGGGAGAGGTGCCATGGCAGCAGTAGCCCGTGGGGTGGGAGGCTATGCATTGGTCTCCGTTGGCTTGGCCTCTGTGTCGCTGTCACTCAGAGAGCTGTGGGAGTGTTGAGGCCTGGAGGTGCTGTCAACAGGGTCGTGCTCTTCATCTGACCGGTCAGGGGCAAGGGACTTCCAGTAGCTGGTGGGGCTGCAGGGAGAGAGGAATGAGGTCACAGAGGAATGACATTCCTAATTTTCAGCACCAAAGCCTTTAGTCCTGGGGAGGCCCCCAAAGACCAGTCATAGCTTTCCCCCAGAGCCACAGATTGAGAAGTAAAGGCCTTTCCTAGCTTCCCCAGAAGATATTCAAAACAGAGAAAGGAGCATGTCATCTTGGTTCTGAAAACTTGGAAAACTTGGAAGACAGCCATGCTGTGGCACAGTGGGTCTCAGACTTAAATCTGCATAAGAATCAGCTGCAGGTTCCTGGGTCCTTCCCCTGAGAAATTTTGATTCACTAGCTCTTGGGAGGAACTCGGGAATTCTGCATGTTCCTCTCCCTTCCTGGAAGGTTCTGACGCAGGCCGCCCTCAGACCACCACGCTCACAGGGAGACTGAAGGCCTGGTGGCTATATGACTACAACCAGCCTAAGGGGAAGTTACTCCCAAAAAGATTCCAAGAAGGAAGGCCCTTCCCTGTGGAATACTCCCAGATCTGAACCCTTTCTCCAGATCAGGTTTTCCCAAGTTCTGTGAGAATTTCTGCCCTTGACCATGGCATCATCTGCTTACCTCAAGAAATGGAGACTCAGGCTGTAGAAGCTAGCAAGACCTCTATTTCAGGTGGTGTACTTTTTCTTGGTACCGTAACCCAACCTCAGAGTTCTCCCCAGGGCACGGGGAGCCTCTAACTATCCCTCTCTGCCAAGATGTGCAGCGGCATCACCCCTGCGTGGAGCAGGCTCAAGGCAGCAAGCAAGGATGGAATCTCACCTGCCAGATCCAGTCTCTCCTTTACTCTCTTTCCCCAAGCTTTCCCGTCCCCCATACCGCGTCTGCTAGTTCAAGTGCACTGCAATTTCAACACTCGTGGAGAAAATGCAGCCTGGGGTGGCTGCACTCCTACCAGTGCCCTGCGCCCAGTAGGTCCCTGCCCAGTGATTCCAGGGACACAGCCCTGCTTCCAGGTCCTAGAACGCTTCCAGTGGGAGTAAAGGGAATTCCTCTGAGAGTCTGAGGAGGGCCCTTGTTTACCTGTCCATTCAAAATTCTGTCCCCAAACCCAAAGAGGAAGACATAATGCTGCACAGAAGAGCTACATTTTGTGGTGAAGAAAGGATTCAGTTGTGGAGTCCTTCCTCTGTGAGACACCCTCCCAGGCACCCTGGATACGCTGTCTCATCTTCCCGACAACTGTGAAATATCACCAGTTGGCTGGTTCAAAGAGATGGGACACCTTGCCCAAGGTCACACAGCCAGGATGTCAATTCGAACCTGGGGCTCTTAGACCTCCAAGCCTTTTGATGACTCCACCTTGCTGCTAGCCTGGGTGACCTGAAGAGAAAACAAGATTAAACCTGTGTTCTCCCTGCTGGTCTGGGTGACAGTCTAGGGTGTGTGTAAGGATAGGTCTGTTTCTCTCTCTCTCTCCCCACCCCTGGGGAGAAGGAACAGCCTGATAAAAAACATGTTCAATTATGCAAAATGGTTCAGGAATGGGGCAGTCTGGTTAATAGTTATCGTATTTCTCATGAATGAATTACCATTTTTAAAGGAACCAGAATAGCACAAAACACATTTAATACAAACTAGACTGAACATAAATGAGTCTTCCTCTGATGGGCCAAAGGCACTTAAGGACTCTGGGGTGTCTCGGGGACAAAATTATAAAGCCCAATGATGACTATGCAACACAGGAAAAATTGGGGGTTATTTTAGCTTTAGGGTAGTTTGAATTCTAAATTAGTGGGAGCCTGGTTTTATTTTTATTTTATTTTTTAGACAGAATTTCTGGGCATCCAATGCGGAGGTCTGCTGTTAGGCAAAGGAAGGTCTGGTTCTATGGAGAGACAGTGCGGTTACTTTATGGGCAGGGGTTGGTGAGGCAGACACCAGGGCTGATACCCAGATGCAGACTGGGTGCTGCTGGAGAGCCTGGGATGCACCCTTCCATTCTCTCACCTCTTCTCAGAGTGGGGCTGCAGCCCCCGCCCCCCCATTCCTGTGCTGGCCAGGCAGACCCCTGGATAAGTGACAGTCTGGTTTCAATGCTATTCCATCTGATTGCTGGGCAGGGACAAAGGCGGTGGGCAGCGGGTAACTCCGTGCCTCTCTTCCCTGCTCTGTGGAGCCATAAGATCCCCTTGCTCCTGCCTTGGGTGCCTTTTGGCCAGTCTCGTGGCTGTACCGCCACAGGTGTCGGAGAGCCAACGGCCCTCCCCAGGGCAAGGGTCAGGGCTGGCAATTTGAACATTTTAACCAAACTGTTTACAAAGCTTTCCTCCCCACAAGCCACTGTCTCCTGCTCAGCGCTGTCACAAACAATTTGGTACATAAGCTAATTCCTGCTGGGTGAGCCCAGGGTAGCAGTCCCCTCCCCTTGCCTCAGCTCTAGATGCGTTCGTGTTGTGAATTTTTGCTGGTCCCCATCACCAGATGGGAAGCTGAGCCTCCGCTCTGCCCTCACCCCCACTCCTGGCAGTTTATTCATCCAAAGCCAGTCCATGCTGAGCCCAACTAGTTCCTCCCTCCCCTGCTCTTGTCTTGCTGGCTCTGCATTGGCTGGCTAGCTCCTGGCCGAGTGCCCACTCGCCCCACAGTGAATACAATCCTCCTCAGAGGTGGTGGTGTGTAGGGTTTCAGGACTACTCCTGTTTTCCTGGTGGACAAGAGGGACTGTGCTGGTGGCTGGGGGAAGAAACAGCTTTATGTGTTTTGTTGTTGGTTGTGGACTCCAGGGTGATGATGGGCTGAGGGTCCTGGAGTCCAAAACCCCCCAGTTGTCAGTCAGTATGGAACAGCCTGGCTGGGCCCAGGGCTCCCTCTTCAGGTAGGGGTGCAGTGCTCAGAGGGGCCTGGCTCTCTCTGCTCTCCTGACAGCCCCCCCCCTCTGTGGTCTAGCAACTGACTTCCTGTGCTGGGGCAGCAGGGCCCTCAGCAGGGCTGCTAAGGGGAGGGCTGAGGTGGTAGACACATATCATTATTCCTGTCCTTTCTCACTGTGGAGCTGCCATGGCTCCCTAGTGCCACTGAGATGCTTCCTGCTCTTCGCAGAGCACCTGCAGCCACCTGCCATGTCGGGGAAGTGACAGAGCAGTGCTGAGACCACGAGCTTGATTTCTGAGCAGTTCAGCGCCCAAGGAATCAGTGTTGGCCATGAGCTTGGTCTGGGTTCAAGTTCTATCTTCCCCATGCCACCCCCCTCTAATCTCATCCCATCACCCATCTCCAAACTGCTCTGGGTACCCTTCACTTCCACTTGCTCCATTCTTTAAAACATAACCAATCCCTTCGGTATAAAAGCAGTGTCCTTGTCAGCTGCTCCACTGCACGAGCCCACAAGCATGCGACAGGTGTGTGTTAGTTCATGCATCTAGGAAACAAACGCCTGTGCCCCAGGGGGCTGCGCTCTGGGGTCACACCTCCTGGGAAGCAGCAAGCTTGCCCTGGGCGGGTACCATGCCAGAAACAGCTTCACATAAGCGGGGTGATCCAAATGTCACCACCCACCAGGGAAACTGGTAACAATGGGATTCGAATGAGTAAGTCTATGCCTTCCTTCCGAGGTGGGGGTGTGGGCAGAAAGGGCCTAACTGCTGGATCTCCCTCCCCACAGAGAGCTAAGACGGGGGGAGGCAGAAAAGCCAGGATGGGGCTGTCACTCAGCAGCTGCTAATTTCTATTCATTAAGACTTCACAAGATGAGCACAGATGAGGTGACGCCCATGTGTGGGCTTCAGGTGGGAGGGGTGGGGAGAGCGTGGGGCATCTCCAGGTCTGCAGCAGGGTACAGTACGGCAGGGGCGGGAGCCCTGTGAACCTGCACTCCTAGGCCTGAGATCCATGCCAGAGAGGAAGGTGGCACTGCAGGGCAGGGGATAGCTGAGCGAAAGACCCCATGGTAGCTGGTAGCCACTGATGCCACCAGCCCACACCCTTTCTTGGGCCCAGCCTATTGGGGCCACAGACAAGAGCTCCTATATGGGTGCTACCAAGCACGGGCAGTAAACATTTTGCTCACGTGCTCTGCCTTGGGCTGTACCGAGCAGTGGTTAAGGACCTACTGAACAGCCTACATTCAGATTCTGGCAGTACTGCTTCCTAGCTGTGTGAGCTTGGCAAGTGACTTAACTTCCCTGAGCCTCAGCCTCCTCTTCTAGAAAATGGTGCTAATCAGACCTTTGTTATGGGGTTAACGTGAGAATTACGTGAGTGAAGTGTGGCAATAAGTAGGAGGGTGCCTGGCCCGGGGTGGACTCCATGAGCAGGAGCCGTGATCGACATCATTGGCGAGTTCAGCTGACTGGGCTCAGCGCTCTGCACAACTAACCAGCTTAGCTGGCCTCTGCTCTCCGAGGCAGCCAGGAGGCTCTCCCAGGCCAGGCCCGCCCAAGAGAAATGCAGAAGGGGCCTAGGTGGTGGCAGGAGAGTAGGAGCACGTTAGTTCACACCGAGTGGCACACGCCATGCTGCACTGCACGCCAGGTGCCACCTACTGCACTAGTCGCTCTCCGGCCGGTACAGGTACCGCATCATCAGGCTGTCCACCTCTTTCTTACGCTTCTTCTCCTCCTTCCGAGATGGCCGGCGTGTCTGCCCGGCCTCCTCGTTCTCCACAACTGGGCCCTTTTTCACGCTGGAGCGGCTGTGGCCTGAGACAGTGGAGCCACTGGATGTTGACGAGGAGGATTCAGACTCCGTCTCCGTTCTCTTTCTTCTCGATCTGGACTTCTTCTTGCCCTTTCGAGAGCGCCCCTTCTTCCGCCGCTTGTGCTCCGAAGATTCTTCGGAGCTGGAGCTGAAGCTGGAGCTGGAGCTGGAGCTAGAGCTCCTCCTCTTCTTGCTCCGGCTCTTCCGGCTGCTACGGGACCGGGACCGAGAGACGTCGGCGGCAGAGGCCGAGCGCCGGAGGCTGGCGCGTTCTGGGGAGTCTGGCGGGGCGCCGCGGGCACTCTGGATGCTCTTCCGGTCGTCCTCCTCGGAGCCGGGCTCCAGGCTGCTTCGCTGGAACGGGACGGGTTTGTAGCTCAATACCTCGTTGATGGCAGCCTCCAGGTCTGGGTCCAGGTAGGAGTGACGGCTGACAGGGCGGATGCTGGAGCCCAGAGGCTCATCCACGGCAGAGGCTGAGCCACGGGGCTGGGGCGGCACCGACAGGCTGCGGGCCAGCGATGGGTGGCTGTGCTGGGAGTGCGCCTCACTCAGGGCCACGCTGGCTCCATCATCCCACTCATCCAGGCAGCTCCGGCCCAGGGACAGGCGGGAGTCGGGGCTCTCCCGGCCGCGGCTGTAGGCCCGGCTCAAGGAAGGGCTGAGGGTCGACAGGCTGTCAAGCCTCGAGGTGCTGCGGCGGGAGCTTGGTGAGCCCGACAGGGAGAAGCTCATGGAGGACCGGGCCCGGTCTTCTCCCGAGCCACGCGTGGCTGAGGAGGCCCGGCTGACGGGTGCAGAGACGGCTGAGGCCCGGTCAAAGTCTGAACCCCATCGCTTCTCCAGGCCCCGGCTGGCATGGCTCCCAAGCTCCGAGAAGATGGAGCCACATTCATCTGGCTCCTCGGGCTTCCTGCCCCGGCCTCGTTCCTCCCTGAGGTTCGGGCGGGCCTTCCGGGGGGGCCTCTCGGGGGAGGCGGCCCGCTCGCTCAGGGTGGTGAAGAGTGAATCCGCATCCCCCGTGCCCCCGATGGAGTCCTTCAGGGTGAGCCTCTTCCGATAGCTCAGGGAGCTCAGTGCGGAGGCTGGCCTCTCCTCCACCCCCTTGCCCTCCTTGCCCTCCTTCCCGAGGGTGCTGAGGGCCGTTCTGAGGGAGCAGGTGAGAGGGAGGAAGAAAGAGCCAAGAGCAGATCAGGGGAAGCAGAAGGAGAATGAGAGAGAGAGAAAGAAAAGAAGAGGCATTAAACCTAGAGAATAAAGACAGGGGGAGGGAGGAGAAAAGAGGAGGAGAAATCGGCAGCGGCCCTGGCAAAGTGGCGGTGAGAGCGTCGGAGGAAATGAAGCAAAATAATTTGCGTCAGTGAAAATAGCTTCATGGAGAATGTCATGTAAATTAGACTATTGTTCTATTTCATCACTTTTCCCCCTCTAAAACGTTTAGTTCAATTTATTTCATTGTCAACTACCTGGAGCCTTGTGCCATGCCGTGGTGAACGGCAGTGGGGCGGAGAAGCAGTATTATCTGCAATAACAAAATGTTGTTCCGCTGAATAAATTAAACCAATTAGAGGGGGCCACTGGGTGCTTGTGGTGAGGGGCTGGCCTTGGGAAAGGGTCTCAGGGGAGTGGGGGGGAGAAGAGGGATTGCTTTTCCTGCCCAGCCTGAATGCCCTCTCTGGGAGGGGGTGGGGAAGGGTGTGCATGGGGGATGAGAGGGCTCTGAGCTGGGGACAAGGGGGCAGGGGATGGCGGCAGGGAAGTGGTCGCAGAAGGGTGGGAGCAGAGGGCTGCTCTCCCTGCTGCCGAGCAGGATGGTCATGCTGGCTGGCCGATGAGGCATGAGGAAGGTAGAGCTCTGGATTCTGGAGGTAGCTATTTGATCAGAAGACTGTAAATGGGCCAGGAAACAGGGGGGCAAGCCCTCCAACCCTCCACCGTGAGTGTGAGCAAGAAGCTTGGGGTGGGGGCAGTGAAGAGATTAGAATTAGAAGAAGGAGAGACAGAGGGCAATGTGTCCACAGCTGTGACAGGGGAGTCAGAACCAGTGCCTCTTCTGCAGCTATTCCTGTTAAGATCTGTAAGAGCCTAAACTATCGGGTAGCTCAATCAACATTTGTGGAAGGAATGAGTGGGGGAGGAAGTTAAACCTACACCAAACCAAAGCCCCGAGCCTGGTAGGAAAGTAGTGCCCGAGTAGTAAGGGCACCTCAGACCTTGACCAAGAAGAAAACGACCATGTGTGCTCATCCCATAAGCCGGGCGCACTCAGGGCCCCTCACACTGATGCCACACAAGAGAGGCAGATGGCGGGAGGCCTACCCTCTTTGGGGTAAAGGCAGACTGCGCATCCATGCCTGGGGCATGAGCTGGCTTTTCCTCCCAGCTCAAGGCCACATGCTTACCTGGAACTCTTCAAGCTGCCGTCATCGGAAGCTGCCTTGGAAGGCCCCTTGTTTTTCGACAACCAGGACTTGACCCCGTCGACCCGATCCTCCAGCTCTGAGTCCACATCTGAGTCCCCCTCGCTACGGGATGAGGAGAAGGGTGGGCAGGGCTGGGGGAGAGGTGAACATCTGCTGCCCAGCACGGAGTGCGGAGGAGGCAGCAGATGTGTTTTAGGTGGGGGCGGGATGCAGAGTGGCATGCGCGTCAATCAGTGAGTTAGGAGGGGGAACAGAGAGGTTAGCTAGAGCACACCATTCATAAGAACCCTGTCCCCACTCAGCAGACCACACTGTGTGACAGCCACTAAGAACACCCTGAGGAGCATGGGGTGGGGGCACCTCCTATCCCACTTTGTGTGAGAGGCTGCTGTTCGGCAAACCAACCCAAAGACATTGATAAGGAGACCATTCATTTGTCAACTAGCCCTAAATGGCTCTTGGTTAAAAAAAGGAGTCCTGGGCCCTTCAGCTACTCCCTGGGGCCTATCTGCTATTTCTCCTCTGTCCGCTCCCCAGCACACGGCTGTCGCTGCTGTAATTTCCTTCCCTGCAAGAGCAGGGCTGCTGGCCATGGGGCAGAAAAGAGAAGGGATCTGCTATGACTCTAAGTTAGCTGGAACCTGGAGTCTCCTGAGCTGATGGCCATGCTGCCCCGGGCCCTCGAGGCCATGTCCCAGACCCATCCTGTGACTACTTTGGCTCTTGAGAAACAGAAAGGAAAGAGTGGACAGTAGCATTTTCCAGGGAGCTGGCAATAATGTCAGAATTTGAATTGCACCCTGGAGATCAAGTCAGGCCCAGAAAGTCCCAGACAAGGGCTCTGACTCTCTAAGTCTCCTCTTTTGTCCTTTGGACAGCCTCCAGTGCATCTTTTGGCCAACCTGGACTGAGCCCTCTCTAGTTGCAGGAAAACCCAGAGTCAAACCCCCATGAAGTGGTAAGGTCTTGGAGACAGCTTCTGAGTGAGAATGCTCTTGGAATCCTGCAAAATGTCTGCTCACCACGTGCCTCTGCTACAGATGTGCTAGGATTTCTCCTTGATATAAATTTCCTTTCATCTGTGTCAACAGGAACAACCCTGTTCCTGAATTATGTTCTTGAATAAATAGCCACAGAGGCCTATGTGTGCGCGCATGCGTGTGTACACACACACACACACACACACACACACACACACACACACAAAACCACCAGGGTCTGTTCTGGGGACTGTGAGAGAGAGAGAGCATGACTTGTTGTACGGGGAATAAAAGGCATATTTTATGGGCCTCCGTCAAATACAGAATTATAACAAAGACGAGGCTGGCTGATGCCCCAGGTAAATAGGAGTTTAGCAGACGCCCCAAAACCGCTAATGCGAGCCCTGTGCCCATCCAAGCCCAGCAGATTTACTATGGTGCAAGGGCCCCACGGAATGCCAATACCACCTGATTTATACATTCACGCAAAAAACCTCCTTCTCTGGCTTCAGAGCCTATAATTTATCACCGCCGTTCATAACCATATTGATTGCCTTTAGAAAGGCAAAATCTATGTCTACGTGTTAAAAGCGTTTCTGGATAAATCTCCCTTAATACCGCACTGTTTACTGCTTTCATTAAGGTTATGGCAATAACAACTGTATCTCTAAGTAAATCGAAACATTATTTTTCTGCCCGCCTTAGCACGCTCGCTCAATAACTTGGAGCTGAGGCCCAGAGCTGCCGAGGAAGGAGCCACGTCGCCTCTTTGTCATCAGCAGGAGCCCAGCTTGGACTGCACAGCCTCGTGCGCCTGCGTGAGTGCACGCTGGGGTGTGTGTGTGTACACACCCGTGTGCTGTGCCTGGCAATGATTTAGAATAGGATCTTAAATGCGCATTTTATCAGTCCTTAAAGCTGCTACAGCCCCAGGATGGTGGGACCGGAACACCCGGGGGACACACAGTCACGGGCCCAGAATACGAATTTTCCTCCTTATGTGTTCAGAGCAGTGAACAGGTTGGGAAGCTGGCCGGCCTGCCCTCGCCTTCCCTTTAGTTTCGAGCATATAGATGATGTTTGGGTTCTTCTCCTTAAATAACCAAGCCCGTAAACAAACTCCAGGGGCAGGTAGGCTCAGGGGGCAGTTGAAATTTTAAATGGTTGGAATTAAACCTCGTGTCAAATACAATTTATGTCCAGGCTCATGTGCTATTAGTTAACTGGGAGCCGAATCGCGAGGGAACAAACAAACGGAGACAGAACGGCGGGGGATATTAATTGTGTGTGACAACCGGGCTCCAGCGGCCCTCTATCACTGTTACACACTATTACATTTATCATTAGCTCTCACAGAGTCCTTTGCGCTGCCGCCAACCCATCCTGGCCAGGGCAGGAGGCCTGCCAGGCAGGAGAGAGTGGGGGAGGAAACCCAACGCCATGCTAAAAATACAGTTTCCCCCAAACGGCCCTATCGAACTTGACAGAGGATCACCCGGGTCCGCCCGAAGGCCTGCACATCTGCAGCCACTGTCCAGCTCCCACCCAGACAGAAGGAAACAAGAGAGGGGTAGATTTGCTGGGCTTCCCACCACCTGACAGACAGCACCAGCACAAGGCTGGGGCGGGGGTGGGGGCACAAGGCTGGGGGGGGGGCTTGTTCCTCTGCCCAAGGTGCCTGCAGGGAGCAAAGTAAACACATCTGGCTGCATTCCCTTCCCCAGCCACAGCAGAGCAGCCTGTGATTAGCTGCCTGAATGCTTTCTCCAAACAAGTGACTGCTAGATGCCCCTCGCTTCCTACCCTTGTCTCCCAAAAGAAGGTGGCAGACCTTTCAAAATGAAACATACCCACTTCTTTCAGGTAGCTCGGGCTCCAGAGGAGCCCAAGGATGTGGACAAATCCACCCCAAACAGGCGTCTCCCCAGAGCAATAGGCTGGAGAGGTCAACCACACTTGGTTTCTGAGGGAGGAGAGAGCGGGGCCCCACGAAGGCAGACTGTGGGTACTACCTACTGAGACTGAGTTCTCCTTGCTCAGTCCTGCCCACCAGCCCCAACCTTCCTAGGGGAGTGAGTGCACCTGTGGCCTGCGCGCTAGCTCTGAGGCCGGGCCCCACCTGTTGCCCTGCCCTCCCGCAGGACAGAGTCGGCAGTGTTAGCGTGAGAGCCTAGCTCAGAGGAGGTGTGAGAGGCTGCGTGTCCCCATGCGGCATGCATCCGGCCAGTGCGTGGCCACTGTTAGGGTGGTTAGACACCACACGAGGCGAGGCAGAGAGCGCATGCGCTCCAGTCCTCACGGTTTATTTTTTCTTTTCTGATACTTTGTCACCATGTCCTGCAAACTGGAAACAGAAAGAAAGTGGTGGGCAGGGGGACCAGAAAAAGACAGAGAAATCAATGGGCAAATGAAAGTGGACCCCTCGGCTGAGGACCCCTCTTTCCTCAGTAGGAGACGGCTCTGGCTGACTGAGAGCAGAGGGCAGGATGAGTGAGAGTGTTGTCCTCAGAGAGAGGTCTGGGCGGCCCCTGGCAATGTTCCCCTGACCCAAAGGAGCAGGCTCCCTGGGACCTGCCTGTGGCAATGGGGCCCTGGGCTCACGCAGGACACGGGGCAGCTCTGGGGAGTCTGCGCAGGGCAGTGTTGGGAGCTTCTCCAGGGCCTGACCACCCCCATGCCTCTGCCTGCCAGGCTGCCTGCCTCGTGACTTCCTCTACAGCCTGAGACTACAGATCTCTCTCTCTCCTGAACCATTCCTTGGGTAGGTTTTATGAGAGAGTCTCTGGCATGGTAACAAGGCACCTCGGCCCTTAAATCTCTGCTGTCTCCAGAGTAGGGCAGGCGCCACAGGAAATGCAGCTAAATGGGGGAATAACTCATCTCGAAGAGGCAGAGCTGGACAGCCAGGTCTGGGGCAGGCCTGGGCAGGGAGGACCAGGAGGAGGAGGGGCGGAGCCTCACCCAGGCAACACCTGGCCTGCCCTCAGCTGCGGGGGGGACAGGTCCATGCCGGGGTTTGATAGCAAGAGGAGGGAGGCTGGTGGCTTGATGACAGGGAGACAGAGGTTGCAGCTATTCTTCCCGGTGGCCTGGGCCACAGTTTTGTCAAAAGGACCTCTGTGCTGTCTGCAGCGGCCCTAGAGGCCCCTCTTACCTGTTGATAAGGTCCTCATTCTCATCGCTCTCCATCTCATCCTCGATGGCGGCCTGCAGGTCCCCGATGCGCTTAAAGGCCAGCTTCAGGTCGGCCTGCAGGCTCTGGTTAGCGGCCTCCAGACTCTCCAGATCCATTTCCTAGGAGATGGGGTGGGTAGTCCAGGTCACAGGCAGGCTAGTCTCCCATCCAGCTGCCCCTAAGAAAGCCTACTTCCAGGCTCTACCAGCCAGGCAGGAGCTACAAGAGTGTAAGCCCGTAGAGCTTTATTATTATTATTATTATTATTATTATTATTATTATTATTACTCTGGTGTTGCTGGGCTGTTGGGCCTGGTCTCACCTGATGAAGATTCCAAGATAACCCTTGGCCCCTGGCCTACCCCCAGAGCTTCCTGGACTGTCTTCTCTCCTCTAATTCTCTAAGTCATCGTTTCTTTGTGGCTCACTCCCCACCAGCCCAGGGGTCAGGTGTGTACTTAGCAGCTACTCAGAGGGCTGCCAGCTTGGGTGGGGTGCATTACCAGTTCGTGCTTCTTGCGGCTTGCCTCAGCCTCCTTCCTGGCCAGCTCGCCCATCTCCTCCTTGGTGTCCCGGAGCTGCCGCTGCAGCCTCTTGTTCTGCTCTTTCTCCCGGTTCTCAGCTGCTGTGCGCTGATCCCGCTCCTCAGTCAGCTTCTCCATGTTCTCCTTGAGCCGGCTGGCCAGGCTCTGGACAGGGAGGTGGGAAGAGGGGCCCATCAGCCAGGCAGAGAGAGGGCTGGGGCAGAACTCCGGAGTCAGGAGGCCTGGGGTCCAGCTGTGGCTCCACCATGCACTGGTAGGTGGGGAAGAAACTAAAGCAGTCTGAGGCAGCTTCCTTTGCCTTTCTGCAAAATGGGAGAATGACACCTCGTCCCCCAAGGGTCTTTTAAGGACCGAATCAGGTATGCTGTGTGAAGGTGCCCTGGAATATGGCAGGTGCTAGTGTCGGCATCATAACTACCGACGTCTGGCCACAGTCTGGGGCTGTCCACACTGATGTCACGTGTGGGGCATCCACAAGCACAGGCTTCCCTCAGACACCCTGAACCCAGCAGCTCCTGAGAGCTGGATCCTGAGCTCAAAGGTAAATGGCTCTATTGAGAGTTCCCAGGTGAGGAGGAGACGAAAGAGCCATTGGATTCCTAGCACAGAGCCATCCGTCTAAGCCTGATGAATCTCTCTTCCCCCAGAAACCTGAACACATTGTTTCCTGCTGGGACACAGGGTGCTGAGCAAGAAATGACCTGGAGAGTGGGGCGGAGTGTGGGGGAAGGACTCTGTTTCTGTCCTGACTGCTCCTGGGGTCTCCACCTCACAGCGCCCCTCCATCTCTGTGCCTCTACAATCACAGCGCTAGGCCACATGATCTCTAGGGGCCACTTGGGTTTAATATTCTGTGAGCAGAAAGGACAATGAAAAAGAGAGATGAGGAGAGGGACTGGGACCTAGGAGAAAAGGAGACAAGTAAAGCAGGTCTGTCCTATGTCCAGCAGACAAATGGCCTCTTCTGCCCCTTGAAAGCGCTGTGACCTCCCTCAGCCCTTCCTGTATATAAAATGGGGATCAAACTATTACCAAGGTAGAACATGAACTATTATTAACTTCTGATTCTCTCTAGCTTTCCTGAAGACTGTGACCCCATCTTGGGAGGTTCAGCCATATCCTCTTCCTAGGTGAAGGGTATTAATGCCCTCAAGTGCCCATGGCCAGCTCCACAGTCCCCTGCTTCCACCCCTACCCTAGTGCCTGCTCCGCTGATGAGGAGCTGATGGAAGGGGGCTGTAATGTTCTCTCCTGGAAAACTGTTGGTGCTCAGATGCACGTCCACAAGCTTGAGAAGGAGGAAGACTTAAAAATTAGGGTGAGGGGGGCGGAAGCCCAGAGAGAGAATGCTGCCTGCCTCTTTCATCCCATCTGCTCCGCCAGAAAGTGAGGAGGCTAGAGCATGTGGGCTTCGGGACATGGAACAGAAAGGAATGAATTTGGAGCTCAGAGATTACAGCTGGGAGGAAGGAGAGATACGATGAGAAGAGGTGAGCAGACAAAGGAGCAGGGTCGAAGGGAAGAGACTGAAACGGAGAGGGAGAGGAGGAACAGCGGGGGGGGGGTAGGAAGAAACAGGGAGAAGGTGAGAAAGGAGAATGAGGCTCGTGAGAGGAATAATGCAAAGAGAAGAACGAATGGGGCAAAAATGGAGAAAAATGATGACAGACGGTGAAAAAGAGATGAGAAGGGTGGGAAGAAGTGAGGGAAAAAGGGGATGGAAAAGGGAAGGGAGAGAAAGAGACAGCAGCGAGACGAGAGAACAGACTTCAGCCTCATAGAAGTGGCACCATTCGCTGCATATTTATGACCCTGCCAGAGAGCGAGTGAGGCGGGCCTGCGGGGGGAGCTCATGGTGGAGGAAAATATGAAGACGAAAAGCTAAGCTGCTCTGGTCCCTTGGCAGAAAGTAAGCACGGAGACAGAATGTAAAGCAGGCAGGCTCTGTGGTGCCCAGAGAACAGGCCAGGCGGGAGGGGAGAAGGCCCCGCCCCGTCAGCTGGCCTGGCAGCTTGGCAGAGGCCTCTGAGGGGCATCCGCGGCCTGCCTAGCCCTGCTCAGCATGTGTGGTTCTAGCTGCTAAGGCAGCTCTGCCCTGGTCATTGTGGACCAGGAGAAGTGTGCACCCACCTCCAGCCGCTTCACTTGAGTCCTTTCAAACTCCAGGCGTGTCTCCAGCTCTCGGATCTTAGCTTCCTGCCTGCTCACCAAGGACTTGTCCACCATGGACTGTTCTAGGAACTCCACTTGGCTCTGGAGGGCTTGTAGCTGGGGGTGGAAGCAGGAAGAGAGGAAAGAACTAAGCGCAGAAGAGGGCAGAGTCTGGGGCTAGAAAGATCACCATGGTGACCAGAAGGCTGAGGGAGGGAGGGAGGGAGGGAGGGAGGGAGGGAGGGAGGGAGGCAGGCACAGGGGAGGAGGAAGAACGGGCTGCGAGCCAGAGGCATTCCCCACCTGGCCCAGTGCTGGCACAGATTTGGCCCTTTGGAGGGAAAGGAGAAAGCTAAGGACCAGAGAGGGAACAGAAATGTGAAATGAGGCAGCTGAAGCCAAAATGTCTGCTATGGTGACATGGCTTCAAGCCTAGCTCTCAGCACTTGATGAGGCTCTGTGGATTACTGACGGCAGACAGAAGGGCTTGCTATGCTGCAAGCTTGGGGTTTCATCCCCGCACATGGTGATCCTGACACCCTCTCTCTACCAAGGAAGACCCTGGTTCCCACCTTCTCCTGGAGCTCTTGCTTCTCCTTGTTGGATTCTTCTAGCTGAGCTTGGAGGTCATTCATCTGAGCCAGGTCCCGGGAGGCCTGGGAAAGGAGTGAGTGCTGAAGCAGGATCCCCCATAAACCTCAAATCCACCCCCCTCCACCCTACCCTGAGAGCCAGGGACCACAGGCACTGACACCTGTCCAAAGAAGTGGCTGCTGCGCTGGGGACCCCTGGGGAGACCAAGAAGGCAGTGTCTGTGGCACAGGGCATGGCGGGTACTCCTGGGCAGGGTACCTGAGCCACAGCTGCCTTGTGCTTCTTCATCAACTCATTCATGTCCTCCTGATCCTCCTCCAGCCGGTTCTGGATCTCGTTCTTCTCACGCTGAAGGCGGCTCAGCTGCTCCTCCAGCTGGACAGAAATAAAGACAGATCAGAGGCTCTCAGGCCTGGTGTGAGCCAGAACCTTCCCCATGTCACCTCTAACAGGAGGGGCATGATGAGGTCAGGTCCACCTGCTGGAGCAGGTTCCAGGACCAGTACCGCCAGGGAGTTGCCTGTCCTGCTCTGGGCCAGGGAGCTGAGGGAAGGGCCGTCTCTGCAGCACAGGCAGACCCTGGGCTGAATGACAGCTCCTTCCTAGCAGCTCTTTGGAGGCTAATGAAAAGGCAGAAGAGGTCTGCCCAGAACAAGCGACCCATCATCCTGGCACCAGCCATCTAGGCCCTAACCTTCATGCCCTCGGCCCCCTTCAGGAAGGACCCCTCAAATCTGTGAAGCTCTTTTGGCATGGGGTCTGGCTTCCCCGGGGACTGCCCGCTCCCCAGCGGGCCATCCACGCGCCACAGCCAGTACACTTCTGGGGGGAGGGGAAGAGACAGCCAACAGCAGCTTCAGGAAATGAATGAATCTATTAGCCTGTAATTCCAAACCAAAATGACTGCGTTGGCTCCTTCTCTGCCCCATCCATCTTGTTACCGGGCTGTGGGGAGCTGGGGAAGCCTCTGCCAAGAAATTTATTAACTCAGATTTAAATAAAATGGTAATTTTATAACAGCCTTTTTTAACACAATTAAGGAATTTGAATTACTCACCTGAAAACTGCTGAGGAGCACAAATGTCAGGGGGATAAATCAAGCCTGCGGGACTGGTGTCAGTAGCCGGGTGGCTAGCTACGGGGTTGCGGAGCCCCGAGCCAGGCCCCGCCTCATCCCCTGCCCTATTCCCTGCCTGAGAGAGTACCGGTGCCCAGTAATGAATTCTCAGCCAGCTACAGCTACAGCTACGGCTACGGATGGGCCGTGGGAGAGGTGGGGAATTAAAAGGGAGGCAGTAAATGAGAGTGCTAATTAGCTGCCGCTTGGGCTTGTCAGTGGGCCGGCCAGGGGAAGGGGAGGGAAACGAGCCATCCCATCCCCTTATCGGTGCTTTTTCTAATCTCTAGGCACCTGCTTATGTCCCTCAGCCCCATTAGATGCTTTTATTTATGGTGTTGGGGCCTGCGGCCAAGCTCCCACAGGCAGGTGGTTAAACAGGGAGATGGGCCCTCACCGGCTCCCTCTTCCACCTCGCCCCCTCCCGGGGCCTCTGCCATTAGTGGGAGGCCTGCTCTCCCTGCAGAAAACCCTGGTGTGAAGGGACCTGGCTGGGAAGGGGTCCCTGTTTGGAGTGAAGGCAGCCACTGTCACAGCCATATTTTCCCTTAGTCCGGCCCTGCATAGCGGGTGCCTCACCGCTGTCTTGGCTTTGGCGATGTCATCAATCTGCAGGTGCAGGTCTTCGATCTCCACCTCCATTGCTTTGCGTGCTTTTACGGCTGCTGCACAGGTGAACTCTGACTCCTCCAGCTGGACACAGAGGCACCCCGCCCGAGGGAGAGACGTCAGACATTCCCTGGGGTCAGGAGGGCTGTGCGGGGTATTCCCAGGGCGGAGGGAGCCCAGGTGCTCTCCCTCTCCTCCTCACCCACCCACAGCACCCTGGGGCCCGCCCACAGCATCCTGGGGCTAGACACATCATGCAGAGGCCTTGGGGTCTGTGGTTGACACAAGAGCCTTCTCCCTGCTTCCCTGTCACCTTCCTTTGCAAGGACTCAAGAACCACTGAGAGGGACAAGAAGGTGAGAAAGGAAACTGAAAAAATAAGCTCAGTTGCCCTGGGAGCTGACCCTGTCCTCTCTGCAGATACCTGGTTCTTCAGCTGGGCGATCTCCCTCTTGCTGGGTGCATTGTTCTTCAGGTGGTCCAGCATGATCTGGGCATCTGCCAGCAGGGCCTTGGTGCGCTTGAGGTCCTTCCGGAGCCTCTTCTCTGACTCAAAGTCCCGCTGGCTCACCTGGGTGGACACCAGAAGTTGGGGCTCTGGGCTTCCTTACAGGGCCTCCTCCTCTTTTCCCCAAGCTCACGCCTCCCCCTGCCCTCACTCTTGGAGTCTCCCTAATGAGCGATGGCAGTGGAAGTGACAGGATCACACCAGCCAATGGGAAAAGCCTGGGTATAGGATGTGTGGTTATCACCCGATTCCACAAGTAATGACAGTGGGCTCCACAGAGCCCAGCACCCCCCGCCCCGTGCATGTTCCCAGCTTTCCACACCTAAGAGTCCCATCCTTAAGTCGGGACGGGGCAGGCAGCTGGCCAGGCCCCCGCCCGCAGTCTCCACTCACCTGGTCACTGAGAGTGGTGAGCTTGCTCTCCAGTTCCCGCTTCTCTCGCAGCACCTTCTGCTTGTCCTCGTATTCTTCCTCAAGCTGCACTTCCATCTGTTTCAACTGTAGAACCGTGGGGAGAGAGCCCCATCAGTCCCTCCAGTGACCGGAGCAAGTTGGTCTCCTTCCCTTCTGAATCTCCCCACCCCCGGGAAAACAGTGGGGCAGGGCTGAGCACAGGTGACCCCAAAGGGACCAGACCCTGAATTTGAAGTTCTTAGGGTTTCAAAGCAGCCTGGGAGGGAGAGGAGAGATGTCAGGACATGCACAGTGACCCCGAGCCCTCGTTCCAGCGTGGGCAGACCCCATGGACCCCAGCTAGCTGACTGCAGGGGGTGACAAAGGGTGGGCAGCCAGTTGGCACAGAAAGCAGAGAGCATTGGTCCCGTAAGAGCCTGAGTTCCTCTGTAGTCCCCGAGAGCACATATCCCAGCTAATGCCAGGAGCAGAGACTCCTGGTCCAGGATGGCAATGAAAGGTGGCGTGGCTGGGGCAGGGAAACAGAGATCCCCTTATTTTAAAGCGGCGATGGAGAATCGGCATCTACACGGGACAGGCAAGTGCCCGTTGCCTTACCTTCTTCTGACATGACTGCCGGGCCTCCTCTACCTCCTCGTCCCGACTTTCCATCTCCTTGGAATGGGTCTGTCTCATCCGCTCCATCTCCATCTCGAGTCGCAGCTTGGCCTGGTGGTGGGTGGGAGTAGAGACTGGGTTCCTCTCGCGGCGGAGCTCTGGCCCCCACCCCTGCACTCTGATGGGCGGCTCTCTTGTCTCAGGAGCCGGGAGTACCTCTGCCAGCAGTTCCCTCTGCTTCCGCCTTGATCCTGTGGCAGTGGGCTTTTCTGGAGAAGCTGAACTTCCTACTAGGCGTCTGTCTAACACAGGCCCAGAGAAGGTTGCTGGGGGTGGGGGCAACCCTGTAGCTTTTCCATTTGGCTTCCGGGCTGTATCTCCCTGACCTGACGCAGTGGCTCAGTGGCAGCCAGGGTGGGCTCATGGCCTTTGGCTGCTGTGCATGCTGAGCCCCTTACCACTGGAGCTCAGTCAAGGTTTGTTCTTGTGGAAAGCACCAGGGTAGCTTAATTGTCTTCACACCGTGACTGGCAGAGATCAAGGTGTTCACTCAACATTTTGTAAATAAGGGAACAAATGAATGAACCATTGACTGAATTTGAGATCTTGCCCTCATCTGACCCCTGCCCCGGGCAAGCTGTGGGGACAGTGGTGCCCCCCTTAGCCAAACCCTCCAGCACCTGTTCCAGCATCTGGATGGTCCCCGCCTGCTCATCTAGCTCCTCTTCCTGATCCTTGACCTTGGCCTCCAGGTCCCGGAGCTGTTTCTTGACCTTGGCCAGAGAGGCTTCATCCTTGGACTCTTGGGAGGAAATGTCCTGGAGCTCAGCCTCCAGTGAGATGACTTTCTGGGTGAATCCTGTAATGTCCATGTCTTTCTCCTGAAGCAAAAGAGAAGATGAGGCTGGCCCTGGCCTGTGAAGGGGACGGGGTGTGGATGGTGGGCAGCCCCACACACCTCCAGTTGCTGTTTCAGGCTGAAAGCCTCGGCGAGGAGCATGTCCTTCTCTCGCTGTAGCTTCTCCCGCTGCAGCTTCTCCCGCTGGGCCTCCTCGTGCGCCTGGGAGAGCTCACTGTCAAACCTGTGGAGGAGCATGCCAGCGTGACCCCATCAGACAAGGGCAGAATCTGGGTCTCCAGCACCCAGAGACTGCCAGGAAACGATGCCACAGATGCGGATGGGATACAGGCAGATGGGGTACTCAGGCAGCCTGAACTATGGCTGGGGTGAGGCGACATTCAGGGGTGACAGGTCAAGTCACTGAGGCCCTGCTCAGCAACCCAGTCTGGGATGGGGCGCATTTCACTGAGCAGGTCCAAGGAGCCCTTTCAACAGGTGGGCCCGAGAGGACCCACAGACAGCTTCTGGGGAGGAGATGAACATCTGCTCGGGTGTTCAGTCTCGGCCTTTTTCACTTCATTTCAAGAATGAGGGCCCAGGGTGAGTGCAGAGAGGGCATCAAGGTGGGTAGAAATGGACATCCTGCCTCGTCTAACTTATTTCCCACAGTTCAGTGTGGCTCCTGCCCCCACCCCTGCCCCTGTGGTACCCATATCTCCACTAGGATATCCCACACTGGGCTAGAAGCCAGCTGCCCCACTATGTTCACTGGCCCTGTGCTTCAACAGGCCAGGGCCCAGTCCACACGTGGGGGTCTCTTTCTTTACTCAACTTCCCAGCCTTCCCTTTCCTACCCAGTGACTTTAAGTAAGGAGCAGTTGCTGAAATTCCTTTTAACACCTCCCCTGAATATCTCATCAGGTTCCTGAAGAAAACTGAACAGCTTCCCCTACCCCAATCCCATATCAAAAAAAAGGCAAGAAAACCCCGGGCAGCTGAAACCTAATAAGTTGCCCAGTGGGGAGCGCGGCAAGATGGTAACTAGGCCAAGCTGGTACATCATCAGGGTGCTCGGAAGGGGGCTCCTGCTAAGGGTGCCCGTCTCTAGGTTAAGGGGAGGGTGGGGGTAAAAATAAGGACTAGGCAAGCAGACAGTCGTGGTGCTGGAAGAAAGAAATTTAAGACCTCATTTCCTCTCTCTCTCCACAAAACATCAGCCCAACCCAGGAGGCTGAGGGTAACCTGGGGTCACTGGAAGGTCGGGCTTTGCAGTTCTCACCTCCAGGGTCGTAGGCGCGGGGCTGCCTCTGAGAACCCCAGCCCTGCACAGGAGAGCTGGGTACTGTTCCCACTCCCTGGGGCACCCTGCTGTTCCAGGGTGCGTGGGCTCCTCAGTGTTGCTAATAAAGGCCTCCCAATCCTGTCCCCAGCCAGGGAAATTAATTTAGATTGGATTTGCTCCTGTGAGGCCCCCCCCTTGTGTCATTACCATAATGAGATGGAAGTGGCACGGTAGTTTAACGACATTAGTCAGGAGAGGGTGTTTGTGCAGCTGAGGTGAGGGGGAGCTGGGTGGGCATGAGGGGCAGGGCCTGGCTGATGCCGGTCCTTCCTGGGCCCAGGCAGGGTGATGGGAACTCTGAAGGGGGGCATACCTGAGTGCAGAGGCCTGAGCAGGCTGTCAGTGGGGGTGGGGGTCTGAGTGCTCCTCAGAGGTCGGGAGTAAGACCCATTCGCATTCTAGGAGGTGAGACCATGCAGGCAAGGCCTCTGGCCAAATTCAGGTCCTCCCTTCTTTCCTCCCTGGAGGGGGAGGCAGGGAGCCCTGTCTGGGGCTGCTCTAGGAGGTCCCCTGCACCCAGGGCAGGGGGCCCACCCACCTCCTCTGCTTCTTCTCCAGCTCATGGTTGCGGACCTGCTGGCCCTCCAGGTGCAGTTTGGTGTCCTGCAGCTCAGCCGTCAGCCGCTGGCACTTCTTCTTGAGCTGCTGCAGAGCCCGCTGGCTCTCATCACTATCTGCCTGCAGGTCCCCGAGCTAGGGGTCGAGATGGGGAGCGGGGTTATCAACTATTGAGAGGCCCGGAAGCGTTAGCGGAGAAGGTGAGGAGGAGATGGGTGAGGAGGAAACCCAGAGATGAGGGATGAAGTCAGGGACGTTCAGAAAACTAAGACATCCTAACAACGGTTTGGCCTTGGTCATCCCCCACATGGAGAGGCCCACAGGCCAATCCACCCCTATTGCTCCCAGGGCCTGCCTGCCTCTGGCCATTCGCTAGATCTGTATGTGGCTCTGAGCCCCTCCCTGTCCCTCCTGGGCACAGGCCTCCACTGCTCCCAGCAGACTCACCCGCCTCTCCAGCTGCCTCTTGTTCTGCTGCTCCACCTCCAGCTTGTCCTCAAACTCCTGCTGGAGCCGCTTCTTGGTGAAGTCCACCTCCCGCACAGCTCGCTCATACTTCAGGCGCCACTCACCACCTGAGGGGTTGGGGACAGACAGGTAGGACTGAGCTTCTGAGAGTCCCCAAGAAAGGGCAGAGGGAAAGAAGGGTGGGGCAGGGAGAGGCAGCGGGTGGAGTCAGCCAGAGGGACTCAGAGAGGTCTCTGGAATGATGGCTTCCTCCCGAGGTGGAAGGAGCCAATAGCTGAGAAAAGACTAGAGAGGGGGAGGTGGCTACAGGCTGTCTTCTTCCCGGGAACTGCTAGACCACGACCCTCAACCACTGCCATTATCAAGGTTCTCATAGCCCTCTACAATACTCCCCTGCATCTGATACCTCTCCTTTCCATTTATTTCACTGTAGCCTGATAGTAGACTTGTACAAGGAGACGGGCCTGAACAAGGGGTGTGGTTGCCCAGGGGTGGGCCTCAGAGCATGCCACTCAGGCCACTACTGAGCCCCTCCAGCCCCAGACCCACCGGCATCATCATCATCCACTTCTCCATTGATCTCAGCTGCCCGGATGAGACGGGCCTCCATCACCTCCACTTCCATCACCTCCATTTGCTTCTTCAGTGCATCGTACTGGGTCTGCAGGAGAGGGGTTAGGAGGTGTGCCATGCCACCGCGTCACTCAGCACCCCCCCACCCCTGAGCCCCAGAGACCACGGTCACATGTTTACTCAGGGCAGACAGGGGTGCTGGACAAGTGGCAAAGAGGCCACCTGTCCTTGGGGGAGCAGATGGCACTACAGGTGGCAGCCGCTAGCATGGCTGCCTTTGCCCCAGCCCTGCCCTCACCTGCAGCTCCTTCATCTCCTTCTCAGCACGGAGCCTCTCTGCTGTCTCCGCGTCCAGCAGCTGGGAGGCGGACTCTCCCGTGTTACGTTCATCTGTCAGCTCCGATGTCAGCTCTGAGATCTGGTGTGGGGGGAGGGAGATGCCACCAGTTGAAATGCCTGCTTCACTCAGCAGGAACGCCTCGGGGGTGGGGGTGGGGGCCCTAGGCCCAGCCTCCCTGTGGAGGTGGGCCAGTCTGTCTGGTGCTGGGGGTCACTCACCCGGGTCTCCAGCCGGTCACTGCTGAGCCGCAGCTCATTCCGCTCCTTCTCCACCTTCTCAAGCTTGCTCCGCAGCTGCTGGATCTCTTCCTAGGGTTCAGTAAGGAGGGCAAAGTGAGCCAGAGGCTGTGTGAGAGGTTGGAGCCCAGCATCTGCACCCTTGGGCCAAAAAAGCTGGTAAACCCTGGGCCAGAACACCAGGAAACAGGAAGCCACTGCCTTCCAGGGGCTCCTATTCCTAGACCCTTCTCCACATGCTGAGAATGCCCAAGATTTTATCCTATGAGGCCCCCCCAGGGGGAGCTTGGCCAGCACCCCAGAGGGATGCCTTCTATTTGATAGGCATAGCCCAAAGACACCAGCTATCTGGACTAAACAAAGAAGCACTTGGGAGCCCAAGAAAAGCTGGTAAGACTCTTGCCCACGTGGATGAACCAGTCTTCTTCCTCCCAGTGGCCTGGCCCTCCTGGGGCTGTTACATACGTCTTTGTTCCGGATCTGCTCCTCGGACAGCTGCACCTCAATGAGGGGTCGCACCGTGGTAAAGAGCTTCCACCAGGGCCAGTCCTTTACCCCTTTGTTCTTCTTGATGTTCTTCTGCACACAGCGAATGGCCAGGTCCTGGATCTAAGTTGGGGTGGGCGTGGCGTACAGTGGGGCTCTCAGTCCCAGGCCTCACCACTGTGCTGCTCCTTGGGCCCCCTGACCTGGAGTCAAACACCCCCTATGCCATCCTTTGCCTCCAGCTTCCCTCTACTCCTTGGAAAGTGGGCGACAGAGAGCACGGCCCTCGGAGCACTGCACTGGGCGCTGACCACGCCACCATCGTTAGGAATAATTCCGTCTGCTTTATTTGCTGCCTGATTATTTCCGGCACCCTGGCCTAGATATGCTATAAAACCTAATCTTGCTGAAACACAAGAGGCGGTGGTGCTGGCTGTTTTATGGACTTGCTAATAAGAAAAGGAGTCGCTGACACAGCTCCTTAATCTTCATGGAGCAGCCTACGATCCACAGCCCACCTTTGTCTGGGCCCTGATCCCCCACCCACCCCAACCCTTGGACCAGGCCACACGGTCCCATCGCTGGACACACCTGCACTCTCACTGGGGCAGAGGGGCTGCCCGTTCCCCAGCCTGGCCCAGGACATGGTGGCCTTGGGAGGTCCCTATCTCTTCTCCCCCAGAAAATAACTCACAGCCCCAAGACCAGCTTCCTGCCCCTGCATGTTCCCTTGAGCCCCTCACCCCAGCCCAAGAACTCAGCCTAGGCTGGGAAGTGGGATGGGGATGTCCCTGGAGTACCTTTTTCTTCTTGAATTGCTGGCGGGCCAGGTAGCCCCTGCAGGCCGCCTGGAACAGGGTTAGGTTTCTGCTGGTTTGCTCATCCCGTTGCTCTTCCAGCCGCGCCAACGTGCCTGCCCGGAAGAACACCTGTGGAGAAGCAGGCCGGGTAAAGGCAGGAGACTGAGCGGGGCAGCCTGGCCGAGGACACCAGAAGCAGGCCCAGGAAACCAGCAGGCCCTTGGCCTGGGAAGAGCCTAGAAATCCAAATGTCCAAGCCAGGAAGGAAGGAGCAAGAACAGGCCCCAGGGAGGCTGAAGGAGTGGGGCCAGCTGGGGACTGGAGAGGTTTCAGAGGGAGAGGAGTAGGTGGGAAATCTAGCTTCAAGGGGAGATGAAAGGAGAGGAAAGTCAAAGGAAGTAATGGGGATAAGAAGGCAGAGAAGCACCACTGCTCAAATGGGGAGAGGACACCCCTCTGCCACACCAACAGTGGCTTCTTCCCCCAGGACTGCCCTGACACCGCCCACGCCCCCATGCCTACCGCCGGCCCAACCACGTGCTCCAGCCGCCTTTGGCATCCAGCTGCCCGAGATCACGTGACGTGGAGGGTGGTACGTGTGTGAGAAGAAAAAGGTCCAGGAAGCCGTGTGCAGAGAAAGGGGGTGGGGAAGGGGTAGGGAGCCCCGTCCTTGAACCCTCTCAGCTCAGTTTCATTTCAGACATCTCTTTCATGTGCCAACACCCTACCCCACCCACACACCCCGGTTTCATCTCAAGAAGCAGCCAGTGTGGTGGGCGGAGGTTGGCCCAGTCAAGGGACCTGCCATACAGGTTTGGGGGCTAGAGGGCAGATGTGAGAGGAACCAGCTGGGGGCCCCCACATCCAGCCTATCTTCTCACTCTTCGGCGCTCTGAGCTGGAGCTGAGTGAGTGTTCTTCTACGAAGAGAGGAAGAAGGGAGGGAAAATGGGTGGAACAGGCTCTGGTCTCCTTAGAGAGGGCAAGAGGACACCTAGATATACACCCACCTCTTCCTTGCTCAGGACACGAAATATTCCCCTTTGTGGGGCAAAGAGAAGATGTGAACTCCATGGGAAACACTCAAAACCACCAGGTGCAGTATCTCCAGGCCTTCCTTCAGGGGAGACGTGGGGGATGGGCCTACACTTTCTGCTGAGAAAGCTTTGCCTCTGGCAACTCTGAGGAAACCTAGTCCCCGGAGGCTGGCCTGGAAGAAAGGCAGCTCCGTCTTCAGTAACACGTTCCCACCTCCTGCACTGGAGGCTGAGTGCCAGCATCTCCCAGGGGTCCTGTGTCCCGCCTGAGCCTTGATTTCCCACAATGTGTGAGGCTGTGTTTCCGCCAGGGGCTAGGGACTACGGACTACCCAAGTTTCCTGTGCTGCTGTCAGCAGGCACGGTCGTCTGACTAGGGCAGAAGCATGAGATGCCAGGTGGGGCTAGTAATGACCCAGAAACACAGAAGGAGAAAAGGGATGGTCCAGAGGCCAGGGCAGCGAGCCTCAAACCTGTCTTGAGTAGCCATATATTTGTGGGGTTGGGAGTCCTTCTGAGTCTTAGGGGAAAGCTCAGGGCCATCTCCTCCCCAACGTACCCATCCATACGCATTTTACAAATAGAACAGGAGGCTCTCATATCCCCAAACTCCTTGCCTAAACCCTCAAGGTCCTGTGGGCTCAGATTGAGACCCCCCTCCCTTCGAAGTGATGGCATAAACAGGGAATCCTCGATCACTGTCCAGTGCCAACCACAGTCTAGAGGTCCTGACACTTCTCTCCCAGACCAGATGTGAGCAAACATCCACCTGTGCCCCCAACTCCGCCTGGAGCAGGACAGGGCCCTGGCACTCGACTGCTGCAGCCAGGTGCGGGAACGATGCAGAGGGACTGAGACGGCAGCCAGGGAGAGGACCAGCCCATACAGGCCCTCTCCTGCCCAAGACATGCCTTGGAGGAGGTGCCACCCAGTGCCAGCCAGCAGCAGCTCAGCCTGCAGGAGGGACAGGAGCCCACCCGGGAGGGACCGAGAGGCTGAAATGAAAACTTTGACTGCAGGTGTCCTGGGGAAGAAGCTGAGCCGGCAGCCCCCTCAGCTTGGAGACAGTTGGGGAAATGGGGAGAGAAGAGGTAAGCCAGACAGCAGAAACCAAAACCAGAAAACGACCTGGAAAGAGAATGGGATGCCGAAGACACAGAGACCAAGGGAAGAAAAAGAATGATAGAGACTACCAGGGACCGCCGGGGCCGGAAGGACCAGGGACAACCAGGGACAGCAGAGACAAAGACACAGGGAGGAGATGGGAAAGGATTCTCAGTGAGGAAAGGGGCGGAAAAAACCAATAACATAACTCAGAGCGCAGAACAGAGAGAGCAGTGGACAAGCAATACTTAAGCCTTTCTTCTGAGCATCCTCTCCCCCCTCCTCCCACCCTCAAGGCCCTGGGACCTGAGGTTCTTCCCTGCCTGCTGACAGATGGACAGGTCCAGAACCCTCTGTCTGGCTCCCAACTGCCCCCCCCCCCTGCAGTCCTCGGAGCACATACGTGGATGCCGCTGGTCAAGCCTCCTGGTCTCAGGAGAGAGGGGTGTGCTGGGCTGCCTGACCCGTGAGAAGAATGCTGGGTTGACCCTCCTGCGTGGAGCAGTGTGGCAGACTGGCACCCAGGCCGGGCGTGCCTGCCTTTTATGCACCGCGTTCCATTCAGATGAGGAATTCGGCCCGTGGGCAGGTGACGGCAGCACAGCCTCACCATGTCCTCCTTGCCCTTCTGGGACCCTGGCTGCCCAGGACAACTGGCCCAAGGGGGCTTGGCCCTATGGAGCACTCTGCCTGCTGCCCTCCTGATCCTTCCAGCTGTCCTCTCTTCTGCCTTCCCCACTCCCCACACCAGGACCCAGGCCAAGTTTAGGGCCACCTTCCAACCCACTCCCTCCTGACATCACAAGGTATTCGTGGCACCGAACAAGCCAGTTATTCAGAGGGAGGGAAAAATCAAGTCTGCTGCAGCTGGAATATCTAAATTCCTGGCCCCTGGCCCTAATGAGGACAGCTTGAGAGGAAGGACAGCCCCAGAGCAGCCGGAAGGGGACTGGTGGGGGCAAGACTCAGCAGGGGCACCAGGAGACTCCTGAAGTTGGACTGAGCCAGAGGGTAGGGCCAAGCCATGTGGACAAAGGTGACCAGAGCGTGAGGCCTGACTGCCTCCCGGCAGGGACGACTCACCCGGCTCAGGCCCAGGCAGCAGCTGCTCTTCTCCAGGTCCAAGGACTCCAGCAGCTCCTCCACCGCCTGCAGGCAGAGGCCTCTGTCAGGGAGCCCGCCCTGGATGCCCCATCTCCACGTGGGCTCCGCCCACTCCCTTAGCCTTCCCCTTCCTCCCCTCATACAGCCCCTCATTTGTGCACTGAGCACCTTCAGTGGGCTCTCGCAGGGTCTGGCACTGTGCTCGAGTTTGAGGATCTCAGAGTGACCACAACAGGGATAAGCTTCCTTTTGGGTGTTGTGAGGCAAGTGAATAATTAGTCAAGTGCATAGACAAGGAGGCATCTAAGTCAGCCAAGGGACCTGCAAAGTGGAGGCAAAGTGGGGGCGAAGTGGGGGCGGTTTAGGTGCAATTAGGGGGGTGGGCAGCAGCCAAGGTACTGGGAATCTGTGTGACCTGAGCCCCTGGAGGGTGCTCTCAGTTGGGGACTCTATCAGATTTGCATTCTACAGAGAGATCGCTGGTAGAAGGGCAGAGGATGAATGGAAACCCCCTTAGGCAGCAATTGGGTTAATCCACGGGACAGAGGCCAAAGCCTGACCCAAAAGGAAGAGGGGAGGAAGGTGTTAAGGAGAGAGAGTGCCTTGCCAGGTATGGGGGAGGGGCAGGTGAGAAGAAGGAATCTCGGGGCACACTGAGATTTCTGACTTAGGCAGCAGCACAGATAACGGTGCCACTGTCCGAAGTAGAGAACACAAGAGAAAGAGTGGGTTTGAGAGGAGATATAACCAGCTTGGGTTGACACATGCTGAGTTTGAGGTGCTATGAGGTATACCAGCAGAGAAGTCCAGAAAGAAGCTGGATAAAAATGCATGTCTGGAGTTCAGGAGAGAGGCCTGGGCTAGAACTATTGATCTGGGAGTCAATATGTATGTGGTAATTGAAGTGATAGGTGTGAATGAAGTTGTCCTGGAAGATGGTGTAGAATAGGAAACACATTTGGCCAAGAAGAGTCTTAAAGAAGAGAGAGACCTTTGTTTCAGGGGCAAGTAGGAGAAGTGAAGTTCAGAAGTTCTGAAAAAGAAAGCACAGAGTGACACGGGGAAACCCAGGGGTGGTAGCAGACAAACTGAGCAGGGAATGTTTCAAAAAGAACAGAGCTGTCGACAGAGTCACATGTTGTGAAGAAGCCCAGGAAAGTGCCTGTTAGCTCTGGCAACATGAAGTGCTGGAAGAGACAAGACCAATCCAGAGGTGGGGTGGGTGGAGAAATGAATGGTAGTGGGGTGGGGAGGGCCAGAGAAGAGTAAATGTGGAAGGTATAGGGCGCGCAAGAGACAGACAACAGTCCGGCACGAGAGGGTTAATGGAAGGCTCTCTTCCAAGAGCAGTGTTTGTAGGATGTTTCTGTACTGAGACAAAGAGTCTGCAGAGGAGAGGCTGAAGGAACAGGAGAGCAGAGCTACCACCAATGGAGCAGGTCTCTAGGAAGACCAAAGGGAATGGGGTCCAAAGCAGAGGAGGAAGGGACTGGACGGGGAGAGGGACGCTTCTCCCACCCAGACAGGAGGAAGGAGGCGCCTGAAGAGCAGTGTATGGAAGTCAGAGGAAGTTGGGGTCCTCAATTTTATTAGTGTTCAGAGGCAAGGTCAACTGCTGGGAAGAAGACCTGGGAAAGCCCGGTCAGGGAGTATGTGAGGAGACAAGTGGAGAATTGGAGTATCAGGGAGGGAGCTTAGAATCAGGGCCAGGTAAGGAAGGATGGGGCACATGGAAAACTGGCCAGGCCACCCCAAGGGCCCAGCTGGGGCCAAAGACCATAAAGCTGTAGGAATTCAAGTCCACGTGATTGTATCATTTTCTCCTACAGCAACTTGGGGCCCCAAACTGAGGCGAGCAGACGCGCAAAGGCTGGCCCAGGGTGGGGCTGGGCAGAGCAGGGGCGACGGGAGGCTCGCAAGAGCTGAGGGTGGTGATGAAGGCCAAGTGACCAGAGGGTGAGACCATGGCCTCAAGGCAGAGCGAAAAAGGAGTGAAGTGAGAAGGGAATGGACAGAGTAGAGAAAACGGAGTGGGGTCCAGAAGTGAGAGGTCTCAGTGGAGGCAAAGAGCAGGAGTCTGAGTGGAAGAGAGGAGTGAGATGCACAGGAAGGCGGCTGAGGTCAGAGAAGACCATGCTGGAGTTCAGAGGCAGAGCGTTTCCAGGGATGACAAAGTGCTGGAATGAGGCTGGAATGAAGGTGAGGGTCAGAGAGAAGGGGGCATGGGGCGGGTCATCTATAGTCACGCCAAGATTGCTGCGGACATGGCAGGTCCTGGTTGGCAAGAATGGAGAGAAGGTTCTGAGGCCTCCATGAATGAGGGTCTGTGTGTGACTTGGGGACCAAAGGGAGGGGGCTTTCTGCCCGCTCTGGGGCGTGCCCTCCCTTTTAGGGAAGCCATCCTCAGGTCTGAGATGCTTTCAGAGTCAGGCTGGTGCCTAAGGCCAGAGTGTGGTGGAGGACTCCTCTGATCAAGGAGCCCTTTGGTTCTCCAAGGAGCTGCTCTGGGGGTCAGGTTGACAGCCTAGAATGGCAGGGAGATGTCCCCTTCAGCAGCCAGGAATTCACCTTCAGGGCTGACAAGGGGCCCAGCAGCCTGAGGCTCAGCCTGGCACAGCTTCCTCTGCAGGAATTAGTCCCCGACCTGGAGGTCAAGGCTGAGGGGCCCAGGTGCTACCAGTAGCACACCAAAACATCAGTGCTAATTCGCCATCTGCAAGGCCCTTGGAGGACTGTCTGGCTCACTGGAGAGCAGACACCCCCACCTTGAACCTCTCTAGAGAAGTTGGTTCTTCTCAGATTCCTGCAGCCCATTCCCCGGGCTGTCTTCTCCCCACTGCCACAGCTGGTGGCCACATGCCCCTGTCCTGACTCTGGATGGCCAAAACCAGGAGCTGAGCAAGGGCCAGCCCGACTCTCTCTAGGGAAGAAAGGGCAGCTGCTCAGAGGAGTCTAAGCAGAGAAAAGGGGGTCTGGTAGGGCTCTGGGGCCCAGACCTACCCGCCTTTCATCCACCACGATGTAGTTGCGCCCGTGTTTCTTAGTCAGGTGTGGGGCCAGGACATCAAAGCGGCGACGGAACTCAGAAAACACCATGTGGTCAGGGTAACCTAGAGAGAGAGCAGTCCAGGGTGTGCGTCAGCGCCTCACCTGCTCCCACATACCCCAGCAGCCTCGGGCGCCCAGGCAGCCACAGCTCGAGTCCCCGGAGGGGAGGAGACGGCTGGGGGAGGAGAGCCTGGGGTGGAGGCAGGCCCCGGACAGGGGAGCAGAGAGAAGGAGGCAGGGTGAGGGACAGGAGACAGGAGGCCGAGAGGACATGCAGGGCAGCTCCACAGCGGAATTACAAGGTTTAAAAAGGGAACTTGTTTCTTTCTTTCTTTTTTTAAGAAGGAAACAAGTTCCTTGTCAGTGAGGGTGTGAACAGGGGATGGCCGACTGCTTGGAATGCCATGGCAATGAAAGCCTGGATGACCTCTGACCTATGACTCTGTCATAACCCGGAGAGAACAATGTCTTCAGGACTTAGTAAGAAAAAAGGGGGGCACCAGAGAGTAGCTGAGAAGAAAAGTGCATGAGCTTGGGGGTGGAACCTGGGCGCTGGCTCCCTGTATCACGTGACCTTGGAGGGGTCACTAGAACTCGCTGAGCCTCAGTTTCCACATCTGTAAACTGGGCCTGACCACACATGGGGCATGGTAGTCACAGGACTTAAATCAGAAAATATGTAGAAAGCTTGGCTCACTTGGTGGCTACTCAATAAAATGCCCCCTTCTTTTCCTCAGTCCACTGAGGCCAGACATCGGAAAGGGCCCCCTTCCTACCCTCACCCTGACCTTGAGCCCGAGGCCACAGGACCAGAAAGACTTGCAGTCTCTCTCCCCAAAGAGCGGCACCTCTAACAGAGGTCCCCTTATTGTCCAGGCTGGAGGTCAGGGCAAGGGTGACAAGGCTTCTGCTTTGGAGCAAGGTCAGGGCGGTGGCCAGTGGGAGGTTCCGCAGTCGCCTGGGACACCAGAGCCCACGACAAAGGACTGAGAGACCCACTCCAACAAAGTCATAGAATCTCAAGCGAAACAAGGGTCTTAGAACAGACACAGACTTGGAATCTTTCAGACTTGGAAACAGGCCTGAGAGGTGGAGTGACTGACTGCCCAAGGCCACAAAGGACGCATGGCTGGAGGCAGAACTGGACTCCAGACCCGAACTCCTGACCGCCAGGCGGGGGCTCTCTCTACTGTGCTGGGCTGCCTCGCTCTGGGAAACCCTCCAACTGGGAGATGAGGCCGATGCATGTGCCTGATAATTGAAACAGGAGGCGGGGGCCGCTGAGGGGCCAAGACAAAGTGAGCTATTGATTGTATCTGAATAGCAATTAAATTGATGGGCCGGGATAGCAGGTCTGGACGCCTGGCATCTTAATTAATCATCAGCGCCATCGATAGTGGCTGGGGGCTGAGTTGGGCGGGGGGCCCTTCTGCTGCTGGCCTCATCGATCTGCTTGTTTGAGTAAAGCACATTGATTTTTGTTCAGAGTGGTAACAATCTGGTTTTGAAATAATAAACACCGACTCCATATCAAGATGTGGGGACAGATCGATGATTTATTTAGAGCAGGGTAGGGAGCCCATTTCCTGGCATGGCTGCTGAGGAAACGTGGTGGTGCCCGCGGGGATGCCTCAGGGGCACCCGGCTGTGAGTGGGTGGCACCCTGCCTGCTCCTCTAGCTAAGGAAAAGAGGGCAGACACCTGGCAAATTCATAACTTCCCACGAGGCATGAACTGGGGAGCTGGTCTGCCTGGGTCAGATCCCACTCTGCCACTTACGAGCTGTGCGACCTTGGGCAAGCTAACGTCCTTAACCTCTCTGAGCCTCAGTCTCCTCACTTGGGGATGGTAATCGAATCTACATCTCCTGAGGCTGCTGTGAGGATGAAGTGAGTTAGTGTGTCTGATGACTTCAGAACAGTACCCTGTGTACCTCGAAGGCTCCGAAGACATTAACTGCTGTTACTACTTATCCTCCCCATTCCCTCCTCCAGATGGGCCCATAAAAAGGGTTTGTCTGAACTTTCTGGGAAATGTAAGCACCTCAGAAAGACTCAGCACTTCATTCAGACGGCTCCACAAGGGCATCTACTGCTGCGGGCAGAGCTGACCCATCCAGGCCAGGGAAGGGGGGAGCTCTGGGAACAGGGCATGGGAGGTGGGGAGGGCGAATACCGAAGGGAGAGGAGGAGGAGAAGAGTCAGCAGAATGGAAAGAAAAAGGAAGGAACAGACTGGGCTGGAGAGATGAGAAGCAATCCTGCAGAGGAGGCACCGGAGCAGAAGAGAGATGGGGGGCTGGTTGGAGACAGAAGGGGAGCAGCATCCCTCTGGCCCCATGGGCCCATCTGAGGGATGGGGAGGGGCAGGGGCAGCTCCAGAAAAGAGAAGCAGGAGCTGAGAGGGAAGGAGGCCCCACCTTGGCGGTACATGCGCATGGCATCAAGCAGGCGGGAGCCTCGCAGCTGGGCACGGAGCAGGGGCACGTCCAGCTGCAGCAGCCCGGCCTCGCAGTGGTCTCCTGGAGGCAGGTCCAGCTCGCTGCTGCTGCTGACTCGGCGGGAGGAGGCAGAACGGGGCTCCCCGGCCCAGCCCTCTGCCACAGGCAGGAAGCAGTACACGAAATGCAGCTTCGACTTCTTGATGGTGTCAATGAGGGCATCCTGCCAAAGGGGAAGGGAAGGCCCTCAGCGGACTCTGATGGCCCAGCCCATGCCCGAGAGAGCAGGAACTGGTACCAGCAGCACCTCCACTCCTTGCAGGATGGCAAGGAACATGTTCTTGGCACATGCCAAGAATGTGCTAGGGCTGGACAACTCTGCCCTGACCGGGCCTGAGTTGTCACTCAGCAGCACCGGAGAGGGGACTCCACTGGCAGCAATCCAGTCAGAGTGAAATGCTGAGTGAGCCCTGGGTAACCTGAGCACGCCCAGACTGCCAGGGGCTACTTGCTGGGGTAAGAAAGGGTGCCGCGGCCCGGGCTGGCAGACTCACCACCTGCAGCTTTATCTGGATGCACAGCGACTTCTTCTTGACAGCCGCCATGCCCGTGGTGAAGGTCTTCCGCATGCTGGTGGCCCGGCGCAGCGCCAGCTGTGAGCCACCCTCCAGGCCCGCGATGGAGCCTGAGAGCACCGTGGCACTGCCTGCCCGGCCCAGAAACAGGTTGCTGATGATTTTTCTGCCAGAGGTGGAAGGGCAAAGGAGGGAGAGAAGTCACATGCATGGAGCAGTACAGGCCATTCCTTCTCCGAGCTCCTAGGAGCTCAACCACCGTGGCCAGGGGCCTGGGTTATCTGGGCTAGGGCGGCACGTCCCATGCCCTACAGAGGAACTGCAGACAAATCTCTAACTAGTGAGAAGAGAAAGCCGGGGATTGGAGAGAATGGGTGACGTGCTCTCTACCGCTAGGGAGGGCTGAGTTGGGGAGAGGGTTCCCAGGTGTCAGGAGACAGCAGAGCTCGACATTTTCTCACAGGAGACAGAATCTGCTGTCACATTTACTGTCCCCACCCCCACTAGGATGTGAACTCCACCAGGGTAGGGATCTGTGTTTTATTCACTGTCACTGAGTAGGTGCCCAATAACTGCCTATTGAATAAATGAATGAATGACAGGCATCATCTGACTGAGGGCTTTCTAAGGCTACATCTACCTTCTCTGAGGAATGTGCACAGGGGTGTTAGTCAGATGTAAAACTATAGGTCCCTCCAATCACGTCTAGCCCCACCTTTGCTCCAGGAGGCTACGCCCATGCCCTCAAGGCTGACTAGCCTTGCCTCTTGGGAAGTGGAGGCTATCACCCTTCTGGTGAGGGGGCCTGAGACCAGGGAGCCCCCGACAGCCCCGAGGAATGGGACATGGGCAGAGCGAGTGCTTTCCTTACTTCTGGGAGTCCTGTAGGAGCCGGGGGGCATTCTGGGTTGCTGGGTTTTGCTTGGTGTAGCTCAGCCAGCCAGCCACGTTGTACTCTACCCAGTTGGTGCCATGGCTGTGGCCCAAGAGAAAATGGCGTGCTTTGCTACTGCGCAGGAGGGGGCTTTGGCCTGGGGGTGGGAAAAGCAAGGTTCAGATCATCAGGGCACAGGCTCCAAAACACCCAGGGACTCAGTGAGCCCCCAGGTAGTGCCACCTGGACCTGTACAGGTGGATCCCCTGGGGAGGAAGCAGGGGAGCTGCTCTCCAGCAGTGCCTCTACCTTTTTTGTCACCCTCCTGGGGGCCGTAGTAGGAGAAAAGGCGTTCCAGGAGGGTATCTTCAGTGGCCCCTGGCACCAGGGCCTCCTCTTCCAATAGCCATAGCAGGCCCCTGGCCTCGTCCGTGCGGGCCAATGAGCGGACCTGTGGAGAAACAAACCAATCCCACTGTTTCCCACGGAGCTGTGGGGAAGGAGCCAGTGCCCTCGTCCCTAGCACACGCTCTAAATAGGCTGCACACCTACACACTGCACACACAGTAGCTCCCGCCACTCACTGCTGACACCTTGTGGAGCAGGTGAGCAGCAAGGAAAACGAGGAGGCCAGAAAGAGATGGGAGAAAGAAGCCCATGGAAAATATGATTCCTAGGACTCATGTCCAAAGTCACTAAAGACTGAAGGCTCCTTATTAAGCCACGCCCACACCCAGAGTCTCTCCTCCATCCTGGTCCTCTTGCAGGTCACAAGGGCTAGTGAGAGCCCCACGCTGTAGCCACCTCCCCGGGCATCACCTCCCAGAGTAAATGAGATAAAGGCCGTGAGCGTAGTGCATGGCCTAACGGACACTGTCAATAAGTGACAGCTGCGGGGTTAGCCCTGGCCCCCCAAGAGGGGAGCACCCAGAGAGGGCTCAGAGCACTGAGGGGCGTCATTGCAGAGACATAAACTCAAGTGAGAAAAGCGTTAAGACAGGTTTTGGAAAAGAAGGTGGAATTATTGAATTCTGACTTCTAATATCCCATGTAAGCCAAGCAGACTATGCCTGTGGCCACACCTGGTTTGAAGGTGTCTTTTCTATGGAATTCCCAAGTCTTCCTCAAGCAAGAAGAACTGGACTTTCCCCACATCCCATTCTGGCCCAGCCTCTAGGGACTGAGGGACAAGAGAAGTAAGAGAAATGCCATTTCCATCTCTTTGACCCCAGCTGCTGAAATCTCCTCCCTACAGCTGCCCAAGGGAGTCAGTGTGATGACCAGGAGGTGACCAAGGACCGATAGGTAACTTAGGTCCCAAAGTGACTAGAAATGCTAGCAGGAATGAGCAACAAAGCCATCGGATAATGAGTGGCAGTCTGGACACTGAGGGGCCCGCCTCCCTGGGGTACATCTGCCCAATGCCAAGGCCAATTAGAGAGAGAGAGCAGAGAAGGGAAAAAAATGGCCAAGCCCAATCCAGACTCACTGTCTGCCTCACTGCTGCTCCTAAGCCACATGGACTGACTTCCTCATACCTCCTGGGAATGGCAAAGCTAGAGGGAGGCCACCGAGGGAGCCCAGGGGTCAGGGGAAAAACTCTAGCTTCCATGGGGAGATGTGGATCTTGGGTACTTTAAGCACTTGTCCCAGGGGGCATTCGCTCTCTACTCTCCCCGGGGCTCTACCCCCTTGCTAGCCCGACAACAAGGGCCTCTCAACAAGGAAGGAGAAGGAGACAGGACTCAAAGCAGAGGAGGCAGGTCAGCAGCGTAGCAAAAATGTCAGTTCTTCAATAAAATACCTTATGTAATGTCCCTAATTGAAGACAATTACCAAATGCCAGGTGCTCATTAGGCCAGCCATCCCCAGACAGCAAGGTATCCAAGACACTAGTCCCAAGGGTGACAAAACCCATCCCCAAGGGCAAGAGCTCATATCCGCATGGCTCTCAGTGGGTGTCTGTGGCTGGTTTCCCTGTTTGGGTACAATGCTGCCTCTTCACCCGACTCAGCCAGGCTGCATCAGTCTTCTTGGGGACAATGGGAGGGAATAACTATGTCATCTCGGTCCAGCCAGGCCCTTGTTACCTAGGAGGAGACACCAGGGCTCTTGGCGGACACACCTGAGGCTCAGCCGGTCACAGGACAGGGCCTAAGCCCCAGCTGGTAAGAGAGGAGGCGGACCTTCCTGTCCGGCTCAGGCACTCAGGGGCCAGGGCTCCCCACCACACGAGGGCAGAAGAAAGTGCCACCTTCCTGGCCAACCTGGCGGCAGGGCCCATAGCTCTAAAGGGCCTGGATGCCGGGCCCCCACAGCCCCCAGTAGCACCACTGGCAGCAGCTCGTGCAGGGTGGGCTCTACTGGGAAAGAGGAATGGGAAAGGAGAGAGAAGGCCAGCCCAGGGCCGCGCTGGAACTCCTCCTACCAGCGACTGATGGGAGGCCTGGTCCACAACAGCAACAGAATCATCTGCGGCTGGCTCCAAGTCGTCAAACGCCAGCTCGATGTTCTCCTAGAAAGGAAGGCAGAGTGGCTGTGAGCACCAGCGTGGGCAGCTCTATGAGCAGGCTAGGAGGGGACGCTGGAGTCAGCAAGTCTGACCTCCTCTCCTATGCAGGAGCGCCCCTCCAGCAGCCCGAGTGACAAATGCTCGCCAAGGTACCTCTACCTCCGGACAGCTAAAATCCTTCCAACCTCTTTTTATACTGAGCTAAAGGCACCTATTTCTGTTATTCACACCCACAGAAGAGGCTACATGGAGTGGGCCGTTCAATTTCACCCACATCCTCAGGACACTTGAAGACAGCTGTCCTTTTCCTCCTGAATCTTCTCTCATCCCCGATAAATATCCTGCCCACGATCAATACCCCTCATTGCCACGTGAAGTAGGATTTCAGATCTCATTCCATCCAGGACAGCCTTTTATGAAGGGGCCCTAAATAATCAATCACCATCTTAACACATCAGGAGACAGGGAAGGCCAGGCCTGACGTGCATAGGCGGGAACTAACAGTGTCAATCACAGGGCTTAGGCGGCACCTTAAATGTGGGCAAGGAAGGGCTCCCAGGGACCCTGAATGTATCTTCAGCTTCTGGGAGAGCAAACTCTCCACCAAGTAAGAATACCCTGGGCAGGGAAGACACCTAGTACAGAGAGCACAGGCGGACAGACGTGACAAGAGAGTAAAAGCGGGGAGGGAGCGGCCAGCGGGGAAGGTGGTTCCTTCCTTCATCTACAGATGCCCCCTAAAGGGGGCAAGGCCAGAGGGTGAGGCTTGGAGGGCAGAGTGGGTAGGCAGAAGCAAGGTCAAGTACTACCTCCTTGTATCTTTCCAGCTCCTGCACAAAGGTGCGCTCGTGGAAGAGCCTCTGCAGCCGGTCCTGGGCGTAGTTGTGGCACAGTTCCTCAAACGAGGCTCCGCGGGCCGACCCACCCAGCTCAGGGTTCTGGAAGCCCGGAGTATCCACAATCATCATAGAGCAGAGTGAGTGCTGGCTGGACTTGAGAGCCCTTCACAGAGAGAGCCTGGGTCAGAGCTGGCTAGGGCAGTATCGCTGAACAGGCCCCGCTGGTCTGCCCCCGGTGCCCAGGCAGCCCAGCCCTGCCCCAAGCCAAGTTCCCATCCCTGCACACTTGCCCAAGGCCCTGGTGGGGAAGCTGTGCCTGCCTTGGCTTAAAAGGACAGTGAGCCCTCTGCTGGTGGAAGGTGGCTCTGTCTCAGCAGTCACACAAGCACTGAGGCATCGACTCCACCTTTGTTCCAAGGCAGGAAGCCAAAGAGTTCCTGGGCCCCGCTGCCTGGCACTCACCTGTTCACCAGAGAGACAAGCAGGGTGAAGAGCTCGCTGTAAAGGCCAGACGCCATGCCCTCTAAGCACTCCAGCGCACTCAGTTTGGGGCCTGTGGGGCAAGAGGATCAGCTGTAGCTCCTGCTCCCTGGGATCCCACCTGGGCATGTTCTCTGCCTACCCAGGGCCAAGGCCACAGGGGTCGTGGGGCTTCTTTTCTCCCTGATGAAGGCCCTATTCTCCCCAGCAGTTTCCCCACAGCAGAGACAGCAATGAGCCCCAGATGAGGCCTCCCAATCACACTCGCCAGCCAAGGGGCCCAGGATACCTGTACCATCTCCTAGGCTGCTCTCCTCAGGGCCCTGGCGGAAAGAGGTGGAGCGCTGCATGGTGCCACCCTTGTGCTGGTGCTTGAAGATGGACGAGGAGAGCTCCTCCAGGCTGCAGCCCAACAGGTAGGCAGCCTTCTGGGCCCACTCATGGCGGGCAAACTGCTTGCGCCCAGCTATGGGGTAGAAAAAACGATCTGGTATCTTGGGTCTTCCTCCTTAGGCCATTCGTTTGGCTCCCTGTTCCCACAGGACTGGGGAGTGAGTATCTTCCAGAGGCATCACTAGACTTCAGGCAAAACAAGGTCAGCCAGCAGCTGCCAGCTTCCTGTGTTCCTCAGGGGTGGAGAGAATGAATGGGCCCTAAAAGAGGAGGTAACACCACACTGCTGCCACCAGAGGGCAGCTTCACCCTGTAAGCTTCAAACACCCTTTTAGAGAGGGCTTGGCTGGGGGCGGTGGGGGAGGTGGGTGCCAACTTGGGGACATACAGTCAGAAGATGAGCCAGCCCACCCATGATGAACACTGAGATGCACCTGTGCCTTGGGGGGATATCAGGAGAGAGTACAGTGCTTTCTCCTTCCATGGATGCATTAGGTTCCTCCCTCTTAATACCTCCAGGCATCTGCCAGGGGCTGCTACAAACACCCACCCATGGCCCAACAGTGAGGATATGAAAGAGCCTCAGAGGAAAGGGAGAGCCCACGCAGACAGACGTGCCTCAGCCAACATGTGTCTAATCATGGCAATTAAGGAAAGCTAACAAGAAACAAGGTTTTACCTTCAGCAGTTTCTGTAAGGCAAAGGACCAGCATGCAGCATGCAAAGAAAAACAGCATGTTAGCAAACAGTCATTGACGGAGGCCGCCAGGCCCACAGGAGGGGACTGTGGAGGGTGGGAGTGTGTACGGATAAGCAGGCAGGAAAACACAACCCGGTTCAGACTCACACACTCAAGCTCACTCACATTCTCAAAGGAATGTGTGAATGTAATCTCACTTTCACACACACACACACACACACACACACCTCCAAAGACATTCTAACACACACACACACACACACACACACACACACACACACACACACACACCCACCCCCCCCCCCCCTGGAAAATCCTGGAATCTCTGCAGAGGTCACAGACCCTGCTCAGGAAGGCCCATGTGCTGACACACCCAGAGCTTCCGCCCACCCCCCTGCAGTCAGCACTGAGCAGGGTTATAGGAAACCTGGGCTTCTCTCCTCCTCAGAATGAAAGAACTTCCTTAAGACGCAGCCAGACGTCCACCCACAGTCTGGAGAACTTCTTTCACTCACAGCCTGCTTCCTTTTTGGTGGGGACACCACTTGCTGGGATCGTAAGGAGCCTAATGTGCCCGCCCACCCATCAACCAGTGCTTCTCTGTACCTGCTGAGCAGCCTGGGGACCTTCACATTCCAAAGGAAGATGAAGTCAAAGCCCAGGTGCTGTTCAGAGGCAGCACCCCTTTCCCTAAACTGGAGGGGAAATCGGTGCCCAGAGCAGCCGCCCGTCACTGTAATCCCAGAGGAAGGCAGCAGAGCTCTTCCAGGCCAGACCAGCCAGGGGTATCCAACTTTTGGCGTCTCTGGGCCACACTGGAAGAAGAGTTGTCTTGGGCCACACGTTTAAATACACAAACATTAATGAAAACAAACAAAATCTCATAATGTTTTAAGTAGATTTACGATTTTGTGTTGGGCCGCATTCATAGCCATCTTGGGCTGCATGTGGCTCAGAGGACACGAGTTGGACACCCCTCCTTCCATTCACAAGCCCCCAAGCGCAAGTGCTGAAGCTGCAGCCCATCTGTTACCACGGTGCCTGCTGTCCCCTAGCGGCCTCCACCCTGACATGCAAGGGAAAGAGACACCTGCTACCAAACCAGTGGAGAGAAGGGTAGACTCAGAGAAAACTGGCCTTAGGAAGCTCCAGGAAGCAAGCCCACCCTGCCCCACCCAAGCCCCATGGAGGGCACAGTTAAAGGTTCCAGGATCTGGATTCAAAACAGATAGAAGGAGCTATTAGGGGGACTTCGAGAAGCCCCACAGCCAACAGGTGCCCTCTCCACCTTCAACCTCAGAGTTTCTCCCAGGCCAGGCCCCTCCATTATGACAGACAAGCCCAGCGCCCAAGGAGAGCCCAGGGCAAGCACCAAGACATGGCCAGGGTATCCCTACACCCTTGGGAGGGGCCAAAGTCAGTTACCCGCTGGCTCCTCGGGGACTTCTGTCAGGAAGGGAACAAGAGGAGAGTTATTCCAGGGGTACCATCAGCGTGGGGGCTCTTCTCGCTCCCCTCAGCCTCCCAGCGCCCACCCCCTGCTTTCATGGTGCTCCTTGTCACCGCCACCGAAATCCAAGGCTCAGGCCATCACTGCCAAGAGGCTTCTCTGGGTGTGGGGAGCCTTCTGTTCTGATGGGGGTGCTGGGAAGAGGCACAGTGAAGGGGGGGTCTCATAACAGAAAATCTGTGCTGGGCAAGGACCAACTGGGAGTGCGAAGGTCCTCAAAAGGTCTCTGGAGCAACAAGCCAGGCTTTGGGGACCCACTGCAGGTTACCTTTGGTGGCTCCTGCGGCCCCCAGGTGGTAGATGGCAGCCAGGATGAGCCAGCAGGCTTTCTGCTCATCGGGGGAGACGCCCAGCACCTTCATGGCCGTCTGCAGCTTACTGAACTGCTGAGCCGCCTTTTGCTTCTCCTCAGGCTACAGGGACAGGCAGGCACACCGGCACCGGATCTCAGAGGGGCTGTCCCCCCAACCCCACCGCCAGCACACCCCCATGCCACCGGCCCCTCGGGCAGGGCAAGGCTAGGGTAGGGCTGCCCAGCTGGCACTGGCCTTCTGCTGTTCCCACGGGGCACTCCGGGCCATTGGAGGCTTCTCTTCCTCCCAAGGCCCAGGGCTGTCAACCCAGTCCCCACAGGCCCCTCACCTTGGCCAGTGGCACAATCCCGAACACATTGTTCTCTGCCAAGTGGTTCAAGTGGAGCTCTGTCCTAGGGGTACAAGTGAGGCGTCAGCACAGAGCTTGGTCCCCACGCAAAGGCCACCTGCCCACCAAGGTGATGACGGACAAACAGCTTCCAGACTCTGAGGTCTGCCTGCCCAGCCTGCCCTACTGCCAGGCCGGAGGCTACTGGCGTTCTTAACTGGTCTGGACACCAGGGCAGAGCACGGCCTCCCTGGGACAGGTCACCAGAGATGTCCTGGTGAGAGTGTCTAGTCAGATCCCTGGAAGGGAGCAGGAGTCCTGCCTGAAGGGTGAGTCCAGCCAGGACAGAGACTGTGTCCTCAGTTACAAGAAGAGCTAAAGAGGCTCATGCCCTAGGGCTGCTCGCTCAGCCTGATCATTTATCCTTCCATTCAGTGAACATGAATAGCAGGTCTGCAGGTCTGCAGGTCTAAAGGGAGGAGCCTGGCAGAGGAGCCAACCCAGGGGCGTGGAGGGCCAGCCTAGAGGGAGGGCCCTGAGGGGGTTAGGCTTTGGGCCCCACGCTAGCTGCGTGACTGCAGGCCAGTCCCTGACCACCTGTATCTCAGTGTGCTTTCCTCTCTAGACCTGGCTCCACAGGTAGCAGGGGTCCCAGCTAGGAACTGCACCCCTTACACACAACCAGACCCCTGTGTGCAGGGCTTAGGGCCCCTCATCTTGCAGTTCTAAGGGCCTAGGTACGCAATAAGCAAATGGTGCGGGATGCAGTCGAGTGGCAAGGGCCAGGAACTTTCAGCGGGCTGGGGTCCAAAGCCCCCTCCCGGTTCCCTCTGTCCCATCGCACCTGAGGGTACCATCCGCGCAGGCCAGCAGGTAGTAGAAGACATTGAAGGTGGCCTCGCTGGCTGGGCGTCGAGCCACACGCAGCTTTTCCAGAAGCATCGTCTGTGGCACAACAGGAAGGGTATGGGCAGAGGGGGGCAGTGCCAGGAAAAGCCTCCCCCACACCAGAAGGAACTGGCCCGTGGGAACAGGAAGCTACTTGTTCTTCTCCAGGTGCTCAACCAGAGGCCAGATCACCTCTGGGGCAAACCCGGAGCCAAGAGAAGGACAGGCCCAGCTCGTGGAGGGACACTGCCACTCTGCCTAGTCCCAAAGCACAGCTTTCGTGGAAAGGTGGACACTTTGTGGTGAGAGATTTCACTCAGCTGGGATGGGAGTCAGCCTTGGCTGGGCATTACGTTGCCGACAAGCCAGTCTTCCCCGGGTGAAACCTGCCTGAGAGAAGCCCCTGGGTGCAGTCAGGGCTCGGGCAGGGTGGGGCAGGAGGCTGAGCCTTGCCCATCCAGGGCAGGAGGCACGGGGAGCTGCCCTGCCAGTGCCAGGGTCTGTTCTGTTGGGGCAGAATCCCAGGAGAATGAGGCACAAGAGAGAGCCTGATTTCTATGGCATGAAACCAGGCAGACAGTCTCCTACCTCCCGGAGTGTCCCCTCACCTGAATGGAGGCTGAGGCCACCTGGCCAGCTTGGTCAAAGTCCAGGGAGAGGATCTGGGAGAAGCGGGTGGCATTGCCATTTATGATGGTGGGGCTGTTCCCAAAGGCTTCCAGGAGGGTGTACAGAGCCTGCCACTTCTCCACTGCAGAAGACAGGCCCCGGGCCATCAGGAAGGCCAGGCGCACAGAGAGGCCAGGGAGAGATGGGCCTGTACCTGGGAGGGGCTTCCATCCCCACCCTCTCTCCCGAGCCCCTTCTCAGTCTCTCAGCTGTCCCTGCCTCACCAGAAAACACCTTGTTCCCGCTGGTGCCTGCGATGGTGGCCAGGTATTGCACCAGATGCTGGCAGCTGGTGGTCTTGCCACTGCCACTACTACCCAGGAGGACAATGGACTGGTCCTGGCGGCTCATTAGCATTGCCCTGTATGCAGTCTGTGCCACGGCATAGATGTGGGGTGCCATGTCCTCCCGCCGACACCCCTTGAACATGTGCATCACCTTGGGCAAGAGAGGGGAGGAAAGGACGGGCGGGCTCTCAGCTGGTCGCACTCAGACGCCCTCAGCTCGAGGTCCGTGTCATTCTGGGCCTTTCAGTCGGGGTAGCGGAGGGATTCTGAGGCCAAAGCCATGCAGGAAATGCAGAACTGAGCTGTTTCTGGCCTCTGATAGGGGTTGGGGAGGGGCTTTCTGTCCTCACCCCTTGAAATGACTCCTCCTCCCAAGGTCAACTGTGAGAGTGGACAGGAGCCCATGGGATGCCAAGGGGAAGGGGCAGAGCTGGTTAAAGGTGGGGTTGGCAGTGGGTGGGGGGGGTCCAACATGGTTGCTCAGAAGGCATCGCACCTTCTCAGAGTACACGGCGGGGGCCCCACGGGGGCTGAGGACGAGCAGGCTGGGGCCGGCGTACGTGTGCAGTAGGCTGGCGCCATAGCGCTGGCGCAGGGTATGCAGGACACTGGATTCATTGAGGTACACCAGTGAGGCCAGGTCTTCTAGACGGTCGCAGGAGGGGGCGTTAGCCTGTGCGACAGGGCAGGCAGGAGGGCACTGAAGAAGCAGGACCTGTCTGCACCGGTGGGGGACAGGCCTGCCCTGCCCGGCCACCTCCTGGGCCCGCCTCCAGCCTCCTGCCAACCTTCTCTACGTCATCCTCGTCCACATCCAGGACGGCTCCATCATGGTCCAGCTTCACACGCACCTTCCCCTCGGGCAGGCTGAGCTCCTGGGATTTGAGCTGACTGGCTGCAGAGTGGGGCAGGCCGTCAGACGGGGGCCTGGGGAGGCTTTCCCACCCTCTTTGGGCCCTTTTTGGTCCTGCCTCCTTCTCCTCACTCACCACCTGGTTCTCACCAGATGCCGAAGGAACCCCAGCCCTGAAATCTAGGAGGCCCGGGCGCCCACTCCTGCGCCTCCCTGGACTCACCCAGTGAGAAGCCATCCTTATGGACCAGCCACACCTTCTCTGTCTCGTGCCAGGCCTCCTCGGCTGCAATCTGCTCTTCTGTCTTCACCTGCCAGAGGAGGGGAGGTCAATAGTCAGACCCTGCTCTGGAAAACAGGCAGGGACAACAGGAGGGAGGAGATGCTCCAGGGGAAGGGCTTCCAGATGAGCCCCTGCTCGAGGGGGACGGTTGGGCAGCAGACACTGAACAGGGAGGGACCTCAGAGGTGTCAGAGGAAGAAGATGGGAAAGCCAGGAGGGAGTGGTGGTCCTGAGGAGCCCTGAGGACAAGGACACAGAGCTAGTGACCATGCCAACCTTGAGGGTTTAGCAGGACAGTGGCACGGAGGAGAGCAGACCCTAGGAAAGAGGGTCAGCAGGTTCTCCCTTCAGCTGCCCTTCCCCCCGCCACCCTGCGAAGCCCGTGGGATTGGTATCCTAAGTCTATCCCCCTCGCCCTGGGCCACAGCTACCGTGGCCTTTCAGGCCCAGCTTCTCCCTCATCCTGACAGGCCCTCTCCTTCAGCAGCTGGGAAAGGGCATTGTCTCAAGACCCAAGGAGAGTGTCTACTGAGGACTCTGCAGTGCAAGATGGGAAGTGGGGCCTGAGTCCTCGTGTGGGCCAGGCCTTCCCCTCCAGAGTGTGCTCCACAGGGTGGGGCGGTGCCCAGCCGCACCCGCGGCCTCCTCAGAAGGCGGCGGGCACACAGGTCCACGTGGACGTGCCAAGGCCACACAAGGGCATGCCCAGAGGTATGGGGGGTGGTGGAGAGGGGCAGCACTGCTCTACCAAACACAGGAGGAGACTGCATGCCACACGGATGGGCACCAGAGTGGGTACAGAGGGGCTGGGGCCCCCAGGAGGCCCCATGTGGTGGCCCATCAGAAAGAAGCATTTGCAGACGCTGCCGGGGGGGGGAGGGTGGGGTGGGGGGGCTGGGCAGACAGGAGACAGGCCGTTCAGGTTCCTTTTGCTGTGTATGGGTGAAAGGGCAGCAGGTCTCGCTGTGGCCCTGCTGGGGAGATGGCCCCACCCAGGACATGGAGCAGCCATCGGGCTGGCCCTTTCCCCTCACTGTCTTAAGACCCTCAGCTGTGAGGTACAAGTAGTCTCTAGAGTCCCCCACCCTCACGAGACCTGGGGCGGGTGCACTGGTGCGGGATCGAGAAGGACAAGGACACACAGTAAGAGGGAGCATTTTCTTTGCTGTATTTCTGAGCTGAACGAAAGAGACTGGGTTCCACTGGCAGGTTGGGTTCCGGCCCCAGAGACCTCCCTCCCTTGCTGACTGCCCTTCCCGGCCACTGAGTGAGAAGGCTGGGCCACACCAGAGGCCTCGGGCTCGGGCACTCACGGCCAAAGATGTTCCCCTTCATTTAGGAGGGGTCACTACGGGGTGTCACTATTTTAAATTGTTAAATTAAGATATTTAAAAAAAGGCTGGTTTTTTATGTTTGAAGAAATGTAACTTTATAGAACAAAATTATGTTGTGTGTTTTTAAATCATGTGAGGCAGGTAAAACCTGTCTTGAATGGGTAGGTACATTCTATGGGTCAGGTGTTTGAAGACTGACATATGAGGTGACGTCAAAGGGTCATGGCCTGTCACTAACTCCTCTAGAGCTAATCTGAAGGTGGGTTTCCACAGTGGCCTGCAGGTGGAGATAAGAGAATGCCACGTCTTCAGGCCTGGGAGGCGGCCTAGGGGTGGTGGTAGGGACTCAGACTTTTCAGCTTTCTCTCTCCAGAGTGAGCAGAATTAAAACACCCAGAGACCAAAACTCTGGCCAAGCCCTTGGGCTCCAGTGGCCGAGAACCATGAGCCACAGAGGCCACACCTGGGCGGTGACATAGTCTAGACACTCCTCGGGGCCTGGCACAGAGCTGCCCCATCTCACACTCCTAGCACTGCCTCCCGGAGGGTCCCACCAGATAACAGGTGGGGACCAGAAGGGGAAAGAGGCCTTACACTCCAGCATGAGGCCCGAGCACAGACACCAGCCCAGGTGCAGGCCAGGGGTGGCAGGTGGTCACCGGAGGAAGCGGAGGGCTCCTGAGGCGGGCAGGGACACCCTACCTGGCTGTGGGCAGGAGACGCGGCCTCAGGGTCCAGCTACCAGCAGCAAGCAAAGAAGAGAGAAGAACAGGGGTGAAGGCAAGCAGACCACTGGCACGTCCCCTTCTGCAAGCACCCAGGCACAAGTGGGCGGGCACTCTCAGGCTGCCCACGGTGCAGGGTATAGGTGCGAGTCACGTAGCACCAGAGGGAAGTTGTTGGCCTGGGCAGGTGAACTGAGCCCAGGATAGGCCAGACGGGGAAAGAGAGGCCCAGCCTGGTGAAAACAACTGTCACCATCAGACTTCTCAGAGATGATGCTCTGGTAAGTCACTCCTGTGGCCTGGGCAGGAGTGTGCCACCCGGGTCGCGTTCTCTCCTAGGCTGGCCACCTAGTCCATTCTGAGTCCGGCTCCCCTTCTGGGTGCCACCAGCCCAAGCCACCTCCCACATCCAGGGCCTCTTCCAGCCGAGCTTCCCTGTAGCCATAAGACCCAGAACAGGGCTGTCCCTGACCTTCACACAACACCCCCCCCAGGATGCCACTCCCCCTCCAAAGCTGTCTTGTAGAAACATCCTCCCAGCACCTGTGACACAGCAAGACCGCTGGTAGCCCCAAGTCTGATACCCCTTCCTCAGACCCCCACAGCACCACTCCCAGGCAACCGTATGACCCACAGTGACCCATCCAGGTCCACGTGCCAACTGCCCGAGAGTCAGGGCACGTTGACCTCTCTGCCTCTGTCTGGTCACTTAAAGGCCCTTCTGGACAGGAAGGGGAATCAGCCAGGCCTTGGACCTTGCCTGTTAGAAACGGACAAGGCGTTAACAGGCCTGCCTGGGTCTGGAGAGCTGGGGCATCAAAAAAGGGGTGCCGGCTCCCTGCCTCCGCACCCACCAGCCCTGGGCACTGAGATATGTCCCCCAGCGCCCTTCTCTCCTTTCTTGAAGTGGGGAGACCGTTGTGAGGACCCTGGGATGCCACGGGGCCTCCTCTGCAGGCAGGTGCTCCTGCACACAGACATGCTCAGTCTGGGCGCCAGCCTCAGGGGAGAGGTGTGCCAGGGACTGGGAAAGTGCACGCGACAGGTGGCATTACAGAAGCTGTGAAGATCCTCTCGAGCCGCTGGCGGGCCTCCTCTGCGGGGCTCAGCCGGACCTCGGGGGCAGCTCCTGTCTAGAGGTCAAACCACTATTAGTCCTGGCCTGGGAAGTGGTGGGGACACAGCATGCCAAGCTTCTAGCCCGGGAAGCCGCTAGGACCCAGTGGGTAACTGTGAAGTAGGGTCAGGAAGGCAAGCCAGGCACAATGTGAGTTTTTAAACTATCAGGTAAGAAAAAAAAGGCACCTGAGAGTTCTGAGTTTCTTCTCACCATGTGAACCACTTCAGCGACGGGATGGCCCTACTCTTCCACACACCCTCTGGCCCCTGCCGTCAGCCCAGGGGACAGGTGGCTGAACTCCAAGCAGAGCTCTTCTCAGCCCCCAACTCCACCCTAGTGAGAGGCGGAGGGACAGGGAGCCACGGGGGGGAGGGGGCAGCCGGCCCCAGACTGGGCAGGTGATGCTCTCGCTGGGCTCCGCAGAGGTCTTCTCGGGGACTGATGGTTTGCCTCATGCTCTGCCCATCAAGCCAAAATGCCCTAGCGAATTCCTGTGCACCAGAAGGTTATGTCCCTGATTCTGAGTGAGCCAGGAGGGGTGGGAAGAGCTGCAGCCTGCTCTACTCTAAGTTCTTCAAAACCCAAGAAGAATGGAATGGGAGCAAGACAGGTTCTGGGGCCTTAGGAATCCCAGGGGCCGGACACAGCACCACAGGGCTTTAGGCTGTGCCCTGCCCCTCATCCCCACCCCTCCCCTTCCAGCCGGAAAAGGAAGGAGCGTGCAAATTACAGAGAAGCAGTGATGAAACTTGATACCCCTCCTCCCCACAAACACAGACCCCAGGCGGCCTGAGAAGGGTTTACCATGGAAGCTTAAAGAGCGCTGTCCCCAACCCAGGGACTGGCCAAGCAGGCAGCACCTGCCTAGGGAAAGGGATGGACTGATCCTCCTTGTTCCTTCTCCCTGTCCCCAACCTCCTGTCTCACCCAGAGGGCACTCTGCGGACAGACAGGGCTCCAGACCCAGAGGGGGGCCACTGTGCCCGTTAGCCACTGGGCACAGGGCTCCTCTAGAGTCCTGCCGCCAGAGGGGGCTGCCAGCCAGGCCTGGAGGTCGTGATGGCCGCGATGCCATTAGTCACTGCTGTTGTTAGCCTCCCTGTCAGGACTTCCCTTTATTGGTGGAGTGGACCTCCCGCCCCCCACGTGCCAGGGACTGGGCTGGGGATGTTCATTTATTACCTGAGTCACCTCTAACCTTCACAGCAACCCTCCAAAGCAATTCCAAAATCCACACCCCCCCCCCAAACAAAAGATTCTTCTTAACTATTTTGGTGGCAAAACCCGCTTCTTTATATTCTACCCCTCTGCAGAGTAAACATCCATAGGTTTTGCTGTGGAAATATTAATGCATTTGGTTATGAGTTGCTGCTCATTATGTACACCATATGATATTCTAAAATGTAAAAATCACTAATTTCCAAAACACTTTTGGCCCCAAGGGCTTCAGAGGAGGAACTGAGTTGTCCCCACCTGACAGGTGAAGGCTCAGAGCTGGGACCTTGTCCAGACCCTACAGGAGGCGTGTGGCTGGGATGCTAAACACAAGCAGGCCGCCTGACTCCACAAGTTCTGGCTCCCACCCTAGCACTGATCTGCTAAGCCTCTAGATCTTCATTTGGGGTCTGGAGCCTCAAACTGACCCCATGTAGCTGAGGACCAGGCCCCGACTCCCACGGGACAGCAGCATGCTGGTTAGCAGGGCCCATCGCAGAGCCCAGGCCACCACAGGCTCTGGCATTAGGTCCCAGAAAGCCACGCGGGCCCACCGTCAGCAATGGCCTGGGCCCAGACTCTCAGTCATGCGGGGCTTTGTGCAGGGGCCTTAGCAAAGCCAGTTGTGAGGGTGCCTGGCCCTCAAGCAAGGGTGGCCAGGGGCATGGGAGATTAGTGACACACTCGGGTACCTCCTGCGGCACGTCAGGGGCTGGTGACTTGGACTGCTGCAATCCAGCGAGGTTCGACTTCGGGCTAGTGGAGCCTGGGACGGCCAGCGTTTCTGGAGGGGCTGGGGAACACTGCTTCTCTGGGGTGCCAGGCTTGGCTGGGGAGCCTGGGTTGGCTGGGGAGTCCGCCACCTGTGGGGAGCCTGGTTTCCCCAAGGAGCCTGGCTCCTGGCTGGTGGGCTTCTCCCCCTTCCCAGGAGCCTGCTTGCTGCGGGGCTTGTGGTCCTTGCTCCTGCCCCGAGACATCAGGCTCCTTAGGCCCACGGACAACTCATCCTTGGCCGTCTCCTTCTTCACTTCAGGCTTAGGCAGAGCAGGGGGAGGTGGTGGAGGTGGAGGTGGCGGCTTGGGACCAACAGCTGCCTTTTCCACCCTCTTGCCTCGAGCTGGGTGCTCAGGGGATTTGACTCCTCTGCCCGGAGGTTCCCTGGCACTCCCAGGCTCCTCGCCAGGCAGCACCTTGCTGACCACCTTCCTCATTGCATTCGCCACCTTTTTCCGGGACAGGCCTGGGGCCTCCTCACTTGGGCCTTCTGTTGAGGTAGCACCCAGGCCATTCATGGCGGGGGTGGGTGCAGGGCTCTTGGTTGTCTTGGGAGTCTCTGTGGGTACAGGACCGGTGGGAGGCTGCGGACTCTTAGATGGGCCACTGCCGTCCTTTGTGCTGCCCTCTAGCTACAGTCACACAGATACAGGCAGACATTAGCATTAGCCCCTGTGTCCCACCCACCCCATGCAGAGGAAGTGAGAGGTGCGGCCTCACGCCCAGCTCTGGAACAGACCCTCTATTTGTGCACCGAATAATGAATAAGGCAGAGCTCCAAGAGGCTCTCCATCACCCAGATAGGTAAACTGCATCTAGGAGTGTGGCGTCCCTCTCCCACGAAACACAAGCAGGTACTGCTGTCACCTGCCATCTATCCCCAGGCTTAGCATGGAGCCCTGAGATGCTGACACAGAGTGTCCAGAGGCCCATGAGGTGCCCATTACTGGCTTTCTGTCAGGGCAGCGACTGAGCCTCAGTCCAGGTGAGTCCACGCCCTCACAGCCCAAACACAGCAGAGGCGAAGCACGGAGAGGTCAAACGATCAATTGCTGGGCCTCACTCTGGGCCTTCCTGCCTCTGTGGTCCCTCCATCACCCTGTTTGCTGGGCAGTCAGACCCCGAGTCTGCTCCTCCTGACAAAAACAGTGGTCAGGGAGCAACTCCTGGCCCCCACATATGCCAAGCCTCCTCCCTTCCTGCTCCTCTGGTCTACACCACTGTGCCCTCTCCACCTACTGTCTCCTCTTCACCCACATTTTCCAGGGCTGCGGAAACCCAGTGCTGGCCCAGGAGGCTTCCAACTCATCCTGCTCCTGTCGGTCTCTCTACAGTTTTCCTCCTGCAAACTTCTCAAGGGTTGGAGGCCTCCTGGCTCCCACAGTGTATGTGTGGAATGTGGGAGGGAGAGAAGGCAGCTGTGGTCCACAAAGGGTTAAGCACTCAAGCTACCACAGCTCCACTCTGCGCTAGATCTGGGTGCCTGCCTCAGGCAGCCTCTCAGCCTCTGGGCACCCAGGAACTGAATGGGGTTCGCTGCAGGCTCCACTCCACATGGTGCACCTACGCTTCCCCCAACTGCTAGGAACTGTCTATGGACCCAAGAGCCTGCCACTGAGAAGGCCAGGCTGGCTAGAGGCAGGGCAGAGCTTCCTGCAATGCTGGCCACATTGCCTGGGGGAGCAACCTAGGGGCTCCTTGCTGGTCAGGCAAAGAGCTGCCACTAATGAGCTGTGCTTGAGCCCTTGTTCCTCAAAACAACGACCTTGGTTCTAGGGTACACCTGAGCTCTGGACTCTGTGAGGGGTTGGCTGCCATCTCTGCTTGGATGTAGGAAGATGCTCACAGAGTGGCCACTATGTGGAGAGGTTGCCCCAGGTACTGAGCAGAGCTGAGCCAAGTGGCCTCAGCTGCATTGTGGCCCTCCTGCAGGGGAGGGGAGGGGAGGGGAGGGAAGGGCTTGAAGGTACTTATTCTCAACCTCTTGGACCAAGAGTGCTCTGTGGCCTTGCCAGGGCACTGCGGAGCTGGCTGGTGGCCCTAGCTGCTGGGTCCTACTCGCCCCCCCTTTCTAGCGTTCCTCCCTCTGGGCCCCCCCAACTGCAGATGATGATGACAATGATGAGAGGAAAACAACTGCTAACCATCATACAGTGCTGATTATATGCCAGGCAATCTTCTAAGCACCTTACATGGAATTTTCACAAAAAACCTGGCGTACTCCAAGACCCCCGCTGCCCACGTCTCAAACATGTCCCCCTGCAATCACAGGCTGCCTTGCAGGATTGTTTACAGATCTGGCAGAAGCCACAATGCCTAGCTAATCAAGTCTCAGTTCAATGAAGTGGGGGAGCCGGGCCGGCACCGTCTGTGGCGATGAAGCATGGATCTGTTCTGCGGCCCAGAAATGCTCCAGAGCCCTGGGCACTGCCGCCCCCTGCGCTGACAGCAGCCCTCTCCCAACTACACTTGCCTAGGCTTACCTCTTCTGGAACTGTCTCTCTTCTCTTGCCTTAAAAGAGTCCAGCTTTGTTCAGGGTCTCTATCTGAAGGCAGAATGACTGGGGTAGGGGCGGGGTAGGGGCTGGCTCGGGCCCCGGGCAGCTGGGGCCTGCCTCCAGGTCAGCCGCAGCAAGCAGCTGACGGGGTCTTGGGGAGAGACAGTAGCAGCTGCAGCACCTCCCTGCCCTTATCTGGTGCCACCCAGTGCAGGACGAGGAGTCCCAGTAGCTGCTCATCTGGTGCTCCCAACCTAAGAGTTTGCCCCCCCTAAGCCTATCCTGCCCCAAAGGTTCAGGAAAGCAGAACTAAAGGCAGGGACTAAAGGGGTGTGGGTGGGAGAGGGTCTCCACAGTGCCTCAGCATTCCCATGGGCTTCACTCGCCCCAGGTTAGCATCGCACAGGTGGCACTTTCGGCCCCTCCTGGTATTCCCTCTGGGCACCCACACAGAAGGGGCACCACGCCATGCCTGCCTGTTCCGTGGAGCGGCCTCCCAGGCTAGGCTGTGGTGGGCACACCCTCACACAGGGGGCTCGGAGAAAGCACTTACAGCCCCTTCCTCCTTGCCAGGAGGGCCAGGCTTCGGCAGAGTTTTGTCCTCCTCTTTCACCTGAGGGAGCAGACAGAGAAGTCACTGGCAGGTCAGGGCTGGGGGCCCAGCACGAAAAGCACAGAGGGCAAGCATCCCACGGCCAGGAGAACTGGGGCTACGGACCTGGGCAGCAGATGTACTGGGGTCAAAACTGTCCTGTGACAGTATCAGGAATGAGGAGTCTCTGTGGGGGCCAAAGTCAAGGGCCTCTGCCCTCGGAGACCAACCACGTGGCCCACTGGGGCTGTCTAATGAGGTCTGCCCATGAAAGCAGCAACCTGGCCTTGGATGCAGGGTGGAGAGAAAGATGCAGTTTATTCAACTCAGGCTGAACTACCAGAGTCATTCCAGCTCAGAGGAGAGGGGGTCTGAACAGGGGCTCCCTGACCTAGGGGATGAGGAGGGGGCTTGCCCCCATTTGGGGGCCCGCAGGGGCCTGCAGAGCTCAGTGCAGTAAATGGACGGCTCCCCAGGGCTGGCTCCGGCTCCTGTCTAGGCTCCACGCGATGTCCCTCAGCACAGAGCCTGAGGCCTTCTCAGCCAGATGGCTGGGCTCTGGCTGGAGGCAGAAAGTGGGGCAGAGGCAGGTTTTCAGGAGGCCAGATATCTTCCCAACCTCAGACCCACAAACTGCCAACCAGGCAGCCAAGGGAGGGAGCCCCAAGGCCGGGGGGTGGAGTGTGGAGGCAGGAAAGATGCCTAAGCTCTGGCTGCTCTGGCCCGGATTCATGCTCAGTCCAGGAGCTGGCTGGCCCAAGCCAGAGGAAAGAAGCAGAGGCAGGGGCCAACGGCAGATGCCAAAACGATCTGCAAAAAAGGGACAGACAATATGGACGCTCTGGAGATTCCTTCCGTTCAGAGGCTGGCTCAGAACACACCCGGAGCGGCCAGGCCTCCAGGCTGGGGGGACCTGCTCCCCTGCCCCTCACTTACATCTCTCCCTCCACAAGCTGAGGCAGTCCTAGTGGATTTCATTTCTCTTCTTTACTTACGTTGGACTATAGAGAAAGACAGGTCAGTTACCAGCCTGACCCCACCCCCACCTCAGCAGGCCTTTCTTTCCCAGCACAACGTGGTAAGAGGAGTCCTTGACTCCTAACGGAAAAGATCCTCAGAAACTCTTCCGGGTCCTGTTAATTATCCACCTGGGGAGGACTCTCTGTTGATAACCAGCTTCCAGGCTAATTCTGAATCTAATTAGCAGTGCCTGGGGCACTGACCAGCATGATGGCCAAGGTGCTTTTAAAGCTGCATCTTGCCCACAGAACTCTTTTCAATGGGCTCGAGCTTCAAAGTTAGTCCGCACTGCCAGAGACGGTAATTCTTCATCTCCATGGTCTCTATTACTTTAGAAACTGGGATTGGAGCAGAGAAAGGGAAAGGAGGGGCTGGTGGAGCGGGAATGAAGGGGAGTAGCAGAATCTAGGTCTACTCCTGCTGCCGCCCACCGGTACCCATCCCTCACCCCACCCCCACCCTCAGAGACCACACCATGCACTAGCTCTGGCATGCAGGTTAGAGGAGGGGCACGCAGGTTAGAGGGGGACAAGTGCTCACAAACCACCCAGGCACAAGTGCTCCAAGTGCAGTTAGCTCAGGCACGGAGATGGCCCATTTTCCAAGTCCACTCGCATCCTTCACCAGCTCCTCCCTCCAGTGGCTTGAGCTTGGGACCCCAAGCATCTTACCCAAGTAGCGAGGGGCTGGGGAACCAATGGCTGTCCCCCCAAACGTTTGGGACACTAGGCCCAGCTCTGAGCTCAGTTCCAGATTTAGCCTGAGGCTGACTCACTGCTCCCCTCCCCCACCCAAAGGGCTCTGTTGCAGGTCATTGCCCAGCTGGGGACTGTGCACAGCACAAAGGCACGCCCGGGTCTGTAGCCTGAATCACCCTCTGGACCTGGGCAGCCAGAAAGCCTGGCTCCCTTTCCTCCTGCCCTCCTCAATCCCCAGACTGGGGGAGACTCAGTTCCCAGGCCTCAGAGCCAAAGCCATTCCCAGCGGCCCCTCCATAGTGGCCCACATCCCCAGGGGTGAGTCGGAGCAGCAGGGGCATGGGGAAGTGCGGAAGGGTTAACTTAGAGGGGCAGCACTGGGACCAACGGCAGCTCAGCTTTCTAGGTGGAGCTCGGGGAGGAGCATGACTCAGCGCAGGGGCCCAGAGAGACAGAAGAGTCCACTGGCCCCCTGGTCATTCTTCCCCAACCCCCAAGTATGCACACATGCCCTGGTCCCGCTCCGGTCTCCAACGCCCTCTCTCACAAGCCAGTCTCCTGCCTGCACACACCATGCCAAGCACATCGGAAAAGCATAAAGGGTTTGAAATCCAACTTTCCTTTTGCTCCCAGAAGGCAAATCTTGATGAAAAGGCCATGGTGCCGAAAGGAGCCTGCACCCTGGGTCAAAGAAGAAATGGGTGGGCAGGGTCTCTCAGGGACTTGGAGTCTTCCTAAAGGCCAGGGTCCGCCAGGACAGACACTGTGGGCAACAGGGGGAGAAGGGGGTGGAGCAGAGGGGGGAGGATTACAAAGCTCAAAAGGTCAGAGATGGGGGGTATGCAATGTTAGAGGAAAGAGGAGGCAAAGTGGGGTACAGAATGCAGAACTTCCCATCCCTAAATGCAATGTGCCCTTAAATAAGCCACCCCTCCCTGAGCCTCTCTGTAGAAGCAGGGCAGGGACAGTGTCGATATGGCTAGGGTCCTTTCTAGGTTTAGCACCCGAGGGTCCTGGGTGGGGAGAGGCACTCGGGCCCTTAATTCGGTGAACCAAAAGTCGAGGGCCGGTGACTTGGGAGGGGATTAAAGAAGCTGCTCTACGACTCTAGCAACTTTGCCTTTTACCTGCTACACATGGGCGCAAGGGGCCTGGGGAACTTAAAGCCACCCCATTCACGGGTTAGAAACCGGAGCTGGTCCGCTTGAAAATCAACAGGCAGAATCTGCCTCAGCCCAAGGAGAGCCTTCATCCACAGAAACCACTAAATTCAGTGGCGCTTAAGAACTGGTTCGCTCTTATTATTGCTTGTAATGAATTAACAGTGAAAAACTAAAGAATTTTGTTTTCAATGAGTTATTTTTAATTTGCTTTGTTGACTTTTCTATTTTATTCTCTAGTTCCTATGCTAGAAACTTTAAATTTGTTTAATTAACTTGCTCTTTGATCTCTTGCTCTGGTTTTCCTCAAGGTCCGGGAAGGGGCCCCTCCACCCCAGGATGTAAGGACGCCGGCCATTAACACGGGGGCCTATTCCTCTGCCTCGGCTGTTCCTTATGAACATCACTCTGAACACAAACGCAGGGTTCCTCTCAAAGGAAGTTCTCTCTGTGGCTTTTGTGCCGGACTGCCTGCATATTTCTTTCTTCCTTATCGCTGGATTTTAACTAAGACTTTGCTCAGGATCAAGAATAACCTGTCTTTATCCAACATGGAACAGGTAAGGGCCCCAAAGACGGTGGCAACGCCTCTACTGCAGTTGCCCCCGGAGCTGGGGGCTGATGACTCAGCAAGGGTGCACCCGCAGAGCAAGGGTGCTTGGCAGCCAAGGCCTCTGGTCCTGACCAGTTCTCTCTCTGGGGAGCTCAGCCATTCCCAACGACATTAACTACTGAATGTGGAACACCGACAGTGAGACGGGCCTGGTAAATGTATTTAACACGCGAGTGTATTTTCAAAGCTAAACCTTACAACAGTCTCATGACATAGGAATTAGTATTATTCCCATTTTACTGATGAGGAAGAAGACTCAGAGAGACTGAGTCACAAACGTGATAAATGGTAGAGCTGGAGTTTGGACCCAAGTCACTCCCATTGCAAAGCCTGTGCTGTGCCCACAGAGGCCCACCTTTTTGGCCGTTAGGCGGGGTCAGAGGGGCTGAGTCACCCTTAGTAGCCAACTCTGGCTACCACTCTGCACCAGCATCAAGGGTCAGGTCTGGGTCAAACCAAAGCATGATGGGGCGGTGTTTACTAGTGTCCAATGTGCCCAGATCAAGTTTCTGGACTTGCAAAGGGAGACCCCACCACAATCCCACCACTTGCAGAGGCCTGACGACCCCCCATCTTCTCTTGAGGAGGGGAAAGAGAAAGCAATGCTCACTGAAGACTTACCACAAGCCAGGTGCAGTGGTGAGCACTTAACATGGTCCCCATTTAATCCTCACAACAACCCACTCTCTAGAGAAGGGAACTGGGAGGCTGAGTGCCGGGCTGAGGGACCAGAGCAGGCAGGTAGGCAGCACGGGGATTCACAACACGGAGGGACCCTGGGGGCTGCTTGTGTGTCTGTGGCGTTCCCTGGACTCTGCCTTCCTCCTGGGCAGCACTCCCCTCACCCGTCCTGCTGAGGAACCTGTTGCACGGCGGTGCTGCCGCGGGCTTCCTGGGAACCGCGGAGAACGACACTTGCACATCCCGACTCCCGGGGACGTGGGAGAAACAGGGAGGCACAATGTCCAAACTTAGAAGCAATAAATAGACGGCAAACTCAGTGCCATGGATTTGAGGGGGGGCTTAGTAGCTTTTTGGGAGCAACAACAGCTTAAAATGCACCATCTCCTGGCCTGGCCATCCCATCTTCAGGAATGCATAGGCAACAAGTTGACTTGAAGAAAGGAAGAGAAAGAAGAGAGGAAAAAAAAAACTCTCTTCAAACCCATGCAAAGACTTTTAAAGATGTACGCTAAATAACAGCCCCAAATTATAAGCAACCCAAATGCTTAGAATAAGGAAGGGCTAGGTAAACTATGGTAAATGTACTGCTATATTGCCATTTAAACTAGCAAAAATGGCCCTGGCTGGTGTGGCTCGGTGGTTGAGTGCCAGCCTGCTAATCAAAGGGTCACCGGTTCAATTCTCAGTCCAGGCAGGGCACATGTGTGGGTTGCTGACCAGGTCCCCAGTGCAGGGTGCGTGAGATGCAACCACACATTGATGTTTCTTGTCCTCTTTTTCCCTCTCCCTTCTCCTCTCTCTTAAAAAAATAAACTAGCAAAAGTATACACAATGTAACCATATGGAAAACTTCACCTAAAATAACAATGAAAAAAAAAACTAGAACCTAAATAGAACAGTGATCATAATACCTTGTAAACTGTGTGACTCAGACACAATAGAGACACTTGGTATTTATTTTATGTATCTGTTTACTTACTGTTTATTTCTACTGTAAAGATGACTACATAATCAATATAGGAAAGAACAGCTAAAAGCATTTGTTCTCCAAGAGGAGAAAATCTGAGAAATCTGCTGAGGGACCCGCCCCCGCTCAGCCCCAAAGGCTTCCAGAACGCAGGGGGCTGCATCGGGCAGGTTTTATACTCTATGTGGCACCAAGGACCATCTGCCCTCAACTCACAGCCCTCTGAGCCCTTCACAGGAGGGACTGCAGGCACAAATACCCCCAGGAGAATCATTCCACCCACCAGACACCACTTAGGCATCGAATGCCCAGGCTGGACAAATGAATGCACTGAGGCCCACATGCCCAAGCCCGATGTCCACACTCTGCGAGTGCCCAAGAGCAGCAGGTGCCCACAGAGAGTGTGCCTAGAGGCAGAGAACCTGGCCCCTCCCCCCCCAACACTCACATACACTCTGGGCTTCTCATTTTGGGAAGAAAGAGGCACAGCATCCTCCTCTCTCCCCTCTCCTGTTCTGAGGTGCGAAGGTAGGTCCCAGGTGACCCTCTCCCTGCCAGTCCCAACCTAGCACCAACTTATTAAGGACTGGGGCTGGGGGAGGAGGAAGGTGTAGGTAAGAAATAGCAATAAGACAGTAATAACAGGTGCCCTGGACCAGACATGTACTAAGTACCGAACCCTTTACATACATCATCCCTTTACATACATCATTTAACCCTCGAGACATCCCTCTGGAGTAGATATGGGTATGATTCCTGCTTTACAGCTGAGCAGATGGAGGCCCGGCAGTGACTTGCCCAAGGCCTCATGGCAGCAGGTGGCACATTAGGACTCACACCCAGATCTGTCCTGGGTGTCCAGCAGGACCTGCCAAGGCTCACTTTAAGGGGTGGCAGCAAGCCCTGCCTCCACCTCCCAGGTTCACCTGCACTGTTGTCCTTCTATGACATCACCTGCCAGAATGACATCTGGGGTAGAAAGCAGGGTTTCCACATATGACCTGTTATTCCACCCGTGACCCAAATCAACTTCACCCAGAGCTGCCTGAGAGAAACAGGGGCTCTGCAGGCAGTGGCCTGAGCCACGCTGTCAGGCAGAGGATGAGAGGGAGAAGACTGGGCAGGGACACCCTGGCCCCTTTGGTCCAGCCTCCAGCGAGAGCCTGCCCCCGCGGCAGGGCAGGCGGAACAGAAAGCAGCGAAAGCAGCGGGGCGCCTGCAATTGCTGCCCGGGGCCGGGAGGAAGCAGGTGCACTGGAATGGCTTCCTGCTGCCACTGCAGTTGCAGAGGGCCCGGGTTTCCTCCTCTAACGGCCAGATCTGTGGAGGCCTCCCTTCCCTGGGGACTCTCACTGCCCCCCTGCAGGGCACTTTGCCATTTGCCTGGCCATCTCCGTGCACAGCCCCGAATCTGCAACCTGGTGCTGGTGGTCCAGGGTGGGGTGGGGTGGGGAGTCAGGAAGCACCTAGACCAGGAAGCACACCCCTTTCAGGGTGAGAAGTCTCTCTGGCCCCACCCCCGCCTGCCCACATACCTCCACCCTGGTGCCAGTTTTGTGGTGGGGCAGGGCAGTCCTTGGGCAAAGAGGGATACAAACGCTCACGGCCACATCTCAGGCTCCCGGCACACCTCTGCACCAGGCCAGCCCACACACTCTGCCAACTGCTGACACAGCCGAAAGCCTTACCCTTGGTGGCATGGGGGGGACAGAACAGACTGGGAGGCAGCAATGTCTCTCCTCACTTTGCTTTTTAAAGGAACGCACTCCTCTGGAGTAGCCTCTGCTACAAAAGAGACCTACAGCCAATCAGGGCAGCCCCGAGATGCCATCTGTGTCCCTTCCAAGTGTTGGAGCCACACAGATGGAGGAGGCAGCGCTGAGCCCACTTTCAGCGACACTGGAAGAGGAGATCCTCAACAACTCCTAGAACCACCCTTCCCAAGCCCCTCTCTGTCATCTACCAGAAGGAAGAGGGTAGGGGGCTGTTCTGGCAACACAAAGCAGGGGACAAGACTTCTGAAGACTTGGGGGGTACTGGGGTTCTGGATTCTGGAAAGAAATAGTGTTCCCAGGAACGAAGCCTCAAGCACTAGTGGTTTGTGGGGAGGGTGTGTCACAGCCTGTGGGGAGGCCGGTGCAGTCCCAGGACACTGAGGTTTAGAATACTGTGCCCCGTCTGAAGCTCCCAAAGTCCTGAGTCAGCCCCAGGAGGCCTGGGCTGGGTAATTCCCTCCCCACCAAGGGGCTCAGAGAGGAGACCCAAGGCTGCCCCTCCCCACCCCCCTCACCACCTTCAGCCACATCTGGGTAATATCAAATAGGCCCCTCCTTTCCTAAATGAGGAAACAGCAAGAGGAGCCTGGGACATTTCCGGGGTGGGGGTCAGAGGGACACTCACCCGCATGGCCTGGCCTGGAGCAGCCCAGAGCAAGGAGTCTCTTCTCTGATGCTGCTCGGTTAGCAGCTCAAAATAGCACTGGCTGCAGCCCCGCCCCTGTTCCCCTCCCTCTCCCCAGGCCCCTCCCGTCCAGAGCTGCCCAACCCCGGAGGGCCAGAGCCAGGCGGAGAGTGGAGAGCGAGAGTGGCCTGGAGGACTGCGGGTACCAGGTATGCCGCCTGGAGGAAGCGGGTGATAACAGCGTGTGTGGAAGGGAAGGAGGAGGCTTTCAGAGTAAAGGCACACAGTGGGGGACAGGCAGTGTTGGGGGGTTAGGGGCAAGGGACAGGGAGAGCGGGACTTTCCTAGTGACACACACCCGAGCCTCTGGACAGCTGAGCTGATATGGCCCCTAAAAATAGCAGAGGAATTTGAGACTTGCAGCCCCCGGCCCCACTGGCCAGGATCAAGAGAAGCACATGCATGTTCACGTACATGCACTCACGCACATGCACACACACACACACAGACACTCAATCACAGGACACACAAATCAGAGGCTCACCCCAGCCATCTGATTACTGCCGCAGAGGCAAGACACCCTGGAACGTCACTGCTAAAACAACACAACACATAGGCCTGCAGTGCACTGTGCCCACGGCAGCCGCACGCTGTCCAGTGAAGTCCAGCAGGAGCGGAGGCCGTGCTATCAGTCTGGGGCCCACGGCTGCTGCCTCACTGAAACGAATACACTGGAGACGTGCGTGGAATCGACTGCACGCTGTGCACACTTCCTTCTCCCCACACAGCCTGTGACTGCGCAGGCACAGAGGAGGGTGGGGTGAGTGGGGTGCGGTGGGTGGGCCTTGGCTTTGAAGACAGAGGAAACTGTGGGTGTCTGGCCAATGATTAAGGGCTGCCAGTGAGAAGCCAGGGCTCCTCGTCAAGAGAAACCGTAGCCCAGCTCTCCAGTTGGCACCGCATGACGCCCAGACCTGGGCTGGGGACACCAGAGAGGCCGAAATGGGAGCTGGGAGCAGGCGGGCAGGAGCCAAAAGACAGGTCTTTTGAAGCTGTCTCAGAAACTGTCAGCTCTGCGGGGGGGGGGGGGGTACACGATGACAGACAGTCACAGCCTCCTTTTTCCTCTGAAGGGGAAAAAAAAGGTTGGGGTGGGGGCGGAGCTGGGAAGGAAGCCCTGAGGCAGAGCCATCTCCTGTCAGTGTCCAACCAGAGTGGCTGGAGACCCCAGGCCTGTCACCCCAGCCAGGGGTCCTGTGAGCCCAGTGAGTCCTGTAAACAGTACGTCTTTCTCTGTGGAAAGGCCGGTAGACACGGCCCGAAAGGACCCAGGCCCAGCTCTGCCTCCTACCCACCACGCACTCCCAGCCCAGCTACACACTGGGCTCCTGTTTCTGCTTTCTAGGGAGTGGCACGTCTTCCCAGGAAGCTGGTCTGCCCCTTCTGGGGCATGTGCTGTGTCACAGGCCTTTGCATTTCGCCCGCTTTCTTGACACAATGATGCCAACTCAGCTGCGCAATGAAATCCCCTGTGGGACTTTAACAATACTGATGCCTGGATTCTCCACCCCCCACCCCCAACACCTTGTTTCTTATTTAATTAGTTTGGGAGGGAGGCATGGGCACTGGGATTTTTTTTTAAAGCTCTCCTAGGTGGGTCTTACATGCATCCAAGGCTAAGAACTGCACAACTCCAAGGCCAACCTAGGCCTAGTGCTGAAGTGCCCTTTTGTTCATTCAATGAGTGGGTCAGTGAATGAATGAATGAATGAATGAATGACTTAGCCGTGTGACTGTGGGCAGGTAACTGTAAAATGAGGACTATGCGACACTAACTCTTCACCCAGTTAACATGACATTGGTGAAATCTCAGGGAGTGAAAGGGCTCTGGTTCTGCAGTGGTCCCCAGACTACAGCATCAGGGTCACCTAGGAACTTAACAGAAATGCAAATTAGGGCCCCTCCCAGGTGCGCTAAATCAGAACCTCTGACTAGGGATCCAGCACCTGTGTTTCAGCCAGGCCTCCAGGTCAGGGGCCCCAACCTCCCTCCTGCCTGTCTGTGGACGTGCTGGCGTTGCTGCCTGACCTCCGCAGCCATTAGAAAAACTGTCTTCCACGAAACCGGTCCCTGGTGCCAGAGAGGTTGGGGACCGCTGCTCGAGGTGATTCTGAGAATCACCGCTTTAAAGGACTTATTCATGGTGTACCACAGTTAAGTCAGTGAGACTTCCAGAGGCCGACTGCCTGGTTCATTCTCGGCTCTTCCGTACACTAAACTATACAACTTCACCCTGTGGTTCAATTTCCTCACCTATAAAGTGGGGGAAGTAATAGCACCCGCCACACAGGGTTGTGGTAGGGGTTAAATAAATTAGAACTTGTGAAGCTCTAAGAAGAATATCCAGCACAATAGTTTTCAGTATGTTTTAACTATTACCTATCTGTGATCATTGGGGGGGCGGGGGTGGGGGGGAGATACATCATAATAAAAATTTCTACATATCTGAAGCCTACTTCCTCAATGGAACAAAATGCTTTCTATCTTGAGGAGTTTTCTAAATTCAATTACTATTTACAATCACAAAAACATTCGATAGACTCTTTAGTAAAAGGCTCTGAAGTCACCTCACACTGAGCTTCCCCTCTTGAGCCCAGTTGTTTCCACTCCGTACTGTACTGAAGGGCATGTCGTCCCCACTGCGGTGACTCCTGACTTCCCAGCCTGGCTTCTGGCCCCCCTACCCCACTCAAGGCCTCCAGCCACTCTCCAAGGACACCAGCCCCGTCCAGACATCACAGTCAACAGGAACCCTCGCTATATGCCCATGTTAGGAAGGCCAGACACGCCTTGTGTCCGTGTATCTGCCTTTTAGTTCTTCTGTCCCCTCGCTCTGTCAGTCAGCTGTCATGCTGCCTGTCAGCATGCCTTGTCTCCCGCAGTCTCACTTCCTTATAATGTGCCATTTCTGCCAAAGGTTAGAAAACCAGATAATCAAGCCTGAGAGAACAGAGCCCAGAGCAGGCCAAGTGGGATGTCAGCAAGATGGCCGCCTCCCCCGTGAGTGAAGGACCTGGGTTTTCACACGCAGACTTGGTGTCTGCTATTTTGGCAACTCCGGGGCCTTCTTAAGCCCACCTGCCACTCGGCAGTGCTCTAGAAGATGACTTCTGGGTGACTGAGGCGTCACTGTATCCACACACTCGTTCTGAATCGCTATTAACCATGTGCCCATCCACTCCTCTTTTCTACTCAGATGACCACATCCTGTCGGTTCTGTCTCTGAGATGACTGGCTCTACGGATGGAGACCATCGCAAATCAGCTTCGTTTCCTGAGTGGGAAGAGCAGACCTCTTCATTCAGAAGGGAAATCTGAGGTGCTGACAACACATTCGGCCTCACATACAACAACAACCAGTCCCTCTGCTGCTCAGGGGTTGGCGCGGTCTCAGGGCCTGGTCCATGTCTTTAATAAGCTTAACCTGTGGTTCAGCTTAATCAGCTTGGGGGGGTCCCTCCCACAGCCAGCCAGGCCACCCTCAGGCCCCTCAGCCTGCCTCCCAGGATAGTCACAACCGGGCCCTTCCTTACTCTTCACCTTCACTTTTCTATCTCCTTCTCCCCAGCCCACCTGGCGCTCACTCTCGTAGGCTGATCTTCCCATAGTGCCCTGCCCTCCTCGCCACAGAGCTCTCCCTCCTCAGCCCTCCCCATCTCTCCAGGTCCAGCTTGAGCCCCACTCCTTTGTGAAGCCTTCCCTGAAACCCAAGGCCTGCACAGTAATGTAGTGCAAAAGCATGAACTCACAGTCAGACACACCCGGGTCTGAATCCCAGCCCTGCCTCTTACAGTTTCCACCTTTTTGGGTGGAAACAGGGGTGGGGCTGGGGATGTGAGAATTTTAAAAGAAAGTACATGTGAAGCACCAGGCAATTTGTAGATAAATTATAATTAAAAGCCCCAATATTCAATGTCTCTACCTAAATGTCACCACATGCACACAGCGGTTCTTGATTACACTCAGCATGGTGCCCTGTTAGATACAGTGGAATCACAGGTGACACGGGGTTACACTCGAAAGTCAGCACATTAGGCAAAAATGGAGTATACTCAAAATTACCCTTAAAAATCCCTTAAATTGCTTACAACATATAGTCCATATAGTTTTGCATATACTAACCTATATATCTGCATAAAAGCATAATTTATATAGTCAAGGACAGCTTATAATAAAAAGATGCAAACTACAATGTTTACAACTTCACACTACAGATTATAGTTTCTTACATAACCACATAGCTGAATGCATCGACGTTTAATGTCTACGTGCCACGGCTGCACAGTGTAACTAATGTTTGGACAGTTATCCGTTTGGGTCATGTGCTTTAAGCCTTCCCTCCCTGGACAGCAGAGACCATTTCCTACTTCCTTTAGGTCTCATCCCACTAACCAGCACTAGGCACATGGTAGGTGTTCAATAATATATTTCCATTGGGTTTAACTAACTGATTATACAGGTACAATAAGCCGGGTGGAACAGAATGTGGGCAAAGGGTTATCCAGATGGAGCAACAACTTCAACTCTTCTCCCAGGTCCTCCCAGGTCGGTGGTGTGGGGTGAGAGAAAAGGTCCCTGGCTCTGCCTCCCGCACTGGGCCGGGCCGAGGGGCTAGGCAGACTGGGGGGCCGGCTAGACAGGAGGCTCTGAGAAGTAAAGGAAGTCTTTGACTTATTCAACTGGCAATGACATGTAATACCTCAAGGTGAACACTGTGGGGAAGCACAGTGCCGGCTTCTTTTTCAGCCTCCTTACCACCAGACTGTGAACTCCTTCAGGCTGGTTTAGAGGGAGACAGTTTAGAAAACACTGAAGCTGAGGTTCTAATTAACATCTTAACAAAAGAATACTCCTCTGACCCCATTTGTCTCCCTAGTTCTCTGTTAAATCAAAACTCCTTTTTAAAAAATGGGCTATAAACACTGGTTCCATAAGTGTGCACTAATTGTATGGTGCTTGGATTATTACTGATTTGCAATGTATGAAATATCACTAACAGAACTCTTTATTTAGGGAAGTTGGGGGGTACTCTGTTTCAAGCACTCAGCTCTGAGGGCTGGGGCACTAATGCTTCCTGGGTTGGGGGGTCCCCCCAACCTGGGTGACAGATGCATTCTCTCCAGTGCCTCAGCACCAGTGCCTTCCCCTTCTTGGAAAGGGTTATCTTGTTTTTTGGTGTGTAACATGTCTTCTCTTTTATGAAATACCAGTTTTTCATACCAGCAGATGTGCCAGCAGAAATACGAGCAGACAGTGACTGGTACTCTTTGAAGTACCGATTTTTAAAAAAATTTGGCTATTGATGACCAGATGACCAGTGGATACTGAAGTGAAAAAGGACAGATGAGCCCCTTAAGAAGCCTAGGGATGGCCACAGGCAGGGGAAGGTGGGCTGAGATGCAACCTGCCTGGGTGAACGATGCTCGCCCAGAGTTGGGCCCAGACACTCTAGCCCTCGGGACAGATCAAGGCAGGTGGGGACCCAGGCAGCTCCAAGCCCGCATCCTGGCCTGTGCTTCCCGGCCCCGCCTGCGGCTTGCGCAGGGGCGGGGCTAAGGGCGGGCCAGGCCTTGCACATGCGCAGGAGCCCCAGGATGCACCCGCCCTGCAGCACCACTGGAGCCCAGCAGAGGGCAGGCTCAGGCTACAGGATTTCACCTCTGCTCGGCAGTGCTGGCCTCCTGGCCCCTCCCCTAAGAGGCGTCCCCCTGTGAGCTCTAGGCGGAGGGGCCCTGCCGCTGCAGTAAGATGGCCTCTGGTCTTACCCAGGAGGGACAGGGCAAGAAGAGGCAAGAATAAGCTCAGTGCCGACTTTGCTGTCATCACTGCTTCATCCCCAAAGCCCAAAACAGTCACTTCATATAGTAGGCACTCAATAAATGCTTACTGATGAAACAAAATGGATGAATGGATGACTACATGAATAAACCTAAGACTCCAGAGACGCTTTGAACCTGTGTGATGGGCAGAAGTCTGGGACAAGCAGGAGGGTAAGTGGACAGGGGTTGTCCAGCCCCAAGTCACTGCCCCAGAGGCAGTCACTGAGGCTTAGGGCTGCTCACTCCCCCAGCGCCTGTCTGCTCAGAGCCTGGTGACACCACACCATCTCACAGGTGCAGAGCCCAAGCAGGGACCGGGGGCTGGCCTCCCTGCTAAGACCAGGAGCCTGCCCCTTCAGAGATCACCTGACTGGCTGCTCCGCTAGGCCTTCTGGTCCCTGGGGATGCTTCAGCTGCTGGGGATTTCCTCATGGCCCCTGGGGGTTTCCAAACTGTCCCTGCTTCCTCAAGCTCCCACATGGCCCGAAGCCAAGACCCAGCCTTGAGGAGGGTTTCCCAAAATTCTCCATGCCCCTGCCCCAAATCCCACCAAGACGGGTCATTTCTGAGTCTACAAAATGTACCACACAGGCGATATTCCCATCCCCACCCCCTCTGGCAGACATGAGAGAATAAACATAATGAAGCATTGTTCTTCTCTTTTTCACATAAATAGCAATTCTCTATGTCCACAGAAGAAAAAAAAAGGAAACCCAGTTTAAGGGTTAGCCGCAATGATTTAAATAAAATATCAATAAGGTCTTCCAGACGGTGAGAATTGTAGTCCTTACTTATTTGCAAAGTCAGAGGCTCCTTTAGATAAGCCTCAAGTCCCTCCAAACATCAATAAATGTTTGGGGATCTGTGTGTTCACCTCTGGAGGCTCCTGTTGGGCCTCTCTTTGGAACTCTCGGAAGTAAAAATAAAGCACAAACCCAATTTCCATAGGAGCAGGAAGGGAGAGGTAAAAGCTTCGACTTTTCCTCCCAGCCCACCACCTCCGCATCAACAGCCCTGGCCAAATCCGCTGGGGCATGTGAGCACCTGTGCTACCGAGCTGGGCAGAAAACGTGCTCGGCGAGTGGGGAAGCGCTGCCCCAGTTGTGGTGGCACACGGCCCGGGGCCTGCTGCCTCTGGGGCATTAGGATTCCGGAGTCGGTGAAGTGTAGGACTTGCCAGAGAGGGCAAGACTTCCTTTGTGAAAGGAAAGGAAAACGCCACCATCCCAGTCTCACCAGGGGGACTACAAGAGGAGACCAGCCTATAAGAGTGCATCACCGTTCTTTTCCGAGAGCGGTCTAGAGCTGTGCCTATTTCACACGGTGCCACTAGCCATGTGTGGCTATTTAAATTGAAGATAAGGAGAAACAACGGGAATACTGCTTCTGATTAAATTAGAATTAAAAATTCAGTTCCTCAGTCACACTGGTCACATTTCAAGTGCTCAGTAGCCACTCGTGGCTACTTGCTACTAAGCACAGACTATCAAATGTTTCCATCTTTGGAGAATTCCATCTGACTTTGAAGACCCCCCTTTCAGCTTGTCCTGGTCATTCTTGCCAGAGTCCCTCAGGTATTGCCCCAGACCATCTGCTGCTCTTTCCCACCCTTGCCCCAGACTCTACTTAGACTCCTGTCTGAGTATGCCTGGCCTTGACCCCTAGGCCTCAGAAAGAAGTGGGGGAGGGAACTGTAGCCACAAGTTCACACCCAGACTGGGAGCAGAAGCCAGATACAGAGGGGCTGAAAAGGCAAGGCTGAATGGAAGCCAGCCCCCATCACAAGGCATCCCGGGCTGGGGAGAGAGCCCCTCAGTGCCACACAATCATTCCTTGTTTCTGCAGTCCCTGGACCATGCATGGGTAAGACATCTGGAATGCAGCGGCCTGAGGGCTTCCCCACATCACCCTGCTAGACTCAGCTGATGTTCGTGCTCCCAGAGAGACAAATCCCAGCAGAATCCTGCACTTTCAAGGGCACATAAGGCCAATGAAGCCTCACCCTGAGAGGCACGCCAGGGATTCTGCCATGGGGCATGGGGACCATAACTGGCTATCTCCTTGTGTCGCCAGCTGGATGAACCAAACCAGGAAAAAGGGAAAGAGGACGCGGTGGAGAAGGGACTTTGGAACATGGTTGTCATGCCAGAGAGGCTCAAACTAGCTCCCCAAACCTGGTATAAGCAGGGGGTGGGGGGGGTGTAGGGAGACAGGGGAATGGTATGGGTGTGGCTGCTATCATGTTCTATCACAAGCACTCAATTTGGACGATTTTGCTACAGTTAAAAAGTCCCGTGGAAGCGTCTGAGCAAGCTCATATGTGCGATGGAAAGAGCAGAGATCAGACCTGGGAGCTGGCAGGCAGAGCTGCCTCTCCGTTCAGAGCCTCAGTCTGGCCTCAGCTCTTGCTCAGCCTTAATCCAGAAGGGCCGTCAGAGGCAAGGCAGGTGTGAAGAAACAAAACGGTAGAAAGAAGTCTGGTATTCAAAGGTATTGGCATCAGTCAAGAATTTGATTGGAGAAAGTCATAGGAAAAGTAGCACAATTTTAAATATTGGCGCCAAAGTATATAAATCGGAAGCCCAGGGCAAAGCACTCCCCCTCTGGGGCTACCTGTGGCCCTTGGGGACCAATCTGGGCCCAATTGCGCCCCCCCCTCCTGGAATGCCCATAGGCCAAAAAGCACCATCTTCACGACAGGAGCATAGCCACACCCACCTCTTGCGCAGGCTGAGTCACTCACAGGCCAAGGGCATTCCTGTGGGGACCTGACTCATTAAGCTCGGAAGCGCCAAGTGCTGTCCAACACTCAGGGGCAGGTTAATGATGATGATAATGCTATTCTAAGTGATTTATATGTATTGATTCATTTAATCCTCAAAACAACCTTATAAGGAAAGTACTATCATTATTATTTTACAGACGAGGAAAGTGAGGCACAGAGAAAGTAAATAATTTGCCCAAGGTCACCTGCCAGTAAGCAGCAGAGACAATATTTGAACCCAGGCAGTCTAGCTCCAGGGTCCCTGCTATACCCAACATGAACCAATGTATTAATGAGGTTGATACGGACATAACCTATGCAGCTCCCGCTTTGCAGGTCCTTCTGCCTGTTGTTTTCTTCCTCTTTCTCTCCCCAAAAAGAGCTGAAGGCAGCGCCTACAGCCCAAACGAGCCCGTCTATCCAACTTCATATTTGCCAAGCATCTGTTTCTACAGCAACGACAAGAGCTGCATTTTTTGGATTTGAAGAGAATAGGTGGGGAGGCAGGATCAGGGACTTTTTATAGCTGGGTTCCCTCTTTCAGAGGCACAGAAGCCTCAGAACCAGTGGTCTAAGAAAGACACAGGGGCTGGGTAGAGAATCAGGGCCCTGATAAAAGCTGGAAAACCCTGCCTTCCTGACCCAGAGACCAGGTCCTGTAGCTTGAGGCCAGCTTCCCTCTGGACAGAGACAGTGAAGGCTGGTTAAGGCTGGAAGCTGACAGTAGAAGGTCTTTGCAAGGGTCTGGGAGAAAAGGACCACCCAAACTAAGTTCTACAGTGTGAGCACATGTGTGTGTGTGTGTGTGTGTGTGTGTAGCCATTTCCAAGCTGGGTGTCCCTTCACAGAACCTGGCTCTGCTACCCAGCTCAGGGCCCGGTAATGATGGGGTGGGGGGAATGATAAGAAGCCGTTGGGGAGGGAGGGGTGTGCAGGTATGCGCCCATGCCTACAGGGGAGGTTCGCATCCCACCAGGTAGGGCCAGGTACCCAGGCTGATACCCCTCACCTTCTCTGAGCCTAGGCCTCACTCCTGCCTGCCACCTCCAATCTCACCTGAACAAGAAACTCCTGTCATTGTCCAGAAACCCTGAGGCCAGAATTATGCCGTGGGGACTCTGCCAGACAAGGTCAAGCGCTAAGGGGAATAGGGATGTTTGCCGGTTGCTTGACTCCAGGAAGACAGCCCACGGTGTCCCCCGGGCTTCTCAGGCGGTGGGCCCAGTTCCCCTCTTGCTTCTATCGATCTCGCTGCATGGCCAAGAGAGTGGGGACCTCACCCTGGGTCTGTGTGTCCTTTAGGTGCCCTGGGCTACCTGCATCAAAGGATGGAAAGCTGGGCCAGGCTGGGCACAGGCTGGGTCTTCAATGCCTGAAGTGCCAGACACTCGGGCCCCTGCAGCCTGGACAGCTCCCTCCGGGGAGGACGAGGTAGGAGATGGCAGCCCACTCGGGGAGGAAGCTTCCACTCTCTGAAGTGGAAGCTCCCTCTGCCATCAGCTTGGCCACCAAACCAGCCCACTGATGAGGGAGACAGTATCAGACCCTTCCCCTCGCTACGTTCCTGGAAAGCTCCACTGGAATCTCCAGATACTTTTCCCTCCGTGTGATGGGGCTGGGCGCGCCCCTGGCTGCCGAGGAGAGTCACGACTGTCTCAGGCTGCCTGACGGTGCTGTCACGGCTTGGCCTCTAGCCCATGCCACCCTGGGCTGAGATCTATCTTTCTGCAGATGTCTCTTGTTCCAGAGAAAGCACAGGCCCCCTCATCACAATGATGGCCTCTTCAGCCTCTCTCCTCCCCAGAACCAAGCCTACGGCGTGACACGAAGCAGGTGCTACTCGAGGCTTCCTGACGCCCGCCTTGATTGTGCCAAGACGCCGGGGCCATTCATGCCTGGCCTTCCCTATAGTCCAGAGCATGTCCCCTTCCCACCCCAAACCACCCCAGCCCTCAGTTGCCCGGAGCCAGGGGCAGCCTGTTGTGCAGCCAGAGAAAAGAGCTGGGGAAGTGAGAACTCTCCCTCCCTGTGGGTACCCTGCATGCCACAGGGCCTGGCAGTGAGAGAGGGTGGGGAGGGACAGAGGAAGTGAGTCAGCTCCTTGCAGAAATGGAAATGAGAGGGAGGAGCCAGCAGAACTGAGATCAAGGGACAAAGGGCATAGGAGAAAGGTCACAAAGGGAACCAGACCTTGGAGTGGACAGATACAGGTGACACACTCAGCAATGCCACCTCCCACCAAGGCTGCGTAACCTACCTAGGCCAGGGAACCTGGGTCTGGCAGGCGCAGCCCCACCTGCGGATGGAATCCAAGGCGGCTCCCTCCTGTTCATGACTCACGTATGGCTAGAGGAAGCGAGGCCACAGCCATGTTCTCTCCTAACTGAGGTGGAGTCTCTTGTCCCCAGGGCCTCCCACTGCCTCTCCTGAACCTCATAGCTCCAGAAGCCCAGGTTCCCTGGCTTGGCCCAATGGGGAGACAGATGTTTGCGTCTCCAAAGAGGGTGGGACTGAGCCCAGGCCTTAAAAGCGGAGGAGCTGGGGTCGCCTTCGCACCCACCATTGGCCTCCCCAGTAGCCTCTGCCCAGCCAGGAGCTGTCCCCAGGCTCCAGCTGGAATCTGTTGCTCTGATTAGGAAAAACCCTTGCCATGAAAATTCCCAGCCTGCTGACATTCCAGCACAAAGGCAGCCCAGGGAAAGCAGCAGAAGGGAAGAGGAAGCCGCGAACCCTGCAGGGCCACATTCCACCCCCTCAGAGACCTGCAGCCAATAAGACAGGCACATTCCTCCAAGGTCCCCTGGGGAATCTTGGGCAACAAACCTTAGGCAACTTACTTAACCTTAACCTCTCTGTAATCCAGATCCCCAGGGCTGGACACTGTGTGACCCCATGTGACACTGCTTGTGCTTCTCACCCAAGCCTGGTGCCTCTGGGGGCTCCAGTACAGCTGCTGGAGACAGGCCACCCGCAGGACCCCCTCCCAAGGCCCCTCCCCCAGGCCCCTACTCCTGAAGCTGAGAGCCCATCTCCCCTCCTCGCCTGTGGGAGAGGCTGAGTGTTCGGACACACAGGAAACAGAGCCATGGATTGCAGACAAGTCACCCAGGCCAGTGGAAAGGGTTCCAGGAACCCAAACGGAGCTCAACAAGGAGAACAGGACAGAGAATGGGAAATCAGTGCCTGAACTTGAGCACCATCTTCCTTTCTTCATCAAACAGCCCCTGCCCTCACGAAGTACTCCAGCCCTGGGGAGTGATGGGTGCTGCCAGGGTGCAGACATAACCTGGTCTGAGAGGATCAGGGAGGGCTTCCCCGAGGAAGAGACATTCGAACTGGAGTCGATGAACAGGAGTGCATGAGGGTGTGGGAGCAAGTGGGAGCCCTGCGTCGCACACCGGCTCCGCGCTGGGCACTCTGCCAGGCCGTGCCCTGGCCTTCTCCCCACAGCGTACACTAGGAGACAACCGAGGTCAGTCCCCGTGGAGCAGAAGAGGACACATTCTTGGTCAGAGGTAACAGTCCAGGGATCCTGTCATCCCGAGTGCTGCGTTGGTCAGTACAAACACGACAGTAAGGGCCAGAAAGGTGAGGGGGCCATGTCCCTGCCTTCCCGGATCTCACGGGGGAGATGCAGGAGGTGCAAAGTGTGCCTCCCATGTGCCCCCCCACCTTGGGGAGACCACACCCAACCTCCGCCAAGACAGGTGCTGCTTCTCTTCCTGAGGCTTCCCTGGGCCACCCCTCCCAGTACCTCCCCCAGCTCCCACGAGATTAAATCCTGCCTGCCGCCCCTTGGGCTCACTTCCTCTGCTTCACGTTCAGGAAGCTGTGAGCACTGGTCGCACCTTCTGTGGCTCACAGGGCAAGAGCAAGAGTGGCCAGTGGCTTCCCCTTCCCCTCCGGAGAGGAGGCTTCTGGGGCAGCAGGGATCAGACGGGTGCAGACCTGGGCGAGGAAGTCGGTGTGTGAGGAGATCCAGGCGCAGCCTTCCCTGTCTGTGCAGCAGGCCCTCAAATAATGTCATTTCACTCAGTGTCATTTCATTGTAACATTGATGAGATGCTGTAGGAACTTGTTTATATCCAGCCGCCTATGCTAAAATTGGGCTCACTACCCGCCCTTTCATCGCAGTTCCAAGAACCTATTGATGACATTAAGTGAGGACTTACTACAGAGCACACTAGCGAAGAACAAGGGGCTGGTGCCATGAGTTCGAATCCTGCCAAGTCATTTAATAGCCTGGAGACTTTAGGCGATTTACTTAACCTTCGCTTCTCTGTAACCCTCATCAATGAAGCAGAGAGACTACTGTAGCAGCTACTTTAAAGGGTTCTTGGAAAAATTAGATGAGTTAACATATATAAAGCATCCAGAGCAGTGCCTAATGTGCGGCGAACACTAGCCACGATCCTCACGCTTGCTGTCGTTTTTCCTGCCCGTGCCTCAAGGTGTTTCTGTTCAGCGGAATCTTGACCGGCTCAATTAAACACCACTCAGGGAGCATGTCTGTGCTACGGACTGTGCTGGACGCCATGCAGAATACTGGACAGACACCCTACGCTGTCCCCTGCCCAGAGCCTGCGCCCGACAGGGCAGGACACCACGCCCTGCTCTGAGGAGAGTGTGGCGGGACACCGAGGGGCCGGAGTGGGGACCGGGCTCTGAGGAGACTGTTTCCCCACCAAGTAGAGCCAGCGACTGAGAAAACAAGCTTTGCTGACACCGTCCCCTGTATTTAACAGAACGGAAGCTGCTGCCAAACACCACGCAGGACTCCAGCCTTGGCTGGGGTTCCCCCGCCCCCCACAAACTGCTGGGCAGGAGGTGGGGAACCCTGAAGACTCCGCTCCTTGGCAGTGCCCGTCTGGCATGGTGGGCGCCCACAGTGGGGCTGGATGCCTGGGGCACATCCGCACCACTGCCCAGGACTGACAATGGAGGCGCCAGGAGGCCTGCCCAGGCCACAGGGCCACCCCCTCCCCAGCTGGGTCACCAGTCCCCACCCCCACAGATGCTGCTCTCCACCCCGGGCTGCAGTGAGGATGACCCAGCAGCTCCATGTAGCGGGGTGGCGGGAGCCCTGCTGGCAGGCAGAACGCGTGCTTGTGGTTTCTGGGAAACGCTGTAGAGATTTGCAGCATTTTTAAAATACTTGTGTTCCCACCCGCCACACACCCCCCTTCACCCCACTCCTCGCCCACCCCCAGTCTGGGTGTTTGCATATCTGGTATTTTCCAGAGCCATTTCAATGTAAATAAGAGAGAGAGATTAGAAGGGAGCAGAGGGCAGGGTGGCCAAGGGTATCGGGGTGGGCCAGAGGGGTTCTGGCCAGGGCTGGGGGGGGCCGGGGCAGGCTACCTCAGTCAAGGCCCTGCCCCCGCACCAGGGGTCCAAGTTGTGCCTACAAAGGCAACCAATGACCATGACACGTACCCACAGCCAGTTCAATGGGGCCTGGGCACTGTGTCCACCACCCACGGGCTGGGTGGTCAGGGCACTTAGGGGCTACAGTCTGTCTAGCATCTCGTCAGGGAGAGACGGAGTGGTGCCTTTGAGCACAGAGAAGGGAGACCTAGCAGGACAGAAACGACCTAGTGTACCACTCTATCCTGCCGGTCCCAAGCAGCCTACAAACTAATCCAGGACAGATACCCCCCAAATGAAATGCTCCTTAATGCTTTTCACCCATCAGTTCTCGTGCCCTTGAACCTGCCCACTGGCCCCTCATTACTAAAAGAACTCCTTTGGGGTCTACTATGAGTCCCCAAGCCAGGCTCTCACAGGGTGAGACTCTGATGCCAGAAGTGCCTGCAGCTTTGGCACAAAATGAAAGTAAAAATTGTCTACAAAGACCAACACCCCCCCAAGGACCATTTAGAGTGGCATTAGGAACAGAAGCATTCCCAAACACCAGCCCAGGCAGCATGCAGCTGCTCCAGTACCACCAGAAGCCCCTGGGAAAGCCCACTGCCCGGCAGCTGGCCCGGCAGACCTGCAAGCGGTACATTTTCGAGTCTCTCCTTGGAATCTGCAGTTCCCACCGCAGGGCTTCTGTGGATGAGGATGATGAGGCTCATACAGTTCCCGCCCAGGGGTCTAGGGCTTCCACGATGGCAAAGGGACCCCCCCCCTCTTCCCACACGCAGGCAACCCTGACTGGCCGGTCTCCTGTAGGGCCTCTGATGTCCATGTCTGCAGGTCTGACAAGCTGGGAGCTAAGTAGCCAGGAAAAGCTAGGAGCATCCAGGGCCCATCTCTCCCTTTGGCTGTTTTTTCAGAGCCACAGTGAGAGAGTTTGGACAAAAGCATCAGGAGTCCTGCTTGGAAAGAAAACCTTACCAGGAGCAATGATGGGAGAACACGAGGATGGGTTAATTAAGGAGGCTGCAAAATTACCTTTCCCGGATGTCTTCAGAGATTGGGCAGAGGGAAAGATACTAATCTTCCTAAGCATTTACTGTTTGCCAAAGTCTGCCTAAGTGATCTCACCTAACACATAAACACGTCTATCTTAGATAAAGACCCATAACGTATAGTAGTATAGTATATAGAATAAAAAATAAGTCTCCCTTTCTTCTCCATCCCAGAGAAAACTGGAGTGAGTTAGTTGAGCGTGCATCCTTCTTTGACTTCATCTTCTCCAATTCTGGGAGGACAGAATAAGGCCCATTTGTGGAGATCAAGGGTCACACCCTCTAAGGGGCCCCTCCTATTGACACCCCTTCTCCCAGGTAGAACTGCCCACTTCCTCCTTCCCACCCTTCTGTTTGCCTGTACAGAGTTCTATGAGAGCAGTTATGGTTGCTTGGTTGCCTTTCTTACGTCTGGGCTTCCTCAAGGAAAGATTCTGTTTTATTTGCTTAATCCTCCAGTGCCCAGTACATGCCTTGTCCTCAAACAGCCTTCATTAAATGCTCAAGGGAGCCCTGGCCAGTGTGGCTCAGGCAGTTGGAGCACCGGCCTATAAACCAAAAGGTTGGGGGTTCCATTTCTGGTCAGGGCACATGCCTAGCTTGCGGTTTTGATCCCCAGTCAGGGCACATATGGGAGGCAACGAATCGATGTTTCTCTCTCACATCAATGTTTCTCTCTCTCTACCTCCCCTCTTCCTTTCTCTCTAACATCAATAAACATATTTTTAAGCTTTTAAAAAGCTGTTCACGGGAATGACTAAACTGAAGCTCAGAACAGTTTGGTCACTTTAGTGTAACTCAAACTGATACCAAAGCCCATGTTCTTTCCACTACGACATGCGCTCTCCTGGGTTCCCCTGAGTGTGGAGGTGTTTTAGAGAACCATGAGGACCTCTTAAGGAACCTCACAACGCTATAGCAATGGTCGGCAAACTCCAAGGTCCAACCAGAGAAGAAACTCTACCGCAGCTCCCCGGCAAACACCTGACAGCTCCACAGGGCTCAGGAAATGAGACTTGACTGGGAGGGGGTAGCGGGCCTTCCTTTAACCCCCTCCTCTCTCCTCCTACCACCACCTCAAAAGCTCAGGAAGCAGGGCTTTCTGGGTGGGGCTCCCACGCAGGCCAGCTCCTCTGGCTCTAAGCAACTACACTGGCCAGGGTTTAGCCAGGTGGACTTTTCTGAGCTCAGCAGAAACATCCAACATTTGCAGATAATCCACTTGGCCCCCACGCTGGGCCTGCTGAGGATACAAACGGAAGGGACCAGTCTTCCAGACCCTGCCTACCCAACCCTACCTGTTCTCAATGGGCTTAGATTTTCCCACCCAGACTCATGGAACTGGAGAGAGGAATTTTGATCCAACTGGGGTTTTAAGGTCCCCATCTTTACCAACACCCCCTTTATCTCACCAGACTCAGGGAACTCTTTGCCTTTAGAAGATTTAAAAATAACTAATCTAAAAACAGATGCCCCCTAAAACACTTTCCCTGAGGAACCATGGAAAGACCTTAGCATCCTTCCCCAAACCTGGCAGTCACACTTGACCCCTCCTCTCCTTCTTCCCTCACATCAGTCGATCACCAAGGCCCAGAATCTACCTCAGTTGCTTACATCCGATTCTGTTGTCCATTTCCGACACCTCTACCCCGGTTTAGGCCTCCAGTCATTCTACTCGGATCACTAGAATAGTGCCTTCACTATTCTCCCCGTGGCTACCCTTGCTACACCAGAAGGTCTCCATGAACAGCCAGAGAGATGTTCTAAACTCTGTCCCTAACACTTCCCGATTAAACTGCTATGTTGCCCTTGGGTTAAAGTTTACATTGCCTGGCATGGCTCACAAGGGCCTTTGTGACCTGGCCCCTGCTTGCTCCTTTTGCTGCTTCTCTCAATATTGCCCCCATGTACTGTCCCCAGCCTTATTTTCCAAATGTATCATTCTCTCTCCAATCTCTAGGCCTTGACTTTGTCTAAGACAGCCTCTTCCTCCCTCCTGCCTCCCCTATGTCGGCTCTCTCTGACTCATCCCGAAGACTACACTTAAAGTCCTCCTTCTGTGCTCCCGAGTAGCCTGCACTGGCCCATCTTTGAGCTTCTCAAATGGCAATGTCGCTGTCTGCTACTTGATCATCTCTCCTGATAGATTAGGCGTTCCTTGGGGCTGGGACTGTGTGCTTTTCACGGCCAGGTTCCGGGACACACAATTAGTGCTCAACAAATGTTTGTTTAGTGCAGCGATTTTTCAACCTTTTTCATCTCATGGCACACACAGACTAATCCCTAAAATTCTGTGGTACACTATAAAACATATTATGTTTTTTGCTGATCTGACAAGAAACACAGGTATAATTTTGATTCATTCACACCAGATGGCTATTGTTGTGTTGGCTGTTGTCATGTTTTTTATTTGACAGTCTAAGGAAAAAAAGGTCAGTGCCCCTGACTAAATAGTGAGGTATCGCATGATTTAAAAACTCTTGTACCACACCAGGTGAAATCACTGGTTTAGTAGATAGGTGAGTGGAAGAACAGATGGCGGAAGAAGGGCTGCTTCTCTCAGGCCTCCTGAGTGATTTCTATCAGGTCCCCAGTCTAGCCTACGACTGTGGCTCCCCCTACTCCCAGTAGGGCCCTGTCTAGCAGCTACGGAGACATATGAACAAGGTGTGAGCCAAGCATTCTGGACACACACCATGTGAGAAGGAAACCCAAGGGGCTCTTTCTCCCTGGGGCCTTCTGGACCATGGACAGGAGCCATGGGGCGTGGCCCCCATCTGTATGCAGAAAGAAAACAGATGGCCAGCCAGCTCCCTTAGAGCTCCCTGGGGACAGGCAACGTGTGGACACAGTTGATGGATGGCCCAGCAGGCAGGGTGGCCGCCGGAGCTGTCCCTGTGGGGCTAGAGTTGTCAGGGTACCCTGCCCACCCAGGAGTACAGAGGAGGTAGGAAGACTCTTTTCTTGGCATGGGACTGGGATTAGAACTGCTGCCAAAAAAAAGGAGCAGGAGTAGGAGTGGGAGAAGAGGAGATAGAGGCTGAGAGTGCAGCCTCGGCTGCAGGTCTCCCACACCAGCCCCAGGGGCTGTCTCAGGAGCCACAGCGCTGGGCTCCCTCTGCTTCCCTCTGTGTGGCAGGGATCCCCACCACCTACCCAGGTAAGAAAAGATATGCGGCTTCCTTCAACCCTATGCTTCTGGTTGTCTCATCAGATAGCTCCAGAATGGGGCTTTATACTGTGTCTCCTGCCAGATCCCCCAGGTAGGGGGAAGAAGTCCTCTGGGCACCAAATGGTTTGCCCCACAGGCTAAAGCAAGCTGGTAATTCTGTGATACCAGCTGTAAGGGATCCACCTGGGCTTCCAGAGCTAATCCATCCACTTCCCCAGGGATGGCAGAGCAGCAGCTAGGTGGGGAGGAGAGAGACTGGGAAATACGAGATGCCAAGATGATCCCTGTACTACAGAGAGCAAAACTAACCAGCATCTGTGATGCCAGGCCCTGAGCCCCACAGAGGCCTGTGCTGTGGTTCAGCAGGGAGCTGGCAACAATCCCCTGGGGGACTCATTCTTTAAGAAGAAAATTCCATCTACTGAAGGCAATGTTAGCTTGGGAGAAAGTAGACAGACATGGCAACATGGTATAGTCTTGGGTTCTGAGATTAAGACTATTCCCTCTAAGCTGTGTTTCCCCAAGTTTAGTCTAGCCTGGTGGCGAACACAGAGTAGGTGCTCAATGTGTTTCTGGAATAAATATGTCCAGGTCTTTCCCTGGATTCTACAACAGGCTCTCTCCCACTCACTGCCCCTTCCTGATTAGCAAAGCTGCCTGACCCCACCAGCTCCAGGGTAAAGCCAGGTCTGGAACCCAGCGCCCGTGCTTCCTGCCAGCCTCTGACCCTGCTGCTCCCGGGCCCGATATGCTGCTAGGCTGAGCTGCCATCTGAGCAACTACTTCCTGTCCCAGGGAGAAAGCTAGGACCGGGACTCTGCCTGTTTCCTTAGCATTTCCTCCTGTTTCGGACTTGGACACATCTGGTTGGTCACTTAGTGCTAAAAGGTCCTGGCCAGGCTGTGCACTGGTAAGGCTTCAGGGATCTGGACAGTCCTAAAAGCCACAGTTGGGAGAGAGGAATGACCACAGGCCAACTCATCCTTCATGCGTTGTCTCCAGGCAGAACATTCCAAACTGCTATGTAGCTACCCTAGTAAAGGGCCTCCCTGGGATAGAGATCTTCATCCTCCTAGAGACCATTTTTTCAGGAGTTAAACTGGGTTGGTCCTTGGTAAATAAACAGATATCTGCTAAATCTGATGGACACAGTTAACCTAACCTAAATCTTTTCTGGGCCTATGTCACCCCTTCCACTGCTGTTTTGTGTGGCAGGATTACAGTCGGGATCTTAAGGATAGTCAGGTCATACTGTCTCTGAAGGCTTAATGCAGCTTCCGGGGCCATGCAGCTTCTCCTTCCAGGAAAGATAATAAAACTCTTGGAGTGCAAATGATCTTTATAAGTCAGGCCCAGTCACTCCCCTGCTTCAAACACTACAATAGTCCCATTTCACTGGGGTAAGATCTAAACTCCTACCATGATTTACAAGGTTTCCACAATTTGGCCCCTGCTTATCTCTGCCACCTTACCTGGTATTCAAGTCCTCACTCACTAAGGGGCAAGAGGAGGCTTGAGGTCATCTTCCCAGGAGCTACATCCAAATGTTCCATGACAGCCCTGATTTGAAGTAATTTATCTTTTTTTTTCATTTGCAATATCTAAATAACATAGATATTATAACATAGATCCTACATATCAGTCCAGATACCAGTCTGGACCAGGAGTCCATACTGTTTGTCTCTCATCCGGAAGTGGCACATGTTAGCCCCCATGCCCCAATTTCAGGCTCAGGAAACCATGGCTCAGCTTGTATGACCATGTATGACCCCCACCTGACGTCTGCCCTTCTCCCCACGAGCCAGGTAGGTGGTCCCTGAAGCCCAAAGACTGACCCAGCTTCGCCACTCACACACTTGCTGGGCTCTGGCTCCAGCTCATGTGCACCCCAATCACCCACCTAGGTACAGTCACAGGAGACACCAGCAATCCCGGTCCCTGCTCATGCCCAGGGAAACACTCACCTCGGCTGGCTCCCTGCGGGGTCCCTCGCCACTCCGCAGCCAGCTCCGGCTGAGCTCACTGAGCTCTGGGATGGGTTGCACCTTGAGCCGTACGCTGTCCCCTGACTGCCGGATCATCTCCACAATCTCGTCCCTGGACTTGCTCTCCACGTTGTGCCCATTAATCTCCACCAGACGATCACCTGGCACCAGCCCCAGGGCCAGGTCCTTGGTGCCTGCACCAGGCTCAGCAAAGTGAACGACCCTCCGATAGACCTGGCCCTCGGGGCCCCGATCTAGCATGGTTGTGCGCCGCAGGGAGAAGCCAAAGTCTCCGGTGGGCCGCCGCTGCAGCTCCAGCTCCCGGAGGGCAGGGGGTGGTGGGGGCACCACAGGGGGCAAGCGCAGGTCAGCCGGAAACCTTTTAGTTACCAGTTCAGGCACTCGGGACCGGGGCCCCAGTCGAGGGAGGCCTGGGCCAGGATGCTGCCCCAGCTGTCCCTCTAGAGTCCTCACTTCCACCTGTGGGGATGGGGCAGCAGAGTGCTCTGAGGGGGTGGAGGTCTCAGAGGCACTCTCATCCCGGCTCCGCTGGGAGAAGGAAAAGCGCTTGACAATCATCTGTGAGTTCTGCTTGGCCAGGGAGCCGAACTTGGCCGCCCGCTGCAGCACAGAGCCACGGAAGCTACCTTCCTCACCCTTGAGGTCATCGCTGGAGCTAGCTGTGCTGAGGTGGCCCGAGTCCAGGATGACGCTGCCCCTGTTGCTGTCAGAGTCGATGTCAGTCAGGTGCAGGTCGGAGCCGCTGGCCACCTTGATGGGGATGGGGTTGGAGATTTCCAGGCGCATCTTAGATTCACGCTTGGAGGAACGGTTCAGGTTGAAAAAACCACGTCTCAGGCTCATCTCCTCCAGGCTCCTGAGCTCTGCTGCTGACATCCGCTCCTTCTTTTCCTTTTTCTCCTTCTTCTCCTTCCGCCCACCATCTTTGTCCTTGTCTTTCTTCATTAGGTTAAACATGGTGGGGGTGCTGTTTTAAGGGGTGGTACCCCCACAGGATTACGGGCGCGTAGCACAGGGCCTCTGTGTTCCACCTTGCTGCTGCAGACAGAAACAGAGGGAAAGAGAACGGTTATTGGAGCAGAGGCTCTTCCCGCATCTCCAAGGCCAGCCACGGCCAGTGGCTGAGCGTGGCTACCCCTCACAGAGTGCTAGCTATGCGCCAGTTCTCTGCTCTACACAAAACTGTCCCAGTTAAGCCTCATATTGCTGCCATGGGAAAGTCTATTATTACCCCCCTCTCACAAATAAGGAAACCTGAGGTTTAGATAAGGTTGGAAAAGCCCAAACTCCAAAGTCTCTCATTTCCTGTGATCCCTGACAGACCTAGGCTTAGGTGTGTGCCTGGAGGGGGCATCCAGGAGATCTCACTTTCTGGCAAGAGGATGCCATCGAGCCAACTTGGGAGCTGACTTCAAACACAAGGGAGAAAAAAAGGGGACTCAGGGGACCATCATCGCCCCATAGCCAATGTCCCTTAAGGCAACAGAATCACGTGCTACTGGGCTCTTTCCTAAGCCTGTTATCCCTAGAACAGCAGCCTTAGCCACTGCCTGACAGAGGACCTCGAAGAACCAACACTTATTTAATGAGTACCACTTAGGAATAATGCCAGGCTCTCTACACACACTACCTCACTTGAACTTCACAGCATCCCTCCCTGCAAGGTAGGGATCATTATCTCTACAAATGAGAATATTAAGTATAAGTTAGTTGTCATATAGATAATAAGTGGCCATATCAGAAAACAATGGCGAATATTGTTTTTCTTTCTAGGTCCTGGGCGCCCAAATTAAGGCAGGGAGGGAAGTGAAGGGGAAGTTCCAGACTCAACAGAGGGCAGACAGCTGTGCGGTGGGGGCAGAGGTGGGATCTGCTGGATAAACAGGATCCTGAAAAACTCACATCCTTTTCCCCAGACCAACACCTAAATATAGCTTCAGGAAGAAAGTTGTGACAGCGTGAGAGAAGGCCTCAGCACCCCGGCACGTGGTGTGCCTGTGGCGCCAACCTATTCCCACATTGTGCACACCTGCCTGGGGAGAGCACTGAGAAAAGCCTAATGGGGGTGGGGCTGAGAGAGCCTTTCTTGTTCTAACCAGCAGGGAACAAGAAACAGAAGTAGGCCATACCCGCTAATTAGAAATTAAATGTAATTTTTTTTCTCCGTCCACGAAGGCCTTCCCCCTGAATTCCACACACGGGAACTATAGGCTTACTCCTTCCATGTTGCAAGGTCTTGGAGAGGCCTTTCTTCTGTGTACCCCACCCCCTCAGCCAAGCGGGGACCCCCAGGCTCAACTTTCTACCTGAGAGGGACCCTCAACCCAGGTACAATGCCTAGGAAAGCATCAAGGCCAGCAATTCCCAAGGGCCCTGGTGCACTGGTTAATTACTTCCCCCCCTTGCCCAGCACCCTCACCCAAGTGGTTCCCAAGAGATAAATGTACCCTTTATAGAGCAGCGCTACCCAAAAGAAATAGAATTCAAGTTATGTATTAATTTTAAACTTTTTAGCAGCCACATTTAAAAAGGTTAAAAAAAACAAACCAGGTGGAATTAACTCCAATGACATCATTTATTTAATGTAAATAAAAAATATTGTCATCTTAATATGTCATCTATATAAAAATACTGAGGTGTCTTATATTCTCTTTTCCATTCGAAGTCTTGGAAATCCAGCACATATTTTACACATAGAGCACATCTCAGCTCAGAATAACCGCCTTTCAGATACCCAGTAGCCCCATGTGGGTAGTTGCTATAGGACTGGGCAGTACAATTCTCCCAAAATCTTTAGTTGTGGGGCACATCCAAAGGGGCGGGAATCCAGTCTAGTCCCCAGCTTCCTGTGGGCCTCACAGGTACCCCTTTCCTCCTCTCATTTCAGTCCCTACCTAGCAAAACCAAGTTCCCTCTGAATTTTTGGTTCTGAATGCCCCGTGCCCAGTAACTGGGAGTAGGACAAGAAATACAGAGCACAAGAGGAAGAAAGCCAGGGGCAACCTTGGCCAGCTGGGTCTGGACTGATTTGGGGTGGGGCGTGCCTGACATCAGGTGTCTTCTCTTTAGGGCTCTGCTTTGACATGGAGCGTCTGCCTCTCCTCCTGAACCACTGATGGGGGTGTGGCACAGGCCTACACACCCCAGGACAAAAGATCTTCAGTTGGTTACTGCCCACCTTACCCCCTCACCCACCACTACTCAACACTGTCTTAAAATTTATTTTTGATATGTTTATTGATTTTTAGAGAGAGAGGAAAAAGGAGAAAGAGAGAAAAACATCAATGTGAGAGAGAAACATCAACTGACTGTCTTCCATAAGGGCTGGGACCAGGCATCAAGCCCCCAACCTTTTCACGTCCAGGATGACACTCCAATCAACTAAGCCACACCAGCCTGGGCTACTTGCACCGTCTTAAAGGGCTGGTTTGGAAGATGGCCCCAGGGAGTACTATGGGGAAATAAAGAAAGAAACCCACCTCAGGGACTTGGAGGAAACAAATAAGTCTCTTGGCCTCAGCGCAACCCCAGAGAGTCCAAATGCCTTCAGTGCGGTTGCACCAAGGCATCTTTCGGTCTCCAGTTCTCACTCAGCAACCCTTTCCCAATCCTGGCTCTTTGCTGGGGCCTAGATATTTGAGCAGTTATCAACAGAAAAGAGGCCCAGAGTTCTAGAATCACTGGGCTGAAGAGGTCCATGGAAAGTAATTTCATATAAATCCCTATCTTGGCAAAAGCTTGCCCCCACTGTCATCGTGACAGGCAGGAACTACAGTCACAGCAGCAGCAGCAGCAGTGCAAGGCACAGTGCTGGCCCGAAATGCTATGAGATCTGGTATCTAGGCCTGGATCTGCCAACGAATCGGCAGGGGACCTTGAGCCTGTCACTTTGTTCAAGGTGGGACTAGATGATCTAGGTCTCTTCTAGCTCTAAAATTCCAAATATCTAAGTCTCTTGTGGACACAGGTTAGTTATTAACTTTCTGCCAAAGTCACCCCTCTTATCCCAGCCCTGAGGCCTTCGGAGTCTGAGTCCATTGCAGCCCTTCCCTCATCACTCCTGGTGCCACTGTTGTCTGCACAGCTCGCAAGGTGCCCGTACCCCACTGCCATTCCTACAATTGCCAGGCCTGGCTGTGGCCACGTTGTCTCCTGTGCTCCACGTCTGGAGCTACCTGCAACCTCCTGCTTCAGGATTGGACCTGCAATGCAGCTGCAGTTCAGCGGCTGCTCCTGTGCTCCTCAGCACCCAATCTGCCAGAGATCTGGGCTCTGTCACCTTTTTGTAGAGCCCAGACGTTCCAGCATCTCCTGCCCTCCTGTCCAAAGTCTCCAGCAGCAATGACATTGCCACCTACCTCCCCGCTCTCCCTTCCAGGCTGCAATTTCTACTTGCCTCCCCTTCCTCTCTTACTCTGTTCAGTGAAGGAAACCTTATAGTTTGTCTGACCTTCTTTTCTACCTTTCTCCCTCACACTACTCCAGAAGGCCTTCCTAATTTTTAAAATATTTTATTTATTTATTTTCAGAGAGAGGGAAAGGAAAGGAGAAAGACAGGGAGAGAAACATCAATGTGTGGTTTCCTTTCACACGCCCCATACTGGGGACCTGACCTGCAACCCAGGCATGTGCCCGGACTAGGAATTGAGCCAGCAACCCTTTGGTTCTCAGGCCCACATTCAATACACTGAGCCATACCAGCCAGGGCAGGCCTTTCTAACTTTAAATGAAGAAAAAGTATGCATGTAAGTTAGGGTATGTATATAAAGCAGGGTATGTACCTAAACCATTTTGACCTCTATCTTCAAAATCAAAGTCAAGTACAATCGACTCAGTCAATTCAACTGCTTTGTCACTTTAAGCAGAAAGCATTTTGAGGGCAAGAACCAATAAACTCCAATATGCATCTATCAGTTCACCAACAGGAGAAACAATTGACATATTCATATAACAAAATACTACTCAACAATAAAAAGGAAGCAACTACCAATACACGTAAGAGGGGTGAATCGCAAAAACATCGTCAAGCGACAGTAAAAGAAGCCTTTGACAGAAGAGTACATACTAGTATGGTATTATGTATATGAAATTCTAGCATAGGCAAAACTAACCTAAGGTGGAAAAAAAACCAAAACAGTAGTTACCTCTGGGATGTGGGGGTGGGGGTTGGCCAAGAAAGGGCATGAAGAAACTTGTGGGGGTGATGCTCATGCTACGTATCCTGACAGGAGTTTGGATTGACAGGTGTATATATTCGTCAGCAGTCGTCAAATAGTGCATATGGTCTGCACTCCATTGTGTGAAATATTCACTCAAAAGAAAAAAATTGTAAATAAATATTGAACTCCAGATAATAGGTATGCTTAAGTATTTGGGGAAGAGTATAGTGATGTCTACAAATTACTTTGAGATGCATCAAAAATGTAAGATAAGCCATGAATGGATCAAGGGATAAATATGTGATAAAGCAAGAACAGTAAAGTGTTCATTGTAGAATCTAGAAGATGGGGGCTGTTCTTTGTAAAATTCTTTAACTTTTCTAAATGTTTGCAGAGCTTTGTGATAAAGTATTAAAGAAAACTATGTATCAAGCACCTATTAAACGCAATGGATATAAGATAAATAAAACTAATGAAAGAGCTTAGGTTGCAGATGTCAGGTAACAAACCTGGGACCAAATTCAAGTTAACAGCTATGTAACCCTGGGCAAGTCTCTTAAGGCCTCTGTGCCTCCATTTTCCCCATTTCTAAAATGGAGATAATAAGAGTGCCTACCACATAAGGCATGGGAATTAAGTGAAATATGTGTAGAAGCCTTTTATATAAAGCCTAGCCCTGAGTAAGCCCTCAAGAATGGTACCCAGCAGAAGCAGGACACACTCTCGCCATGTAAATGGGATGGTAGCGGGGACGGTAAAGCACACAAATGACTGTCAGCACGAGTGTGACTAAAATTAGCGTATACATAGAAATCTCAACCCTGGAAAGGACCTTTTTATAGAGAGAGGAAAGTCCAAAGAAGTGACGGCAATCCAGTGAGCCCATGGCCGCTCGGACTATGCTGACTCACGTCCAGAGGCCCTGTGTAGGTGCCACCGGAGACAAGGACAGGCAACGCAGAGACGCAGAAGTAGGAACAGCAACAGGCACAAACGGGTCCTCCACCTCAGTGATACGCAGACACGTAGATAAAGAGGTGCACCACTGTTCACTTGGTGGGTCCGTAAAAAGCTACCAAGATTAGTAATAACAATCAATTAGAGGAAGGGAAGCAGGGCATTTCAGAGGTGCTGGTGGGAGCGTAAATCGGTATACGGCGGGCAAGTTGGTGGCACCTATGAAAACATTCAAATGTGCATATTCTCTGATGGGGCAATTCCTCTTACAGGACATCTATAGATTTATTCCCATAATAAACACAGCCAACCTTTAGAGCATTGTTTGTAACAGCAAAATTCTTCACTATAAATGACCATGACTAGGTTAATAGCTAAATTATAGAACTGGGTAGTTACTAAAAAGAACGAGGTACATTTGTGTATGCTGACCCAGAAAGATTTTGGACTATATTAACTAAGTGAAAAAAGCAAGTCGTCAGATAGTATGTAATTATTACTAGTTTTTTAAAATCTATGTATATGTGTGAAAATATATAAGGTATATTATATATAATATTTGCATATGCATAGAAAAATTGTGTGCTCTGTGGAAGAGAGGGATTTTAGAAGGGTCAGAGCAGACTTGTGTGTTATCTGTAGTTTTAATTCTTTACAATAAGAACATTTAGCCTTAGATGGTGTAGTTGAGGTCACTGGTTCAATTCCCAGTCAGAGCACATGCCTGGGTAGTGGGCCAGGTCCCCAGTATGGGGTGCAGGAGAGGCACATCCCTACATTGATGTTTCTCTTTCTCCCTCCCTTCCCCTATCTCTAAAAATAAATACATTCTTAAAAAAAAAAGAACATTTAGCTGGTAGGTGCGTGTGTGTGTATTTAAGCCTACAGCTTTAGATAGTAGGATTATATATAGTTTTTCTTCTACTTTTGTGCATGTTTTTTATTTTCTACACAAAAATATTTTTTAATATTTATATAAAATTATATTTATGTAATATAATATCTTAAGCTATAAATATACATAAAAATATATAACAAGCTTTTGAAAAGTAGTCTGGGAAGATCCATTGCAAACATTTATCAGTGACTTTCATCTGTGGGATAACGGCAAAAAGGGGTAACACTTTCTACCCAGGGCACTTCCTGCAGATTAAACCTTTTTCCAGCATATAACTTTTGTGATTGTAAATATTTTTTAAAAATAAAGAAAAAGAAAAAAGACAGATTTGACAATGTGGTAAGCGATCTATTTAGCATTAAAGCTGTAAACAGGGTTTGCAACAGTAAGTTCAGGATTGCCCTCTCATGACTTGAAACAATTTCAGTGACTTGGGGGACTTGGTTAAAATAGATCTCACTGTTGTCTTGTGGCTTTAAGTGGGGACAGATTTAAATGGGTCGCCCTGCAGCTGGCAAAGTAGAAACCCCAGGAAATGGAAACTATAACGTTAGAATCCCAAGACTTGTCTGCTGTGGGTGGATACTTAAAAGGGTCAATCCCCCACCCCACCCCAGACCACACTCATAAATAAATACAAAGGAAATGCTTTCCCAAGAGAGCTGGCCTCTTTCACTTGTCCTCTGACCTCCCTGAGTGGCCATTTCCTACAGCCCCAAGGCCTTTATATCCGAACTGGGCTATGGAGGACTGCAAAAGGGCCCCCGGTGTGGCTCGCAGAACACCTGGCCTGGCCTGGAGGCCCCAGCCTGAACCTCGCAGGGTGACGCCTGTCCCAGTGGCCGTCGCTGAGCTTCTCCTGGCAGGTTCTGCTGAGCTCCGCAGAGCCCCGTGACTCACCGCCAGGTCACACGGAGCTTACAGGCTCCAGGTGTGCTCCCTCACTAGGACTGCCCGCTTCTCACGTGACATCAGCCGCCTGCTTGCTTGCCTGCCTGCCTGCCTGCCTGCCGGCTCCCTACTCCCTTCCCTGCCTGTCCCTGAGCAGGGAGCGGGCAGCCCCCTGCCCTTTCAGGCAGCAGGGCCCTGCGCTGCCTCAACCTGGAGGCACCTCTGGTCTCCTCTGGAACGCAGATCCCACAGGCCCCAGGAGAAAAGGGAGCGGGAGAGGTGCCAGCAGCCGGGCCAGGTCCCCAGCTGCTCTTCCAGGTGCAACTCCTCCGTCTCATGGGGAACCTGCCGCAGCCTGCTGGGCGCTCACTGAACTCAGTTAACACTACCATCTCCACTCCACCTTCTGTGTGACCTTGAGCAAGTCCTGTCCCCTTTCTAGGCCTCAGCTATTTCAACTATAAAATGCCCATGGGCCTGAGAGTTCAGAGTTGGCCCCAAGTCCCTGACTGCTGGAGAGATACTCTGCTTAACCACAGACTTCATGTTCTAATCTTGGTCTGCCTCTTACTTGCTGTGTAACCTTGAGCCCTCATCCAACATCTCTGAATATCAGAGTATAATAAAAATAATCCCTAGCAAGAGAGATAAAAGTACCTGGCAGAGAGGAAGGGCCCTGGGCCCTGTAAAATCAACAATCCACAATTTAATCTGCTGCCTGGCTCTAAGCAATTTGAAATGTCAAAGGAATGTGGATAATTTATGAGCCACAATTCCCATCTCCAGAGCAAGGGCAGGAAAGTAAGAGAAAAGGGGCTTTCCAGGTCTCCTACCCATCCTCCAATCTAGCGCCTACCACTGTCCCACCCTCCCCCCTAATTCAGTCCACCTCAGAAAATGGTGATGGGGGCTGAGGTGCAGTGAACAGTTCTTAAAGCACTCAGAGGCCTGACCCAGAGCAAAACTTAAAAGCTCCATCAAGCCCCCAACCCACATCCTGAGGGAATCTGTCAATCACAGCACGGAGTGGGCTGAGCTCTCTATCCCCTCAAACTTTTAAGCTACCTCGGCTTTACCCACCATGCCCAGGAGAGGCCTGGGACAAGGAATGGGGCCCAAAGCCGACAGGACACTGCTCGCAAGGATGCCCTGGTTCCAGTCTGTGGTATCCACTCCAGGTGAGGGAGATCTGGCTGGGGACAGACCTTTGGTCTGAAGGAGCAAGAATAGCGCTGCTGCCCAGGAAACCTGTGACACAGCAAATCAGTGTTAAGCCTTCCTTGGTTCCAACAATCCCTGCTCCACCTGAGGAGGGTGGATTCTCCCTTTCACACAAGCACCAGCTCTGCCCCACCCAGTCTGCCTTCAGGTACCTGCCTCTGAGGGACCCCGGAGTTTTCGGGTCCAACTTCTGAAGACACATGCACCCTGCAGTGAGCAGTTTCAAGCTGGACCGGTGAAGAAAGCTCCAGGCAACAGGCTGGCTGCCCAGGCTGCCCGGGAGTGAGGCTGAGGGGACGGGGCAGGAATCAGGAAGGACACAATCAGTGAGGGCAGCTGAGGAGAGCCTGGGGCATGGGAGGAAGCCCTCAGGCACACGCCCGGGCACCTGAGCCAGAGGGGGAATGAATAAACAAACCAGATGCTCAGAGCTGCCAGGCACCAGGTCATCAACTGTTCAAAGTTCAAAGCTCCCACAGGAAGTGACCACCAGCATTCTATCCCTCCCACACCCACCTACAACCCTTCTCAGTCCCCGAAACCCACAACACAATAGCTTTCCCTACTGTGTTCCTGGAATTGACGCCCCAACTCCAATGTCCCCAACCCCAAATAGCCAAGCACACCTCCACCCAAGGCTATATATAACCAGTCGTGTCCAGCAATCAGGAGGATATTTCCTGGAAAGACCTCATCACAAAAAGGCAGAGGGGAAGCTGAGGAGGTGGCAGGCCACTGACAAAGAGCAGTGAGGTCTGTCAGGAAGCCAGAGACCTCTGGAGAGCAACTTTCAGTATCCCCAGATAGAAAACAGCCCCTGAACCAAAAGGGTGGGGAACGGTTAGGCAAGGCTGGGCCCATTGCCATGACACCAGGATACCAACTAGTCCCCCGAAAGGGCTCTAGACCTGATAAGCCCATAGAAAGTCAGCATGAACCTGTCTGGAGTCAATGTCTTGCTCAGGTGATCTAGCTCTTAATTGCCTGGAGACGTTCCCTCCCTTCCAGCATGGCCCACTGCATACACACTTCGCACTTCAGGGGAGTTACAAGGCCTCTGCAACCAGACATGCCAGGCACTCAAAAGATAAAATGAATCCATGCAAATGGGCCCAAGTCATTGGCAAGGTGTAGGGGAGACAGAATCTAGTTCCATAATTTTGGGGGACCATCTGAGGGCAGGGAGGCCCTACGCAGGACAGCTTCTCCTGGGAAGCATCAGTCTAGGCCTCCTTATGAAAACACAAACCATGAGGACACTGCCAAACACATGCCAAACCAGGCAAAAGGAGTGCCCGCTAAAAAACTGGATGCCTTCCCCCCCACCCTCAGCTCATTCTGGCTGGCAGCCTTTCCAACTAATCAGCAGGACACATGTGCCTTGCAACAGGGTGACACCCCCAACCCCACAACAAAGCCCCAATGTGTGGTGTGTCCCTGTAGGCCTTATCTCAGCCAGGAACATGATCTACTCCTCACTAGGCTTGGTACCAAGCAGCAACCCCCCAACATGGGGTTGCGGGTGGGAGACAGCTAAACTTACCACCTCCCCTTCCCATTGTTGAAACAACTGGCATGACAGGTTAGCTAGCAGGGCGAGGCGTTAGGGCAGTCTCTCCCAAGAGGCCTGGGGCAGGCTGTCCAACCTTCCCACACACACCCCACCCCTTTACAGGGAAAGGTGAGGTGAGCAGCCAGTCACGGGGGACAGACTGCACTCCCTAATCTCCAAAGCCTACCATTCACCCACCCACCCCCATCTTCTGTCCCAAGGGGGAGGGGGCCTGGGGAAGCGGGGTCTCCATTGTTTAGCCAGCTGTCTAGCAGCTGCTCCTTTGAGAGCAGCCCGCTGTCGGCCTGGCAGCGAAAGGGTGAAGGCCGCTGGGAGGGATAAAGGGCTCTGTGGAGGTGCTCGCCTTCCCGGCTGCCTTCCAGAGCCTCGGTGGGTCGGTCTGTCTGCGGGACCTGGGCCTGGCCCCGTGCAGCTCTCTGCCCCTGAGGCTGTAGCTTCCATCCCGAAGGTTAGGGCCACCTGGGCTCCCTCGAGCCCCAAATCCCACCAAACTGAAGACCACCCTGCCCTGCCTCCTCGCGTCCCCCGCTGGCGAAAGGGGCCGGAGCTCGCCCTCCCCGTCCCTCCCAGTTGGCCCCCACTCTTGGGAGCCAAGCTCCGCGGCGCGGCCACAAACCAGAGACCGGAGACCGGAGCCGGGAGTCCGGGCCGCTGCTTCCAAGGGACAGTGGGGGGAGCAGGAGCCGGCGGGCCCCGCCGCCCGCCAGCCTTCCCGTCCCGAGCCCGCCCCCTCGCCCTGCCGGGCCCACTAGGCGGCTGCCCACGTCTCCCCGCGCTCACCGGCCGCCGGAGCCCGCCCGGCAGGCAGCAGAAGCGGAGATGCGGCATCCAGCGGCCCCGGCCCGGTCCGGGCTGGAGCGCTGCGCGGCGCAGCGCAGCACCGCCCCCCGCGGTCGCGCAAGCCGAGCGGAAAGGGAGCTCCCTGCTGGCGACTCCGGGGATAAATGCCGGCCTTCCGGGCAGCGCCTGGGCGCGCCTCCAGAGAGGGCCATGAGAGCCCCCAGCACTGCCCTGGGAGACCGCTGTTCGTGTCTGAGAGGTCATGCCTTGTTGGGAACCTTGCCCAGGTCTCCTACTTCCCCGAAATGAGCACCTGGCCTTTAGCTAAGAACATTGCAGTTAGCCACAAGGCACAGTCCGTTGACTATGGGAACCTCTAATCAACAGGGACTTTCCAAATAACCTCCAGCTAGCCCCCAGCCCCGTGTGCACCCGCTCCACAAGCCAATCAGTTACACACAGGAGGTGTCCACGAGTACAAGTTATACCCGAGTAACCAATAAGCTCCTTTGCCTTAAGCTAGCCAATAGCAAGCAGCCTAATCTCCTCCTTCTCCCTTCTTCTATATATATATACATACCCAGTACGGAAAAATAAAATTTGCAGCTTGATCAGAACTTACTTCTTGCTATCATTCTTCGAGCCTCTTGTCCCCTCAACCCATTTGTTCCAGGAAGGTGATCGAGCTCCAGTTGACTGCTCTGCTGGCCAGAGCAATGCCTGAGGTCCTGCCTGCACGGGGCACTAGAGGCTGCTGGACATCCGTAGGACAGGCAATGTATAGAACAAGTTCTGTACAAGACGAGCACTGGACTCTGCCGGCTGTGTCCAAGAAGGTAATGCTGCCCTGAGGGTAACGCTGCCCAAGAGGGTAAACCTGCCCACGGTAATGCTGTCCAGAGGAAGCAACTGAATCTTATTGGCCACATGTTCCCAGGGTGGCTCTGCGGAGGCAGATGTAGGGTGCTGCTGGATGGTGCCAGATGGCTCGGTCCAAAGCAGGCACTGCCGGCCTTGTGCAAAGTGGGACTGTAGGAATATACTCTCTATGATGTGCGGAGGCTGCTGGTGGCTTGGTCTAAAAGAGCCCTGCCTCAGGTGGAGCTTCCTAAGGGGTGTACCAGGGCCCGGGGAACACAGCCGTAGTGGCACTCATCCCCAACGGAGTTCAACAATGCCAAGATTAACCCCTTCCAGAAGCTTTCAAAAAAGTTTATTTGTAGAGAGAGGGGAACGAAGGGAGATAGAGAGGGAGAGAAACATCGATGCGTGGTTGCCTCTCACACACCCCCAACAGGAGACTTGGCCTGCAATGCAGGCTTGGGCTCCTGCTTGGGATCTAACTGGTGACCCCTTGGCTTGCAGGCTGGCACTGAGCCACACCAGCCAGGGCCAGAAGTTTTTTAGAACAAGATTTGCTCCCTGGGTCTGTCATGTTCTGTAACTATCAAGTGAGCTGATCTACCCAGTGAGAAAGAATTTTAGACTTCCTGAGAAAGGCCAGAAGCATTTAGAGACCAGGCCTCCAATATAGGTGCTATGTCTTGGGTTTGGAGGGGTGGGGGGAGAGAAAGTTCAGGAAAAAGGGTGTAGCAGACAAGGGTAGTTGCCTCCATAGACACCCCAACCAGGAACTTCTCCAGGCAGGGGTGGCCCTACCTGAGGGACCCGGGAAAGTTGGAGGGCGGGGCTCAGGAGCAAAGAGGTGAATAAGAGCTGAGTGATCCTGACGAATAGACCGCACCCAGGATGTGCATTGTGGATAAAGGAATGGCATGCAGCCAAACTCAATTCAACAAGTATTTACTGAGAGCCTTCAAAGAGTGAGGGACACAGAGAAATAAGACATGGAGCCTCTCTCTAGGGAGCTCACACGGGGGTTGGGGGTTAGGGGTGGAATGAAAGCTACTTTGAGGACAAGACATTTGAGTGGAGCCTTGGAGGCTAGGTAGGACAGTGACTATCCCTACTGCTTCCTGAGCACCTACTGTGTGCTAGGCATTATCTCATTTCCTCACGACAAACCTGTGAGGGAGACATTACTATTATTGCTAGGGATTGAGTGCATGGACTCTAGAACCAGGTTGCTTGTTGAAATCTTAGTTCTGTCAAGTACTAGCTGTGTTACCCTGGGTGATTTATAGAATCTCTCTGTGCCTCGGTTTCTTTAACTGAAAAATGGGGATAATAACAGTGCCTGCCTGAAAGGTTATTTTGAAAATTAAATGAGTGTAGTCTTTTCAACAAGTGGTGCTAAAAATAACTGGACACCCACAGGCAAAAATATGAATCTAGACACAGACCTTACACCCTTTACAAAAATTAAAATGGATCGTAGGCCCTGAATGGTGTGGCTCAGTGGTGGAGTGACAGCCTACAAACCAAAAAGTTGTTGGTTTGATTCCCAGTCAGGGCACATGCCTGAGTTGCAGGCCAGGTCCCCAGTGGGTGGCGTGTGAGAGGCAACCACACACTGATGTTTCTCTCCCTCTCTTTCTCCTTCCCTTCCCCTCTCTCTCTAAGAATAAATAAATAAATAAAGAATAAATAAACAAATAAAATCTTTTAAAAAAACCTGTCTTTAAAAAACGTTGATCATAGACCTAAATGCAAAGCATAAAACTAAAATTGCTAGAAGATAACAGAGGAAGAAATCTAAGTGACCTTAGGCATGGCAGTGATATTTTTACCTACAACGCCAAAGGCATGATTCATGAAAGAAAGAATTGATAATGAGGCCTTCATTAAAATAAAAAACTTCTCTGCTAAAGATAATGTCAAGAGAATGAAAAGACAAGCCACATTTCTCCCAATATTTGGGAGAGAATATTTGCAAAAGATACATCTGATAAAGGACTCATCCAAAATATTCAAATAACTCTTAAAGCTCAACAATAAGAAAACAATTTGATTTAAAAATGAGCTGAAGACCTGAACAGACATTTCACCAAAGAAGCTATGCAGATGGCAAATAGAGGGGATTGCAAATTAAAGCAATAGGGAGACGCCCCTACAGACCAGTGAGAATGGCCAAAAGCCAGAACACTGACCACACTAAGTGCTGGCAGGGACGTGGACCCACAGGGACTCTCCTTCATTCGTCGTGGGCACGCAAAATGGTACAGCCACTTAGAAGGCAGCGCGGCAGGTTTTCACTAAGTTAAATATACTCTTATCATATGGTTCAGCAATTGCATTCCTGTTAGTTATCCAAATAAGTTGAAAATATATCCACACAAAAACCTGCACATGGATATTTACAACAGCTTTATTCATAATTACTAAAACTTATAAGCAACTAAGATTATCCTTCAGTAGCTGAATGGATAAACTGTGGTGCATCCAGACCATGGAATCTTATCAGCACTAAAAAGAAATAAGTTATCAAGCCATGAAAAGACATGGAGGAACCTCGAAGACATGCTACTAAGTGAGAGAAGTCCATTTGGAAAGGCTACATCATTCCAACTCTATGACGTCCTGGAAAAGGCAAAACTATGGAGACGAAACGATCAGTGGTTGTCAGGGGTTGGGGGGAAGGAAGGATGAATAGGCACAGAAGAGTTTAAGGGCAGCAAGGCTACTCTCTATGATATTACAATGATGGCTACATGCCATTATACATTTGCCCAAACCCACAGAATATATAGTACCAAGGGTGAACCCTGTAGCCTTTGAGTAGCTCTGTGCTTTCCGCTCAAATTTACTATGAACCTATAATTGCTTTAAAAGTAGCTTATTAATTTTTTAAAAATTTAATGAGATAATATATAAAAGGAATAGTGCCCAGCACGTAATAGGCATTCCGTAACTGTTAGCTTTATGATCTATCGTATCTTTCCCAACTCACAGCTATGAAAACTGAAGCACAAACAGGTTCATGACTCAGATACGACCTATGAGTGGCCGAGTCAGGATGTCCCCAAGGCTTCAAACCCATGTTCTTCTCCCTACATCACGGCAGGGAATGAGTAGGCATATTAACCTGTTTTATTTACGTGTGCCCACATCTAGGGCGCTCATGGGGCAGTGTACCTCTAGCCAGGAGCCAGTTTCAGAGACCAGGTAAGACTGAAACACCGGGGCAAAACCCACAATGGCTCTGGCTCATCATCACTTGCTATTTAGTCTTTTACTTCCCAAAGGTCAGAATCATCCTGCCCTGGCTCTAAGTAAGAATAAGAGTAAAAGCAAAACTGATGCATCTCTCTCCGCTCATGTGAAAATGTCAGAGCAGTGCCCACATAAAATCTCACAAATGACCGTGGAAAGGCCAGTTTTTCCAGAGCATTCCTCAGCTCCTAAAGAAACCTGACTTTAATGAGAAGTCCCCTTAGAGAGATAATAAAATAATAATAGTAGTAATAAATATCACTTACATGGATTGAGTCCTTACTATGGGTCAGGGGCTTTGACAGGCATCCCATTTCATCCTTACAATCATCCAACTAAGAAGGTGCTGTTATTATTGTCATTCTGCAGATTAGAAACTAGGCTTAGGAAGATGAAATAATTTGCCTGACATCTGAAACTAATCCAGAATAATATTGAATATAAACTCTAATTGAAAAAACAAAAATAAAAATAAATAAATTCACGATAGGCCTGACCTGGGTGGCTCACTTGGTTGGGCATTGTTACACAAAGCAAAGGGTTGCTGGTTCGATTCCTGGTCAGGGCACCCGCCTGGATTGTGGGCTTGGTCCCTGGTTGAGGGCATGCAAGAGGCAACTGATGGATGTCTCTCTTGCACATCAGTGTTTCTCTCCCTCTCTTTCTCCCTCCTTTACCCTTTCTCTAAATATTTTTTAAAGGTTTTATTTATTCATCTTTAGAGAGGAAGAAAAGGAGAGAGGGAGAGGGAGAGAAATAATGTATGGTTGCCTCTTGTGTGTCCTCTGCTGGGTGGGAACTGGCCTACAACCCAGGCATGTGTCCTGACTGGGAATCGAACTGCAGTCCTTTGGTTTGCAGGCCCGTGCTCAATCCGCTGAGCTACATCAACCAGGGCCCCTTTCTCTAAATATTAATAAATAAAATCTTTTTTAAAATCACACAATGCCAAAACATACATATATTTTTAAAATATACGTATTTTAAAATACTGCATGCCCAAGGCCACATGGCTAACAAACGGCACAGCCCAGAACACTAGCTCTGAACCACTCTGTGGGGCTGTGTGTTGGGAGCAGTGGGAAGTGTATGGACTCTGGGGCCCCACGCTGAGAGGCAAATCGGTCTAGCGGCTGCTAGCAAATTCCTTAGCCTCTCTAAGCCTCAGTTTCCTCATCTATAAAATGGGGACAATGAAATGCTTACCTCATATGGGTGCAAGAGGAAAAAATGAGCAAATTCATTTAAAGCAATTATTAGCCCAGGACTGCACACATAGTAAGTGGTTGACAGATGTTACCATCTGACCCTCCACTTCCTCATCTGCAAAATGAGGGCTGCTAATAACAGGTGTCAACGTTATTGGGAGCCTTAGAAGAAACGGCAAATATAAAGCATGTGAGATGATTCTTATCACACGGTAAGCTACCACAACATGACCCTCCAAAAAGGATCACAAATTAGCCAGCCAGGTTTTTACAGAGCCCGTCGAATTGCAAATCTGCCTGAAAGCAAGTGTTCAGGTGACAGAAGCACACCTCGAATATTGTTTCCCAAATGCATTTATTAGTTTAAGATCCTTCATTCCTTTGCATAGGAGCCTGGCATGCGGGTGGAGACTCTGTCCAGGAGACTTAAAAGTAAAATTCTTAGGAGAGAGCACCTGCTGAAGGTCAGCTGAAAATAAAGGGGCTCACCTCTGAAATGACATACAAAAAAAGTTTTCTTGGGGGGAAAATTCAAACATACAAAAGTAAGCAAAATAATACAACAAGCCCCAAAGTATCCATCATAAAAACTTCAACTGCAAGATTTCCAACTCGTGGAAATCTTGTTTTAACTACACTTCCTACCAATATAACTTTGAAGCAAACTCAGATATCATATCACTTCATCTGAAAGTGTTTCAGGTGTACCTCTCTAAAAGAAAGAACTGTTTTAAACAAAACCACAATGTTATTGTCACACCTAAAATTGCTTAACAATAACTCCTTAATACCATCAAGTAATCAATGTTCCAATGTCTACGCAGCTCCGAAAATGCCTTTTTGAAAAGTGCTTGTTTGTTCGAATCACACCATAGTCAGTTGACATGCCTACCTAGTATTTTTTAATTTACAGGTTTCTCTTCAGCCTCTTTTTTGTCCCCTCAGTAGCATTTGGTGGAGAAACGAGATGCTTTATGCTGCAGATTTTCCACAGTCCGGACTTTGATGATTGCACTCCCATGGTGTCGTTTAAGATGATGATCTGGCTTCTCTACTTCCTATAAATTGGTAGATAGATCTAGACGACTGAGCAGCTTTGAGTTTTATTTTTTGGCAAGAATACTTCCTAAGTAGTGTAGCCTTTCTTTAGGAAGCGCACGGTGACCTATTGTCTCTGAAATGACACTTCAAGACATCAAAAACATGACCATCTTACTAGAAGTGTAAGAACAGAAAGAACCTACTCATCAGCAGATGAATGGGTAAACAAAACGAGGCATTTATACCCAATAGAATACTATTCAGCCATAAAAAGGAAGAAAATTCTGACACACGCTGCACCCTGATTGAACCTTGAGGACGTTACAGCAAAGCAAAAGGAGCTAGACACAGAAGAACAAATATTTTGTGATTCCACTGATACGAGGTACCTGGAGTATGCAAAGTCATAGAGACAGAAAGCAGAGCAGAGGTTACCAGAGGCTGGGGTGGGGGAGGAGGAAATGGGGAGTTAGCGTTTAATGAGTATGAGTTTCTGTTAGGGACGATGAAACAGTTCTGGGAATGGATAGCAGTGCTGGTTGTACAACACTGTGAATGTACTTAACGTCACCGAATTGTACACTTGAAAATCATCAAAATGGTAAATTTCATGTTATGCGTATTTTTATCACAAAAATTCTTTTAAGAGCCTAGCTATTGCCTTACAAGCTCTTGACGGCCTTGGTGTATATATTAGCCTTTCTCTGCGTGAGCAGCCTGACTGCGGTACCGATGTACACATAGTGTGGGTCTTTCTGTGCTTCCAAGAATTTCATGGCTTCTGCCTGAAGTGAGCAGGAGGTCCACAGTACCGCCACTCCCAAGCCCAGTGTCCCAGGTATAGAGACATCTATGAGCAGAGCCGTGGAGGCAGTCGGGGCGCTAGCTTCTGGAGTCACAAGGCTTAGAGTTGAGCCTGACTTTGCCGCTTGCCACAAGAGCTTAGTTAAATGACTTAACCTCTCAGTTTCCATTCCTGTAAAATTAGGGCTACAACCTCCTACCTCACAGGTTTGTCGTCAGGCTGAATTAGGTTGTATTAAGACCAAACGCTGTACCAAGAGAGGGCTTTGTTTCGTTACCGTGTTAAGAGATTTGAAGAGGACATCATCACTAGGACATAGGTTTATCAGCTCATTGGGATGCCCCCAGGAGTTAGTCACTTTGCAAGCTAAACTTTTCTTGACATCATTCTTGGCAAGGTAAGCAGTAGAGTGACCAGCTGTCCTGGTTTGCCCACAACTGAGGGCATTCTCAGGAGGCAGGGTTTTCAGTGCTAAAATAGAAAGTCTCACACATGGGGGACATGTTAGTTACTCACCCTACCAGTGATCGCCCAATTGCAGATTCTAGGATCTACCTCTCAGGCTTGCTGACTACTGCCTAGTTGACCTGCCTTCCTTCTAGAAGCTCTCCTCTCAATCTGGCCTCTAGAACCTCTTCTTCCAGATCTCCTTGCAGGATATTCATCCTCTGTTTGACCTTCAGTGTTGGCACTTCCCAGGATTTCTGCCTCTGCCTTCTGCTCCTGGGGTCCCATAACCCCTCCTTGGAGATTTTCGTTCCTTCCCAGGGCCCCCAACCCCTCCCACACAACGGATAACTCCCCAAATCTCTATGGCAGGAATCGCTCCAGAGGCTAGCCTGGTTCTATCACCATCACTTGCAGATACCCCAAGTGAACCATGTCCAAAGCCAAATGTATAAGCTTCCTCACTGACTTGTTTGGTTAATGAGCCTTAACCCTCAATCCATGAAGTCAGAAGTCCACTCTCCCTGCCTTTTCCCTCTCTCTCAGCCCCCACCCACTCAGGCACCTATTGGTTTGATTCCACAAGTGTCTCTCCAGTAGACATCATTTGCTCATCCCCGCTGCCATTGCCTCAGTTCAGGCCTTGTTAGTGCTCAGCTGGGCACTTGCCACAGCTTCTTCCCAGTCACTTGCGTCTACTTCATCCCCTCCAACGCTCCTCCATGTGGCTACCAGAGTGATCCCGTAAAATACAGATATGATCATGTCACTCCCCGGCTTAGAATTCTTCAAAGGCTCCCAGTGACCTAGCACAGGGGTCAGTAAACTTTTTCTATAAGGGGCTGATAGTAAATCTTTAAGCTTTCTAGGTCAGATGGACTTGGTCTCAACTATTCAGCTCTAGCCATTGTAGCACAAAAGCAGCCAAAGACAATACAAAAACAAATAGGCATATCTGTGTTCCAACAAAAATGTATTTACAAAAATGGGTAGAGGGCCAGATTTGGCCTGAGGACTCTAACTGGCTGAACCCTGACCTAGGAAATGGAATCTAAGCCTCTTAACATAACCCAAAAGGCATTTAGGCCTCTTGCTTCTCAGGAACTAGACATCAATAGTCTGAGGCCTAAGGAAAATAGCTTCCGCTGCAGCAAGCAGGACTCAATTAGATATTGAAAAGAACTTCCTTAGCTATTAAAGGATTGTTAAAATTGGCTCAAGTTGTAGGAGGAAGTAAAGGCATGTCCATCTCTTCTGGTTTTCTGATATGTCTCAGGTACAACCCTGGCTGTGGACCTACTCCTAATTCTGGCCTAAACATATAAGAGTTAAATAAAATCGGCATATGTGAGTTGAACCCCCATCCCACACTAAGCACTAAGCTAAGGGCAGGACTGTGTGTCCTCTTCTTGCAAAGCACACCATTACCACCCTGCCTGCAACTGAGGTGCAAAGGCCAGTTCCACACAGGGTGGATTTGACCAAGTGCTGAAGGCCGCAGTGAAGGGGAAGTCACAACACAGTGCATGACTAATCACTGCGTGGAATCACCATGGAGGCTCAGGGCAGAAAAAGACCAGAGGAGGCGTAGAGGAAGTCTCCAGAGAAAGAGGGTCGGGTTTGTGCTCCTAATAGTAGGATTTAGATGATAATAACAGCACCTCCTGCGTGCTAAGAAACATTGTGTACCTGACACTCTATTTACATTATCTTATTTAACCCTCACAACAACACTGTGAAGTAGGTATTGCTAGTTTCTTTATATACAGAAGGAATGGAGCTGCAGAGCACCAAGCAGGTTCCCCAAGGCCAAAGTGAGTGGCTGAGCAGGATTTGAACCCAGTTAATTTGGCTCTGAAGGCTGCTAAGGCAGAGTTCCTGAGGAGGGCACACAGGCAAAAGCAAAGGGTGGAGGAAGCTGGTGATGGTCCAGACTTGGCTCCACGTGAGGCCAAAATGGGAAAGAGTGGGTGATCCGGCTGAACAGGGAGATCTGGGCTGGCTCGTGGAGGAGGCTGGATGCCAGGCCAAGGAGCTTTCAGGAGAGCTGGCCAGCAGGCCAGTGAGGCTTGGACTGGAGGGAGGAGACAGTGCCGGCAGGAAGGTGCTTGGCGGCTTCGGCAGTTGCAGTCCAGGGGAGCGAGAATGCAAGTCTGAGCCAGGGAAGGTGAGATGGGAACTGGAAGGAGGAGACAGGTATAGGAGAGAATAGGAAGGACAATTTCTGTGGGGACTAGGCCACCCACAGCCATAGGAGCTAGTAAGGGAGAAGTTGACAATTGATTCCATCGTTCTGAGTGCACTGGGCAGCAAGGCAAAAAGCAACACTCCAGGAAGCTAAGGTTAATACAGTGGCTAATGTTTGTTGCAAACAGCTTCCATTGGTAAGCACTTTACATATACAAACTCATCTCATCCTCACAACATCCTTATGATGTAGGATCTATTATTATTATTCCCATTTTTTAGGTAAAGGAACTGAGGCACAGAGAGATGAAGCAACTTGTCCAGGTTACCTAGCTGGTAAGTGGCAGAGCTGGGATTTTAACTCAGGCAGGCTGGTTCCAGAGGCCTCCTGCTTCACCACTTCAGTACTCTGTGCCTGTGGAGGTAATGCTTTCAGGAGAAAGCAGGCTCCTCACTCCCACTCCTCATTCCTCGTCCTCAAAGATCAAGCAGGAGAGTGATGACAATGGCTCCCAATGGCCTACCTAGCACAGGGGTCAGCAAATCTTTTCCATAAGGATTTTTTTGGCAGGTGGCACTGCCCAGTCAGATCTCATCTTACTCTGCCAGGCTCCGTGGACACTTAACTGGCAAGAGGACACCTGGAGCCCAGTCCTGTCTTCATCAGAGTAGAGCAGGGGAGGATGTGGCAGCAGCTGGCACAGGCCACAAGGAGAGCCCGGCCGGTGAAGACCCAGTCAAGGCAGTGTAGCTCCACCAGGGTCAGGAGGAAGCGACTTAGTTCCACCCCAAACAAGAATTTCAGAAAGATCATCTTCTCCGTGGCCCTGGACACAAAGCAGTCAGTACTAGTGGGACAAGGATAGAAGTGGCAGTGAAACAAGTATGGAACATCAAACCTGAACACAAGGTATTGCCGCACCTCCCCCCTCCCCAGAACAGCCAGTTCCATGAAGGCCCGTAGCACCACATGGGCAATTAGATGGCCAAGACCCTGTGCGACCACAGTACGGGGCTCCTCTCTGCAGGCATCTGGGGAGAATCCTCTCTCCCACCAGAAACTGTCCCTCTAAAATTGAGAAGACCCCAGGAACCTCAGTCTGGCTCTCTGCAGGGCTCCCCAGATACCAGCTTCTGCAAGATATCTAACAGGTACTTCCTCTCCACATCTACTTTTTCCTCCCTTATGATCTGTTGCAGGACATAGATGACATAGCAGATAGAGGGCATGGCCCTGGCTGGTATGGCTCAGTGGACTGAGTGCTGACCTGCAAACCAAAGAATTGCCGGTTCAATTCCCAGTCAGGGCACATGCCTAGGCTGTGGGCCAGGTCCCCAGGTGGGGGTGCACTAGAGGCAACCACACATTGATATTTCTCTCCCTCCATTTCTCCCTCCCTTCCCCTCTCTAAATAAATACCATTTTTAAAAGATTTATTTATTTATGTATTCATTTATTTTTAGAGAGGGGGAGGGAGAAAGAGAGAAAGAAACATCAATGTGTGGTAGCCTCTCACATGCCCCCTACTGGGGACCTGGCCTGAAACTCAGGCATGCGCCCTGACTGGGAATCAAACTGGAAACCCTTTGGTTTTCAGTCTGGCACTCAATCCACTGAGCCACACCAGCTGGGGCAAAATAAATAAAATCTTTAATAAAGAAGACACAGGGCATGGCCACCAGACAGGGTATTACAGGTGAACTTGGACTGCTCACCCCTACAGACTATACCTCCAACCAGGGTGACCAGCAGAATGCGGAAAGACAAGGACAGCGAGGTACACCTTGCCAACCGCAGTGGAATGGTTCTGCACGAGGGTCAGGAGCCAGCCCAGTCACTCATCTGTGAACACAGAAATCAGAAGCCTTAAAGAAGGCATCAAGGTGGGGGGGGGGGAGTAGGGAAGGAGAGGGGTAAAAATTTAATGCCTCGGCAGCTAGATAATTTGCATCACTATTTCTGGCCCACAGCAAGAGCTCCAGTTCCATCTGTGCCTGCCACCCACCAGGCGAACCACTCACTACCTGACAAGGACAAGAAGAACAATCTGGCAGAGAAAAGGACACTGAAGAATAAAGGACTGAAGCAGCGACTCTTAGGAGCAGCCCCAAAGCAATCCCAAATTAACTATGACAGTCTTCACGCTCATGCTGCAAATTAGGCTGCCGCGGACATGTTTCCAGCTCAATGGGCTTTTGAACCTTCAACTGTCCTGGGCATATTTTTCAGACCTACATAGCACCAGACATATTTTTCCCAAGGTGCCACAGGAGACGGTCTTTCCTCCAGGTTCCGGAATAACAAATGACTTCTGGACACCATGCCAGCATTTGGAAGAGAGAGGTCTTACAGCCCCATCCTTCCCCAGTGGGTGCTCTTTAAGGTGTCACATTGGAAAATGTCATCTTACTTTTCATTACTGCAGCTTCCGATTCTGGGAATTACGGAGCACATTTCCAAGGCATAGTTTTGCAGGGGGGCATTTACACTCATTATTTCTATCAGCACCCTCTTTCTGTCTCCCAAATACACATACAATCTAAGCATACAATCAGCCGCTTACAGGGCAAACTCAGGGTCAAAGCAGGACCGGTCTTCACTGCTGACTGGCTGCCTTCCTGAAACCCTCTCCCAGACAGAATGCTCCGGCTGCCATGGGAATCCCCTTTGCCCCTTAATTCTCTCGATTCTTCTCTAAATGGCTGCTCCATTCTGGTCAATGTGCTGTTCTTCCACTCTCCAAGATGGAAACATCAGTGCTCCTCACGATACCTCCGCCGCTTGCTGACTCTGGAGGATGTGGTTCCTTAAGGCGGCCACAAGCATCTCCGACTCAGCACGTGCAGACTAAACGTATCCTCTCGAGAGGGAGTGGCATAGTGGCTACAAGCACAAGCTTAGACTTAGATGCCCACAGCTGTGTGACCTTGAGCAAGTTGCTGAGCTACTCTCTGATTCCATTTCCTCATCTGTGCAATGGAGTTAGAACAGTATTTACCTCATTAGGTTATAAAGGTTATCTGAGTTAACATATATGAAGGACTTAGAAAAGTATTTGGCACATAGTTAGTGCTTCATTAATGTTAGGTGTTATTATCTTTCCCCTCAAACCTACTCTCTCGGTTAGTAGCACCAAGTCAAAATCCTGATTGTTACCCATAATGCCTCCCTTTTGCTTCCTCCCCACTTCTAATAGCTAAGGAGTCCCCTCAGTGCTACCTGGTTAATGTCTCTCACATCCATTGCCTTCACATCAGCCCATTAGTCCAGCCTTGAATCTTCTCTCACCAGGATTATTACAATCCTTCTAAGTCTCTCTGCCTCCATTTGTGTCCCTCTGGTCTCCCTCCCTCAATGCCTGCATCCTTGAAATGCATATCTGGTCATTTCTTTCCCTGCTTAAAAACCCTCCTCCAAGGTAGGCCCCAGTCAGGTAGCTCTGTTGGTTAGACTATCACCCCGAGAACACCAAAGCTTCGGTTTGATCCCTGGTTGGAACACATACAGAATCAACCATCGATACACACATAAGAAGAACAACAAATCGATGTCTCTCCCCCCCCCCACCTTCCTCCCTTCCTCCCTCTCTCCCTTCTCTCTCTCTAAAATCAAGAATTTAATAAACCATCCAATGTCTGCCCAGTGCCCTCAGGATAAAGTTGAACTCCCCAAAATGGCCAACCCCAGGCTGGCCTCTGTTTGTACCGCCAGCCTGATCTGGGCCTTTCACACCCTTCAGAACTCAGAATTCCCAGAAGTCCTACCCACATCCAGGCAGCTTCATGCTCCTGAACAGTTACTCACGCTGCTCCCTCTGCCTCTACAGCCCCACTGTCCTTCCCGCTAATTCTTATCTTATGTATTCCCCGACAAGCAGCTCAAGCAGCAACTTCTCTAACAAAATTTTCTGACCCCATTTCAAAAAGGACTGACCATTCTCATGGTCAGCACATGGTCTGTTGTATATAATAAAAGTCATTTACACTTATTTACGTAGAATAACATTTATTTACATAAAACTTCTCTCCGTTAGTAGATGTGAATCAGTTGATGACAGGGACTACATCTTATTTGTCACTGCTCCTATGCTCAACATGAATTAGGGGCTTGATGCATGTGTATTGGATGAATGAGTGATGACAGACTAGATTCAAACCCTGTCTTGGTTGTTGCTAGTTAATATGACTGTGGGACCATTACTGTATTTTTCGGACCATAAGATACACCTAGGTTTTAGAGAAGGAAAACAGGGAAAATTTTTTTGAAGCAAAAAATGTGGTAAAATATTTAATAACATAAATAACATAATATTTCACCAATGTAAATGTAAACAGAACTCAACAGCAGCACTAACAACCATTATTCCTCCCAAATTTGAGGGGGTTGGGGAATGTTCATCTTATAGTCCGAAAAATATGATACTTAACTTTTGGGGCAGTTTTCTCAACTGTGAAATAGAGATTTTTATGGAATTTCAGAGACATAGTGACAATTACAGATAATGTATTTAAAAAAAAAACCTCCTTGCCCAAAATTCAAAGGCAGAAAGTAGAATAGAGGTTTCAGGGGCTGGGGGAAGGGAGGAATGGGGAATTATTTCATGGGTACAGAATTTCTGTTAGAGATGAAGAAAAACTCTGGAAATGAATAGTGGTCAGCAGCGCACAGTGTTGTGACTAGATGCTACTAAATTGTAAACCTAAAAAATGATTAAAATGGTAAATTGAGTTTATATGTTTTACCACAGACACAAAAAAATTCAGATCACTGAAGCAAGTTAAAAAACCCTTGCTCAGTACTTGGTCGTTAGTTAGTAGGTGTTCATCAATAAATGAAGCAAGATACTGGAAACTCCCAGTCTGACTATTCAAACCTCCCCCAGGAAGCAAGAGCCACCACCCACCAGGCTGCTGCTCTGCCTCCTAGGTCAGGGGGAGGGGCCTGGGAGATGGAGGCCTGCGGGAACTTTGTTCTCTCCTTTTTAAAAAAATGTTTTAAAATCCTCACTCAAGGACATTATTTCATTGCTTTTAGATAGAGAGTAAAGGGGAGAGAGAGAAACATAAATGTGAGAGAGAAGCATTGATCAGTTGCTTCCCACATTTGCCCGGACTGGGGATCGAACCCACAACCTAGACCTGTGCCCTAATGGGCACATGAGAGGAAGCTAAAGAAATCACCAAGATGTAGAAATGATGAAGGGAAAATGCCAGCAAGCTCCAGAAGAATGTGGGGATTGAGAAACTTATTTTCTATCTCCCCCGAAGGCTAAAGTGGGGAAAGTTCTAGAATAACAATACGAGTGAATGAGGTTAGCATGTTTCTGGTCACCAGGGCTTTCAGGCGACGGATGAGACATAGTCTCTCTGGGCAACTTGGAAAACGAGACAGAGATTTCTCTACGCTAGCCAGGGTTTCTCTACCTCACTTCGACCTCAGCACACTGACATTTTAGACAAGATAATCTACATTCCTGGGGACTGTCCTGTGCATTGTAGAAGGTTTAGTAGCAACTCCAGCCTCCATTCACTAGATGCCAGCAGCACCCCACCCCCCAGTCAGGACAATAAAAAATGTCTCTGTTGCCATATGTCCCCTGGGGAACAAAATCACTGCCCCCACCCCCACCCCACTGGAACCACTGGTATAGGCCAAACAATTTTGTTTTCCTGATTGGAGGCAGGGGATGAAAGTATTGATCTTTACGTTCTAGGATCCAAAAGGAAAAACTATGAAAGGGGTAAACAAGATTCTATGATGGCTAGCAAGACTACCCCGTATCAAATGAAATGGCGATGCTCCAGCCAGCTGCCCAAGGTCACATAGCAAGGACCTTGCAGAGTCAGCAGCAGTGAATCCCAGGTTTTCAGTAGCTACAGGCCTTACCATGCGAATCAGCCCCACACCTGGGACCCTGCTCCTCTTCTGAACACGGATCTTCTGGGGTTGGGGGAGGCTGCTGGGCAAAATTCTCTGGCCCTTCCTTGGAGTAACAAAGATCATAGATGCTTACCAGAAGAACAAAGGCCTAGCCCTGACTAGTGTGGCTCAGTGGGTTGGGCATCGTCCTGCAAACTGAAAGGTGGCCAGTTCGATTCCTGGTCAGGGCACATGCCGGGATTGCTGGCCAGGTGCCCGGCTGGGGCCTTTCAAGAGGCAACTGATTAATGTTTCTCTTGCGCATTGATGCTTCTCTTCCTCTCTTTCTTCCTTCCTTTCCTTCCTTCTAAAAATAAAAATAGCCCTGGCTTGTGTGGCTCAGTGGAATGAGTGCTGGCCTGCAAAGCAAACAGTTGCTGGTTCAATTCCCAGTCAGGGCACATGCCTGGGTTGCAGGCCTGGTCCCCAGGAAGGGGGCGTGTGAGAGGCAACCACACATTAGTGTTTCTCCCCCTTTCTTTATCCCTCCCTTCCCCTCTCTCTAAAAATAAAATAAATAGAAAAAAGTAAAATAAATAGAATTAAAAATAAATAAATAAAATCTTAATAATAAAAAAAAAAGAACCAAAGCCTGAGAAGATTTCCAGCCTCAAATCTAAGAGTTTCCTTGCCATACCCAAGCCCAGAACACAGGGCCAGACAGTGACATTTGATGGAAAGGTCCTTAAGCTCCTGTAGTCCCAAATCAGTGTTATGGGCTTTTGTTTTTGCCTCAGGCTTCGGTGTGGCCTGGCACAATACTGTGACTGATCTTGTCTTTATAGAAAACACTGCCATTTTGGTCAACATAGATGTTTCTTTTGCATCAGTTTTAGTTTTTAAAAATATTGCATTAAAATAATCTTTATCTTGATTATTGGGGTTTTTTGGCATCCCTTAAATTCTGTGCCTGAGGTTATGCTCATTCACCTCCTTCCGGGCCTGGCCCTGTCCACTGGGTCCCCAGCAGGACAGCCCCCGAGGCACTGTGCAGGCAGAGGTCACCAATGGAAGCCTGCAGCCTGCATTCTGCACATAAATGGGTTTTGTTAGGCTAGCACTGTGTTTTCAAAAATGTCTTGATTCATTGCCACTATTTTTAAGGCAAGAGAATCACACGAAAGTCCACATTTCTGGCTTCTTGTGAAAAATTGGGTGATCTAGCCCAATGTTTAGTGATTTAACCCTACAGCCCATGAACAATAGCTTTTGGGACCTACCTGGCTGGCGGCCTCCTGTTTAGGTTAAAGGGTGCTGCCCAATTTCCCTCAGCCACACCTGCCCACTGCTCCCACTTGTAAGACCCGCCTGGCCTCCTGGGTGGTGGTGTGTGGGACTGGTGTGTACCAGTTTATAAGAGCCAAGCGTCCAATTTCCAGACTCAGTTGTTGAGCACAGCCATTACGAAATGTTAAATTATGTAAACTTATAGTTAAATAGATTATATTTAAAACAAAACTCCTAACTTCCTAATTATTTTGCCGCATCTGACTATGATCTGTGTTCTTGAGGTTATTTACATCTATCGTGTCTGTGTGGCAGCAAAGGTACGCATTGGCATGTTCTGCCTGTCTCTTCCTGACTCCGGGGTCAGTACGTCACACTGGCAGCAAGAAACTGGCCACAGTATGAGTATTTACACCATGCAAATTGGCAAACACTACAAAAATAAGGCTTGATAGTGTGTCATGTCTGTAGCTGTTACATTGTGAATAGCACAAACATTGGAGGAAATAGTCTTCCAGTATTCCCAGTTCAGCAAAGTTGCTCAGCCATTGACTAATGAGTGAAGTTCAGACAAAAACCATTGTTTCACTTTCATCTCATGCCTTAACTTAAGCTAAAATATCAACCAATGTTCATGTCAAAGTGACGCTTGTTTATCATCTGTAACCTAAGTTTTGTTAGTGATACAAGTGGACCTCAAAAATCAATGAAAATCAACTACAATTTTTAAAAACTCTATGAAAATATTTGGAAGAAGAAATTGGTCATATGGAGTTAATTTAGAATAAAGAATGTCAAATATTTTGTTACAATTCTTTTTACAAATAAAAAGTTTTAGTAAACTTCTATTTATAGATATACATATACATATACATAAACTTTTTGTATACATCTTTTCAGAGACCCAGTTTTTAAACATTCATTGGCACACGACTATTCGTTAGCATCCATGTTCACCGCTCTTAATCTTAATCTAAAATTTCTGGGCTAAGAAAGCAGCAAATTTCTCTTCTGCTTCTCCTCAAATCCTTGTGCTCCCATGGCCTCTAGGACAGGCAGCCAGGAGTTCCTTAACTAACAGAAAACCTTTTTAAATCCACCTTCCTTCCAGGAACCACCTGCTCCATACCAGGCTCCTCAAGTTGTTTTTTTTTTTTTTTTTTTAAGTTTTCCCAACAGCTCACTGAGGTAGACATGATTAGCCCCATTTTGCAGATGAGAAAATCGAGTGGCAGAGCCAAGACTTCGATCTCATTCTGCTGCCTCCAAACCTGAGCTCATTGTACCGTGCAGCCTCCCCAAGGAGAGACAAAGTGGGGCACAAGAGAAAGGCTTGTACATCAACCTGACCCCAGTTTAAAAACAAAAAGTGCCATTGAACCTGTCCCATAGCAAGCCCAGCTCAGGAGCCTGATCCTTCCCCCTGACCAGCAGGATACTCCTTCAATCAAGTCTAAATCCCTCTTGTTGGAGTTCTGGATTCTGAAAATCCCCAGAGCCAGGCCCACCATCCTCTTACCTGCAAGGGAGCAGTTGCTGAGAGCTGGAGGCCCAGCTAAACCTGCTGTCTGCTGCAGGCTACTGGTGACCAGGAGACCTGTGGAAGGAATGGGGGCTATTTGTCTCCAATCCTTGGGGGCCCTGCAGGAAGAAAACTCAGAGCGGGCTAGGACAAAAGCTGGGGGACACAATGGGCACCCCTCTTGTTCAGAGCCCTGCCCACTCCCCACAACAGAAGCCATGAGATTCCCCCACCGATCCCAGCACTCAGCACCTACCGTGGCCATGGCCCACAGATTCAGGTAATTCCCTCAGCAGGTGTGGACACCCTGAGGGTCCTACATAGTCACCCATATGCAGGGGCAGGTGAGGCCTGGGCTAAAGCCACCCGACCACCAGGAGAGCTTGGCTGACATTGGCAAGTGCGAATCAGGAACTGCGACCATTTCATCCCTAAAGCAGAAGTTCCTACTAGTGAAGCCCTTTACTCCAGCTTGGTGGAGAGGCGGGGGAAGCGTGGGAAAGGAATTTCGGAGGGCTTCCCCAGAAGAAAGCTCCCTTCCCAGTTTGTCTGGCCTTCCTGACCTCTCTCAGCAACTGAGTTTGAGCCTGAAACCAATGCCCAGGGCTCTTCACTTTCCGTGTGACTTTGGGCCACTATTTCACCTCTCCGGTCCTTGTTTCTGTGTCACAACCAACAGACATTGCATGGCTTCCCAGTGCCAGCCAGACACATAGGAATGTTACATTTCTTGCCTCATTCACATCCTCTCTCCAGCACTGTAAGGTTGATATTAGAATCCCTACATTGTAGCAGAGGAGATTGGGGAGCAGAGAGATTCAGTAATTTAGTGGGGTCACTCAGTGGGAATTGAAGCCCAGGTCCCGTGGCTCCCAACGGCACAACTTCCTGTTGTAAACCCTGAAGCACCTGACGCAAGCACAGCAGGGATGGCTGTGTCCTCTACTGCAGGGTCTAAGAAATACATATGAACTTTGTGTCTGTGTTAAACTGCATAACTCGGCTTAATTCCAGTCTGTTTTATGTTCCTCCTTCCTTTGCAAACACCAGGATTTTTTAAAGGCATCCCAGGATGAGGGTGCAAGCACTCAGCCCTCTATGTCATCTGCCCTGATTGGTGTAGCTGGGCCACGCACTGCCCATCCAGTCAGTGACCTGCATGGGGGGTACCACTGAGTGCCCTTTACTTCTTGTCTGTTGATGTTCTTTGATACACCCATGCCAGGTGAAAGGCCAGGACCCCCGAGCCATGTACCCAAGGCCAGCCTCCCCGTGCCGCCATTCCCTTTCAACGCCCCCAGCTCCAGCCCCAATAACCTCAGGGTCCCTCTTGCTGGGACCACGACCACCTGCACAGTCACCTCTTCACTTCTTTTCCTCCTCCCCTCAGCCTGGAGGGAGCTTTTCTAGTTTCTGGAGGGAGACCCTCTTCCCCTGGAACTTATGCCACCATCTTTTACTTGTGAAACTTTCCTTGAATATTCCCGAGTCTATGTCCCGAGGCCTCTCTGTTTCCCTGAAGGCTCCTTTCCTTGAATATTCCCAGTCTATGTCCCGAGGCCTCTCTGTTCCCCTGAAGGCTCCCTGTCTGTGGAGCGGGGCCAGAAAGCAACTTTACATCTGAGGCATTATCCCCTGAGGCAGTGGGCACAGGACAAGCCAGCCCCTTGAAAAAGGGGCAGCGGTGGGGATGAGGTGTTAAAATATCAGTGAGGGAAAAATGGGTAATATTTTTAAATTTTTATATCAATAAATATGTATGAACTTATTCTTTCTCCCAGTTTCTCTTTCCTGGGGGGCAGAAGGTATTATAGCCTTACAGGTCTTAGTAGTAGTAGCAGTAGTGGTAATAATAATAAGAAACGTTGAGTACTTATTATGGGCCAAGCACGATGTTAAGTGCTATACCTATGTTATTTTATTTAATTCTCGGAAAAATCCTGAGGCATTTCTTATCATCCCCATTTTACATGTGAGGAAGCCAATCTTCAAACAGCCTTGTCCCGAAGATGACACCGCCTGTAGGGGTGGAGCCTGGTTCTCACCCAGGATTCAGACTCCCGCTAAGTCAGGGCTGCTTACCTCACTGCACAGCAACCACGCCATGTGGTCCAGACGCGCCACGGAGACTCACGAGTTGGCCAGCTGGCGTCACTCCAGCTCCACTCACCAGCATTGAGAAATACTTTCTACGGCGAGTCGGACAGGTACCTCCCCAGGTGAAGATGTGATGCAGCGTCAGCGTGAACGGGTTTCACCACGCAGGAGCAGGCAGTGGGCTAGAAGGGAGGTTACTCCCAAGGACTGAAAGACCATGCCGCAGGTCCTTGGTCCGCCTGGCTCCCCAGGCCGGGCTCACAAGCACTGCCCAGGGTTCCAGGCCAGAGCCACCTCCTGCCTGTCTTCTCTCTTGTCATGAGATGCTAGGAAACTAGCGCCCCCTCAAACACTCAGAAGTGAATTGGGTAGCAAGTAGGTGCCAGGTGAAGCAGGTGCCGGTCGGGCCCGGCGGGACCAGAAGTACATATTCCAAGTCTGGTGGTTCCCCGGATGAGTGCGCGCGCACGCGCGCGCGCGCGCACACACACACACACACACACACACACACACACACACACACTGACCGAGACCACTAACTGCTAACCTACACCCGATGTGAGAATCCTTTCCTTCTTTAGTGATAGAAGTTATTTATAGCTGGGCAGTGCCCAGAAAAAAAGACCTCATTCCTTTTAGTGAGTGGTCCCAGCCTTCCTTTTAGTGAGGGGTGGCCACGTGACTACATTCTGGTTAACAGATGTACGTGGATGTAGTTATATGTGCACCTTCCAGGCAGGGCTCAGCCGAGCAATTTTTTTGCTCCTTGTGCCATTGACTGAGGTCACCTAGCAGTGTTTAGCTGGAGCATGGGTTGCCTCAGAGGGTCCAAGATGGCTTCACTCATATGTCTGGCATCTTAGCAGGAACAGGCAGGACTGTCGACTAGAGCACCCACATGTGTCCTCTCCAGCATGATGGCCACAGGAGAATTGGACTCTTACACAGCAGCTCAGGGCTCCAAGAGCAAGTGTTCCAATGATCAAGACAGATGCTCCACGGCCTTTTGCAGACAAGCCATGCAAGTCACTTGATGTTCCTTCTGCCTTCTCTATTGATCAAAGTGGTCACAAGCCCACCCAGATTCAAGTATAGGGGACAGAGACCTGCACTTCTTAATGGAAGGAGTATCAAAGAATTTGCAACCTTATTTTAAAAACACAATAGCAGCCCTGGACCGCTTAGGTCTGGACTTAAAGTCAGAGAAAAAAGAAACTTCTGCCTTATTTAAACCACTGTGATTTTGGTTATCTGTTGCTCATAGCTGAATCTAGTTCCAAGAGAGACACATATGTCCACAGACACGCTCACAATATGTGGCACACACTCAGGCCACAAGGTGCAGCGGGTGAGCTGTATCAGAACGTCACAGGATTAGGAGTGTTCATTTACTCACTCAAGTTCAGTAGCCGTCTTTCTGCAGTGCTCTTGTCTCACTCTTCCCTTCCCCATCGTAGCGCCTGCCGTGTCTAGTGCGATCACCCATTTGTTGGTCCACATCAGCCTTGCTCGGTTCTGCTCTAGGACCACGTCTGTCTTGTTCATCACTTAGTATGGAGCACAGGACCTCAATGAATACTTGACCAGTTCCATGTTTCAGAGCCTGCCAGTGACGCTTTGGGCTGCTGGCGGCTGGAGATGGAGTGGAGAATAGTGAGAGATTTAGGGGTCTGTGGGGTGTCTGGAAATGATGGGTCCCTGGACTGAAGCCGCAGCAGTGGGGACAGGGATGACATGGAGAGAGCAGAACCTGGGACTGACGGGCCGTGGGGATGTTGGGTGAGAGAGAAGCAGGAGTCAAGGTTGGCACCTAGGTGTCTATTTTGATCAATGGAGTAATTAACTGTGGCACCATTTGTGGAGAGAGAAACCAAAAGTGAGGTGAGAGACTCCGGCTGAAGGTACTGAGCTTGGTTTTGGCTATCTGCATTTCAGGTGCCCGAGGGACATCCAGGTGGAGTCATGCAGGAGGCAGCTGGACACACAGAGCCAGACAGACCCAAGACCCATGAGGACATGACCACAAGTTCAGAGACACTCTCATGTATGTGCATTCATTGTTCACCCATGAGTGTCAGAGAAAGCAGGGCCCTGGGGTGCAAGATGGCAGACCCCCCACTCCCCGCTCCACTGCAACCTGAGGTGTCATTCTGAACATGGGACTCTGCCTGTCCAGCTCATCGTTTTCTGCTTTGTTGTGAAAATGAGAGGACCTCCTGCAACCTCTGATTCCTTCCAGCTCTCACATGTCATGAGTCCCAGTCTGCCATGTGCAGGTTACTATGCGAGACACTGACCTCATTCCTGCTTCTCACGGAAAACTGAATCAACAACAACAACAACAAAAAAGAGGTCACGGCTGCAGGAGGAGCCTCATGGGTGAACCACATTGTAAGCTCTCCCACTCCAGCCTGTTTTTCCTTCACCCATTCCCCACACCCAGTCCTCTGTCCACTGAGGTCTCTAGGCTCCTCCTGTCTGCCCTGGCCTAACCCTCTTCTCTATTCCATAGAACAATTAGGAATAAAAAGTATTCTCATTTCTCACACTTGTGACACACTTTATATTTCTACTCTTCCAATGTGACTGTTTATTGTGCAGGAACCATGTGGTAGGCAATGTGCCAGGCTCTGAGGTTCTGGGATGAAGAAGATAAGGGCCCTGCCCTCCTCACCAGCAGGGAAGAGAATTAGCAACATAAACTGATGTGACACAACACACAGCAACCGTAGGAACCACACAGGAATCACACGGGGGCTGCAGAGGTAGAGTGAGTGTGTGCTCGCGCGCGCGTTTGTGTGTGTGTGTGTGTGTGTGTGTGTGTGTTTAGGAGGATCTTCAAATCCTGTTAAGTTTTCATATAACATCAACATTGAAAGGGATCTCACAGGCCAGTTAGTCCCACTCCCTCATTTTATGTGCAGAAACTGAGGCTCAGAGAAGTTAAGCGACTTGTCTAAGGACACACAGCTGATGAGGGCAGCAAAGCCCAGACTGGAATCATGTTTCCTTGTCTTCTTCCAGTTCTCACACTGTACTTTTGCCCCCTCATAGCAGCACCTTTCTAAGGTTATTCAACAATAATAATAGTATCCTAAGCTTTGTAAGTGCTAAGATACAGCCAGGCACCATGCAAAGCTCTCTGCATCGATTCCATGTGTATAAAGTACAGCATGGTCAAAATGAATTTAAGGTTAGATTCTCATTTTTCATGCATGGCAACTCTAAGAGTTAGGCGTGTTTTTATGATCCCCTATTATGACTATACTGAGTCTCAGGTTGATTGACTTGCTCAATGTCACTCAGTTGACATGTCAAAAAGTCAGTATTTGAACACAGGTAGTCTGATTACAGAGTCATTTTACTTTAAAAAAATCACCTAGCAACTTTGTTTAATATACACTTCCCAGGCACTACCTCCCAAAAGTCTGACTCTGCAGGTCCAGACTGAACAAGCTGGAGCCTGCATTTTAACCACGAACGCTAGGTGATTTTGATTTGGTTGTCCTCAAATCACACCCTAAAAGCCCCAGTTCTCTTGTGCCATTTTTCTCAGTTCAGAATTTTCCGGCACAGCTCCTCTCCTCCCTGGGACCCAGGGAACTAACCGTCTGTCCTCTGGGAGCTGGCTTTGGGAGACTAGGAACGAGGATGCTCTAGGGACAGATGTGTGCCCCCTGGTGGTCAGAGATTAGAGGCCAGGAGCTGCTGCCTCTGGTCCACCGTACAAATGTGAATTTTTCTTGAATTCTGCTCAGCCAGGGTTGCTGAGGTGCCACTCTGTGGCGGCACTGAGCCGGTGTACCTCACGGCATACCCAACAGCAACAAGACCTTTGGGAGCAGAATCCTTCCAGGCGGCTGTTCATTCGTTTTCATCCACTAACACAAAGACATGCATTTCAAGCTGTAGTTGGACTGATTTCACCTGCTCCAGGTAGTCATAACTGGCAACGTATGGCTCTGTATTTTAGATCTTTAGGAAGGCTGCAAAAGAGGTTTTTGAAAAAGGCCGAGCCCACACACTGGAACGAGAAGAGGGCGTATTTGCCCTGCGGCGTGAGGAGCCCAGGCTTCAGGTCAGGCTGCCACTTCGGGCTCGGGGGCCCTGGGCCAGTTATTTCATCTTTCTGGGTTGCAGCTGCCTCAACCTGAACATGAAGCAACAGTAACACCTGCCTCAGAGGATTGTAATGAAGATGAAATGGCTTCTTTGAACAGCACCTGGCACATGGTAAAACTTTAAAAACGCTAGCCATTTTTATATACTTCATAGTTTTATACCATGAAATATGAAAGGTGTAAACCAGGAGATATGGCACCAGTCTCCTCGGAAAGGAACAGTAATAATTCTCAGTCTCATGTAGTTGAGGGAAAAGATCTGCTCTGGTTCCGAATCTTTTAATATATGTCCAGGGACACGTGGAGTGCTCCACATGGTGGTCGGGGTATGAATTAGACTAATGATTTGGGAAATCGTTTGACGATGTTGATTAAAACCAAGTGTACAAATGACCATGCAATTCTACCCCAAAGTATATTCCCCGCAAAATGCTTACATCTCTTAACCATAAACATATATAAGTATGTTCACAGCAATGCCATTTTTAATAGCCCCAAAATGGGAACTACCTGAGCGTCTGTCTCTCAACACTAAAATGAACTAAAAGACCCTGGTATTATCGAAGAGCAGAAAGCCACACCGTAATGAGCGTGAACAAACTACAAATACACACAGTGACGTGAGAGAATCTCATGAACATAACAATGAGAGAAGGAAGCCAGACCCTGAAGAAAACATACCATATGACTCCATGTGTATAAAGCACAATATGGTCAAAATGCATTTAATGCCGTTAGAAACTGGATTAGCAATGACCTTTCGGGAGGAGAGTAGCGTTGCATCTCCAGAGGGTAAGAGGAAGCTTCTGTGGGGGCTGCCAGAAAGTTCTATATATTGATCCGTGTGGCAGTTATACAAGTGTGTACACTTCATAAAATCTTATAAAACTGCTCACTCGTGATTTGTGCACTTTTCTATAAGTATGTTAGCTTTCAATAAAAAGATCACTTAAATAACTCTTGCTAGGTCCCTCATGATGAGTCACAGAATACACTCATACCTCAGTTATCACCAACTGAAGCCCAGAGTCCTTCAGGGTGTCAGAATCAGGAATTTAATGCCCCTCTGGGGATGGGAAATGTGACCTCAAGTCAATGATCAGGGACTAGGTTTCCTGCTCAAAGGCAAGAACAAAAGGGCTGTCTTGTAGATAAAACAAGTTCTAGAAAAACTGCACCACTGGGCTGTGGGGCACAGCAAGAGAACTCATTATCTTCCTGGAGTCTGTGGGTGGAAAATCAGAAACACAGCACTGTGCTAACCAGAGGGCCATACTTGTTGTTTGAAAAGCTTAGTCCAAGAAATCAGCAGAAATTTTCCAGAAGTAGTGAAACTCATATAGTACGAGCATAGAGGAACACAAAATCCCCTGTAGGAATTCCTCCAAAGCCTAGAAAATGAGCAAGATTCTGCCACCTGAACAAAGCAAACAAACAAAAATGGCAGGTGCAGTGAATGATAGAATTTATATCCCAAGATTTGTAGATAAAAAGACAATCTGAAAAAAGTGTTTCAATTCATGAAACGTGAAAGCTAATGGAAAATAAATATGTTTAAGGGGTTCAAGCACATAAAGGAAGAAATAGAATCTATATGATAAGTGAGATATTATGAGAGGAAAGATTGGGTTGTAAAAGAATCAAAGAGAAATTCTAGAAATTAAAAACTTGTAGATGCTTTTAACATTTACAAAACGTTAATTCTCTTTATAAAATTCTGTTTGTAAACAGAATTTAAAAGACTGATTAAACAGTTAACTAGACCCTGCTATTGAGTGAATTAAGTAAGTGGAAGACAAATATAAGGAAATCATTTAAAATGTAGTACAAGAAGATGAGCTAGAAAATAAGAAACGGAGAATAAAAGACATGGTGTATGGAATGCGAGGCTCTGTGCCAGAGCTCAGAGGGGAAAGTAACAATAATGAAAGAGAGAGGCAGCACAAAAACAAGTAATGGTGAGGTTTCCTGAACTGAAGGGAAACATGTTTGCCATCTGAAGAAGCATAAGGCCAGAACAGAATTAAAAAAAGAAGTCCATGTTTAACACATCCTGTGGATTGCAGAACATCAAAGATAAATTAAACATCTTAAAAGTTAACTAAAAAGAGCCCTGACTGGAGTGGCTCAGTGGATTGGGGCTTGTCCTGCAAACCCAAAGGTTGCTGGTTTGATTCCCAGTCAGGGCACATGCCTGAGTTGTGGGCCAGGTCCCCGAATGGGGGCGTGCAAGAGGCAACCAATCAATGTTTCTTTCGCACTTTGATATTTCAGTCCCTCTATTTCTCCACTCTCTAAAAATAAATAAATAAGATCTTTAAAAAAAAGTTTACTAAAAGGAACAAACTACGTATGTAGGAACAATAATCAGAATAATGGACTTCTTATCATTGATGAAGCTTCCAAAATACAATGACATGTTATTATTGAAGTGCTGTGAGAAATAACTGTCAATCAAGAATTTTATTCCTAGCTATACTTACACACAAAAGTAAGAAGGAAATAAATGGTTTTCAGACATACAAAGATTAAGAAAGTTTATTACTTCTGGAAGTTTGCTGGCCAATTATATAGTGATGGAAGGTGATTGGACTTTGGGTGGTAGGCACACAACGCAATATATAGATCACGTGTCATAAAAATGTACACCTGAAACCTATATGATCCTATGAACCAATGTCGCGCCAATGACTTTATTAAAAAAAAGAAATTTGGTGCAAGAACTACTAAAAGATTACTTTAGTAACAATTAAGACAAATTCAGAAGAAAGGAATGAAGTGCAAGAAGGAATAATAAATAACTAAATTGGTAAATTTAAATAAATATTGATTACTAAAAATGTAAAATAAAATAATGAACTAAACAGTAACACAAAAGATGAAAATGAATGCTCAGAATTAAGATCTTTATTTTACTGAAAGGGATTAAGAAACTGGATACATTTAAGATTAAAGTGTGCTTTTTAAAATACAAGAAACAGAATATATACTTTTCAAACCAGTGAAGGGGAAAAAAGATAACTTCAGTAGGCAAGAGCAGAGGAGAAAAGCACAGAAAATCGTGATAAATAGAAGACATAAAGGTGGTGAATTTTAGTGTATTCTACATTCTATAGTCCATAAAATGAGTGAACATAATCTACACGTATCAACATGGACAGATTTCAGAAACTGGGGGGAAGTGGGGACTGGTTGAAAGAAGGTGAAGGCATTAGTCAAAGAACACATATGAATGACCCATGGACATGAGTAATGAATGATGTGGTGGTTGACTGGGGGTGGGGGCAGGCTGGGTGAGGGGAGCAAAGGGGGAAAATTAGGACAACTGAAATAGCATAATCGATAAAATATTTAAATTAAAAATATATATAATGTTGAAGGAAGAAAGTGATTTGCAGAATTTATGTCATGTACATATACATTTATACAATTTACATGTAGATTATTTATGTACTTTTTACAAAAGACTATATACATACTTATGTGAGTATGTAGTAAAAATGTAAAAACATATATGGAAAGCATATATACCAACTTCAGGGAGGAGCCAGAGAAGGGAGTAAGACTAGTGGGAAGTACAAAGGAATCTTCAATTATCTGCAAGGTTTATGTTTTAAAAACCTGAAGCAAATACAACATAATGTTAGCTCTCATTAATTCTGGCCAGTAATACATGAAGTTTGGATATTGGAGGCTACTGGGAAGTTTTTTCTAAACTCTTTAGGAAACCTCGGGAAGCCACATTCTTCCTTTCTCTGCTGATACATGTGAACGATGAGGTGCACAGCCCCGACTGCTACTGGAAAACATCCAAATCATGAAAGCAACCAGGCTTAAAATGAAGTGAATACTAAAGTCAGTAGAGCAGAGATGGAAAACACCCAGGTCACTGAAACATCACTGAATCAACTGAGCCTGAAGCTTACCTCGCTGCATTATTACTGCTGTTAAGTGAACTAAATGATTTTCTTATTGTCTCAGCCAGTTTATATTAGGTTTCCTATTCCTTGCAGACAAATTTATAATAACTAATACAATGAATGGAGAAAAGAGCACATACAGAACTATTAGGAAGGCAGAATTAGCGAGATTTGGCCAAAGGTTGGATGTAATGGTGACAGAGAGGAGTCAAGATTGATTCTGAGATTTCTGGCTTGGATAACTAGGTGTATGATGGTGCCATTTTTGAGACAGGCAAAATCAAAGGAAGGTCAAGTTGAGGGTAGGGGGTGACAGTAGAGAGAATCTAAACAGCTTGATTATTATGTTGGGTTTGGGGACTCTTTTGGAAGCCATCTAACTGAAGATGCCCAGGAAGTAGCTGAGTACTTAAAACTGGAGTTGAATAGTGAAGAGCATCCCCCCCAATTAATGTCTACTAGGAACCTTAGAATGTGGCCATTTTAGGAAATAGGGCCATTGCCAATGACATTAGGTAAATTTAGATGAACTCATACTGTATTACACAGTAGGCCCTAAATCCCGTGGCTGGTGTTCTTATCAGAAGGCCACGTGAAGACACAGACACGTAGCAGAGAGCACCACGTGAAGACAGAGGCAGGTACCGGAGTTATGCATCTATAAGCCAAGGAATGCTAAGAATTGCTGGCAACCACCAAAAGTTGTGAAACGGGCACAGGACAGTTTCTGCCTCAGAAGGAATCAACACTGTGATTAAGACTTCTGGCCTAAAGAACTGTGACAGGATAAATTTTTGCTGTTTTAAGTCAGGTTTGTGGTAATCTGTACAGTAGCCCTGGGGAGCGAATACAAAGGGAGATGTCTGAATTTGGAATACGGATTTATGAGTCATCAACATAAAGTGGCTGTTGAAGTCTTGGGAGTAGATGAGATTACCTAAGGAGAGTATAGGATGAGAAGAGGAGAGAGCCCTGGCTGGTGTAGCTCAGTGGATTGAGCCAGGCCTGTGAACCAGACAATCGAAGTTTGATTACCAGTCAGGGCACATGCCTGGGTTGCAGGCCAGTTCCCTGCAGGCCAGTTCCCAGCAAGGGATGCAGGAAAGGCAACCATACATACATTGATGTTTCTCTCCTCTCCTTCCCTTCCTCTCTAAAGATAAATAAAATAAATCTTAAAAAAAAAAAGAAGAGGAGAGAGGCCAAGTACAGAGCCTGAGGAAGCCTGAGGAAGACTGACATGCAAGGAGCAGGAGGAGAAAAGGGAACAGACTAAGAAGATTGAGGAAGAGCGGCAGAGAGCTGTGGTCAGCCAACAAAAAGCTGACTGGCTATCCATTATCACACAATGAAACCCGTCGGCTGACAAAGTTCACCCAGACATCCAGAGCTTCAGGTTTGTTTTTTCCATCAGCTTGTTATTCCATAAAAAAATACACTCACAGATCATAACACATTAGAAAAAAAGACTCCAATATTTTAAAGATTTTATTTATTTATTTTCAGAGAGGGAATGAGAGGGAGAAAGATAGGGAGAGAAACATTGATGTTTGAAGAGAAACATGGCTTGATTGCCTCTCTCATGCCCCCAGCTGGGGACCTGGCCCACAACCCAGGCATGTGCCCTGACTGGGACTCAAACAGACTTTTTGGTTTGCAGGCTGGCACTCAATCCACTGAGCCACACCAGCCAGGGCATGACTCTAATATTTTTTTAAATATATTTTATTGATTATGCCATTACAGTTGTTCTATTTCCCCCCTTCATTCCCCTCCACCTGGCACACCCCCTCCCCCATCATTCCCCCCTTTAGTTTATGACCACGTGTCTCAAGTTCTTTAGATTCTATATTCCCCTACTATTCTTGCCCTCCCCCCTATCTATTTTCTACCTACTGTCTATGCTACTAATTTTCTGTACCTTCTTCACCCTTCTCCTTTTCCCACTCCCCTGTTGCTAACCCTTCATGTGATCTTCATTTCTATGGTTCTGCTCCTGATCTAGCTGTCCTCTTAGTTTGCTTTTGTTTTAGGTGTGGTTCTTAATAACTGTGAGCTTGCTGTCCTTTCACTGTTCATCTTTTTTATCTTCTTTTTCTTAGGTAAGTCCCTTTAACATTTCATATCATAAGGGCTTGGTGATGATGAACTCCTTGAATTTGATCTTATCTGAGAAGCACTTAACCTGTCCTTCCATTCTAAATCAAAGCTTTGCTGGATAGAGCAATCTTGGTTGTAGGTCTTTGGTTTTCATGACTTGGAATACTTCTTTCCAGCCCCTTCTTGCCTGGAAGGTCTCTTTGGAGAAATCTGCTGACAGTCTGATGGAAACTCCTTTGTAGGTGACTGTCCCCTTATCTCTTGCTGCTCGTAGGATTCTCTCCTTCATTTTAATCTTGGCTAATATAATGATGATGTGCCTTGGTATGTTCCTCCTTGGGTCCAACTTCTTTGGGACTCTCTGAGCTTCCTGGATTTCCTGGAAGTCTATTTCCTTTGCCAGAACGAGGAAGTTCTCCTTTATTATTTGTTCAAATAAGTTTTCCACTCACGGCTGCTCTTCTTCCCCTTCTGGTACCCCTATAATTCGGATGTTGGAACGTTTAAAGATGTCCTGGAGGTTCCTAAGCCTCTCCTCATTTTTTTGAATTCTTGTTTCTTCATCCTTTTCTGTTTGGTCATTTTTTTCTTCCTTCTGGTCCACTCCCTTGATTTGAGTCCAAGTTTCCATCACTATTGGTTTCCTGTGCATTTCCCTTCATTTCAATTAGTTTAGCCTTCATATGTTCCTCTAATTTGTGACTAAAATGAACCAGTTCTGTGAGCATCCTGATCACCAGTGTTTTGAACTGTGCATCTGAAAGTTTGGCCATTTCTTCATCACTTAGATTTATCGGCTCTGGGGCTCTGAATTGTTCTTGAGCCATGTTTTGATCTGTTACTGCCTGTTATGTATGAGGAGCGGAGCCTTAGATGTTCACCAGGGCAGGGCCACCCAGGTCGCTGGTTTGTGACACTGTATGTGGGGGCAGGGTCAGAGAGGGACAATAGCAGTCCCCTCTGCTGCTTCTGTCTTGGGAGGGGCCCGCACCGTCGTCTCACTGCTAGCTCCTTCACCGGTTTATCTGCACACGAATGTGTGACCGTGGTCAGCCCTCAGTGAGTCCACCGCCTTGCACCCTCAGTGGGTCTGCCCATTACTCCACACCTGGGATCCACTCACAGCTCACCCAGCTCTGGTGGATCTTTCCTGCCTGACCCTGCTCTGCTGCTGGCTCTGACCCTCTTACCGGTTTGGATGAAGGGTTCGTTATTGTCGGACTTCCATATAGTTCAATTTTCTGTGGTTTGGCTGTGTTTTTGTTGCTAAAACTTTGTTGTTTTTAAACTTGGTTGTGCGAGGAGGTACAGTGCTTCCACCTACGCCTCCATCTTGGCGGAAGTCCTCCGACTCTAATATTTTAAAAAATCAAAATAAACAGACAAAAGTAAAGGAACTCAAAAGGATTAGAGCTAATATATGGAGCTAAGAAAACATCAAAGAAGCAAAGATATTTGCAGAGAAATAAAAGGAAATACTGTATCTATGAAACAAAAACAGGATGCTTTAAAAATAAAACAATCAGAGAGAACAAAAATGGGCTCTGGGACAATAAAATAACAAATTTGGTAGAAGAGCTTGTGGTAGACAGGCCAACAGCCCTCCAAAGATGTGCTCATTCTACTCCCTGGAACCTGTGAATATGATCTTACGTGACAAAGGGACTTTGCAGACATGATTAAGGAATTTGAGATGGAGAGATTATGTTGGAATATCCAGGTGTGTAAATAAGGGACCTTATGAGGGAAGTAGGCAGGAGGATCAGAGTCAGAGAGAGTTTTGAAGATGTTTAACTGCTGACTTTGAAGCTAGAGGCTGGGGGCAGGAGCCAAGAAATGCAGTAGGCAGCCACTACAAGCTGGAAAAGGAAAAGAAACCAATCCCCGCAGAGTCTCCAGAGGGAAGGTAGTCCTGCCTCCAGAACTGTAAGACCATAAATTTGTGTTGGTTAAGCCATTGTGTTTGTGGGAATTGGCTGTAGCAGCAATAGCACACCAATAGGAATTAAAAAATAAAATCAAGGCAATGTCTTAAATGCCAGAACAAGGAGACAAGGAGACATAAAAATTGAGGACAAATATAACACTAGTATATCAATTCAGCAGGCCCAACATCCAATCAATAAAAGTTGTAAAAAAAGAGACATTAAATACAGGAACATTTCCAAGAATTGAAGGACATGTCTTTCATGAGGTTGAAAGAGTCGACCAAATGGCCAGAGAAACAAAGGAAAAAGAATTTTTTAATTGTATTTATTTATTTGTAGAGAGAGGGGAAGGGAAGGAGAAAGAGTGGGAGAGAAACATCAATGTGTGGTTGCCTCTCATGTGTCCCCTACTGGGGACCTGGCCTGCAACCCAGGCATGTGCCCTGACTGGGAATTGAACCAGTGACCCTTTGCTTCACAGGCCTGTGCTCAATCCACTGAGCTACACCAGCCAGGGCTAGAAAAAAAGATTTTCACCAAGTCAGAGCCTCAGAAAATTCAGACAACTGAGGAGGAAAAAAAAAGGTTTCAAAAACTTCTAGAAAGAAAAAAAAAAGTCTTGTACAAAGAATCAGGAATCAAAATGGCATTGCACTTCTCAACAGCAATGTCGCACATAGAAGACAAAGAAGGAATGCCTTCTGCCCTGGCTGATGTAGCTCAGCGGATTGAGTGTGGGCTGCGAACCAAGGGGTCGCCAGTTCAATTCCCAGTCAGGGCACATGCCTGGGTTCCGGGCCAGGTCCCTGGTACAGGATGCATGAGGGGCAACCACATATTAATGATCCTGTCCCTCTCATTCTCCATCTCTTCACCTTTCTCTAAAAATGAATAAATAAGATCTTTAAAAAAAAGAAGGAATGTCTTCCTGGTCTGTAGGGTACTAATACTCTATACCCAGCCAAAACTTCAATCAAATTTGACTGTACAAAAATATATTTCTAGGTCTTTTGACCTTAAAAATATATCTCCATGTGCCATTTCCCAGGTTACTATTAGAGAATGTACTTTACTAAAACTATGAGAGAGAAAGATTCAACTTTGAACACAGCAAAGGGAATAATTCCTAGGAGGTCAGCAAGAGAAGTCTCTGGGCAAGACGGGTACAGCAGCACAGAGAGAAACTCCTTCCGTCTGGAGCAGAACAGAGGTTGTAGGGGGGGAAGATGGAGCTGTAGATGACCTGGTAGACGACCTCAAACGAGTGTGCAGAATATGTATTAAATATTTCATTAGGTGCTGAAGAACTGAACCTATGAAAAAACTAGGCAGTTTTTAACTCCAGGAAAAGCAAAACATGGTTCAAGAAAGGAAATATCATGATGCATTACTTGGTCTAGTAGTAAACAATATTTACAAAGTCATGGAAACAGATTCACTAAATAGAGATTTAAGCAAAAGTTGTACTATACCCACAGAGGGTGGACAAGGAAAGAGAGCTAGAATCCTATCTGCCAAGATAGGAAATCGGTACCTAATGTCTAAGATCAATGGAAACCAGAAGAAAAGCTAAAAGAATTGAAAATGGTAACCTCTGGGTAGCAGGGCTGCTGGGTTTGTAAAAAAATATTTATTATACATTGTTTATGAATATACAATTTCTTAAGTTACATAAACTTTTATGATAAAATATAGGGGTTACTTTTTAAAAGTACTATAGACAGAGGAGGCTAATTGGTTAAATGGGTTCCTAGGAAGGGAAGCGTTTGTTATCCAGGACAGGAAGTGGTGAACATCTGAGAACGGAGGTGAAGAGGTGAGGGTGGTGAGGAAATAGATAGTGTTGCAGGTACTGCAGGTTCCAGGGGCAGGAAGTTGAGGAAATCCATGCAGGATAAAACAGGATGTAAGGTCTCCTGCTGGGAGTGAAGAGTGTGTGGGTGGGGGAGCAGCATGAAGAGAGCAGTGAAGTAACACACATATGTAACAGGATGTGAACATGAATTTTGGCTGAGACATTAAAATGGTAGACATCAGAAACCAAAGTGAGAGGGGGAGAAGGAAGGAAAGAAGGGGAAGGGTCTAGTTAAAGATCAAGTATAAAGACCTGTGGACAACAGGGTGAGGACTGACTGTGGGAGCAGGGGGTGGGCGGTGGAGGGTGGGGCAGGGGAGAGCAACGGGGGACAATTTGGACCACTGCAATAGAAAACAATAAAGAAAAGGAAAAGAAACCAAAGTGAGCTTTGTGACAGATCACTATGGAGAAATTTCAAAGGAGGTGATTTGATGACTCTTAACCCTCCCTTTGTACTTTGACAATATAAGGAGTTGGAGAGGTCAGAAACAGAACTGTAAAGGTAATTTTTTAATTTAATTTTTATTTTTTGATTTTAGAGAGTGGAAGGGAAGGAGAGAAACATCAATGCGGGAGAGAAACATTGACAGGCTTGCCTTCTGCATGCATCCCAACCCGAGACTGAGCCCACAACCCTGGCAAGTGCCCTAACCGAGAATGGAACCGGGAACATTTCGGTTTGTGGAACGAGGCCCAACCAACTGAGCCACACCAGCCAGGGCTGTGAGAGAATTTTTGAAGAAGGCCGAGATATGAACCCTTCACCCTTCAGGCAAAGGAGTGAGAGTTCCACCGCAAGGCAAAGGCAAAGGCTCCCAGGGGCCCACTTAGAAATATTGCTGTGTGCTCCCAACAGTTAGAAATCCAATGGTCACAAGTTGTCTGGGCAACCACTGAGGGATGAAGCAAAGGAGGCTGAGTAAAAATCAGCCTACACACCAGAATTTGCCCTGGCAAAGTACATGTGTTTCCCATGGACCAGAGGTGGGTCATGCCTCAGAAGGAATTGGAGTGGGGCTGGAGCCGATTTACTCCACTATGGCGGGTTGATGCATCCTTAGTAGAGTGAAGCTAGAAGCAGACCACCAGGTACCTAGGGGCTGTAGAAGGAACACTAGCCATAGTGAAGATGCAAAGACCTAGGTCAAGTTTACTGCAGGTGGGGCTCTCCTAAGAACCAGGAAATGCCGACAAGACAGGCAGCTTCGAAGGGTAGCCAGGTAGTGTGAAGTCATCTTACCATGGGATCATCAAGTATGACGTGTGCTGCTCTCTTCCTCTCTCCTTCCCTCCAGTCCCGGAAGGATCAGAAACCAATGAGTAAGTAAGGAAAAAGAGTGCACTCGTCCTGGGTGCAGGCTTTCTGTCTTGGAAAGGTCCTAACGCAGGTCCTATCTGAGATAGCAGGGAGAGGACTTACCTTTGAATGGAGATGAAAGTTTTGGTTATTACAATGGACTAAATATACTAATTGAAAATTGAGGCTGACCTTTGTGATTTAAAATAACCATCCGCTTTTATTACCTAAAAGTGGTCAGAAAAAAATCATAGGGGTGCCCAAGTTCACCTCTAGGGCAAGGGAGACAAACTAGCCCTACTGAAAACAGAAAAGGGACCGAGGAGATGAGAATAAAGTTACTTTTGGATGTGTGTTTTAAATATTTTATTTATTCATTTTTAGACAGAGGGGGAGGGAGAAATAAAAGGAAACATCAGTGTGTGGTTGCTTATCATGTGCCCCCTACTGGGGACCTGGCCTGCAGGCCTGGCCTGCAGTGCCCTGACTGGGAATCGAACCGTTTGGTTTGCAAGCAGTGCTCAACCCACTGAGCCATACCAGCCAGGTCAGAATAAAGTTACTTTTATGGCTACTCCCTGTAGGCCGTGCTCGCTCACACAGGGAGCGAGGGAGTCCTATAAGCAGCATAGTAAAGAATACAGATTTTGTTACCAAAGAGAATTGAGTTTGACATCTGGCTCTTCTACTTCCTAGCTGTGTGACCTTGGGTAAGTAACATAAGCTCTCTGAGTCTTTTTTCTACTGTGAAATAGGGTTAATGAAGCACATCTTACAGGATTTGGGAGGATTAAATAAGATTTGGAAAAACACTTAAAAGCTTACTGATTCTCTTCTGTTCCCCCCTTTGTTATATACGCAGGGTGTGGTGGGGTGGGCACGCCAGCGAAGGCTTTCTGAAGATGACAACTTTCCACACGGTCATCTCCAGAGGACGGAAGAGAAGCAGATGGGCAGAGGGGCATCACGGGGTGCTCTAGACAAAGGTGGGAGGAGACTGGGGTTGGCAGATAAAACGCAGGGTGCCAAATAATTGTTTAGTATAAAAAATGTTTGGAACCTACTTAGACTACAAAATATCCCTTGGTTATCTGGAATTCACTCTAAATGAGACGCAGAGTTGGGCTGCTCCGCTGTAGTGAAGAGAGTAAGCTGAACATCACCCAGCAGGGTAAGTTCCGCTTTGTACCTATTTTTCTAACAGTTTCATCCAGTTCCAGTTGAGAGGAAATGCAGTATCGAGAGACTCGGTTAGACTCAAGGGAGTTGAAATGCCTTCAAGCCACTTACATACAGGGGAAGCAGTTTAGGGGGCTGGGCCCTAGGACAACAGCACCCCGAGCAGGTGGGCACTCGTCTGCGCCTGGAAGCAGAGAATGGATGACTGCAGACAATGCTCGGAGAGAACTGGAGGCTCAAGGTTCCTCCCAAGTTCTCTCCCAGAGCGTGTGCCTTCTCAGGTCCCTCAGACTCTGGCTCTCCTCTTGTTTAAAGGGATAGCAAAGGACAGGGCAATAAAGATCCCCCAGAAGCAGTTCCTCGTGGGGGAGGTCGGTGCTGGCTGAATGCTGACCAGGCCCTTTGCTTTGTACCCGTCCTGCTTATTTCCAAACAACAGAAGTGCTGCTCAGCCGCCTGGTAAGCCTCATTATGCTCTTGCCACAAAGTGCTGAGTCCAGGGGCTACCCTGGCCCCGTGACCTCACCCTCCCAAGCTGGGCCTCATCCTGTGAGGTTCCCTGGGCCCAGAGGCAAGGCCAGGACATTTAAGCCATCCATAAAATTCTACTGAGCATTTGCCATGCTTGGCATGCATGTAGCCCTAGTCAGTGGGTAGGGTAGATATTATTGTCCTACCTTGTGCCAGAGAGATAGAGTTGCCCAGAGGAAAGAATATGGGCTTTGAGTCAGATAGACATGCATTCAAGTCCCTGCTCAGTTGGTTTCCTGGCTCAGACCTTGGCCACTCAGAACCTCAATTAACTCATCCTTAAAATGGGTGTAGTAATGACCTACTGCACTTCATGGCATTGTTGTGAGGATAAAGGAGCCACAGTGTGGTTCACAGTAAACGCTCAGTAAGCTGTAGTTACTGTTATTATGGGTGAACAGATGAGACCCAAACCCAGCTTGGGAGAGGGGATTACAATGAACTGGTTGTTCCCTTCATTCCCACTCTGAGAGTTGCTGCGTCCCGACTTTCCTGAAAAGAGGTGGTGATGGGGGCTGGATGTAACCAACATGGAGCAAGTGAAGTACCCATTCCAGACAACGTCAAAGGGGGAGTCCTCTAGAATTTGGTTAAAAACTACATTGAGGTAATATCTGAGAAGCATGACAGTTAGCACTGGAGATCTGCTCATCTTTTTCCAACTTCCACAGACTTAAGGCAATTGAGGAAAGTGGAGGAAAGACAGGCTGGGGCTGCTTATGACTCTGGGCGTATTGGATGGATATTGGTAGATTGTTTGCACAGTAACACTGACCCCCCCGCAAACACACAACAGTTCTGTGCATGTGTGCATGGGCTTTGCAATAAAACATAGAAAAGCTTTACTTTTCTGCAAAAGTTAAAAACGGGCTCAATCAGTCTTCACTGTACTAACTCTCCAGTGGGGTGCAGAGCCCCCAAACTAAAATGCTGAGGTATAAGAAGCACAGACACAACACAGGCAGATCAGTATGGCTAGGGTAAGGCCCACAGAGCCACAAAACCCCATCATAGGGTGTCATTAATTTACTCAAAACATATTAATTGAGCCAGGAGTTATGAGCTCAGCGCTTGAAGATACAATGATGAACAAGACAGATGAAGCCCCTGCCCTCACAGCATGAAGTCTAGTGAAAGAAGCAGATAATTAAGCAATCAGTTTCTTTATTTTCAAAAAGAATTTTATTTTGATATAAAATGTTTACATCATTCAAAACTCAAAAAGTACAAAAAAATATACAGTGAAAAATTCTACTCCTGAGTCCCAACTGTCTCAATTCCCTCCTTGGAACCCAACATTTCTAGTTTCTTAAGTAATTTCTGCAGCATGATCCATGCAATAACCGGAGAAGCACAGGGTTCCAGAGAGCTCACTGCAGGGGAACCTAAGCCCGTCCAGGGGTTAGGGAGTGAGTGAATGAATCAACAAATGACCAACTAAGTGTTTCCTGCAGACCCCAGTTCTAAGTGGAGGAAGAGAACAGGTGAGGAAGAACACCAGCTGTGGACAGCTGATGCCTTGAGCCCTTGCATGGCCACCAGCCTGCCAGAGCCTGTCATGATCATCCCCAAGGCGGCTCTGTCCCTTGCTAGCCATTGACCCAGACATTACCAATTTATTAAGCTGCAGAAATGTCCTGAGGTGGTTCACTGTGCTTAGCGTCAGACCTGTGCATTTGGAATATTCTGCTGAAATCTATGAATACTTCTGTACATACCAGAACTTGCCCCCTGAATTTTGGTTCTGAGAACAGGGGACTCTGGCAAACTTTGAGTCACAGGCTAGAGAGACTGGCAGAAGGATTAGGAGAACTTTACTGGGAAAAGTTTCTTCTCTCCAGCTACTATCAGGTTTCCTACAGTATCTGTCACCAGCAGGAGAGTAGGATAACAAGTAATAATAAGCCAACAATGTGTCAGACAGATATTATCTTCTTTCTTGGAGTTGAGGGAGGCTGAGTGGTTTTCTCAAAGTTTCCCAGACAGGAGAGCTGGGATTTGAACCTACACCTCCCAGGCTCAAAGCTCCCCCAACCCCCACCCCACCCACTGCATCCCATCCCTGCTCCTCACACCAGCTGTGATGCTTAAAGAGCATATCCTCCCCTTTGGGACTCCTGGGAAAGCCCATGATTCCCCTCCAGTATCCTCACCAAGTACCCTGAACTTCCAGAGAGAAATCTTTTTACCCATTTTAAGGTACTATATAGGTACAGGACCTTTGGCCTGTAAGACTGCCAAGGGCCTAAAGCAGTATGTTAAAAACCTAAAAAGATTTACTGACTCCAAATTTGTAAAAGAAAATTTCAAAATGAAAATAAATATTTAATGAAATAGCTACAGGGAGAGTCATGTGTTCTAGTCAAACATAATTGATTTAATCTTACCTATTTATATATAAATACAGTGTGACAAAGATTCCCAAGAACAGAGTGAATATTATTTTCTTTAAAAATTAAAAAAAATTTATTTATTTAGAACAGCCACGGGGATGTAAGGTACAGTATAGGAAATGGAGTACCCAAAAAGCCCACACATGACCATGGACATGAACAATGGTGGAGGGATTGCCTGAGGGATTGGGGGGTGCTGGGTGGAGGGGCAAAGGGGGGAAAGTTGGGACAACTGTAATAGCATAATCAATAACCTATAATTTAAAATAAAATTTATTTATTGTTAGAGAGAGGGGAAGGGAGGGAGAAAGAAGGGAAAGAGATCGATGTGAGAGAGAAACATCAACCAGCTGGGGCAGCCACCAAACCTGCCACCCGGGCACGTGCCCTGACAGGGAATCAAACCGGTGACCTTTCACTTTGTGAGACAAGGCCCAACCAGCTCAACCACACCAATCAGGACCCATTTTTTTCTTAATGAAGTTCAGAATTGTAATAATCCTTCACATATTTTAAAAGCAAAGACAAACACTGTTTCCTATATGGGAAGTGAGGTGCATTTTCATGTGTTTGATATGACATGGGGTCTTAGGAAGGGCCCGGGGTGGCATGAGGAATCTGGAGAGGGACAGGGGACAAGCACTCATGCAGAGACTTGTCCTCACCTCCCAGCTGCTCTGAGATGAAGACCACAGCAGCCGAGGCCTGCAGCCACCAGTCTTGCCCACAGTTCCAACAACAGTGGGGCTTCTCTGGATTTCTGTTTCCCTAGTTTAAACAAAGGCGGGAGGGATGCCTGCCCAGCAGGCTGAGCCACCAAAGAAAGCTCTGGGGATCAAGGAGAACAAAAGCAGAGGGAAAGAAGAGTGCTGACAGGGCCAGAGGCCATGAGCCTGCAGGGCTATAAAGAGCAGGGCCACAGAGAAAGTGGCACCAGATGGAGACCCAGACCGTGCAGCGGGAGCTGGGTGAGTAAGGTCCCGAAGGGTGCTCCGGCCCTTCCTCTCTTTCCCCTGCAGAGTTGGGCCCAGGAGAGGACTTAGTTTTCATGCCTTGTGGTCAGAGCCTCCTAGGATGGCTGGAGACGAGTGGGGAACTCTGCATGGAGGCAGCCATCTCTTGTCACCCCAAGAGTAGTCACCAATATGGCAATGAACCACTACCCTAGCCATCGTGGCTGAGGAGGCGTACACCTCCAATAAACGACAGGCTCCTGGAGCATAGGGAGAAGGTATGGGGGCACAGGAGATGGGAAATGCTTATTCAGAGGTTCAGAATGGAAGGATATGTCACAGAATTTACATGCACTAGGTCCTGGGCCTGATACCAGTCAGAGGGAAGGGCCATGAATGGCTGTTCCACCTGCCCGTCTTCTTTCTTCCCTCCCTTTCCCCTTATCTTTCTCCTCTTTATTCTTCCCACCATAGAGATTTTCTATCTACCTAATCTCTATGATCCTCAGTACCCTCATCTGTAAAATGGGGATAATGATAGTACTTACCCCATAGGCTGGTTGTGGAAACTAAATATATTAATGCTTGTAGAGCATTTAGGACAGGGCCTGGCCCAGACTGAGCCATTGTTAAGTGCTAGCTTTTATTATCCTCTTTTATTCCTCTTCCTCACTCTCCTTCAATAAGTCTTTTTCAACTGCACCTCTACCAACCTCCCAGTGAACTCAGCTTGGTGCTACGACACTCACTCGGGAGACCCAGGCCCTGCTGTTGAGATGTTCACCAGGACATAGTCAATAGGAATACAGAGCAATACTGTGACAGGTGCTAGAAATCAGGAAAGAAACTAAGTCATCGCAGCTGGGGCAAGCAGCAAAGCCCCTGAGGAGCTGGGTAGGTTGAGAAGACAGAGAAGTAGGGAGGGGATGGTACGTGCACAGCCAGTCAGTTTGAGGGCTGTGAAGAGCTAGGTGAGGGTGAGACCACACACTGAGGGGTCTGGGCTAGATGGTTGCCAAGGACTTCATACTGGGGTAAGATTGGGGCAATGCTGCCACCTGTAGGGGGTACCTGGAGGCAGGCAAGTGGATGAGAGTTACATTTATCAAGAGATCATTACCTGCTTTATTGCTTTTCATCCTTATAATAACTCTGCACATAGAAGCTTCACTGATGGATGACAACAGAGACTCAGCTAGCGAGAGGCAGAGCCAGGGTCCCAACCAAAGTCTGTCTACCGGACGGACTTCGAGCCTCCTTTTCCCCCCTGTGCTCCGTCACCGCATTTCCCACCTCAGAGGCCACATCACTGGTGTGTGTTCTGTCTTCCAGAAACACTTCCAACCACCAAGATGGCTCAAACCAACCCCATGCCAGGCTCTGTGGGGCCATGGAAGGTAAGCCCAGCCCCATCACATGGAAAATTGAGGAACCAAACAGGTTAGGATGTGAGATGTTGCCACACCTCAGGCCGTGCTTTTCCGTGGGATAGTGACGGACCAATAAAACATCAGTTCCATAGGGAAAGGGCCCAATCAAGGTCCATATGCTCCCTCAGGAAGGCTCTCCCAGGATGTCCCATTTGGACAGACAGAAGGATGCCCCTGGGACCCCATGATTGATGGGAGATGATACCTACTTTTCAAGTTCAACTCTCCTCTGCATTGCTAAAATGATCTTAAAATTGAGAGCCCAGAGTGGATTATACCGCGGAGAAACTCAGAGCCCAGACATGAAGAGATATTTGCCACCAGATCCCAGATAAGTAACAGGACCCAGGTCTTCTAATTCCTGTCCTGAACTTGGCTGTAACTACTACCTGAAGTGGCTGATTCTCAGGTTTCCCTCAACACCTCTTCCTTCTTCGTTGGATCAACTCTGAGGCCAGCTCACAGCTTTGGGAGTTGTCCTCTAGCCGGGCTCAAGAACCCTAATTCAAGGCATAGAAGGGGTTTATTACAACTCTCTGTCCACACCTCAGGGTCCTAAAGAAGGTGAGGCCAGAGAAGCTAAGTAATAATGCATAAGGAGCCCCTGGGACTCCGAGAATCCCGGCCCCTGGATTGCAGGAAACTTGGTGACTAAAAGTCCTTGAGTTCCTGGTCTGTCCACTGGACCAGCTATCTTTCCTAGTGGACCATTCCTATCATAAACCAATCTCCCACACCTCTTGCATGGCCTGGGCATGTGAACACCACCAACCAACCAGTGGTATGAGTTCAAACCCTATTTATATTGGAAGAGACGTCATCAGGCACCCTGGGCTGCAGCTAGTGATGGAAAACACAGCATCAGACACAAGCTAAGCTGTTAACCAGGGCCTCTGTTCTTCCTGAGGTACCACATTCTAGCTCCCTTTTTCCATTCATTCTCACTTCAGATAACTGTCTATGACCAGGAGAACTTCCAGGGCAAGAGGATGGAGTTCACTAGCCCCTGCCCAAATGTCTCAGAGCGCAGTTTTGATAATGTCCGATCTCTCAAAGTGGAATGTGGCGCGTGAGTATGGACTTCAGCTGAAGCTCAGGCCCCTTATTTCTGGTCCCCTCAGACATGGGACCATAAAGGTAGGGGTTGGGAGAGAAAGATGTTCCCCCAGACTCTAATCATTTCTGGGAGAAAGGCTTCACTACTGCTGTAACCTCCAAAGAAATGACCACACATGCAATTTAGTAACTCAAAGGGCTAGAAGGAACATGAGGTTCGTAGTGACTTGGTACTAGATTTGGGGGGTATTAAAGAAATATTTATATCATGGGTTGGGGCAGGGACAGGAATCAGATCTGTGCTTCTGGAACCCATAGGTTACTACTTAGGATCCCCCACAGGACCCTTGAGTTTTTCTTGCCTGCAGAAAATAGAGGAAGCAGTCAAGATAGCACCTCTCTCCGACTACTCTCCTGCGTGTCCCAGAGCAGACGCCACTAGCTAATTCCTCTGTGTAAAAAGGAGATCAACCACAGGACTTGAGAGTCATGCTGGTTCATACTCAGTCTTCCAGGAATTTCTTGTTGGTGAGGAAGACCTTCTTTCTTTATCTTCTGACTCTTGGCAGTGTAGTTGAGGTCTTTATCATCAGCCTGAAAAACCTTCTTTTGGCCTAAGGAGTCGTTACCACCAAAAGTCTGTTCTTTAACCTTTTAAAAGGAATACTGTAAGGTGTTGTCAGTAAATGAGGTCTGGTTGTGAAAAATTGACCTGAGGAGTTTTATAAATAAGATACAGGTATATGACAGGAGGAAAAGGAATCCACAAAGTGACAAGGAAACAAGAGGCTGGTAATCCATCAGCTGCCTATTCAACCCTTTGCTTCCTTAGGTTTGGCTGGAGCCAAAGCAATAGTCAATCATTTTATCCTGAACCTGGAGCTCCAAGTAGAGAATAAGGTAACTTGGAGAGAAAGGAAATTTAACTTTAGACTGACTTTAGTAATTCACATTACTGAAGCCAATGAAGTAGACCCTTTCAGTGGATAATCCCAAAACAAATAACACATCTATAAACCTGCTTAGTGCAGCTGCCAGCTCATTTCCTACCTCATGTGGTAAGTGTATTACTTCGTATGGCTCTATTGGAATTGGCTTGGTATTTTACCCCACTATTAACATCTAAAACCAAAGGTGCCTTCTCCCTGAAGCCAGGTAGACTCTGAACCTCACAAACACACACCACTAATTGTCTTTGACAGCTGGATTGGTTATGAGCATACCAGCTTCTGTGGGCAGCAGTTTATCCTGGAGAGAGGAGAATACCCTCGCTGGGATGCCTGGAGCGGTAGTAATGCCTACCACATTGAACGTCTCATGTCCTTCCGCCCCATCTGTTCAGCTGTGAGTCTCTGAAATTTTCACTTCTGTGCATGTGGGGAATGTGGTAGAAAGAAAAGAAAAAAAAAAGAACACTGGTCTAAGTTTGCCATTTGATTTTTCTCTAGATGGTAGTTTCATTAAGGTCGAAGTGGATATTTATAGGTGGCAGGAAGTAGATATTCAAGAGCCCAGATCTTCAAAAGTACATTTAGTGAGAACCTTGTAAAACACTAAATCATTGGCTGGTTAAAACTCAATCTGTGTAACATTTTACTCAGAAACAGGGAAGTAACCCTTCAGTAAGTGGGATAACTGAAGAAATAGGTGAATCTTCCAGTATTTCTTACTTTTTAAAAAAGATTTTATTTTAGAGGGGAAGGGGAGAGGAAAATATCAATGTATGGTTGCCTCCCTGCTGGGAACTGGCCTACAACCTAGGTATGTGCCCTGACTGGGAATCAAACCATGGTTGTTTGGTTCACAGGCCCGCGCTCAATCCCCTGAGCCACACCAGCCAGGGCTGTCTCTTACTTTTGATTTGTAATAATCTTCTGGTTTCTAATACTGAGCATTATCCATTTCTGCATCAGACTAGGATGCTTCTGAAGACTTTGGAGAGTTCAAGCAGAAGTAGGGTGATCAAAGGTTTGTTGAAAATGATCCCTACATTGGGAGAGTGAGGTTGAGCTACAACCTTTCCAAATATTCCTCTATATCATGTGATTTTCTCATGATTTTAGTTAATGAACTCATCTTAGTTTGAAATCCTACCAAACCTCAAGTACTAAAGAAAGTAACCTAAACAGTTATAGGTCTAAAGTGTACTGCTTTATCTGGGTATGTTTGCATCTCACTTTAAGTCTGAATTTTTCCTAGTATACCCAGTAATCCATACTTGACTCAGATACAGAACAATTCCAACACCCCATAAAGTTCCCTGATGTCCCTTCCCAATCAATTGCTCTTCCCCACATTCTATCAAGAGGGCTAGTTTTGACTGTTTTTGTACTTCGTACCGGTTAGTCTCTGCCTTAATGCTTGTGTAGTGTTCGTATCCACTACTTTAGGTTATTTTCAACACCATGCAACCTTTCCTTATTAATTTGTGGGATCTTTTTCCACATTAGAGAATCCCTTGGTTGGCCGTGTGTTACAATTTTTTCCTTTACTAGTTTCATTAGTCTTTTGTTGCTCCACAGTATTCTATCAGCTATTTGTTCATCTTAAATGTTATTAAATTGGATTAAACAAGATTATGGGTAAATGTTTCTCATAAATCTCCATGTTGCCTGAAATAGTTTTACATCAACAATCATGTAGTTCCTTCTGTAACCCAGGAGTGTTTTGATTTTGAAAAATATAATTACAAAATTAAGTACTAAACTTAAAAAATTTCTGGATTACAGAATCATAAGGAGTCCAAGATTACCATCTTTGAGAAAGAAAACTTTATTGGGCGCCAGTGGGAGATCTGTGACGACTACCCCTCTTTGCAAGCCATGGGTTGGGTCAACAATGAAGTCGGTTCCATGAAGATACAATCTGGGGCGTAAGTGCACAAACAGGGCCGGATCACATTTCAAAGTAACTCTTCTAAGTGTAAACCTTGTGGATATTAATATATCAATGGTCGTATCTTACCAAATTTCTTATCTCAACATATTGGTATGGCTGTCTCAATCTAGTTATTAGTAATTTTGAATCTCAAATTTTTACAAACTTAAAAAGGTCAGTGGCTTTTCCTCCCCCAGAATCTATGGAACCATGTTGGCCATACTCTTACACCTTTTTTCATAAGCAAAGTTACTTTTCAACTACTTATAGCCATATTATACTCACAAAAGGTGCCTGTTGTATTTTCTAAGCCTAAAAGCATACCATACCAATTGTATTGAACAGCCTTTTTGGGGTGTTGACCAGTTCCTAACTAGTTTAATAGTCCAATGTGCTTTGGATTTTCTAGGTGGGTTTGCTACCAGTATCCTGGATACCGTGGCTACCAGTATATATTGGAATGTGACCATCATGGAGGAGACTATAAACACTGGAGAGAGTGGGGTTCTCACGCCCAGACTTCCATGATTCAATCGATTCGCCGTATCCAACAGTAGTGAATTAAAAGCTCCTAGAGAATTCAAGCATGACACCTTGCTAAGCAACCCAGAATGACTTTTATGTTCCTCTCAGACACTGCTTCCAAATGTTAGCTGAAATTCACAATAAATGTCATTTAAAAAAAGTTGTAGACTGAATTAACTAGTGTGGTTTATATAAATCACTTAGGTGGCTGGTAATTTTTAGAGACAAGTTTCAATAAAACCACATATTCCCTTTTGTGATTTGGCAAGTCACTTACCAGCCCAAGCTCAATTACTACCCATCTCAAATAACATTAACGCAATAATCGAAATGTATCAGTCTATGCAGTGACAGACACAATTTTGGTACGTTTCTGCCAATATATATTTTTAAAAACTTGGTGATATATCAATGCTAACCAAATTTAGTAAGTTTCTCAAATATGCATTACCACATATTTCTAAATAAAGTTATGAATAAATCCAGAATCTTGGCAACTTATTTTGGTTGCTTAGTTGCTCAGCTCAATTTTTTAAAATTTTAATTGGAAGAACATAAGGCTCAATGTCATGTAAAAAGGCAAGATAGTTGTTCTCACAGCTGATTTTTCAATAAACATGCCACTTCTAAGCGCTTTAATAACGTGGATGATTTAAAAAAAAACATGACATATGACCATGGCATATTTAAGACTTGAATTTATATATTTTGCCCTTTGGAAACATATGGTTATCAATGTCACAATGTTTTCTGTAATTTTTGTTAAAGCACACAATAAGATAACACAAACACTTCAGAAACTTTAAATTTTTTTATTCAACAATGTACACTTATTGTCTCTTAATTGGATCTACAAAGTTCTCAAGTTTGTTTTTCTGATAAAATAAGTAAATCTTGGTATGGATGTAGAATGTTTGTAATTTATATTTTTGAAACACTGACTGTGAAGTAAGACATCAATAAAGGAAGATCATCACATAACTGACACTTCCTCAGAATCCATATCAGAAACAGCTATGGCAAATACCTAAACATTTATTTAGCAAAAGGGTAAATTTCTGGCCACTATTCTTTTACCTAGAAAAAAACCTATCTTTTTAACTGGGCAAAACAAACACTGAAAAAAAACTTTTTTAATTGGGAGAGAGAAGGAGAAACATCCTCTAACTTAATTGTAGCCCACTAATTAACCTTTCCCCAGATTAAGAGGTAACTCAGCTCTTAAATGCTGACACACAACACAGAAATTTTGCTCCTCCAGTATGATCTAAGACTGAACAGAAGTGAACTACTGACAGATACTGAGAAGCCAGAGCCATCTAAGATAATGCTACACTCCTGCATTTATGCCTTTAAGGCCATGCATGCATTATTGGCCACCTTTCGAGTCTTGACTAGTAGACTTAGTTTTTAACTGCCACTTTTAGTGCATGAAGATACAGAAGGAAGGGTTTTGCTGTGTTTTCAAAGTCAACAACATACACCAAGAGCACACCTGATGACAAAGAAATAACACTCTCCTATACACAAGAAAAAGCTGTAAAACAAGGATTTCTTTTATATCTAGAAGCATGGGGGAAAATACCATTAGTATTATCTTCTACTTAAACTTATTAGCCTCTTCTACAAAGGTCCTGCAAAGATTATAAAACAATCTTTTAAAAGATGATTGACTAACAAAACCTGGCCAGTACATCTACACAATCTTTTAAGTACACATATATGTGAAGTAAAGCTATTTAATACATGCAGATTGCAGCAATTTAACCAAATCTGCCCAAATTCTACACTTGTTCTATTCAGCTTGGGCAATTAAGACACACATTATCTTTAAAACAGTATGTGCTTAGATATTTAAGCAAGATGATTCTAATTAAGTCAATCATTCATTCCTTAAACCAAATTCACGCTACAGTGATAAAAGTAAAAAGGTTGCCCTACCTTTAAACCAGGTTTAAGTCATAAAATTGTCATAGAACTCCATGTGGCAAAGGTCCTTCCTTCATTTCAGTTGGAATTACTTCCTATTTTTACTCAAATAAACCAAGAAATTTCATTAAGAGCATCCAGCAGTTTGTAAAACTGATAAAAATGCCCTGTTTCAAGAGAAGCCCTTTAGTAGATACAAGTCAAGCTCTCATTTAAAACTGAAGTTTACTAAAAGAGGTGCCAGTTTTCCTCTCTTCTGCTTTCACGGACGAGCTAGCCCAGTACTGTAATTTTGAGCCATGTTTCTAAAGATGGTGAAGTGAAGAATAGCAACAAAATAAGGATAGGTCACTTTGGTAATGACACACAAATTAACTTTCAAAACATGTGCATAGCTTTATTCATCTACTTTGATCTAACCTTTTCATGGAGCTTCAGCAAAATTCGAGTGTGCAAAATGCATTTCTAAAACGTAATGCAAGCAAAGCTTTTCACATTTACACTGGCAGGAAATACAGAGAAACTAACAAGTCACATCAGGGAGAGTTTTTTTTTTTAATGACAAGAATTGCACAGTTCGTTACTTTGAGACAATTGTTGCACATGTTAAGTATTTAAATTTTTCTAAGCAAGGTGCTTTAACAGTGAAAAAAATTTTAGGTTGGAAAGAGCCAATAACTTGGATCATAGCTCACATAGAATTCCAAATTAAAGTGGACTGTTATCTCCCTAAATTTTGCAAACAATGCTTTTAATAACACTTTTTTTAAATAACACTAAAGGAAACAGCAAGCTGAAACTTTTTTCAAAACACACAAGATATGGTGTCATCACATTATTTGAAGGTGCTAAGGGGGGAGGGTAAGGGAGTGAAGAGTCCTTTACTATTTCCCACTACAGAACAGCCACTAACAGACTAAGAAAAAAAATTAAATTAAATCACTTCCCCAGTTTATAAAATAGTTCCAGTTTGTGACAAGATCTATAACTTTAAACAGAGAGCACCAGTTGGGCGATAGAATGAGCATTTCATACTGCATAAAAATTAGTGAGGTGGCAAGAACCATCAACCATCTCAGGCATTACTACATGGCCTTTCCAATTTTCCTTTTAATATACATGCAAGGCACATTGATATAAAAATAGATCTCTGGCCAAGAAACATATTAAATAAGCAACTTAAAATTTTGGCTTTGCAATATTGGCAACATCAAAATATAACCATATAGCTTTGGACCAAATATCTTTCTCATATTCCTCCATCCCATTTGGTGTTTTTTTCCTCCTATTTAGGGTTTAATATCCTTTAAGTTTGGATATGTGCTTGAAAAATTACTTTTCTCTCATCAAGTAGCATTCCTACTATACTCATTTATCTTTGCTAAGCAAAAATATACTAGAGAAGCAGAATAGTTGGAGTTCAGATTGATTTGATTAAGCTAAATCTGATTGGCTTAGGGCAGCATTACTTCTCTTCTGTATGTGAACAAAAAAGTAAGTCCTTAGCTTATATAGTAGACAATTGTTTTCTTTCCAAAAGAGAGATCAACAACAAACCAATGATACTATACTCCCTTTAAGCCATTCTTCCCAACTCCTCTTTTTTGAAGCAGAGAGAGGAAATAATAGAAACAGAACCAGAATTAAACCCTTTTCAGTAGTAGAAGACATTTTAAGGCCAAAAAGTGTTAACATTAACAGAATTTTTATTTTCCTAAGTTATTGTCCTTCATAGGCCAATACCATAAAGTTATTTGTACTGATTCCCTCCCAAAGAGAATTTTAAAATTCATTCACTTTTGTTAGTGGCTGTGCTACAGGAAAGGTATCAAAGCAACTTATAAAGATATGGTATATCGTAATGTAAAAAGTGCATCACATTTGATTTTCAGTTTCTCAGAGCAGCAGCAGGATTAATCCAAGACATAAAACTGTTGTATTTTCATTCTAAAAATGCAACATACCTAATGAAATGTATTCAAGATCATGAAAGGATCCTCCTCCATAGAGGATAAACAAAACAGACTAATAATAGACAAACAGGAGCAAACTCTAGAGGCATTCATATTTACATATTAAAACCATTTTTGTTAACATCAAATCTTTACATCTAGCAAAAGAAATATTTAAGAATAAAGCAGACATTACCAAAGCAGTATCCATTTTTTAGAGCCTTTGTTTAGCACCTGAGGAAAAAAGATATATGGAAAGCTATGTAATTAACCTCAAGTTGGTGTGTTGGTCTGTAGAGTGAAACTTTCATACACAATAAAAGGGATACTGCACTAGAAAAAAAATGTTTGTAGCTATTTTAATAAGGCTGTAGAAAAGGGATACTGCAGTATTATAAAATGGCTTTATTACTCTGAACAAAATTGTATGGTTGAATAGGGAAGCCTGAATCAGCAATCCCACCACACGCGAGGCTGGCTGTTCCATAGGTTTCTAGACCGTAACTGCTATTTGACACTCCCAGTAAAGCAAAACCAACATACCACTTATGCTTCACTGGGTGTTTTTATTGTGCACACAACTCAAAACATCATTTATTTTGAAAACCCTTGAGTAGCAAGACTTTGAAATTTAAGTAGAGCCAATGATTCATTTTTTAAAACCAACCCAGGGTGGTCCTGGTTCTCACATCTGAACAGACTTAAGTACATTTAAAAACATTTTATGATACTCAGAGCAGAAACCCATCTTTCTTACCATAAAAGAATCCTGGCGCTCTATTACTTACATTAAAAAAAGAACATCAATATTAAAAACTAATGATAACTTATGTGTCTCTGTAAACTTAGAGCAGCTATTATACTTCTAGTCTTGTCCTCTGCCCCTCCCCTTTAATCAAATATGAACATTTTGGGAAGATAAGCAAATCCTACCCTCTTTTAAAATTCAGCAGGACTACCTAGGACTTACTAAGACATTGCCTGATCACATTCTACCTCAACTGTTGCAGGGTCCACAGACCCATCATAAAAACTATTGTCCAAAATATGTACTTGTCCCACTACAGTGTGTTTTGCAGTTAGCATAGATACAAGAGGGATCATGTATTATTTGAAAATATGGTCCAGTGGCAAAACTATACTCATAATCCTTGGAAATGAACTTTTATCTATTTCTCTAAAGAAGAAAGCCATGAAAAGAATGACTCCTTATTTAGCACAATGTAAAAATCAAGTGCAGTCCTCTTACAGATTTCTTTGCCTGTGGCCATTTGGTACAAGACATTCAACTTCACAACTAAATGGCTTTTTCTTTGTTAAAAAAAAGTTTACTGCCAAAGATAAAAACCATTAAATGCCTCCAACTGGGTTAGCAATAAACCTAATGACTAAGTATGAAACTACCGCTGCGTTTGTAATGTTTTGTGAATAATATATTTTATATTGTGGACAACATTCGTAACTGAGGTTTGTCATATTTTCCCTAGAAACCATTATTTGAAAAAACAATGCAGCACTTTTTTTTCTTTATAAGGTTTTTGCAGATTCTGAGTGATGACTAGGTAAGCAACTTAACAAAATTCTAAAATGGAGAGAACCTTTCCAGCCATTTATTTCAAGAAAAAAACTAACTGGCATTAACAAATTCCTAGTTATTTTCTATTGCCTCCTAGAAGGTAGAGGAGGAAGGGCTAATTACAGATACTAAAAAATACACTTTTTGTGGAAGTTCATTACTGGGAGGTAACAGGAAAGGCTATGCAATTAACTTCAGTTCAGTAAAGTAGGGGTGAATAAAGAGAAAGATAAATACACCCTGTCTTTTGTGGGGAAGGGAAATTATTCAAGACATCTACAAGAGAGTGGTATGTGACACAGAAGTCTACAATCAAGACAGATTTTAAAAGAAATCTTCACCCATAATTAGTATCTTCATAGCTATTAAAAAAATAGGTCATGATTTCATTCTTAGTGCCATTTTCAAATACTACCCCTTTAAGGATTAAAACCACCTGACTTTATTCTGTGTAATGAAAACAAATGGCACAAAATAAATACAAGTTCAATCTCTGAATACTAATGTCTTACACACATTCGTTTACTAATTTTTAATATCTCCCTCTTTCCCTCACACAAGCACTCAACGCACATGCACACGTACGTACGTACACACACACACCCCTTTCAGTCTTTATAATGGAGGGATGTTAAAAATCCCCTCTAGACTGTATTTGGTTTATGCTACAGTACTAATACTCTGAGTTGAAGGAAAATCTTTATACCAAACAGTAAAACACATTAATGTTATTTAAATGTGCTAAATTAATCACAGCTGAAGTTTGTTTAGAAGCTTACACAAAAATAATGAGAAAACAGATCAACTCTTAAGATTTTTTTTTAATAAGTGCTCTGTAAGGAATTGTGTGAGGACCTAAGGAGAAAGATTGCAACAAGTAGAGAGTTAGGTGTTACCAAACAGCACAAAGGATATTTGTCCCAAAGTCCTGCTTGTACCTAGGCAATTAAGTCTATCAACCCAATGCCCCCAAAATACTGACAGTTTAATATGATGGGGCTCTAGGGTTCCCAGAAGGTTAAGAGACATTTCTAACTATATACCTCTAGCCATATAATCAAGGAAATTTCAGTGGATAAATCAAGTGAAATGTTGCATTGTTTCATTTAGAAATGACTCCCAAAAAACCTTTGGACAAACAGAAGGGATACATTCTCTTTTTGGCTTCTCTAAACATGGAGGCCTGAGGGATATGGAAGGAAAGTAGGAAAGCAATAACAGCTTATTCTAGACATTTTATTAAGTGTTGCTTCTAGACTGAAACGCAAATTCAGATGGGGGCTGTGGTTTCTTTTTTTCCTTTTTAAATCAATATTCATTCAACCTCTGTATGTCACAAACCCAGAAAGTTTCTTGTGAGTTGTGAGACAGAAGAGCTTTAAAATTCTAGGCAAGCAAAACGGACATTTTAAAATAAAAAGGAAGGGGGCATGAGAGTGGGGGGTGGGAGGTGGAATCTGGCCCTAAGGCGACAAGTGGTTACACAAGGCAATTGAACACACAGCAGAACTTTAAAACCTATAAAACAAACTGGAGCCTTTTTTCCTTTAATCAACCTTATACCTTTTTTTAAAAAAATCTTTTTGAAATTTTTTATTAAAAAAAAACACAAAAACACAGATTTCTTTCACTTCAGTATGTGGTATGTTGCATTTTCCAGTTTGTTCAATGCTTTAAAGCTCAAGGATGCTTCTGCTTTTGATTGTACATGGGCCCGAAGCATCCTAGCTTTTGGCAAGCAGGCAGGAGACTCAACAAAAATCAAAATAGGAACAAGGCAGATTAAATGCAGGGCACATCTGTAAACATATTATACATTTGAAAATTACAATATCAGTAAAAGTGATACAGTTTACAGGTGAAATGAAACTATCTGGAACTGGCCTACCACAAGTTTCTGAACCTGGACTGATACAATAAGTTATTTTATATTTATATATATATATATATATACACACACACACACATATATATATATATATATATATATAAAATGTATAAAAAGTTTCGTTTACATCATCAAGTGGAATTGGCAATCCATGCTTATACTTTTAAAATCTAAGCAGGGCAGATATCCAGACTATAAAGATACTTATTCTATGTTGAGTCCAACAGCTTCTTTTGGAAACTACTTGTTAAAAGTCTCAAATAGTCAGCAAAACAAGGAAACTCATCCTTATTATAATTGCTAAAAACTGGTCATTTTTTAAGCAAAGGGGATATGGTCTATTTTTATTAGACTATACCTCTATAGAAATGCCCTGCTATTTTAACCTGTATTTGACATACATGGATATACTAATTTCTGTGTGTGTAATGTGATGCTAAGTCAGGCCAGAGAACTTGTTTTTATGCCACTAACATCACCTAACCTTAAATTGGACCCTTAGTTTCTGCACACACACACACAAAAACTTATTTTAGCATGCTATATACAAGCTGCAGTGCAACAGGATGGCAATGTGATGATAAGACAGGGCTAATGCTCTTCTCTGCCCAAAAGAAAATTTCCAGAATTTCACATTATTTTCCTTAAAAAACCCATTCTGCTCTAGTAATAAAATATATTTATTAAGATATAATTAGAAGCTAATAAGCTCAGAAGTATAGTTTGCATGAAGACACATTTTCTATCGGCAAGGTTTATTACCTTCTCACTGGCTAAAAACATTAAGTTTTATAGCTTTCATGGAATATTTTTCTTCCCCTTTTAGATATTTCTGAAATTAAAAGAGAATTTACAAAAAGGTACAGAAGTTTCTCTTTAGATGTTTGATGAAAAACAAGGAAAACAGCATGTTTAGTGTTAGTGACAGAGAGCAAGTCTGGAGCACCTACAGTTGAAAAGCAGAATATATTTTTGCTCCCACTTATACAATTACATCAAAAGATGGGCACAGGAGTATTTTTCCCTATTAAATATCTAAAGCCAATTGTTCGTTCTGCAACTTTTCTTTAAATGACACTCATGGATTTTTCACTTGTTAAAGTCCAATATGTAATCCAAAGCCAAGTGAACTATGTACCACCAACTATTCCAGAACTGTAGAACTTCAATGCCCTCCCCTAGCCCCACCCCACAAAAAAATAAAAGGAAAAAAAATATTTCCCCAACACCCCACAGAGGTTGCTTAACTTGTGGCAAGACATGCAAATCATATTTGCTAAAAAAATACACCCCTGCAAACTTCAAGGCATGTATCCAGCATTCTCGCAGGGCTCAAAGTAAAACCAAAAGATTAAGGGAAGAGTGGGGGAAAATGTTGAATCATTCTGGGTTCCCTGTGATTAGTGTATCACTTTAGTCACAGAACAGGATACAGAGATCTCTTAAGTGTATTGGCCTTTCCAGTGGGTCATTTGTTGCCCAAGTTGATGACAGCAGGAACTTTAGAACCACGCTTGTTAACAAGTCTGTATTCATTAATCACTTGCATTCACACTTAAAAACAAAAACTAACATAAGAAAAAAGGAAAAACAAAAAAACAAAAAAACTATTCAGTACCGGAGATTAAATAACCATGTATAGTCTCTTGAAATAAATTTGATTCCTTAAGAAGTCTAATTACTTTCAGTTGCCTTTTTTAAATAACTATATATATATATATATGTATATATATATATTTGTATATATTATCCTGTGATTCTACTTATGATTCCTCTGCTGCGCTGAAGATCTAGGAGCATAAAAGCCTTGTGTCCCCCATGAACGGTGGCTCTAATGCTGCAGAAAGGTTACAAAGAGGCAGTCTGGTCCTTCATTGATCTGGACTATCCATGGCTTCATTGTAAGTGATTATCCTTTTGGGATCTGGAAGGAAGGTTAAAAATAAATAAACAAACAAAACAAGGCTTGGAATCCTCAAATGCTAATGTTCCAATAACAAATCCAAAATAAGCATCATCATTTAAACTGCCCCTCATTTTAATGAAAATATAATTTAAAGACCAATTCCTCTTGTATTAACACATGTGTGATCCATTTTTTCTGAACCTAATAGTTCGGCATCCTAATGGATTCCCAGCAACAAGGTCCTCTAACCAATGAGTGCCTCAAACTCCTACAGATTAGAATTGAATTCAATTAACAAAGGTTTTCTTTATATGCTGTTCCTGATTATAAAAGTAGTACAATACATTTGAAAAAAAAAAAGCAGACAAAGAAAAAGTCCTAAACTGTCAATAATCCAATACTAAAATGGATCTGGGTTTTTTTGTTCTCAGAAAAATGAAGTCAAATTTTATTTTAATCAGTGTGGATTTCTATAGTAAGAAATCATTCAAGCAACACTTAGCACAAAAAATTTCAAAGTTAAGATTGTTTGGCAAAACTACTAGCTAAATCCTAATCATGACCTAAACTTGTAGATTTGCTGGGCTCAAGGTATAAAACGGTCAGAATGTGTCTGGCAAAGACACCAGTGTTACTTTGAATTCCTATTACTCAGGAATATAGTAACTAGTGATTAATACTAACATTTCTAGTAAGCTAAACATTCTTACCTTGCTTCTGCAAATTCCAAACAGATTCCATTTCTGCAAAGGAAAAAAAAAGATTATTTTATATACTAAGTTTTGTACAGCTCAGTTCAAAGCTATGCTTTTCACTTTAAGTCTAAAAGAACTAGACTGATTATTGCTGGACTGGAGGTAGAGTTGGAATAGCATAGCTCTATAAAACTCAGACAAAACAACTCATATTTTTCTATAATTCTGAAGCATGTCTTTCAGATTGCCTTAAGTGCTGGTCACAGAAAGTTCAACTGCCAAAAGAACTATTTGTTTTCAAAAATAGCAAAGTTATATAGAATCATGCTTTAGATAAAATGATACTTCTTGTAATAAGTCATAGTTATTTAAAAAACCAAGTATTTTCTGGCAACCCATCACCCTTCAACAAGTACCCCAAGTCTTCTGAATGAAGCATTCGTCAAATTTGATTTATGAAGCTTGATGCTTAAAGTGCCTTACGAAAACTTTACTTTTGCTATAGGCAAATGGTTCTATTCTTTAAACCATACCATATGGGTTAGAGTAATCCATATGGCTGAAATGCCTACCCATACCCATTTATTAATAACACACAATCCTTATTTGCTCCAACCCATTCAAATGTGATAATCTACAATGTGCTCACTTTGGTATTTTACAATAAGGGAAATATGTAAATGACCAAACAATAGTGACATTAGGAAAGAAGGCAAAAGCTCCACATGGAAACATACTAGAAATCTTCACAGAGGAGATATTTGAAATCTTGATGAGTAAAACAGTAAATGACTATTATACAACAAGAACCTAAGAATAGAACCTTGAAAGCAAATACCCTACTAGGAGATATTAATGTAGACAAAAACTACTTAGAAACAGAAATGAACCATAACTAACACTGGGAATAAGTACTCTCCATGTGCTCATATAACCACCATCTTAAAAAAAAAAAAAAGCAGTGATTTTATGCTGTATAACTGTATCCTATGTAATTGCCTCCTGTATTTATCAGCAACCACTTACTGTTAAACAAAAACAAAACGAGTTCACTAAGATAGGATATATCTGGACATGGGTTACAGATGAGATACGACATAATCCTTTTCCCAGGGTTAAAATGGGTATATAGATCAAAAATTATTTTTTGTTTTATGAGTACGAATAGCATCGCAGAATGGGGAAAAAAAAAGTCCCCGGCACTATCAAACACACTTCTAAAAAACTTACTTTTGAAAATTTGTCATAGTTGAATATTCAGAGAAATAGGTTAATTATCCAAATGATCAAAGTAATTGTCCAGATAAAAATCCCATTAAAGGTATCACAGCAATTCTCTCATTAAACAAAAACTAGAAACTAGGATGGGCAGATGCCCACCCACAGATTAGCAGGAAAACACCCCTCTCCTAGGAGGCCTAAGAGGGGAGAGAATTGTAACCAATCTAAACTGGAAACAGGAAAGATACATCATAAAGGGAATTCTAGTCACGGTGCTTATATTCATCACTCCAAAATAATTTCTAATTCCACTAGTTTCAGACAATCAGGAATAGTTGAAATAGTCATTAAATCTGTTATCTTAAAAGTTTCTGCTCTTCAGAGTGGCTTATTTTAAGAAATCCAAACAAACACCTTTTCTTGGCTGGCCTGACTACAAAAAATATAAACACAATATAATCAACATTTTTTCCTTTTCATGAAAAATACGAAAATTTCATTTTGCAACAATTCCTATGTAATGCTAATTATTTTAAGTTTGTTTAATGCAAAGTTAAATGTGGATTTATGACTAAATCTACATTTAATCATATGTTGAGGGGGGAAAAATTAACAAACTTTTCATATTAATCCCACCACCACAAACCTCAACCTTCCCCTGCCTCTTTTAGGGGCGGTAGGGGTGGGAACAGACTTGACTCAAGAGTCATACTAGCAATTATACTACTTTAAAGCAAAGCAAACATACCAATTTTAGAATAAAAATAAAAGTAACTACTGCTGACCCTTGGAACATGGGGATCAGGGGTACCAACCCCTAATCTAACTATAACATTTGACTCCTCACAAACTTAAGTCGTCCCTCATTACCCACAGGTGATTAGTTCCAGGACCCCACCACGGATACCAAAACCCATGGATGCTCAAAAGTCCCCTATATAAAATGGCCTAGATTTATGCATCTATGCGGTCAGCCCTCTGCATCTGTGGGCTTTCTACTGTGAATGGAAAACTGCTGTTATTTATTGCAAGAAATCATGTTTAAGTAGACCTGTGCAGGTCAAACCTATGTTATCCAATAGTCAACTGTTTTGCAAACACCCAATTTCTTTAATGGAATAAAGACATTTCCTTAGCTAAACTACAACATTAAGCTTTAGGTTTTACTCTAATATTATGTAATGATTTTAAATGATTTCTGGTAACAAAAGTTTTTTATCCTCAACTATGAACTCTAGAGTAGTAAATCTGATCATGACTTCTGAGGGAAATGGAAAGTATGACCTAGCTAAAAAAAATTAGCCATGTGCCAGCACTGAAGCCTTCTACCCAAGATATAAATCAGTAAGTTCCCTTCCTACTATTTAATATTAATTACTTCTATAACTAGTAGCAACGGGGTTACCTTGATTAGAATTTTAAAGTTCCCATGAAACTCTAACAAAGATCAAAAAGAAAGGGGAATAAATATCATTTGCATAATTATATGTCATACTTAAAGAACACTATTAAGACCAACCAGCTAGGCTACAGAACACATAGAAAGTAGTAAATTGTATTTTGCCCTCTTGTAGAGGTTTACAGAAATCTTGATTCAGATTCTAAATATGAAATGAGTTAATGTGTAATTTTACCTCACTATCACAAGAGAAGCTAAACAGATGAATAGCACAAAGAAGGCTACAGAAAAGACATTCAACTATACAAAATCATAACAGTAATTTTTTTTACTTTAAGTACCACCCTCTTCCATATACACACTCACACACATACAGTCTTTAACCTCCCAGTTCTTTTTAAAGACTGATCACAGCAGCCAATTATGCAAATAGTTACTAAGAAATGGCTATAAGGCCAAACCCGCTAACCTAAGAGTTCTGTTCTTCAAATACACTAAGGTCGGCAATTTTATTAAAAATCTGTAATTTAGACCACCACCCAAACTTGAAACTTTACTACATCAAATTTTTCAGTATTTAGTTATGCCTTTCTCAAATAAAGAAAATTTAGCATTCAATTTCAAAAGCAGATTACTTTCCACATATTGTAGCTCCCCATCACAATGGTTCCTGTAGTAAATGTCTAATTACCTGCAAACTCTTAATTCCAAGTGGATTAAAAAGTATTATTTAGGGACTAAGGATACAGACCCTAAAACAGAAAGGCTGTGCTTTTGTGAGCTTAGCAGAGTAGGCAGGCTTTTCTAGGTAGATGCAATAGCATGAATAAAGCTTGATGGTATTAAAAGTGTGCTTAAGCAGGGGTCAGCAAAGTGGGTTCTAATCACCACCTGTTTAAAAAAAAAGTTTTATCGCACAGTCACACCCACTGCATATATTAGCTATGGCTGCTTTTATGCACAAAGCAGAATCAAGAATCCCATAATTGCAACAGAGACCCTATGGCTCACGAGCCCAAAATATTTACTATCTGATCCTTTATACATAAAGTTTGCTGACCCATGCTTTAGTGGTCACGAATAATTTATTAAGTCTGAAAGTCATTGCTATGAGAAAAAGATTTAGACAAAGTGAGAAAAAGATGTAAGACAAAGATAGTTGTACTCAGGTAACAGTGCTGACTGTCACCAAGAAAGATTTTAGAGAAAGAAAAATGCTTTCCTGCTATTCAGGGGACAGAGCACAAAGGCATATATAAAGAAAAGTTTATTACTTAATCACATAGGTGAAGGGAAGCCACTGAAGAAATCTAAGTTTACTGTACTAAATATTAGTAATGATTCCAAGGCAACTGAGGAGAATGGATTAAGTAACAGTACAAAGAGTCCAGTAAATGTTACTGAAAAAGTAAAGAAACAGGATAGTTGTACTAGTGATGGAGAAGAAAAAAATGTAAGTGTTAAGGAGTTTTAGTAGCATAAAAAGGGGTTGAAGGAACATTGACATTTGAGGAAAAGAAAATGGTTATACTGAAAAGTGTGTAGAACTAAGGAAATGCAAACTGGAGGGAGGGGAGTATTAAGCACCTGCAATTCTTTTTTTTTTAATTTTTATTTTTAGAGAGAGGGGAAGGGAAGGAGAAAGAGTGGGAGAGAAACATCAGTGTATGGTTGCCTCCAACCCAGACACGTGCCCTGACTGGGAATTGAACTGGCGACCCTTTGCTTCACAGGCCTGTTCTGAACCCACTGAGCTACACCAGCCAGGGAAAACAACTGCAGTTCTTAAACAAAGTTAAGATACTTGTAACTTTTTAGCCACCTATTCCTTTTTCTCTAACCCAATGCCACTTGCCCTGGTTCAAGGACTGGTATCTTATGAACATTTCTGAAGTTCTTTTTTAACTCGCCTCTTTTGTCATTATTGAGCCTCACTTTGTCTTCTATACCAAGGCTATAATTTTCTTCCTTTAAAAATAAAAATCTAATAGAAATGAAGATCTCAAGGAGGGTTAGCAACAGGGGAGTGGGAGGAGGAGAAGGGGGGAGAAGGTACAGAAAATAAGTAGCATAGACAGTAGATAGAAAATAGATGGGGGGACAAGAATAGCATGGGAAATATAGAATCTAAAGAACTTGAGACATATGGTCATAAACTAAAGGGGGGGTAATGGTGGGGACGGGGGGGCAGGGTGGAGGGGAATGAAGGGGGAGAATAGAACAACTGTAACAGCATAATCAATAAAAAAATTTTAAAAAAATCTAAAAGTGAGCACAATGTCCAAAACATTTTCGTGTCCACCAGGAAGATTGGATCTATGTGTCTTTGCATAAAATTTATTTCTAACATTTGACACAGTGGCTGGTACATCAATAAACCAGATGACTATGTTAAACATTTTTAACCTCGCACTATTCACCTTCCTTGAAACAAAATGAACAACCAGCAATCTTCAAACACTATTCATTTCCTCTACCTAAAATATTGATTCTTTTCATACAATAAGCCAACTTTCACTTGTTTTTTGAATCCCTCCCTAGGGGATCTCAACCCTGCTACTCACCATAGGGGTTTCTCTATGTTCTAAGTGCATTTTGTATTTTTTTTCTACAAAGTTATCATACTAATAATATTTGTTTCCGTGTGCTTCCCTATTAGAGGTCCTTAATGACATGAACCCTTTCTTTTCATCTACTTATCACCATTGCTTTGCATAGTACTTGGTATAAAAAATATTTATTTGAATGAAATACTAATCATAAATCAGTCAGAAATATCAAAGTGTATATTAGGTAGACCCATTTGAAACTACTGATATTCAACCTTTTCTGAGCTACAAAATCAGCAATTTCATATGGTACAACCAAATAGGTCCAGCCCTTCATAGAAAGACTGTGAAGCTAAGAGCACTAAAGCCAAGCAGAGGCTTTAAAATACATTTAAAAAATTTAAACACTTTAAAAAGCCCATAGTGACTTCTCCTACCGTCAAAAAGGAAAATATGTCAAATATAAGGCCAAACAAGCTGACTCCCACAATTCAGAGTCCCCAGATCAATTTACCACAAATCAAGCCTTCCAACCCTTCATTAAGCCATTTTTACGTCACATTCTGTAAAACTCATCAGGATAGAGACATACATTTAAGTTCTATTCTGCCCTCCCCCATTCAGTTTTGCCCATCTTTGGATGATTACTGGCTATCCCAACATCATGTTTTGCTATTCTGACTTCTTTTTGAGTAAGTCTACTGTTCCTGCCTATTCTTTACAAAGTCTGTCAGAAATGTCTCCCCATCCCTTTTCCATTTTGACTATACACATAAAGAAATGCAGTGTTTTCTAGCAAATGTGATTAATAGTTAGAAGTCACCACCTTTTCAGTAGATGCTTAAACTCTTCAGTGTATCAGTTTCAATCCTATTATTCCCAACTTGGAGCTACATCAAACCAAACTAAACAGAACTGTCTGAACTACCACTAAATACACTTGTAACTCAAGGGTTTATTTATTGATTGATTGCTAATTTCTACTGTTATGCATATTCTAATCTGGTTTACTTTTAAAGGCAAAATATCAAATTCAAGTTACCTGAAATGAAACTGCAACTACAATGATAGTGATAGACAATCTGTTTTTATAGCTGGAGTGGTTAGTCACTTCCCTCACTCTCAGAACTTAAGCTAATGAAATCTGGGGGTTAAACTTTAGCTTCTACAAATTCCTTACAAGTACCTTTCAGACTAATACCAAAGTAAATTCATTATTGCACTCATAAAGCAGACTTAATGAGAAATCAAACACCCAGTATGGATACTAAAATGGCAATTCATTGTGGGGAGAAAAAAAGGATCTTATACTATCATAAAAATTACTTGTTATATACAAAGGTGTTTCATAGAGAAGAAAAAAAAAAACCCTCTCCAAATCTAGGAAATTTAACCAGGGCTGAAACCAAAGTCGAACCTGCTGGTAATAAGATTAGAAAAATATATTACTGAAATACTAATAATCTCTAATATTAAGAAATCTTTAATATTAAGAAATCTTTAATATTTAGAAATATTAAAGGTATTTTCTAATAATATTATTAGACAGCTGGAAGAAATCATGGAGCAATTTTTATAAAATGAAGTAAAGGTGAAAATACTTATTAAGCACTGTGTTAAAAGGAGAAAATTTAACATCCAGATCCTTCTGTGAACAAATATATAAACTGTATGCATAGTCCCTATCAGTTTTATAGATCAATTAATCACAGCTTGTCTCTTCATATCCTGTTTACCCACTCCTCCAAGTGTTAAAAATATTTACCAGTTCCCTCACAGCCTTATCCAACCTAAACTATTTTTTAAAGATTCTATTTATTTTCATTTTTAGAGAGAAGGAAAGAGAATGAGGAGGGAGAGAAACATGAATTGGTTGCCTCTTGCGGGCCCCCACCTAGGGACCTGGCCCCAAACCCACGCATGTGTCCTGACCAGTAATCAAACAGGTGACCTTTAGCAGGGTGGCACTCAATCCACTAAGCTACACCAGTCAAGACCAACATAAAAACTTTATTAAAGTAAATACTTATTTGGTGATAAATAATATGTTTACATGACTACAAGTACAAAGAGAAAACTCTTTATTATTTCTCTGCCTGGTCTGTCCCAAGAGTCCAACTGACCTATTTCTAGTCACCAGAAAATAGGCTTCCAACCTACCCTACAAAATTGGTGTCACATTCATCTATTTGAACACAGATCTACAGGTCAACTGCCTAATACCAACTCAGTATTTAAATCACTTGAGTATAATTTGATAGGATTTTCAAAAAGCTGATATATTTGTTTTATAAAATCAGGAAACCCAGGCTTAAAATTGACAAATGATTTGCCTAAGTTACAGGAACTGGGAAGAGCAGCATTAAAACTCATCTGTCATATAAATTACTTCCATTCCACCAGCCTATCTCCCTGATTCAGTGACTTCCCCCAGCCTCCAGACTGAAATGAGAAACCTCCAGGATCTGGCAGCAACTTACCTTCCTTCTCTTTTATAGCTCCTCTGAACATCCAAAGTGGATCCCTTTCAATATTTGCATTTACTCATGATTCTCCAACTTCCGTATTATCTCCCTCTTCCCAGTATTTCCATATGTCAAAAATGTTCCCTATCTATCAAAACCCAGTTTAAAGGCTGTTGGACTCCATGAAAACATATTGCACATTTCCTCTTTTAGTCCATTACATTCTCTCTTCATTGAAATCTGCTAGTTATTTTGTATCCTCTTCTGACATTTAAAAATCTTACCTCATAAACTTGTTATTGTTTCCTCCTCTATTTGATTAAGTTCTTTAAAGGAAAAAACCCTGTCAAAGTGTTCCATAACTAAGCAAAGTACTTCTTCATAAGAGAGTACTTCATATGGTAGGTACAACATAAGAGAAAGAAAAAACATATACAAATTATCGTACAACTCCTTAATAGTACAGAAAAAAGTGGCAAAGAGTAGTAGAGAAAACTGTGACAGTAGAAAAAAAAAAGAATTAATGTGAGGAAAGTTCTCTAGACCTGGAGTTCTCAATCCTAGCTGGCAATTTAAAACCACCTAGTAAATTAAATTTTTTTTATTCCAGGTTCCAGCCCAGATCTAGGGAATCAAATCCCTTATGTCAATAACCTGCCACCTGTGTAGGTTAATAGAGAAACAAATTTTTAAATTTCATGCAACACCCTAGATTTGTCTCAGGGATATCTATTTTATCCTGGATAGCATTTGTGTTGGCTCACCCCAACTATAAAGAATTAAACCTTATTCTATTCATAGCTCCTGGATCTCTATGTGCTGGGTAAAATATACCATATCAACTAATTTTTAATAAATATTCCAGAATGTCAGAATTTTAAATGCTTCATATCCTTCAGTGCAATATTACCTAGGCAAGACAAATCAAACCAGTTTAAATTAACACTGATAAAACACACAACTCACACCAATGTACCACATTGAAAAGACTTGGCTTCAAATGACTAAGACCATTTCAAAATCAAAGATTCACCTTACAAAGTTAGGATCCAAAGTCTCTGACAAAGAATCAAAGAATTCTAAGTAACTACTTTGAAAGAGGCAACAAACTGTTCTGTCCTGGGTATGTACATCACAAAACTATCTAACTCAAAAATATCAACTAGTAAAATGCTGTGCCTGAAATCTACTTCAAAAAAATCCTACCCCCCCCAAAAGTGTTAAGATCAACAGGTGAAACATGAATGACAATGTCCAAGCTAGATGCTGGGCACACTGTAGTTCATTACATTATTGGCTCCATTTTTGTACAGACTTTAACTTTTTCATAATCAATTTAAAGAGAGAACATTTTACTCAAGTTTTACCTCTTGAGCATCACTCTAGACAAACAGGAAAAGAAGACCTGCCTCTTAAATATTGGTACATATTTACCAATTGCTATGCAATGGTATTATATGCCCCTAGATAACAGTAAGATTAGCAGTCTTTTTTTTTAAAGTAAGATTTTTAAAAGAGATTTTATTTATTTATCTTTAGAGGGGAAGGGAAGGAGAGAGGGAGAGAAACATCAATGTATGGTTGCCTTTTGTGCATCCCCTGCTGGGAACTGGCCTGCAACCCAGGCATGTGCCCTGACTGGGAATCGAACCGGGATTGTCTGGTTCGCAGGCCTGCACTCAATCCACTGAGCTACACCAGCCAGGGCGCAGTCTTTTTTTTTTACTAACTATAATTTCACAGTCATTACGCATGTCTCTATTTTATTTTTTTAAATTTTATTTATTTATCTTTAGAGGGGAAGGGAAGGAGAGAGGGAGAGAAATATCAATGTATGGTTGCTTCTGATGCATCCCCTGCTGGGAACTGGCCTGCAACCCAGGTATGTGCCCTGACTGGGAAGTGAACCGTGATTCGCTGGTTCGCAGGCCCGCGCTCAATCCACTGAGCTACACCAGCTAGGGCCAGCAGTCTTATTTCTTAAGAAAAATTAGTAGCATAATATATATTAAAAAACTAAAAAACAAACAAAAAAAACCCCTAAAAAAAAACCCCAAAACCCTCAAACCAGAATTCCCATCAATCCCTTTTTTGTGCCTCAATGCATCTCACTTCATATCCTCAATTATACTGAGCATTCAGACTTTTAAAAATCTGAAGTACTGCCCTGATCAAGTGGTTTGTTTGATGGAAGTGTTATCCCTTAATACCACAAGGTTGCAGGTTCAATCCCTAGTGGGGGCACAGATGGTAGGCAGCCAATCAATGTCTTTCTCTCTCTAAAATCGGTAAAAAAACATACCCTTGGGTGAAGATTTTTTTAATGTAAAAATAAATAAATTATAAAAAATCTGAAGTACTTCTAACTCAGCAAGTAATTAAGGTTTACTCTAAACCATGCACCATTCCTACTGCACCGACATAACATACCCTCCTTCTACCTACTACTTTCAAATAAAGTTGTTGAAAGGGCTTATTTTTGAAGTTAGAAGGTACATGTAGGACTTCCAATTCTAAATTTAACACACTTAGTAAGACATTACTTTTGAACACTTGAAGACTACATTAAAGGACAAAGAAAAATACAGGTGCTCTTTTAAAGGATATTCCAATAAGCCCAACTGATTATTACCTCTTTTGGTGTTTAAGAAAACTTAAAAAAGAAAAAAGCAAGCCTGCACTTATGAAAAAGATCTTCAGATCATCAAAAACTTGTGATTCAAAACAAATGAAAAGAAAAAGGGAAATCAGTGACCTAAGGAGGACAAATCTACATTTGACAAGAATTCAAAGAATCTGCCACTCTGGGACCTAATTGAGCAGAGTATTGCACATCATTTTAGGATGAAAAAACAATCTATACCAATTTTATCTCAATGATGTCCAACTACAAAACTGAAAATGACATACTTTAGAGTAAAGCAAATCTTTCAGCAACACCAGCCTACCTAAATATAACTGCATCCATGTAAGGGCATTTTGTTTATATAAATACCATTGATCTCATTAGTTAGAATACCTAGAAATAAACAGGAGTTAATCTTCCCACTTTTAAAAGGCCTACAGTTCTCTATAATAAAAATCATACAATGCCACCAACCATTAGGGACAACTTACCCCAGAATTTTTTGCAAGTTGTGGGAGATTACACACCAGATGCCCTCAGGCTCAGAAGACCACCAGTACAAAATACTATGGTAGATATTCCAAGTAATAGTCTCCAAAAGGCAGACGGAATAGAAAATAACACCAAAAACACCAGACTCCCTGACAGAATTTAACTTATAATTTACCACAGGTCTTAAGAAACTAAGCATTTCTCTTTGCCCCAACTTTCCTAAAAACATAGATTCTGGTTAACTTGTATTTACTTCCAAAGAGCAGTGCTGAAGAAAGTGAAGACAGATAATTTTACCTGCCAAGATTTCTACTTCTCAACTCCTATAAGGCAATTCTACCTCTTTTTTAAAAGAAAAAAAATACAAAAAAAACCCAAAAGAAACAAACATCTGTTTGTTTCACTAAATGTCTTCCAGTTGGCAGATAGGATATGCAGGCTAGGTGATCTGCTTAAAAGTCACATAAATAGCTTTGTTATTCATCTCTGAGGCAGTGGTTCTTCCAGTGAGAATATTGTAATTACCACATCCCCACTATGTGATATGCTGCCCCTGCCCTGCAGCTGGCAAGTGACTGCCTAAATGAGTCACTGTTAAAAATGGAAATGTGCACAAAACCAACACTATGCCAACAATAACTGGAAAAAGATCAACTTTTAAAAAATAATTTTTAATGGGAGTGTGCAGTATGTATTAGGCGTGTGTATGCATGCAGGGGGGGGTATGCATTTGCTGGAGTGAGGCAGGTTAGGGATAAAGGTAGAAGAATGAAAACCACTGTTCTTAAAAGCACTGAGGTGTACACTTCATCAAACCTCATTAGCTATGTGGATTTAAATAAAACCACTTGTGCTATACTGCAAAATTTCCTGTAAGACACAAATACCATATTCTAAGAAAGATATTAGCAGGGAACTTGAAAGATATCTGGTTCCTTTAAAACATGGGCTTTGGGGCTATGAAAAGTACAGTATCCCAAGAGCTTGGTCCCTAGAATGTTTAATTGTGGTTACCATTATCTTTTGTCTAAGTTATTTTCTAGATGCCATTCAGCACCCACTATTCCTACTCATTAAGTAAATTAGAATTATCAAGTGACCTCACTAGTAAACATACATATGATGTAAATAACAAAGAGAAAACATCTAAGTTGGAAAAGTGAACATTCCTTCTAAACTTTAACCATACTATTTCGGAACATCCTGAAATAGTATATCGGTTGCTTATCCACATTATTATTCTCAACTAAGTTCTAAAGTATATTAAATTGACCAATAAGAATCTTTGTATAAGAATCAAATGAGTTACCTTTAGTGTGATATACAATAGCAGCCCTCAGGTCAAAAGAACCCCAGCTATCATTCCTTTCTAGGCCTCTCTGGTATCTCTGTTCTTTGGCGGAGGCCAACAAAGTGTTCGTAGGAGAGGCCAGAGGATTTTGATTTTCTATCTCGTAGTCCTTTGAGAGAAATACTAAAGCACCTTGACTACCGGTGTCTGCTTTTTGCAGGTCACCTATATGACTAGGTTCCAAGGATAAGGCTCCACTCTCACTAGTAGTCCCAGATTTTAGAAGGCTACCCAGAACTTGAGGACTAGTCCGTTTTTCCAGCTCATAAGCCTTGGGAAACACAGGATGCTCAGTTCCTGAGGGAATTATTTCAGCACCCTGTGAAACCAAACTGGCAGGATATTCCCCTTGAAATGTCACCTCCATTACTTTATGATCTGATGACTTCCCAGTAACAGTCTCAGGGCCAGCACTGGGTTCATTTATAAATGATAAACCCCACTGATTCTGGAAGATATCCCCCAGGTTTTGCTGATCTGTCTGAGAGGGTAGATCCACTTGTGCTGTGCTCAACAGCACAGTTTGCATATTTGAAGGGTAGATAAAAAGGCTAGACTTAATTTGTTCAACAGCTGCTGAAGTCAGACTCTTGTCCTGGAGAACCGAATCAGTCCCAGAAGAGATGGGTGTCAGAGTATTAGCAGCAGTAGTTAGCAGTGGCTGACCCCCTGGAGAATACACGCTTGCATCAGTCCCTGCTAAAACAGGCCCATTAGAAAAGGTGGCCGAAGTAACAGATTTCAGCGCTGACATAGGGACCTGGGATACCCGACTTGAAGATTGGGTCTGAGTTTCCCCAGTAGATGACGATGAAGAGGATGAAGATGAAGATGGTGACACAGAAGAGTTCTGTACAGTTTTGTTGAGGTTTTCCTTAACTTTGCTTGCATAACTTATTTTAGGAACTATTTTAGCACTGCTATTGTCCACTGGAAAAACTGGGGGTGGTTTAAATAGGGTCCACGAGTCCTCTTTGGAGGCAACAGCAGAAGCGTGTTTTCCTTTGGGCCGATCATCAAACTTTTTGCTGCTCATGCCAGGTTTAACATCAGAGCTTTTCCGCAGTATATCACCCACAGCAAGTTTTCCTCGACTTGTTCCTCCAGGCCCAGTTTCGTACTTCCAAATGGGCTTCGAACCATCTACTCGATTTCCCTTTTGTTCACTGTAGTCAGGCTTGAAAGTTTCAAGTCCCTGTTTTAAGGTTGGGACATTGGTCTCCTGTTGCATTATTTTGTCCTGCACTAAATTAAGGTTTTCACAACCCTTGGCACTATTGCGCCTAGCTTTCCTTTTTTTAGGAGTGGTATATCCGCTCTCAGATCCACTACCATCATTATCTGCTCCTTTGCCCATGTAACCATTAGTAATATAGCTAGAATTATTTGTTACAACACCATTTGGAATTGCTACAGTATCACTCTTATCTACAGGCTGGTTCTCTCCAGATTTATTTTCGTAAGACTTTCCATTCTTTTTGTCCATACTGTTTTTCTGAATAAAATTCCTGGTTTTAATTCCTGCTTTTCCAAAGGTGCTGGACTTTACAGTCTGCTTCAAATTAGTGTCTAAAACTTGTTGGTTGCCATTGAGAACCCTGGAAATAGGGTTGGTAGCTTCATCAGAACCCAGGTTCTTTAAAGGTATTTCCCTTTCTCCAGCATTACCATTTAGTTCACCATAGCCTAGGGAGGGGAAAAAAAAAAGGTTTTTAAAAATTACAATAAGCACATTACAGAAGTACTTAACATTTAAGGAATGTTTATTTTAATGTGTGCTAGACATTACACTATGAGCTTTAGTTTTGTATGTTATAACTTCACAG